>NC_060088.1:30146435-31357435 GCF_922984935.1 Meles meles | reverse complement strand
TATCTTTCTGTTTAAAATTGTATGCACTTGGTTTTCTATAAGGTCCTTATGTGAATTGGGTCTTTAGACATTGTACGTTAGAGTCTTCCCTCTTCCTACATTTTGGGAATAGATGAGAAAAGCCGACATTACCATTAAATGTCTCAAATTGTGGACCAGGAAATTGATTTGAACATGGCTTTCTGTGTATTGGGAGATGCTGAAGGACGGCTTCAAAAGCCTCAAAATCTGCTTCAAAAGTCATTACCTGAGATGTCAGATATGTATGACTCCTGATCTTGTCATGGTAGTGCATATGTGTCTTGGAATTTATCCTTTTCTCTCCGGTATTGGATTTGCTGGCAGAATTCTGTGTAGGGTTCTTTTAGGTAAGGCTGTTAAATATTAATTGTTGATAGGTAAGTCGTTAACTTGTCCAGTTTGGATGGTTTGTTATTTGATACTCTTTTGTTTTTTTATAGTATTTTCTCTGAATTTTGGTTCCATGAGTGCTATTCCGCACTTGCTCTCTAAATCCTGTGGGACTCATATAAGTGAGCGTGTGTGTGTGTGTGTGTGTATGTGTGTGTGTGTGTGTGTATGTCTTTCACAAAATGCAAAATGATATTTTAAGAAATATGAAGTTGCTCTATTCCAGATCACAATTCACTTTCAAACACAGAGGAAACTCACGTTACATCCCGTTCAGCCACATTTCCTGCATTGAATGTCCCATTTGATCCATGTTTAGAAAAGCAGATTCTGACTAGCCTGCCTGGAACAAACATAAAATTTTGTGTGCCTGATTAGACTCTAATTGCCTGTCCCATTTTCTTGCTTTTTCACATGTTTCTTTACTTTCATGAGTGAGTGGAATCATATGGTAGTTGTCTTTCTGTGAAAAAAAAAAAAAATCTTAGAGAATCAAAGTAAGAAAACACCCAAACTGGATAAGTTAACTCCTTACTATAAAAATTAATTAATTAATTAAACAAATTTACCTAAAATATCCCTCCACGCAAGTATGCCATCAAATCCAATACCGGAGAGAAAAGATAAACTTTAAGACACATACGCACTACCATGACAAGATCATGAGTTACACATATCTGAAGACCCAGGTAATGACTTTTTTTTCCATTTTATTTATTTTTTCAGCATAACAGTATTCATTCTTTTTGCACAACACCCAGTGTTCCATGCAAAACGTGCCCTCCCCATTACCCACCACCTGTTCCCCCAACCTCCCACCCCTGACCCTTCAAAACCCTCAGGTTGCCCCAACCTCCCACCCCTGACCCTTCAAAACCCTCAGGTTGTTTTTCAGAGTCCATAGCCTCTTATGGCTCGCCTCCCCTCCCCAATGTCCATAGCCCGCTCCCCCTCTCCCAATCCCACCTCCCCCCAGCAACCCCCAGTTTGTTTTGTGAGATTAAGAGTCATTTATGGTTTGTCTCCCTCCGAATCCCATCTTGTTTCATTTATTCTTCTCCTATCCCCCTAACCCCCCATGTTGCTTCTCCATGTCCTCATATCAGGGAGATCATATGATAGTTGTCTTTCTCCGATTGATTTATTTCACTAAGCATGATACGCTCTAGTTCCATCCACGTCGTCGCAAATGGCAAGATTTCATTTCTTTTGAAGGCTGCATAGTATTCCATTGTGTATATATACCACTTCTTCTTTATCCATTCATCTCTTGATGGATATCTAGGTTCTTTCCATAGTTTGGCTATTGTAGACATTGCTGCTATAAACATTCAGGTACACGTGCCCCTTCGGATCACTATGTTTGTATCTTTAGGGTAAATACCCAGTAGTGCAATTGTTGGGTCATAGGGTAGTTCTATTTTCAACATTTTGAGGAACCTCCATGCTGTTTTCCAGAGTGGTTGCACCAGCTTGCATTCCCACCAACAGTGGAGGAGTGTTCCCCTTTCTCCACATCCTCTCCAGCATCTGTCATTTCCTGACTTGTTAATTTTAGCCATTCTGACGGGTGTGAGGTGATATCTCATTGTGGTTTTGATTTGTATTTCCCTGATGCCGAGTGACGTGGAGCACTTTTTCATGTGTCTGTTGGCCATCTGGATGTCTTCTTTGCAGAAATGTCTGTTCATGTCCTCTGCCCATTTCTTGATTGGATTGTTTGTTCTTTGCATGTTGAGTTTGCTAAGTTCCTTATAGATTTTGGATACTAGCCCTTTATCTGATATGTCGTTTGCAAATATCTTCTCCCATTCTGTCAGTTGTCTTTTGGTTTTGTTAACTGTTTCCTTTGCTGTGCAAAAGCTTTTGATCTTGATGAAATCCCAATAGTTCATTTTTGCCCTTGCTTCCCTTGCCTTTGCCGTTGTTCCTAGGAAGATGTTGCTACGGCTGAGGTCGAAGAGGTTGCTGCCTACATTCTCCTCAAGGATTTGGATGGATTCCTTTCTCACATTGAGGTCCTTCATCCATTTGGAGTCTATTTTCATGTGTGGTGTAAGGAAGTGGTCCAATTTCATTTTTCTGCATGTGGCTGTCCAATTTTCCCAGCATCATTTATTGAAGAGGCTGTCTTTTTTCCATTGGACATTCTTTCCTGCTTTGTCGAAGATTAGTTGACCATAGAGTTGAGGGTCAATTTCTGGGCTCTCTATTCTGTTCCACTGATCTATGTGTCTGTTTTTGTGCCAGTACCATGTTGTCTTGATGATGACAGCTTTGTAATAGAGCTTGAAGTCCGGAATTGTGATGCCACCAACTTTGGCTTTGTTCTTCAATATTCCTTTGGCTATTCGAGGTCTTTTCTGGTTCCATATAAATTTTACGATTATTTGTTCCATTTCTTGGAAAAAAATGGAAGTTATTTTGATAGGGATTGCATTAAATGTGTAGATTGCTTTAGGTAGCATAGACATTTTCATAATATTTATTCTTCCAATCCAGGAGCATGGAACATTTTTCCAATTGTTTGTGTCTTCCTCAATTTCTTTCATGAGTACTTTATAGTTTTCTGCATATAGATTCTTAGCGTCTTTGGTTAGGTTTATTCCTAGGTATCTTATAGTTTTGGGTGCAATTGTAAATGGGACTGACTCCTTAATTTCTCTTTTTTCTGTCTTGTTGTTGGTGTACAGAAATGCAACTGATATCTGTGCATTGATTTTATATCCTGACACTAATTAATTAAACAAATTTACCTAAAAGATCCCTCCATGCAAGTATGCCATCAAATCCAATACCAGAGAGAAAAGGATAAACTTTAAGACACATACACACTACCATGACAAGATCATGAGTTACACATATCTGAAGACCCAGGTAATGACTTTTGAAGCAGCTTTGGAGGCTTTTGAAGCAGTCCTCAACCATTTTCCAACACACAGAAAGCCAGGTTCAAATCAATTCCCTGGTCCACAATTCGAGACATTTAATGGTAATGTCGGCTTTTCTCAACTTTTCCCAAAATGTAGGAAGAGGGAAGACTCTAATTTACAATCTCTAAAGACCCAATTCACATAAGGACCTTATAGGAAAACAATGCATACAATTTTAATCAGTAATTTAATAAAACTAGAATTCATTTCACTTCTCATTCTTTCTTCACCTACATGTGAAACGGCCTGTTTTGCTTTCTCGTCACTATTTTTTCTTATATCCAGCAAGCCAGTCTTTCATCGATTTAACGTTTTTTGACATAGTGTTCCCTGATTCTTTAATTGCATATACCACCAAGTGCTCATCCTCAAATAATGCAACACCTCCTCACTACCCATTAAACAGTTCCCTCTTTACGGCATGTCCTATCATCCTCTACCCGCAGTTTTGACACCAGAACCTGAGTCTATCCTGGTGCGTCTCCCTGTCTGAATTCTTCTCCTTTTATTTTCCCTTCCTACTACTCATGTCCATGGTATTTTTCAGGGGCCATATATGAGTAAAGACATAGGATATTTCCCTTGGTCTGCTTGCATTTTCATTTGGAAATCATCTTCTTTATCATCATCTTCATAATCATCTTTACCCACTAGCCCCCTTAAAAGGGTATTACCGCTCCTTCTACAGTGATGCTAGAGTCGGCATGGCAGGCCCTCGATGTTGGCCTTTCATTTTCATCTGAATAAAGAGCGTTGCTCAACATGGCTCTCCCCATGACTATGGCATGTAGCATTAACTAATAATGACAAGGATTGCTGACCAGCACTCTTTCTTGTGGGGTAGCGATCATGCAGATTTCACTCTCCATGAAGCCTTTGCAATGGTGTTTAAGGTAATGTCAGGTAGACAGAGCCTCCATCCCTTGGGACTGGTGTTTCAGGACACTAGCAGATATGGACACGGACAGCACAATGCATCCCTGCCCTGGTCATTTTCCTGGAATTGTGACTTTCCTTCCCTTCTTCCTTCCCTCACCTTAAAAGCTGACCAAGCACCAATGGCAGACCTTACACACTAGAAACCATAGGGAACAGAAGCTAAGAATAAACCCTCTTACCCAAGGATATCCAACCTCCCAGAGACCTAATGGTAGCCAAGAGGCCTCGCAGTTGATTGCGATCTCTAGAAATTGCAGTGGAAATTGGAACACCTTGCTCTCCCTGGAGAAATATTGGTCTAAAGAATGTTATACAGAACATCGTTTTCTTTTCTCTTTGTATAGAATGTAGAAGTGGGAAAGAAACAGAGAAGTCCACGTGAGTTCATGATCAGGTTAACAGGGCTCTTTCTTGTTCCTTCTCAGGTTTTCCTACTTAAAGCCATAGGACTCATATGTCATGAGAATGGGATTGCTGTTTCAGTGAAGTCAGCTTTTGTGACGTCACAAATCTCTTAGGTCCTAGCAACCATTCGCCACCAAACCACGCCTCATCACTTCACCTGACTGGATTAGTTCTGCATCAGCCAGTAGTATCAAAATCACTCCAATCCGCTGGAGCCACCTGGGGATTACCCCAAGAGAGTTTGTGAAGTGATTTGGGGTCTCCTTCTCCATGGCTGAATTTGTAGTCTTTGGCCGGGACTGTCACCACCACCCCTCTGGACTCCTGAGAGTGGCGAGAATCTACAACTCCATCTTACCCACCTAAGGTCAAGAAACAGGAGTACAAGCAGCCTCACATGGGGATCTCCACGCCATACACATGTTCATGGTCCTCACACCCTATCAAGATGCTTCTGACAAGGAAAAGCACCCTCTGCCCTCCGAGGAAAGCTCCAAGTTAACACCCGCAACCATACCAAAGACATGTCTGGAATCTTCAACAATCAGGACACGAGTTCTTCTTGCATCTCCAGAAATCGTGCCATAAATGCCTCCCAATATTCCCAGCTCACCAAACATTAAAGGCAGACCCTACACCCTAGAAGCTTAAGCCCAGGACGTACTCATCTGTTTGGAGCTCAAAGAGCAAGCACGGAGCATGTTGGAAGAGAACTCATCCCGAAGGGAAGCCACGTGAAAAGCCTTTCTGGCCAGTTTCAGCAATACAACGTGAATCTAGAAAAGGTCTTGTCTTCTCTGTACTCAAAACGCGCCTTCAATTATCTAGCCTGAAGTTAATTTCTTAGGAAGAAGAGCTCATGGAGTGCCCAGGGCTGGTACTTGAGAGAGTCTCAGGTGTGCGTTACATGCCCTCTGGGGTTGTGTTGTGGCTGTCCACTCTCCTGAGGGCTAGTCCTCTGCAGAGGCTCTCTTTGCCTTCCATTCTGAGTGTGTGGTGTCGGGGCCAAAAACGGTGAGATTAAGCTTCGTGGTTCTGTTGTGCCTGTGAAACGTGACATTCAACCCACTCCTCAAAACTTAAGGCCTGCTGAATTCTGTGGCCAGGTGAAATGATATGGGCAGGGTTTTCTTCTAGTCCCCTGCAGGATTTTCTCTTCTCCTGGGACTAAGCAACTTGGCCAGAAGAAGGCAGTACCAACAGTGTTCCAAGTTTGGGAATCCGTGTTTGCAGAATGGGCATCTAATGTCCTCACCGTCCTGCCTGTGGCCACTTCTCAGTCTTGATGCTGGCAGTCCTAGAGCCCAAGTGTCTTTGGCACCCATCGAGACATCTCCACCAACACTGCCCATCACCAATGCACCCAAAGAAATAATAATATTACCACGGATTCAACAGGTTTTGTCTCTGGTCATGGTTCCAGGCTCTCTGCACCTGGTTGCTTGGTGGTGTACTCTCCAGGAGATACAGAGTGTTCTCTGGAGTCTATGTCTGCAAATCCTGCTGATCTGGAATCCCCAGGCCTCCATACCCTTAGGTTGCAAGAACTCGTGTCCTTCAGACACTCTCCTTTTCTTCGACAAACGTTATGAGTCAATATTAAAATTGTGGGTTCTAAGTGTTCTCCTCTCCCCAGGGCCTTTTTCTACGGCCATGCCTCCCTGCCCTCTGAAGCACCAACCATCCAATTCTTCCATAAGCCCTGTTTACATCTTCTCCCATGGTCTCAGTTACTTCTTCTCTCTTTCACTGTAGAGTGTGATTTCTAGGGTCAGGACCTTTATGTCATGTTTACATTGATATGGTCATCTTCTGGTTGTGCTGATGGCTGAAGACAGGCCTGGGGCTCACAGACACTTCTACCATCTCCCTGCACTCCAAATGCACTGCAGACTCTTATGGAGCAATAAGCAAGAAGGCATTCTTGCTCCTTGTGACATGTGGCAGAAAGGGAGAGTCACTGGGCTGTGTCATATCTGTCAGTCACAAAAAGACAACTCCCATACGATTTCACTCACTCATGGAAGTAAAGAAACATGTGAAAACGGAAGAAAGAGGGACAGGCAATTAGACTCTAAGCAGGCACACAAAATATGGTGTTTGTTCCTGGCAGGCTAGTGGATCAAATGGGACATTCAATGCAGGAAATAATGCCAAATGGGATGGAACTTGAGTTTCGACTGTGTTTGAAGGTGAATTGTGATCTGGAATAGAGCAGCTTCATATCCCTTAAAATATCATTTTTAGCATTTTGTGAAACAGACACACACACACACACACACACACACACACACACACACTCTTAAGGAGTACCTCAGAAGTTAGGGAGCAAGTGAGGAATAGCACTCATGGAAGCAAAATTCAGAGAAAATACCATAAAATACAAAAGCTTACAGAATAAAGGTAACAAACTGTCCAAACTGGGTAAGTTAACTACTTTCCTATCAAGAATTAGTTAATTAATTTACTAATTATTTAAACAACCTTACTTAAAAGACCCCTACATAGAAGTCTGCAGCAAATTCAATACCGGAGAGAAAAGGATAAATTCCAAGACACATATGCACTACCATGACAAGATCAATGGTCATACATATCTGACGTCTCAGGTAATGACTTTTGAAGCAGCTTTTGAGGCTTTAGAAGCATTCCTCAAACATCTCCCAATACACAGAAAGCCATGTTCAAAACAATCCCCTGGTCCACAATTCGAGACATTTAATCTAAGTTGGCTTTTCTCATCTATTCCCAAAATGTAGGAAGAAGGAAGACTAATTTACAATGTCCAAAGACCCCATTCAGATAAGGACCTTATAGGAAACCAATTGCATACCATTTTAATCAGTAAGATAATAAAACTAGAATTCATTTCTCATCTCTTTCTTATTTCACCTACATGTGAAACGGCATGTTTTGCTTTCTCTTCACTATTTTTTCTTATATTCGACAAGCAAGCCTTTCATCCAACTGATGTTTTTTGACATAGTGTTCCATGATTCTTTAATTACAATACCAACAAGTACTCATCCTCATATAATGCCACACCACCTCCATACCCATTAACCAGTTCCCTCTTTATGACATCTTATCCTCCTGTAACCCTCAGCTTGCTCCCAAAAGTCCTGAGTCTCTCCTGGTGCGTCTCCCTGTCTGACTACTTTTCCTTCCATTTTCCTTTACTACTAATCATGTCCATGGTATTCCTCATGGGCCACAAATTAGTGAAGCCATAGGATATCTCCCTTGTTCAGCTTGCATTTTCATTTGGAAATCATCTTTATCATCATCTTCATAATCATCTTTATCCACTAGCCCTTAAAATGTATCTCGGTTTCTTCCACAGGGATGCTGGAGTGGGCATGGCAGGCCATCGATGTTGGTCTTTCATTTTCATCTGAATAAAGAGAGTTGCTCAACATAGCTCTCTCCATGACTATGGCATGTAGCATTACCTAATGATGACATATTGTGCTGACCAGGGCTCTATCTTAAGGGGTAGCGATCATACAGAATTTCAATCTCCATGAAGCCTTTGCAACGGTGTTTAAGGTAATGTCAGGTAGACAGAGCCTTCATCCTTTGGGACTGGATTTCAGGACACTATCAGATAAGGACACAGACAGCACAATACATACCTGCCCTGGCAATTTTCCTGGAATTATGAATTCCCTTCCCTTTTTCCTTCCCTTACCTTAAAAGCTGACCAAGTACCAATGGCAGACCTTACACCCCAGAACCAAAGGGAACAGAAAGTAAGAATGGACCCTCTCACCCAAGGATATCAAACCTCCAAGAGACCTAATGGTAGCCAAGAGGCCTCGCTGTTGATTGAGATCTCTAGAAATTGCAGTGTAAATAGGAACATCTTGCTCTCCCTGGAGAAATATTGGTCTAAAGAATGGTATACAGAACATCGTTTACTTTCCTCTTTGTATAGAATGTCAAAGTGGGTAAGACACAGAAAAGACCACCTGAGTTCATGATCAGGCTAACAGGGCTCTTTCCTCTTCCTTCCCAGGCCTTTCTAATTAAAGCCATAGGACTCCTTTGTCATGAGAATGGGATTGATGCTTCAGTGAACTCAGATTCTGTGACGTCAAAAAGCTCTAAGGTCGTATAAACCACTCCTCACCTAACCACGCCTCATCAATTCACCTGGCTGAAGTAGTTCTGGATCATCCAGGAGTATCAGAATCACTCCAAACCGCTAGAGACGCCTGGGTATTTCCCGAAGAGAGTTTTTGAAGCGATTTGGGGTCACCTTCTCTATGGCCGAATTTGTACTCTTGGCCGGGTCTTTCACCACCACCCATCTGGACTCCTGAGAGTGGCAAGAATCTACAACTCCATCTTACCCATATAAGGTCAAGAAACAGTCAGGAGTACAAGCAGCCTCACATGGGGAACTCCACGCCATGCACATGTTCATGGTCATCACACCCTATCAAGATGCTTCTGACCAGGAAAAACGCCTTCTGCCCTCCGAGGAAATCTCAGAGTTAACACCCGCAACCATAACAAAGACATGTCTGGAGTCTTCAACAATCAGGACACGAGTTCTTCTTGCATCTCCAGAAATCGTGCCATAAATGCCTCCCAATATTCCCAGCTCACCAAACATTAAAGGCAGACCCTACACCCTAGAAGTTTAAGCCCAGGACGTACTCATCTGTTTGGAGCGCAAAGAGCAAGCACGGAGCATGTTGGAAAAGAACTAATCCCAAAGGGAAGCCACGTGAAAAGCCTTTCTGGCCAGTTTCAGCAATACAACGTGAATCTAGAATAGGTCTTGTCTTCTCTGTATTCGAAACGCGCCTTCAATTATCTAGCCTGAAGTTAATTTCTTAGGAAGAAGAGCTCAAGGAGTGCCCAGGGCTGGTACTTGAGAGAGTCTCAGGTGTGAGTTACATGTTCTCTGGGGTTGTGTTGTGTCTGTCCACTCTCCTGTGGACTCATCCTCTGGGGACGATCTCCTCGCCTTTCATTCAGAGTTTGTGGTTTCTGGGCCAAAAATGGTGAGGTTAATGCTCGTGGGAATGGTGTGCCTGTGAAACGTGACTTTCAACTTATTCCACAAAACTTAAGGCCTGCTGAATTCTGTGGCCAGGTGAGAAGATGTGGGCAGGGCTTTCTTCTAGTCCCCTGCAGGATTTTCTGTTCTCCTGGGATTAAGCAACGTGGCCTGAAGATGGCAGTCCCAACAGTGTTCCAAGTTGGGAATCCGTGATCGCAGGTTGGACAGCTAATATCCTCACCGACCTGACTGTGGCCACTTCTCAGTCTTGATGCTGGCCGTCGTAGAGCCCCAATATCTTTGGCGCCCATCGAGGCATCTCCAACAACACTGCCCATAAACAATGCACCCAGAGAAATAATAATCTTACCATGGTGTCAACAGGTATTGTCTCTGATCATGGTTCCAGGATGTCTGCACCTGGTTGCTTGCTGGTGTCCTCTCCAGGCGATACACAGTGTCCTCTGGAGTCTATGTCTGCAAATCATGCTGATCTGTAATCCCCGGGCTGCAAGTCCTTAGTTTCAAGAACTCGTGTCCTTCAGAAACTCTCCATTTCTCCGCCAACAGCTATGGGTCAACATTAAAATTGTGGGTTCAAAGTGTTCTCCTCTCCCCTGAGCCTTTGTCTTCAGCCATGCCTCCATCCCCTCTGAAGCACCAACTGTCCAATTCTCCCATAAGTCCTGTCTACACCCTTCTCCCGTGGTCTCTGTGACTTCTTCTCTTTTTTGCTCTGGAGTGTGATTTCTAGGATTCAGGTCCATTTATACCATGTTTCCATTGATATGGTCATATTCTGTTTGTGCTGATTGCTGAAGACAGGCCTGGAGTTCCCAGACACTTCTATCATCTCCCTGTACTCCAAATGTACTGCAGACTCTTATGGAGCCATAAGCAAGAAGGCATTCTTGCTCCTTGTGACATGTGGCAGAAAGGGAGAGAGCATTGGGCTCTGTCATATCTGCCAGGAACAAAATACAACTCCTATACCATATCACTCACTAATGGATGTAAAGAAACATGTGAAAAAAGCAAGAAAGAGGGACAGGCAATTAGACTCTAACCAGGCACACAAAATTTGGTGTTTGTTCCAGGCAGGCTAGTCATAATCTGTGTTTCTAAAAGTGGATCGAATGGGACATTCAATGGAGGAAATTTGTCCAAAAGGTATTTAACGTGAGTTTCCACTGTTTTTGAAGGTGAATTGTGATCTGGAATAGAGCAGCTTCATATCTCTTAAGATATCATTTTTTGCGTTTTGTGAAACAGACACACACACACACACACACACACACACACACACACACACTCTCTCTCTCTCTCTCTCTCTTAAAGGAGTCCCTCAGAAGTTAGGGAGCAAGTGAGGAATAGCACTCATGGAATCAGGGAAAATACATTAAAAACAAAAGTTTACAGAATCAAAGTAAAAAACCGTCCAAACTGGATAAGTTAACTCCTTACCTATCAAGAATTAGTTAATTAATTAACTAATTAATTAAACAACATTACCTAAAAGATCCCTACAGAGAAGTCTGCCAGCAAATCCAATACCAGAGACAAAAGACTAAATTCCAAGACACATACGCACTACCATGACAAGATAATGGTCATACATATCTGACGTCTCAGGTAATGACTTTTGAAGCACCTTTGGAGGCTTTTGAAGCCATCTTCAAACATCTCCCAACACACAGAAAGCCAGGCTCAAATCAATTCCCTGCACCAGAATTTGAGACATTTAATGGTAATGTCATCGTTTCTCATCTATTCCCAAAATGTAAGAAGAGGAAAGACTCTAATTGACAATGTACAAAGACCCAATTAATATAAGAACCTTATAGGAAACCAATTCCATACAATATTAATCAGTAAGATAATAAAACTTGAATTCATTTCTCTTCTATTTATTTCTTCATCTCTACATGAAACGACCTGTTTGCTTACTATTCACTATATTTTCTTATATTGGGCAAGCCAGTCTTTCATCCATCCTACGATTTTTGACATAGTGCTCCCTGATTCTTTAATTGCGTATACCACCAAGTGCTCATCCTCATATAATGCCACACCACCTCCATACCCATTATCCAGTTCCCTCTTTATGGCATCTTATCCTCCTGTAACCCTCAGCTTGGTCCCAAAACTACTGAGTCTGTCCTGGTGCATCTCCCTGTCTGACTTCTTCTCCTTCCGTTTTCTCTTACTACTACTCATGTCCATGGTATTCTTCATGGGCCACATAGGAGTGAAGCCATCGGATATTTCCCATGGTCTGCTTGCATTTTCATTTGGAAATCATCTTCTTTATCATCATCTTCATAATCATCTTTATCCACTAGTCCTTAAAAGCATATCTCGGCTTCTTCCACAGTGATGCTTGAATGGGCATGGCAGACCATCTATGTTGGCCCTTCATTTTCATTTGAATAAAGAGAGTTGCTCAACATGGCTCTCCCCGTGGCTATGGAATGTACCATTACCTAATGATGACAAGGAGTGCTGACCAGGGCTCTTTCGTTAGGGGTAGCCATCATGCAGAATTTCACTCTCCATGAAGCCTTTGCAACCGTGTTTAAGGTAATGTCAGGTAGACAGAGACTTCATCCCTTGGGACTGGATTTCAGGACGCTATCAGATAAGGACACGGACAGCACAAGGCATCCCTGCCATGGCAATTTTCCTGGAATTATGACTTTCCTTCCCTTCTTCCTTCCCTCACCTTAAAAGCTGACCAAGCACCAATGACAGACCTTACACCCCAGAAACCATAGGGAACAGAAGCTAAGAATGGACTCTCCCACCCAAGGATATCACACCTCCCAGAGACCTAATAGTAGCCAAGAGGCCTCGCTATTGATTGAGGTCTCTAGAAATTGCAGTGGAAATAGGAACACGTTGCTCTCCCTGGAGAAATGCTGGTTGAAAGAATCGTAGACAGATCATCGTTTTCTTTTCTCTTTGTACAGAAAGGGGAAGTGGGAAAGAAACAGAAAAGACCACCTGAGATCATGATCAGGCTAACAGGGCTCTTTCCTGTTCATTCCCAGGCATTTCTACTTAAAGCCATAGGACTCCTATGTCATGAAAATGGGATTGCTGCTTCAGTGAACTCAGATTCTGTGACGTCAAAAAGCTCTAAGGTCGTATAAACCAATCCTCACCAATCTACGCCTCATCATTTCACCTGTCTGCAGTAATTCTGGGTCAGCCAGGAGTCTCAAAATCACTCCAATCCGCTGGAGCTGCCTGGGTATTTCCCGAAGGCAGTGTGTGAAGCGATTTGGGGTCACCTTCTCCATGGCCAAATTTGTAATCTTTGGCCATGTGTGTCACCACCATCCCTCTGGGCTCCTGAGAAGGGCAAGAATCCACAATTCCATCTTACACACGTAAGGTCAAAAAAGAGTCAGGAGTACAAGCAGCCTCACACGGGGAACTCCACGCTATAAACATGTTCATGGTCCTCACACCGCATCAGGATGCTTCTGACCAGGAAAAGTACCACCCACCCTCCTAGGAAAGCTCAGAGTTAACAACCGCAACCATACCAAAGACCTGTCTATAGTCTTCAACAGTGAGGACACTAGTTCTTGCATCTCCAGAAATCGTGACATAAATGCCTCCCAATTTTCCCAGCTGACCAAACATGAAAGGCAGACACTACACCCTAGAAGCTAGGCCCAGCATGGACTCATCTGTTTGGAGCTCACAAGAGCAAGTATGGTGTATGTTGGAAGAGAAGCAATCCCCATCTGAAGCCACCAGAAAAGGCTTTCGGGACAGTTTCAGGAATGCAACGTGAATCTCCAAAGACTCGGTCTTCTCTGTATTCGATACGTGCATTCTGTTATCTATCCTGCAGATAATTTCTTAGGAAGAAGAGCTCATGGAGTGCCCAAAGGCTGAGAATTGAGAGGGTTTCAGGTGTGTGTAACATGCCCTCTGGGGTTGTGTTGTGGCTGTCCATTCTCCTGTGGACTTGTCCTCTGAGAGGCTCTCCTGGCCTTCCATTCAGAGTGTTTGGTGTCTGGGCCAAACATGGTGTGCCTGTGAAATGTGACTTTCAACCCTTTCCACAAAACGTAAGGCCAGCTGAATTCTGTGCCCATGTGAGGATGTGTGCAGGGCTTTCTTCTAGTCCCCTGCAGGATTTTCTTTTCTCCTGGTACTAAGCAACGTGGCCTGAAGAAGGCAGTCCCAACCGCGTTCCAGGTTTGGGAATCCGTGATTCCAAGTTGGACAGCTAATATCCTCATCATCCTGCCTGTGGCCACATCTCAGTCTGGATGCTGGCGGTCGTAGAGTCCAAGTATCTTTGGTGCCCATCGAGGCATCTCCACCAACACTGACCATCACGAATGCACACAAAGAAATAATAATCTTACCACGGAGTCAACAGGTATTGTCTCTGATCATGGTTTCCTGTCCGTCTGCACCTGGTTGCTTGCTGGTGTCCTCTCTAGCAGATACAGAATGTTCTCTGGATTCTATGTCTGCAAAGCATGCTGGTATGGAATACCTGGGCCTCAAGACCCTTGGGTTGCAAGTACTCATATTATTCAGACACTCTTCTTTTTTCCGCCAAATGCTATGGGTCAACATTCAAATTGTGGGTTCTAAGTGTGCTTCTCTCCCCTGGACCTTTGTCTTTGGCCATGGCTCCCTGCCCTCTGAAGCAACAAACGCCCAATTCTCCCATAAGCCCTGTCTACACCCTTCTCCCATGGTCTCAGTTACTTCTTCTTTCTTTCACTGTGGAGTGTGATTTCTAAGCTTCATATCCATTTATGCAATGTATACATTGATGTGGTCGTCCTCTGATTGTGTTGATGTCTGAAGACAGGCCTGGAGCTCCCAGAATTTCTACCATCTCCCTGTGCTCCAAATGCACAGCAAACTCTTATAGAGCCATAAGCAAGAATGCATTCTTGCTACTTGTGACCTGTGGCAAAAAGGGAGAGAGCATTGGGCTGTGTCATATCTGTCTGTCACAGAAAGTCAATTACCATACGATTTCACTCATTCAGAGAAGGAAAGATACATGTGAAAAAGCAAGAAAAAGGGACAGGCAATAGACTCGAACAAGGCACAGAAAATAATGTGTTTGTTCCAGGAAGGCTTGTCAGAACCTGCGTTTCTAAAAGTGGATCAAGTGGTACATTCAAAGCAGGAAATGTGGCAGAACGGGATGTAACGTGAGTTTCCCATGTATTTGAAGGTGAATTGTGATCTTCAGTTCAAAGATTCATATCTTCAAAGAGCTTCATATCTCTTAAAATATCATTTTCCGCATTATGTGAAACACACACACACACACACACACACACACACACACACACACACACACACACACTTTAAATAGTTCCACAGAAGTTATGGAGCATGTGAGGAATAGCACACATGGAAGCAACATTCAGAGAAAATACCATAAAAAAAAACAAAAACTAAGAGAATCAAAATAACAAACCGTCCAAACTAGATATGTTAACACCTTACCTATCAAGAATGAATGAATGAATGAATGAATGAATTAAACAACCTTACCTAAAAGACCCCTACACAGATCTCACAGCAAATCCAGTACTGGAGAGAAAAGGATAAATTCCAAGACACATACACACTACCATGACAAGATCATGAGCCATACATATCTGACCTCTCAGGTAATGACTTTTGAAGCAGCTTTTGAGGCTTTTGAAGCAATTCTCAAACATATCCCAATACACAGAAAGCCAGGTTCAAATCAATTCCCTGGTCCACAATTCGAGACATTTATTGGTAATGTCGGCTTCTCTCATCTATTCCCAAAATATAGGGAGAGGGAAGACTCTAATGTACAAAGGCCAAAGGCCCAATTCACATAAAGACTTTATAGGAAACCAATTGCATACAATTTTAATCAGTAAGATAATAAAAAAAATTCATTTCTCTTCTCATTCTTTCTTCATCTCCACGTGAAACGACCTGTTTTGGTTTCTATTCACTATTTTTTCTTATATTAGGCAAGCCAGGCTTTCATCCATCCTACGTTTTGTGACATAGTGTTCCCTGAGTCTTTAATTGCATATACCACCAAGTGCTCATCCTCATATAATACCACACCACCTCGATATCCATTAAACTGTTCCCTCTTTGTGGCAGGTCTTATCCTCCTGTAACCCTCAGCTTTGTCGCCAAGTCCAAATCTCTCCTCGTGCGTCTCCCTGTCTGACTACATTTCCTTCCATTTTCCCTTACTACTACTCATGTCCATGGTATTCCTCATAGGTCACATAGGAGTGAAGCCATGGGATATTTCCCTTGGTCTGCTTGCATTGGCATTTGGAAATCTTCTTTATCTTCATCTTCATAATCATCTTTATCCACTAGCCCTTAAAAGTGTATCACGGTTTCTTCCACATTTATGATAGAGTGGGCATGGTAGGCTATAGATGTTGGTCGTTCATTTTCATCTAATAAAGAGAGTTGCTCAACATGCCTCTCCCCATGACTATGGCATGTAGCATTAACTAATGATGACAAGGGTTGTTGACCAGGGCACTTTCTTTAGGGGTAGCCATCATGCAGGTTTTCACTCTCCATGAAGCCTTTGCAATGCTGTTTAAGGTAATGTCAGGTATACAGAGCCTTCATCCCTTAGGACTGGTGTTTCAGGACACTAGCAGATATGGACCCGGACAGCACAATGCATCCCTGCCTTGGCCATTTTCCTGGAATTGTGATTTTCCTTTTCTTCTAGCTTCCCTCAACTTCCTAGCTGACCAAGCACTAAAAGGTGACCTTACACCCGAGAGACCATAGGGAACAGAAGCTAGGAATGGACGCTCTCACCCAGAGACATCAAACCCCCTAGAGTCCTTATGGTAGCCAAGAGGCCTCGCTGTTGATTAAGATCTCTAGAAATTGCAGCGGAAATAGGAACAGCTTGCGCTCTCTGGAGAAATGTTGGTCTACAGAATGGTATACAGAGGATCGTTTTCTTTTTCTCTTGTATAGAAAGTGGAAGTGGGAAAGAAACAGAAAGGACCACCTGAGTTCATGATCAGGCTTACAGGGCTCTTTCTGGCTCCTTCCCAGTTCTTTCTACTTAAAGCCATAGGACTCATATGTCGTGAGAATGGGATTGCTGCTTCAGTGAAGTCAGTTTCTGTGACGTCATAAAATTCTGAGGTCCTAGCAACCAATCCTCACCAAACCACGCCTCATCATGTCACCTGGCTGGAGTAATCTGCATCAGGCAGGAGTATCAATATCAGTGCAAACCGCTGGAGGCGCCAGGGTATTTCAACAACACTCTTTGTGAAGCGATTTGGGGTCACCTTCTCCATGGCTGAATTTGTAGTCTTTGGCCAGGATTATCACCACCACAACTCTGGACTCCTGAGAAGGGCAAGAGACCACAATTCCATCTTATCCATGTAAGGACAAAAAGAGTTAGGTGTACAAGCAGCCTCACGCAGGGAACTCAAAGCCATACACATGTTCATGATCCTCACACCCTATCCGATGCATCTGACCAGGAAAAGTGCCCCATGCCCTCCGAGGAAAGCTCAGAGTTAACACCTGCAACCATACCATTGACCTGTCTGGAGGCTTCAACAATGAAGACAAGAGTTCTTCTTGCATCTCCAGAAATCGTGCCATAAATGCCTCCCAATTTTCCCAGCTGAC
Source organism: Meles meles (assembly GCF_922984935.1). Lineage (NCBI taxonomy): Eukaryota > Metazoa > Chordata > Mammalia > Carnivora > Mustelidae > Meles > Meles meles. The sequence goes on along the minus strand of NC_060088.1, from coordinate 31,340,059 downwards.
GAAACATTAAAGGCGACCCTACACCCTAGAAGTTTAGGCCCAGGACGGACTCTTCTCTTTGGAGCTCCAGGAGCAATCACGGAGCCTGTTGGAAGAGAAGCAATCCCCATGGGAAGCCATTGGAAAAGGCTTCCGGGCCAGTGTCAGGAATACAACATGAATCTACAAAAGGTCTCTGTCTTCTCTGTATTCGAAACGCACATTCTGTATTCTACTCTGAAGATAAATTCTTTAGGAAGAAGAACTCATGGAGTGCCCAAGGGCTGGCACTTGAGAGAGCCTCAGGTGTGTGTGACATGCCCTATGGGGTTGTGTTGTGGCTCTTCACTCTCCTGTGGGCTCGTCCTCTGCAGAAGCTCTCCTTGCCGTCCATTCAGAATGTTTGGTGTCTGGGCCAAATATGGTGAGGTTAAGCACCGTGGGTATGGTACACCCATGAAACCTGACTTTCCACTTACTCTTAAAAAAAATAAAGACCTGCTGAATACTGTGGCCAGGTGAGAAGATGTGCGCAGGGCTTTCTTCTAGTCCCCTGCAGGATTTCCTTTTCTCCTGGGACTAAGCAATGTGGCCTGAAGAAGGCAGTCTCAACAGTTTTCCATGTTTGGGAATCCGTGATTGCATATTGGGCAGCTAATGTTCTCACCGTCCTGCCTGTGGCCACTTCTCAGTCCTGATGCTGGCGGACGTAGAGCCCAAATGTCTTTGGCGCCCATCGAGCCATCTCCACTAACACTGCCGATCACAAATGCAAACAATGACATACTAATCTTACCACAGTGTTAACTGGTATTGTCTCTTATCATGGTTTCCAGGCTGTCTCTACCTGGTTCCTTGCTGGTGTCCTCTGTAGGAGATACACACTGTTCTCTGGAATCTATATCTGGAAAGCATGCTGAGCTGGGATCCCCGGACCTCAAGACCCTTGGGTTCAAGAATTCGTGTCATTCAGACACTCTCCTTTTCTTCGCAACAGCTATGGGTCAACATTCAAATTGTAGGTTCTAAGTGTGCTCCTCTCCCCTGGGCCTTTGTCTTTGTCCATGGCTCCCTCCCCTCTGAAGCACCTAGCGTCCAATTCTCCTATAAACCCTATCTACATCCTTATCCCATGGTCTCTGTGACTTCTTCTCTCTTTCGCTGTGAAGTGTGATTTCTAGGCTTCAGGGCCATTTATGCCATGTTTCCATTGATGTGGTCATCTTCTGGTTGTGCTGATGGCTTAAGACAAGCCAGGAGCTCCCAGAAACTTCTACCCACTCCCTGTCCTCCAAATGCACTGTGGACACTTATGGAGCCATAAGCAAAAGGTATTCTTGCTCCTTGTGACATGTGGCAGAAAAGGAGAGAGCATTGGGTTGTGTCATATCGGTCAGTCACAGAAAGACAAAGACCATAAGATTTCTCTCACTCCTGGAAGTAAAGAAACATGTGAAAAAGCAAGAAAAAGGGACAGGCAATGAGACTCTAACCAGGCACACAAAATTTGGTGTTTGTTGCTGGCAGGCTAGTCAGAAACGGCCATTCTAAAAGTGGAACAAATGGTACATTCAATGCAGGAAATGTGGCCAAACGGGATGTAACATGAGTTTCCACTGTGTTGGACGGTGAATTGTGATCTGGAAAAGTGCAGCTTCATATCTCCTAGAATATCATTTTTAGCGTTTTGTGAAACACACACACACACACAGACATACACACACACACACACTCTTAAAAGTGTCCCACAGAATTTAGGGCGCAATTGAGGAATAGCACTCATGGAAGCAAAATTCAGAGAATATTCCATAAAATAAAAAAGATTAGAGAATCAAAGTAACAAACTGTTCAAACTGGATAAGTTAACTCCTTACCTATGAAGAATTAATTAGGTAATTACTTACTTAATTAATTAAACAACCTTACCTAAAAGACCCCTCCAAAAAAGTGTGCCAGGGAATCCAATACCGGAGAGATAACAAAAAATTTCAAGATACATAAGCCCTACCATGACAAGATCATGAGTCATACATATGTGACGTCTCAGGTAATGCCTTTTTTTTTTTTAAAGATTTATTTATTTGACAGAGAGAGATCACAAGTAAGCAGAGAGGCAGGCAGAGCGAGAGGAGGAAGCAGGCTTCCCGCTGAGCAGAGAACATGATGTGGGGCTCCATCCAGGGACCCTGAGATCATGACCTGATCTGAAGGCAAAGGCTTATCCCACTGAGCCACCCAGGTGCCCCTCAGGTAATGACTTTTGAATCCGCTCTTGAGGCTTTAAAAGCAGTCCTCAAACATCTCCCCCCCAAAAAAAACCAGAAAGACAGGTTCTAATCAATTCCCTGGTACACAAATCAAGACATTTAATGGTAATGTCGGCTTTTATCATCTATTCATAAATATAGGAAGAGGGAAGAATTTAATTTACAATATCCAAAGACCCAATTCACATAAGGAACTTATAGGAAACCAATTGCACACAATTTTTATCAGTAAGATAATAAGGCTAGAATTCATTTCTCTTCTCTTTCTTTCTTTAGCTCCACATGAAACGACCTGTTCCGCTTTCTATTCATTATATTTTCTTAAATTCGGCAAGCCACCCTTTCATCCATCCTACCTTTTTTTGACATCGTGTTCCATGATTCTTTAATTGCATATATCCCCATGTGCTCATCCTCATATAATGCCACACCAACTCCATACCCATTAACCAGTTCCCTCTTTATGTTATTTCTTATCTTCCTGTAACCCTCAGCTTGGTCCCCAAAGTCCTCAGTCTCTCCTGGTGCGTCTCCCTGTCTGACTCCTTCTTCTTCCGTTTTCCCTTACTATTCCTCATGTCCATGGTATTCCTCATGGGCCACATATGAGTGAAGCCATAGGATATTTCCCTTGGAATGCTCGCATTTTCACTTGGAAATCATCTTCTTTATCATCATCTTCAAAATCATCTTTATCCACTAGCCTTTAAAAGGGTACCTCGGCTCCTTCCACAGTGATACTAGAGTGGGCATGGCAGGCCATCAACGTTGGCTGTTTATTTTCATCTGAAGAAGAGAGTTGCTCAAAATGGCTGTCCCTATGACTGTGGCATGTAGTCTTAACTAATGATGACAAGGAGTGCTGAACAGGGCTCTTTTGATAGGGGTAGCGATCATGCAGAATTTCTCTATCCATGAAGCCTTTGCAATGGTGTTTAAGGTAATGTCAGGCAGACAGAGCCTTCTCCCTTGGGACTGGTGTTTCAGGACACTAGCAAATAAGGGCATGGACAGCACAATGCATCCCTGCCTTGGCAATTTTCCTTGAATTATGACTTTCCTTCCCTTTTTACTTCCCTCACCTTCCATGCTGAACAAGCACCAAAGGCAGACCTTACACCTGAGAAACCATACGGAACAGAAGCTAAGAATGGATCCTCTCACCCAACGATATCGAACCTCCCACAGTCCTAATGTTAGCCAAGAGGCCTCGCTGTTGATTGAGATCTAGAAATTGGAGTGGAAATAGGAAGACCTTGATCTCTCTGGAGAAATGTTGATCTAAAGAATGGTATACAGAACATCGTTTTCCTTTCTCTTTGTATAGAAAGTGGATGTGGGAAAGAAACAGAAAAGTACACGTGACTTCATGATCAGTCTACAGGGCTTTTCTTGTTCCTTCCCAGGTCTTCCTAGTTAAAGCCATAGGACTCATATGTCTTGAGAATGGGATTGCTGCTTCAGTTTAGTCAGCTTCTGTGACGTCACAAAGCTCTGAGGTCCTAGAAACCACTCCTCACCAAACCATGCCTCATCATTTCACCTGGCAGTGAAGTTTGGTGTGTATCAAAATCACTCCAAACCTCTAGAGCTGCCTGGGTATTTCAACAAGACAGTTTGTGAAGTAATTTGGCGTCACCTTCTCCCTAGCCAAATTTGTGGTCTTTGGACGTGTCTGTAACCACCACACCTCTAGACTCTTGAGAAGGGCAAGAATCCACAATTCCAACTACCTACGTAAGGTCAAGAAGACTCAGGAGTACAAGCAGCCTCACACGTGGAACTCCACGCCATACAAACGTTCATGGTCCTCACACCCTATCAGGATGTTTCTGACCAGGAAAAGCGCCCCCCCCCCCCCGCCCTCTGAGGAAAGCTCTGAGTTAAGACCAACAACCATACCCAGATATGTCTGGAGTCTTCATCAGTGAGGACATGAATTCTTCTTGCATGTCCAGAAATCGTGCCGTAAATCCCTCCCAATTTTCCCAGGTGACCAAACATTAAACCCTAGAAGCTTAGGCCCAGGATGGACTCATTTGTTTGGAGCTCACAGGAACAAGCACGGAGCATGTTGGAAGAGAACAAATCCCCATGTGAAGCCATCGGAAAAGGCTTTTGGGCCAGTTTCAGGAATACAACGTGAAACTACAAAATGTCTCTGTCTTCTCTGTATTCGAAACGTGCATTCTGTTATCTACCCTGAAGATAATTTCTTTAGGAACAAGAGCTCATGGAGTGCCCATGGTCTGGCACGTGAGAGAGTCTCAGGTGTTTGTGACATGCACTCTGTGGTTGTGTTGTGGCTGTCAACTCTCCTGTGGGCTCATCCTCTGCAGAAGCTCTCCTTGCCCTCCATTCAGAGTGTTTGGTGTCTGGGACAAATATGTTGTGCCTCTGAAACGTGACTTTCAATCCATTCCACAACACTTAAGGCCTGCTCTATTCTGTGTCCAGTTGAGAGGATGTGAGCAGGGCTTTCTTCTAGTCCCCTGAAGGATTTTCTTTTCTCCTGGTACTAAGCAACGTGGGCTGAAGAAGGCAGTCCCAACAGCGTTCCAGGTTTCTGAATCCGTGATTGCAGGTTGTGCAGCTAATGTCCTCACCGTCCTGCCTGTAGCCACTACTCAGTCTTGATGCTGGCGATCGTAGAGCCCAAGTATCTTTGACGCCCATTGAGGCATCTCCACCAACACTGCCCATCTCGAATGCACCCAAAGTAATAATAATCTTACCAAGGTGTCAACAGGTATTGTCTTTGATCATGGTTTCCAAGCTGTCTGCACCTGGTTGCTTGCTGGTGTCCTCTCCAGGAGGTACAGAGTGTTCTCTGGAATCTATGTCTGCAAAGCATACTGATCTGGAATCCCTGAGCCTCAAGACCCTTGGGTTACAAAAATTCATGTCCTTCAGACACTCTCTTTTTCTCTGCCAACGGCTCTGGTTCAACATACAAATTGTGGATTCCAAGTGTGCTCCTCTCCCCTGGTCCTTTGTCTTTTTCTTTGGCTCCCTGCCCTCTGAAGCACCAACCATCCAAATCTCCTATAAGCCCTGTCTAAACCCTTCTCCCATGGTCTCTGTGAATTCTTCTCTTTTTTCGCTCTGGAGTGTGATATATAGGCTTCCGGTCCATTTATGCCATGTTTACATCGATGTGGTCATCTTCTGGGTGTGCTGATGGCTGAAGACAAGCCTGAGCTCGCAGACACATCTACTGTCTCTCTGTCTTTCAGATCCACTGCAGACTGTTATGGAGACATCAGCAAGAAGGCTTCCCTGTTCCTTGTGACATGTGTCATAAATGTAGAGAGCATTGGACTCTGTCATATCTGTGAGTCACAGAAAGACAACTCCCATACGATTTCACTCACTCATGGAAGTAAAGAAACATGGGAAAAAGCAAGAAAAAGGCACAGGCAATGAGACTCTAATGAGGCACACAAAATTTGGTGTTTGTTCAAGGCAGGCTAGTCAGAATCTGCCCTTCTAAAAGTGGATCAAATGGGCATTCAATGCAGGAATTGTGGTCGAATGGGGTGTAACGTGAGTTTCCACTGTGTTTGAAGGTGAATTGTGATCTGGAATAGAGTAGCTTCATATCTCTTAAAATATCATTTTTAGAGTTCTCTGAAACACAGACACACACACACACACACACACACACACACACACACTTAAAAAGGTCCCACACAAGTTAGTGAGCAAGTGATTGATAGCACTCATGGAAGCAAAATTCAGAGAAAATATCATAAAAAACAAAAGCTTAGAGAATCAAAATAACAAACCGTCCAAACTGGATAAGTTAACTCCTTACCTATCAAGAATTAATTAAATAATTAAGTAATTAATTAACATCCTTACCTAAAAAGCCACTCCACATATGTATGGCAGCAAATCCAGTACCAGAAAAAAAGGATAAATTCCAAGACACCTACCCATTACCATGAACACATCATGAATCATACATATCTGATCTCTCAGGTAATGATTTTTGAAGCAGCTTTTGAGGCTTTTGAAACAGTCCTCAAAGATCTCCCAACACACAGAAAGCCAGGTTCAAATCAATTCCCTGGCCCACAATTCGAGACATTTAATGGTCATGTCGGCTTTTCTCATCTACTCCCAAAATACAGGAGGAGGGAAGACTCTAATTTACAATGTCCCAAGACCCAATTCACATAAGGACCTTATAGGAAACCAATGGCATACAACTTTAATCAGTAAGATAATAAAACTAGAATTCATTTCTCTTCTATTTCTTTATTCATCTCTACATGAAACGACCTGTTTGCTTACTATTCACTATATTTTCTTATATTCAGCAAGCCAGCCTTTAATCCATCCTACGTTTTTGACATAGTGCTCCCTGATTATTTAATTGCATATACCACCAAGGACTCATAATCATATAATGCCACACTGCCTCCATACCCATTAACAAGTTCCATTTTTATGGCATTTCTTATCATCCTGTAACTCAGAGCTTGGGCCCCAAAATCCTGAATCTGTCCTGGTGTGTCTCCCTCTCTGACTTCTCCTTCCGTTTTCCCTTAACACTACTCATGTCCCTGGTATTCCTCATGGGCCACATATGAGTGAAGTCATAGGATATTTCACTAGGTCTGCTTGCGTTTTCATTTGGAAATAATCTTTATCATCATCTTCATAATCATTTTTATCCACTAGCTCTTAAATGGGTATCTCGGCTCCTTCCTCAGTGATGCTAGATTGGGCATGGCAACAAATCGATGTTGGCCATTCATTATCTTCGGAATAAAGAGAGTTGTTCAACATTTCTCTCCCCATGACTATGGCATGTAGCGTTAAATAATGAGGACAAGGAGTGCTGACCAGGGCTCTTTCTTTAGGGGTAGCTCTCATGTGGAATTTCACGCTCCATGAAGCCTTGGCAATGGTGTTTAAGGTAATGTAAAGTAGAGCGAGCCTTCATCCCTTAGGATTGCTGTTTCAGGACACTAGCAGATAAGCACACGGACAGCACAACGCATCCCTGCCCTGGCAATTTTCATGGAATTGTGACTTCACTCCCCTTCTTTCTTCCCTCACCTTCAAATATGACCAAGCATCAAAGGCAGACCGTACACCTGAGAAACCATAGGGAACAGAAGCTAAGAATGGACCCTCGCACCCAAGGATATCAAAAATCCCAGAGACCTAATGGTAGCAAAGAGGCCACGCTGTTGATTGATATCTCTAGAAATTGCAGTGGAAATAGGAGCACCTTGCTGTCTCTGAGGAAATATGGGTCTAAAGAGTGGTATACAGAGCATCATTTACTTTTATCTTTGTTTAGAAAGTGGAAGTGAGAAAGAAACACAAAAGACAACCTGAGTTCATGATCAGGCTAACAGGGCGCTTTCCTGTTCCTTGCCAGGCCATTCTAGTTAAAGCCATAGGACTCCTATGTCATGAGAATGGGATTGTTGCTTCAGTGAAGTCAGCTTCCGTGAAGTCACAAAGCTCTGAGGTCCTAGCAACCACTTCTCACCAAAGCATGCTTCATCACTTCACCTTGCTGGAGTAGTTCTGGGTTATCCAGGAGTATCAAAATCATTCCAATCCGCTGAGCCACCTGGGTATTTCCCCAAGACAATGTGTGAAGCAATTTGGGGTCAAATTCTCCAGGGCCGAATTTGTAGTCTTTGACCAGGACTGTCACCACCACCCCTCTGGACTCCTGAGAGTGGCAAGAATCTACAATTCCATCTTACACATGTAAGGTCAAGAAAGTGTCAGGAGTACAAGCAGCCTCACACGGGGAACTCCACGCCATACACATGTTCATGGTCCTTACCATCACGATACTTCTGACCATGAAAAGCGCCCCCAGCCCACCGAGGAAAGCTCAGAGTTAACACCCGGAACCATACAAAAGACCTGTCTAGAGTCTTCAACAGTGAGGACTCGAGTTCTTCTTGCATCTCCAGAAATCGTGCCATAAATGCCTCCCCATTTTCCCAGCTGAAAAACATTAAAAGCGGGCCCTACACCCTAGAAGCTTAGGCTCAGGATGGACTCATCTCTTTGGAGCTCACAGGAGCAAGCACGGAGCATGTTGGAAGAGAAACAATCCCCATGGGAAGCCATCTGAAAAGAGTGTCAGGCAAGATTCAGGAATACATCATGAATCTACAAAAGGTCTCTGTCTTCTCTCTATTCAAAACAAGCCTTCTGTTATCTACCCTGAAGATAATTTCTTTAGGAAGAAGAGCTCATGGAGTGCCCAAAGGGTGGCACTTGAGAGAGTCTCAGGTGTGTGTGACATGCCCTCTGGGGTTGTGTTGTGGCTGTCCACTCTTCTGTGGGCTCGTCCTCTCAGACGCTCTCCTTGCCTTCCATTCAGAGGGTTTGGTGTCTGGGCCAAATATGTTGAGGTTAAGCTTCGTATGTCTGGTTAGCCTGTTAAACTTGACTTTCAACCAACTCCACAAAACTTAAGGCCTGCTGAATTCTGTGGCCAGGGAGATGATGTGGGCAGGGCTTTCCTCTAGTCCCCTGCAGGATTTTCTATTCTGCTGTGACTAAGCAACTTGTCCTGAAGAAGGCAGTCCCAACAGTGTTCCAAGTTTGGGAATCCGTGATTGCAGGTTGGGCAGCTTATGTCCTCACCGTCCTGGCTATGGCCATTTCTCAGTCTTGATGCTGGTGGTTTTAGGGCCCCAGTCCTTTGGCGCCCATCGAGGCACCTTCACCAACACTGCCAATCACCAATGTACACAAAGAAATAATAATCTTACCACGCTGTCAACACGTATTGTCTCTGATCATGGTTTCCAGGCTGTCTGCTCCTAGTTAATGGCTGGTGTCCACTCCAGGAGATACACAGTGTTCTGCAGTTCTGGAGTCTATGTCTGCAAATCATGCTGATGTGGAATGCCCGGTCTAAAGACCCTTGTGTTGCAAGTACTCATGTCATTCAGACACTCTCCTTTTCTCCACCAAGAGCTATGGGTGAAAATTCAAATTATGGGTTCTAAGTGTGCTCCACTCCCCTTGGCCTTTGTCTTTGGCCATGGATCCCTGCCCTCTGAAGCACCAACCGTCCAATTCTCCCATAAGCCCTGTCTACATCCTTATCCCATGGTTTCGTGACTTCTTCTCTCTTTTGCTATGGAGTGTGATTTCTAGGGTCAGTTCCATTTAAGCCATGTTTACATTGATGTGGTCATCTTCTGGTTGTGCTGATGGCTGAAGACAAGCCTGGAGATCCCAGGCACTTCTACCATCTCCCTGTCCTCCAAATGCTCTGCGGACTCTTATGGATCCATAAGCAAGAAGGCATTCTTACTCCTTGTTACTGTGGCAGAAAGGAAGAGAGAATTGGGCTGTATCATTTCTGTCAGTCACAGAAAGACAATACCATACGATTTCACTCACTCATGGGAGTAAAGAATCATGTGAAAAAGCAAGAAAATTGGACAGGCAATTACACTCTAACCAGGCACACAAAGGTTGGTGTTTGTGTCAGGCAGGCTAGTCAGAATCTACCTTTCTAAAAGTGAATCAAATGGGACATACATTGCAGGAATTGTGACTGAATGGGGTGTAACGTGAGTTTCCACTGTGTTTGAAGGTGAATAATTGTGATCTGGAATAGAGCAGCTTCATATCTCTTAAAATATAATTTTCAGCGTTTTGTGAAACACACACACACACACACACAAGATACACACACACACTTAAAAGATTCATACAGAAGATAGGGAGCAAGTGAAGAATAGCACTCATGGAAGCAAAATTCAGAGAAAATACCATAAAAAAAAAACAAAAGCTTAGAGAATCAAAGTAACAAACCATCCAAACTGGAGAAGTTAACTCCTTACCTTTCAAGAATTAATTAATTAATTAAACAACCTTACCTAAAAGATCCCTCCACACAAGTATGCCATCAAATCCAATACCCGAGAGAAAAGGATAAATTCTATGACACATACGCACTACCATGAAAAGATCATGAGTCATATATATCTGATGTCTGAGGTAATGACTTTTGAAGCAGCTTTGGAGGCTTTTGAAGCAGTCCTTAAACATTCTCCAACAAACAGAAAGCCACGTTAAAATCAATTCCCTGGTCCACCATTCGAGACATTTAATGGTAATGTCGACTTTTCTCAACTATTCAAAAATGTAGGAAGAGGGAAGACTCTAAGTGACAATGTCCAAAGACCCAATTCACATAAGGATCTTATAGGAAACCAATTGCATACAATTTTAATCAGTAAGGTAATAAAACTAGAATTCATTTCTCTTCTCTTTCTTTCTCAACCTACATGTGAAACGGCCCGTTTTGCTTTCACTTCACTATTTTTTCTTATATTCGGCAAGCCACTCTTTCATCACTCCTACATTTTTTGACATAGTGTTCCCTGATTCTTTAATTGCATATACCACCAAGTGCTCATCCTCATATAATGCCACACCACATCCATACACATCGAGGCATCTACACCAACACTGCCCATCACCAATGCACCCAATGAAATAATAATCTTACCACGGTGTCAACAGGTATTGTCTCAGATCATGGTTCCAGTCTGTCTGCACCTGGTTGCTTGCTGGTGTCCTCTTCAGGAAATACACAGTGTTCTCTGGAGTCTATGTCTGCAAATCATGCTGATCTGGAATCCGGGGCCTCAAGTCCTTGGTTTGCAAGAACTCGTGTCCTTCAGACACTCTCTCTTTTCTGTGCCAAGAGATATGGGTCATCATATAAATTGTGGGTTCTAAGTGTTCTCCTCTTCCCTGGGCCTTTGTCTTCTGCCATGCCTCCCTGGCCTCTGAAGCACAAACCATCCAATTCTCCCATAAGCCCTGTATACACACTTCTCCCATGGTCTCAGTTACTTCTTCTCTCTTTTGCTGTGGAGTTTGATTTCTAGGGTCAGGTCAATTTATGCCATGTTTACATTGATATGGCCATCTTCTGGTTGTGCTGATGGCTGAATACAGGGCTCGAGCTCCCAGACACTTCTCCCCTCTCCCTGTACTCCAAATGCTCTGCGGACTCTTATGAAGCCATAAGCAAGGAGGCATTCTTGCTCCTTGTGACATGGGGCATAAAGGGAAAGATCTTGGGCTGTGTCATATCTGTCAGTTACAAAAAGACAACTCCCATAACATTTCACTCACTCATGGAAGTAAAGAAACATGTGAAAAAACAAGAAACAGGGACAGGCAATTAGACTCTAAGCAGGAACACAAAATTTGGTGTTTATTCCCGGCAGGCTTGTCAGAATCGCATTTCTAAAAGTGGATCAAATGGGACATTCAATGGAGGAAGTTTTGTGCAATGGTATGTAACGTGAATTACCACTGTGTTTGAATGTGAATTGTGATCTGGAATAGAGCAGCTTCATATCTCTTAAAATATCATTTTTAGCGTTTTCTGAAACAAAGTGTTTTGTGAAACAGACACACACACACACACACACACACACACACACACACACACACATCCTTAAAGGAATCCCTCAGAAGTTAGGGAGCAAGTGAGGAATAGCACTCATATAATCAAAATTCAGAGAAAATATCATAAAATACAAAAGCTTACAGAATCAAAGTAACAAACCGTCCAATGGATAAGTTAACTCCATATCTTTCAAGAATTAGTTAATTAATTATCTAATTATTTAAACAACATTACCTAAAATATCCCTACAGAGAAGTCTGCCAGCAAATCCAATACCGGAGAGAAAAGGACAAATTCCAAGACACATATGCACTACCATGACAAGATCATGAGTCATACATATCTGACATCTCAGGTAATGACTTTTAGAGCAGCTTTGGAGCCTTTTGAAGCAGTCCTTAAACATCTCCCAACACACCGAAAGCCAGGTTCAAATCATTTCCCTGGACCACAATTTGATACATTTAATGGTAATGTCAGCTATTCTCATCTATTCAAAAAATGTATCAAGAGGGAACACTCTAATTTACAATGTCCAAAGACTCAATTCACATAAAGACTTTATCGGAAACCAATTGCATACAATTTTAATCAGTAAATAATAAAACTACAATTCATTTCTCTTCTCTTTCTTTCTTCATCTCCACGTGAAACGACCCGTTTGCTTACTATTCACTATATTTTCTTATATTGGGCAAGCCAGCCTTTCATCCATCCTACGTTTTTTGACATAATGTTCCCTCAGTCTTTAATTGCATATACCAACAAGTGCTCATCCTCATATAATGCCCCACCACCTCCATACCCATTATCCAGTTCCTGCTTTATGGCATCTTATCCTCCTGTAACCCTCAGCTTGGTCCCCAAAGTCCTGAGTCTGTCCTGGTGCGTCTCCATGTCTGACTTCTTCTCCTTCTGTTTTCTCTTACAACTACTCATGTCCATGGTATTCCTCATGGGCCACATAGGAGTGAAGCCATAGAATATTTCCCTTGCTCTGCTTCCATTTTCATTTATAAATCATCTTCTTTATCATCATCTTCATAATCATCTTTATCCACTGGGTCTTAAAAGGGTATCTTGGCTCTTTCCACAGTGATGCTGGATTGGGTATGGCAGGCCATCGATGTTGGCCGTTCATTTTCATCTGAATAAAGAGAGTTGCTCAACATGACTCTCTCCATGGCTATGGCATGTATCATTAACTAATGATGACAAGGAGTGCTGACCCGGCTCTTTCTTTAGGGGTAGCGATCATGCAGAGTTTCACTCTCCATGAAGCCATTGAAATGGTGTTTAATGTAATATCAGGTAGACAGGTACTTCATCCCTTAGGAATGGTGTTTCAGGACACTAGCATTTAAGGACACGGACAGCACAACACATCCCTGCCCTGGCAATTTTCCTTGAATTGTGACTTCCCTTCCCTTCTTCCTTCCCTCAACTTCCAAGCTGACCAAGCACCAAAGGCAGACCTTACACCTGAGAAACCATAGGGAACAGAAGCTAAGAATGGACCCTCTCACCCAAGGGTATTCAACCTCCCAGAGACCTAATGGTAGCCAAGAGGCCTCGCTGTTGATTGAGATCTCTAGAAATTGCATTGGAAATATGAACACCTTGCTCTATCTGGAGAAATGTGGGTCTAAAGAATGGCATACAGAACATCGTTTTCTTTTCTCTTTCTATAGAAAGGCAAAGTGGGAAAGAAACAGAAAAGACCACCTGAGTTCATGATCAGGCTAACAGGGCTCTTTCTTGTTCCTTCCCAATTCTTTCTAATTAAAGCCACAGGACTCCTATGTCATGAGAATGGGATTGCTACCTCAGTGAAGTCAGCTTCTGTGACGTCACAAAGCTCTGACATCCTAGCAACCACTGCTCACCAAACAACACCTCATCACTCACCTCGCTGTAGTAGATCTGCGTCAGCCAGGTGTATCAAATTCACTCCAAAATGCTGGAGCCGCCTGTGTATTTTCCCAAAGGAGTTTTTGAAGCAATTTTGGATAACATTCTCCATGACTGAATTTATATTCTTTGGCCGTGACTGTCACCACCACCCCTCTGGACTCCTGAGAGTGGCAAGAATCTACAATTCCTTCTTACCAACGTAAGGTCAAGAAAGAATCAGGAGTACATGCAACCTCACATGGGTTACTCCAGGCCATACACATGTTCATGGTCCTCGCACCCTATCAGGATGCTTCTGAACAGGAAAAGCACCCACTGCCGTCCGAGGAAAGCTCAGACTTAACACCCCCAACCATACCAAAAACATGTCTGGAGTCTTCAACAGTGAAGACACGAGTTCTTCTTGCATCACCAGAAGTTGTGCCATAAATGCCTCCCAATTTTCCGGCTGACCTAACATTAATGGCCGACCCTACAACCTAGGAGCTTAGGCCAGGACGGACTTATCTGTTTGTAGTTCACAGGAGCAAGCACTGAGCATCTTGGAAGATAACTAATCCCCATGTGAAGCCATCAGAAAAGGACATGCCCTCTGGGGTTATGTTGTGGCTGTCCACTCTCCTGTGGGCTCGTCCTCTGCAGAGGATCTCCTTGCCTCCCATTCAGAGTGTGTGTTGTCTCGGCCAAATATGGTGACGTTCGTGTGTGTGCTGTGCCTGTGAACCGTGACTTTCAACCCACTCCACAAAATTTAAGGCTCCCTGAATTCTGTAGCCAGCTGAGAGAATGTGGGCAGAACTTCCTCTTGTGCCCTGAGGGTTTTCTGTTCCCTGGGACTAAGCAACGTGGCCTGAAGAAGGCAGTCCGAACAGTGTTCCAGGTTTGGGAATCTTTGATTGCCTTTTGGACAGCTATTGTCCTCACCGTCCTGCCTGTGGCCTCTTCTCTGTCATAATGCTGGTGGTCGAAGAGCCCAAGCATCTTTGGCACCCCTCGACGCATCTCCACCAACAGTGCCCATCAGGAATGCACACAAAGAAATAATAATCTTACCACGGTGTCAACAGGTATTGTCCTGATCATGGTTTCGAGGGTGTCTGTAACTGGTTGCTTGATGGTGTCCTCTCGAAGAGATACACAGTGTTTGCAATACTGGAGTCTATGTCCGCAAAGCATGCTGATCTGGAATCCACGGGCCTCAAGACATTTGGGTTGCAAGAACTCATGTCATTCAGACACTCTCCTTTTCTCTGCCTTTTCTCTGTAGACCCAGTTATGAGTCTACATTCAAATTGCGGGCTCTAATTGTGCTCTTCTGTCCTTGGGCTTTGTCCTTGGCCATGGATCCCTGCCCTCTGAAGCATCAACTGTCCAATTCTCCCATAAGCCCTGTCTACACCCTTCTCGATGGTCTCTGTGACGTCTTCTCTCTTTCACTGTGGAGTGTGATTTCTAGGCTTCAGGGCAATTTATGCCATGCTTTCATTGATGTGGTATTCTTTTGGTTGTGCTGATGTCAGAAGATAAGCCTGGAGCTCCCAGATATTTCTACCAACTCCCTGTCCTCCAATGCACTGCGGAATCTTAGGGAGCCAGAAGCAAGAAGGCATTCTTGCTCCTTGTGACATGTGTCTGAAAAGGAGATAGCATTGTGCTGTATCATATTTCTCAGTCACAGAAAGACAACTACCATACGATTTCACTCACTCATGGAAGTAAAGAAACATGTGAAAAAAACAAGAAAATGGGACAGGCAATTTGACTCTAACGAGGCACACAAAATTGTGTCTTTGTTCCAGGCAGGCTAGTCAGAATCTGCATTTCTAAAAGTGGATCAACTGGGAAATTCAATGCAGGAAATGTGCCCAAACGGGATGGAACGTGAGTTTCCAGTGTGTTTGAAGGTGAATTGTGACCTGGAATAGAGCAGCTTCATATGCCTTAAAATATCATTTTTAGCATTTTGTGAAACACACACACAGGCGCAAACCCACACAGACACACACACACACACACACACACACACACACACACACACACACACACTTAAAGTGTCCCACAGAAGTTAGGGAACCTTTGAAGAGTAGCACTCATGGAAGCAAAATTCAGAGAAAATACCAAAAAAAAAAAAAAAAGAAAGAAAGAAAGAAATGCTTAGAGAATCAAAGTAACAAACCGCCAAACTGGATAAGTTAATGCCTTTCCTATCAAGAATTTATTAATCAATACTGGATAAGAAAGGATAAATTCCAAGAAACAAACGCACTACCATGACAAGATCATGAGTCATACATATCTTACGTCTCAGGGAATGACTTTTGAAGCAGCTATTGAGGCTTTTGAAGCAATCCTCAAACATCTCCCAACACACAGAAAGCCAGGTTCAAATCAATTCCCTGGTCCACAATTCGAGACATTTAACGGTAATGTCTGCTTTTCTCAACTATTCCCAAAATGTAGGAAGAGGGAAGACTCTAATTTACAATATACAAAGACCCAATTCAAATAAAGACCTCCATGACAGATACTTGAGCTCTACGACCGCCAGCACTAAGACTAAGAAGTGGCCACAGGAAGGACGGTGAGGATATTAGCTGCCCAACCTGCAATCACAGATTCCCAAACATGGAACACTGTTGGGACTGCCTTCTTCAGGCCATGGTGCTTAGTCCCAAGAGAACAGAAAATCCTGCAGGGGACTAGAATAAAGCCCTGCCCACATCCTTTCACCTGGCCACAGAATTCAGCAGGCCTTAAGTTTTGTGGAGTCAGTTGAAAGTCACGTTTCATGGGCACACCATATTTGGCCCAGACACCAAACATTCTGAATGGAAGGCAAGGAGGGCATCTGCACGGGACGAGCCCACAGGAGAGTGGACAGCCACAACACAACCCCAGAGGGCATGTCACACACACCTGAGACTCTCTCAAGTGCCAGCCCTTGGGAATTATTTGAGCTCTACTTCCTAAAGAAATTATCTTCAGGGTAGATAACAGGATGCATGTTTCGAGTACAGAGAAGACGGAGACCTTTTGTAGATTCACGTTTTATTCCTGAAACTGGCCCGAAAGCCTTTTCAGATGGCTTCACATGGGGATGGGTTCTCTTCCAACATGCTTCGTGCTTGCTCCTGTGAGCTCCAAACGGATGAGTCCGTCCTGGGCCTAAGCTTCTAGGGTGTAGAAACTGTCTTTAACGTTTGGTCAGCTGTGAAAATTGGGAGGAATTTATGGCAGGATTTCTGGTGATGCAAGAATAACTCGTCTCCTCACTGTTGAAGACTGCAGACATGTCTTTAGTATGGTCGTGGGTGTTAACTCTGAGCTTTCCTCGAAAGGTGCGGGGCGCTTTTCCTGGTCAGAAACATCTTGATAGTGTGTGAGTACTATGAACATGTGTATGGCATGGAGTTCTCCGTGTGAGGTTGCTTGTACTCCTGACTCTTTCTTGACCTTACGTTGGTAAGATGGAATTGTGGATTCTTGCCCTTCTCAGGAGTCCAGAGGGGTGGTGGTGACACTCACTGCCAAAGACTAGGAATTCGGCCATGGAGAAGGTGACCCCAAATTGCTTCACAAACTCTCTTGGGGAAATACCCAGGCAGCTCCAGTGGTTTTGAGTGATTTTGATACTCCTGGCTGACCCAGAACTACTCCAGCCAGGTGAAGTGATGAGGTGTGGTTTGGTGAGGAGTGGTTGCTAGGACCTCAGAGCTTTGTGACATCACAGAAGCTGACTTTTCTGAAGCAGCAATCCCATTCTCGTGACATAGGAGTCCTATGGCTTTAAATAGAAAGACCTGGGAAGGAACAAGAAAGAGCCCGCTTAGCGTGATCATGAACTCAGGGGGTCTTTTCTGTTTCTTTCCCACTTCCACTGTCTATAGAAAGAGAAAAGAAAACGATGTTCTGTATGCCATTCTTTAGACCAACATTTCTCCAGAGAGAGCAAGGTGTTCTTTTTTTCACTGGAATTTCTATAGATCTCAATTAAAAGTGAGGCTTCTTGACTACAACTAGAACTAGGTCTCTTGGAGGTTGGATATCCTTGGGTGAAAGGGTCCATTCTTAGCTTCTGTTCCCTATGGTTTATTGGGTGGAAGGTCTGCCTTTAGTGATTGGTTAGATTGAGGTGAGGGTAGGAAGTAGGGAAGGAAAGTCACAATTCCAGGAAAATTGCCGGGCAGGGATGCATTGTGCTGTCCGTGTCCTTATCTACTAGAGTCCGAAACACCATTCCCAAGAGATGAAAGCTTTGTTTACCTGACATTACCTTCAACACCGTTGCAAAGGTTCATGGAGAGTGAAACTCTGCATGATCGCTAACCCTAATGAACAAGCCCTGGTCAGCACTCCTTGTCATCATTAGTTAATGATACATGCCATAACCATGGGGAGATCCATGTTGAGCAACTCTATTCAGATGAAAATGAAAGGACAACATTGATGGCCTGCCATGCCCACTCTAGCATCACTGTGGAAGGAGCCGAGATACCCTTTTAAGGGCTAATGGATAAAGATGATTATGAAGATGATGATAAAGAAGATGATTTCCAAATGAAAATGCAAGCAGACCAAGTGAAATATCCTATGTCTTTACTCATATATGGTCCCTGAAAAATACCATGGGCATGAGTGGTAGTAAGGGAAAAGGGAAGGAGAAGAAGTCAGACAGGGAGAGGCACAAGGAGAGACTCAAGACTTTGTCGACAAAGCTGCAGGTTGCAGGAGTATAAGTCCTGCCATAAAGAGGGAACTGGTTCATGGGTATGGAGGTGATGTGGCATTACATGAGGATGAGTACTTGGTGCTATATGCAATTAAAGAATCAGGGAACACTGGTTGCTAGGAACTCAGAGTTTTGTGACGTCACAGAAGCTGATTTCACTGAAGCAGAAACCCCATTCTCAAGACATAAGAATCCTCTGGCTTTAAGTAGAAAGAAATGGGAAGGAATAAGAAAGAGCCCTGTTAGCCTGATCGTGAGCTCAGTGGTCTTTTCTGTTTCTTTCCCACTTCCACTTTCTATACAAAGAGAAAAGAAAACGATGTTCTGTGTACCATTCTTTAGACCAACATTTCTCCAGAGATAACAAGGTGTTCCTATTTCCACTGCAATTTCTAGAGTCCTCAATCAACAGCGAGGCCTCTTGGCTACCTTTAGGTCTCTGGGAGGTTTGCTATCCTTCGGTGAGAGGATCCATTCTTAGCTTCTGTTCCCTATGGTTTCTCGGGTGGAAGGTCTGCCTTTGGTGCTTGGTCAGCTTGGAAGTTGAGGAAAGGAAGATGGGAAGGGAAGTCACAATTCCAGGAATATTGCCAGGGCAGGAAAGCATTGTGAGGTCCAGGTCCTTATCTGCTAGTGTCCTGAAACACCAGTAATAAGGGATGAAGTCTCTGTCTTCCTGACATTACCTTAAACTCCGTTGCAAGGGCTTCATGGAGAGTGAAACTCTGCATGATCGCTACCCCTAAAGAAAGGGCCCCAGTAGCACTCCTTGTCATCATTAATTAATGCTACATGCCATAGACATGGGGAGAGCCATGTTGAGCAATGCTCTTTAACCAGATGAAAATGAACGGCCAACATCGTTGGCCTGCTATGCCAACTTTAGCATCACTGTGGAAGGTGCCAAATATACTTTAAAGGGCTAGTGGATAAAAATAATTATGAAGATTATGATAAAGAAGATGATTTCCAAATGATAATGCAAGCAGACCAAGGGAAATATCCTATGGCTTCACCAATATGTGGGCCCTGTGGAATACCATGGATATCAGTAGTAGTAAGGGAAAAAGGAAGGAGAAGAAGTCAGACAGTGAGACGCACCAGGAGAGACTCAAAATTTTGGTGACCAAGTTGAGATTTGCACGACCACAAGACATGACATAAAGAGGGAACGGGTTAATGAGTAGGGAGGTGGTGTGGCATTATATGAGGATGAGCACTTGGTGGTATATGCAGTTAAAGAATCAAGGAACACTATGTCAAAAAAAGTAGGATGGATGAAAGGCTGGCTTGCCGAATATAAGAAAAAAAAGTAGTGAATAGAAAGCTAAATAGCCCGATTCACATGGAGATGAAGAAAGAGAGGAGAAATGAATTCTAGTTTTATTATCTTACTGATTAAAATTGTATGCCATTGGTTTCCTATAAGGTCCTTATCTGAATTAGGTCTTTGGACATTGTAAATTGGAGACTTCCCTCTTCCTACATTTTGGAATAGAGAGCAAACCCGACATGACCATTAAAGGTTTCGAATTGTGGACCAGGGAATTGATTTGAACCTGGCTTTCTGTGTGTTGGGAGATGTTTGAGGACTACTTCAAATGCTTTCATCATTACCTGAGACGTCAGATATGTATGACTCATGATCTTGTCATGGTAGTGCGTGTGTTTCTTGGTATTTATCATTTTCTCTCAATTATTACATTTGCTGGCATATTTTTGTGAAGGGGTCTTTAAATAAGTGGTTTAATTAGTTCTTGATAGGTAAGGATTTAACTCTAGTTAGGATGGTATGTGACATTGATTCTCTAAGATTTTGGTTTTTATGATATTTTCTCTGAATTTTGCTTCCATGATTGCTATTCCTCACTTGTTCCCTAATTTCTGTGGGCCTCTATTAAGTGTGTGTGTGTGTGTGTGTGTGTGTTGTACAAAACGCTAAAAATGATACTTTAAGAGATATGAAGCTGCTCTATTGCAGACCACCAAATTTTGTGTGCCTGGTTAGAGTCTAATTGCCTGACCCGTTTTCTTGTTTTTTCACGTATTTCTTTACTTCCGTGAGTGAGGGAAATCGTATGGTAGTTGTCTTTCTATGACAGACAGATAGGACACAGCCCAGTGCTATCTACCATTCTGCCACATGACACATGGAGCAAAATGCCTTCTTGCTTATGGCTCCATAAGAGTCCGCAGTGCATTTGGAGGAAAGGGAGATGGTAGAAGTGTCTGGGAGCTCCAGGATTGTCTTCAGCCATCAGCACAATCATGACCACATCAATGTAAACATGGTATAAAAGGACCTGAAGCATAGAAATCACAGTCCAAAACGAAAGAGAGAAGAAGTCACAGAGACCATGGGAGAAGGGTTTAGACAGGGCTTAGGGGAGAATTGTACAGTTGGTGCTTCAGAGGGCAGGGAGCCATAGCCAAAGACAAAGGCACAGTTGAGTGGAGAACAAATAGAACCCACAATTTGAATGATGACCCATAGCTGTAGCGGAAAAAAGGAGTGTATCTGAAGGACACGAGTTCTTGCAACCCAAGGGTCTTGAGGCCCAGGCATTCCAGATCAGCATGCTTTGCAGATATAGACTCCAGAGAACACTGTTTATCTCCTGGAGAGGACACCAGCAAGCATCCAGGTGCAGACAGCTTCGAAACCATGATCAGAGACAATACCTGTTGGCACTGTGGTAAGATTATTATTTCTTTGTTTGCCCTTGTGATGGGCAGTGTTGCTGGAGATGCCTCGATGGGCGCCAAAGATATTTGGGCTCTATGACCGCCAGCATCAAGACTGAGCAGTGGCCACAGGTAGAACGGTGAGGACATTAGCTGCCCAACCTGCAATCATGGAATCCCATTCCTGGAACACTGTTGAGACTGCCTTCTTCAGGCCACGGTGCGGAGTCACAGGAGAACAGAAAATCCTGAAGGTGAGTAGAATCAAACCCTGACTAGAAAAAAGCCCTGCCCAGATCTTCTCATCTTGGCCAAAGAATTCATCAGGCCTTAAGTGTTGTGGAGAGGGGTGAATGTCACGTTTCACAGGCACACCGGACCCACGAAGCTTAACCTCACCATATTTGGTCCAGACACAAACACTCTGAATGGAAGGCAACAAGAGCCTCTACAGAGGTCGAGCCCACAGGAGAGTGGACAGCCACAGCACAACCACACAGGTCATGTCACACACACGTGAGACTCTCTCAAGTGCCAGCCCTTGGGCACTCCATGCGCTTTTCTTCCTAAAGAAATTAACTTCACTGTAGATAACAGAATACGCATTTGGAATACAGAGAAGATAGAGACCTTTTGTAGATTTACGTTGTATTCCTGAAACTGGCCCAAAAGCCTTTTCCAATGGCTTCCCATGGGGATTGGTTCTCTTCCAACATGCTCCATGCTTGCTCCTGTGAGCTCCAAACAGAAGAGTCCGTCCTGGGCCTAAGCTTCTAGGGTGTAGAGCCTGCTTTTAATCTTTCATCAGCTGGGAAAATTGGGAGGCATTTATGGCACGATTTCTGAAGATGGACGTAGAACTATTGTCCTCACTATTGAAGACTCCAGACATGTCTTTGGTATGGTTGCGGGTGTTAACTCTGAGCTTTCCTCGGAAGGCGGGTTGCACATTTCCTTGTCAGAAGCATCCTGATAGGGTGTGAGGACAATGAACATGTTTATGGCCTGGAATTCCCCGTGTGAGGCTGCTTGTACTCCTTGTAGGTGCCTGATTAGCCAGAGGAACTGTAAACCCCAGATATAGGGGCGTGCCAGGCCAGATTGCCATATCCAATTAATTTGGTGTGCATATATTAACTGTGGTGAGTTGAAATCTCATTGGCCACCTGTGTGTTGGCCAGGCTCAGCCATCTCTATAAAGATTACTCTGTGAGGCTGGGTGGGGCTAGAAGTAGGAGGTGTAAGAATAGCCACTGGAGAAGTAGGAGGAGTTAGAATAGCAGTTGGAGAAGTAGGAGGAGTTAGAATGGCAGTTAGAATAGCAGTTAGAATAGCCATTAGGGTAGCCTTTGGGAGCCATTAGGGTAGTCATAGGAGTGATAGCATCGGGGTCATCAGGAGCAGTGCGGCCCAAGCCGCGGCCCTGCCACCAGTGTCCTCGCTGCCCCCAGCTGCAGCCCCACAGCCAGGGAACTCGTTCCCATGAGCTTTAGCCCCACCATTACCAGCCTCGCCGCCTCCAGCAGCCTCACCGCCTCCAGCTTTGGCCCTGCTTCCAGCGGCCTCTCCGCTCTGAGCTGTGTCCAGGGCTGGAGTGGCCTGGTCTGGAGCGTGCTCGCCAATGCGGCGTCATTCCAGGGAGCGGCCTTGTTGGCATGTGGCCCCTTCCTTGAGCGGCCTCGTCCAGAGTGGCCTCTTCATCGTCGGAAGCAGCCTCATCTGGTGTGTGGCCTCTTCCGGGTAGTGGCCTTGTTGGAGTGGCATCATGGGGAGCAGAGTCTGTGTCGTTGGGGTTGTCGTCCTTGTCATCCTCGCCCAGAGCAGCAGCGGAAGCGGCGCCGCCTCAAGCTGTAGCATGAGCAGTGCCGCCCGTTCCCCGCCAGAGCAGCAGCGGCAGCGGCGCCACTGCCAGCAGCACCACCCCGTGCACCAGAGCAGCAGCAGCAGCGGCGCCGCCTTGAGCTGTAACAAAAGCGGCATCGCCCAGTTCACCGCCCAAAGCAGCAGCGGAAGCGGCGCAACCGTGAGCAACACCACCCAGAGCAGCCGCGGCAGAGGCGCCACCGTGAGCAGCGCTCCCCGTGCAGCGCCCAGAGCAGCAGCAGCAGTGGCACTGCCGCAAGCGGCATCACCCCGTGCACCGCCAGAGCAGCAGCAGCAGCAGCGCCACCACCAGCAGCACCGCCCTGTGCACCAGAGCAGCAGTGGCAGCGGGGCTGCCGTGAGCTGTAACATGAGCGGCAGCGCCCCATGCCCTGCCCAGAGCAACAGTGCCAGCAGCGCCACCTCAAGCGGCATTGCCCTGTGAACCGCCCAGAGAAGCAGCGGCAGAGGTGCTGCCATGAGCGACGCCACCCTGAGCCAGATTTTCAGCAGCAGCGCCGCCACATGCAGCTATGCCGCCTCGGGCAGTGCCGACATCAGGAGCAGCCTCTGAGTAGAAAACGTGCAGCCACGCAGGGAATGGGTTTGTGGTACGGTGAGGGTGAGGCAGGGATCCTCCAGGAGGGACCCCAGCGACTGGGAGGCCGTGGTCCCCAGTAAGACTCGGGCACCTAACATTCAGTTTGGTTTCTAATGCAGTTTGGTTTCTGATGCAGTTTGGTTTCTGATGCAGTTTGGTTTCTGATGCATGGCATGAAATAAAACTTTGCTTGATTTTCGCTTTGTGTCAGTCTCATTCCTTTCATCACGGACCCTAACATTGGGGGCTCGTCCGGGATCAAAGAACGAGAACTGAGCCAGCATCAGAACTTATGGCAAAAGCCTCTGGAGGTGTTAGGATTTTATCTGTCTGTCTGGTTGGAGCTCCAGGATATGGCCCACCGGGAGAAGCTGGACACAGCCATGCTCCCCAGAGCTAGAGTGGATGCGGGGACGCCCCATCCCTCTGCTGGTAGATCGACCGGGGGCTTGACTCCCCCTGGGCAGTCGGGGGGTTCGAGGCCCCCTAGGTGGTCAGGGGATTCGAGTCCCCTGTACGGTCACCAGGGGTTTGAGTCCCCCTGTACGGTAACCAAGGGGTATGAGTCACCCTGGATGGTCAGATGGTTCGAGTCCCCCTAGGCGGTCATCAGGGTTTCGAGTCCTCCAAAGTGGTCATCGGGTGTTCGAGTCCCCCTTTCCGGTCATGGGGTTTGAGTCCCCCTAGGAAATCTCCACTGGTGGCAGGAACGCTGGGCCTGTGGTTGTCCTTGTCTTGTCTTTTTGTTGTCTGCTGTGTTGTTTGTTATGTTTGAAGGAATGGGGCAAGCAAAGAGTAAGGGGACTCTGACTTTCATCCCTCTGTTCCTCATAATAGATGTGGGGCTTCTCCCTCACTCATTTCGTGTGTTAAAGGCTATCACTAGAGCCACATCGTGTTAGTCTAACTCAGGACAGAGACTTTAAGGAATATTCCCAAGCAGCTGCCGAAACTCCCTTTGTTTTGGGAATTCCTTGCCTTCTCTTGCCCTACGTGGACTGCCTAGCCCCTCCCCCTTGCTGGCGGGAACATGGCGTCTGCAGTGGAATGGGCCCAGATGGAACATGAAATCTGTTAGCAAAGAGATGACTGAACTGATGGTTAATTGTCTGTCTCAGGTTTTAATCGGTAATTGTTAAAGTAGCTTTCAGAGTCTTTGGCAACCTGAAGCTTTGAATTTTAGCTTGGATGACAAATAGGATGAAGTGCTAAGGTGCTGGTTGCTTGAACTGGGTTTGTGCTTTTGAAATCTGTTAGGAAACAAGTTGTGTGCTTAACAGCTGTCATAACAGTTCACAAGTACTAATATGTGAATGGTTTCCTCTTTGCCCACCTAGAATTGTAAATGAGATCTCTTTGACTCATAAGGCTTTTCCCTGATTTGACAAGTTACTCAGGAAGTACTGCTACATCAATGATAAACCTTGGGTTACATTTGGGTAAATGCTGTAACAACTCCAGAGGTTCTATACATTTCCTAAAGTTTTAATGTTTTGATAAGGGTCATCATTTGATATTTAACCATAACTATTCTGATATTTAACCATAACTATTCATAACTATTTTTTGTCATTTGTAATTGTTTTAATTCTCTTGTAAGATGAATTCCTCCTTAAAGGAAATTCATATGGGAGACTTTCAGAACAAATGCAGGTATCACCGGATACCCCCGCCCCATCACATCCTGACATCTGAGGAAGTTTCTTGGATGGTGGGCTACTGTAGGCTGTGGATACTGCAGTTTGCGGAGATTGCCCAACCTCCATACGAACTGGAAAAAGGGGGGGCTCACTATGATAGAGTACACAGCTGAGGCAGAAGGATCATTTTGGGAATTACAAACAGTTGTACTGAGAGCCCCAGCACTGGCCATCCCAGATGTTACCAAGCCCTTCCACTTGTATGTGTTTGAAAAAGCAGGGGTGGCCAAAGGAGTTTTGACTCATAATCTTGGGCCTTAACAAAGGCCAGTAGCCTATCTTAGCAAGAAACAATATCCAGTAGCAGCTGTGTTCCCCTCTTGCCTCTGCATAATTGCTGCCATGGACATCCTGGTCAAGGATGCAAGTAAATTGACTTTGGGTCAAAATCTCATTTTGACCACCACACGCCATCGAGGGCCTTCTCCGGACTCCACCAGACTGATGGATGACAAACGCCTGAGTGATGGGGTATCAGGCCCTCCTCTTCAACAAACCAAGAGTGACCATCTGGCCCCTGGCAGTGCTAAATACAGCCACGCTGCTGCCAGAGGAGCTGGCTGACCATCCACATGACTGTAGGGAGGTCCTAACCCATGTTGCAGGAATAAGGCCGGATCTCAGAGACATTACCCTCCCGGATGCTGAGATGACTCTGTTCACAGATGGGAGTATCTACATGGTCAATGGAAAGAGGTATGCGGGGGCTGTGCCACACCAGCTCCATACCCATTAACCAATACTCTCTTCATGAAAGGTCTTATCCTCCTGTAACCCTCAGCTTGGTGCCCAAACTCCTGAGTTTCTCCTGGTGCGTCTCCCTGTTTGACTTCTTCTCCTTCCGTTTTGCCTCACTAATACTTACGTCCATGGTATTCCTCATGGGCCACATAGGAGTGAAGCCATAGGATATTTCCCTTGGTCTGCTTCAATTATCATTCGGAAATCATCATGTTTATCATCATCTTCATAATCATCTTTCTCCACTAGCCCTTAAAAGGGTATTCCCGGCTCCTTCCACAGTGATGCAGAGTGGGCATGGCAGGCCATCGATGGTGGCTGTTCTTCTTCATCTGAATAAAGAGAGTTGCTCAACATGGCTCTCCCCATGACTATGGCATGTAGCATTAACTAATGATGACAAGGAGTGCTGAGCATGGCGCTTTCTTTCAGGGAAACCATCATGCAGAGTTTCACTCTCCATAAAGTCGTTGCAATGGAATTTAAGGTAATGTCAGGTAGACAGAGATTTCATCCCTTAGGACAGGTGTTTCAGGACACTAGCAGATAAGACTCGGACAGCACAACAAATCCATGCCCTGGCAGTTTTCCTGGAATTGTGACTTTCCTCCCCTTCTTCCTTCCCTCACCTTCCAAGCTGACCAAGTACCAATGGCAGACCTTACACACGAGAAACCATAGGGAACAGAAGCTAAGAATGGAACTTCTCACCAAAGGATATCAAACCTCCCAGAGACCTAATGGTACCCAAGAGGCCTCGCTGTTCATTGAGATCTCTAGAAATTGTAGTGGAAATAGGAACACTTTGCTCTCTCTGGAGAAACATTGGTCTATAGAATGGTATACAGAACATCGTTTTCTTTTCTCTTTGTATAGAAAGTGGAAGTGGGAAAGAAACAGAAAAGTCCCCCTGAGTTCATGATCGGGCTAAGAGGGCTCTTTCTTGTTCCTTCCCAGGTCTTCTCCTTAAAGCCATAGGACTCCTATGTCATGAGAATGGGATTGATGCTTCAGAAAAGTCAGCTTCTGTGATGTCACAAAGCTCTGAGGTCCTAGCAACCACTCCTCACCAAAGCATAACTCACCACTTCACCAGGCTGGAGTAGTTCTGGGTCAGCCAGGAGTATCAAAATCACTACAAACCGCTGGAGCTGCCTGTGTATTTCCCCAAGAGAGTTTATGAAGAGATTTGTGGTCACCTTCGCAATGGGCGAATTTGTAGTTCTTGGTCGTGACTGTCACCACCACCCCTCTGGACTGCAGAGAAGGGCAAGAATCCACAATTTCATCTTACCCAAGTAAGGTCAAGAAAGTTTCAGGAGTACAAGCAGCCTCACACAGGGAACTCCACACCATACACATATGCATGGTCCTCACACCCTCTAAGGATGCTTCTGACAAGGAAATGCTCCCCCAGCCCTCTGAGGAAAGCTCAGAGTTAACACCTGCAACCATACCAAAGACATGTCTGGAATCTTCAATAGTGAGGACACGAGTTCTTCTTGCATCTCAAGAAATCGTGCCATAAATGCCTCCCCATTTTCCCAGCTGACAAAACATGAAAGAAAGGCAGACCCTACACCCTAGAAGATAGGCCCAGGATGGACTCATCTGTTTGGAGTTCACAGGAGCAAGCACGGAGCATGTTGGAAGATAACCAATCCCCATGTGTAGCCATCGGAAAAGGCTTTTGGGCTAGTTTCAGGAATACAACGGTAATATACAAAAGGTCTCTGTCTTCTCTGTATTCGAAACACGCATTCTGTTATCTACCCTGAAGATAATTTCTTTAGGAACAAGAGATCATAGGGACAAGTGCCAAGGGCTGGCACTTGAGAGTCTTAGGTGTGTGTGACATGCCCTCTGGGGTTGTGTTGTGGCTGTCCACTCTCCTGTGGGCTCGTCCTCTGCAGAGGCTCACCTTGCCTTCCATTCAGAGTGTTTGGTGTCTGGGCCAAATATGGTGTGCCTGTGAAACGTGACATTCTATCCACTCCACAAAACTTAAGGCTTGCTGAATTCTGTGGCCAGCTGAGAGGATGTAAGCAGGGATTTCTTCTAGTCCCCTCCAGGATTTTCTGTTCTCCTGGGACTAAGCAACATTTCCTGGAGAAGGCAGTCCGAACAGTGTTCCATGTTTGGGAATCCGTGATGGCACGTTGGGCAACGAATGTCCTCACCATCCTGTCTGTGGCCACTTCTCAGTCTTGATGCTGGTGGTCATAGAGCCCAAGTATCTTTGGTGACCATCGAGGATCTCCACCCACACTGCCCATCAAGAATGCACCCAAAGAAATAATAATCTTACCATGGTGTCAACAGGTATTGTCTCTGATCATGGTTTCCATTCTGTGTGCACCTGGTTGCTTGCTGGTGTCCTCTACAGGAGATACACAGTGTTCTACAGTTCTGGAGTCTATGTCTGCAAAGCATGCTGATCTGGAATCCCCAGGCCGCAAGGCCCCAGAGTTGTAAGAACTTTTGTCATTCAGACACTCTCCTTTTCTACCCCAAATGCTAAGGGTCAACATTCAAATTGTGGGTTCAAAGTGTGCTCGTCTCCCTGGGCCTTTGTCTTTCGCCTTGGATCCCTGCCCTCTGAAGGACCAAACGTTCAATTCTCCCCTATGCCCTGTCTACACCTTTCTCCCATGGACTCTGTGACTTCTTCTCTCTTTCGCTGTGGAGTGTGATTTCTAGGCTTCAGGTCTATTTATGCCATGTTTACATTGATGTGATCATCTTCTGGTTGTGCTGATGGAAGAAGACAAGCCTGGAGCTCCCAGACACTTCTACTATCTCCCTGTCCTCCTACTGCACTGTGGACCCCTATGGAGTCATAAGCAAGAAGGCATTCTTGCTCCTGTGATATGTGGCAGATGGGATAGAGCATTGGGTTGTGTCATTTTTGTCAGTCACAGAGAGACAACTCCCATACGATTTCACTCATTCTTGGAAGTAAAGAAACATGTGAAAAAGCAAGAAAAAGGGACAGGCAATTCGACTCTAACCAGGCACACAAAATTTGGTGTTTGTTCCAGGCAGGATAGTCAGAATCTGCATTTCGGAAAGTGGATCAAATAGGACATTCATTGCAGGAAATATGGCCGAAGGGCATGTAACGTGAGTTTCCACTGTGTTTGAAGGTGAATTGTGATCTATAATAGAGGAACTTCATATCTCCTAAAATATCATTTTTAGCGTTTTGTGAAACACACACACACACACACACACACACACACACACACACTCTTAAAAGAGTCCCACAGAAGTTAGGGAGCGAGTGAGGAATATCACTCATGGAGGCAAAATTCAGAGAAAATACCATAAAAACAAATCTTAGAGTATCAAAGTAACAAACCGTCCAAACTGGATAAGTTAACTCCTTACCTATCAAGAATTAATTAAATAATTACTTATTTAAACAACCTTACCTCAAAGACGCCTACACAGAAGTCTGCCAGCAAATCCAATACCGGAGAGAAAATGATAAATTCCAAGACACATACGCACTACCATGACAAGATCATGAGTCATACCTACCTGACGTCTCAGGGAATGACTTTTGAAGCAGCTTTTGAGGCTTTTGAAGCAGTCCTCAAACATTTCCCAACACACAGAAATCCAGGTTGAAATCAATTCCCTGGTCCACAATTTGAGACATTTAATGGTAATGTCGGCTTTGTTCATCTATTCCCAAAATGTAGGAAGAGGGAACACTCTATTTAACAATGTCCAAAGACCCAATTCACATAAGGACCTTATAGGAAACCAATTGCATTTAATCAGTAAGATAATAAAACTAGAATTCATTTCTCTTCTCTTTCTTTCTTCATCACCACGTGAAACGACCTCCTTTGCTTTCTATTCATTATTTTTTCTTATATTTGGCATGCCGGCCTTTCATATATCGTACATTTTTTGACATAGTGTTCCCTGATGCTTTAATTGCATATAGCACCAAGAGCTAATCCTCATATAATGCCACACCACCTCCCTACCCAATAACCAGTTCCCTCTTTATGGCAGGTCTTATCCTCCTATAACTCTCAGCTTGGTCCCCAAGTTCCTGAGTCTCTCCTGGTGCCTCTCCCTGTCTGACTTCTTCTCCTTTCGTTTTTCTTTACTACTACTCATGTCCATGGTATTCCTCATGGGCCATATACGAGTGAAGCCATAGGATATTTCCCTTGGTCTGCTTACATTTTCATTTGGAAATCACATTTTTAGCATCATCTTCATATTCATCTTTATCCACTTGCCCTGAAAAGGGTATCTTGGCTCCTTCCACAGTGATGCTAGAGTGGGCATGGCAGGCCATCGATGTTGTCCCTTCATTTTCATCTGAATAAAGATAGTTGCTCAACATGGCTCTGCCCATGACTATGGCATGTAACATTAACTAATGATGGCAAGGAGTGATGACCAGGGATCTTTCTTTCGGGGTAGCGATCATGCAGAATTTCACTCTCCATGAAGCCTTTGCAACGGTATTTATGGTAAAGTCCGGTAGACAGAGCTTGCATACCTTAGGACTGTTGTTTCAGAACACTAGCAGATAAGGACATGGACAGCACAATGCATCCGTGCCCTGGCAATATTCCTGGAATTGTGACTTTCCTCCCCTTCTTCTTTCCCTCAACTTCCAAGCTGAGAAAGCAACAAAGGCAGATCTTACACCTGACAAAACATAGGGACCAGAAGTTAAGAATGAACCCTCTCAACCAAGGTTATCCAACCTCCCAGAGACCTAATGGTACCCAAGAGGCCTCGCTGTTGATTGAGATCTATAGAAATTGCAGTGGAAATAGGAACACCTTGCTCTCTTTGGAGAAATGTTGGTCTAAAGAATGGTATACAGAACATCGTTTTCTTTTCTCTTTGTATAGAATGTTGAAGTGGGAAAGAAACAGAAAAGACCACCTGAGTTCATGATGAGGTTAAAAGGGCTCTTTCTTGTTCCTTCGCAGTTCTTTCTACTTAGAGCCATAGGACTCCTATATCATGAGAATGGGATTGCTGCTTCAGTGAAGTCAGCTTCTGTGACGTCACAAAGCTCTGAGGCCCTGCCAACCTCTCCTCACCAAAGCACGCCTCACCACTTCACCTGGATGGAATAGTTCTTGATCTGCCAGTAGTATCAAAATCACTCCTAACCGCTGGATCCACCTGGGGATTTCCCCAAGAGAGTGTATGAAGCGATTTGGGGGTCACCTTCTTCATGGCCGAATTTGTACTTCTTGGCCGTGACTGTCACCACCACCCCTCTGGACTGCTGAGAAGGGTAAGAATCCACAATTTCATCTTACCCACGTAAGGTCAAGAAATAATCAGGAGTACAAGCTGCCTCACACGGGGAACTCCACGCCATACACATGTTCATGTTCTTCACACCCTATCAGGATGCTTCTGACCAGGAAAATCTCCCCCAACCGTCCGAGGAAGGCTCAGTGTTAACACCCGCAACCATATCAAAGACATATCTGGAATCTTCAACAGTGAGGATAGGAGTTCTTCTTGCAATTCCAGATATCGTGCCATAAATGCCTCCCAAATTTCCCAGCTGACCAAACATGAAAGGCAGACCCTACACCCTTGAAGATTAGGCCCAGGGCGGACTCACCTGTTTGGAGCTCACAAGAGCAAGCACAGAGAATTTTGGAAGAGAACCAATCCCCTTGTGAAGCCATCAGAAAACGCTTTCGGGCCAGTTTCAGGAATACAACGTGAATCTACAAAAAGTCTCTGTCTTCTCTGTATTCGAAACACGCATTCTGTTATCTACCGTGAAGATAATTTCTTTAGGAAGAAGAGCTCATGTAGTGCCCAAGGGCTGGCACGTGAGAGAGTCTCAGGTGTGTGTGACATGCCCTCTGGGGTTGTGTTGTGGCTGTCCACTCTCCTGTGGGCTCGTCCTCTGCAGAGGCTCTCCTTGCCTTCCATTCAGAGTGTGTGGTGTCTGGGCCAAATATGGTGTGCCCGTGAAACGTGACTTTAAACCCACTCCACAAAACTTAAGGCCTGATGAGTTCTGTGGCCAGGTGAGAGGATGTGGGGAGGGCTTTCTTCTAGACCCCTGCAGGATTCTCTTTTCTCCTGGGACTAAGCAATTTGGCCTGAAGAAGGCAGTCCCAACAGTGTTCCATGTTTGGGAATCCTTGATTGCAGGTTGGTCAGTGAATGTCCTCACCGTCCTGTCTGTGGCCACTTCTCATTCTTGATGCTGGCGGTCGTAGAGCCCAAGTATCTTTGGCGCCCATCGAGTCATCTCCACCAACACTGCCCATCAAGAATGCACCCAAAGAAATAATAATCTTACCATGGTTCAACAGGTATTGTCTCTGATCATGGTTTCCATTCTGTGTGCACCTGGTTGCTTTCTGGTGTCCTCTACAGGAGACACACAGTGTTCTACAGTTCTGGAGTCTATGTCTGCAAAGCATGCTGATCTGGAATCCCCGGGCCTCAAGAACCCAGAGTTATTAGAACATGTGTCATTCAGACTCTCTCCTTTACCCTGCCAAAAGCTATGGGTCAACATTCAAATTGTGGGTTCTAAGTGTGCTCCTCTCCCATGTGCCTTTGTCTTTGGCCATGGCTCCCAGCCCTATGAAGCACCAACCGTCCAATTCTCCCCTAAAACTTTTCTACACCCTACTCCAATGGTCTCTGTGACTTCTTCTCTCTTTTACTGCGGATTGTTATTTCTAGGCTTCAGGCCCATTTATGCCATGTTTACATTGATGTGGTCATCTTCTGGTTGTGCTGATGGCTGAAGAAAGGCCTGGAGCTCCCAGACACTTCTTCCATCTGCCTGTACTCCAAATGCACTGCGGACCCTTATGGAGCCATAAGCAAGAAGGCATTCTTGTTCCTTATGACATGTGGTAGAATGAGAGAGAGCATTGTGCTGTGTCATATTGGTCAGTCACAAAGACAACTCCCATAGGATTTCACTCATTCTTGGAAGTAAAGAAACATGTGAAAAAGCAAGAAAAAGGGACAGGCAATGAGACTCTAACCAGGCACACAAAATTTGGTGTTTGTTCCAGGCAGGATAGTCAGAATCTGCACCTCTAAAAGTGGATCAAATGGGAAATTCAATGCAGGAAATGTGGCCGAACGGGATGTAACGTGAGATTCCACTGTGTTGAAGATCAAAAGGTGATCTGAAATAGAGCAGCTTCATATCTCTTAAAATATCATTTTTAGCGTTTTGTGAAACACACAAACACACACATACACACACACACACATACTCTTAAAAGCGTCCCACAGAAGTTAGGGAGCAAGTGAGGAATAGCACTCATGGAAGCAAAATTCAGGAAAATACCATAAAAAAACAAAAGCTCAGAGAATCAAAGTATCAATCCGTCCAAACAGTATAAGTTAACTCCTTACCTATCAAGAATTAATTAATTAATTAAACAACCTTACCTAAAAGACCCCTCCATACAAGTATGCCAGCAAATCTAATACCTTAGAGAAAAGCATAAATTAAAAGACACCTACGTACTACCATGACAAGACCATGAGGCATACATACCTGACGTTCATGTAATGAATTTGAAGAAGGTTTTGAGGCTTTTGAAGCAGTCTTCAAACATCTTCCAACACACAGAAAGCCAGGTTCAAATCAATTCCCGCTCCCAATTGCGATACTTTTAATATTAATGTCGGCTTTTCTCATCTATTCCCTTAATGTAGGAAGAGGGAAGACTCTAATTTAAAATGACCAAAGACCCAGTTTACATAAGGACCTTATAGGAAACCAATTGCATACAATTTTAATCAGTAAGATAATCACACTAGAATTCATTTCTCTCCTCTTTCTTTCTTCACCTACATGTGAAACGACCTGTTTTGATTTCTATTCACTATATTTTCTTATATTCCACAAGTCAGTCTTTCATCCATCTGACGTTTTTTGACATAGTGTTCCCTGATTCTTTTATTGCATATACCACCAAGTGCTCATCCTCATATAATGCCATACCAACTCCATACACATCCAGTCCCCTCTTTATGGCATGTCTTATCCTTATGTAACCAAGCTTGGTCCCCAAACTCCTGAGTCTCTCCTGGTGCGTCTCCCTCCCTGATTACTTCTCTTTCTGTTTTCCCTTACTACTACTCATGTCCATGGTTTTCCTCATGGCTCTCTGCCCTCTGAAGCACCAAATGTCCAACTGTCCCATACGACCTGTCTACACCCTTCTTCCATGGTCTCTTTTACTTCTTCTCTCTTTCGCTGTGGAGTGTGATTTCTAAGCTTCAGGTCCATTTATATCATATTTCCATTGATGTGGTCATCTTCTGGTTGGGCTGATGGCTGAAGACAAGCCTGGAGCTCCCAGACACTTCTACCATCTCCCTGTCCTCCAAATGCACTGCGGCCTCTTATGGAGCCATAAGAAAGAAGGCCTTTTTGCTCCTTGTGACATGTTGCAGAAAAGGAGAGAGCATTGGGTTGTGTCATTTCTGTCAGTCAAGAAATACAATTACCATACGATTTCACTCACTCATGGAAGCAAGGAAACATGTGGAAAAGCAAGAAAATGTGACAGGCAATTAGACTCTAACCAGGCACACAAAATTTGGTGTTTGTTCCAGGCAGGCTACTCAGAATCTGTGTTTCTTAAAGTGGATCAAATGGGTCATTCAATGCAGGAAATATGACTGAATGGGATATAACGTGAATTTCCACTGTGTTTGAAGGTGAATTGTGATCTGGAATAGAGCAGCTTCCTATCTTTTAAAATATCATTTTTAGCCTTTTGTGAAACAG
This sequence comes from Meles meles, assembly GCF_922984935.1. Taxonomy (NCBI): domain Eukaryota; kingdom Metazoa; phylum Chordata; class Mammalia; order Carnivora; family Mustelidae; genus Meles; species Meles meles. Next base: position 31,305,359 of record NC_060088.1, on the reverse strand, counting down.
ACACACACAAACACACACACACACACAGACATTTAGGGAGTAAGTGAGAAGTAGCACTCATGGAAGCAAAATTCAGAGAAAATACCATAAAAAACACAAGCTCAGAGAATCAAAGTAACAAACCATCCAAACTGTATTAGTTAAGTCCTTACCATCAAGAATTAATTAATTAATTTTTTAATTAATCTATTTATTTATTTATTTATTTATTTATTTATTAATATTTTAAACAACCTTAACTAATGGACCCCTCCACTCAAGTATGCCAGCAAATCCAATACTGGAAAGAAATGGATAAATTACAAGACACAGACACACTACCATGACAAGATCATAAGACATACATATCTGAAGTCTCAGGTAATGCCTTTTGAAGCAGCTTTTGAGGCTTTTGAAGCAGTCTTCAAACATCTCCCAACACACAGAAAGCCAGGTTCAAATCAATTCCCTGGTCCAAATTTCGAGACATTTAAGGGTAATGTCGGCTTTTCTCATCTATTCAAAAAATATAGGAAGAGGGAAGACTCTAATTTACAATGTCCAAAGACACATTTCACATTAGGACCTTATAGGAAACCAATGGCATACAAATTTTATCATAAGATAATAAAACTAGAATTCATTTCTCTTCTCTTTCTTTCTTCATCTCTATGTGAAATGGCCTGTTCCTTACTATTCACTATTTTTTCTTATATTCGCCGGTCACGGCCGAAGACTACAAATTCGGTCATGGTCAAGGTGACCCCCAAATCACTTCACAAAATGTCTGGGGGAAATATTCAGGCAGCTAGAGTGGTTTGGAATGATTTTGATACTCATGGCTGACCCAGAGCTACTCCAGCCAGGTGAAGTGATGAGGCGTGTTTCGGTGAGGAGTGGTTTCTAGGACCTCAGAACATTGCGATGTCAGAGAAATCAGAGAAATTTGCCTCAGAGAAATCAGAGGCAGCCATCCCATTCTCATGGCATATGAGTCCTAGGGCTTTAAGAGGAAAGCCCTGGGAATGAACAAGAAAGAGCCCTGTTACCCTGATCATGAACTCACATGGTCTTTTCTGTTTCTTTCCCACTTCCACATTCTATACAAAGAGAAAAGAAAACGATCTTCTGTATACCATTCTTTAGACCAACATTTCTCCAGAGAGAGCATTGTGTTCCTATTTGCACTGCAATTTCTAGAAATCTCCATCAAAAGCGAGGTCTCTTGGCTACCATTAGGTCTCTGGGAGGTTGGAAATCCTTGGCTGAGAGGGTCCATACTTAGCTTCTGTTCCCTATGGTTTCTCGGGGGTAAGGACTACCTTTGGTGCTTGGTCAGCTAGGAAGCTGAGGGAAGGAAGCAGGGAAGGAAAGTCACTATTCCAGGAAAATTGCCAGGACAGGGATGCATTGTGCTGTCCATGTCCTTATCGGCTAGTGTCCTGAAACACAAGTCCCAAATGATGAAGGCTCTGTCTCCCTGACATTACCTTAAACTCCGTTGCAAAGGCTTCATTGAGAGTGAAATTCTGCATGATCTCTAACCCTAAAGGCAGAGCCCTGGTCAGCATTCCTTGTCATCATTAGTTAAGGCTACATGCAATATTCATGGGGAGAGCCATGTTGAGCAACTCTATTTGTACAGATGAAAATGAAAGGCCAACATCAATGGCCTGCCAGGCCCAGTCTACAATCAGTGTGTAAGGAGCCGAGATACCCTTTAAGGGCTGTGGATAAAGATGATGATGGAGATGATGATAAAGAAGATTATTTCCAAATGAAAATGCAAGGACAGCAAGGGAAATATCCTATGGCTTCACTCATATATGGCCCATGAGGAAAACCATGGACATGAGTAGTAGTAAGGGAAAACGGAAGGAGAAGAAGTCAGACAGGGAGACGGGCCAGGAGAGACTCAGGACTTTGGGGACGAAGCTGAGGGTTACATTAGGAAAATACATGTCATAAAGAGGGAATTGGTTAATGGGTATGGAGGTGGTGTGGCATTATATGAGAATGAGCACTTGTTGGTATATGCAATTAAAGAATATGGGAACACTATGTCAAAAATGTCGGAGGGATGAAATGCTGGCTTGCCGAATATAAGAAAAAAATAGTGAATAGAAAGCAAAAGTGGCCGTTTCACATGGAGATGAAGAAAGCGAAGAGAAATGAATTCTAGCTTTATTATCTTACTGATTAAAATTGTATGCAATTGGTTTCCTATAAGGTCCTTATCTGAATTGGGTCTTTGGTCATTGTAAATTAGAGTCTTTCCTCTTCCTTCATTTTGGGGATAGATGAGAAAAGCCGACATTACCAGCAAATGTCTCAAACTGAGGACCAGGGAATTGATTTGAACCTGGATTTCTGTGTATTGGGAGATGTTTGAGACTGCTTCAAAAGCTTTTGTCAGTACCTGAGATGTCAGATATGTATGACTCATGATATTGTCATGGTAGTGCATATGGGTCTTGGAATTTATCATTTTCTCTCCGGTATTTTATTTGCTGGCAGACGTGTGTGTAGGGGTCTTTTAGGTAAGGTTGATTAATTATTTCATTAATTAATTAATTAATTCTTGATAGGTAAGGAGTTAACTTATCCAGTTTGGATGATTTGAAACTTTGATTCTATAAGATTATGTTTTTTAAGGTATTTTATCTGAATTTTGCTCCCATTAGTGCTATTCCTCACTTGCTCCCTAACTTCTTTGGGATTCTTTTAAGAGTGTGTGTGTGTGTTTCACAAAACGCTAAAAATCATATTTTAAGAGATATGAAGCTGCTCTATTCCATATCACAAATCTCCGTCAAACACAGTGGAAACTCACGTTATGTCCCGTTCAGCCACATTTCCTGCATTGAATGTCCCTTTTGTTCCACTTTTAGAAATGACGATTCTGACTAGCCTGCCTGGAACAAACACCAAATTTTGTGTGCCGGGTTTGAGTTGCAATGCCTGTCCTTATTGTTGGTTTTTCACATGTTTCTTTACATCCAAGAATGAGTGAAATCATATGGGAGTTGTCTTTCTGTGACTGACCGATATGACACAGCCCAATGCTCTATCCCACTCTGCCACATGTCACAAGGAGCAAGAATGCATTCATGCTTATGGCTCCATAAGAGTCCGCAGTGCATTTGGAGTACAGGGAGATGGTAGAAGTGTCTGGGAGCTCCAGGCTTTTCTTCATCCATCAGTACAACCAGAAGATGACCGCATCAATGTAAACATGGCATAAATGGACCTAAGGCATAGAAATCACACTCCACAGCGAAAGAGAGAAGAAGTCAGAACGATAATGGGAGAAGGTTTTAAACAGGGCTTATGGGAGAATTGGACAGTTGATGATTCAGAGGACAGGGAGACATGGCCAAAGACAAAGGCCCAGTGGAGAGGAGCACACTTAGAACCCACAATTTGAATGTTGACCCATAGCTGTTGGCGGAGAAAATGAGAGTGACCGAATGTCACGAGTCCTTGCAACCTAAGGGTCTTAGGCCCGGGGATTCCAGAGCAGCATGCAGTGCAGACAGAGACTCCAGAACTGCAGAACACTGTGTATCTCCTGGAGTGGACACCAGCCATTAACCAGGTGCAGACAGCCTGGAAACCATGATCAGAGACAATACCTGTTGACACCGTGGTAAGATTATTATTTCTTTGTGTGAATTTGGGATGGGGAGTGTTGGTGGAGATGCCTCGAGGGGCGCAAAAGATACTTGGGCTCTACAACCGCCAGCCTCAAGACTGAGAAGTGCCCACAGCGAAGACTTTGATGACATTAGCTGCCCAACCTTCAATCACGGATTCCCAAACCTGGAACGCAGTTGGGACTGCCTTCTTCAGGCCTAGTTGCTTAGTCCCAGGAGAAAAGAAAATCATGCAGGGGACTAGAAGAAAGCCCTCCCCACATCCTCTCACCTGGCCACAGAATTCAGCAGGCCTTATGTTTTGTGGAGTGGGTTTAAGGTCACGTTTCACAGGCACAAGACACCCACGAAGCTTAACCTCACCATATTTGGCCCAGACACCACACACTCTGAATGGATGGCAAGGAGAGACTCTGCAGAGGACGAGCCCACAGGAGAGTGGACAGCCACAACACAACCCCAGAGGGCATGTCACACACACCTGAGACTCTCTCAAGTGCCAGTCCTTGGGCACTCCACGGCCTCTTCTTCCTAAAGAAATTATCTTCAGAGTAGATAACAGAATGCGTGTTTCGAATACAGAGAAGACAGGGACCTTTTGTAGATTCACGTTGTCTTCCGGAAACTGGCCCAAAAGCCTTTTCAGATGGATTCACATGGGGATTGGTTTTCTTCCAACATGCTCCGTACTTGCCCCTGTGCGTCCAAACAGATGAGTCCGTCCTGGGCTTAAGCTTCTAGGGTGTAGGGTCTGCTTTAATATTTGGTCAGCTGAGAAAATTCGGAGGCATTTATGTCACGATTTCTGGAGATGCAAGATAAAATATTATCCTCACTGTTGAAGACTTCACACATGTCTTTGGTATGGTTGCGGGTGTTAACACTGAACATTACTCAGATGGTGTGGGACGATTTTCCTGGTCAGAAGCATCCTGATAGGGTGTAAGGACCATGAAACTGTGTATGGTGTGGATTTTCCCGTGTTAGGCTGCTTGTACTCCTGACTCTTTCTTAACAGTACGTGGGTAAGATGGAATTGTGGATTCTTGTCCTTCTCCAGAATCCAGAGGGGTGTTGGTGACAGTCACAGCCAAAGACTACAAATTCAGCCATGGAGATTGGGACCCCAAACCTCTTCACAAACTGTCCTGTTGAAATACCCAGTCGGCTTCAGCGGTTTGCAGTGATTTTGATACTCCTGGCTGACCAAGAACTACTCCAGACAGGTGAAGTGATGAGGCGTATTTTTTTGAGGAGTGGTTCCTAGGACCTCAGAGCTTTGTGACGTCACTGAAGCTGACTACACTGAGGCAACAATCCCATTCTCATGACATATGAGTCCTAGGCTTTAAGTAGAAAGACCTCGGAAGGAACAAGAAAGAGCCCTGTTAGCCTGATCATGAACTCATGTGGTCTATTAGGTTTCATTCCCCCTTAAACTTTCTATACAAAGAGAAAAGAAAACGATGTTTTGTATACCATTCTTTAAACGAACCTTTCTCCAGAGAGAGCAACGTGGTCCTGTTTCCACTGCAATTTCTAGAGAAATCAATTAACAGCGAGGAATCTTGGGTACCATTAGGTCTCTGGGAGGTTTGATTCCTTGGGTGAGAGGGTCCATTCTTAGCTTCTGTTTCCTATGGTTTCTCAGGTGTAATTTCTGCCTTTGGTGCCTGGTTAGCTTGAAAGATGAAGGAAGGAAGAAGGGAAGGTAAGTTACAATTCCAGGGAAAATTGCCAGTGCAGGGATGCATTGTGCTGTCCGTTTATTTATCTTTTAGTGTCCTGAAACACCAGTCCTAAGGTTGAAAGCTCTGTCTACATGACTTTACCTTAAACTCCGTTGCAAAGCCTTCATGGAAAGTGAAATTCTGCATGATCGCTACCTCGAATGAAAGAGCCCTGGTCAGCACTCCATGTCATCATTAGTTAGTTCTACATGCCATAGTCATTGGGAGAGCCAAGTTGAGCAGCTCTCTTTATTCAGATGAAAATAATCAGCCAACATCGATGGCCTGCCATGCCCACTCTAGCATCACTGTGTAAGGAGCCGAGATACCCTTTTCAGGGCTAGTGGATAAAGATGATTATGAAGATGTTGATAAAGAAGATGATTACCAAAAGAAAATGCAAGCAGACCAAGGGAAATATCCTATGGCTTCACTCCTATGTGGCCCATGAGGAATACCATGGACATGAGTTGTACTAAGGGAAAATGGAAGCAGAAGAAGTCAGACAGGGAGATGCATCAGGAGAGACTCAGGACTTGGGTACCAAGCTGAGGGTTACAGGAGGATAAGACCTGCCATAAAAGGGAACTGGTTGATTCGTGTGGAGTTGGTGTAGCATTACATGAGGATTAGCACTTTGTGGTATATGCAATTAAAGAATCAGGGAACACTATATCCAAAAACGTAGGAGGTATGATAGGCTGGCTTGCCAAATATAAGAAAAAATATTGAATAGAAAGCAAAACAGGCCATTTCACAAGGAGACGAAGAAAGAAAGATAAGAGAAATAGATTCTAGTTTTATTGTCTAAATGATTAAAATTGTATGCAATTGGTTTCCTCTAAGGTCCTTATCTGAATTGGTTCTTTGGACATTGTCAATTAGAGTTTTCCCTCCTCCTACATTTTGGGCATAGATGAGATAAGCTGACATTACACTAAATGTCTCGAATTGTGGACCACGGAATTGATTTGAACCTGGCTTTCTGTGTGTTGGGAGATGTTTGAGGACTGCTTCAAAAGCCTCAAATCTGCTTCAAACGTCATTACCGAAGAAGTCAGATATTTATGAGTTTTTATCTTGTCATGGTAGTGTCTATGTGGCTTTAATTTATCCTTTTCTCTTCGGTATTGGATTTGCTGTCATACTTGAGTGTAGGGGTATTTGAGGTAAGGTTGTTTAATTAATTAATTAATAATTATTTTTTTAAGTTTAAATTTTTTTTTCAGCATAACAGTATTCATTGTTTTTGCACAACAACCAGTGCTCCATGCAAAACGTGCCCTCCCTATTACCCAACACCTGTTCCCCCAACCTCCCACCCCTGACCCTTCAAATACCTCAGGTTGTTTTTCAGAGTCCATAGTCTCTTATGGTTCCCTCCCCTTCCAATTTTTTTTTATAAACATATAAAGTATTTTTATCCCCAGGGGTACAGGTCTGTGAATCGCCAGGCTTACTTCACAGCACTCACGATAGCTCATACCCTACCTAATGTTCATAACCCCCTCCCCATCTCCCAATCCCACCTCCCCCCAGCAACCCCCAGTTTGTTTTGTGAGATTAAGAGTCATTTATGGTTTGTCTCCCTCCCAATCCCATCTTGTTTCATTTATTCTTCTCCTATCCCCCTAACCCCCCATGTTGCTTCTCCATGTCCTCATATCAGGGAGATCATATGATAGTTCTCTTTCTCCGATTGACTTATTTCACTAAGCATGATACGCTCTAGTGCCAACCACGTCATCACAAATGGCAAGATTTCATTTCTTTTGATGGCTGCATAGTATTCCATTGTGTATATATACCACTTCTTCTTTATCCATTCATCTGTTGATGGACATCTAGGTTCTTTCCATAGTTTGGCTATTGTAGACATTGCTGCTATAAACATTCGGGTACACGTGCCCTTCGGATCACTACGTCTGTATCTTTAGGGTAAATACCCAGTAGTGCAATTTCTGGGTCATAGGGTAGTTCTATTTTCAACATTTTGAGGAACCTCCATGCTGTTTTCCAGAGTGGTTGCAACAGCTTGCATTCCCACCAAAAGTGGAGGAGAGTTCCCCTTTTTCCACATCCTCGCCAGCATCTGTCATTTCCTGACTTGTTAATTTTAGCCATACTGACGGGTGTGAGGTGATATCTCATTGTGGTTTTGATTTGTATTTCCCTGATGCCGAGTGACGTGGAGCATTTTTTCATGTGTCTGTTGGCCATCTGGATGTCTTCTTTGCAGAAATGTCTGTTCATGTCCTCTGCCCATTTCTTGACTGGATTGTTTGTTCTTTGGGTGTTGAGTTTGCTAAGTTCCTTATAGATTTTGGGTACTAGCCCTTTATCTGATATGTCATTTGCAAATATCTTCTCCCATTCTGTCAGTTTTCTTTTGGTTTTGTTCACTGTTTCCTTTGCTGTGCAAAAGCTTTTGATCTTGATGAAATCCCAATAGTTCATTTTTGCCCTTGCTTCCCTTGCCTTTGCCATTGTTCCTAGGAAGATGTTGCTATGGCTGAGGTCGAAGAGGTTGCTGCCTGGATTATCCTCAAGGATTTTGATGGATTCCTTTCTCACATTGAGGTCCTTCATCCATTTGGAGTCTATTTTCGTGTGTGGTATAAGAAGTGGTCCAATTTCATTTTTCTGCATGTGGCTGTCCAATTTTCCCAGCACCATTTATTGAAGAGGCTATCTTTTTTCCATTGGACATTCTATCCTGCTTTGTCGAAGATTAGTTGACCATAGAGTTGAGGGTCGATTTCTGGGCTCTCTATTCTGTTCCACTGATCGATGTGTCTGTTTTTGTGCCAGTACCATGCTGTCTTGATGATAACAGCTTTGTAATAGAGCTTGAAGTCCGGAATTGTGATGCCACCAACTTTGGCTTTCTTTTTCAATATTCCTTTGGCTATTTGAGGTCTTTTCTGGTTCCATATAAATTGTGGGATTATTTGTTCCATTCCTTGAAAAAATGGAAGTTATTTTGATAGGGATTGCATTAAATGTGTAGATTGCTTTAGGTAGCATAGACATTTTCACAATATTAATTCTTCCAGTCCAGGAGCATTGAACATTTTTCCATTTGTTTGTGTCTTCCTCAATTTCTTTCATGAGTACTTTATAATTTTCTGCGTTTAGATTCTTAGTGTCTTTGGTTACGTTTATTCCTAGGTATCTTATAGTTTGGGGTGCAATTGTAAATGGGATTGACTCCTTAGTTTCTCTTTCTTCTGTCTTGTTGGTGGTGTACAGAAATGCAACTGATTTCTGTGCATTGATTTTATATCCTGACACTTTACTGAATTCCTGTACAAGTTCTAGCAGTTTTGGAGTGGAGCCTTTTGGGTTTTCCACATATAGTATCATATCATCTGCAAAGAGTGATAGTTTGACTTCTTCTTTGTCAATTTGGATTCCTTTAATTTCTTTTTGTTGTCTGATTGCTGAGGCTAGGACTTCTAGTACTATGTTGAATAGCAGTGGTGATAATGGACATCCCTGCCGTGTTCCTGATCTTAGCGGAAAAGCTTTCAGTTTTTCTCCATGGAGAATGATATTTGCGGTGGGTTTTTCATAGATGGCTTGGATAATATGGAGGTATGTGCCCTCTATCCCTACACTTTGAAGAGTTTTGATCAGGAAGGGATGCTGTACTTTGTCAAATGCTTTTTCAGCATCTATTGAGAGTATCATATGGTTCTTCTTCTTTCTTTTATTAATGTGTTCCTACACATTGATTGTTTTGCGGATGTTGAACCAACCCTGCAGCCCTGGAATAAATCCCACTTGATCGTGGTGCATAATCCTTTTAATGTACTGTTGAATCCTATTGGCTAGTATTTTGGTGAGAATTTTTGCATCTGTGTTCATCAAGGATATTGGTCTGTAGTTCTCTTTTTTGGTGAGATCCTTGTCTGGTTTTGGGATCAAGGTGATCCTGGCATCATAAAATGAGTTTGGAAGTTTTCCTTCCATTTCTATTTTTTGGAATAGTTTCAGGAGAATAGGAATTAGTTCTTCTTTAAATGTTTGTTAGAATTCCCCTGGGAAGCCGTCTGGCCCTGGGCTTTTATTTGTTTGTAGATTTTTGATAACTGTTTCAATCTCCTTACTGGTTATGGGCCTGTTCAGGTTTTCTATTTCTTCCTGGTTCAGTTGTGGTAGTTTATACGTCTCTAGGAATGCATCCATTTCTTCCAGATTGTCATATTTGTTGGCGTAGATCTGCTCATTGTATGTTGTTATAATTGTCTGTATTTCTTTGGTGTTAGTTGTGATCTCTCCTCTTTCATTCATGATTTTATTGATTTGGGTCCTTTCTCTTTTCTTTTTGATGAGTCTGGTCAGGGGTTTATCAATCTTATTGATTCTTTCAAAGAACCAGCTCCTAGTTTCATTGATTTTTTCTATTGGTTTTTTTTTTTGTTTCTATTTCATTGATTTCCGCTCTGATCTTTATGATTTCTCTTCTCCTGCTGGGTTTAGGGTTTCTTTCCTGTTCTTTCTCCAGCTCCTTTATGTGTAGGATTAGGTTGTGTACTTGAGACCTTTTTGTTTCTTGGGAAAGGCTTATACCGCTATATATTTTCCTCTCAGGACTGCATTGGCTGTGTCCCACAGATTTTGAACCATTGTGTTTTCATTATCATGTGTTTCCATGATTTTTTTCAATTCTTCTTTAATTTCCTGGTTGACCCATTCATTCTTTAGATGGATGCTGTTTAGTCTCCATTTATTTAGCTCCTTTCCAGCTTTCCTCTTGCGATTGAGTTCTAGCTTCAGAGCATTGTGGTCTGAAAATATGCAGGGAATGATCCTAAACTTTTGATGCCAGTTGAGACCTGATTTGTGACCCAGGATGTGATCTATTCTGGAGAAGGTTCCATGTGCACTAGAGAAGAATGTATATTCTCTTGCTTTGGGATGAAATATTCTGAATATATCTGTGATGTCCATCTGGTCCAGTGTCTCATTTAAGGCCTTTATTTCCTTGTTGATCTTTGCTTGGATAATCTGTCCATTTCAGTGAGGGGAGTGTTAAAGTCCCCTACTATTATTGTATTATTATTGATGTGTTTCTTTGATTTTGTTATTAATTGGTTGATATATTTGGCTGCTCCCACGTTAGGGGCATAGATATTTAAAATTGTCAGATCATCTTGTTGTACAGACACTTTGAGTAGGATATAGTGTCCTTCCTCATCTCTTATTTTAGGTTTGGCTTAAAATCAAATGGATCTTATATAAGGATTGCCACCCCAGCTTTCTTCTGATGCCCATTAGCATGGTAAATTGTTTTCCACCCCCTCACTTTAAATCTGGAGGTGTCTTCGCGTCTAAAATGAGTTTCTTGTAGGCAACATACTGATGGGTTTTGTTTTTTTATCCATTCTGATACCCTGTGTCTTATGATTGGGGCTTTTAGCCCATTAACATTCAGGGTAACTATTGAGAGATATGAATTTAGTGCCATTATTAGCCTGTAAGGTGACTGTTACTGTATATTGTCTCTGTACCTTTCTGATCTACTACTTTTAGACTCTCTCTTTGCTTAGAGGACCCCTTTCAATATTTCCTGTAGAGCTGATTTGGTGTTTGCAAATTCTTTCAGTTTTTGTTTGTCCTGGAAGCTTTCGATCTCTCCTTCTATTTTCAGTGATAGCCTAGCTGGATAGAGTATTCTTGGCTGCATGTTTTTCTCGTTTAGCTCTCTGAATATATCATGCCATCTCTTCCTGGCCTGCCAGGTCTCTGTGGGTAAGTCTGCTGCCAATCTAATATTTTTACCATTGTATGTTACAGACTTCTTTTCTCGGGCTGCTTTCAGGATTTTCTATTTGTCACTAAGACGTAAATTTTACTATTAGGTGACGAGGTGTGGACCTATTCTTGTTGACATTTTGGGGAGTTCTCTGCATCTCCTGGATTTTGATGCTTGTTCCCTTTGCTATATTAGGGAAATTCTCTCCAATAATTCTCTCCAATAGACCTTCTGCTCCCCTCTCTGTTTCTTCTTGTTCTGGAATCCCAAGTATTCTAATGTTGTTTCGTCTTATGGTGTCACTTAACTCTCGCATTCTCCCCTCATCGTCCAGTAACTGTTTGTCCCTCTTTTGCTCGGCTTCCTTATTCTCTGTCATTTGGTCTTCTATATCACTAATTCTTTCTTCTGCCTCATTGATCCTAGCAGTGAGAGCCTGCATTTTTGATTGCACTTCATTAATAGCTTTTTTGATTTCTACTTGGTTAGATTTTAGTTCTTTAATTTCTCCAGAAAGGGCTTTAATATCTCCAGAGAGGGTTTCTCTAATATCTTCCATACCTTTTTCGAGCCCGGCTAAAACGTTCAGATTCGTCATTCTGAAAACTTGATCTGACATACTACTAATGTCTTTGTTGATTAGGTACCTAGCCTTCAGTATTGTCTCTTGTTCTTTTGTTTGTGGTGATTTTTTCCGCCTTGTCATTTTGTCCAGATAAGAGGACATGAGGGATCAATAATATACTAAAAGGGTGGCAAAGACCCCAGAAAAATGCGCTGTAACCAAATCAGAAGAGACCCCAAATTGTGGGGGGGATAAAGGTGATAAAAAGAGGTTCAGAAAAAAAAAGAAAAAAATTTAAAAAATAAAACATATAAAGAAAAATTGTAAAAAAAAATATATATATATATTTAGATAAACTAGTCAAAAACATTAAAAAAGAAAAGGGTAAAAGTTTTTAAAAATTTAGCAGAAGAAGAAAAAAATTGAAAAAAGAAAAAAAAATTGAATTAGCTGCAAGACTAAAGAATCATGGGGAGAAAGCCATGAGTTCTGTGCTTAGCTTTCTCCTCCTCTGAAATTGCGCTGCTGTCATAGGAAGTGAACCTGGTTTCCTTGATAGATAACTTCGTCCTGGCTGTATATTTTGTTGAACTTCTGGGGGAGGGGCCTGTTGTAGTGACTCTCAAGTGTCTTTGCCCAAGGCGGGATTGCACCATCCTTACCGGTGGTCGGACTAAGTAATCGGCTCGGGTTCGCTTTTGGGAGCTTCTGTTCCCTGAACGCTTTCTGTAGAGTTCCAGAGGACGGGAATGAAAATGGCGGCCTCCTAGTCTCCAGCCTGGAGGAGTAGAGAGCTTGGGGCCCCACTCCTCAGTGCGCCCCCAGAGGACAGCACCCAATCACTCCCGTATCCCCAGCCTCTAGCCACTCTGTGAGCTCACCCAGCCGGCGACCAGTTCAAGGTAATCCCGAGCTAAGAGTTCTGTCCTCGGCTCTGTCTCTGTAGCCGGCTTCTCGGTTCTAATACCTGCGAGCTCTGCGACACTCCAACACCCCCGATCCTTCTGTGACCCTGCGGTACCTGGGGCCACGCTGACCCCGCGTGGGCTTCACCCTGGTTTAGCCTGTGGAGCAATGTCCCTCAGTGGAACAGACTTTTAAAAGTCCTGATTTTGTGCTCCGTTCCTCCGCCGCTTGCTGGGAGCTGCCCGTGGCCCCGAGGTCTATCTTCCTGTCATTTTAGATTTACTTCTCCCCCAGTCCCACCTTTCAGAAAGTGGTTGATTTTTTGTTTTTAGAGTGGCTGTTCTTCTTCTCTTCAATCTCCCTACACATTGTAGGTGTTTGCAATGTTTAGATAAGCTATCGAGCTGATCTCCTACTACCTGATGTAGTCTCAGCCTGCTATTTCTCTGCCATATTGACTCCTCCCCCCTAATTAATAATTCTTGTAAGATAAGAGTTAAATTATCCAGTTTGGATGGTGTTTACTTTGATTTTCTAAGCTTTTATTTTTTATGGTATTTTCTCTGAATTTTGATTCCATGAGAGCTATTCCTCACTTGCTCCCTAAATTCTGTGGGAATCTTTTAAGTATGTGTGTGTGTGTGTGTGTGTGTGTGTGTGTGTGTGTGTGTGTGTGTTTTACAAAATTCTAAAAACGATATTTTAAGAGATATGAATCTACTCTATGACAGATCAAAATTCACCTTCAAACACAGTGGAAACTCACGTTCCATCCTGTTCGGCCACATTTCTTGCATTGAATGTCCCATTTGATCCACTTTTAGAAACGCAGATTCTGACTAGCCTGCCTGGAACAAACACCAAATTTTGTGTGCCTGGTTAGAGTCTAATTGCCTGTCCTTTTTCTTGATTTTTCACATTTTCCTTACTTCCATGAGTGAGTGAGATCGTATGGTAGTTGTCTTTCTGTGACTGACAGATATGACACAGCACAATGTTCTCTCCCTTTCTGCCAGATGTAAAAAGGAGCAAGAATGCCTTCTTGCGGGGCACCTGGGTGGCTCAGTGGATTAAGCCGCTGCCTTCAGCTCAGGTCTTGATCTCAGGGTCCTGGGTTAGAGACCACATCGGGCTCTCTGCTCCACGGGGAACCTGCTTCCTCCTCTCTCTCTGCCCGCCTCTCTGCCTACTTGTGATCTCTCTCTCTGTCAAATAAATAAATAAAATCTTAAAAAAAATAAGAATGCCTTCTTGCTTATGGCTCCATTTGGAGGAAAGGAAGATGGTAGAAGTGTCTGGGAGCTCCATGCTTGTCTTCAGCCTTCAGCACAACCAGACGATGACCCCATCAATGTAAACATGGCATAAATGGACCTGAAGCCTAGAAATCACACTCCACGGCGAAAGAGAGAAGAAGTCTCAGAGACAATGGGAGAAGGGTGGAGACAGGGCTTATGGGAGAATTGGACGCTTGGTGCTTCAGAGGTCAGGGAACCATGGCCAAAGACAAAGGCCCAGGGGAGAGGAGCACACTTAGAACACACAATTTGAATTTTACCACATAGCTGTTGGCGGAGAAAAGGATAGGGTCGAATGACATGAGTTCTTGCAACCCAAGGATCGTGAGGCCCGTGGATTACAGATCAGCATTGCAGACATAGACCCAGAGAACACTGTGTATCTCCTGGAGAAGACACCAGCAAGCAACCACGTGCAGACAGCCTGGAAACCATGATCAGAGACAATACCTGTTGACACCTTGGAAAGATTATTATTTCTTTGTGTGCATTCATGATAGACAGTGTTGGTGGAGATGGCTCGATGGGTCCAAAAGATGTCACATACATCTGATACTCTCTCAAGTGCCAGCCCTTGGTCACTCCATGAGCTCTTCTTTCTAAAGAAATTATCTTCAGTGAAGATAACAGAATGTGCGTTTTGAATACAGAGAAGACAAAGACCTTTTGTAGATTCACGTTGTGTTCCTGAAACTGGCCCGAAAGCCTTTTCAGAGGGCTTTAAATGGGGATTGGTTCTCTTCCAACATTCTCCATGCTTGCTCCTGTGAGCTCCAAACAGATGAGTCCTTCCTGAGCCTAAGCTTCTAGGGTGTAGCGTCTGCCTTTAATGTTTGGTCAGGTGGGAATAATTGGAGGCATTAATGGCACGATTTCTGGAGATGCAAGAAGAACTCGTGCCCTCACTGTTGAAGACTCCAGACATGTCTTTGATATGGTTGCGTGTGTTAACTCTGAGCTTACCTCAGAGGGCTGGGGGCACTTTTCCTGGTCAGAAGCATCCGGATAGGGTGTAGGACAATGAATATGTGTATGGTGAGGAGTTCCCCGTGTGAGGCTGCTTGTAATCCTGATTCTTTCTTGACCTTACGTGGGTAAGATGAAATTTTAGATTCTTGCCCTTCTCTGAAGTCCAGAGGGGTGGTGGTAGCAGTCACGTCCAAAGACTCCAAATTCAGCCATGGGGAAGGTGACCCCAAATCCCTTCACAAACTCTCTTGGGGAAATCCCCAGACGGCTCCAGTGGTTTAGAGTAATTTTCATACTCCTGGCTGACTCAAAACTACTCCAGCTGGTAAAGTGGTGAGGCGTGCTTTGTTGAGGATGGTTGCTAGGACCTCAGAGCTTTGTGACGTCACGGAAGCTGACTTCACTGAATCAACAATCCCATTCTCATGACATAGGAGTCCTATGGCTTTAAGTAGAAAGACCTGGGAAAGAACAAGAAAGAGCCATGTTAGCCTCATCATGAACTCAGGTGGTCTTTTCTGTTTCTTTCCCACTTCTGCTTTCTATACAAAGAGAAAAGAAAACGATGATCTGTATACCATTCTTTAGACCAACATTTCTCCAGAGAGAGCAAGGTGTTCCTATTTCCACTGCAATTTCAAGAGATCTCAATCAACAGCTAGGCTTCTTGGCTACCAGTAGGTCTCTGGGAGGAAAGGTGAGTTTCCACTGTGTTTGAAGATGAATTTTGATGTGGAATAGAGCAGCTTAATATCTCTTAAGTGTTCACTTTTTGCATTTTGTGAAACACACACACACACTGACACACACACACGCACACACACAAACACTTAAAGAGTCCCACAGAACTTAGGGAGCAAATGAGGGATAGCACTAATGAAAGAAAAATTCAGAGAAAATACCATAAAAAAGAAAAGCTTAGAGAATCAAAGTAACAAACCGTCCAAACTGGAAATGTTAACTCCTTACCAATCAAGAATTAATTAATTAATTTTTGAATTAATTACTTAATTAAACAACCTTACCTAAAAGACACCTACACAAAAGTATGCCAACATATCCAATACCGGAGAGAAAAGGATACATTCCAAGACACATACACACTACCATGACAAGATCGTGAGTCATAAATATCTGACGTCTCGGGTAATGAGTTTTGAAGCAACTTTTGAGGCTTTTGAAGCAGTTCTCAAACATCTCCCAACACACACAGATCCACGTTCAAATTAATTCCCTGGTCCACAATTTGAGACATTTAATGGTAAGTCCGATTTTCTCATCTATTCCCGAAATGTTGGAAGAGAGAAGACTCTAATTTACAATGTCCAAAGACCCAATTCAGAAAAGGACATTATAGGAAACCAATTGCATACAATTTTAATCAGTAAATAATAAAACTAGAATTCATTTCTCTTCTCTTTCTTTCTTCATCTCCATGTAAAATGACTTCTTTTGCTTTCTATTCACTATTTTTTCTTATATTCCACAAGCCAGCCTTTCATTCATGCTACGTTTTTTGACATAGTGTGTCCTGATTCCTTAATTGCATATACCACCAAGAGCTCATCCTCATATAATGCCACAACACTTCCCTACCCAATAACCAGTTCCCTCTTTATGGCAGATCTTATCCTCCTGTAACCCTTAGCTTGGTCCCCAACGACCTGAGTCACTCCTGGTGCGTCTCCCTGTCTGAGTTCTTCTCCTCCGTTTTCCCTTACTACTACTCATGTTCATGGTATTACACATGGGACACATAAGAGTGAAGATATCAGATATGTCCCTTGGTCTGCTTGCATTTTCATTTGCAAATCAACTTCTTTATCATCATCTTCATAATCATCTTTATCCACTAGCCCTTAAAAGGGTATCTCGGCTCCTTCCACATTGCTGCTAGAGTGGGCATGGCATGCTATAGAAGTTGGCTGTTCATTTTCATCTGAATAAAGAGCATTACTCAACATGACTCTCCCCATGACTATGGCATGTAACTTTAAGTAATGATAACAAGGAGTGCTGACCAGAGATCTTTCTTTAGGGGTAGCAATCATGCATAGTCACTCTCCATGAAGCCACTGAAAAAGTTTATAAGGAAATGTCAGGTAGCCAGAGCCTTCATTCCTTAGGACTGGTGTTTCAGGTCACTAGTAGATAAGGACATGGAAAGCACAACACATCCCTGCCTTGGCAAATTACCTGGAATTGTGATTTTCCTTCCCTTCTTCCTTCCTTCACCTTCCAAGCTGACCAAGCACCAAATGCCTACCTTACACCTGAGAAACCATAGGGAACAGAAGCTAAGAATGGACCCTCTCACCCAAGGATTTCCAACCTCCCAGAGACCTAATGGGAGACAAGAGGCATCGCTGTTGATTGAGATCTCTAGAAATGGCAGTGGAAATAGAACACCTTGCTCTCTCTGGAGAAATGTTGGTCTAAAGGATGGTATACAGAACATCATTTTCTTTTCTCTTTGTATAGAAAGTGGAAGAGGGAAAGAAACAGAAAGGACCCCCTGAGCTCATGATCAGGCAAACAGGGCTCTTTCTTGTACCTTCACAAGTCTTTCTAATTAAAGCCATAGGACTCATATGTCTTGCGAATGGGATGGAAGCTTTAGTGAAGTCAGCTTCTGTGATGTCACAAAGCTCTGAGGCCCTAGCAACCACTCCTCACCAAAGTACGACTCATCACTTCACCTGACTGGATTTGTTCTGGGTCAGCCAGGAGTATCAAAATCACTCCAAACCGCTGAAACCGCCTGGGGATTTCCCCAAGACAGTTTTTGAAGCGATATGTGGTCACCTTCTCCTTGGTCGGATTTGTAGTCTTTGGACGGGACTGTCACTACCACCACTCACCCTACCACTCCTGAGAAGTCCTGTCTGTGGCCACTTCTCAGTCTTGATACTTTCGATTGTAGAGCCCAAGTACCTTTGGCGCCCATCGATCCTTCTCCACCAACACTTCCCTTCAGGAATGCACCCAAAGAAATAATAATCTTACCATGGTGTCAACAGGTATTGTCTCTGATCATGGTTTCCAGGCTGTCTGTACCTGGTTGCTTGATGGTGTCCGCTCCAGGAGATGCACAGTGTTCTCTGGAGTCTATGTCTGCAAAG
This sequence comes from Meles meles, assembly GCF_922984935.1. NCBI lineage: Eukaryota > Metazoa > Chordata > Mammalia > Carnivora > Mustelidae > Meles > Meles meles. Next base: position 31,287,373 of record NC_060088.1, on the reverse strand, counting down.
CATGCTGATCTGGAATCCCCGGTCCTCAAGTCCCTTGGGTTGCAAGAACTCATGTCATTCAGACACTCTCTATTTCTCCACCAACAGCTATGTGTCAACATTCAAACTGTGGGTTCTAAGGGTGCTCCTCTCAAATGGGCCTTTGGATTTATCCATGGCTCCCTGTCTTCTAAAGCACCAACCGTCCAATGCTCCCATAAGTCCTGTCTACACCCTTCTCTCTTTCGCTGTGGATTGTGATTTCTAGGCTTCCGGGCCATTTATGTCATGTTTCCATTGATGTCGTCATCAATGGTTGTGCTGACGGCTGAAGACAAGTCTGGAGCTCCCAGACACTTCTACCATAACCCTGTCCTCCAAATGTACTGCTGACTCCTATGGAGCCATAAGCAAGAAGGCATTCTTGCTCCTTGTGATATGTGGCAGAAAGGGAGAGAGCATTGGGCTGTGTCATATCTGTCAATCACAGAAAGACAACTCCCATATGATTTCATTCATTCTTGGAAGTAAAGTACCATGTGAAAAAAAAAAAAAACAAAAAAAAAAAAAAAACAAGAAAAAAAGGACATGCAATTAGACTCTAACCAGGCACACAAAATTCGGTGTTTGTTCCAGGCAGGCGAGTCAGAATCTGCTTTTCCAAAATTGGATTGAATGGGTCATTTAATGCAGGAAATGTGGCAAAACGGGATGGAACGTGAGTTACGAATGTGTTTGAAGGTGAATTGTGATCTGAAATAGAGCAGCTTCATATCTCTTAAAACGTCATTTTTAGCGTTTTGTGAAACACACACACACACACACACACACACACACATACACACACACTTAAAAGAGTCCCACAGAATTTAAGGAGCAAGTGAGGAATAGCACTCATGGAAGCAAAATTCAGAGAAAATACCATAAAAAAACAAAGCTTAGAGAATCAAAGTAACAAAGCGTCCAAACTGGATATGTTAACTCCTGACCTATCAATAATTAATTATATAATAAATTAATTAATTAAAAAAACTTAACTAAAAGACCCTTACACACATAAGGGTGTGAATGTATTTGATACATCAAATACATGCATCAAATCCAACACCGGAGAGAAAAGAAAAAATACCAAGACACATATGCACTTCCATGATAAGTTCATGATTCATATATATCTGACGTCTCAGGTTATGATGAAAGCTTTTGAAGCCATCTTCAAAAATCTCCCACCAACCAGAAATCCAGGTTCAAATCAATTCCCTGGTCCACAATTCGAGACATTTAATGCTAATGTCGGCTTTTCTCATCTATTCCCAAAATGTAGGAAGAGGCAACACTCTAATTTACAATGTCCAAAGACCCAATTCACATAAGGACCTTACAGGAAACAAATTGCGTGCAATTTTAATCAGTAAGATGATAAAATTAGAATTCATTTTTCTTCGCTTTCCTTCTTCTTCCCCATGTGAAATGGCCTGTTTTGCTTTCTATTCATTATTTTTTCTTATATTCGGCAAGACCGCCTTTCATCCATCCTACGTTTTTTGACATAGTGTGCCCTGATTCTTTAATTGCATATACCACCAAGTGCTCATCCTCATATAATGTCACACCACCTCCATACCCATTAAGCAGTTCCCTCTTTATGGCAAGTCTTAAGCTCCTGTAACCCTCAGCTTGGTCCCAAAAGTCCTGAGAGTCTCCTGGTGCATCTCCCTGTCTAACTTCTTCTCCTTCTGTTTTCCCTTACTACTACTCATGTCCACGGTATTCCTCATGGGACACATAAGAGTGAAGCCATCGGATATTTCCCTTGGTCTGCTTGCATTTTCATTTGGAAATCATCTTCTTTATCATCATCTTCATAATCATCTTTATCTACTAGCCCTTAAAAGTGTATCTCGGCTACTACCAGAGTTATGCTAGAGTTGACATGGCAGGCCATCGGTGGTGGCCGTTCATTTTCAGCTGAATAAAGAGAGTTGCTCAACATGGATCTCCCCATGACTATGGCATGTAGCATTAACTAAAGATGACAAGGAGTGCTGACCAGGGATCTTTCTGTAGGGCTAGCGATAATGCAGTGTTTCACTCTCCATGAAGCCTTTGCAACGGTGTTTAAGGTAGTGTCATGTAGACAGAGCCTTCATCCCTTAGGACTGGTGTTTCAGGACACTAGCAGATAAGGACAAGGACAGCACAATCCATCCCTGCCCTGGCAATGTACCTGGAATTGTGACTCTCCTTCCTTATTCCTTCCATCTTCCTTCCATCACCTTCCAAGCTGACCAAGCACCAAAGGCAGTCCTTAAACCTGAGAATCCATAGGGAACAGAAGCTAAGAATGGACGATCTCACCCAAGGCTATCAACATCCCAGAGACCTAATGGTAGTCAAGAGGCCTCGCTTTTGATTGAGATCTCTAGAATTTGCAGTGGAAATAGGAATACCGTGCTCTCTCTGGAGAAATGTTGGTTTAAAGAATGGTATAAAGAACATCATTTTCTTATCTCTTTGTATAGAAAGTGGAAGTGGGAAAGAAACGGAAACCACCTGAGTTCATGATCAGGATAAAATGGCTCTTTCTTGTTCCTTCCCAAGACTTTCTATTTATTTATTTATTTATTTATTTATTTATTTATTTATTTATTTTTAGTTTATTTGTTTATTTACAGCATAACAGTGTTCATTGTTTTGGCATCACACCCAGTGCTTCCATGAAGTACGTGCCCTCCCTCTTACCCACCACCTGGTTCCTCAACCTCCCACCCACAACCCCCCCCGCCCCTTCAAAACCCTCTGGGTTTTTTTTTCAGAGTCCATAGTCTCTCTTGGTTCATCTCCCTTTCCAGTTTCCCTCAACTCCCTCTCCTCTCCATCTCCCCATGTCCTCCATGTTATTTGTTATGCTCCACAAATAAGTGAGAACATATGATACTTGACTCTCTCTGCTTGACTTATTTCACTCAGCATAATTTCTTCCAGTCTCGTCCATGTTGCTACAAAATGTGGGTATTCATCCTTTCTGATGGAGGCATAATACTCCATTGTGTATATGGACCACATCTTCCTTATTCATTCATCCATTGAAGGGCATCTTGGTTCTTTCCACAGTTTGGCGACTGTAGCCATTGCTGCAATAAACATTGGGGTACAGTTGGCCCTTCTTTTCACTACATCTGTATCTTTGGGTAAATACCCAGCAGTGCAATTGCAGGGTCATAGGGAAGCTCTATTCTTAATTTCTTCATGAGTTTCCACACTGTTCTCCAAAGTGGCTGCACTAACTTGCAATCCCACCAACAGTGTAAGAGGGTTCCCCTTTCTCCACATCCTCTCAAACACACGTTGTTTCCTATCTTGCTAATTTTGGCCATTCTAACTGGTGTCATGTGGTATCTCAATGTGGTTTTAATTTGAATCTCCCTGATGGCTAGTGATGATGAACATTTTTTCATGTGTCTGATTGCCATTTGTATGTCTTCGTTGGAGAAGTGTCTCTTCATATCTTCTGCCCATTTTTCGATATGATTATCTGTTTTGTGTGTGTTGAGTTTGACAAGATCTTTATAGATCCTGGATATCAATCTTTTGTCTGTACTGTCATTTGCAAATATCTTCTTCCATCCCGTGGGTTGCCTTTTTGTTTTGTTGACTGTTTCCTTTGCTGTGCAGAAACTTTTGATCTTGATGAAGTCCCAAAAGTTCATTTTTGCTTTTGTTTCCTTGGACTTTGGAGACATATCTTGAAAGAAGTTGCTGTGGCTGATATCGAAGAGGTTACTGCCTATGTTCTCCTCTAGGATTCTGATAGATTCCTGTCTCACGTTGACGTCTTTTATCCATTTCGAGTTTATCTTTGTGTGCTGTGTAAGAGAATGGTCAAGTTTCATTCTTCTACATATCGCTGTCCAGTTTTCCCAGCACCATTTATTGAAGAGAATGCCTTTTTTCCATTGAACATTTTTTAGTGTTTTGTCAAAGATTATTTCACCATAGAGTTGAGGTCCATATCTGGGCTCTCCACTCTGTTCCACTGGTCTATGTGTCTGTTTTTATGCTAGTACCACGCTGTCTTGGTGACCACAGCTTTGTAGTAAAGCTTGTAATCGGGTAACGTGATGCCGCCAGTTTTGTTTTTGTTTTTCAACATTTCCTTAGCAATTCGGGGTCTCTTCTGATTCCATTCAAATTTTAGGATTATTTGCTCCAACTCTTTGAAAAATACTAGTGGAATTTTGATTGGAATGGCATTAAAAGTATAGATTGCTCTAGGCAGTATAGACATTTTAAAAATGTTTATTCTTCCAATCCAAGAGCATGGAACAGTCTTCCATCTTTTTGTGTCTTCTTCAATTTCTTTCATGAGTGTTCTGTAGTTCCTCGAGTACAGGTCCTTTACCTCTTTGGTTAGTTTTATTCGTAGGTATCTTATGGTTCTTGGTGCTATAGTAAATGGAATCGATTCTCTAATTTCCCTTTCTGTATTTTCATTGTTAGTGTATAAGAAAGCCACGGATTACTGTATATTGACTTTGTATCCTGCCATGTTCCTGAATTGCTGTATGAGTTCTAGTAGTTTGGGGGTGGAGTCTTTGGGGTTGTCCATATAAAGAATCATGTCGGAGAGAGGTGTCAAGATGGCGGAGAAGTAGCAGCCTGAGACTACATCAGGTAGCAGAGATCAGCTCCATAGCTTATCTAAACATTGCAAACACCTACAAATCCAATGGGAGAGCTAAGAGAAGAAGAACAGCAACTCTAGAAACAGAAAATCAACCACTTTCCTAAAGTTAGGACTGGCGGAGAAGTGAATCTAAAACGACGGGAAGATAGACTGCGGGGGGAGGGGCCGGCTCCTGGCAAGTGGCGGAGGAACGGAGCACAAAATCAGGACTTTTAAAAGTCTGTTCCACTGAGGGACATTGCTCCAGCGGCTAAACCAGGGTGAAGCCCACGAGGGGTCAGCATGGCCCCAGGCCCCACAGGGTCACAGAAGGATCGGGGGTGTCAGAGTGTCAGAGAGTTCGCAGGTATTAGAACGGAGAAGCCGGCTGCAGAGACAGAGCTGAGGACTGAACTCTCAGCTCGGGGTTACCTTGAACTGGTCACGGGCTGGGTGAGCTCGGAGCGTGGCTGGAGGCTGGGGATGCGGAGTGATTGGGTGCTGTAATCTGGGGGCGCACTGAGGAGTGGGGCCCCGGGCTCTCGGCTCCTCTGGGTCAGAGACTGGGAGGCCGCCATTTTCATTCCCATCCTCCGGAACTCTACGGAAAGTGTTCAGGGAACAGAAGCTCCCAAAAGAGAACCCAAGCCGATTACTTAGTCCAGCCGCTGGTAAGGGCGGTGCAATCCCGCCTCAGGCAAAGACACTTGAGAGTCATTACAACAGGCCCCTCCCCCAGAAGATCAACAAAATATCCAGCCAGGACGAAGTTCATCTATCAAGGAGAAAGCAGGTTCACTTCCTAAGACAGCAGAGCAATTCCAGAGGAGGAGAAAGCAAAGCATGGAACTCATGGCTTTCTCCCCAAGATTCTTTAGTCTTGTGGCTACTTCAATTTTTTATTTCTTTTTTCAATTTTTTTTCTTTTTTCTTTTTTCTTCTTCTGCTAAATTTTTTAAAACTTTTACCCTTTTCTTTTTTAACGTTTTTTGACTAGTTCATCTAAATATATATATTTTTTCTTTCTTTTTTATATTTTTTATTTTTTAAATTTTTTTCTTTTTTTTCCTTTTATTTTTCTTTTTTTTTTCAGAACCTGTTTTTATCCCCTTTCGCCCCCCCCACATTTGGGGTCTCTTCTGATTTGGTTACAGCGCATTTTTCTTTGCCACCCTTTTAAAAGTTTATTTGTTCCTTCATATCCTCTTATCTGGACAAATGACAACAAAATGACAAGGCGGAAAAAAATCACCACAAACAAAAGAACAAGAGACAGTACCACAGGCTAGGGACCTAATCAACACAGACATTGGTAATATGTCAGATCAAGAGTTCAGAATGACGAATCTAAACATTCTAGCCGGGCTCGAAAAAGGCATGGAAGATATTAGAGAAACACTCTCTGGAGATATTAAAGCCCTTTCTGGAGAAATTAAAGAACTAAAATCTAACCAAGTTGAAATCAAAAAAGCTATTAATGAGGTGCAATCAAAAATGGAGGCTCTCACTGTTAGGATAAATGAGGCAGAAGAAAGAATTAGTGATATAGAAGACCAAATGACAGAGAATAAGGAAGCCGAGCAAAAGAGGGACAAACAGCTACTGGACCATGAGGGGAGAATTCGAGAGATAAGTGACACCATAAGATGAAACAACATTAGAATAATTGGGATTCCAGAAGAAGAAGAAACAGAGAGGGGAACAGAAGGTCTATTGGAGAAAATCATTGGAGAGAATTTCCCTAATATAGCAAAGGGAACAAGCATCAAAATCCAGGAGATGCAGAGAACTCCCGTCAAAGTCAACAAGAATAGGTCCACACCCGGTCACCTAATAGTAAAATTTACAAGTCTTAGTGACAAAGAGAAAATCCTGAAAGCAGCCCGGGAAAAGAAGTCTATAAGATACAATGGTAAAAATATTAGATTTGCAGCAGAATTATCCACAGAGACCTATCAGGCCAGAAAGAGCTGGCATGATATATTCAGAGTACTAAACGAGAAAAACATGCAGCCAAGAATACTCTATCCAGCTAGGCTATCATTGAAAATAGAAGGAGAGATCAAAAGCTTCCAGGACAAACAAAAACTGAAAGAATTTGCAAACACCAAACCAGCTCTACAGGAAATATTGAAAGGGGTCCTCTAAGCAAAGAAAGAGCCTAAAAGTAGTAGATCAGAAAGGTACAGAGACAATATACAGTAACAGTCACCTTACAGCCTAATAATGGCACTAAATTCATATCTCTCAATAGTTACCCTGAATGTTAATGGGTTAAATGCCCCAATCAAAAGACACAGGGTATCAGAATGGATAAAAAAACAAAACCCATCAGTATGTTGCCTACAAGAAACTCATTTTAGACGCGAAGACACCTCCAGATTTAAAGTGAGGGGGTGGAAAACAATTTACCATGCTAATGGGCATCAGGAGAAAGCTGGGGTGGCAATCCTTATATCAGATCAATTAGATTTCAAGCCAAAGACTATAATAAGAGATGAACAAGGACACTATATCCTACTCAAAGGGTCTGTCCAACAAGAAGATCTAACAATTTTAAATATCTATGCCCCTAACGTGGGAGCAGCCAACTATATCAACCAATTAATAACAAAATCAATGAAAGACATCAATAATAATACAATAATAGTAGGTGACTTTAACACTCCCCTCATTGAAATGGACAGATCATCCAAGCCAAAGATCAACAAGGAAATAAAGGCCTTAAATGACACACTGAACCAGATGGACATCACAGATATATTCAGAACATTTCATCCCAAAGCAACAGAACACACATTCTTCTCTAGTGCACATGGAACCTTTTCCAGAATAGATCACATCCTGTGTCACAAATCAGGTCTCAACCGGTATCAAAAGATTAGGATCATTCCCTGCATATTTTCAGACCACAATGCTCTGAAGCTAGAACTCAATCACAAGAGGAAAGCTGGAAAGAACCCAAATACATGGAGACTAAACAGCATCCTTCTAAAGAATGAATGGGTTAACCAGGAAATTAAAGAAGAATTGAAAAAATTCATGGAAACAAATGATAATGAAAACACAATGGTTCTAAATCTGTGGGACACAGCAAAGGGAGTCCTGAGAGGAAAATATATAGCGCTACAAGCCTTTCTCAAGAAACAAGAAAGGTCTCAATACACAACCTAACCCTACACGTAAAGGAGCTGGAGAAAGAACAAGAAAGAAGCCCTAAACCCAGCAGGAGAAGAGAAATCATAAAGATCAGAGCAGAAATCAATGAAATAGAAACCAAAAAAAAAAAAAAAAAAAAAAAAACAATAGAAAAAATCAATGAAACTAGGAGCTGGTTCTTTGAAAGAATCAATAAGATTGATAAACCCCTGGCCAGACTCATCAAAAAGAAAAGAGAAAGGACCCAAATCAATAAAATCATGAATGAAAGAGGAGAGATCACAACTAACACCAAAGAAATACAGACAATTATAAGAACATACTATGAGCAACTCTACACCAACAAATTGAACAATCTGGAAGAAATGGATGCATTCCTAGAGTCGTATAAACTACCACAACTGAACCAGGAAGAAATAGAAACCCTGAACAGGCCCATAACCAGTAAGGAGATTGAAACAGTCATCAAAAATCTCCAAACAAACAAAAGCCCAGGGCCAGATGGTTTCCCAGGGGAATTCTACCAAACATTTAAAGAAGTTTAAATTTAAAGAAGTTTCTCCTGAAACTGTTCCAAAAAATAGAAATGGACGGAAAACTTCCAAACTCATTTTATGAGGCCAGCATCACCTTGATCCCAAAACCAGACAAGGATCTCACCAAAAAAGAGAACTACAGACCAATATCCTTGATGAACACAGACGCAAAAATTCTCGCCAAAATACTAGCCAATAGGATTCAACAGTACATTAAAAGGATTATTCACCACAATCAAGTGGGATTTATTCCAGAGCTGCAAGGTTGGTTCAACATCCGCAAATCAATCAATGTGATTGAACACATTAATAAAAGAAAGAACAAGAACCATATGATACTCTCAATAGATGCTGAAAAAGCATTTGACAAAGTACAGCATCCCTTCCTGATCAAAACTCTTCAAAGTGTGGGGATAGAGGGCACATACCTCAATATTATCAATGCAATCCCTATCAAAATACCACCCATTTTTTTCAAAGAAATGGAACAAATAATCCTCAAATTTATATGGAACCAGAAAAGACATCGAATAGCCAAAGGAATATTGAAAAAGAAAGCCAAAGTTGGTGGCATCACAATTCCGGACGTCAAGCTCTATTACAAAGCTGTCATCATCAAGACAACATGGTACTGGCACAAAAACAAACACATCGATCAGTGGAACAGAATAGAAAGCCCAGAAATAGACCCTCAACTCTATGGTCAACTAATCTTCAACAAAGCAGGAAAGAATGTCCAATGGAAAAAAGACAGCCTCTTCAATAAATGGTGCTGGGAAAATTGGACAGCCACATGCAGAAAAATGAAATTGGACCACTTCCTTACACCACACACGAAAATAGACTCCAAATGGATGAAGGACCTCAATGTGAGAAAGGAATCCATCCAAATCCTTGAGGAGAATGCAGGCAGCAACCTCTTCGACCTCAGCCATAGCAACATCTTCCTAGGAACAACGGCAAAGGCAAGGGAATCAAGGGCAAAAATGAACTATTGGGATTTCATCAAGATCAAAAGCTTTTGTACAGCAAAGGAAACAGTGAACAAAACCAAAAGACAACTGACAGAATGGGAGAAGATATTTGCAAATGACATATCAGGAAAGGGCTAGTATCCAAAATCTATAAGGAACTTAGCAAACTCAACACCCAAAGAACAAACAATCCAATCAAGAAATGGGCAGAGGACATGAACAGACATTTCTGCAAAGAAGACATCCAGATGGCCAACAGACACATGAAAAATTGCTCCACGTCACTCGGCATCAGGGAAATACAAATCAAAACTACAATGAGATATCACCTCACACCAGTCAGAATGGCTAAAATTAACAAGTCAGGAAATGACAGATGCTGGCGAGGATGCGGAGAAAGGGGAACCCTCCTCCACTGTTGGTGGGAATGCAAGCTGGTGTAACCACTCTGGAAAACAGCATGGAGGTTCCTCAAAATGTTGAAAATAGAACTACCCTATGACCCAGAAATTGCACTACTGGGTATTTACCCTAAAGATACAGACGTAGTGATCCGAAGGGCACGTGTACCCGAATGTTTATAGCAGCAATGTCTACAATAGCCAAACTATGGAAAGAACCTAGATGTCCATCAACAGATGAATGGATAAAGAAGATGTGTTATATATACACAATGGAATACTATGCAGCCATCAAAAGAAATGAAATCTTGCCATTTGTGACGACGTGGATGGAACTAGAGTGTATCATGCTTAGTGAAATAAGTCAATCGGAGAAAGACAACTATCATATGATCTCCCTGATATGAGGACATGGAGAAGCAACATGGGGGGTTAGGGGGATAGGAGAAGAATAAATGAAACAAGATGGGATTGGGAGGGAGACAAACCATAAATGACTCTTAATCTCACAAAACAAATTGGGGGTCATGGGGGGGGTGGGATTGGGAGAGGGGGAGGGGGATATGGACATTGGGGAGGGGAGGCGAAACATAAGAGACTATGGACTCTGAAAAACAACAAGAGGGTTTTGAAGGGTCAGGGAGTTTGGGGGAACAGGTGGTGGGTAATAGGGAGGGCACTTTTGCATGAAGCACTGGGTGTTGTGCAAAAACAATGAATACTGTTATGCTGAAAAAAATAAATAAAATGGGGAAAAAAAAAGAATTATGTAGTGTCCTTCTGTATCTCTGACTACAGTCTTTAGTTTAAGATCTAATTTATCTGATATGAGAAATGTTACCCCGGCCTTCTTTTGATGCCCATTGGCATGAAAGATGCTTCTCCATCCCTTCACTTTCAGTCTGGGTGTATCCTTAGGTTCAAAATGGGTCTCTTGTAGACAACATATGGATGGGTCCTGCCGTTTTATCCAATCTGCAATCCTGTGTCATTTTATGGGCGCATTTAGGCCATTCACATTGAGAGTGATTCTTGAGAGATAGGTTTTTATTGACATCGTGTTGCCTTTGAAGTCTTTCTGTCTGTAGATTGTTTCTATATTTCTGTTCAATGATATTCTTAGAATTTTTTCTCTTTGATAGGACCCCCCTTAATATTTCCTGCTGTGTCAGCTGGTGGTTGCATAGTCTTTTAAGCCTTGCCGTTCTTGAAAACTCTTTATCTCTCCATCCATTTTAAATGTCAGTCTTGCTGGATAGAGTATTCTTGGTTGCATGTTCTTCTCATTTAGTACTCTGAATATATTTTTCCAGTCCTTCCTGGGTTGCAGGTCTCTGTGGAAAGGTCTGATGTTATTTTAATGGGCTTTCCTCTGTACATAAGGAGCTTTTTTTGTCCTAGCTGCTTTTAAGAGGGTCTCTCTTGAAACACAATTCCTCTTTCTAACTATAAGGTGTCGTGAGGACTTTCGAGAATTTAAAATCTTGGGAGGAAATCTCTCTGCCTCTAGTATATGAACGTTGTTTCCATTCGTGAGATTGGGAAAATTTTCATAGACAACTTGTTCCACTCTATTTTCTAGACTTCTTTCTTTTTCCTCCCATTCAGGGATTCCAATAATTCTGACGTTGGAACGTTTCATGACATTGTTTATTTCCCTGATTCTGTTTTCATGGCTTCTGAGCTGTTTGTTCCAGGCTTCCTCCTGATCCTTTCTCTCTATCTGTTTCTCCTCCAGATCACTAATTCTATCTTCTGTCTCAGTTACCCTAGCTTTTAGAGAATTTAGATTAGAGTGGAACTCATTGAGAGCATTTTGAACATCATCCCTAGTGGCTTTCAGTTCTGCCCTAACGTTGTGAACATCATCCCTGGTGGCTTTCAGTTCTGCCCTAATCAATTCTGTTTGGTCATCCATGGCTTTCTCCAAGCTAGCTATTGCCTGGATAATTGTTAGTCTGAATTCCTTTTATGACATATTGTCTATGTGGATAGCCATTAGCTCTGTTGCAGAAGGCCCATCCTCTGTATTTTTCTTCTGTTGGGTATTCCTCCTCCTAGTCATTTTGGTAAGAGATGACTGAACAGATGCAGCTGGACTTATCGATTGTGGTGCAGTCAATGTGCACCCTGGAACGCTTCTGTGCAATCAGGATTCCCCACCCAAATGAGAGAAAAAAGAAAAGAAAAAGAAATATAGAAGAAGAAAGAAAAAAAAGGAAAAGAAAAAAGAAAAAAAAAAGATATATATAGAGAGAGATAGGAAAAAAAGGGAAGATAAAAGAGAAGGCTCAGCCCAGATGGGCCACAAGGTAAGATTTGTGAAGTATACAAACAAAAACAGACAAACAAAAAGACTGATAAAAGTATATAACAAGAGAAAAAAATATATATATACAAAAAAGGGAATCATATATATGATATATGATTCCCTTTTTTGTATATATATATATATATATAAACAAAACAGACAAACAACAGACAAACAAAAAGACTGATAAAAGTATATTACAAGAGAAAAAAATGCTCATATATATGCTCATATATATATATATATATATATATATATATATATATATATATATGAGCAAAAAAAGGGAAGAACCTCATCAGAAAGAACCCCAAGTATAAGATTTATATATTATCAGGACAAACACAAATTCACAGAAACACTGACAGAAGGAAAATTTAGGAGAGTGGTTATAAATTCTCAGTGTGGTGTGGAAGTATATTTTGACTCTTCCTGAATGTATCTTGATGTTTTTGTTAAGGGATTCAAATTTCCTAAGTTACAGGCGGATTAGAAACTGGTTTGCCTATAGGGGTAGCATTGATTTGGTAAAGGGGATTACCTTGAAGTTTAACTCTATATGTATAGTAGAAAATAAAATAAAATAAATAGTAGAAAATAAAATTTTCATATTTTTCATATAGTAGAAAATAAAAATTAAAAAGAATAAACTAGACTAAACTAAGTTAAAATTAAAAAAGAATTAAAAAAATAGAAAACAAAAGAAAAACACGGGTATATGTATGAAAAAGTTCAGGTTAGAAGGTTATTAAAGAATTTGATGTACTGGAAATCTCAGTGTGGTGGTAAATAGGTTAAAAAATTATCTGTATGTATTAAAATAAATGGACCAGAATATTGGTAAAGAGTTAAAAATAAAAGTTGTATTTATGAAGTAGTGGTGGTTGTTCTCTTGTAATCTTTTTTTTTTTCTTCCTTCCTGGTTGGTTTTCTGGGGAGGAGACTGCCACGTGGGTTTTCAGATGATGATGTTCCCTGAGTTAGGTCCTCCCACTCCCCTCAAGGGGGTGGGCTCTGAGGAAACTGTTTTTTTCAGGATTTTGTTCTCTGGGTTTTTTTTTTTTAATGTTCTTTCATCTGCTTTCTCTCGCCTTGACAGCTTTTGATGGTTTTTGGAGGTTTAGAGGAGACCTCCCTCTCAGAGAGAAGCCTCAGTATGTGTTGCAAGAGCAGCTGGCAGAGTCGGTTCTAAGTCACTGTCCCTGGGGATGCAGGAGCTCCTCGTTGTACCCAAAACCAGGGCAGCGGTGGCTGTCTGGGCAGCTCCAGACCACCAGAGATTTTCCGAGCAGAGATCGCACATTGAGATTTTCCCGCTGTCCCCGGCTGGGAATGTATGGTTTTTCTGGATGTCAGAGCTCCAGACTAGCGCCTATGAGCACCTATCCCAAGGGAGGGTGTGGGACGTGCGCATTTCAGGATTGCCATCTGGCCAGGCTCCCAGCCCTCACGGGAGCCAGACCCCACTCATTCTAGGGCGCACTGGCGTTCAGGCACACTGGAGGCTCAGGGATGGAGACCTGATTTCTCTGCTGCACTCTCTCTAGCTCAGCACCAGGAGAGGCTGTCCTGGGTCCAGGGACTTAGGTCCCTGACGCTAACCGCCCAGGTTCCTACTATTTCCCCCTGCGATTCTTTGCTCTTTGTTTTTTGAGTGCTTTCAACCAGACTCCAAGTTAATACTGGTCCCCAGAGGCAGGGCACTCTCATATTGGTGTATTGCTTTCCAAACAGTCACCTCTGGAGGCTCCCACCCCCTTTAGTTTATCTTCCGAAATCAGTCCAATGCTCCCAGTCTGCTTTACCTGCCACTGGCATCTTCTGCTCCTGTAGAGATCCAGACGTGTATAATTCTGATCACAGGCTGATTTCATGGGTGGTCGGAATTCTTTGGTAGGTAATCAGCTCACTTTAGGGTACAGGTTGAAACAGTCCCTCCTCCTTCTTCCCCGCCATCTTGACTCCTCTGGAAATCATCTTCTTTAACATCATCTTCATAATCATCTTTATCCACTAGTCCTTACTAGATACTAGGGTTTCTTGGCTCCTTCCACAGTGATGCTAGAGTGGCCATGGCAGACGATCGATGTGGGCCGTTCATTTTCATCTGAATAAAGGGTGTTGCTCAACATGGCTCTCCCCATGACTATGGCATGTAGTATTAACTAATGATGACAAGGAGTGCTGCCCTGGGCTCTTTCTTTAGGGGTAGCGATCATGCAGAGTTTCACTCTCCATGAAACCTTGGCAACGGTGTGTAAGGTAATGTCAGGTAGATAGAGCTTCATCCCTTAGGACTGGTGTTTCAGGACACTAGCAGATAAGGACATGGACAGCACAACGCATCCCTGCCCTGGCAATTTTCCTGGAATTGTGATTTTCCTTCCTTTCTTCCTTCCCCCACCTTCCAATCAGACCAAGCCAAAGGCAGACCTTACACGCGAGAAAACATAGGGAAGAGAAGCTAAGAATGGACCCTCTCACCCAAGGATATCAAACCTTCCAGAGACCTCATGGTAGCCAAGAGGCATCACAGTTGTTTGAGATCTCTAGAAATTGCAGTGCTCTCTCCGGAGAAATGTTGGTCTAAAGAATGGTATACAGAACATTATTTTCCTTTCTCTTTTTATAGAAAGTGGAAGTGGGAAAGAAACAGGAAAGACCACCTGAGTTTATGATCAGGCTAACATGGCTCTTTCTTGTTCCTTCCAAGGTCTTCCTACTTAAAGCCATAGGACTCATATGTCATGAGAATGGAATTACTGCTTCAGTGAAGTCAGCTTCTGTGTCGTCACAAAGCTCTGAGGTCCTAGCAATCACTCCTCACAAAACCAGCACTCATCACTTCTCCTCGCTGGAGTAGTTCTTGGTCAGCCAGGAGTATCAAAATCACTCCTAACCACAGGAGCCGCTGGTATTTCACTAAGACAGTTTCTGAAGCGAATTGGGGTCACCTTCTCCATGGCCGAATTTTTAGTCTTTGGCCGTGACTGTCACCACCACCCCTCTGGACTCCTGAGGAAGGCAAGAATCCACAATTCCATTTTACCGAAGTAAGGTCAAGAAAGAGTCAGGAGTACAAGCAGCCTCAAACGGGGAACTCCACGCCATACACATGTTCATGGTCCTCACACTCTATCAGGATGCTTCTGACCAGGAAAAGCGCCCCCCGGACTCTGAGGAAAGCTCCGAGTTAACTCCCGCAACCATACCAAAGATATGTCTGGAGTCTTCAACAGTGAGGACACGAGTTCTTCTTGCATCTCCAGAAATAGTGCCATAAATGCCTCCCAATTTTCTCAGCTGACCAAACATTAAAGCAGATCCTACACCCTAGAAGTTTAGGCCCTGCACAGACTCATCTGTTTGGAGCTCACAGGAACAAGCATGGGGCATGTTGGAAGAGAAAAATCCCCATGTGAAGCCATCTGAAAAAGCTTTCAGGCCAGTTTCTGGAATACAACGTGAATCTACAAATGGTCTCTGTCTTCTCTGAATTTGAAACGTGCTATCTGTTATCTACCCTGAAGTTAAATTCTTTAGGAAGAGAGGCTCATGGAGTGCCCAAGTGCTGGCACTTGAAAGAGTCTCACGTGTGTGTACATGCCCTCTAGGGCGGTCCACTCTCCTGTGGGCTCATCCTCTGCAGAGGCTCTCCTGGCCTTCCATTCAGAATGTGTGGTTTCTGGGCCAATTATGGTGAGGTTAATCATCGTGGGCCCGGTGTGCTTGTGAAACGTGACTTTCAACACATTCCACAAAACTTAAGGCCTGCTGAATTCTCTGGCCAGGTGAGACGATGTGGACAGGGCTTTTTCTAGTCCACTGCAGGATTTTCTGTTGCCTATGACTAAGCGACCTGGTCTGAAAAAGGCAGTGCCAACAGTGTTATAGGTTTGGGAATCCGTGATTGAGGTTGGGCTGCTAATGTCCTCACCGTCCTGCCTGTGTCCACTTCTCAGTCTGGATGCTGGCGTTCGTAGAGCCCAAGTACCTTTGGTGAAAATCTCGGCATCTCCACCAACATTGCCCATCACAAATGCACACAAAGAAATAATAATCTTACCACGGTGTCAACAGGTATTGATTCTGAACATGGTTTCCAGGATGTCTGCACCTGGTTGCTTGATGGTGTCCTCTCCAGGATATACACAGTGTCTGCACCCCTATGCATGCTGGTGTCCTCTGCAGGAGATACAGAGTATTCTCTGGAGTCTATGTCTGCAAGCATGCTGATCTGGAATCCCAGGACCTCTTACTCTTGGTTTGTAAGAACTCGTGTCATTCAGACACTCTACTTTTCTCAGCCAACATCTATGGTTCAACATTCAAATTGTGGGTTCTAAGTGTGCTCCTCTCTACTGGTCCTTTGTCATTGGCCATGGCTCCCAGCCCTCTGAAGCACCAACCGCCCAATACTCCCATAAGCCCTGTCTACACCCTTCTCCCATGGTCTCTGTGACTTATTCTCTCTTTCACTGTGGAGTGTGATTTCTGGGCTTCAGGTCCATTTATGCCATGTTTCTATTGAATGGATGAACGGGATGTAAAGTGAGTTTCCACTGTGTTTGAAGGTGAAATGTGATCTGGAATAGAGCAGCTTCATATCTCTTAAAAGATAATTTTTAGCGTTTTGTGAAACACACACACACAAAAGACACACACACACAAACTTAAAAGAGTCCCACAGAATTTTGGGAGCAAGTGAGGAATAGCACTCATGGAAGCAAAATTCAGAGAAAATACCATAAAAAAAAACAAAAGTTTAGAGATTCAAAGTAACAAAACCTACAAACTGGATAAGTTAACTACTTACCAATCAAGAATTAATTAATTAATTAATTAAGTTATTAAACCACCTTACCTAAAAGACCCCTACACACAAGTCTTCCAGGAAATCCAATACCTTAGAGAAAAGGATAATTTCCAAGACACTTACACACTAGCATGGCAAGATCATGGGTCATACATATCTGATATCTCGAGTAATGACTTTTGAAGAAGTTTTGGAGGCTTTTGAAGGAGTCCTCAAACATCTCCCAACACACTGAAAGCCAGGTTCAAATCAATTCGAGACATTTAATGGTAAGGTAGGCTTTTCTCATCTATTCCCAAAATGTAGGAAGAGGGAAGACTCTAATTTACCATGTCCAAAGACCCAATTCACATAAGGAACTTATAGAAAACCAATTGCATACCATTTTGATCAGTAAAATAATAAAACTAGAATTCATTTCTCTTCTCTTTCTTCATCTCAATGTGAAACAGCTTGTTTTGCTTTCTATTCTCTATTTTTCCTTATATTCGGCAAGCCAGCCTTTCATCCATCCTACGATTTTGACACAGTGTTCCCTGATTCTTTAATTGCATATAAAACCAAGTGCCCATCCTCATATAAGGCCACACAACCTCCATACCCATTAAGCAGTTCCCTCTTTATGGCATGTCTTATCCTCCTGTAACCCTAATCTTGTTCCCACAAATCCTGAGTTTCTCCTGGTGCAACTACCTGTCTGAATTCTTATCCTTCTGTTTTCTTACTACTACTCATGTCCATGGTATTCCTCATGGGCCACATAGGAGTGAAGCCATAGGATATTTCCCGTGGTCTGCTTGCATTTTCATTTGGAAATCATCTTCTTTATCATCATCTTCATAATCATCTTTATCCACTGGCCACATTAGAAAGGTATCTCGTCTCCTTCCACAGTGATGCTAGAGTGGGCATTGGAAAGCCCACGATGTTGGCCGTTCATATCATCTGAATAAAGAGAGTTACTCAGCATAGCTCTCCCCATGATTATGGCATGTAGCATTAACTAATAATGACAAGGAGTGCTGACCAGGGCCATTTCTTTAGGGGTAGTGATCATACAGCATTTCACTCTCCATGAAGCCCTTTCAACGGAGTTTAAGGTAATGTCAGGAAGACAGAGCCTTCATCCCTTAGGACTGGTGATTCAGGAAACGAGCAGATAAGGACAAGCATCCCTGCCCTGACAATTTTCCTCGACCCTCAAGATCCTTCAGTTGCAAGAACTTGTGTCATTCAGACACTCTCCCTTTCTCCACCAACCACTATGTGTCAACATTCAAATTGGGGGTTCTAAGTGTGCTCCTTACAAGTTAACTCCTTACCTAACAAGAATTCATGAATTAATTAAACAATCTTACCTAAAAGACCCCTCCACACAGGTATGCCAGCAAATCCAATACCTTAGAGAAAAGGATAAATTCCAAGACACCTACGCACTACCATGACAAGATCATGATTCATGCATATTTGACGTCTCAGGTATTGACTTTTGAAGCAGCTTTGGAGACTTTTGAAGCTGTCCTCAAACATCTCCCAACACACAGAAATCAGGTTCAAATCAATTCCCTGGTTCACAATTCGAGATATTTAATGGAGAGTCGGCTTTTCTCATCTATTCCCAAAATGTAGGATGAGGGAAGACTCGAATTTACAAGTCCAAAGACCCAATTCACATAAGGACCTTATAGGAAACCAATGGCATACAATTTTAATCAGTAAATAATAAAACTAGAATTCATTTCTCTTCTCTATCTTTCTTCATATCCATGTGAATCGGCCTGTTTTGCTTTCTATTCAGTATTTTTTCGTAATTTTGGCAAGCCAGGCTTTCATGCATCCTACGTTTTTTGTCATAGTGTTCCCTGATTCTTTAATGGCATATACCACAAATTTCATCCTCAAATAATGGCATACCACCTCCATACCCATTAACCAGTTCCCTCTTATAGCATGTCTTATCTTCCTGTAACCAAGCTTGGTCCCCAAAGTCCTGAGTCTCTGCTGGTGCGTCTCCCTGTCTGACTTCTTCTCCTTCCGTTTTCCCTTACTACTAGTCATGTCCATGGTATTCCTCATGGGCCACATATAAGTGAACCCATAGGATATGTCCCTTGGTCTGCTTGCATTTTCATTTGGAAATCATCATGTTTATCATCATCTTCATAATCATCTTTATTCACAAACCCTTAAAAGGGTATCACTGCTCCTTCCACAATGATTTTAGAGTGGGCAAGGCAGGCCATCGATGTTGGCCGTTCATTTTCATCTGAATAAAGAGAGTTGCTCAACATGCCTCTCCCCATGTCTATGGCATATAGTATTAACTACTGATGACAAGGAGTGCTGACCAGGACTCTTTCTTTTGGGGTAGCGATCATGCAGCATTTCACTCTCCATGAAGCCCTTGCAACGGAGTTGAAGGTAATGTCAAGTTGACAGAGCCTTCTTCCCTTAGGACTGGAGATGCAGGACACGAGCAGATAAGGACATGGACCTCACAATGCATCCCTGCCCTGACAATTTTCCTGGAATTGTGACTGTCCTTCCCTTCTTCCTTTCCTCAACTTCCAAGCTGACCAAGCACCAAAGGCAGACCTTCCACCCGAGAAACCATAGAGAACAGAAGCTAAGAATGGACCCTCTCGCCCAAGGATATCCAACATCCCAGAGACCTAATGGTAGCCAAGAGGCCTCGCTGTTGATTGAGATCTCTAGAAACTGCATTGGAAATAGGAACACCTTGCTCTCTCTGGAGGAATGTTGGTCAAAAGAATGGTAGACAGAACATCGTTTTCTTTTCTCTTTGTATAGAAAGTAGAAGAGGGAAAGAAACAGAAAAGACGACCTGAGCTCATGATCAGGCTAACAGCACTCTTTCTTGTTCCTTCCCAAGTCTTTCTACTTAAAGCCATAGGACTCATATGTCTTGATAATGGGGTGGCTGCTACAGTGAAGTCAGCTTCTGTGACGTCACAAATCTATGAGGTCCTAGAAACCACTCCTCACCAAACTATGCCTCATCACTTCACCTGGCTGGAGTAGTTCTGGGTCAGCCAGGAGTATCAGAATCACTCCAAACCGCAGGAGCCGCCTGGCGATTTCCCCAAGACAGTTTGTGGAGCGATTTGGGGTCACATTCTCCATTTCCAAATTTCTAGTCTTTGTCCGTGACTGTCACCACAACCCCTCGGGACTCCGGTGAAGGGCAAGTATCCACAATATCATCTTCCCCACGTAAGGTCAAGAAAGAGTCAGGAGTACAAGCAGCCTCACACGGGGAACTCCAGGCAATACACATATTCATGATCCTCACACCCTATCAGGATGCTTCTGACCAGGAAAAGCGCCCCCCGCCCTCCGAGGAAAGCTCAGAGTTAACACCCGCAACCATACCAAAGACCTGGCTGGAGTCTTCAATATTGAGGACACAAGTTCTTCTTGCATCTCCAGAAATCGTGCCATAAATGCCTCCCCATTTTCCCAGCTGACCAAATATGAAAGGCAGACCCTACACCCTAAGCTTAGGCTCAGGATGGACTCATCTATGTGGAGCTCACAGGAGCAAGCACGGAGCATGTTGGAAGAGAACCAATCCCCACGGGAAGCCATCAGAAAAGGCTTTCGGGGCAATCTCAGGATTACAACGTGAATCTACAAAAGGTCTCTGTCTTCTCTGTATGCTACTCTGTCTCGCGCCTTCTGTTATCCACCCTGAAGATAATTTCTTTAGGAAGAAGAGCTCATGGAGTGCCAACGGACAGGCACTTGAGAGAGTCCGGCTGTGTTCGGCATGCCCTCTGGGGTTCTGTTGTGGCTGTCCACTCTCCTGTGGGCTCGTCCTCTGCAGAGGCTCTCGTTGCCTTCCATTCTGAAGGTTTGGGGTCTGGGCCAAACAGGTGTTTTGCTCTGGTTACTTTCATGGGTCTGGTGTGCCTGTGAAACGTGATTTTCTACCCACTCCACAAAACTTAAGGCCTGCTGAATTCTGTGGCCAGGTGAGAGGATGTGGGCAGGCTTTATTTTAGTTCCCTGCAGGATTTACTGTTCTCCTGGTAATAAGCACCGTGGCCTGAAGAAGGCAGTCCCAACACTTTTCCAGGTTTGGGAATCCGTGATTGCAGGTTGTGCATCTAATGTCCTCACCGTCCGGCCTGTGGCCACTTCTCAGTCTTGATGCTGGCGGTGGTGGGCCCAAGTATCTTTTGTGCCCATCGAGGCATCTCCACCAACACTGTCCGTCACCAATGCACACAAAGAATAATAATATTACCACGGTGTCATCTTGCATTGTCTCTGATCATGGTCTCCAGGGTGTCTGCACCTGGATGCTTGATGGTGTACTCTCCAGGAGATACACAGTGTTCTCTGGAGTATATGCCTGCATAGCGTGCTCATCTGGAATCCCCGACCCTCAAGATCCTCCAGTTGCAAGAACTTGTGTCATTCAGACACTCTCCCTTTCTCCACCAACCGCTATGTGTCAACATTCAAATTGTGGGTTCTAAGGGTGCTCCTCTCCCCTGGGCCTTTACTTTTGTCCAAAGCTCCCCGCCCTCTGAAGCATGAACCATCCCATTCGCCCCTAAGCCTTGTCTCCACCCTTCTCCCATGATCTCTGTGACTTCTTCTCTCTATCACTATGGACTGCGATTTCTAGGCTTCAGGTCCATTTATGCTATGTTTACCTAGATGTGATTGTCTTCTGGTTGTGCTGATGGCTAAGACAACCATGAGCTCGCAGACAGCTCTATGGTCTCCCTGTCTTCCAGATGCACTGCGGTCTCTTATGGTGCCATAAGCAAGAGGACATTCTTGCTCCTTGCGACATGTGGCAGAAAGGGAGAGAGCATTGGGCTGTGTCATATCTGTCAGTCACAGAAAGACAAGTACCATACACTATCACTCACTCATGGGAGTAAAGAAACATGGGAAAAAGCAAGAAAAAGGGACATACAATGAGACACGAACCAGGAACACAAAATTTGGTGTTTGTCCAAGCCGCCTTGTCAGAACCTGCATATCTAAAAGTGGATCAAATGGGATATTCCATGCAGGAATTGTGGCCGAATGGGGTGTAACGTGAGTTTCCAATGTGTTTGAAGGTGAATTGTGATCTGGAATAGAGGAGCTTCATATCTCTTAAAATATCATTTTAGTGTTTGCTGAAACACACATCACACACACACACACACACACACACACACTTTAAGAATCCCACAGAAGTTAGGGAGCAAGTGAGGAATAGCACTCATGGAAGCAAAATTCAGAGAAAATACCATAAAAAAAATGCTTAGAGAATCAAAGTATCAACAAGTCCAAACAGTTTAACTTAACTCCTTACCTATCAAGAATTCATAATTATTTAAACAATCTTACCTAAAAGACCCCTCCACTCAAGTATGTCAGCAAATCCAATACCTTAGAGAAAAGGATAAATTCCAAGACACCTATGCACTACCATGACGAGATCATGATCATCCATATCTGACGTCTCAGGTAATGACTTTTGAAGCAGCTTTGGAGGCTTTTGAAGCTGTCCTCAAACATCTCCCAACACACAGAAATCAGGTTCAAATCAATTCCCTGCTCCACAATTCGAGACATTTCATGGTAAGTCGGCTTTTCTCATCTATTCCAAAAGGTAGGAAGAGGGAAGACTCGAATTTACAATGTCCAAAGACCCATTTCACATAAGGACCTTAGAGGAAACCAATGGCATACAATTTTAATCAGTAAGATAAAATTACAATTCATTTCTCTTCTCTTTCTTTCTTTATATCCATGTTAAACGGCCTGTTTTGCTTTCTATTCACTATTTTTTCTTAATTTCGGCATGCCAGGCTTTCATCCATCCTACGTTTTTTTGTCATAGTTTTCCCTGATTCTTTAATGGCATATACCCCAAATTTCATCCTCATATAATACCACACCACCTCCATACCCATTAAACAGTCCTCTCTTTATGGCATGTCTTATTCTCCTGTAACCAAGCTTGGTCCCCAATGTCCTGAGTCTCTCCTGGTGCGTCTCCCTGTCTGACTTCTTCTCCTTCTGTTTTCCCTTACTACTAGTCATGTCCATGGTATTCCTCATGGGCCACATATAAGTGAACCCATAGGATATGTCCCTTGATCTGCTTGCATTTTCATTTGGAAATCATCATGTTTATCATCATCTTCTTAATCATCTTTATTCACGAGCCCTTAAAAGGGCATCGCTGCTCCTTCCACAGTGATGCTAGAGTGGGCGAGGCAGGCCTTCGATGTTGGCCGTTCATTTTCATCTGAATAAAGAGAGTTGCTCAACATGCCTCTCCCCATGTCTATGGTATTTATCATTAACTACTGATGACAAGGAGTGCTCGCCAGGGCTCTTTCTTTCGGGGTAGCGATCATGCAGCATTACACTCTCCATGAAGCCCATGCAACGGAGTTTAAGGTAATGTCAAGTAGACAGAGCCTTCTTCCCTTAGGACTGGAGATTCAGGACACGATCAGAAAAGGACATGGACCTCACAATGCATCCCTGCCCTAACAATTTTCCTGGAATTGTGACTGTCCTTCCCTTCTTCCTTTCCTTACCTTCCAAACTGACCAAGCACCAAAGGCAGACCTTCCACCCGAGAAACCATAGCGAACAGAAGCTAAGAATGGACCCTCTCACCTAAGGATATCCAACATCCCAGAGATCTAATGGTAGCCAAGAGGCCTCGCTGTTGATTGAGATCTCTAGAACTTGCAGTGGAAATAGGAACACCTTGCTCTCTCTGGAGAAATGTTGGTCTAAAGAATGGTAGACAAACATCGTTTTCTTTTGTCTTTCTATATTATGTAGAAGAGGGAAAGAAACCGAACGGACCCCCTGAGCTCATGATCAGGATAACAGGGCTCTTTCTTGTTCCTTCCCAAGTCTTTCTATTTAAAGCCATAAGACTCATATATCTTGAGAATGGGATGGAAGCTTTAGTGAAGTCAGCTTCTGTGATGTCACAAAGCTCTGAGGTCCTAGCAACCACTCCTCACCAAACCACGCCTCATCACTTCACCTGGCTGCAGTAGTCCTGGGTCAGCCAGGCGTATCAGAATCACTCCAAACCTTGGAGCCACCTGGGGATTTCCCCAAGACAGTTTGTGGAGCGATTTGGGGTCACTTTCTTCATGGCCAAATTTCTAGTCTTTGTCCATGACTGTCACCACAAACCCTCTGGACTCCACAGAAGAGCAAGTATCCACAATACCATCTTCCCCACGTAAGGTCAAGAAAGGGTCAGGAGTACAAGGAGCCTCACACGGGGAACTCCAGGCAATACACATATTCCTCACACCCTATCAGGATGCTTTTGATCAGGAAAAGTGCCCCCCGCCCTCCGAGGAAAGCTCAGAGTTAACACCCGCAACCATACCAAAGACTTGTCTGGAGTCTTCAACAGTGAGGACACAAGTTCTTCTTGCATCTCCAGAAATCGTGCCATACATGCCTCCCCATTTTCCCAGCTGACCAAACATGAAAGGCAGACCCTACACCCTAAGATTAGGCTCAGGATGGACTCATCTATGAGGAGCTCACAGTAGCAAGCACGGAGCATGTTGGAAGAGAACCAGTCCCCACGAAAGCCATCAGAAAAGACTTTCAGGGCAATCTCAGGATTACAACGTGAATCTACAAAAGGTCTCTGTCTTCTCTGTATTCAAAACACGCCTTCAATTATCTATCCTGATGATAATTTCTTTAGGAAGATGAGCTCATGGAGTGCCCAAGGGCTGGCACGTGAGAGAGTCTCAGCTATGTTTGGCATGCCCTCTGGGGTTGTGTTGTGGCTGTCCACTCTACTGTCAGCTCGTCCTCTGCAGAGGCTCCCCTTGCCTTACAATCTGAGAGTTTGGTGCCTGGAACAAATATTGTGTTTTGCCCAGGTTACCTTCGTGGGTCTGGTGTGCCTGTGAAACGTGACTTTCTACCCACTCCACAAACCTTAAGGCCTGGTGAATTATGTGCCCAGGTGAGAGGATGTGGGCAGAGCTTTCTTTTAGTCCCCTGCAGGATTTTCTGTTCTCCTGGTACCAAGCAACGTGGCCTGAAGAAGGCAGTCCCAACAGTGTCCCAGGTGTGGGAATCAGTGATTGCAGGTTGTGCAGCTAATGTCCTCACGGTCCTGCCTGTGGCCTCTTCTCTGTCTTGATGGTTGCGGTGGTGGAGTACAAGTATCTATTGTGCCCATCGAGATATCTCCATCAACACTGTCAATCACCAATGCACACAAAGAATAATAATATTACCACGGTGTCATCTGGTATTGTCTCTGGTCATGGTTTCCAGGGTGTCTGCACCTGGTTGCTTGATGGTGTCCTATCCTGGAGATACACAGTGTTCTCTGGAGTCTATGACTGCATAACATGCTGATCTGGAATCCCCGAACCCTCAAGATCCTTCGGTTGCAAGAACTTGTGTCATTCAGACACTCTCCCTTTCTCCACCAACCGCTATGCGTCAGCACTCAAATTGTGGGTTCTAAGTGTGGTCCTCTCCCCTTGGTCTTTACTTTAGGCCATGGCTCCCTGCCCTCTGAAGCACCAACCGTCCAATTCACCCATAAGCCCTGTCTACACCCTTCTCCCATGCTCTGTGTGACTTCTTCTCTCTTTCACTGTGGAGTGCGATATCTAGGCCTCAGGTCCATTTATGCCATGAATACATTGAAGTGGTTGTCTTCTGGTTGTGCTGATGGCTAAGACAAGCCTGATCTTGGAGACAGCTCTATGATTTCCCTGTCTTCCAGATGCCCTGCGGACTCTTATGGAGCCATAAGCAAGAAGGCATTCTTGCTACTTGTGATATGTGGCAGAAAGGGAGAGAGCACTGGGCTGTGTCATATCTGTCAGTCACAAAAAGACAACTACCATACAATATCACTCACTCATCTAATTAAGAAACATGGGAATAAGCAAGAAAAAGGTACAGGTAATGAGACTCGAACCAGGCACACAAAATTTGGTGTTTGTTCCAGGCAGGCTAGTCAGAATCTGCCTTTCTAAAAGTGGATCAAATGATATATTTCATGCAGGAATTGTGGCCGAATGGGGTGTAACGTTAGTTTCCACTGTGTTTGAAGGTGAATTGTGATCTGGAATAGAGCAGCTTCATATCTCTTATAATATCATTTTTAGCATTTTTTAAAACCTACATACACACACACACACACACACACACACACACACACACACACACACTCACACAAAAGAGTCCCACAGAAGTTAGGGAGCAAGTTAGGAATAGCACTCATGGAAGCAAAATTCAGAGAAAATACCATAAAAAAACAAAAGCTTAGAGAATCCAAGTATCAACCTGTCCAAACAGTATAAGTTAACTCCTTACCTATCAAGAATTTATTAATTAATTAAACAACCTTACCTAAAACACCCCTCCACACTAGTATGCCAGCAAACCCAATACCTTAGAGAAAAGGATAAATTCCAAGACACCTATGAACTACCATGATGAGATCATGAGTCATCCATATCTGACGTCTCAGATAATGACTTTTGAAGCAGCTTTGGAGGCTTTTGAAGCTGTCCTCAAACTTCTCCCAACACACAGAAATCCAGGTTCAAATCAATTCCCTGCTCCACAATTCGAGACATTTCATGGTAAGTCAACTTTTCTTATCTATTCCCAAAATGTAGGAAGACGGAAGTCTCGAATTTACAATGTCCAAAGACCCAATTCACATCAGAACCTTATAGGAAACCAATGGCATACAATTTTAATCAGTAAGATAATAAAACTAGAATTCATTTCTCTTCTCTTTCTTTCTTCATATCCATGTGAAACAGCCTGTTTTGCTTTCAATTCACTATTTTTTCTTAATTTCGGCAAGCCAAGCTTTCATCCATCCTACGTTTTTTGTCATAGTGTTCCCTGATTCTTTAATGACATATACCACCAAATTCATCCTCATATAATGCCACACCACCTCCATACCCATTAACCAGTTCCCTCTTTATGGCATGTCTTATCCTCCTGTAACCAAGCTTGGTCCCCAAAGGCCTGAGTCTCTCCTGGTGCGTCTCCCTGTCTGACTTCTGCTCCTTCCGTTTTCCCTTCCTACTACTCATGTCCATGGTATTCCTCATTGGCCACATATGAGTGAATGCTTAGGATATGTCCCTTGGTCTGCTTGCATTTTTATTAGGAAATCATCATGTTTATCATCATATTCATAATCATCTTTATTCACGAGCCCTTAAAAGGGTATCGCTGCTCCTTCCACAGTGATGCTAGATTGGGCATGAAAGGCCATCGAGTTTGACCGTTCCTTTTCATCTGAGTAAAGAGAGTTGCTCAACATGGCTCTCCCCATGTCTATGGAATGTAGCATTAACTACTGATGACAAGGAGTGCTGAACAGGACTCTTTCTTGGGGTAGCGTTCATGCAGAATTTCTCTGTCCATGAAGCCCATGCAACGGAGTTTAAGGTAATGTCAGGTAGACAGAGCCTTCATCCCTTAAGACAGGTGATTCAGGACATGAGCAGATAAGGACATGGACAGCACAATGCATCCCTGCCCTGACAATTTTCCTGGAATTGTGACTGTCCTTCCCTTCTTCCTTTCCTCACCTTCCTAGCTGACCAAGCACCAAAGGCAGATCTTCTACCCGATAAACCATAGCGAACAGAAGCTAAGAATGGACCCTCTCACCCAAAGATATCCAGCCTCCCAGAGAGTTAATGTTAGCCAGGAGGCCTCGCTGTTCATTGAGATCTCTAGAAATTGCAGTGGAAATAGCAACACCTTGCTCTCTCTGGAGAAATGTTGGTCTAAAGAACGGTAGACAGAACATCGTTTTCTTTTCTCTTTGTATAGAAAGTGGAAGAGGGAAAGAAACAGAAAGGACCCCCTGAGATCATAATCAGGCAAACAGGGCTCTTTCTTGTACCTTCACAAGTCTTTCTAATTAAAGCCATAGGACTCATATGTCTTGCGAATGGGATGGAAGCTTTAGTGAAGTCAGCTTCTGTGACGTCACAAAGCTCTGAGATCCTAGCAACCACTCCTCACCAAACCATGCCTCATCACTTCACCTGGCTGGAGTAGTCCTGGGTCATCCAGGAGTATCAAAATCACTCCAAACTGCTGAAGCCGCCTGGGTATTTCACCAAGAGTTTGTGAAGCGATTTGAGGTCACCATCTCCATGGGCTAATTTGTAATCTTTGGATGGACTGTCACCACCACCCCTGTGGACTCCTGAGAATGGCAAGAATTCACAATTCCATCTTACCCACGTAAGGTCAAGAAAGAGTCAGGAGTACAAGCAGCCTCACACGGGGAACTCCACCTCATACACATGTTCATTGTCCTCACAACCTATCAGGATGCTTCTGTCCAGGAAAGCGCCCCCCACCCTCTGAGGAAAGCTCAGAGTTAATACCTGCCACCATACCAAAGACATGTCTGGACTCTTCAACAGTGAGGACACGAGTTCTCCTTGCATCTCCATAAATCATGCCATAAATGCCTCCCCATCTGACCAAATATTAAAGGTACACCCTACACCCTAGAAGCTTAGGCCCCGGACGGACTCGTCTGTTTGGAGCTCACAGGGCAAGCATGGAGCATGTTGGAAGAGAAGCAATCCCCATGTGAACCCATAGGAAAAGGCTTTTGGTCCAGTTTCAGGAATACATCGTGAGTCTACAAAAGGTCTCTGTCCTCCGTGTATTCAAAATGCACATTCTGTTATCTAACCTGAAGGTAATTTCTTTAGGAACAAGAGCTCATGGAGTGCCCAAGGGCTGGCAGTTGAGAGTCTCAGGTGTGTGTGAATGCCCTCTGGGGATGTGTTGTGGCTGTCCACTCTTTTGTGAGTAGTCCTTTGCAGAGTCTCTCCTTGCCTTCCATCCAGAGTGTTTGGTGTCTGGTCCAAAAATATTGTGCCTGTGATACGTGAACTTAAACCCACTCCACGAAACTTAAGGCCTGCTGAATTCTGTGGCCAGGTGAGAGGATGTGGGCAGGGCTTTCTTCTAGTCCCCTGAAGGATTTACTGTTCTCCTGGGCCTAAGCATCGTGGCCTGAAGAAGGCAGTCCCAACAGTTTTCCAAGTTTGGCAACTGCAGGTTGTGCGGCTAATGTCCTCACCGTCCTGCTATTGGCCACTTCTCAGTCTTGATGCTGGCGGTGGTAGAGCCCAAATATCTTTGGCGCCCATCGAGGAATCTCCACCAACATTGCCCATCAAGAATGCACCCAAAGAAATAATAATCTTACCACGGTGTTAACAAGTATTGTCTCTGATCATGGTTTCCAGGCTGTCTGCACCTGGTTGCTTGCTGGTGTCCTCTCCAGGTGATACACAGTGTTCTACAGTTCTGGAGTCTATGTCTGCAAAGCATGCTGATCTGGAATACACGGGGCTCAAGACCTCAGAGTTGTAAGAACTCATGTCATTCAGACACTCTCCTTTTCTCCGCCAAAATCTATGGGTAAACATTCAAATTGTGGGTTCTAAGTGTGCTCCTCTCCCCTGGGCCTTTGTCTTTGGTCATGGCTCGCTGCCCTCTGAATCTCCAAGCGTCCAATTCGACCCTAAGCACTTTCTACACCCTTCTCCCATGGTCTCTGTGACTTCTTCTCTCTTTCGCTGTGGAGTGTGATTTCTAGGCTTCAGGTCCATTGATGCCATGTTTACATTGATGTGGTCATCTTCTGGTTGTGCTGATGGGTGAACACAATCCTGGAGCTCCCAGACACTTCTACCCTCTCCCTGTCCTCCAAATGCACTGCACACTCTTATAGAGCCATAGGCAAGAAGGCATTCTTGCTCCTTGTGACATGTGGCAGAATGGGAGAGAGCATTGTGCTGTGTCATATCTGTCAAATATAGAAAGACAACTCCCATACGATTTCACTCATTCCTGGAATTAAAGAAGCATACGATAAAGCAAGAAAAAGGGACAGGCAATTAGACTCTATGCAGGCACACAAAATTTGGTGTTTGTTCCAGGCAGGCTAGTCATAATCTGCGTTTCGTAAAGTGGATCTAATAGAACATTCAATGCAGGAAATGTGCCTGAACGGGATGTAATGTGATTTTCAACTGTGTTTGAAGATGAATTGTGATCTGAAATAGAGCAGCTTCATATCTCTTAAAATATCATTTTTACCTTTTTGTGAAACACACACACACACACACACACACACACAGACACTTAAAAGAGTCCAATAGAAGTTAGGGAGCAAGTCAGTAGTAGTCCTCATGGAAGCAAAATTCACAGAAAATACCATAGGAAAAAAAAATAGCTTAGAGAATCAAAGTAACAAACCGTCCAAACTGGATAACTTAACTCCTTACCTATCAAGAATTAATTAAATAATTATGTAATTAAGTAGTTATTAATATATTAATCAACTTTCCCTTAGAGACCCTTACACAGAAGTCTGCCAACCAATCCAATACCAGAGATAAAAGGATAAATTCCAAGAAACATCCGCACTAAAATGACAAGATCATGAATCATACATATCTGATGTCTCAGGTCATGACTTTTGAAGCAGCTTTTGAGGCTTTTGAAGCAGTCCTCAAACATCTCTCAACACACAGAAAGCCAGGCTCAAATCAATTCCCGGTCCACAATTCGAGATATTTAATGGTAATCTGTTTTTCTCATCTATTCCCAAAATGTAGGGAGAGGGAATATTCTAATTTACAATGTCCAAAAACCCAATTAACATAAGGACCTGATAGGAAACCAATTGCATACATTTTAATCAGTAAGATAATAAAACTAGAATTCATTTCTCTTCTATTTCTTTCGTCTTCTCCATGTGAAACGACCTGTTTTGTTTTCTATTCACTATGATTTCTTATATTCAGCTAGCCAGGCTTTCATCCATCCTTTGTTTTTTGATATAGTGTTCCCAGATTTTTAATTGCATATACCACCAAGTGTTCACACTCATATAATGCCACACCACCTCCATATCATTATCCAGTTCCCCCTTTATGGGAGGTCTTATCCTCCTGTAACTTTCAGCTTGGTCCCCAAAGTCCTGAGTCTATCCTGGTGCGTCTCCCTATCTGACTTCTTCTCCTTCCGTTTTCCCTTACTACTACTAATGTCCAAGGTATTCCTCATGGGCCACTGATGAGTGAAGCCATAGGATATTTCCCTTGGACAGCTTGCAATTTCATTTGGAAATCATCTTCTATATCATCATCTTCATAATCATCTTTATCCACTATCCCTTAAAAGGGTATCTCGGCTCCTTCCACAGTGATGCTATAGTGTGCAGGGAAGGCCATCAATGTTGGCCATTCATTTTCCTCTGAATAAAGAGAGTTGCTCAACATGGACCTCCCCATGACTATGGCATGTAGCATTAACTAAGGATGATAAGGAGTCCTGACCAGGGCTCTGTCTTTCGGGGTAGCGATCATACAGAGTTTCACTCTCTATGAAGCCTTTGCAATGGTGTTTAACGTAATGTCAGGTAGACAGAGCCTTCATCCCTTAGGACCGGTGTTTCTGGACACTAGCAGATAAGGATATGGACAGCACAAACCATCCCTGCCCTGGCAATTTTCCTGGCATTGTGACTTTCCTTCCCTTCTTTCTTCCCTCAACTTCCAAGCTGACCAAGCACCAAAGGCAGACCTTACACCCGAGAAACCATAGGGAACAAAACTGAAGAATGGACCCTCTCACACAAGAGTATCCAAACTCCCAGAGACCTAAATGTAGCCAAGAGGCCTCGCTATTGATTGAGATATCTAGAAATTGCAGTGGAAATAGGAACACATTGCTCTCTCTGGAGAAATGTTGGTATAAAGAACGGTTTACAGAACATCGTTTTCTTTTCTCTTTGTATAGAAAATGGGAGTGGGAAAGAAACAGAAAAGAACCCCTGAGTTCATGATCATGCTATCAGTGCTCTTTCTCGTTCCTTCCCAAGTCTTTCTACTTAAAGCCATATTACTCATATGTCATGAGAATTGGATTGCTGCTTCAGTGAAGTCAGTTTCTGTGATGTCACAAAGCTCTGAGGTCCTAGCAACGACTCCTCACCAAACCACGCCTCATCATTTCACCTATCTGGAGTAGTCCTTTGTCAGCCAGGAGTATCAAAATCACTCCAAACCAGTGGAGCTGCCTGGGGATTTCCCCAAGACAGTTTTTGAAGCGATTTGGGGTCACCTTCGGCATTGCCGATTTTGTAGTCTTTGGCGGTGACTGTCACCACCACCCCTCTGGACTCCTGAGAAGGGCAAGAATCCACAATTCCATCTTACCCACGTAAGGTCAAGAAAGAGTCAGGAGTACAAGCAGCCTCACATTAGGAACTCCACGTAATACATATGTTCATGATCCTCACACCCTATAAGGAGCCTTCAGACCAGGAATAGGGCCCCCCGCCCTCCGAGGAAAGCTCCGAACTAACACCAGCAACCATACCAATAACATGTGTGGAGTCTTCAGGAGTGAAGACACGAGTTCTTCTTGCATCTCCAGAAATGGTGCCATAAATGCCTCCCAATTTTCCCAGCAGACCAAATATTAAACTCAGACCCTACACTGTGAAAGCTTAGGCCCAGGACGGACTCATCTGTTTGGGGCTCACAGGAGCAAGCATTGAGCATGTTGCAAGAGAACCAATCTCCATGTGAAGCCATCAGAAAAGTCGTTCAGGCCAGTTTCAGGAATACAACGTGAATCTACAAAAGGTCTCTGTCTTCTCTGTATTTGAAATGCACCTTCTGTTATGTACCCTGAAGATAATTTATTTAGGAAGAAAGGCTCATGGAATGCCCAAGGGGTGGCACTTGAGAGAGTCTCAGGTGTGTGTGACATGCCCTCTGGTGTTGTGTTGTGGCGGTCCACTCTCCTTGGGCTCGTCCTCTGCAGAGAATCTCCTTGCATTCCATTCAGAGTGTTTGGTGTCTGGGCCAAATATGGTTTGCCTGTGAAATGTAACTTTCAATCCACTCCACAAAATATAGGGCCTGCTGAATTCTGTGGCCAGGTGAGAGGATGTGGGCAGGGATTTCTTCTAGTCCCCTGCAGGATTTTCTGTTCTCCTGGGACTAAGCAACGTGGCCTGAAGAAGGCAGTCCCAACAGTGTTCCATGTTTGGGAAATCGTGATTGCAAGTTGGACAGCTAATGTCCTCACGTTCCTGAATGTGGCCAATTCTCAGTCTTGATGCTGGCAGTCTTTGGCGCCCATCGAGGCATCTCCACCAACATTGTGCATCATGAATACACCCACAGAAATAATAATCTTACCACGGTGTCAACAGGTATAGTGTCTGATCATGGTTTCCAGGCTATCTGCACTGGTTGCTAGCCGGTGTCCTCTACAGGAGATATACAGTGTTCTCTGGCCTATATGATTGCAAAGCATGCTGATCTGGAATCCGCGGGCCTCAAGACCCTTGGGTTTCAAGAACTAATGTCCTTCAGACACTCTCCATTTCTAGCCAACATCTATGGGTCAACATTCAAATTGTGGGTTCTAAGTGTGCTTCTCTCCCCTGGGCCTTTGTCTGTGGCCATGGCTCCCTGACCTCTGAAGCACCAAACGTCCAATTCTCCCAGCAACCCTGTCTACACCCTTCTCCCATGGCCTCTGTGACTACTCTTTTTCTCTGTTGAGTGTGATTTCTAGGCTTCAGGTCCATTTATGCCATGTTTCCATTGATGTCGTCTCCTTCTGGTTGTGCTGATGGCTGAAGACAGGCCTGGAGCTCCCTGACCCTCCCATCTCCTGTCCTCCAAATGCACTGTGGACTCTTATGGAGCTGTAGGCAAGAAGGCATTATTTCTCCTTGTGACATGAGGCAAAAAGGGAGAGAGCATTGAGCCGTGACATAACTGTCAGTCACAGAAAGACAACTACCATACGATTTCACTCACTCATGGGAGAAAAAACTTGTGAAAAAGCAAGAAAAATGGACAGGCAATTAGACTCCAACAAGGCACACAAAATTTGGTGTTTGTTCCAGGCAGGGTAGTCAGATTCTGCGTTTCTAAAAGTAGATCAAATGGGACATTCAATGCAGGAAATGTGGCCAAACGAGATGTAATGAGAGTTTCCACTGTGTTTGAAGGTGAATTGTGATCTGGAATAGAGCAGCTTCAAATCTCTTAAAATATCTTTTTTTTTTTTTGCGTTTTGTGAAACACACACACACACACAGACACACACACACACACACACACAGACACACACACACACACACACACACACACACTTAAAAGAGTCCCACGGAAGTTAGGGATCAAGTGAGGAATAGCACTCATGGAATCAAAATTCAGAGAAAATACCATAAAAAACAAAAGCTTAGAGAATCAAAGTAACAAATAGTCCAAACTGGATAAGTTAACTCCTTACCTATCAAGAATTGTTTAATTAAATAATTAATTAACAACCTTACTTAAAAAAAAAAACCCTCCACTCAAGGATGCCAGCAAATGCAGTACTGGATAGAAAAGGATAAATTCCAAGACACATATGCACTACCATGGCAAGATCATGAGTCATACATATCTGACCTCTCAGGTAATGACTTTTGAAGCAGCTTTGGAGTCTTTTGAAGAAGTCCCCAAACATCTCACAACTCACAGAAAGCCAGGTTCAATCAATTCCCTGGTCCACAATTTGAGACATTTAAGGGTAATGTCGGCTATTCTCATCTTTTCCCAAAATGTAAGAAGAGGGAAGACTATAATTTACAATGTCCAAAGACCCAATTCACATAAGGACCTTATAGGAAACGAAATTCATACAATTTTAATCATTACGATAATAAAACTAGTATTCATTTCTCTTCTCTTTCTTTCTTCATCTCCATGTGCAACGACCTGTTTTGGTTTCTGTTCACTATTTTTTTCTTTTTTTTTTATTCGGCAACCCAGGCTTTCATCCATCCTACGTTTTTTGACACAGTGTTCACTGATTCTTTAATTGCATATACCACCAAGTGCTCATCCTCATACAATGCCATACCACTTCCATACCCATTAACCAGTTCCATCTTTATGGCATGTCCTATCCTCCTGTAACCCTCAGCTTGGTCTCCAGAGCCTGAGTCTTTCTTGGTGCGTCTCCCTGTCTGAATTCTTCTCCTTTCGTTTTCCCTCCTTATACTCATGTCCATGGTATTCCTCATGGGCCACATAGGAGTGAAGCCATAGGATATTTCCCTTGGTCGGCTTTCATTTTCATTTGGAAATCATCTTCTTTTTCATCATCTTCATAATCATCTTTATCCACTAGCCCTTCAAAGGGTATCTTGGCTCCTTCCACAGTGATACTAGAGTGGGCAAGCCATCGATTTTGGCCGTTCATTTTCATCTGAATAAAGAGAGTTGCTCAACATGGCTCTCCCCATGACTATGACATGTTGCATTAACAAATGATGAAAAGGAGTGCTGACCAGGGCTCTTTCTTTTGGGGTAGTGATCATACAGAATTTCACTCTCCATGAAGCCTTTGCAATGGTGTCTATGGTAGTGTCAGGTAGACAGAGCTTTCATCCCTTAGGACTGCTGTTTCATTACACTAACAGTTAAGGACATGAACAGCACAATGCATCCCTGCCCTGACAATTTTCCTGTAATTTTGATTCTCCTTCCCTTCTTCCTTCCCTCCCCTTCCAAGCTGATCAAGCATCAAAGACAGACCTTACACCCGAGAAACCATAGTGAACAGAAGCTAAGAATGGACCCTCTCACCCAAGGATATCCAACCTCCCAGAGACCTAATGGGAGCCAAGAGGCCTCGCTGTTGATTGAGATCTCTAGAAATTGCAGTGGAAATAGGAACACCTTGCTCTCTCTGGAGAATTGTTGGTATAAAGAATGCTATACAGGGCATCATTTTCTATTCTCTTTGTATAGAAATTGGAAGTGGGAAAGAAACAGAAAAGACCACCTGAGTTCATGATCAGGTTAACAAGGCTCCTTCTTGTTCCTTCCAAGGTCTTTTGACTATAGTCCTATAGACTAAAGGACTAATATAGCATGAGAATGAGCTTGCTGCTCAGTGAAGTCAGCTTCTGTGACGTCACAAAGCTCTGAGGTCCTAGCAACACTCCTCAACAAACAACGCCTCATCACTTCACCGGTCTGGAGTAGTTCTGGGTCAGCCAGGAGTATCAAATAACTCCAAACAGATGGAGCGGCCTGGGGATTTCCCCAAGAGAGTTTGTGAAGTGATTAAGGGTCACCATCCGCATTGCTGAATTTGTAGTCTTTGGACGTGACTGTCACCACCACCCCACTGGATTCCTGAGAAAGGCAAGAATCCACAATTCCATCTTACCGAGGTAAGTTCAAGAAAGAGTCAGGAGTACAAGCAGCCTCACATAAGGATCTCCACGCCATATACATGATCATGGCCCTCACACCCTATCAGGATGCTTCTGACCAGGAAAAGCGCCCCCCCGCCCTCCGAGGAAAGCTCAGAGTTAACACCCGCAACCATACCAAAGATATGTCTGGAGTCTTCAACAGTGAGGACACGAATTCTTCTTGCATCTCCAGACATCATGCCATAAATGCCTCCCAATATTCCCAGCCGAACAAACATTAAAGACAGACAGTACACCCTAGAAGCTTAGTCCCAGTATGGACTCATCTGTTTGGAGCTCACAGGAGTAATAACGGAGCATGTTGTTAGAGAACCAATCCCGGTGAGAGGCCATTGGAAAAGGCTTTTGGGCCAGTTTTAGGAATAAAACGTGAATCTACAAAATGTCTCTGTCTTTTCTGTATTCGAAACACGCATTCTGTTATCTACCCTGAAGATCATTTCTTTAGGATGAAGAGCTCGTGGAGTGCCCAAGGGCTGGCACTTGAGAGAGTCTCAGGTGTGTTTGACATGCCCACTGGGGTTGTGTGGTGGCTGTCCACTCTACTGTGGGCTCGTCCTCTGCAGCAGCTCTCCTTGCCTTCTATTCAGAGTGTTTGGTGTCTGGGAAAAATAAGGTGAGTTGTAGCTTTGTGGGTCTGGTGTGCCTGGAAACGTGACTGTCAACCCACTCCACAAAATTTAAGGCCTGCTGAAGTCTGGGGCCAGTTGAGAGGATATGGGCAGGGCTTTCTTTTAGTCCCTTGCAGGATTTTCTCTTCTCCTGGGTTTAAGCAATGTGTCCTGAAGAAGGCTGTCACAACAGTGTTCCAGGATTGGGAATCCGTGATTGCATGTTGGGCTGCTAATGTCCTCACCATCCTGAATGTGGACACTTCTCAGTCTTGATGTTGGCGGTTGCAGAACCCAAGTATCTTTGGCGCCCATCGAGGCATCTCTGCCAACACTGCCCATCACCAATGCACAGAAAGAAATAATAGACTTACCCCGGTGTCAACAGGTATTGTCTCTGATAATTGTTTCCAGGCTGTCTGCACCTGGTTGCTTGCTGGTGTCCTCTCCAGGAGATACAAAGTGTTTTCTGGAGTCTATGTCTGCAGATCATGCTGCTCTGGAATCACCTTGGGTTGCAAGAACTTGTGTCATTCAGACACTCTCCTTTTCTCCCCCAACAGCTGTGGGTCAACATTCAAATTGTGGGTTCTAAGTGTGCTCCTCTCCCCTGGGCCTTTGCTTTGGCCATGGTTCCCTGCCACCTGAAGCACCCACTGTCCAATTCTCCCATAAGCCCTGTCTGCACCCTTCTCCCATGGTCTCTGTGACTTCTTCTCTCTTTCGCTGTGGAGTGTGATTTCTAGGCTTCAGGTCCATTAATGTCACGTTTCCATTGATGTGGTCATCTTCTGGTTGTGCTGATGGCTGAAGACAGCCCTGGCGCTCCCAGACATTTCTACCATCATCCAGTGTTCCAAATGCTCTGCGGGCTCTTATGGAGCCATAAGCAAGAAGGCATTCTTGCTCCTTGTGACATGTGGCAGAAAGGGAGAGAGCAATTTGCTGATCGTATCTGTCAGTCACAGAAGACAAATACTATACGATTTCACTCACTCATGGAAGTAAACAAACATGTGAAAAAGCAAGAAAAAAGGACAGGCAATTTGACTCCACCAAGGTACACAAAATTTGGTGTTTGTCCCAGGCAGGCTAGTCAGAATCTGCCTTTCAATAAGTGGATGAAATGGGACGTCCAATGCAGGAAATGTGCCCGAATGGATGTAACGTGAGTTTCCACTGTGCTTGAAGGTGAATTGTGATCTGGAATGAGCAGCTTCATATCTCTTAAGATACCATTTTTAGCGTTTTGTGAAACACACAAACACATACACACACACATAAAAGGATCCCACAGAAGTTAAGGAGCAAATGAGGAATAGCACTCATGGAAGCAAAATTCAGAGAAAATACCATAAAACACAAAAGCTTAGAGAATCAAAGTAACAAACCGTCCAAAATAGATAAGTTAAGTCCTTATCTATCAAGAATGAATAAATCATTAATTAAACAACTTTACCTAAAAGACCCCTCCACAGAGGTCTGCCAGCAAATGCAATACCGGAGAGAAAATGCAAATTTCCAAGACACATACGCACTACCATGACAAGATAATGAGTCATACATATCTGACATTTCAGGTAATGACTTTTGAAGCTACTTTGGAGGCTTTTGAAGCTGTCCTCAAACATCTCCCAACACCAGAAAGCCAGGTTCAAATTCCCTGCTCCACAATTTGAGACATTTAATAGTAATGTCGGCGTTTCTCATCTATTCCCAAAATGCAGGATGAGGGAAGACTCTAATTTGCAATGTCCAAAGACCCAATCAGATAAGGACCTTATAGGAAGCCAATCATATACAATTTTAGTCAGTAAGATAATGAAACTAGAATTCATTTCTCTTCTCTTTCTTTCTTCATCTCCACGTGAAACAGCCTTGTTTGCTTTCTTTTCACTATTTTTTCTTACATTCAGCAAGCCAGCCTTTCATCCATCCTGTTTCTAGACATAATGTTCCCTGATTCTTAAATTGCATATACCACCTAGAGCTCATCCTCATATAATGCCATACCACCTCCATACCCATTAACAAGTTCCCTATTTATCGCATGTCTTATCCTCCTGTAACCCTCAGCTTGGTCCCCAAAATACTGAGTCTCACCTGGTGCGTCTCCCCACTGACTTCTTCTCCATCCGTTTTCCATTACAACTACTCATGTCCATGGTATTCCTCATGGGCTACCTAGGAGTGAAGACATAAGGTATTTCCCTTAATCTGCTTGCATTTCCACTTGGAAATCATCCTCTTTATCATTATCTTAATAATCATTTTTATCCACTAGCCCTTAATAGGGTATCTCGGCTCACTCCACAGTATGCTAGAGTGGGAATGGCAGGCAATTGACGTTGGCCGTTCATTTTCATTTAATAAGGAGAGTTGCTCAAGATGGCTCTCCCCATAACTATGGCATGTAGCATTAACTAATGATGACAAGGAGTGCTGACCAGGGCTCTTTCTTTTGGGGTAGCCATCATGAAGATTTTCACTCTCCATGAAGCCTTTGCAACGGTGTTTAAGGTAATGTCAGGTAGTCAGAGCCTTCAACCCTTAGGACTGGTGTTTCAGGACACTAGCAGATAAGAACACGGACAGCACAAACTTTCCCTGCCCTGGCAATTTTCCTGGAATTGTGACATTCCTTCCCTTCTTCCTTCCCTCACCTTCCAAGTTGACCAAGTACCAAAGGCAGACCTTACACCCAAGAAACTATAGGGAACAGAAGCTAAGAATGGTCCCCCTCACCCAAGGATATCAAACATCCCAGAGACATAATAGTAGTAAGAGTCCTCGATGTTGATTGAGATATCTAGAAATTGCAGAGGAAATAAGAACACCTTGATCTCTCTGGAGAAATGTTGGTCTAAAGAATGGAATACTGAACATCGTTTCCTTTTCTCTTGTATAGAATGTGGATGTGGGAAAGAAACAGAAAAGTCCACGTGAGTTCATGATAAGGCTAACAAGGCTCTTTCTTGTTCATTCCCATGTATTTCTACTTAAAGCCTTGGGACTCATATGTCATGAGAATGGGATTGCTGTTTCAGTGAAGTCAGCTTCTGTGACATCAAAAATCTCTGAGTTCCTAGCAACCACTCTTCACCAAAACACGCCACATCACTTGACGTGGCTGGAGTAGTTCTGGGTCAGCCAGGATTATCAAAACTCCAAACAGCTAGAATCACCTGGTTATTTCACCAAGACAGTTTATGAAGCGATTTGGGGTCATATTCTACATGGCCGAATTTTTACTCTGTGGCCTGACTCTCACCACCACCTCTCTGAAATCCTGAGAAGTGCAAGAATCCACAATTCCATCTTACCCACGTAAGGTCAAGAAAGAGTCAGGATTACAAGCAGCCTCACACGGGGAAGTTGACGCCATACACATGTTC
This sequence comes from Meles meles, assembly GCF_922984935.1. Lineage (NCBI taxonomy): Eukaryota > Metazoa > Chordata > Mammalia > Carnivora > Mustelidae > Meles > Meles meles. Next base: position 31,247,153 of record NC_060088.1, on the reverse strand, counting down.
ATGGTCCTCACACCTTATCAGGATGCTTCTCACCAGGAAATGCGCCCCACGCACTCCGAGGAAATCTCCGAGTTAACACCCGCCACTATACCAAAGACATGTCTGGAGTCTTCAACAGTGAGGACACGAGTTCTTGCATCTCCAGAAATCGTTCCATAAATGCATCCCAATTTTCCCAGCTGAAAAAAAAAAAAACATTAAATTTATACCCTATACCCTAGAAGCTTAGGGTAGGAGGGACTCATCTGTTTGGAGCTCACAGGAGAAAACACGGAGCATGTTACAAGAGAACCAATCCCCATGTGAAGCCTTCTTAAAAGGCTTTCGGGCCAGTTTCAAGAATAAAACGTGAATGTACAAAAGGTCTCTACCTTCTCTGTATTCGAAAAATGCATTCTGTCATCTACCCTGAATATAATTACTTTAGGAGAAGAGCTCATGGTGTGCACAAGTGTTGGCACTTGAAAGAGTCCCAGGTGTGTGTGCCATGCCCTCTGGGATTGTGTTATGGCTGTCCACTCTCCTGTCGGCTCGTCCTCTGCAGTAGCTCTCGTTGACTTCCATTCAGAAGGTTTGGTGTCTGGGCCAAATATGGTGTGCCTGTGAAACGTGACTTTCAACCCACTCCCCAAAACTTAAGGCCTGCTGAATTCTGTAGCCAGGTGAGACGATGTGGGCAGGGCTTCCTTCTAGTCCCCTGCAGGATTATCTGTTCTCCTGGGACTAAGTAACGTGGCCTGAAAGAGGCAGTCCGAACAGTGTGCCAGGTTTGGGAATCCGTGATTGCACGTTGGGCAGCTAATATCCTCACTGTCCTGCCTTTGGCCACTTCTCAGTCTTGATGCTCGCAGTCGTAGAGCCCAAGTATCTTTGGCGCCCATCGAGGAATCTCCACCAACACTGCCCATCACGATTGCACCCAAAGAAATCATAATCTTACCATGATGTCAACAGCTTTACTCTCTGATCATGGTTTCTAGGCTGTTTGCCCCTCATTGCCTGCTGGTGTCCTCTCCAGGAGAGACACAGTGTTCTCTGGAGTCTATGTCTGCAACGCATGCTGATCTGGAATCCCCCGGCCACAAGACCCTTGAAAGAACTCATTTCATTCAGTCACTCTCCTTTTCTCCGACAACAGCTATGTGTCAACAATCAAATTGTGGGTTCTAAGAGTGCACCACTCCCCTGGGCCTTTGTCTTTGGCCATGGCTCCCTGCCTTCTTAAGCACTAACCGTCCAATTCTCCCATAAGCCCTGTCTTCACAATTCTCCCATGGTCTCTGTGACTTCTTCTCTCTTTCACTGTGGAGTGTGATTTCTAGGTTTCAGGTCCATTTATGCCATGTTTCCATTGATGTGGTCATCTTCTCCTTGTGCTGATGGCTAAGACAAGCCTGAGCTCGCAGACACCTCTATGGTCTCCCTGTCTTTCAGATGCATTGCGGACCCTTATGGAGCCATAAGAAAGAATGCATTCTTGCTCCTTGTGACATGAGGCAGAAAGGGAGAGAACATTGGGCTGTGTCCTATCTCTCAGTCACGGAACGACAATTACCATACAATTTCACTCACTCATGGAAGTAACGAAACATGGGAAAAAGCAGGAAAAAGGGACAGGCAATTAGACTCTAATGAGGCACACAAAATTTGGTGTTTGTGCCAGGCAGGCTAGTAGAATCTGCCTTTCTAAAAGTGGATCAAATGGGACATTCAATACAGGAAATGTGGCCAAACGGGAGGTAACATGAGTTTCCACAGTGTTTGAAGGTGAAATGTGATCTGAAATAGAGCAGCGTCATATCTCTTAAAATATCATTTTTAATGTTTTGTGAAACACACACACACTCACTCACACAGACACACACACACACACACATTCTTAAAAGAGTCCACAGAAGTTAGGGAACAAGATAGGAAAACACTCATGGAAGCAAAATTCAGAGAAAGTACCATAAAAAACAAAAGCTTAGAGAATATAAGTAACAAACCATCCAAACGTGATAAATTAACTACTTACCTATCAAGAATTAATTAATTAAGTAAGTAAGTAAGTAAGTAATTAAACAACCTTACCTAAAAGACGTCTCCACACAAGTCTTTTAGCAAATCCAATACTGGAGAGAAAAGGATAAATTCCAAGACACATACGCACTACCAAGACAAGATCAAGGGTCATACATATCTGACATCTCAGTTGTTGACAAAAGCTTTTGAAGCAGTCCTCAAATATGTCCAACACTCAGAAAGCTAGGTTCAAATCAATTCCCTGGTCCACAGTTCGAGACCTTTAATGCTAATGTCGGCTTTTCTCATCTATTCACAAAATATAGGAAGAGGGAAGACTCTAATTTACAATGTCCAAAGAATCAATTCTCATAAGGACCATATAGAAACCAATAGCATACAATGTAATCATTATGAAAATAAAACTGGAATTCATTTCTCTTCTCTTTCTTTCTTCATCTCCACGTGAAACGACCTGTTCTGCTTTATATTCACTATTTTTTCTTATATTCAGCACGCCAGGCTTTCATCCATCCTACCATTTTTGATTTAGTGTTCCTATATTCTTTAATTAAATATACCAATAAGAGCTCATCCTCATATAATGCCACACTACCTCCCTACTCAATAAACTGTTCCCTCTTTATGGCATGTATTATCCTCCTGTAACCCTCAGCTTGGTCCCAAAGTCCTGAGTCTTTCCAGGTGCGTCGCCCTGTCTGATTTCTTCTCCTTCCATTTTCCTCTCTGGAAGAGAGCAGCTTCATATCTCTTAAAATATCATTTTCAGCATTTTATGAAACACACACACACACACACACACACACACACACACTTAAAAGTGTCCCACAGAGGTTAGGGAGCAAGTGAGGAATAGCACTCATGGAAGCAAAATTCAGAGAAAATACCATTAAAAAAAAGCTTAGAGAATCAAAGTAACAAACCATTCAAACTAGATAAGTTAACTCTTTACCTATCAATAATTAATTAATTAATTAATACTTAATGAAATAACCTTACCTAAAACACCCCTACACACAAGTGTGTGAGCATATCCAATACTGGAGAGAAAAGGATAAATTCCAAGACACATGCGCAGTACCATGACAAGATCGTGTGGTGTGGTGTTGTGGCTGTCCACTCTTCTGTGGGCACGTCCTCTGCAGAGGCTCTCCTTGCCTTCCATTCAGAGTATGTGGTGTCCAGGCCAAATATGTTGAGTTTAAACATCGCGGGTCTGGTGTGCCTGTGAAATATGAACTTAAAACCACTCCACAAAACTTAAGGCCTGCTGAACTCTGTGGCCAGGTGAGAGAATGTGGGCAGGGCTTTCTTCTAGTCCTCTGCAGGATTTTCTGTTCTCCTGGGGCTAAGCAACGTGGCCTGAAGAAGGCCCAACAGTGTTCCAGGTTTGGGATTCCGTGATTGCAGGTTAGGCAGCTAATGTGCTCACAGTCCTGCCTGTGGCCACTTCTCAGTCTTGATGTTGGCGGTTGTAGGGCCCAAGCATCTTTTGCGCCTATCGAGGCATCTGTGCCAACACTGCCCATCATGAATGCACAGAAAGAAATAAGAATCGTACCACGGTGTCAACAGGTATTGTCTCTGATCACGGTTTCTAGGCTGTCTGTACCTTGTTGCTTGCTGGTGTCCTCTCCAGGAGATACACAGTGTTCTCTGGAGTCTATGTCTGCAAAGCTTGCTGCTCTGGAATGTCCGTCCTCAAGACCCTTAGGTTGCAAGAACTCGTGTCATTCAGACACTCTCCTTTTCTCCGCCAACACCTATGGGTCAACATTCAAATTGTGGGTTCTAAGGTGCTCCTCCCCCCTTGGCCTTTTTGTCTTTGGCCATGGCTCCCTGCCCTCTGAAGCACCAAACGTCCAATTCTCCCATAAGCCCTGTCTACACAATTCTCCCATGGTCTCTGTGACTTCTTCTCTCTTTCACTATGGAGTGTGATTTCTAGGCTTCAGGTCCATTTTTGCCATGTTTCCATGGATGTGGTCATCTTCTGGTGGTGCTGATGGCTGAAGACAAGCCTAGAGCTCCCAGACAATTTAGAGTCTCCCTGTACTCCAGATGCACTGCGGACTCTTAAGGAGCCATAAGGAAGAAGGCATTCTTGCTCCTTGTGACATGTGGCAGAAAGCGAGAGAGGATTGGGCTGTGTCATATCTGCCAGTCACATAAAGACAACTACCATACGATATTACTCACTCATGGGAGTAAAAAATATGTGAAAAAGCAAGAAAAAGGGACAGGCAATTAGACTCCAACAGGGCACACAAAATTTAGTTTTAGTCCCAGGCAGCTAGTCAGAATCTGCCTTTCTAAAAGTGAATCAAATGGGACATTCAATGCAGGAAATGTAGCCAAACGGGATGGAACGTGAGTTGCTACAGTGTTTAAAGGTGAATTGTGATCTGGAATAGAGCAGCTTCATATCTCCTAAAATATCATTTTTTACGTTTTGTGAAACACACACACACGCACACACACACACACACACACACACACACTTAAAAGAGTCCCACAGAATTTAGGGAACAAATGAGGAATAAGACTCATGGAAGCAAAACTCAGAGAAAGTACTATAGAAAACAAAAGCTTAGAGACTCAAAGTATGAAACCGTCCAATCTGGATATGTTAACTCCTTACCTATCAAGAATTAATTACCTTACCTAAAGACACCTACACACAACTCTGCCAGAAAATCCAATACCGGAGAGAAAAGGACAAGTTCCAAGGCACATACGCACTACCATGACAAGATCATGAGTCATATATGTCTGACATCTTAGTTGTTGAAGAAAGTTTTTGAAGCAGACCTCAAACATCTCATAACACACAGAAAGCCAGGTTCAAATCAATTCCCTGGTCCACAATTTGAGACATTTAATGGTAATGTCAGCTTTTCTCATTTATTCCCATAATGTAGGAAGAGGAAAGTCTCTAATTGACAATGTCCAAAGACACAATTCAGATAAGGACCTTATAGGATACCAATTGCATACCATTTGAATCAGTAAGATAATAAAACTAGAATTCATTTCCCTTCTCTTTCTTTCTTCATCTCCGTGTGAAACGGCCTGTTTTGCTTTCTGTTCACTATTTTTTCTGATATTCGGCAAGCCAGCCTTTCATCCATCCTACGTTTTTTGACATAGTGTTCCCTAATTCTTTAATTGCATATACCACCAAGGACTCATCCTCATATAATGCCACAACACCTCCATACCCATTAACCAGTTCCCTCTTTATGGCAGGACTTATCCTCCTGTAACCCACAGCTTGGTCCTCAAAGTCCTGAGTCTCTCTTGGTGTGACTCCCTATCTGACATTTTCTCCTTCCGTTTTCCCTTACTACTACTCATGTCCAAGATATTGCACATGGCCCACATAGGAGTGAAGCCATAGGATATTTCCATTTGTCGGTTTTCATTTTCATTTGGAAATCATCTTCTTTATCATCATCTTCATAATCATCTTTATCCACTAGCCCTTAAAAGGGTATCTGGGCTCCTTCCACAGTGATGCTAGAGGGGACGTGACAGGCCATCGATGTTGGCCGATCATATTCATCCGAATAAAGAGAGTTTCTCCACATGGCTCTCCCCATGACTATGGCATGTAGCATTAACTAATGATGACAAGGAGTGCTTCCAGTGCTCTTTCTTTCAGGGTAGCGATCATGCAGAATTTCACGCTCCATGAAGCCTTTGCAACGGTGTTTAAGGTAATGACAGGTCGACAAGACTTCATCCCTTAGGACTGCTGTTTCAGGAAAATAGCAGGTAACATACGGACAGCACAACGCATCCCTGTCCTGGCAATTTTCCTGGAATGGTGACTTTCCTTCCCTTCATCCTTCCATCACCTTAAAAGCTGACCAAGCACCAAAGGCAGACCTTCCACCTGAGAAACCATAGGGAACAGAAGCTAAGAATGGACCCTCTCACCCAAGGATATCCAACCTCCCAGAGACCTAATGGCAGCCAAGAGGCCTCGCTGTTGATTGAGATCTCTAGAAATTGCAGTGGAAATAGGAACACCTTGTTCTCTCTGGAGAAATGTTGGTCTAAAGAATGGTAGACAGAACATCGTTTCCTTTTCTCTTTGTATAGAAAGTGGAAGTGGGAAAGAAACAGAAAGGACCACCTGAGTTCATGATCAGGCTAACAGGGCTCTTTCTTGTTCCTTCCCAGGTCTTTCGTCTTTCTACTTAAAGCCATAGGACTCCTATGTCATGAGAATGGGATTGCTGCTTCAGTGTAGTCAGCTTCTGTGATGTCACAAAGCTCTGAGATCCTAGCAACCACTCCTCACCAAACCACGCCTCATTACTTCACCTGGCTGGAGCAGTTCTGGCTCAGCCAGGAGTATCAATATCACTCTAATCCGCTGGAGCCGTCTGGGTATTTCACCAAGAGAGTGTGTGAAGCGATTTGGGTCAGTTTCTCCATGACCGAATTTGTAGTCTTTGGACGTGACTGTCACCACCACCCCTCTGGACTCCTGGGAAGGGCAAGAATCCACAATTCCATCTTACCCAGGTAAGGTCAAGAAAGAGTCAGGAGTACAAGCAGCCTCACTCGGGGAACTCCACCCCATAAACATGTTCATGGTCCTCACACCTTATCAGGATGCTTCTGTCCAGGAAACGCGCCCCCAACCCTAACAGGGAAGCTCAGAGTTAACACCCCCAACCATACGAAAGACATTTCTGGCGTCTTCAACAGTAAGGACACGAGTTCTTCTTGCATCTTCAGAAATCATCCCATAAATGCCTCCCAATTTTAAACCTGACCAAACATTAAAGGCAGACAATACACCCTATAAACTTAGGCCCAGACTCATCTGTTTGGAGCTCACAGGAGCAAGCAAGGAGCATGTTGGAAGAGAACCAATCCCCATGGGAAGCCATCGGAAAAGGCTTTCGGCCAGTTTCAGAAATACAACGTGAATGTACAAAAGGTCTCTGTCTTCTCTGTATTCGAAATGCGCATTCTGTTATCTAACCTGAAGATAATTTCTTTAGGATGAAGAGCTTAAGGAGTGCCCAAGGCCTGGCACTTGAGAGAGTCTCAGGTGTGTGTGACATGTGCTCTGGGGTGTGTTGTGGCTGTCCACTCTCCTTTGGGTCGTCCTCTCCAGAGGCTCTCCTTGCCTTCCATTCAAAGTGTTTGTTGCCTGGGCCAAATATGGTGAGGTTAAGCCTCGTGGGTGTGGTGTGTCAGTGAAACTTGACTTTCAACCCACTCCACAAAACTTAAAGCCTGTTGAATTCTGAGGCCGAGTGAGAGGATGTGGCCAGGGCTTTCTTCTAGTCCCCTGCAGGATTTTCTGTTCTCCTGGGACTAAGCAACGTGGCCTCAAGAATGCAGTGCCAACAGTGTTCCAGGTTTGGGAATCCGTGATGGCAGGTTGGGCAGCGAATGTCCTCACCGTCCTGCCTGTGGCCACTTCTCAGTCTTGATGCTGGCAGGAGTAGAGCCCAAGTATCTTTGGCGCCCATCGATCCTTCTCCACCAACACTGCCCATCAGGAATGCACCCAAAGAAATAATAATCTTACCATGGTGTCAACAGGTATTGTCTCTGATCATGGTTTCCAGGCTGTCTGTACCTGGTTGCTTGCTGCTGTCCTCTCCAGGAGATACACAGTGTTCTGCAGTTCTGGAGTCTATGTCTGCAAATCATGCTGATCTGGAATCTACGGGCCTCAAGACCCTTGGGTTGCAAGAACACATGTCCTTCAGACTCTCTCCTTTTCTCCGCCAACAGCTATGGGTCAACATTCAAATTGTGGGTTCTAAGTGTGCTCCTCTCCCCTGGGCCTTTGTCGTTGGCCATGGCTCCCTGCCCTCTGAAGCACCAGCTGTCCAAATCTCCCATAAGCCCTCCCTACACCCTTCTCCCATTGTCTCTGTGACTTCTTCTCTCTTTCGCTGTGGAGTGTGATTTCTAGGCTTCAGGTCCATTTATGCCATGTTTACGTTGATGTGGTCATCTTCTGGTTGTGCTGATGGCTGAAGACAATCCTGGAGCAACTAGATATTTCTACCATCTCCCCTCCTCCAAAAGTATGGCGGACTCTTATGGAGCCATAAGCAAGATGGCATTCTTTCTCCTTGTGACCTGTGGCGGAAATGGAGAGGACATTGGGCTGTGCCATATGTGTCTGTCACAGAAAGGCAAATTCCGTATGATTTCCCTCACTCATGGAAGTAAAGAATCATGTGAAAATGCAAGAAAAAGGAACAGGCATTTAGACTCTAACCAGGCACACAAAATTTGGTGTTTGACCCAGGCAGGCTAGTCAGAATCTGGGCTTCTAAAAGTGGTTCAAATGGAATATTCAATGCAGGAAACGAAGTATGGGATGTAACGTGAGTTTCCACTGGTTTGAAGGTGAAATTTATCTGGAATGGAGCAGCTTCATATCTCTTAAAATATCATTTTTAGCATTTTGTGAAACACACACACACACACACACACACACACACACACACACACACTCGCACTTATAAGATTCCAACCGAAGTTAGCTAGCAAGTGAGGAATAGCACTCATGGAAGCAAATTCAGAGAAAATACTAAAAAAGAAAAAAAAAGAAGCTTAGAGAATCAAAGTAACAAACCGTCCAAACTGGATTAATTAACACCATACCAATCAAGAGTTAATTAATTAATTAATTAAACCACCGTACCTAAAAGACCCCTACACACAAGTATGCCAAAAAATCCAATACCGGAGAGAAAAGGATAAATTCCAAGACACATACTCACTACCAAGACACGATCATGTGTCATACATATCTGACGTCTCAGGTAATGATGAAAGCTTTAAAGCAGTCCTCAAACATCTCTCAACACACAGAGGGCCAATTCAAATCAATTCTCTGGTCCACAATTCGAGACATTTAATGGTCATAACGGCTTTATTCATGTATTCCCAAATTGTAGGAAGAGGGAAGACTCTTCCTACAATTCCAAAGCCAATTCAGATAAGGACCTTATAGGAAACCAATTGCATACAGTTTTAATCAGTAAGATAATAAAACTAGAATTCATTTCTTTTCTTTCCTTCTTCATCTCCAAGAGAGACGGCCTGTTTTGCTCTAGATTCACTATTTTTTCTGATATTCGGCAAGCCAGTCTTTGATCCCTCCTAAGTTTTTTGACATAGTATTCCCTGATACTTTAATTGCATATACTACCAAGTACTCATCCTCATATAATGCCACACCACCACTATACCTATTATCCAGTTCCCTCTTTGTGGCATGTGTTATCCTTCTGTAACCCTCAGCTTGGTCCCCAATGTCCTGAGTCTCTCCTGGTGTGTCTCCCTATCTGACTTCTACTCCTTTCGTTTTCCCTTACTACTAGTGTCCATGTTATTCCTCATGGGCCACATATGAGTGAAGCCATAGGATATTTCCCTTGGTCTGCTTGCTTTTTTATTTGGAAATTATCTTCTCTTTTTTTATATATTTTTATATGTTTATTTACAGCATTAACAGTGTTCATTGTTTTGGCATCACACCCAGTGCTCCATGCAGTATGTGCCCTCCCTATTACCCAACACCTGGTTCCTCAACCTCCCACCCCCCACCCCTTCAAAACCCTCTGTTTGTTTTTCAGAGTCCATAGTCTCTCATGGTTCATCTCCCCTTCCAGTTTCCCTCAACTCCCTCTCGTCTCCATCTCCCCACTTCCTCCATGTTATTTGTTATGCTTCACAAATAAGTGAGACCATATGAAACTTGACTCTCTCTGCTTGACTTATTTCACTCAGCATAATCTCTTCCAGTCCCGTCCATGTTGCTACAAAAGTTGGGTATTCATCCTTTCTGATGGAGGCATAATACTCCATTGTGTATATGGACCACATCTTCCCTATCCATTCATCCATTGAAGGGCATCTTGGTTCTTTCCACAGTTTGGCGACTGTAGCCATTGCTGCAATAAACATTGGGGTACAGTTGGCCCTTCTTTTCACTACATCTGTGTCTTTCTGGTAAATACCCAGCAGTGCAATTGCAGGGTCATAGGGAAGCTCTATTCTTAATTTCTTCAGGAATCTCCACACTGTTCTCCAAAGTGGCTGCACTAACTTGCATTCCCACCAACAGTGTAAGAGGGTTCCCCTTTCTCCACATCCTCTCCAACACACGATGTTTCCTGTCTTGCTAATTTTGGCCATTCTAACTGGTGTCACGTGGTATCTCAATGTGGTTTTAATTTGAATCTCCCTGATGGCGAGTGATGATGAACATTTTTTTCATGTGTCTGATAGCCATTTGTATGTCTTCGTTGGAGAAGTGTCTGTTCATATCTTCTGCCCATTTTTTGATAGGATTATCTGTTTTGTGTGTGTTGAGTTTGAGAAGTTCTTTATAGATCCCGGATATCAACCTTTGCTTTTACTGTCATTTGCAAATATCTTCTCCCATTCTGTGGGTTGCCTGTTTGTTTTGTTCACTGTTTCCTTTGCTGTGCTTAAGCTTTTGATCTTGATGAAGTCCCAAAAGTTCATTTTTGCTTTTGTTTCCTTGGACTTTGGAGACATACCTTGAAAGAAGTTGCTGTGGCTGATATCGAAGAGGTTACTGCCTATGTTCTCCTCTAGGATTCTGATGGATTCCTGTCTCACGTTGACGTCTTTTATCCATTTCGAGTTTATCTTTGTGTACGGTGTAAGAGAATGGTCGAGTTTCATTCTTCTACATATCGCTGTCCAGTTTTCCCAGCACCATTTATTGAAGAGACTGTCTTTTTTCCATTGAATATTTTTTCCTGTTTTGTCGAAGATTATTTCACCATAGAATTGAGGGCCCATATCTGGGCTCTCCACTCTGTTCCACTGATCTATGTGTCTGTTTTTATGCCAGTACCACGCTGTCTTGGTGATCACAGCTTTGTAGTAAAGCTTGTAATCGGGTAACGTGATGCCGCCAGTTTTGTTTTTGTTTTTCAACATTTCCTTAGCAATTCGGGGTCTCTTCTGTTTCCATACAAATTTTAGGATTATTTGCTCCAGCTCTTTGAAAAATACCGGTGGAGTTTTGATCGGAATGGCAGTAAAAGTATAGATTGCTCTAGGCAGTATAGACATTTTAACAATGATTATTCTTCCAATCCAAGAGCATGGAACAGTCTTCCATCTTTTTGTGTCTTCTTCACTTTCTTTCATGAGTGTTCTGTAGTTCTTCAAGTACAGGTCCTTTACCTCTTTGGTTAGGTTTATTCCCAGGTATCTTATGGTTCTTGATGCTATAGTAAATGGAATTGATTCTCTAATTTCCCTTTCCGTATTTTCATTGTTAGTGTATAAGAAAGCCACGGATTTCTGTATATTGACTTTGTATCCTGCCACGTTACTGAATTGCTGCATGAGTTCCAGTAGTTTGGGGGTGGAGTCTTTGGGGTTTTCCATATAAAGAATCATGTCATCTGCGAAGAGAGAGAGTTTGACTTCTTCCTTACAAATTTGGATACCTTTTATTTCTCTTTGTTGTCTGATTGCCGTTGCTAGAAATTCTAATACTATGTTGAACAAGAGTGGTGAGAGTGGGCATCCTTGTCTTGTTCCTGATCTCAACGGGAAGGCTGCAAGCTTTTTCCCATTGAGGATGATATTTGCTGTGGGTCTTTCATAGATAGATTTTATGAAGTTCAGGTATATTCCCTCCATTCCTATATTTTGAAGCGTTTTCATCAGGAACGGATGCTGGATTTTGTCAAATACTTTTTCTACATCAATTGAGAGGACCATGTGGTTCTTCTCTCTTCTCTTATTGATTTGTTCAATCATATTGATTGATTTGCGAATGTTGAACCAACCTTGCAACCCAGGGATGAATCCCACCTGGTCATGGTGGATAATCTTTTTAATGTACTGCTGGATCCTGTTTGCTAGGATATTGTTGAGAATCTTTGCATCCATATTAATCAGTGATATTGGTCTGAAATTCTCCTTTTTGGTTGGGTCTTTGCCTGGTTTGGGATCGATCAGGGTAATGCTGGCTTCATAAAAGAGTCTGGAAGTATTCCTTCTGCTTCAATTTTTTGGAACAGCTTCAGGAGAATTGGGGTTATTTCTTCTTTGAAAGTTTGGTAGAATTCCCCAGGGACTCCGTCAGGTCCTGGGCTCTTGAATTTTGGGAGGTTTTTGATCACTGCTTCAATCTCATTACTAGATATTGGTCTATTCAGGTTGTCAATTTCTTCCTGGTTCAAGTTTGGGAGTTTATAGTTTTCCAGGAATGCATCCATTTCATCTAGGTTGCTTAGCTTATTGGCATATAACTGTTGATAATAATTTCTGATGATTGTTTCTATTTCCTTGGTGTTAGTAGTGATCTCACCCTTCTCATTCATAATTTTATTAATTTGGGCTTTCTCTCTTTTCTTTTGGATTAGTGTGGCCAATAGTTTGTCGATCTTATTGATTCTTTCAAAAAACCAGCTTCTAGTTTCATTGATACGTTCTACTGTATCTCTGGTTTCTACCTCATTGATCTCTGCTCTAAAATTGATTATTTCCCTTCTTGCATGTGGAGTTGGTTTGATTTGTTGTTGATTCTCCAGTTCTTTAAGGTGTAGAGACAGCTGGTGTATTCTGGATTTTTCTTTTTTTTCTTTTTTTTTTTTTGAGGGAGGCTTGGATGGCTATGTATTTCCACCTTAGGACCACCTTTGCTGTATCCCATATGTTTTGGACCAAAGTGTCTTCATTCTCATTGGTTTCCATGAATTGCTTAAGTTCATCGTTGATCTCCTGGTTGATCCAAGCATTCTTAAGCAAGGTGGTCTTTAGCTTCCAGGTGTTTGAGTTCCTTCTGAACTTTTCGTTGTGATTGTGTTCCAGTTTCAAAGCATTGTGATCTGAGAATATGCAGAGAATAATGTCAGTCTTTTGGTATCAGTTGAGTCCTGCTTTGTGACCCAGTATGTGGTCTATTCTGGTGAAGGTTCCATGTGCACTTGAGAAGAATGTGTATTCTGTTGTTTTAGGGTGGAATATTCTGTATATATCGATGAGGTCCATCTGGTCCAATGTTTCATTCAATGCTCTTATTTCTTTATTAATTTTCTGCTTCAATGCTCTGTCTATTTCTTAGAGAGGCATATTAAAATCTCCTACTATTATTGTATTCATATCAATATGACTCTTTATCTTGATTAATAGTTTTCTTATGTAATTGTGTGCTCCCATATAGGGGACATAGATATTCACAATTGTTAGATCATCTTGGTGGATAGTCCCTTTAAGAATTATGTAGTTTCATTCTGTATCTCTGACTACAGACTTTAGTTTAAAATCTAATTTTTCTGATATGAGAATCGCTACCACGGCCTTCTTTTGAGGCCTTTGGCATGAAAGATGCTTCTCCATCCCTTCACTTTCAGTCTGGGTGTATCCTTAGGTTCAAAATGGGTTTCTTGTAGACAACATATGGATGGGTCCTGCCGTTTTTTCCAATCTGCAACCCTGTGTCGTTTTATGGGCACATTTAGGCCATTCACCTTGAGAGTGATTATTGATAGATAGGTTTTTATTGACATCGTGTTGCCTTTGAAGTCTTTCTGTCTGGAGATTGTTTCTATTTTTCTGTTCAATGATATTCTTAGGATTTTTTCTCTTTTATAGGACCCCTCCCCTTAATATTTCCTGCAGTGTCGGCTTGGTGGTTGCATAGTCTTTTAAGCCTAGCCGGTCTTGGAAACTCTTTATCTCTCCATCCATTTTAAATATGAGTCTTGCTGGATAGAGTATACTTGGTTGCATGCTCTTCTCATTTAGTACTCTGAATATATTTTGCCAGCCCTTCCTGGCTTGCCAGGTCTCTGTGGAAAGGTCTGATGTTATTCTAAGGATCTTTCCTCTGTATGTAAGGAGTTCTTTGCCCTAGCTGCTTTTAAGAGGGTCTGTCATGAAACATAATTCCTCATTCTATCTATAACGTGTCATGAGGACTTTCGAGAATTTAAAATCTTGGGAGGAAATCTCTCTGCCTCTAGTACATGAATGTTGTTTTCATTCGTGAGATTGGGAAAATTTTCATAGACAACTTCTTCCACTCTATCTTCTAGACTTCTTTCTTTTTCCTCCCCTTCAGGGATTCCATTAATTCTGACGTTGGAACCTTTCCTGGCATCATTTATTTCCCTGATTCTGTTTTCATGGCTTCGGAGCTGTTTGTTCCAGGCTTCCTCCTGATCCTTTCTCTCTATCTGTTTCTCCTCCAGATCACTAATTCTATCCTGTCTCAGTTACCCTAGCTTTTAGAGAATTTAGATTAGATTGGAACTCATGGAGAACATTTTGAACATCATCCCTGGTGGCTTTCAATTCTGCCCTAATCAATTCTGTTTTGTCATCCATGGCTTTCTCCAACCTAGCTATTGCCTGGATAATTGTTAGTCTGAATTCCTCTTCTGACATATTGTCTATGTCGATAGACATTAGTCTCTGTTGCAGAAGGCCCATCCTCTGTATTTTTCTTCTGTTGGGTATTCCTCCTCCTAGTAATTTTGGTAAGAGATGACTGAAAGATGCAGCTGGACTTATCGATTGTGGTAGAGTCAATGTGCACCCTGGAACTCTTCTGTGCAATAGGGTTCCCCACCAAAATGATAGATAAAAGAAAAGAAAAAGAAATAGAGAAGAAGAAAGAAAAAAAGGGAAAAGAAAAAAGGAAAAAAAAAGAGAGAGAGATAGGAAAAAAAGGGAAGATAAAAGAGAAGGCTCAGCCCAAATGGGCCACAAGGTAAGATTCGTGAAGTATGCAAGCAAAAACAGACAAACAAAAAGACTAATAAAAGTATATTACAAGAGAAATAGATATATATATATATTTGCATATATATGCAAAAAAAGGGAAGAACCTCATCAGAAAGAACCCCAAGTATAAGATTTATATATTATCAAGACAAACACAAATTCACAGAAACACTGACAGAAGGAAAAATTGGGAGAGTGGTTATAAATTCTCAGTGTGGGTGAGGAAGTTTATTTTGATTTTTCCTGAATGTATCTTGATGTTTTTGTTAAGGGACTCAACTTTCCTAAGTTACAGGGGGATTAGAAACTGGTTTGCATATAGGGGTAGCATTGATGGGGGAAAGGGGATTACCTTGAAGTTTAACTCTATATATATATAATAGAAAATAAAATAAAATAAATAGTAGAAAATAAAATTTTCATATTTTTCATATAGTAGAAAATAAAAATTAAAAAAGAATAATCCAGACTAAACTAAGTTAAAATTAAAAAAGAATTAAAAAATAGAAAAGCAAAAGAAAAACACTGGTGTATGTATCAAAAAGTTCAGGTTAGAAGGTTATTAAAGAATTTGATGTACTGGTAATCTCAGTATGGTGGTAAATAGGTTAAAAAATTATCTGTATGTATTTAAAAAAAAGAACCAGAATATTGGTAAAGAGTTAAAAATAAAAGTTGTATTTATGAAGTAGTGGTGGTTGTTCTCTTGTAGTCTTTTTTTTTTTTTCTTCCTTCCTGGTTGGTTTTCTGAGGAGGAGCCTGCCCCGTGGGTTTTCAGACGATGATGTTCCCTGAGTTAGGTCCTCCCACTCCCCTCAAGAGGGTGGGCTCGGAGGAAACTGTTTTTTTCAGGCTTTTGTCCTCTGGGGGGTTTTATGCTCTTTCATCTGTTTTTTCTCGCCTTGACAGCTTTTGATGGTTTTTGGAGGTTTAGAGGAGAGCAAACTGCACACTGACCTCCTTCTCAGAGGGAAGCCTCAGAATGTTTTGCAAGAGCTGCTGGCAGAATCTCTTCTGAGTCACTGTCCCTGTGGATGCAGGAGCTCCTCATTGTACCCAAAACCAGGGCAGTGGTGGCTCTCTGGGCAGCTCCAGACCACCAGAGAGGTTCCGAGCAGAGATCGCACAATGAGATTTTCCCACTGTCTTGGGCTGGGAATGTCTGGTTTTTCTGGATGCCAGAGCTCCAGGCTAGCGCCTATGAGCACCTATCCCAAGGGAGGGTGTGGGACACGCGCATTTCAGGATTGCGGTCTGGCCAGGCTCCCAGCCTCTCACAGGAGCCAGACCCCACTCGTTCTTGGCACACTGCAGGCTCAGGGATGGAGACCTGATTTCTCCATCTCAATCTCTCTGGCTCAGCACCAGGAGAGGCTGTCCTGGGTCCAGAGACTTAGGTCCCTGACCCTAACCGCCCAGGTTCCCACTATTTCCACCCGCGATCCTTTGCTTTTTGTTTTTTGAGTGCTTTCATCCAGACTCCAAGTTAATACTGGTACCCAGAGGCAGGGCACTCTCATATTGGGGTATTACTTTCCAAACGGTCACCTCTGGAGTCTTCCTCCACCTTTTTATTATCTTCCGATATCAGTTCAATGCTCTGTGTCTGCTTTACCTGTCACTGGCATCTTCTGCTCCTGTAGCGATCCAGACATGTATAATTCTGATCTCAGACTGATTTCATGGGTGGTCGGAGTTCGTTGGTAGGTAATCAGCTCACTTTAACTCTAAAGTTGAGTTGAAATGGTGCCTCCCCCTACTTCCCAGGCATCTTGACTCCTCTAGAAATCATCTTCTTTATCACCATCTTCATAATCATCTTTATCCACTAGCCCTTACTAGATACTAGGGTATCTCGGCTCCTTCCACAGTGATGCTAGTGTGGGCATGGCAGGCCATCGATGTTGGCTGTTCATTTTCATCTGAATAAAGAGAGTCGCTCAACATGGCTCTCCCCATGACTATGGCATGTAGCATTAACTAAGGATGATAAGGAATGCTGACCTGGGCTCTTTCTTTCCGGGTAGTGATCATGAGGCGTTTCACTCTCCATGAAGTCTTTGCAATGGTGTTTAAGGTAATGTGAGGTAGACAGAGCCTTCATCCCTTGGGAATGGTGTTTCAGGACACTAGCAGATAGGACACAGACAGCACAATGCATCCCTGCCCTTGCAATGTTCCTGGAATTGTGACTTTCCTTGCCTTCTTGATTCCCTCGCCTTCAAAGCTGACCAAGCAACATAGGAAGTCCTTAACCCGAGAATCCATAGGGAACAGAAGCTAAGAATGGACCCTCTCATCCAAGGATATGCAACCTCCCAGAGACCGAATGGGAGCCAAGAGGCCTCGCTGTTGATTGAGATCTCTAGAAATTGCAGTGGAAATAGCAACACCTTGCTCTCTCTGGAGATATGTTGGACTAAAGATTGGTATACAGATCATCATTTTCTTTTCTAATTTTATAGAAAGTAGAAGTGGGAAAGAAACAGAAAATACCACATGAGTTCATGATCAGGCTAACAGGTCTCTTTCTTTTTCCTCCCAGGACTTTCTACTTAAAGCCATAGGACTCATATGTCATGAGAATGGGATTGCTGCTTCTGTGAAGTCATCTTCTGTGACGTCACAAAACTCTGAGGTCCTAGCAACCACTCATCAACAAAGCATGCCTCGTCACGTCACCTGGCTGGAGTAGTTATGGGTCAGCCAGGAGTATCAAAATCACTTCAAACCGCTCCAGCCACCGTGTTATTTCCCCAAGATAGTTTGTGAAAAGATTTGGGGTCAGCTTCTCAATGGCCGACTTTGTAGTCTTTGGCCGTGACTGCCACCACCACACCTCTGGACTCCACTTAAGTGCAAGCATCCACAATTCCATCTTACGCACATAAGGCCAAGAAATATTCAGGAGTACAAGCAGCCTCACATGGGGAACTCCATGCCATACACAAGTTCATTGTCCTCACACCCTATCAGGATGTTTCTGACCAGGAAAAGAGCCCCCTGCCCTCCGAGGAAAGCTAAGAGTTAACAACCGCAACCATAACAAAGACATGTCTGTGGTCTTCAACAGTGAGGACACGAGTTCTTCTTGCATCTGCAGAAATCGTGCCATAAATGTCTCCCAATTTCCCCAGCTGACCAAACATTAAAGGCAGACCCTGCACCCTAGCAGCTTAGGCCCAGGACGGACTCATCTGTTTGGAGCTCACAGGAGCAAGCACGAAGGATGTTGGAAGAGAACCAATCCCCATGGGAAGCCATCGGAAAAGGCTTTCGGCCAGTTTCAAGAATACAACATGAATTCACAAAAGGTCTCTGTCTTCGCTGTATTCGAAAAAAGCATTCTGTTTTCTACCCTGAGGATAATTTCTTTAGGAAGAAGAGCTCATGGAGTGCCCAAGGGCTGGCACTTGAGAGAGTCTCAGGTGTGTGTGACATGCCCTCTGGTGTTCTGTTTTGGCTGTCCTCTCTCCTGTGGGCTTGTCCTCTCCAGAGGCTCTCCTTGCCTTCCATTCAGAGTGTTTGGTGTCTGGGCCAAATATGGTGAGGTTAAGATTCATGGGTCTGGTGTGCCTTTGAAAAGTGACTTTCAACCCACTCCCCAAAACTTAAAGCGTGCTGAATTTTGTGGCCAGGTGAGAGGATGTGGTCAGGGTTTGCTTCTAGTCCCCTGCAGGATTTTCTGTTCTCCTGGGACTAAGCGACGTGGCCTGAAGAAGGCAGTCCCAACAGTGTTACAGGTTTGGGAATCCATGATTGCAGGTTGGCCAGCTTATGTCCTCACCGTTCTGCCTGTGGCTACTTCTCTGTCTTGATGCTGGCGGTCGTAGAGCCCAAGTATCTTTTTTTTTTTTTGCCTTAATTTTTTTTTATTTGTTTATTCACAGCATAACAGTGTTCATTGTTTTGGCATCACACCTAGTGCTCCATTCAGTACATGCCTTCCATATTACCCACCACCTAGTTTCTCAACATTCCAAACCCCCACCCCTTCAAAACCCTCTGGTTGTTTTTCAGAGCCCATAGTCTCTCATGGTTCATCTCCCCTTCCAGTTTCCCTCAACTCCCTCTCCTCTCCATCTCCCCACGTCCTCCATGTTATTTGTTATGCTCCACAAATAAGTGAGACCATATGATACTTCACTCTCTCTGCTAGACTTATTTCACTCAGCATAATCTCCTCCAGTCCCGTCCATGTTGCTACAAAATTTGGGTATTCCTACTTTCTGATGGAGGGATAATACTCCATTGTGTATATGTACCATATCTTCCTTATCCATTCATCCATTGAAGGGCATCTTGGTTCTTTCCACAGTTTGGCGAACATAGCCATCGCTGCAATAAATATTGCATCTTTGGGGTAATGAAATAAACATCTATGGGGTAAATACCCAGCAGTGCAATTGCAAGGTCATAGGGAAGCTCTATTCTTAATTTCTCAGAAATCTCCACACTGTTCTCCAAAGTGGCTGCACTAACTTGCAATCAAAACTACAGTGTAAGAGAGTTCCCTTTCTCCATATCCTCTCCAACACACGATGTTTCCTGTCTTGCTAATTTTGGCCATTCGAACTGGTGTTGTTGTAATTTGAATCTCCCTGATCACTAGTGATGATGAATATTTTTTCATATGTCTGATAGCCATTTGTATGTCTTTGTTGGAGAAGTGTCTGTTCATATCTTCTGCCCATTTTTTGATAGGATTATCTGTTTTGTGTGTGTTGAGTTTGAGAAGTTCTTTATAGATCCTGGATATCAACCTTTTGCTTGTACTGTCATTTGCAAATATCTTCTCGAATCCGTGGGTTGCCTTTTTGTTTGTTGTCTGTTTCCTTTGCTGTGCTTAAAATTTTGATCTTGATGAAGTCCCAAAAGTTCATTTTCGCTTTTGTTTCCTTGGCCTTTGGAGACATATCTTGAAAGAAGTTGCTGTGGCTGATATCGAAGAGGTTACTGCCTATGTTCTCCTCTGGATTCTGATGGATTCCTGTCTCACGTTGAGGTCTTTTATCCATTTCGAGTTTATCTTTGTGTACGGTGTAAGAGAATGTTTGAGTTTCATTCTTCTACATATCGCTGTCCAGATTTCCCAGCACCATTTATTGAAGACATTGTCTTTTTTCCATTGTATATTTTTTTCTTTTTATCAAAGATTATTTGAGCATAGAGTTGAGAGCCACAGTATCTTTGGCGCCCATCGAGGCATCTCCACCAACACTGCCCATCACAAATGAACACAAAGAAATAATAATCTTGCCACGGTGTCACCAGCTATTGTCTCTGATCATGGTTTCCAGGATGTCTGCACCTGGTTGCTTGCTGGTGTCCTCTCCAGGAGATACACAGTGTTGTCTGGAGTCTATGTCTGCAATGCATGCTGATCTCGAACCCCAGGGCCTCAAGACCCTTGGGTTTGAAGAACTCGTGTCCTTCACACGCACTCCTTTTCTCCGCCAACAGCTATGGGTCAACATTCAAATTGTGGGTTCTAAGTGTGCTCCTCTCCCCTGGGCCTTTGTCTTTGGCCAGGGCTCCCTAATCTCAGAAGCAGCAACCCTATAATTCTCCAATAAGGCCTGTCTACACCCTTCTCCCATGGTCTCTGTGACTTCTTCCCCCTTTCGCTGTGGAGTGTGATTTTTAGGCTTCAGGTCCATTTATGTCATGTTTCCATAGATGTGGTCATCTTCTGCTTGTGCTGATGGCTGAAGACAGCCCTGGCGCTCCCAGACATTTCTACCATCTCCAATTGCTCCAAATGCTCTGCATACTCTTAGGAGCCATAAGCAAGAAATCATTCTTGCTCCTTACAACATGTGACAGAAAGGGGGAGAGCATTGGGCTGTGTCATATCTGTCAGTCACAGAAAGATCATACGATGTCTCTCACGCATAGAAGTAAAGAAACATGTGAAAAAGCCAGAAAAACGGACAGGCAATTAGACTCTTGCCAGGCACTCAAAATTCGGTGTTTGTTCCAGGCAGGCTAGTCAGAATCTGCGTGGATAAAAAGCAACATTCAATGCAGGAAATTTGGATAAACGGGATGTAATGTGAGTTTCCACTCTGTTTGAAGGTGAATTGTGACCTGGAATAGAGAAGTCTCATATCTCTTAAAATATCATTTTTTGCGTTTTGTGAAACACAGACACACACACACACACACACACACACACACACACACGTAAAAGGGTCCCACAGAATTTAGGGATCAAGTGAGGAATAGCACTCATGGTCCAAAATTCAGAGAAAATATAAAAAAAAAAAACCTAGGAGAGTCCAATAAACAAACCGTCCACTGGATAAGTTAACTCCTTACCAATCAAGAATTAATTAATTAATTAAACAACCTTATCAAAAACACCCCTCCACAGAAGCCTGCTAGCAAATCCAATAGCAGAGAGAAAAGGATAAATTCCAAGACACATACGCACTATCATGACATCATGAGTCATACATAT
This sequence comes from Meles meles, assembly GCF_922984935.1. NCBI lineage: Eukaryota > Metazoa > Chordata > Mammalia > Carnivora > Mustelidae > Meles > Meles meles. The sequence continues at coordinate 31,225,891 of NC_060088.1, read as the reverse complement.
CTGATGTCTCAGGTAATGATTTTTGAAGCAGATTTGAGGCTTTTGAAGCAGTCCTCAAACATCTCCCAACACACAGAAAGCCAGGTTCAAATCAAGCCCCTGGTCCAAACTTCGAGACAATTATTGGTAACGTCAGCTTTTCCCATCTATTCCCAAAATGTAGGAAGAGGGAAGACTCTAATTTACAATGTCCAAAGACCCAATTCACATAAGGACCTTATAGGAAACCAATTGCATACAATTTTAATCAGTAAGATAATAAAGCTAGAATTCATTTCTCTTCTCTTTCTTTCTTCATCTCCATCTGAAATGGCCTGTTTTCTTTCTATTAACAATTTTTTCTTATATTCAGCAAGACAACCTTTCATCCATCCTACGTTTTTGACATAGTACTCCCTGATTCTTTAATTGCATATAGCACAAAATGCTCATCCTTATGTAATGCCACACCACCATAATACCCATTAAACAGTTCCCTCTTTATGGCATGACTTATCCTACTGTAACCCTCCGCTTGGTCCTCAAATTCCTGAGTCTCTCCTTATGCGTCTCACTGTCTGACTTCTTCTCCTTCCATTTTCCCTTACTACTACTCATGTCCATGGTATTACTCATGGGCCACATAGGAGTGAAGCCATAGGATATTTCCCTTGGTCTGCTTGCATTTTCATTTGGAAATCATCTACTTTATCTTCATCTTCATAATCATCTTTATCCACTAGCCCAGACAATGGTATCTCGGCTCCTTCCACAGTGATGCCAGAGTGGGCATGGCAGGCCATGGATGTTGGAGGTTCATTTTTATCTGAATAAAGAGCGTTGCTCAACATGTCTCTCCCCATTACTATGGCATATAGCATTAACTAATGATGACAAGGAGTGCTGACAAGGGCTCTTTCTTTAGGGGAAACTATCATGCAGAGTTTCACTTTCAATGAAGCCATCCAATGGTGTTTAAGGTAATGTCATGTAGACAGAGTCTTCATCCCATAGGACTGGTGTTTCAGGACACTAGCAGATAAGGACATGACAGCAAAATGCATTCCTGCCCTGGCATTTTTCTGGAATTGTGACTTCGCTTCCCTTCTTCCTTCCCTCACCTTCCAGGCTGACCAAGCACCAAAGGCAGACCTTACACCTGAGAAACCATAGGGAACAGAAGCTAAGAATGGACCCTCTCACCCAAGGATATCCAACCTCCCAGAGCCAAGAGGCCTCGCCGTTGATTGAGATCTCTAGAAATTGCAGTGGAAATAAGCACGCCTTGCTCTCTCTGGACAAATGTTGGTGTAAAGAGTGGTATACAGAACATCATTTTCTTATCTCTTTGTATAGAAATTGGAAGTGGGAAAGAAACAGAAAAGACCACCTGAGTTCATGATCAGGCTAACAGGTTTGTTTCTTCTTCCTTCCCAGGTCTTTCTACTTAAAGCCATAGGACTCATGTGTCATGAGAATGGGATTGCTGCTTCAGTCCAGTCAGCTTCTGTGACGTCACAAAGCTCTGAGGACCTAGCAACTACTCCTCACCAAACCACGCCTCATCACGTCATCTGGCTGGAGTAGTTCTGGGTCAGTCAGTAGTATCAAAATCACTCCAAACCGCTGGAACCACATGGGTATTTCCCCGGCACTGTTTGTGAAGTGATTTGGGGTCAACTTCTCCATGGCCAAATGTAGTCTTTTGCCGGGATTGTCACCACAACCCCTCTGGACTCCTGGAAATGGCAAGAATCCACAATTCCATCTTACCCACGTAAGGTCAAGAAACAGTCAGGAGAACAAGGTGCCTCACACCGGGAACTATGCCATACACATGTTCATGGTCCTCACACCATATCAGGATGCTTCTGAACAGGAAATGCGACCCCCACCCTCTGAGGAAAGCTCAGAGTTAACACCCGCAACCATACCAAAGCCTTGTTTTGTGTCTTCAAAAGTGAGGACATGAGTACTTCTTGCATCTCCAGAAATCGTGCCATAAATGCCTCCTGATTTTCCCAGCTATCCAAATATTAAAGGCAGACCCTACACCCTAGAAGCTTAGGTCGAGGACGGACTCTCTCTTTGGAGCTCAGATGAGCAAGCATGGAGCATGTTGGAAGAGAACCAATCCCCATGTGAAGCCATCAGAAAAGGCTTTTGGGCCAGTTTCAGGAATACAACGTGAATCTACAAAAGGTCTCTATCTTTTCTGTATTCAAAATGTGCATTCTCTTATCTACCCTGAAGCTAATTTCTTGAGGAAGAAGAGATCATGGAGTGCGCAAGTTCTGGCACTTGAGAGAGTCTCAGGTGTGTGTGACATGCCCTCTGGGGTTGTGTTGTGGCTGCCCACTCTCCTTTGGGCTCGTCCTCTACAGAGCAGTCCTCAAACATATCCCAACACGCAGAAAGCCATGTTCAAATCAATACCCTGGCACAAAATTGAGACATTTATTGGTAATGTCAGATATTCTCATCTAATCCCAAAAGGTAGGAAGAGGGAAGACTCTAATTTATAATGTCCAAAGACCCAATTCACATAAGGACCTTACAGGAAACCAATTGCATACAATTTTAATCAGTAAGTAATAAAACTAGAATTCATTTCTCTCTCTTCATCTCCATGTGAAAGGGCTTGTTTTGCTTTCTCTTCACTATTTTTTTCTTAATTTCGGCAAGCCAGCCTTTCATCCATCCAACTTTCTTTGACATAGTGTTCCCTGATTCTTTAATTGCATATACCACCAAGTGCTCATCCTCATATAATGCCATACCACCTCCGTACCCATTAACCAGTTCACAATTTATCGCAGGTCTTATTCTCCTTTAACCCGCAGCTTGGTCCCCAAATTCCTGAGTGTCTCCTGATGGGTTTCCCTGTCTGACTTCTTCTCCTTCCGTTTTCCCTTAATACTATTCATTTCCATGGTATTCCCTTGGGCCATATATGAGTGAAGCCATAGGATATTCCCCTTGGTCAGCTTGCATTTTCATTTGGAAATCATCTTCTTTATCATCATCTTCATAATCATCTTTATCCACTAGCCCATAAAAGGGTATCTCGGCTCCTTCCACAGTGATGCTGGAGGGGTTATGGCAGGCCAACATTGTTGGCTGTTTTTTTCATCTGAATAAAGAGAGTTGCTCAACATTGCTCTCCCCAGGACTATGGCATGTAGCATTAACTAAGAATGACAAGGAGAGCTGACCACGGCTCTTTATTTACGATCATGCAGAATTTCCCTCTCCAGGAAGTCTTTGCAACAATGGTTAAGGTAATGTCAGGTCGACAGAGCCTTCATCCCTTAGGACTGGTGTTTCAGGACAATAGCAGATAAGGACACGGACAGCACAACGAAACCCTGCCCTGGCAATTTTCCTGGAATGGTGACTTTATTCCCTTCTTCCTTCCCCCAAATTCCAACCTGACCAAGCACCAAAGGCAGACCTTACACCCGAGAAACCATAGGGAAAATTAGCTAAGAATGGACTCTCTCACCGAAATTTATCAAACCTCCCAGAGAACTAATGGAAGCTAAGAGGCCTCGCTGTTGATTAAGACTCTGGAAATTGCAGTGGAAATAGGAACACCTTGCTCTCTCTGGAGATATGTTAGTCTAAAGAATGGTATACAGAACATCGTATTCTTTTCTCTTTTTATAGAATGTGGAAGTGGGAAAGAAACAGAAAAGACCACCTGAGTGCATGATCAGGCTAACAGGGTTCTTTCTTGTTCCTTCCCAGGTCTTTCTACTTAAATCCATAGGACTCATATGACATGAGAATGGGATTGCTGCTTCAGTGAAGTCAGCTTCTGTGTCGTCACAAAGCTCTGAGGTCCTAGCAACCACTCCTCACTAACGCATGCCTCATCATTTCACCTGGCTGGAGTAGTTCTTGGTCAGCCAGGAGTATCAAAATCACTCCAAACCCGTGGAGCCTCCTGGGTATTTCCCCAAGAGAGTTTGTGAAGCAATTTGGGGTGTCCTTCTCCATGCCGAATTTGTAATCTTTGACATGACTGTCACCACCACCCCTCTGCACTCCTGAGAAGGGCAAGAATCCACAATTCCATCTTACCCACGCAAGGTCAAGAAAGAGTCAGGACTACAAGCAGCCTCACACCGGGAACTCCACGCCATACACAAGTTCATTGTTCTCACACCCTATCAGGATGCTTCTGAACATAAAATTCGACACACGCCCTCCTACAAAAGCTCAGAGTTAAAACCCGCAACCCTCCCAAAGACATGTATGGAGTATTCAACAGTGTGGACAAGAGTTCTTCTTGTATCTCCAGCAATCGTGCCATGAATGCCTCCAAATTTTCCCATCTGACTAAACATTAAAGGCAGACCGTACACCCTAGAAGATTAGGCTCAGGACTGATCATCTCTTTGGAGCTCACAGGAGCAAGCACGGAGCATGTTGGAAGAGAACCAATCCCCATGGGAAGCCATCAGAAAAGGCTTTTGGGCCAATTTCAGAAATACAACGTGAATCTACAAAAGGTCTCTGTCTTCTCTGTATTCGAAACGCACCTTCTGTTATCTACCCTGAAGATAATTCTTTAGTAAGAAGAATGCCCAAGGGCTGGCACTTGACAGAGTCTCAGGTGTGTGTGCCATGCCATCTGGTCTTGTGTTGTGGCTGTCCACTCTCCTTTGGGATCATCCTCTGCAGAAGCTTCCCTTGCCTTCCATTCAGAGTGTGTGGTGTCTGGGCCAAAATGGTGAGTTTAAGCTTCGTGTGTCTGGTGTGCCTGTGAAACATGACTTTCAACCCACTCCACAAAACTGAAGGCCTGCTGAATTCTGTGGACAGGTGACAGGATGTGGGCAGGGCTTTCCTCTAGTCGCCTGCAGGATTTTCTCTTCTTCTGCGACTAAGGAACCTGACCTGAAGAAAGCAGTCCCAACTCTGTTCCAGGTTTGGGAATCCCTAATTGCCGGTTTTGCAGCTAATGTCCTCTCCGTCCTGCCTGTGCCCAATTCTCAGTCTTGATGCTGACGGTCGTAGAGCCCAAGTATCTTTTTTTTTTTTTTTTGGTCTTATTTTTTTTATTTGTTTATTTACAGCATAACAGTGTTCTTTGTTTTGGTATCACACCCAGTGCTCCATGAATTACGTGCCCTCCCTATTACCCACTAACTTTTCTCAAACTCCCACATCCCCGCCCTTCAAAACCATCTGTCTCTCATGGTTCATCTCCCCTTCCAGTTTCCCTCAACTCCCTCTCCTCTCCATCTCCCCATGTCCTCCATATTATTTGTTATCCTCCACAAATAAGTGAGACCATATGATACTTGACTCTCTCTGCTTGACTTATTTCGGTCAGCATAATATCTTCCAGAACCGTCCATGTTGCTACAAAAGTTGGGTATTCATCCTTTTTGAATGAGGCATAATATCCCATTGTGTATATATACCACATCTTCCTTATCCATTCATCCGTTGAAGGGCATCTTGTTTCTTTCCGGAGTTTAGCGACTGTAGCCATTGCTGCAATAAACATGGGGGTACAGATGGCCCTTCTTTACACTACATCTGTATCTTTGGGTTAAACAGACAGCAGTGCTATTGCAGGGTTATAAGGAAGCTCTATTCTTAATTTCTTCAGGAATACCCACACTGTTCTCCAAAGTGGCTGCACTAACTTGCATTCCCACCAACAGTGTAAGAGGGTTCCCCTTTCTCCACTACCTCTCCAACACACGTTGTTTCCTGTCTTGCTAATTTTGGCCATTCTAACTGGTGTCAGGTGCTATCTCAATGTTGTTTTAATTTGAATCTCCCTGATGGCTAGTGATGATGAACATTTTTTCATGTGTCTGATAACCATTTGTATGTCTTCGTTGAAGAAGTCTCTGTTCATATCTTCTGCCCATTTTTTGATATGATTATCTGTTTTGCATGTGTTGAGTTTGAGAAGTTCTTTATAGATCCTGGATATCAACCTTTTGTCTGTACTGTCATTTGCAAATATCTTCTCCCATTCCGTGGGTTGCCTTTTTGTTTTGTTGACTGTTTCCTTTGCTGTGCTTAAGCTTTTGATCTTGATGAAGTCCCAAAAGTTCATTTTCGCTTTTGTTTCCTTGGCCTTTGGAGACATATCTTGAAAGAAGTTGCTGTGGCTGATATCGAAGAGGTTACTGCCTATGTTCTCCTCTGGATTCTGATGGACTCCTGTCTCACGTTGAGGTCTTTTATCCATTTCAAGTTTATCTTTGTGTACGGTGTAAGAGAATGGTCGAGTTTCATTCTTCTACATAGAGCTGTCCAGTTTTCCCAGCACCATTTATTGAAGAGACGGTCTTTTTTACATTGTATATTTTTTCCTGGTTTGTCGAAGATTATTTGACCATAGAGTTGAGAGCCCAAGTATCATTGGCGCCCATAGAGGCATCTCCACCAACATTGCCCATCACGAATGCACACAATGAAATAATAATCTTACCACGGTGTCAACAGGTATTGTCTCTTATCATGGTTTCCAGGCTGTCTGCACCTGGTTGCTTGCTGGTGTACTCTCCAGGAGGTACAAAGTGATCTATGGAGTCTATGTCTGCAAAGCATACTGATCTGGAATCCCACGGCCTCAAGAACCTTGGGTTGGAAGAACAAGAGTCCTTCACACTCTCTCCTTTTCTCCCTGCCAACAGCTATTGGTCAACATTCAAATTGTGGGTTCTAAGTGTGATCCTCTCCCCTGGGCCTTTGTCTTTGGCCAGGGCTCCCTACTCTCAGAAGCAGCAACCATATAATTCTCTAATAAGCCCTGTCTACACCCTTCTTCCATGGTCTCTGTGACTTCTTCTCTCTTTCGCTGTGGAGTGTGATTTCTAGGCTTCAGGTCCATTTATGCCATGTTTCCATTGACGTGGATATATTCTGGATGTGCTGATGGCTGAAGACAAGCCTGGAGCTCCCAGACACTTCTACCATCTCCCTGTCCTCCAAATGCACTGCGGACTCTTATGGAGCCATATGCAAGAACGCATTATTGCTCCTTGTGACATGTGGCAGAAAGAGAGAGAGCATTGGGCTGTGTCATATCTGTCAGTCACAGAAAGGCAACTACCATACGATTTCACTCAATCATGGAAGTAAAGAAACATGTGAAAAAGCAAGAAAAAGGGACAGGCAATGAGAGTGTAACCAGGCACACAAAATTTGGTGTTTGTCCCAGGCAGGCTAGTCAGAATCTGCGTTTCTAAAAGTGGATCAAAAAGCTTTTGCACAGCAAAGGATACAGTTAACAAAACCAAAAGACAACTGACAGAATGGGAGAATATATTTGCAAATGACATATCAGATAAAGGTTTAGTATCCAAAATCTATAAGGAACTTAGCAAACTCAATACCCAAAGAACAAACAATCCAATCAAGAAGTGGGCAGAGGACATGAACAGACATTTCTGCAATGAAGACATCCAGATGGCCAACAGATACATGAAAAAGTGTTCCACGTCACTCGGCATCAGGGAAATACAAATCAAAACCACAATGAGATATCTCCTCACACCAGTCAGAATGGCTAAAATTAAAAAGTCAGGAAATGAAAGATGCTGGCAAGGATGTGGAGAAAGGGGAACCCTCCTCCAGTGTTGGTGGGAATGCAGGCTGGTGCAACCACTCTGGAAAACAGCATGGAGGTTCCTCAAAATGTTGAAAATAGAACTACCCTATGACCCAGTAATTGCACTACTGAGTATTTACCCTAAATATATAAACATAGTGATCTGAAGGGGCACATGTACCCGAATGTTTAAAGCAGCAATGTCTATAATAGCCAAACTATGGAAAGAACCTAGATGTCCATCAACTGATGAATGGATAAAGATGATGTGGTATATAAACACAATGGAATACTATGCAGCCATCAAAAGAAATGAAATCTTGCCATTTGTGATGACGTGGATGGAACTGGAGGGTATCATGCTCTGTGAAATAAGTCAATTGGAGAAAGACAACTATCATATGATCTCCCTGATATGAGGACATGGAGATGCAACATGGGGAGTTAGGGGGATAGGAGAAGAATAAATGAAACAAGATGGGATTGGGAGGGAGATAAACCATAAATGACTCTTAATCTCACAAAACAAACCAGGGGTTTCTGGGGGGATGTGGGGTTGGGAGAGGGGGAGGGGGTTATGGACATTTGGGAAGGTGAGTGCTGTGAAGTGTGTAAACCTGGCAATTCACAGACCTGTAACCCTGGGGATAAAAATACATTATATGTTTATAAAAAAAATTGGAAGGGGAGGCTAACGATAAGAGACTATGGACTCTGAAAAAAAAACCTGAGGGTTTTGAGGGGTCAGGGGTGGGAGGTTGGGGGAACAGGTGGTGGGTAATAGGGAGGGCACGTTTTGCATGGAGCACTGGGTGTTGTGCAAAAACAACGAATACTGTTACGCTGAAAAAGTAAATAAATTAAAAGTGGATCAAATGGTACATTCAATACAGGAAATGTGGCCGAACGGGATGTAACATTAGTATCAACTTTGTTTGAAGGTGAATTGTGATCTGGAACAGAGCAGCTTCATATCTCTTAAAATATCATTTTTAGCATTTTATGAAACACACACACACATGCACACACACTTAAAAGAGTCCCACAGAAGTTAGAGAGCAAGTGAGGAATAGCACTCATTAAAGCAAAATTCAGAGAAAATACCATAAAAAACAGAAGCTTAGAGAATCAAAGTAACAAGACTCCAACCTGGATAAGTTAACTGCTTACCTATCAAGAATTAATTAATTAATTAATTAATTGATTAATTAAGCAACCTTACCTAATAAAAGTCCTCCACAAAAGTATGCTAGCAAATCCAATACCAGAGAGAAAAGGATAAATTCCAAGACACATACGCACTACTATGACAAGGTCATGAGTCATACATATCTGACATCTCAGGTAATGATTTTGAAGCAGCTTTTGTGGATTTAGAAGCAGTCCCCCAACATCTCCCAACACACAGAAAGCCAGGTTCAAATTAATTCCCTGGTGCACAATTCGAGACATTTAATGGTAATGTCGGCTTTTCTCCTCTATTCCTAAAATGTAGGAAGATGAAAGACTCTAAGTTACAATGTCCAAAGACCCAATTCAGATAAGGACCTTATAGGAAAGCAATGGCATACTATTTTAATCAGTAAGATAATAAAACTAGAATTCATTTCACTTCTCTTTCTTTCTTCAACTCCATGTGAAACGCCCTCTTTGGTTTGCTATTCACTATTTTTCCTTATATTTGGCAAGCTAGCCTTCCATCCATCCTACATTTTTTGACATAGTGTTGCCTGATTCTATAATTGCATATACCATTAATTGCTCATCCTCATATAATGCCACACCACCTCCATACCCATTAACCAGGTCCCTCTTTATGGCAGGTCTTCTCCTCCTGTAACCCTCAGCTTGGTCTCCAAAGACCTGAGTCTCTCCTGGTGCGTCTCCCTGTCTGACTCCTTCTCCTTTCGTTTTCCCTAACTACTACTCATGTCCATGGTATTCCTCATGGGCCCCAATGCTATCACTCCTATGACTACCCTAATGGCTCCCAAAGGCTATCCTAATGGCTATTCTAACTGCTATTCTAACTGTCATTCTAACTCCTCCTACTTCTCCAATGGGTATTCTAAATCCTCCTACTTCTCCAACCGCTATTCTAACTCCTCCTATTTCTCCAATGGCTATTCTAACTCCTCCTACTTCTCACTCCACCCAGCCTCACAGACTAACCTTTATAGAGGTGGTTGAAACTGGCCCACACACAGGTGGCCAATGAGATTTCAACTCACCAAAGTTAATATATGCGCACCCCACTAATTGGATATGGCTATCTGGCCTGGCCCGCCCCTATATCCGGGGTTTACAGTTCCTCTGGCTAATCAGGTCTCTACATTCCCCCCTTTTTTTTTTGGAAATCAGTCAAATTCTTGACTTTTCAGCCAGTTCTATGTTATTCTGTTGTAAGGGGGTTATATTGAGCATGTAAGACTAATATTTTTATAGCTCCAATTTTCTTTGGTACAAATGACATTAGGGTGTTTATAATACAGAGGCCAAAATGTAACAGTGGTGCACAGTCGGCTGATGAGTTAGCCATTCAACGCTTTGTATAACCTTTTCCATTTTTTTCTAATTCCATTCATCTAATTTCCCACCTATACTTCACATAAACAGGTAAAATAGGAGCAACAATAAACTCACAGTTTTTTTAGTCTTAGCTTTAGTCCGTGGTCAGCAGAGTCTGTCGAGTGCAGCTTCCATCTCTGGGGGGCGTCCTCGTCCTCGGCTTGTTTGACGTGACCCGCGTGAATCCAGGCCCTGATGCCTTCTACTTTTAGAAGTTGGTCAGGATAACAGTAAATGGTCCCGTCCAGCAAGGCTTCCAGTTTCCCCCTTGATAGCAACGTATATCCAAACCTAGTCCCCAGGTTGCTAAGGATGTGGTTCCACCTCTGTCTCCATCCCAGTGTGGGCAGTCAGGATCCCTGAGTGGGCTTTTTTAAAGGCAGACTAATGCCTACAGTGACTCGAGTACAGACTGATCAGTCATTTCTGCTAGGTCAACCTCTAGTAGTCAAGGACAGAGAGGGGGGATCTCCCAAATATTATTTCAAATGGGGTCACCTTGCTTAAATAGGGTGTACATTGTGCCCTGAGGAGGGCGAAAGGAAGGAGATCCACCCATCCACCGCTAGTCTCCAGAATTAGTTTTGTCAAGGTCTCTTTAAGAGCCTGGTTCATTCTCTCTACTTGCCCAGAACTCTGAGGCCGTTAGGCACAATGTAATTTCCAATTAGTGCCCACGGCCTTGGCCAATGCCTGTGAGACTGAACTCACAAATGCAGGGCCATTGTCTGACCCGATTGCAAGAGGTAGCCCAAACCTAGGAATTATTTCTTCTAGTAGCTTCTTGGCTACCACTCCTGCCGTCTCATGTTTGGCGGGAAAAGCCTCTATCCAGCCTGAAAATGTATCTACAAAAACTAACATGAAAATGTATCTACAAAAACTAGCATGTACTTGTGCCCATATTTTCGAGGTTTCATTTCTGTAAAATCTATTTCCCAATAACTTCCTGGTTCCTTACCTCTTTCTCTTTTCTCACTTCCCATTTTCATTCTTCCCACATTAACTTCCTGCCCTTGAGCACATCTATCGACTACATTCTGTACCATACGCCCTAATTTAGAAACCTGGAACTGCTTGCCTAGAAGCTCCTTGAGTTTGTGTATCCCCAAATGAGTACCCTGATGTATCTGGTCTACTAACTTCTTATCTAGTCTTCGACGAAGAATTATTTTTCCTGCTTCAGTCTTAGCCTAGTCCCCTTCATAGTTCAATTTAACCAATTTCTCTAAATATTTTAAATCTTCTTCTGAAGAGTTCGGTTTTTCTTGTAGGGCTGGAGCCAGGAGTGTAACCAGTTCTTGCTCTGTTTCTCGGGCTGCTTGCTTTGTGGCTTGATCTGCTAATTGGTTTCATTTTCACATCAGATCACATCAGAAATTGGTGTCCCAGGCAATGTATAATGGCCACCTCAATTAGATCCCAAATAGCCTGGAGGAGAGCCAATATTTTCCTCTGTTTTTAATTCCTTTTCCTTCTGCTGTTAATAGGCCCCTTTCTTAAAAAAAATTAAAAAAATAGGCCTCTTTCTTTATAAATAGCCCCATGTATATGAAGAGTAGCAAAGGCGTACCTGCTGTCCATATAGAGGTTGGTGGTTTTACCTTTGGCCATCTGCAGTGCCTTAGTGAGTGCAATCAGCTCCGCTCTTTGTGCCGAAGTTCCATGTGGCAGGGCTGCTGTCCAGAGTCTCTGCCCAGGAGAAACTACCTCAGCCCCCGCATACCTCTTTCCATTGACCATGTAGCTACTCCCATCTGTGAACAGAGTCATCTTGGCATCCGGGAGGGCAAGGTCTCTGAGATCCTGCCTTATTCCTGCAACTTGGCTTAAGACCTCCCTACAGTCATGTGGATGGTCAACCAGCTCCTCTGGCAGCAGTGTGGCTGGATTTAGCACTGCCAGGGCCAGATGGGCACTCTTGGTTTTTTGAAGAGGAGGGCCTGATACCCCATCAGTCAGGCGTTCGTCATCCATCGATCTGGTGGAGTCCGGAAAAGGCCCTCGATGTTGTGTGTGGTGGTCAAAATGAGATTTTGACCCAAAGTCAATTTACTTGCATCCTTGACCAAGGGGGCCATGGCAGCAATTATGCAGAGACAAGAGGGGAACCCTGGCGCTACTGGATCTAGTTTCTTGCTAAGAGAGGCTACTGGCCTTTGCCAAGGCCCCAGAGTCTGAGTCAAAACGCCTTTGGCCACCCCTGCTTTTTCAAACACATACAAGTGGAAGGGCTTGGTAACATCTGGGATGGCCAGTGCTGGGGCTCTCAGTACAACTGTTTGTAATTCCCAAAATGCTCCTTCCGCCTCAGCTGTGTACTCTATCATAGTGAGCCCCCCCTTTTTCCAGTTCGTATGGAGGTTGGACAATCTCCGCAAACTGCAGTATCCACAGCCTACAGTAGCCCACCATCCAAGAAACTTCCTCAGATGTCAGGATGTGATGGGGCGGGGGTATCCGGTGATCCCCTGTTTCCTGGACTCAGACAGTGAATGCACTCCCTCATGAAGGGTAAAGCCCAGATAAGTGGCATGGCTCTGATAGAGCTGTGCTTTCTTTGCTGACACCCAATACCCTTTTTCCTGTGGAGTCTGTAAAAGAGCTCTTGTCCCCCACAAACATGACTCATAGTCCTCAGCGGCTACTAGCAAGTCATCAACATACTGTAGCAGAGTGACTCCTGGGTTGGAGGTTCTGTACTCATGCAAATCCTCACATAGAGCCTCGTCAAAAAAAAAAAATGGTGGGTGAATTATTGTATCCTTGAGGAAGACTTGTCCGGGTGAGCTGGGCTTGGAATCCTTCCTGTGGGTTGGACCACTCAAAAGAAAAAAGGGGTGAGATTTCCTTGCTAAAGATATGCAGAAAAATGCATCCTTGAGATCTAAGACAGTATACACAGTTCTTTGGGGGCCCATGGGGGAGAGTAGGGTATAGGGGTTAGGCACCATCGGGTAGATATCTTCAACCTGTTTATTAACTTCCCACAAGTCCTGAACGGGTCTGTACTCACCAGTCTTGGCCTCTTTGATGGGCAGCAAAGGTGTGTTCCATGGAGATTTGCAAGGAACTAGGATCCCTTCTCCTTAGAGGTGGTTAATGTGTTTTCTGATCCCTTCCTTTGCTTCCCAGGGAAGGGGGTGCTTCCGAATGTGAACAGCCATAGCCATCGCCTTTAATTGTCCCACCACTGGAGGTTGTTCCCTGACCAAGCCAGGGGTCTTCCTTTCTGTCCAGACCTCGGGAAACTTGTCGTGTAGGATTTGGAGAAGGCTCCCCGCCTTTGTCTCCTCTGGTTTTGAGACTGGCTTGTAAAGGAGGTATTCATCTACTGCTTCCATAATCACCTGTACAGTTGGTTGTCTCAAGGTTATAGTCATGTCTCCTTCCAAGAACTGAATGCCAGCTCATAACTTGTGGAGGAGATCTCTTCCCATCAAGTTATATGGGGCATTAGGGAGGACCAAAAATCGATGTTTAACTACTCCCGAGGCCAAATTTAAATTCCTTTCTGTTGTCCATTTATGTCTCTCTGTGCCATTTGCTCCTTGTACCCAAACTTCCTCTCCAGATAATTTTCCCATAGGTTCAAGTAATGATGAAAACTGGGCCCCCATGTCCACCAAAAAAATCAACTGATTTCCCCTCCACTTCAATTTTTACTCTGGGGCCAGCATTGTTGTCTTCCTTTTGGGCACTCCCTGGCCCAGTGCCCTTTTTCCTTACAGTAAGCTCACTGATCTGAACCTAAGTCTTCCCACCTGCCTTCTCTGTGCTTAGGCTTTTCCTTCCATTTACTATCCCCTACCTATCTCATGTAATGCCAAAACCTTAATCAGCTTTTTGTCTGTTGTTCATCCTCCTGTGCATCCCTGTTGTTAAACATCCTTTCTCCTATTCCCAATAACTCAGATTCTTCCCTTCAAACCCTTCAATTTCCTGAAGTTTCCACCTTGTATCCGGGACTGACTGACTGGCAAATCAAGATTCACTGCCCCTTGATTTTAGGGTTCCTCAGGGTCGATCAGGCTATACATTTTATAGGCTTAATAAGCCTTTCTAGGAAAGCTCCTGGAGACTCATTCTTAACTTAAGTCACTGTACTTATTCTGGTTTAGTCTGATGGTTTAGTCTGAATGCAACTTTTACTTCTGGAAAATCAGTTATAGGATTTCAACATATCAAAGACCTGTATTTGTTCTGTAAGTCTCCCATATGAATTTCCTTTAAGGCGGAATTCATCTTACAAGAGAATTAAAACAATTACAAATGACAAAAAAAACCTCAGAATAGTTATGGTTAAGTATCAAATGATGACCCTTATCAGTACATTAAAGCTTTAGGAAATGTATAGAACCTCTGGAGTTGCTACAGAATTTACCCAAATGTAACCCAAGGTTTATCATTGATGTAGCAGTACTTCCTGAGTAACTTAGCACATCAGGGGAAGCCTTATAAGTCAAAGAGATCTCATTTACAATTCTAGGTGGGCAAAGAGAAAACCATTCACATTTTAGCCACTTGTGAACTGTTATGACAGCCGTTAAGCACAAAACTTGTTTACTAACAGATTTCAAAAGCATAAACCCAGTTCCAGCAACCAGCACCCTAGCACTTCATCCCATTTGTCATCCAAGCTAAACTTCAAAGCTTCAGGTTGCCAAAGACTCTGAAAGCTACTTTAACAATTACCCATTAAAACCCTGAGACAGACAATTAACCATCAGTTCAGTTATTTCTTTGCTAACAGATTTCATGTTCCATCTGGGCCCATTCCACTTCAGACGCCATGTTTCCCGTCAGCAAGGGGGAGGGGCTAGGTAGTCCATGTCGGGCCAGAGAAGGCAAGGAATTCCCCAAAACAAAAGGAGTTTCAGCAGCTGCTTGGGAATATTCCTTAAAGTCTCTGTACTGAGTTAGACTAACCCCAGTTGGCTCTAATGATAGGCCTTAACACACGAAATGAGTGAGGGAGAAGCCCCACATCTATTATGAGGAACAGAGGGATGAAAACCAGATTCCCCTTACTCTTTGCTTGCCCCATTCCTTCAAACATAACAAACAACACAGCAGACAACAAAAAGACAAGACAAAGAAAACCACAGGCCCAGCGGCCCTGCCACAAGTGGGGATTTCCTAGGGGGACTCATACCCCATGACTGCCTAGGGGGACTCGAACCCCCGATGACCACTTTGGAGGACTCAAACCCCTGATGACTGCTTAGGGGGACTCGAACCCTCTGACCATCCAGGGAGACTCAAACCCCCTGGTGACCGTCCAGGGGGACTAGAACCCCCTGACCATCTAGGGGGACTCGAACCTCCCAAACGCCCAGGGGACTCAAACCCCCTGTCGATCTACCAGCAGAGGGATGGGGCATCCCCGCATCCACTCCAGCCCTGAGGAGCATGGCTGCGTCCAGCTTCTCCCCAGTAGGCCATACCCTGGTGCTCCAACCAGACAGACAGATAAAATCCTAACACCTCCGGAGGCTTTTCCCATAAGTTCCGATGCTGGTTCAGTTCTCGTTCTTTGACCCTGGATGAGCCCCCAATGTTAGGGTCCATGATCAAAGGAACGAGACCGACACAAAGCGAAAATCAAGCAAAGTTTTATTTCGCACCACGCATCAGAAACCAAACTGCATCAGAAACCAAACTGCATTAGAAACCAAACTGCATTAGAAACCAAACTGACTGGTAGGTGCCCGAGTCTTACTGGGGACCACCAACTCCCAGTCGCTGGTGTCCCTCCTGGAGGCTCCCTGCCTCACCCTCACCATACCACAGACCCACTCCCGGCAGTGCTGCACCGTTGGCTCCTGAGAGGCTGCTTCTGATGGTAGCACTACCCGAGGCTGCGTGGCTGCTTGCAGCAGCGCTGCTGCTGATAATCTAGCTCAGGGTGGCATCGCTCGTGGCAATGCCACTGCCGCTGCTGCTCTGGGTGGTGCTGCTTGTGGCGGCGCCGCCGCCTGCTGCTGCTCTGAGCGGTGCACAGGGCAATGCTGCTTGAGGTGGCGCCACTGCCGCTGCTGCTCTGGGCAGTGCATGGGGTGTCACCGCTCGTGTTATAGTTGAGGCGGCACCACTGCCAATGCTGCTCTGGTGCACCGTGCGGTGCTGCTGACAGTGGCGCCGCTGCCACTGCTGCTCTG
Organism: Meles meles; assembly: GCF_922984935.1. Taxonomy (NCBI): domain Eukaryota; kingdom Metazoa; phylum Chordata; class Mammalia; order Carnivora; family Mustelidae; genus Meles; species Meles meles. The sequence continues at coordinate 31,209,598 of NC_060088.1, read as the reverse complement.
GGCGGTGCACAGGTCGATGACTTGAGGTGGCGCCACTGCCGCTGCTGATCTGGGTGGTGCTGCTCACGGTGGCGCCTCTGCTGCTGCTGCTCTGGGCGGTGCACGGGGCGGCGCTGCTCGTGTAACAGCTCGAGTTGGCGCCGCTGCCCCTGCTGCTCTGGGTGGTGCATGGGGTGGTGCCACTTGAGGTGGCGCCGCTGCTGCTGCTGCTACTCTGGGCGAGGATGACAAGGATGACAACCCCGACGACACAGACTCTGCTCCCCATGATGCCACTCCAACGAGGCCACTCTCCAGTCGAGGCCACACACACCGGACGAGACCGCTCTGGGCGAGGCCGCTCAAGGAAGGGGCCGCATGCCAATGACGCCACCCCCTGGAATGATGCCGCTCTGGTGAGGCCGCTCGGGACCAGGCCACTCCAGCACTGGTCGCGGCTCAGAGTGGCAAGGCCGCTGGCAGTGGGGCCGCAGCTGGGGGCGGCGAGGCTGCTGGAGGCAGCGAGGCTGGTCATATTGGGGCTACAGCTCAGGGCAGCGAGGTCCCTGGCAGCAGGGCTGCCGCTGGGGCAGCGAGGCCACCAGCAGCAGGGCCGCGGCTAGGGGCGGCGCTGCTCCCGATGAACCTAATGCTATCACTACTATGACTACCTTAATGTCTCGCAAAGGCTACCCTAACGGCTATTCTAACTGCTGTTCTAATTGCCATTCTAACTACTCCTACTTCTCCAACTGCTATTCTAAATCCTCTAGCTTCTCCAATGGCTATTCTAACTCCTTGTACTTCTCCAAAGGCCATTCTAACACCTCCTACTTCTCCCCGCACCCAGACTCACAACTATCCTTTATAGAGGTGGTTGAGATCGGCCAACACACAGGTGGCTAATGAGATTGCAACTCACCACAGTTAATATATGCACACCCCACTAATTGGATATGGCTATGTGGCTTTCCCTGAACCTATATCCAGGGTTTAGAGTTCCTATGGCTAATCAGGCCCCTACACGGAGTACAAGCAGCCTAACACAGGGAATTCCACGCCATACACATGTTCATGGTCCAAACACACTATCAGGATGCTTCTGAACAGGAAAATCGCCCCCCACCTTCTGAGGAAAGCTCAGAGTTAACAGCCACAACCATACAAAAGTCATGTTTAGAGTCTTCAATAGTGAGGGCAAGAGTTCTTCTTGCATCTCCAGAAATTGTGCCATAAATGCCTCCCAATATTACCAGCTGAAAAAACATAAAGGCAGGCACTACACCCTAGAAGCTTAGGCCCAGGATGGACTCATCTGTTTGGAGCTCACAGGAGCAAGCACGGAGCATGTTGGAAGAGACCCAATCAACATGTGAAGAAATAGGAAAAGGCTTTCAGGCCAGTTTCAGGAATACAATGTGAATCTACAAAAGGTCCCTCTCTTCTCTGTATTCCAAACGCACATTCTGTTATCTACCGTGAAGATAATTTCTTTACAAAGGAGAGCTCATGGAGTGCCCAAGGGCTGACACTTGAGAGAGTCTCAGGTGTGTGAGATATGCCCTCTGGGGTTGTGTTGTGGCTGTCCACTCTCCTGTGGGCTCCTCCTCTGCAGAGCCTCTCCTTGCCTTCCATTCAGAGTGTTTGGTGTCTGGACCAAAGATGTTGAGGTTAAGCTTCGTGTGTCTGGTGTGGTGTGAAACGTGACGTTCAACCTACTCCCCAAAACTTAAAGCCTGCTGAATTATGTGGCCAGTTGAGAGGATGTGGTCAGGGTTTGCTTCTATTCCCCGGCAGGATTTCTGTTTTCCTGGGACTAAGCAACGTGGCCTTAAGAAGGCAGTTCCAACTGTGTTCCAGGTTTGGGAATCTGTGATTGCAGGTTGGACAGCTGACGTCCTCACCATCCTGCCTGTGACCACTTCTCATATTTGATGCTGGCCATCACAGAGCCATGTATCTTTGGCTCCATTGAGGCATCGCCACCAACACTGCCCATCATAGTGCACACAAAGAAATAATCATCTTACCACGGTGTCAAGAGGATTTGTCTCTGATCAAAGTTACCAAGCTGTCTGCACCTGGTTGCTTGCTGGTGTACTCTGCAGAAGATACACAGTGTTCTCTGGAGTCTATGTATGCAAAGCATGCTGATCTGGAATTCCCGGGACTCAAGACACTTGGGTTGCAAGAACACGTGTCCTTCATACACTCTCCTTTTCTCCGCCAACAGCTATGGGTCAAAATTCAAATTGTGGGTACTAAGTATGCTCCTCCCCTGGGCCTTTGTCTTTGGCCATGGCTCCCTGCTCTCTGAAGACCAACTGCCCAATTCTCCCATAAGACCTGTCTACACCCTTCTCCCATGGTCTCTGTGACTTGTTCTCTCTTTCGCTGTGGAGTGTGATTTCTGGGCTTCAGGTCCATTTATGCCATGTTTCCATTTATGTGGTCATTTTCTGGTTGTGCTGATGGATGAAGAAAAGCCTGGAGCTCCCAGACACTTCTACCATCTCCCTGTCCTCCAGGTGCACTGCGGACTCCTATGGAGCAATAAGCAAGAAGGCATTCTTGCTCCTTGTGACATGTGGCAGAAAGGGAGAGAGCATTGAGCTCTGTCATATCTATCAGTCACAGAAAGACAACTCCCATACGATTTCACTCACTCATGGAAGTAAAGAAACATGTGAAAAAGCAAGAAAAAGAGACAGGCAATGAGACTCTAGCCAGGCACACAAAATTTTTGTGAAACACACAGACACACACACACACACAGACACACATCCTTAAAAGAGTCCCACAGAAAGTTGGAAGCAAGTGAGGAATATCACTCATAGGACCAAAATTCAGAAAAAATAACTTAAAAAACAAAATCTTAGAAAATCAAAGTAACAAACCATCCAAACTGGATAAGTTAACTCCTTACCTATCAAGGCTTAATTAATTTATTAATGAATTAATTTATTAAAAGACCTTACCAAAAAAACCCTTACAAAGAAATATGCCAGCAAATCCAATGCAGGAGAGAAAAGGCTTAATTCCAAGACACATACGCACTACTAGGACATGATCATGAGTAATAAATATCTGACGTCTCAGGTAATGACTTTTGAAGCAGCTTTTGAGGCTTTTAAAGCTGTCCTCAAACACCTCCCAACACACAGAGAGCCAGGATCAAATCAATTCCCTGGTCCACAATTCGAGACATTTAATGGTAATGTCAGGTTTTCTCAACTATTCCCAAAATGTAGGTAGAGGAAAGACTCTAACTTACAATGTCCAAAGACACAATTCACATAAGGACCTTATAGGAAACCAATTGCATACAATTTTAATCAGTAAGATAATAAAACTAGAAATCATTTCTCTTCCCTACCTTTCTCCAACTCCATGTGAAAAGGCCTGTTTTGCTTTCTATTCACTATATTTTCTTATATTAGGCAGGCCAGGCTTTCTTCCATCCTCCGTTTTTACATAGTGTTCCCTGATTCTTTATTTGCATATACCACCAAGTGCTCATCCTCATATAATGCCACCCTATCTCCATACCCATTATCCAGTTGCCTCTTTTTGGCATGTCTTATCCTCCTGTAACCCTCAGCTTTGTCCCCAAAGTCTTGAGTCTCTCCTGGTGCCTCTCCCTGTCTGACTTCTTCTCTTTCCGCTTTCCCTTACTAATACTCATGTCCATGGTATTCCTCATGGTCCACATAGGAGTGAAGCCATAGGATATTTCCATTGGTCTGCTTGCATTTTCATTTGGAAATCATCATCTTTATCATCATCTTAATAAACACCTTTATCCACTAGCCCTTAAAAGCGTATCTGGTCCTTCCACAGTGATGCTATAGTGGGCATGGAGTGCATAGATTTTGGCCATTCATTTTCCTCTCAATAAAGAGAGTTGCTCAACATGGCTCTCCCCATGATTATGGCATGTATAATTAAATAATGATGACCATGAGTGTTGACCAGGGATCTTTCTTAGGGGTAGCGATCATGCAGCATTTCACTTTCCATGAAACCTTTCAAACGGTGTGTAAGATAATGTCAGGGAGACAGAGACTTCATCCCTTTGGGCTGGTGTTTCAGGACACTAGCAGATAAGGACACTGACAGAACAACGCCTCCCTGCCCTGGCAATCTTCCTGGAATAAGACTTTCCTTCCCTTCTTCCTTTCCTCAACTTCCAAGCTGACCAAGCACCAAAGGCAAACCTTACACCCAAGAAACCATAGGGAACAGAAGCTAAGAATGGAACCTCTCACCCAAGAATATCCAAACTCCCAGATACCTAATTGTAGCCAAGAGGCCTCGCTGTTGATGGAGATCTCTAGAAATTGTAGAGGAAATAGGAAGACCTTGATCTCTCTGGAGAAATGGTGGTCTAAAGAATGGTATACAGAACATCGTTTTCTTTTCTCTTTGTATAGAAAGTGGAAGTGGGAAAGAAACAGAAAAGACCACCTGAGTTTATGATCAGGATAACAGGGCTCTTTCTTGTTCCTTCCCACGTCTTTCTACTTAAAGCCATAGGACTAATATGTCATGAGAATGGGATTGCTGCTTCAGTGAAGTCAGCGTCTGTGATGTCATGAAGCTCTGAGGTTCTAGCAACCGCTCCTCACCAAACCAGGCCTCATCACTTCACCTGGCTGGAGTAGTTCTGGGTCAGCCAGGAGTATCAAAATCACTCCAAACTGCTGGAGCTGCCTGGGTATTTCCATAAGACAGTTTGGAAGCGAATTGGGGTCACATTCTACGAGGCCAAATGTGTAGTCTTTGGCTAGGACTGTCTCCAAAACCCCTCTGGACTCCTGAGAAGGGCAAGAGTCCACAATTCCAACTTACCCACATAAGGTCAAGAGAGAATCAGGTGTACAAGCAGCGTCACACGGGGAACTCCACGCCATACACATGTTCATGGTCCTCACACCCTATCAGGATGCTTCTGACCAGGAAATACGCCCCCAGCCATTCCAGGAAAGCTCCGAGTTAACACCCGCAACCATACCAAAGAAATGTCTGGAGTCTTCAACAGTGAGGACAAGAGTTCTTCTTGCATCTTCAGAAATCGTGCTATAAATACCTCCCAATTTTCCCAGCTGGCCAAACATTAAATACAGACCCTACACCCTAGAAGCTTAGGCCCAGGACGGACTCATCTGTTTGGAGATCACAGGAGCAAGCACGGAGCATGTTGGAAGAGAACCAGTCCCCATGTGAAGCCATTGGAAAAGGCCGTCGGGGCAGTTTCAGGAATACAATGTGAATTTACAAAAGGTCGCTGTCTTCTCTGTATTCGAAACGTGCATTCTGTTATCTACTCTGAAGATAATTTCTTTAGAAAGAAGAGCTCATGGAGTGCCCAAGGGCTGACACTTGAGAGAGTCTCAGGTGTGTGTGACTTGTCATCTGGGGTTGTGTTGTGGCTGTCCACTCTCCTGTGGGCTTGTCCTCTCCAGAGGCTCTCCTTGCCTTCCATTCACAGTGTGTGGTGTCTGGGCAAAATATGGTGAGGATAAGCTTTGTGTGTCTGGTGTGCCTGTGAAACGAGACTTTCTACCCACTCCACAAAACTTAAGGCCTCCTGAATTCTGTGGCCAGGTGAGAGGATGTGGACAGGGCTTTCCTCTAGTCCACAGCAGGAGTTTCTGTTCTCCTGGGACTAAGCAACGTAGCCTGAAGAAGGCTGTCCCAACAGTGTTGCAGGTTTCGGAACACGTGATTGCAATTTGGGCAGCTAATGTCATCACCGTCCTGCCTGTGGCCACTTCTCAGTCTTGGTGCTGGCCATCGTATAGCCCAAGATCTTTGGCGCCCTTCGAGGCATCTCCACCAACACTGCCCATCACCAATACACACAAAGAAATTATAATCTTACCACGGTGTCAACAGGTATTGTCTCTGATCATGGTTTCCAGTCTGTCTGCACCTGGTTGCTTCCTGGTGTCTGCTCCAGGAGATACACAGGTTTCTCTGGAGTATATGTCTACAAAGCATGCTGATCAGGAATCCAAGTTCTTCAAGACCCTTGGGTTGCAAGAATGCGTGTCATTCAGAAACTCTCCTTTTCTCCATCAACAGCTATGGGTCAACATTCAAATTGTGGGTTCTAAGTGTGCTCCACTCCCCTGGGCCATTGTCTTTGGCCATGGCTCCCTGCTCTCTAAAGCACCAACCGTCCAATTCTCCCATTAACCCTGTCTACTCCCTTCTCCCATGGTCTCTGTGACTTCTTCTCTCCTTCGCTATGGAGTGTGATTTCTAGGCTTCAGGTCCATTTTTGCCATGTTTCCATTGATGTGGTCATCCTCTGGCTGTGCTGAAGGCTGAAGACAAGCCTGGAGCTCCCAGACACTTCTCCCATCTTCTGTCCTCCCAATGCACTGTGGACTCTTATGGAGCCAGAAGCAAGAAGGCATTCTTGTCCTTGTGACATGTGGCGGAAAATGAGAGAGCATTGGGCTGTGTCAGATCTGATGGGACAGTCAATGCCGGAAATTTGGCCGAACAGGCTGTAACGTGATTTTCCACTGTGTTTGAAGGTAAATTGTGATCTGGAATAGAGCCGGTTCATATCACTTAAAATATGATTTTTAGCATTTTGTGAAACACACAAACAAACACACACACACTTAAAAGAATGTCACAGAAGTTATGGAACAAGTGTGGTAAAGCACTCATGGAAGCAAAATTCAGAGAAAATACCATAAAAAACAAAAGCTTAGAGAATCAATGTAACAAACCATCCAATTTGGATAAGTTCACTCCTTTCCTATCAAGAATTAATTAATTAATTAGTTAATTAAACAACCTTACCTAAAACCCCTACACACAAGTCTGCCAGCAAATCCAATACCAGATAGAACAGGACACATTCCAAGACACATACGCACTACCATGACAATATCAAGAGTCATACATATCTGACGTCTCAGGTAATGACTTTTGTAGCAGTTTTGAGGCTTTTGAAGCAGTCCACAAATATTCCCAACACACAGAAAGCAAGTTTCAAATCAATACCCTGGTCCACAATTCGAGACATTTAATGGTAATGTCGGGTTTTCTCATCTATTCCCAAAATGTAGGAAGAGTGAAGACTCTAATTTACAATGTCCAAAGACCCAATTCACATAAGGACCTTATAGGAAACCAATTGCATTCAATTTTAATCAGTAAGATAATAAAACTAGAATTCATTTCTCTTCTCTACATTTCTTCATCTCCATGTAAAACACATTGTTTTGCTTTCTATCAATTATTTTTTCTTATATTAGGCAGGCCAGCCTTTCATCAATCCTACGTTTTTACATAGTGTTCCCTGATTCTGTATTTGCATATAACACCAAGTGCTCATCCTCATATAATGCCACCCCACCTCAATACCCATTATACAGTTGCCTCTTTTTGGCATGTCTTATCTTCCCGTAAACCTCACTTGGTCCCCAAAATCCTGAGCCTCTCCTGGTGCGTCTCCCTTTCTAACTTCTTTTCTTTCCGTTTTCCCTTACTACTACCTATGTCCATGGTATTCCTCATGGTCCACATAGGAGTGAAGCCATAGGATATTTCCCTTGGTCTGCTTGCATTTTCATTTGGAAATCATCTTCATTATCATCATCTTCATAAACACCTTTATCCACTAGCCCTTATAAGGGTATCTCTGCTCCTTCCACAGTGAAGCTAGAGTGGCCATGGCAGGCCATCGATGTTGGCCGTTCAATTTCATCTGAATAAAGAGCATTGCTCAACATGGCTCTCCCCATGATTATGGCATGTAGCATTAACTAATGATACCAGGAGTGTTGACCAGGGCTCTTTCTTTAGGGGTAGCGATCATGCAGCATTTCACTTTCCATGAAACCTTTCCAACGGTGTGTAAGATAATGTCAGGGAGACAGAGCCTTCATCCCTTAGGACTGGTTTTTCAGGACACTAGCAGATAAGGACACGGACAGCACAAGGCATCGCTACCCTGGCAATTTTCCTGGAATTGTGACTTTCCTTCCCTTCTTCCTTCCCTCAACTTCCAAGATGACCAAACACCAAAGGTAGACCTTACACCTGAGAAAACATAGGGAATTGAAGTTAAGGATGGAACTTTTCCCCAAGGATATCAAACGTCCCAGATACCTAATGGTAGCCAAGAGACCTCACTGTGGATTGAGATCTCTAGAAATTGCAGTGGAAATAGGTACACTTTGCTCTCCTGTTGAAATGTTGGTCGAAAGAAAGGTATACAGAACATCATTTGCTTTTCTCTTTGTATAGAAAGTGGAAGTGGGAAAGAAACAGAAAAGACCACCTGAGTTCTTGATCAGGATAACAGGGCTTTTTCTTGTTCCTTCCCACGTCTTTCTACTTAAAGCCATAGGACTCATATGTCATGAGATTGGGATTGCTGCTTCAGTGAAATCAGCTTCTGTGATGTCACAAAGCACTGAGTTCCTAGCAACCACTCCTAACCAAACCAGGCCTCATCACTTCACCTGGCTGGAGTAGTTCTGGGTCAGCCAGGAGTATCCAAATCACTCGAAACCGCTGGAGCCGCCTGGGGATTTCCCCAAGAGAGTTTGTGAAGCGATTTGGCCAAATTTCTAGTGTTTGGCCGGGACTGTCACCACCACCCCGGTGGACTCCGGAGAAAGGCAAGAATCCACAATTCCATCTTACACACGTAAGGTCAAGAAAGAGTCTGGAGTACAGGCAGCCTCACACAGGGAAATCCACGCCAGATACTTGGGGACTACGACCACCAGCATCAAGAAAAAAGTGGCCACAGGCACGACGGTGAAGACATAAATTGCCCAAACTGCAATCATGGATTCCCAAACCTGGAATACTGTTGGGACTGCCTTCTTCAGGCCACGATGGCTTCACAAGGGGATTCACCGATGGCTTCATAAGGGGATTGGCTTCACAAGGGGATTCACAAGGGGATGGCTTCACAAGGGGATTGGTTCCCTTCCAACATGCTCCGTGCTTCCTCCTGTGAGCTCCAAACAGATGAGTCCGTCCTGGGCCTAAGTTTCTAGGGTGTCGGTTCTGCCTTTAATGTTTGGTCAGCTGGGAAATTTGGGAGGCATTTATGGCACGATGTCTGGAGATGCAAGAAGGACTCGTGTCCTCACTGTGGAAGACTCCAGATATGACTTTGGTATGGTTGCGGGTGTTCACTCTGAGCTTACCTCGGGGGGCGGGGGTCGTATTTCCTGGTCAGAAGCATCCTAATAGGGTGTGAGCATGATGAACATGTGTGTGGTGTGGAGTTCCCCGTGTGAGGCTCTGTGCACTTGACTCTTTCTTGACCTTATGACGGTAAGGTGTAATTGTGGATTCTTGCCTTTCTCAGGAGTCCAGAGGTATGTTGTTGACAGTCACGGCCAAAATTACAAATTCAGCCATGGAGAAGGTGACCCGAAATAGCTTCCCAAACTGTCTTGTGATAATACCCAGGGGGCTCCAGCGGTTTGGAGTGAATTTGATATTCCTGGCTGACCCAGAACTACTCCATCCAGGTGAAGTGATGAGGCATGGTTTGGTGAGGCGTGGTTGCTAGGACCTCAGAGCTTTTTTGACATAACAGAAGCTGTCTTCACTGAAGCAGCAGTCCCTTTCTCATGACATATGAGTCCTATGGCTTTAAGTAGAAAGACCTGGGAAGGAACAAGGAAGATCCCTGTTATCCTGATCATGAACTCAGGTCGTCTGTTCTGTTTCTTTCCCACTTCCACTTTCTATACAAAGAATAAAGAAAAGATGTTCTGTATAACATTCTTTAGACCAACATTTATTAGAGAGAGCAAGGTGTTCCTATTTCCACTGCAATTTCTAGAGATTTCAATCAACAGCGAGGTCTCTTGGCTACCATTATGTCTCTGGGAGGTTTTATATCCTTGGGTGAGAAGGTCCTTTCTTAGCTTCTGTTCCTATGATTTCTCAGGTGTAAGGTCTGACTTTGGCGCTTGGTCAGCTTGGAAAGTGAGGGTAGGAAGAAGGGAAGGGAAGTCACAATTCCAGGAAAATTGTAAGGGTAGTGATGCGTTGTGCTCTCCGTGTCCTTATCTGCTAGGGTCATGAAACACCAGTCCTAAGGGATGAAGGCTCGGACTACCTGAAATTACCTTAAACCCCGTTGCAAAGGCTTCATGGAGAGTGAAACTTTGCGTGATCGCTAAACCTAAAGAAAGGACCCCGGTCAGCACTCTTTGTCATCATTAGTTAAAGCTACATGCCATAGACATGGGGAGAGCCATGTGGAGCAACTCTCTTTATTCAGATGAAAAAAACAGCCAACATCCATGGCCTGCCATGGCCACTCTAGCTTCACTGTGGAAGGAGCCGAGATACCCTTTTAGTGCTGGTGGATAAAGATGATTATGAAGATGATGATAAAGATGATGATTTCCAAATGAAAATGCAAGCTGACCAAGGGAACTATCCTATGGCTTCACTCCTATGTGGCCCATGAGGCATACCATGGACATGAGTAGTAGTAAGGGAAAACGGAAGGAGAAGTCAGAGAGGGAGACGCACCAGGAGAGACTCAGGACTTTGGGGACCAAGCTGAGGGTTACAGGAGGATAAGACCTTCCATGAAGAGGGTGCTGGTTAATGGGTATGGAGTTGGTGTGGCATTATATGAGGATGAGCTCTGGGTGGTATACGCAATTAAAGAATCAGGGAACAGTATGTCAAAAAACGTAGGATGGATGAAAGACTAGCTTGCTGAATATAAGAAAAAATAGTGAATAGAAAACAAAACAGGCCGTTTCACGTGAAGATGAATAAAGAAAGTGAAGAAATGAATTCTAGGTTTATTATCTTACTGATTAAAATTGTATGCAATTAATTTCCTATAAGGTCCTTATCAGAATTGGGTCTTTGGACATTGCAAATTAGAGTCGTACCTCTTCCTACATTTTATAAATAGATGAGAAAAGCCAACATTACCATTAAATGTCTCGAAATGTGGACCAGCGAATTGATTTGATCCAGGCTTTCTGTGTGTTGGGAGATCTTTGAGGACTACTTCAAAAGCCTCAAAAGCTGCCTCAAAAGTCATTACCTGAGACGTCAGATATCTATGTCTCATGATCTTGTCATGGTAGTGGGTATGCGTCTTGGAATTTATCCTTTTCTCTCCGGTATTGGATTTGCTGGCATACATGTGTGGAGGGGTCTTTCAGATAAGTTGTTTTATTAATTAATTAATTAATTCTTGATAGTTAAGTAGTTAACTTATCCATTTTGGACTGTTTGTTTCTTTGATTCTCTTAGACTTTTTTATTAATGGTATTTCCTCTGAATTTAGCTTCCATGAGTGCTATTCCTCACTTGCTCCCTAACTTCTGTGGGACTCTTTTAAGAGTGTGTGTGTGTGTGTGTGTGTGTGTGTGTGTGTGTGTGTGTGTGTGTCTTCCACAAAGTGCTAATAATGATATTTTAAGAGATATGAAGCTGCTCTATTCCAGACCACAATTCACCCTCAAACACAGTGGAAACTCACGTTACATCCCGTTTGGCCTCATTTCCTGCATGGAATGTCCCATTTGATCCACTTTTAGAAACACAGATTCTGACTACCCAGCCTGGAACAAACAACAAATTTGGGTGCCTGGTTAGAATCTAATTTTCTGTCCCTTTTTCTTGCTCTTTCACAAGTTACTTTACTTCCATTAGTGAGTCAAATCGTATGGAGTAATCTTTCTGGGTCTGACAGATATGACACAGCCCAGTGCTTTTTCTCATTCCGCCACATGTCACAGGGAGCAAGAATATCTCCTTGCTTATGGCTCCATAAGATTCCTCAGTGGATTTGGAGGTCAGGGAGATGGTAGAAGTGCCTGGTAGATCCAGGCTTGTCCTCAGCCATCAACACATCCAGAAGATGACCACATCAATATAAACATGGCATAAATGGACCAGAAGCCTAGAAATCACAATCCACAGTGAAAGAGAGAAAAAGTCACAGAGAGCATGGGAGAATGGTGTAGATAGGGCTTATGGCAGAATTAGATGGTTTGTGCTTCAGAGGGCAGGATCCATGGCCAAAGACAAAGGCCCAGGGAAGATGAGCACACTTAGAACCCTCAATTTGAATGTTGACCCATAGGTGTTGGCGGAGAAAAGGAGAGTGTCTGAAGGACACGAATTCTTGCAACCCAAGGGTCTTGAGTCCCGGAGATTCCAGATCAGCAAGCTTTGCAGACATAAACTCCAGAGAACACTGTGTATCTCCTGGAGAGGACACCAGCAAGCAACCTGGTACTGACAGCCTGTAAACCACGATCAGAGAAAATGCCTTTTCACACCGTGGTAAGATTATTATTTCTTTGTGTGCATTCATGATGGGCAGTGTTGGTCGAGATGCCTCGATGGTCACCAAATGTACATGGGCTTTACGACCGCCAGTATCAAGACTGAGATGTGGCCACAGGCAGGACAGTGAGGACATTAGCTGTCCAACCTGCAATCACGGATTCCCAAACCTAGAACACTGTTGGGACTACCTTCTTCAGGCCACATTGCTTAGTACCAAGAGAACAGAAAATCCTGCAGGGGACAAGAAGAATGCCCTGCCAACATCCTCTCACCTGGCCAGAGAATTCAGCAGGTCTTAAGTTTTGTGACTGGGTTGAAAGTCACGTTTCACAGGCACACCATATTTGGCGCAGACACCACACACTCTGAATGGAAGGCAATGAGAGCCTCTGCAGAGGACGAGCCCACAGGTTAGTCGACAGTCACAACACAACCGCAGAGACATGTCCAAACACCTGAGACTCTCTGAAGCGCAATGCCTTGGGTATTCCATCCTAAAGAATTTATCTTCAGGATAGATAACAAAATGCGCATTTCGAATTCAGAGAAGACAGAGAAATTTTTTAGATTCACTTTGTATTTCTGAAACTGGCCCAAAAGCCTTTACAGATGGCTTCACATGGGGATTGGTTCTCTTCCAGCATGCTCCATGCTTGCTCCTGTGAGCTCCAAACAGATGAGTCCATCCTGGGCCTAAACTTCTAGGGTGTAGAGTCTGCCTTTAATGTTTGGTCAGATGGCAAAATTGGGAGGCATTTATGGCACGATTTCTGGAGATGACTTTTGGGCCAGTTTCAGGAATACATCGTGACTCTCCAAAATGTCTCTGTCTTCTCTGTATTCGAAACGTTCATTCTGTTATCTACCCTGAAGATAATTTCTTTAGGAAAAAGAACTTATGGAGTGTCCAAGGTCTGGCACTTGAGAGATTCTCAGGTGCGTGTGACATGTCCTCTGGCATTGTATTGTGGCTGTCAACTCTCCTGTGGGCTCATCCTCTGCAAAGGCACTCCTTGCCTTCCATTCAGAGTGTTTGGTGTTGGGGCCAAATATGTTGAGGTTAAACTTCGTGGGTGTGTTGGGCCTGTGAAACGTGATCTTAAACCCACTCCAGAAAACATAAATGGTGCTGAATTCTGTGGCCAGTTGAGAGGATTTGGGCAGGGCTTTCTTCTAGTCCCCTGCAGGATTTTCTGTTCTCCTGGGTCTAAGCATCATGGCCTGAAGAAGGCAGTCGTGACAGTGTTGAAGGAATGGGAAATCGTGATTGCAGGTTGGGCAGCTAATGTCCTCACCGTCCTGCCTGTGGCCACATCTCAGTCTTGATACTGGCGGTCGTAGAGCCCAAGGATCTTTGGTGCCCATCAAGGCATCTGCACCGAAACTGCCCATCACGAATGCACACAAAGAAATAATAATCTTACGACGGTGTGAAAAGGAATTGTCTCTGATCGTGGTTTACAGGCTATCAGTACCAGGTTGCTTGCTTGTGTCCATCCTATGTTTTTTGACATAGTGTTCCCTGATTCTTTAATTGCATATACCACCAAGTGCTCATCCTCATATAATGCCATACCACCTCCATACCCATGAACCAGTTCCCTCTTTATGGTATGTATAATCCTTTTATACCTCAGCTTGGTCCCCAAAGTCCTGAGTCTCTCCTGGTGCGTCTCCCTGTCTGACTTCTTCTCCTTCCGTTTTCCCTTACTACAACTCATGTCCATGGTATTCCTCATGGACCACACACGAGTGAAGCCACAGGATATTTCCCTTGGTCTGCTTGCTATTTCATTTGAAATCATCTTCTTTATCATCATCTTCATAATCACCTTTATCTACTAGCACTTAAAGTGTATCTCAGCTCCTTCCACAGTTATGCTAGTGTGGACAGGGCAGGCCATAGATGTTGGCCATTCATTTTCATCTGAATAAAGAGAGTTGCTCAACATGGCTCTCCCCATGACTATGGCATGTAGCATTAACTAATGATGACAAGGAGTGCTGACCAGGGCTCTTTCTTTAGGGGTAGCTATCATGCAGCCTTTCCCTCTCCATGAAGCCTTTGCAACGGTGTTTAAGGTACTGTCAGGCTGACAGAGCCTTCATCCCTTAGGACTGGTGTTTCAGGACACTAGCACATAAAGACATGGACAGCAGAGTGCTTCCATGCCCTGGCAATTTTCCTGGAATTGTGACTTAACTTCCCTTCTTCCTTTCCTCACTTTCCAAGCTGACCAATCACCAAAGATTGGTTACACCTGAGAAACCATAGAGAACAGAAGCTAAGAATAGACGGTCTCACACCAAGATATCCAATCTTCCAGAGACGTAATGGTAGAGGCCTCGCTGTTGATTGTGGTCTCTAGAAATTTCAGTGAAAATAGGAACACTTTGCTCTCTCTGGACAAATGTTGGTCTAAAGAATGCTATACAGAACATCGTTTTCTTTTCTTTGTATAGAATGTGGAAGTTTGACAGAAAGAGAAAAGTCCAACTAAGTTCATGATCAAGCTAACAGGGCTCTTTCTTGTTCCTCCCCACTTCTTTATACCTAAAGCCATAGGACTCAAATGTCATGAGATAGGTTTGCTGCTTCAGTGGAATCAGCTTCTTTGACGTCACAAATCTCTGTGGTCCTAGCAATCACTCCTCACCAAAGCACGCCTCATGACTTCCCCTTGGTGGAGTAGTTCTAAGTCAGCCAGGAGTATCAAAATCACTACAAACCGCTAAACTGCCTGGGTATTTTCCCAAGAGAGTTTGTGAAGCGATTTGGGTCACCTTCTCCACGGCCGAATTTGTAGTTTTTGGCCGTGACTGTCACCATCACCCCTCTGGACTCCTGAGAATGGCAAGAATCCACAATTCCATCTTACCCATGTAAGGTCAAGAAAGAGTCAGGATTATAACCAGCCTCACATGGGGAACTCCACCCCATGCACATATTCATGGTCCGAACACACTATCAGGATTCTTCGTACCAGGAAAAGCAACACAATCCCTCTGAGGAAAGCTCAGAGTTAACACTCGCAACCAAATCAAAGACATGTCTGGAGTCTTCAACTGTGAGGACACGAATTCTTCTTGCATCTCCAGAAATCGTGCCATAAATAGCTCCCAATTTTCTTAGCTGACCAAACATAAGAGGCAGACCCTACACCCTAGAAACTTAGGCCTACTATGGACTCATCTCTTTGGAACTCACAGAAGCAAGCACGAAGCATGTTGGAAGAGAACCAATCCTCATGGGAAGATATCGGAAAAGGCTTTCAGGCCTGTTTCAGGAAAACAACGTGAATCTACAAATGTCTGTCTTCTCTGTATTCAAAATGTACATTCCATTATCTACCCTGAAGATAATTTCTGTAGGATGAAGAGATCATGGAGTGCCCAATGGCTGTCATTTGTGAGTGTCTCAGGTGTGTGTGACATGCCCTCTAGGGTTGTGTTGTGGCTGTCCCCTCTCCTGTGGGCTCGTCCTCTTCAGAGGCCTCCTTGCCTTCCATTCAGAGTGTTTGGTGTCTGGGCCAAATATGGTGAGGTTAAGCTTCGTGGTTTTGCTGTGCCTGTGAAATGTGACTTTCAACCCACTCTACAAAACTTAAGGCATGCTGAATTCTGTGGCCAGGTGAGAGAATGTGAGCAGGGATTTCTTCTAGTTCCCTTCAGGATTTTCTGTTCTTCTTGGACTAAGCAACATGGCCTGAAGAAGGCATTCTAACAGTGTTCCAGATTTGGGAATCCGTGATTGAAGGTTGTGTACCAATGTCCTAACCGTCCTGCCTGTGGCCACTTCTAAGTCTTGATGCTGGTGGTCGCAGTGCCCAAGTATCTTTGGCGCCCATCGAGGCATCTTCACCAACACTGCCCATCACGAATGCAGAAAGAAATAATAATCTTACTACTATGTCAACAGGTATTGTCTCTGATCATGGTTTCCAGGCTGTCTGCACCTGGTTCATGGCTGGTGTCCTCTCCAGGTGATACACAGTGTTCTGCAGTTCTGGATTGTATCTGCAAAGCATGCTGATCTGGAATTCCCGGAACGCAAGACCCTTGGGTCACAAGAATTCGTGTCCTTCAGACTCTCTCCTTTTCTCCGCCAATTGCTATGCTTCAAAATTCAAATTGTGGGTTCTAAGTGTGCTCCATTCCCTTGGGCCTTTGTCTTTGGCCATGGCTCCCTGCCTCTGAAGCACCAACATTCCAATTCTCTCATAAGCCCTGTCTACACCCTTCTCCCATGATCTCTGTGACCTCTTCTATCTTTCTCTGTGGAGTGTGATTTCTAGGCTTCATGTCCATTTATGTCATGCTTACAATGAGGTGGTTATCTTCTGATTGTGCTGATGGCTGTAGACAAGCCTTGAGCTCCCAGACACTTCTACCATCTCCCGTCCTCCAAATGCACTGCAAACACTTATGTAGCCATCAGCAAGAAGGCATCTTGCTCCTTGTGACATGTGGCAGAAAGGAAGAGATCATTGGGTTGTTTCGTATCTGTCAGTCACAGAAAGACAACTACCATACGATTTCACTCACTCATGGAAGTAAAGAAACATGTGAAAAAGAAACAAGTAAAAAAAAGGGTAGGGAATTAGACTATAAGCATGCACACAAAACTTGGTTTTTGTTCCATGCAGGCTCGTCAGAATCTGCATTTCTAAAGGTGGATCAAAAAGGATATTCAATTGTGTATATACCACATGGAGAAGCAACATGGGGGGGTAGGGGGGTAGGAGAAGAATAAATGAAACAAGATGGGATTGGGAGGGAGACAAACCATAAATGACTCTTAATCTCACAAAACAAACTGGGGGTTGCTGGGGGGAGGTGGGATTGGGAGAGGGGGAGCGGGCTATGGACATTGGGGAGGGGAGGCGAACCATAAGAGACTATGGACTCTGAAAAACAACCTGAGGGTTTTGAAGGGTCAGGGGTGGGAGGTTGGGGGAACAGGTGGTGGGTAATGGGGAGGGCACGTTTTGCATGGAGCACTGGGTGTTGTGCAAAAAGAATGAATACTGTTACGCTGAAAAAATAAATAAAATGGAAAAAAAAAAAAAAAAAAAAGGATATTCAATGACGGAAATGTGGCTGAACAGGACGTAACACGAGTTTCCACTGTGTTTAAAGGTGAATTGTGATCTGGAATAGAGCGTCTTCATGTCTATTAAAATATCATTTTATAGTTTTGTGAAACACACACACACATACACACACAGACTTAAAAGAGTCCCACAGAAGTTAGGGAGCATGTGAGGAATAGCACTCATGAGCAAAATTCAGAGAGAATACCATAAAAAACAGAAGCTTAGAGAATCAAAGTAACAAGCTGTCTAAACTGGATAAGTTAACTCCTTAGCTATCAAGAATGAATGAATGAATTATTTAATTAAGCAACCTTACCTAAAAAAAAAAAAAAAAAAAAAACCCTCCACACAAATATGCCATCAAATCCAATACCGGAGAGAATAGGATAAATTCCAAGACACATACGCATTACCATGACAAGGTGAAGAGTTATAGATATCTGACGTCTCAGGGAATGATTTTGAAGCAGCTTTTGAGGCTTTTGAAGCAGTCCTCAAACATCTCCCAACACACAGAATGGTTCAAATCAATTCCCTGGTCCACAATTCAAGACACTTAATGGGAATGGCGGCATTTCTCATCTATTCCTAATATGTAGGAAGAGGGAAGGCTCTAATTTAGAATGTCCAAAGACCCTATTCACATAAGGACCTTATAGGAAACCAATTGCATACAATTTTAATCAGTAAGATAATAAAACTAGAATTCATTTCTCTTCTCTTTCTTTCTCATCTCCATGTGAAACGGCCTGTTCTGCTTTGTATTCACTATTTTTTCTTATATTTGGCAAGCCAGTCTTTCATCCATCCTACGTTTTTTGACATAGTGTGCCCTGATTCTTTAATTGCATATATCACCAAGTGCTCATCCTCATATAATGCCACACCACTTCCATACCCATTATACCGTTCCCTCTTTATGTCAGGTCTTCTCCTCTTGTAACCCTCAGCTTGGTCCCCCAAATCCTGAGTCTCTCCTTGTGCGTTTCCCTGTCTGACTTCTTCTCCTTCCTTTTTCCCTTACTAATACTAATGTCCATGGTATTCCTCATGGACCACATAGGAGTGAAGCCATAGGATACTTCTCTTGGTCGGCTTGTATTTTCATTTGGAAATCATCTTCTTTATCATCATCTTCATAATCATCTTTATCCACTAGCTCTTAAAAGAGTATCTCGGCTCCTTCCACAGTGACACTAGTGTGGGCATGGCAGGCTATTAATGTTGGCCATTCATTTTCATCTGAATAAAGAAAGTTGCTCAACATGGCTCTCCCCATGGCAATGGCATGTAGCATTAACTAATGATGATGAGAAGTTTTGACCAGGGCTTTTTCTTTACGGGTATCGATTATGCAGTGTTTCACTCTCCCTGAAGCCTTTGCAATGGTGTTTAAGGTAATGTCAGGTAGACAGAATTTAAGCTTCGTGGTGTTCGGGTCCGTGATCAATGGAATGAGACTGACACAAAGCAAAAATCAAGCAAATTTTATTTCTCGCCATGCATCAGGAACCAAACTTCATCAGAAACCCAACTGCATCAGAAACCAAACTGCATCAGAAGCCAAACTGCATTAGAAACCAAATTGCATTAGAAACCAAACTGACTAGTAGGTGCCCAAGTCTTGCTGTGGACCACCGCCTCCCAGTCGCTGGGGTCCCTCCTGGAGGCACCCTACCTCACCCTCACTGTACCACAGACCCACTCCCAGCATGGCTGCACCGTTGTCTCCTGAGAGGCTGCTACTGATGGTGGCACTGCCGGAGGCGGCAGGCTGCTTGTGGTGGCGCTGTTGCTGATACTCTGGCTCAAGTTGGCATCGCTCTCGGCAGCGCAGCTGCCACTGCTGCTCTGGGCAAAGCACTGGGCGATGCTGCTTGAGGTGGTGCCGCTGCCCCTGCTGCTCTTGAAGGTGCATGGGGTGCCACCGCTCGTGTTACAGCTCGAGGCGATGGTGCTGCTTCCGCTGCTGCTTTGGGCGGTGCACGGGGAGGTGCCGCTCCTGTTACAGCTTGAGGCAGCACCGCTTCCGCTGCTGCTCTGGGTGAGGATGACAAGGACAACAACCCAGAGGACACAGACTCTACTCCCCATGATGCCACTCCAACAAGGCCACTCCCTGGAAGAAGCCACACACCAGACGAGGCCGCTTCCGACGATGAAGAGGCCATTCTGGATGAGACCACTCAAGGACAGGGCCGCATGCCAACGAGGCCGCTCCCTGGATTGACGCTGCTCTGGCAAGGCCGCTCTGGACAAGGCCACTCCAGCCCTTGTCGCAGCTTGGAGTGGCGAGGCCGCTGGCAGTGGGGCCGCATCTGGGGGCGGTGAGGCTGCTGGAGGCAGCGAGGCTGGTCGCGGTGGGGCTACAGCTCAGGGCGGCGAGGTACCTGGCTCTGGGGCTGCAGCTGGGGCTGGCGAGGCCACCAGCGGTGGGGCCGCGGCTTGGTGCGGCGCTGCTCCCAATGACCCCGATGCTATCACTCCTATGACTACCCTAATGGCTCCCAAAGGCTATCCTAACGGTGATTCTAACTGCTTTTCTAACTGCCATTCTAATTCCTTCTACTTCTCCAAGGGCTATTCTAACTCCTCCTACTTCTCCAACCACTATTCTAAATCCTCCTACTTCTCCCCGCTATTCTAACTCCTCCTACTTCTCCAATGGCTATTCTAACACCTCCGACTTCTCGCCCCACCCAGCCTCACAGTCTACCTTTATAGAGGTGGTTGAGCCCGGCCCACACACAGGAGGCCAATGAGATTTCAACTCACCACAGTTAATATATGCACACCCCACTAATTGGATACAGCTATCTGTCCTGGCCCGCCCCAATATCCGGGGGTTACAGTTCCTCTGGCTAATGAGGCCCCTACATTCCCCCTTTTTCTGAACCTAGATGTCCATCAACAGATGAATGGATCAAGAAGATGTGGTATATATACACAATGGAATACTATGCAGCCATCAAAAGAAATGAAATCTTGCCATTTGCGACGACGTGGATGGAACTAGAGCGTATCATGCTTAGTGAAATATGTCAATCGGAGAAAGACAACTATCATATGATCTCCCTGATATGAGGACATGGAAATCAGTCAAATCCTTGACTTTTCAGCCAGTTCTATGTTCTCCTGTTGTAAGTGGGTTATATTGAGCATGTAAGACTAACATTTATATCGCTCCAATTTTCTTTGTTACAAATGACATTAGGGTGTTTATAATGCAGGGGCCAAAAAGTAACAGTAGTACACAGTCGGCTGATGAGTTAGCCATTCAACGCTTTGTATAACCTTTTCCATTTTTTTCTAATTCCATTCATCTAATTTCCCACCTATACTTCACATAAACAGGTAAAATAGGAGCAACAATAAACTCACAGTTTTTTTAGTCTTAGCTTTAGTCCGTGGTCAGCAGAGTCTGTCGACTGCAGCTTCCATCTCTGGGTCCTCGTCCTCGGCTCGTTTGACGTGACCCGCGTGAATCCAGGCCCTGATGCCTTCTACGTTTAGAAGTTGGTCAGGATAACAGTAAATGGTCCCTTCCAGCGAGGCTCCCAGTTTCCCCCTTGATAGCAATGTATCCAAACCTAGTCCCCAGTTTGCTAAGGATGTGGTTCCACCTCCGTCTCCATCCCAGTGTGGGCAGTCAGGATCCCTGAGTGGGCTTTTTTAAAGGCAGACTAATGCTTACAGTGACTCGAGTACAGACTGATCAGTCATTTCTGCTAGGTCAACCTCTAGTAGTCAAGGACAGAGAGGGGGGATCTCCCAAAAATTATTTCAAATGGGGTCACCTTGCTTAAATAGGGTGTACATTGTGCCCTGAGGAGGGCGAAAGGAAGGAGATCCACCCATCCACCGCTAGTCTCCAGAATTAGTTTTGTCAAGGTCTCTTTAAAAGCCTGGTTCATTCTCTCTACTTGCCCAGAACTCTGAGGCCAGTAGGCAGAATGTAATTTCCAATTAGTGCCCACGGCCTTGGCCAATGCCTGTGAGACTGAACTCACAAATGCAGGGCCCTTGCCTGACCCGATTGCAAGAGGCAGCCCAAACCTAGGAATTATTTCTTCTAGTAGCTTCTTGGCTACCCCTCCTGCCATCTCATGTTTGGTGGGAAAAGCCTCTAACCAGCCTGAAAATGTATCTACAAAAACTAACATGTACTTGTGCCCATATTTTCCAGGTTTCATTTCTGTAAAATCCATTTCCCAATAAATTCCTGGTTCCTTACCTCTTTCTCTTTTCCCTCTTCCCATTTTCATTCTTCCCACATTAACTGCCTGTCATTGAGCACATCTATCGACTACAACCTGTACCATATGGCCTAATTTAGAAACCTGGAACTGCTTGCCTAGAAGCTCCTTGAGTTTGCGTATCCCCAAATGAGTACCCTGATGTATCTGGTCTACTAACTTCTTATCTAGTCTTTGAGGAAGAATTATTTTTCCTGCTTCAGTCTTAGCCCAGTCCCCTTCATAGTTCAATTTAACCCATTTCTGTAAATACTTTAAATCTTCTTCTGAAGAGTTCGGTTTTTCTGGTAGGGCTGGAGCCAGGAGTGTAACCAGTTCTTGCACTGTTTCTTGGGCTGCTTGCTCTGTGGCTTGATCTGCTAATTGGATTCCTTTTGACATCAGATCCGTCCCTTTTGGTGTCCTGGGCAATGCATAAGGCCATCTCTTTTGGGTCCCAAGTAGCCTGGAGGAGAGCCAATATTTCTCCTCTGTTTTTAATTCCTTTTCCTTCTGCTGTTAATAGGCCCCTTTCTTTATAAATAGCCCCATGTATATGAAGAGTAGCAAAGGCGTACCTGCTGTCCATATAGATGTTGGTGGTTTTACCTTTGGCCATCTCCAGTGCCTCAGTGAGTGCAATCAGCTCCACTTTTTGTGACGAAGTTCCATGTGGCAGGGCTGCTATCTAGAGCTGGGCTTGGAATCCTTCCTGTGGGTCTGACCACTCAAAATCAAAAAGGGGTTGAGATTGCCTTGATAAAGATATGCAGAAAAATGCATCCTTGAGATCTAAGACAGTATACACAGTTCTTTGGGGGCCCAGGAGGGAGAGTAGGGTATAGGGGTTAGGAACCATCGGTAGATATCTTCAACCTGTTTATTAACTTCCCACAAGTCCTGAACGGGTCTGTACTCCCCAGTCTTGGCCTTTTTGACAGGCAGCAAAGGTGTGTTCCATGGAGATTTGCAAGGAACTAGTATCCCTTCTCCTCGGAGGTGGTTAATGTGTTTTTTGATCTCTTCCTTTGCTTCCCGGGGAAGGGGGTCCTGCTGATTGGGAACAGCAACAGCCGTCTCCTTTAATTGTACCACAACTGGAGGTTGTCCCCTGACCAAGCCAGGGGTCTTCCCTTCTGCCCAGACCTTGGGAAACTTGACGTGTATGATTTGGAGAAGGCTCCCCGCCTTTGTATCCTCTGGTTTTGAGACTGGTTCATAAAGGAGGTATTCATCTACTGCTTCCATAAGCACCTGTACTGTGGGTTGTCTCAAGGTTACAGTCATGTCTCCTTCCGAGAACTGAATGCCAGCTCATAACTTGTGGAGGAGATCTCTTCCCATCAAGTAATATCGGGCATTAGGGAGGACCAAAAATCAATGTTTATCTACTCCCGAGGCCAAATTTAAAGTCCTTTCTGTTGTCCATTTATGTCTCTCTGTGCCGTTTGCTCCTTGTACCCAAACTTCCTCTCCAGATAGTTTTCCCATAGGTTCAAGTAGTGATGAAAACTGGGCTCCTGTGTCCTCCAAAAAATCAATTGATTTCCCCTCCACTTCAATTTTTACTCTGGGGGCCAGCATTGCTGTCTTCCTTTTGGGGCACTCCCTGGCCCAGTGTCCTTTTTCCTTACAGTAAGCACACTTATCTGAACCTAAGTCTTCCCACCTGCCTTCTCTGTGCTTAGGCTTTTCCTTCCATTTACTATCCCCTAACTATCTCATGTAATGCCAAAACTTTAACCAGCTTTTTGTCTGTTGTTCATCCTCCTGTGCATCCCTGTTGTTAAACATCCTTTCTCCTATTCCCAATAACTCAGATTCTTCCCTTCAAATCCTTCAATTTCCTGAAGTTTCCTCCTTTTATCCGGGACTGACTGACTGGCAAAATCAAGATTCACTACCCCTGATTTTCGGGTTCCTCAGGGTTGATCAGGCTATACATTTTATAGGCTTTAATAAGCCTTTCTAGGAAAGCTCCTGGAGACTCATTCTTACCTTAAGTCACAGTACTTATTCTGGTTTAGTCTGATGCTTTAGTCTGAATGCAACTTTTACTTCTGGAAAATCAGTTATAGGATTTCAACATATCAAAGTCCTGTATTTGTTCTGTAAGTCTTCCATATGAATTTCCTGTAAGGCAGAATTCATCTTACAAGAGAATTAAAACAATTACAAATGACAAAAAAAAACAAAAACAAAACAACCTCAGAATAGTTATTGTTAAATATCAAATGATGACCCTTATAAATACATTAAAGCTCTAGGAAATGTATAGAACCTTTGGAGTTGTTCCAGAATTTACCCAAATGTAACCCAAGGTTTATCATTGAGGTAGCAGTACTTCCTGAGTAACTTAGCACATCAGGAAAAAGCATTATGAGTCAAAGAGATCTCATTTACAATTCTAGGTGGGCAAAGAGAAAACCATTCACATTTTAACCACTTGTGAACTGTTATGACAGCCGTTAAGCAAAAAGCTTGTTTACTAACAGATTGCAAAAGCACAAACCCAGTTCCAGCAACCAGCACCCTAGCACTTCATCCCATTTGTCATCCAAGCTAAACTTCAAAGCTTCAGGTTGCCAAAGACTCTGAAAGCTACTTTAACAATTACCCATTAAAACCCTGAGACAGACAATTAACCACCAGTTCAGTCATCTCTTTGCTAACAGATTTCATGTTCCATGTTCCACTTCAGATGCCATGTTTCCCGCCAGCAAGGGGGAGGGGCTAGGCAGTCCACGTAGGGCCAGAGAAGGCAAGGAATTCCCCAAAACAAAGGGAGTTTTGGCAGCTGCTTGGGAATATTCCTTAAAGTCTCTGTCCTGAGTTAGACTAACCCCAGTTGGATCTAATGATAGCCCTTAACACAAGAAATGAGTGAGGGAGAAGCCCCACATCTATTATGAGGAACAGAGGGATGAAAGTCAGAGTCCCCTTCTCTTTGCTTGCCCCATTCCTTCAAACATAACAAACAACACAGCAGACAACATAAAGACAAGATAAAGACAACCACAGGCCCAGCGTTCCTGCGACCAGTGGGGATTTCCTAGGGGGACTCAAACCCCATGACCGCCCTGGGGGCTCATACCCCCGATGACAACCTCGGGGGACTCTAACCCCCGATGACCACTTTGGAGGACTCGAACCCCTGATGACCGCCTAGGGGGACTCAAACGTCCTGACCATCCAAGGGGACTCGAACTCCCTTACCATCTAGGGGGACTCGAACCCCCCGACCACCCAGGTGGTCTCCCAGTCCACCCAGGGGGACTCAAACCCCCTCTTGATCTACCAGCAGAGGGATGGGGCATCCCCGCATCCACTCCAGCCCTGGGGAGCATGGCTGCATCCAGCTTCTCTCCGGTTGGCCATACCCTGGAGCTCCAACCAGACAGACAGATAAAATCCTAAAACCTCCAGAGGCTTTCCCATAAGTTCCGATGCTGGCTCAGTTCTCAATCTTTGATCCTGGATGAGCCCCCAGTGTTAGGGTCCGTGATCAAAGGAACGAGACTGACACAAAACGAAAATCAAGCAAAGTTTTATTTCACGCCATTCATCAGAAACAAAAGTGCATCAGAAACCAAAGTGCATTAGAAACCAAACTGCATTAGAAAGCAAACTGCATTAGAAATGAAACTGCATTAGAAACCAAACTGACCGGTAGTGCCAGAGTCTTACTGGGGACCACCGCCTACCCAGTCGCTGGGGTCCCTCCTGGAGGCTCCCTGCCTCACCCTCACCATAACACAGACCCACTCCCGGCGTGGCTGCACTGTTGGCTCCTGAGAGGCTGCTCCTGATGGCGGCACTGCCCGTGGCGGCGTGGCTGCTTGTGGTGGCGCTGCTGCTGATACTCTGGTTCAGGGTGGTGTGGTGCGTGGCAGCACCACTGCCTCTGCTTCTCTGGGCAGTGCTGCTCGTGGTGGCACCACTGCCTGCTGCTGCTCTGGGCTGTGCACAGGGCTATTCCGCTTGAGGTGGAGCCACTGCCGCTGCTTCTCTGGGCAGTGCATGGGGCGCCGCCACTCTTGTTATAGCTCGAGGCGCCGCCACTGCCACTGCTGCTCTGGTGTATGGTGCGGTGCTGCTGGCGGTGGCGCCACTGCCACTGCTGCTCTGGGCGGTACACGGGGTGATGCCGCTTGAGGTGGCGCTGCTGCTGCTGCTGTTTTGGGCGGTGCAAGGGGTGGCGCTGCTCACGATGGTGCCTCTGCCGCAGCTACTCTGGGTGGTGCTGCTCACGGTATCGCCGCTGCTGCGGCTGCACTGGGCAGTGCACGGGGCGGTGTCGCTCATGTTATAGCTCGAGGCGGCACCGCTGCCGCTGCTGCTCTGGTGCACGGGGTGGTGCTGCTGGCGGAGGCTCTGCTGCCACTGCTGCTCTGGGCGGTGCACGGGGCGGTGCCACTTGAGGTGCGCTGCTGCCGCTGCTGCTCTGGGCAGTGCACGGGGTGGCACCACTCGTGTTACAGTTCGAGGCAATGCTGCTTCTGCTGCTGCTCTGGGCGAGGAGTACAACGATGACAACCCTGAAGACATAGACTCTGCTCCCCATGATGCCACTCCAAATAGGCCACTCCCTGGACGAGGCCACACACCGGATGAGGCCACTTCCGATGATGAAGAGGCCGCTCTGGACGAGGCTGCTCAAGGACGGGGCCGCATGCCAACGAGGCCGCTCCCTTGAATGACGCCACTCTGGCGAGGCCGCTCCAGACCAGGCCACTCCAACCATGATCATGGCTCAGAGCAGCGATGCCGCTGGCAGCGGGCTACAGCTGGGGGCGGCGAGCCTGCTGGAGGCGGCGAGGCTGGTCGCGGTGTGGCTACAGCTCTGGGCGGTGAGGTCCCTGGCGCCGGCGCTGTAGCTGGAGACAGCAAGGCCACTGGCGGCGGGGCTGCGGCTTGGGGTGGCGCTGCTCTCAATGACCCTGACGCTGTCACTCCTAAGACTACCCTAATGGCTCCCAAAGCTACCCTAATGGCTATTCCTTCTGCTATTCTAACTGCCATTCTAACTCCTCCTACTTCTCAAATGGCTATTCTAACTCCTCCTACTTCTCCAACCGCTATTCTAACTCCTCCTACTTCTCCAATGGCTATTGTAACTCCTCCTATTTCTCAAATGGCTATTCAAATACCTCCTAAACTCCCCCCACCCAGCATCACAGACTAACATTTATAGAGGTGGTTGAGTCCGACCTACACAGGTGGCCAATGAGATTTAAACTCAGCACATTTAATATATGCACACCCCTAATTGGATACGGCTATCTGACCTTACCCACCCATATATCCAGGGTTTAGAGTTCCTCTGGTTAATCAGGCCCCTACAAGGAGTACAAGCAGCCTCACATGGGGAATTCCAGGCCATAAACTTGTTCATGGTCCTCACACCCTATCAGGATGCTTCTGACCAGGAACAGCGCCCCCCACCTTCCGAGGAAAACTGAGTTAACACCCGCAACCATACCAAGGACATGTCTGGAGCCTTCAAGCATGAGGACACGAGTTCTTCTTGCATCTCCAGAAATTGTCATCTAAATGCCTCCCCATTTTCCCAGCTGACCAAACATTAAAGGCAGACCCTACACCCTAGAAGCTTAGGCCCAGGACGGACTCATCTGTTTGGAGCTCACAGGAGCAAGCACGGAGAATTTTGGAAGAGAACGAATCCCCATGTGAAGCAATATGAAAAGGCCTTCGGGCGAGTTTCAGGAATACAATGTGAATCTACAAGAGGTCTCTGTCTTCTCGGTATTCAAAATGCACATTCTGTTATCTACCCTGAAGATAATTTCTTTAGGAAGAAGAGATCATGGAGTGCGCAAATTCTGGCACTTGAGAGAGTATCAGGTGTGTGTGACCTGCCCTCTGGGGTTGTGTTGTGGCTGTCCACTCTCTTGTGGGCTCGTCCTCTGCAGAGGCTCTCCTTGTCTTCCATTCACAGTTTGTGGTGTCTGTGCCAAATATGGTGAGGGTAAGCTTTGTGGGTCTGGTGTGCATGGAAACGTGACTTTCAACCCACTCCAAAAAATTTAAGGCCTGCTGAATTCTGTGGCTAGGTGAGAGGATGTGGGCAGGGCATTCTTCTTGTCCCCTGCAGGATTTTCTGTACTCATGGGATGAAGCAACGTGCCCTGAAGAAGGCCGTCCCAACAGTTCGAGGTTTGGGAATTCGTGATTGCTGGTTGGGCAGCTAATGTCCTCACCTTCCTTCCTGTGGCCACTTCTCAGTCTCGATGCTGGTGGTCGTAGAGTCCAAGTTACTTTGGCGCCCATCCAGGCATCTCCACCAACACTGCCCATCACGAATGCACACAAAGAAATAATAATCTTACCACGGTGACAACAGGTATTGTCTCTGATCATGGTTTCGGCTGTCTGCACCTGGTTGCTTGCTGGTGTCCTCTCCAGGAGATACACAGTGTTTTCTGGCATCTATGTCTGCAAAGCATGCTGATCAGGAATCGCCAGGCCTCAAGAACGTTGGGTTGCAGGAACTCGTGTCCTTCTCTCTGTTTCATTTCGGGGCGTCAGGTCCATTTACACCATGTTTCCATTGATGTGGTCATCCTCTGGTTGTGCTGATGGCTGAAGACAAGCCTAGACCTCCCAGACATTTCTAGAGTCCCCCTGTCCTCCAGATCACTGCGGACTCTTATGGAGCCATAAGCAAGAAGGCATTCTTGCTCCTTGTGACATGTGGCAGAAATCGAGAGAGCATTGGGCTGTGTCATTCACAGAAAGACAACTACCATACGATTTCACTCACTCATGGAAATAAAGAAACATGTGAAAAAGCAGGAAAAAGAGACAGGCAATTAGACTTTAACCAGGCATACAAAATTTGGTGTTTGTTCCAGGCAGGCTAGTCAGAATCTTCGTATCTAAAAGTGGATCAAATGGGACATTCCATGCACGAAATGTGGCCGAACGGGATGTAACATGAGAGTCCACTGTGTTTGAAGGAGAATTGTGATCTGGAATAGAGCAGCTTCATATCTCTTAAAATATCATTTTTAGCGTTTGGTACAACACACACACACACACACACACACACACACACACACACACACTCTTAAAGAGACCCACAGAAGTTAGGGAGCAAGTGAGGAATAGCACTCAGGGAAGCAAAATTCAAAGAAAATAAAATTAAAAAAAAAAAAAAGCTTAGAGAATGAAAGTAGCAAACCTTCCATACTATATAAGTTTACTTCTTACCTATCAAGTATTAATTAATTAATTAATTAATTAATTAATTAATTAATTAAGCAACCTTACGTAAAAGACCCCTACACAGAAGACTGCCAGCAAATCCAATACTGGAGAGAAAAGGACAAATTCCAAGACACATACGCACTACCGTGACAAGATCGTGAGTCATACATAACTGACGTCTCAGGTAATGACTTTTGAAGCAGCTTCTGAGGCTCTTGAAGCAGTCCTTAAACATCTCCCAACACACAGAAAGCCCGGTAAAAATCAATTCCCTGGTACACAATTCGAGACCTTTAATGGTAAGGTCGGCTTTGCTCATCTATTCCCAAAATGTAGGAAGAGGGAAGACACGAATTTACAATGTCCAAAGACCCAATTCACATAAGGACCTTATAGGAAACCAATGGCATAAAATTTTAATCAGTAAGAAAATAAAACCAGAATTCGTTTCTCTTCTCTTTCTTTCTTCATCTAAACGTGAAACGACCTGTTTTGCTTTCTATTCACTATTTTTTCGAATTATCGGTAAGCCAGCGTTTCATCCATCCTAAGTTTTTTGACATAGTGTACCCTGATTCTTTAATTGCATATACCACCATGTGCTGCTCCTCATATAATGCCACCACACCTCCATACAAATTATCCAGTTCCCTCTTTATATCATAACTTATTCTCCTGTAACCCTCAGCTTGGTCCCCAAAGTCCTGAGTCTCTCCTGGTCCGTCTCCCTGTCTGACTTCTTTTCCTTCCGTTTTCCCTTCCTACTACTCATGTCCATGGTATCCCTCATGGGCCAAATATTAGTTAACACTTAGGATATTTCCCTTGGTCTGCTTGCATTTTCATTTGGAATTCATCTTCTTTATCATCATCTTCATAATCATCTTTATCCATTAGCCCTTAAAAGTGTATCTTGCCTCCTTCCACAGTGATGCTAGAGGGGGCATGGCAGGCCATCGATGTTAGCCATTCATTTTCATCTGAGTAAAGAGTGTTGCTCAACATGGCTCTCCCCATGACTATGGCATGTAGCATTAACTAAGCATGACAAGGATTGATGCTCAGGGCTCTTTCTTTAGGGGTAGCGATCATGCAGAGTTTCACTCTCCATGAAGGATTTGCAAATGTGTTTAAGGTAATGTCAGGTAGAGTGAGCCTTTTCCCCTTAGGACTGGTGTTTCAGGACAGTAGCAGATAAGGACACGGACAGCACAACCCATCTCTGCCCTGGCAATTTCCTGGAATTGTGACTTTCCTTCCCTCCTTACTTCACTCACTTTCAAAACTAACCAAGCACCAAAGGCAGACCTTACACCCAAGAAACCATAGGGAACAGAATCTAAGAATGGACCCTCTCACCCAAGGATATCCATCTTCCCAGAGACCTAATAGTAGCCAAAAGGCCTCAATGTTGATTGAGATATCTAGAAATTGCAATGAAAATAGGAACACCTTTCTCTCTCTGGATAAATGTTGGTCTAAGGAATGGTAGACAGAACATCGTTTTTGTTTCTCTTTGTATAGAAAGGGGAAGTGGGAAAGAAACAGAAGGCCAGCTGAGTTCATGATCAGGCTAATAGGGCTCTTTCTTGTTCCTTCCCAGGTCTTTCTATTTAAAGACATAGGACTCTTATGTCATGAGAATGGGATTGCTCCTTCAGTGAAGTCAGCTTCTGTGACGGCACAAAGCTCTGAGGTCCATGAAATTACTCCTTACCAAACCGCGCCTCATCACTTCACCTGGCTGGAGTAGTTCTGGGTCAGCCAGGAGTATAAAAATCAATCCAAACTGCTGGAGCCGCCTTGGTATTTCCCCAAGACAGTTTGTGAAGCGATTTGGGGTCACCTTCTCCATGGCCGAATTTGTAGTCTTTGGTCGGGACTGTCACCACCACCCCTCTAGACTCCTGAGAAAGGCAAGACTCCACAATTCCATCTTACCCACGTAAGGACAAGAAAGAGTCAGGAGTAAAAGCAGCCTAACACGGGGAACTCTACCCCTTACACATGTGCATGGTCCTCACACACTATCAGGATGCTTCTGACCAGGAAAAGCGACCTCTGCCCTCCCAGGAAAGTTCCGAATTAACACCTGCAACTATACCAAAGACATGTCTGGCATCTTCCACAGTGAGTACACGAGTTCTTCTTGCATCTCCAGAAATCGTGCCATAAATGCTTCCCAATGTTCCCAGCTGACCAAACATTAAAGGCAGACCCTACACCCTAGAAGCTTAGGCCAAGGACGGACTCATCTGTTTTGAGCTCACAGGAGCAAGCACGGAGCATGTTGGAAGAGAACCAATCCCCATGGGAAGCCATCGGAAAAGGCTTTCGGGCCAGTTTCAGGAATACAACGTGAATGTACAAATGGTCTCCTTCTTCTCTGTATTCGAAACGTGCATTCTGTTATCTACCCTGAAGATAATTTCTTTAGGATGAAGAGCTCATGGAGTGCCCAAAGGATGGCACTTGAGAGAGTCTCAGGTGTGTGGGACATGCCATCTGGGGTTGTGTTGTGGCTGTCCACTCTCCTGTGGGCTCTTCCTGTGCAGATGTTCTCCTTGCTTTCCAGTCAGAGGTTTTGGTGTCTGGGCCAAATATGTTGTGCCTGTAAAACGCGACTTTCAACCCACTCCACAAAACTTAAGGCCTGCTGTATTCTGTGGCCAGGTGAGAGGACGTGGGCAGGGCTTTCCTCTAATCCCCTGCAGGATTGTCTGTTCTCCTGGGACTAAGCAACGTGGCCTGAAGAAGGCAGACCCAACAGTGTTCCAGGTTTAACAATCCGTGATGGCAGGTAGTGCAGCTAATGTCGTCACCGTCCTGCCTGTGGCCACTTCTCAGTCTTGATGTTGGCGGGAGTAGAGCCCAAGAATCTTTGGCGCCCATGGAGGCATCTCCAGCAACACTGCCCATCATGAATGCAAACAAAGAAATAAAAATCTTACCACGGTGTCAACAGGTATTGTCTCTGATCATGGTTTCCAGGCTCTCTACAACTTGTTGCTTGCTGTTGTCCTCTCCAGGAGATACACAGTGTTCAGCAGTTCTGGAGTGTATGTCTGCAAAGCATGCTGATCTGGAATCCCCAGGGCTCAAGACACTTGGCTTGCAGGAATTTGTGTCCTTCAGACACTCTCCTTTTCTCCGCCAACAGCTATGGTCAACATTCAAATTGTGGGTTCTAAGTGTGCTCCTCTCCCCTGGGCCTTTGTCTTTGGCCATGGCTCCCTGCCCTCTGAAGCACCAACCATCCAATTCTCCCATAAGCCCTGTCTACACTCTTCTCCCATCGTCTCTGTGACTTCTTCTCTCGTTTGCTGTGGAGTGTGATTTCTAGGCTTCAGGTCCATTTATGCCATGTTTCCTTTGATGTGATCATCTTCTGGTTGTGCTGATGGCTGAAGACAAGCCTGAGATCGCAGACACATCTACCATCTCCCTCTCTTCCAGATGCACTGCTGACTCTTATGGAGCCATAAGCAAGATGGCATTCTTGTTCCTTGTGACATGTGGCAGAAAGGGAGAGAGCTTTGGGCTGTGTCATATCTGTCAGTCACAGAAAGACAATTACCATATGATTTCACTCAGTCTTGGAATTAAAGAAACATGTGAAAAAGCAAGAAAAAGGAACAGGCAATTAGACTCTAACCAGGCACACAAAATTTGGTGTTTGTTCCAGGCAGACAGTCAGAATCTGCATATCTAAAAGAGGATCAAATGGGACATTCCATGCAGGAAATATGGCCGAACGGGATGAAACGTAAGTTTCCACTGTGTTTGAAGGTAAATTGTGATCTGGAAAAGAGCAGCTTCATATCTCTTAATATATCACTTTTTAGCGTTTTGTGAACACACACACACACACACACACACACACACACACACACACTCTTAAAAGAGTCCCACAGAAGTTAGGGAGCAAATGAGGATTTGCAATCAGGGAAGCAGAATACAGAGAATATACCATTTAAAAAAAAAAAAAAAAGCTTAGAGAATGAAAGTTACTAACCGTCCAAACTGGATAAGTTAACGCCTTATCTAACAAGAGTTAATTAGTTAATTAATTAATTAAACAACCTTTCCTAAAAGACCTCTACACAGAAGACTGCCAGCAAATCCAATACTGGAGAGAAAAGGACAAATTCCAAGACCATACGCACTACCTTGACAAGATCATGAGTCATACTTATCTGACGTCTTAGGTAATGACTTTTGAAGCAGCTTCTGAGGCTCTTGAGCAGTCCTCAAACATCTCCCAACACACAGAAAGCCCAGTAAAAATCAATTCCCTGGTACACAATTCGAGACCTTTAATGGTAAGGTCGGCTTTGCTCATCTATTCCCAAAGTGTAGGAAGAGGGAAGACTCGAATTTACAATGTCGAAAGACCCAATTCACATAAGGACCTTATAGGAAACCTATGGCATAAAATTTTAATCAGTAAGAAAATAAAACTAGAATTCGTTTCTCTTCTCTTTCTTTCCTCATCTCCACGTGTAACGACCTGTTTTGCTTTCAATGCACTATATTTTAGAATTATCGGCAAGCCAGCGTTTCATCCATCCTACGTTTTATGACATAGTGTTCCCTGATGCTTTAATTGCATATACCACCATGTGCTCCTCCTCGTATAATGCACCAAGCCTCCATACCCATTATCCAGTTCCCTCTGTATGGCATATCTTATTCTCCTGTAACCCTCAGCTTGGTCCCCAAAGTCCTGAGTCTCTCCTGGTGCATCTCCCTATCTGACTTCTTTTCCTTCCGTTTTCCCTTCCTACTACTCATGTCCATGGTATTCCTCATGGGCCAAATATTAGTTAACACTTAGGATATTTCCCTTGGTCTGCTTGCATTTTCATTTGGAATTCATCTTCTTTATCATCATCTTCATAATAATCTTTATCCTTTAGCCCTTAAAAGGGTATCTCGGCTCCTTCCACAGTGATGCTAGAGGGGGCATGGCAGGCCATCGATTTGTCCGTTCATTTACATCCGAATAAAGAGAGTTGCTCAACATGGCTCTCCCCATGACTATGGCATGTAGCATTAACTAATGATGACAAGGAGTGCTGACCAGGGCTCTTTCTTTAGGGGTAGCGATCATTCAGATCTTCACTCTCCAAGAAGCTTTGTAACCGTGTTTAAGGTAATGGGAGGTTGACAAAGCCTTCATCCCTTGGGCCTGGTATTTAAGGACACTACAGTAAGGACACGGACAGCACAACACATCCCTTCCCTGGCAATTTTCCTGGAATTGTGACTTTCCTTCCCTTCTGCCTTCTCTCACCTTCCAAGCTAAACAAACACCAAAGGCAGACCTTACACCTGAGAAACCATAGGGAATAGAAGCTAAGAATGTACCATCTCACCCAAGATCATCGAAGCTACCGGAGACATATTTGTAACCAAGATGATGTGCTGTTGATTGAGATCTCTAGAAATTGCGATGGAAATAGGAACACCTTGCTCTCTCTAAGAAATGTTGTTCTAAAGAATGATAAACAGAACATCGTTTTCTTTTCTCTTTGTACAGAAAAGGGAAGTGGGAAAGAAACAGAACAGACCACCTTAGTTCATGATTAGGCTAACATGGCCCTTTCTTGTTCCTTCCCAAGTCATTCTACTTAAAGCCATAGGACTCATATGTCATGAGAATGGGATTGCTGCTTCAGTGAAGTCAGCTTCTGTGACGTCACAAATCTCTGAGGTCCTAGAAACCACTCCTCACCAAACCACGCCTCATCACTTCACCTGGCTGGAGTAGTTCTGGGTCAGCCAGGAGTATCAAAATCACTCCAATCCGCTGGAGCCGCCTGTGTATTTCCCCAAGAGAGTTTGTGAAGCGATTTGGGTCACCTTCTCCATGGCCGAATTGGTAGTCTTTGACCGTGACTGTCACCACCACCCCCCTGGAAAGCTGAGAAGGGCAAGAATCCACAATTCCATCTTACACACATAAGGTCAAGAAAGAGTCAGGAGTACAAGCAGCCTCACACGGGGAAATCCACGCCAAATACATGTTCATGGTCCTCAACCCTATCAGGATGCTTCTGACCAGGAAAAGTGCTCCCCGCCCTCTGAGGAAGTCTAAGAGGTAACACCCACAACCATACCAAATACATATCTTGAGTCTTCAATTATGAGGACACGAGTACCTCTTGCATCTCCAGTAATCATTCCATAAATGCCTCCCCATTTTCCCAGCTGACCAAACATTAAAGGCAGACCCTAAACCCTGGAAGCTTAGGCCCAGGATGGACTCATCTGTTTGGAGCTCACAGAAGCAAGCACGGAGCATGATGGAAGAGAACCAATCCCCATGGGAAGCCATCGGAAAAGGCTTTTGGGCCAGTTTCTGGAATACAAACTGAATCTACAAAAGGTCTCTGTCTTCTCTGTATTCGAAACGCTCATTCTCTTATCTACCCTGAAGCTAATTTCTTTAGGAAGAAGAGCTCATGGAGTGCTTAATTTCTGGCACTTGAGAGAGTCTCGGGTGTGTGTGACATGCCCTCTGGGGATCTGTTGTGGTTGTCCACTCTCCTGTGGGCTCGTCCTCTGCAGAGGCTCTCCTTGCCTTCCATTCACAGTGTGTGGTGTCTGTGCCAACTATGGTGAGGTTAAGCTTCGTGGGTCTGGTGTGCCTGGAAACGTGACTTTCAACCCACTCCAAAAAATTTAAGGCCTGCTGAATTCTGTGGCTAAGTGAGAGGATGTGGCCAGGGCATTCTTCTTGTCCCCTGCAGGATTTTCTGTTCTCCTGGGATAAGCAACTTGGCCTGAAGAAGGCCGTCCCAATAGTGTTCCATGTTTGGTAATCAGTGATGGCTGGTTGGGCAGCCAATGTCCTCACCTTCCTGCCTGTGGCCACTTCTCAGTCTTGATGCTGGCGGTCGTAGAGCCCAAGTTACTTTGGCGCCCATCGAGGCATCTCCACCAACACTGCCCATCAGGAATGCACAGAAAGAAATAAGAATCGTACCACGGTGTCAACAGGTATTGTCTCTGATCATGGTTTCCAGGCTGTCTGCACCTGGTTGCTTGCTGGTGTCCTCTCCAGGAGATACAGAATGTTATCTGGAGAATATGTCGGCAAAGCATTCTGATCTGGAATCGCCAGGCCTAAAGAACCTTGTGTTGCAAGAACTCGTGTCCTTCAGACACTCTCCGTTTCTCCGCCAACAGCAATGGGTCAGCATTCAAATGGTGGATTCTTAGTGTCCTCCTCTCCAATAGGCCTTTGTCTTTGGCCAGGGCTCCCTACCCTCTAAGGCACCAACCGTCCAACTCTCCCATAAGCCCTGTCTACACCCTTCTCCCATGGTCTCTGTGACTTCTTTTCTCTTTCGCTGTGGAGTGTGATTTCTAGGCTTCAGGTCCATTTATGCCATGTTTCCTGGTTGTGCTGTTGGCTTAAAAGAAGCCTGGAGTTCCTGGAAAATTCTACCATCTCCCTTTCCTCCAAAGGCACTGTGGACCCTTACAGAGCCATAAGAACCAAGACATTCTTGCTCCTTGTGACATGTGGCAGAAAGAAGAGAGCATTGGGCTGTGTCATATATGTTAGTCATAGAAAGACAACTACCATATGATATCACTCACTCATGGAAGTGAAGAAAAGTGGGAAAAAGCAAGAAAAAGGGACAGGCAATGAGACTCTAACAAGGCACCCAAAATTTGGTGTTGGTTCCAGGCAGGCCAGTCACAATCTGCCTTTCTAAAAGTGGATCAAATGGGACATTCAATGCCGGAAATGTGGCTGAACGGGATGTAACGTGAGTTTCCACTGTGTTTGTAGGTGAATTGTGATCTGGAATAGAGCAGCTTCATATCTCTTAAAATATCATTTTAAATGATATCTCTTAAAATGTCACTTTTAGCGTTTGGTACAACACACACACACACACACACACACACACACACACACACACACACTCTTAAAATTGTCCCACAGAAGTTAGGGAGCTTGTGAGGAATAGCACTCATGGAAGCAAAATTCATAGAAAATACCATAAAAAAACAAAAGCTTCGAGAATCAAAGTAACAAACCATCCAAACTCGATAAGTTAACTCTTTACCTATCAAGAATTAATGCAGAGTTTCACTCTCCATGAAGGATTTGCAAACGTGTTTAAGGTAATTTCAGGTAGAGTGAGCCTTTGCCCCTTAGCACTGGTGTTTCAGGACACTAGCAATTAAGGACACGTACAGAGCAACGCATCCCTACCCTGTCAATTTTCCTGGAAATGTGACTTTCCTTCCCTCCTTACTTCACTCACTTTCAAAACTGACCAAGCACCAAAGACAGACCTTACACCTGAGAAACCATAGGGAACAGAATCTAAGAATGGACCCTCTCACCCAAGGATATCCAACCTCCCAGAGACCTAATGGTAGCCAAAAGGCCTCAATGTTGATTGAGATATCTAGAAATTGCAATGGAAATAGGAACACCTTGCTCTCTCTGGAGAAATGTTGGTGTAAAGAATGGTAGACAGAATATCATTTTCGTTTCTCTTTGTATAGAAAAGGGAAGTGGGAAAGAAACAGAAAAGTACAACTGAGTTCATGATCAGGCTAACAGGGCTCTTTCTTGTTTCTTCCCAGGTCTTTCTATTTAAAGACATAGGACTCTTATGTCATGAGAATGGGATTGCTGCTTCAGTGAAGTCAGCTTCTGTGATGGCACAAAACTCTGAGGTCCCTGAAACTACTCCTTACCAAAACTCACCTCAGCACTTCACCTGGCATTCTCCTGTGGGCTCTTCCTCTGAAGAAGCTCTCCTTGCCTTCCAGTCAGAGGGTTTGCTGTCTGGGCCAAATATGATGTGCCTGTGAAATGTGACTTTCAACCCACTCCACAAAACTTAAGGCCTGCTGAATCTGTGGCCCGGTGAAAGGATGTGGGCAGGGCTTTCCTCTAGTCCCCTGCAGGATTGTCTGTTCTCCTGGACTGAGCAACGTGTCCTGAAGAAGGCAGTCCCCACAGTGTTCCAGGTTTAACAATCCGTGAAGGCAGGTTGGGCAGCTAATGTTGTAACCCTCCTGCCTGTGGCCACTTCTCAGTCTTGAGCCCTGTCTACAGCCTTCTCCCATGCTCTCTGTGACTTCTTCTCTCTTTCGCTGTGGAGTGTGATTTCTAGGCTTCAGGTACATTTATGCCATGTTTGCATTGATGTGGTCATCTTCTGGGTGCGCAGATGGCTGAAGACAAGCCTGAGATCACAGACACTGCTACCAGCTCCCTCTCTTCCAGATTCACTGCTGACTCTTATGGAGCCATAAGCAAGAAGGCATTCTTGTTCCTTGTGACATGTGGCAGAAAGGGAGAGAGCATTGGGCTGTGTCATATATGTCAGTCACAGAAAGACAACAACCATACGATTTCACTCACTCATAGAAATAAAGAAACATGAGAAAAAGCAAGAAAAAGGAACAGGCAATTAGACTCTAACCAGGCTCACATTATTTGGTGTTTCTTCCAGGCAGGCTAGTCAGAATCTTCGAATCTAAAAGTGGATCAAATGGGACATTCCATGCAGGAAATGTGGCGAAACCGGATGTAACGTGAGTTTCCACTGTGTTTGAAGGTGAATTATGATCTGGAATAGAGCAGCTTCATGTCTCTTAAAATATCATTTTTAGCATTTTGTGAAACACACACACACACAAACACACACACTCTTAAAAGAGTCCCACAGAAGTTAGGTAGCAAGTGAGGAATAGCACTCAGGGAAGCAGAATTCAGAGAAAATACCATTTAAAAAAAAGCTTAGAGAATGAAAGTAACAAACCGTCCAAACTGGATAAGTTAACTACTTACCTCTCAAGAATTAATTAATTAATTAATTAATTAATTAATTAAACAACGTTACCTAAAAGTCCCCTACACAGAAGACTGCCAGCAAATCCAATACCAGACAGAAAAGGACAAATTCCAAGACGCATCCGCACTTCCGTGACAAGATCATGAGTCATACATATCTGATGTCTCAGGTAATGACTTTTGAAGCGGCTTATGAGGCTCTTGAAGCAGTCCTCAAACATCTCCCAACACACAGAAAGCCCGGTAAAAATCAATTCCCTTGTCCACAATTTGAGACATTTAATGGTAAGTTCGGCTTTGCTCATCTATTTCCATAATGTAGGAAGAGGGAAGACTCGAATTTACAATGTCCAAAGACCCAATTCACATAAGGACCTTATAGGAATCCATTGGCATACAATTTTAATCTGTAAGATAATAAAACTAGAATTCGTTTCTCTACTCTTTCTTTCTTCATCTCCACGTGAAGCGACCTGTTTTGCTTTCAATTCACTATATTTTCTAATTATCGGCAAGCCAGCGTTTCATCCATTCTACTTTTTTTGACATAGTGTTCTCTGATGTTTTAATTGCACATACCACCATGTGCTCCTCCTCATATAATGCTACAAAACCTCCATACCCATTATCCAGTTCCCTCTTTGTGGCATATCTTATCCTCCTGTAACCCTCAGCTTGGTCCCCAAAGTGCTGAGTCTCTCCTGGTGCGTCCCTGTCTTATTTCTTCTCCTTCCGTTTTCTTTTCCTACTACTCATGTCCATGGTATTCCTCATAAGCGACATATTAGTTAACACGTAGAATATTTCCCTTGGTCTGCTTGCATTTTCATTTGGAATTCATCTTCTTTATCATCATCTTCATAATAATCTTTATCCTTTAGCCCTTAAAAGGGTATCTCGGCTCCTTCCACAGTGATGCTAGAGGGAGCATGGCAGGCCATCGATTTTGGCCGTTCATTTACATCCGAATAAAGAGAGTTGCTCAACATGGCTCTCACCATAACTATGGCATGTAGTATTAACTAATGATGACAAGGAGTGCTGACCAGGGCTCTTTCTTTAGGGGTAGCAATCATTCAGATCTTCACTCTCCAAGAAGCTTTTGTAACCGTGTTTAAGGTAATGGGAGGTTGACAAAGCCTTCATCCCTTGGGCCTGATATTTAAGGTCACTAGCAGTAAGGACACGGACAGCAAAATGCATCCCTTCCCTGGCAATTTTCCTGGAATTGTGACTTTCCTTCCCTTCTGCCTTCCCTCACCTTCCAAGCTAAACAAACACCAAAGGCAGACCTTACACCTGAGAAACCATAGGGAATAGAAGCTAAGAATGTACCATCTTACCCAAGGTCATCGAAGCTCCCAGAGACATATTTGTACCCAAGAGGCTGCGCTGTTGATTGAGATCTCTAGAAATTGCGATGGAAATAGGAACACATTGCTCTCTCTAAGAAATGTTGGTCTAAAGAATGGTATACAGAACATCGTTTTCTTTTCTCTTTGTACAGAAAAGGGAAGTGGGAAAGAAACAGAACAGACCACCTTAGTTCATGATTAGGCTAACATGGCCCTTTCTTGTTCCTTCCCAAGTCATTCTACTTAAAGCCATAGGACTCATATGTCATGAGAATGGGATTGCTGCTTCAGTGAGTCAGCTTCTGTGATGTCACAAATCTCTGAGGTCCTAGAAACCACTCCTCACCAAACCAAGCCTCATCATCCACCTGGCTGGAGTAGTTCTGGGTCAGCCAAGAGTATCAAAATCACTCCAAACCACTGGAGCCGCCTGGGTGTTTCCCCTAGACAGTTTGTGAAGTGATTTGGAGTCACCTTCTCCATGGCTGAATTGGTAGTCTTTGACCGTGACTGTCACCACCACCCCCCTGGAATCCTGAGAAGGGCAAGCATCCACAATTCCATCTTACACACATAAGGTCAAGAAAGAGTCAGGAGTACAAGCAGCCTCACACGGGGAAATCCACGCCAAATACATGTTCATGGTCCTCATACCCTATCAGGATGCTTCTGACCAGGAAAAGTGCCCCCAGCCCTCTGAGGAAGTCTAAGAGGTAACACCCACAACCATACCAAATACATATCTTGAGTCTTCAATTATGAGAACACGAGTACCTCTTGCATCTACAGTAATCATTCCATAAATGCCTCCCCATTTTCCCAGCTGACCAAACATTAAAGGCAGACCCTAAACCCTGGAAGCTTAGGCCCAGGATGGACTCATCTGTTTGGAGCTCACAGAAGCAAGCACGGAGCATGATGGAAGAGAACCAATCCCCATGGGAAGCCATCGGAAAAGGCTTTTGGGCCAGTTTCCGGAAGACAACGTGAATCTACAAAAGGTCTCTATCTTCTCTGTATTCGAAACGCTCATTCTCTTATGTAGCCTGAAGCTAATTTCTTTAGGAAGAAGAGCTCATGGAGTGCCCAAGGGCTGGCACTTGAGAGAGTCTCAGGTGTGTGTGACATGCCCTCTGGGGTTCTGTTGTGGCTCTCCACTCTCCTGTGGGCTCGTCCTCTGCAGAGGCTCTCCTTGCCTTCCATTCACAGTGTGTGGTGTCTGTGCCAACTATGGTGAGGTTAAGCTTCATGGGTCTGGTGTGCCTGGAAACGTGACTTTCAACCCACTCCGAAAAATTTAAGGCCTGCTGGATTCTGTGGCTAGGTGAGACGATTTGGGCAGGGCATTCTTCTTGTCCCCTGCAGGATTTTCTGTTCTCTTGGGATGAGCAACTTGGACTTGAGAAGGCCGTCCCAACAGTGTTCCATGTTTGGGAATCCGTGATGGCTGGTTGGGCAGCCAATGTCCTCACCTTCCTGCCTGTGGCCTCTTCTCAGTCTTGATGCTGGTGGTCGTAGAGCCCAAGTTACTTTGGCGCCCATCAAGGCATCTCCACCAACACTGCCCATCAGGAATGCACAAAAAGAAATAAGAATCGTACCACGGTGTCAACAGGTATTGTCTCTCATCATGGTTTCCAGGCTGTCTTCACCTAGTTGCTTGCTGGTGTCCTCTCCAGGAGATACAGAATGTTATCTGGAGACTATGTCGGCAAAGCATGCTGATCTGGAATCGCCAGGTCTCAAGAACCTTAGGTTGCAAGAACTCGTGTCCTTCAGACACTCTCCGTTTCTCTGCCAACAGCTATGGGTCAGCATTCAAATGGTGGGTTCTAAGTGTGCTCCTCTACAATGGACCTTTTTCTTTGGCCAGGGCTCCCTACCCTCTAAAGCACCAACCGTCCATCTCTCCAATAAGCCCTGTCTACACCCTTCTCCCATGATCTCTGTGACTTCTTCTCTCTTTCGCTGTGGAGTGTGATTTCTAGGCTTCAGGTCCATTTATGCCATGTTTGCATTGATTTGGTCATATTCTGGTTGTGCTGTTGGCTGAAGACAAGCCTGGAGTTCCTAGACACTTCTACCGTCTCCTTTTCCTCCAAAGGCATTGTGGACCCTTACAGAGCCATAAGCACGAAGGCATTCTTGCTCCTTGTGACAATGGCAGAAAGGAGAGAGATTGGGCTGTGTCATATCTGTTAGTCATAGAAAGACAACTACTATACGATTTCACTCACTCATGGAAGTAAAGAAACATGTGAAAAAGCAAGAAAAAGGAACACACAAATAGACTCTAACCAGGCACACAAAATTTGGTGTTTGTTCCAGGCAGGCTAGTCAGAATCTCCATTTCTAAAAGTGGATCAAATGATACATTCAATAAAGGAAATGTGGCTGAACGGGATGTAATGTGAGTTTCGAAAGTGTTTGAAGATGAAATGTGATCTGAAATAGAGCAGATTCATATCTCTTAAAATATCATTTTTAGTGTTTTGTGAAACACACACACTCACTCACAGACACACACACACACACACACACACACACACACACACACACACACTCTTAAAAGAC
This sequence comes from Meles meles, assembly GCF_922984935.1. NCBI lineage: Eukaryota > Metazoa > Chordata > Mammalia > Carnivora > Mustelidae > Meles > Meles meles. The sequence continues at coordinate 31,166,967 of NC_060088.1, read as the reverse complement.
TCCACAGAAGTTAGGGAGCAAGAGAGGAAGACACTCACAGAAGCAAAATTCAGAGAAAATACCATAAAAAACAAAAGCTTAGAATATCGAAGTAACAAACCGTTCAAACTGGATAAGGCAACTACTTACCTATCAAGAATTAATTAAGTAAGTAAGTAAGAAAGTAATAAGTAAATAAATCATTAATTAAACAACCTTACTTAAAAGACCTCTCCACGCAAGTCTTATAGCAAATCCAATACTGGATAAAAAAGGATAAATTCCAAGACACATATGCACTAACATGACAAGATCAAGAGTCATACATATCTGACATCTCAGGTGTTGACAATAGCTTTTGAAGCTGTCTCAAACATGTCCAACACTCAGAAATCCAGGTTCAAATAAATTCCCTGGTCCACAATTCGAGACATTTAATGGTAATGTCGGCTTTTCTCATCTATTCCCAAAATATAGGAAGAGGGAAGACTCTAATTTACCATGCCCGAAAACCCAATTCAAATAAGGACCGTATAGAAACCAATAGCATACAATGTAATCATCATGATAATAAAACTAGAATTCATTTCTCTTCTCTTTCTTTCTTCATCTCCATGTGAACGTCCTGTTTTGCTTTCTATTCACTATTTTTACTTGTATTCGGCAAGCCAGCCTTTCATCCATCCTACGTTTTTTGACATAGTGTTCCTATATTTAATTGCATATACCACCAAGTACACATCCTCATATAATGCCACACCACCTCCATAACCATTAACCAGTTCCCTCTTTATGGCAGGACTTATCATCCTGTAACCCACAGCTTGGTCCCCAAAGTACTGAGTCTCTCCTTGTGCGACAACCTGTCTCACTTCTTCTCTTTCCGTTTTCCTCTCTGGAAGAGAGCAGCTTCATATCTCTTAAAATATCATTTTCAGCATTTTATGAAACACACACGCACACACACACACACTTAAAAGTGTCCCACAGAGGTTAGGGAGCAAGTGAGGAATAGAACTCATAGAAGCAAAATTCAGAGAAAATACCATAAAAAACAAAAGCTTAGAGAATCAAAGTAACAAACCATCCAAACTAGAAAAGTTAACTCCTTACCTATCAAGAATTAATTAAATAATTATTTAATAATTAAATAACCTTACCTAAAACACCTTACACACAAGCATGCCAGCATATCCAATACCGGAGAGAAAAGGATAAATTCCAAGATACATACGCTCTACGATGACAATATCAAGAGTCATACATATCTGACATCTCAGGTTATGAATTTTGAAGCAGCTTTAGAGGGTTTTGAAGCAGTCCTCAAACATCTCCCAACACACAGAATGCCAGGTTCAAATCAAATACCTGGACCACATTTTGATACATTTAATGGAAATGTCACAGTTTCTCATCAATTCCCAAATTGCTGGAAGAGGGAAATCTCTAATTTACAATGCCCAAAGACCCAAGTCAGATACGACCTTATAGGAAACAAATTGCATACCATTTTTATCAGTAAGATAATAAAACTAGAATTCACTTCTCTTCTCTTTCTTTCTTGATCTCCACGTGTAAAGACCTGTTTTGCTTTCTATTTACTATATTTTCTGATATTCGACAAGCCAGCCTTTCATCCATCCTACGTTTTTTGAAATAGTTTTCCCTGATTCTAATGGTGTATACCACCAAGTGCTCATCTTCATATAATGCCACACTACCTCCAAACCCATTATCCACTTCCCTCTTTATGGCATGACTTATCCTCCTGTAACCCTCAGCTTTGTCCCTAAATTCCTGAGTGTGTCCTGGTTCATCTCCCTGTCTGACTCCTTCTCCTTCCGTTTTCCCTTACTACTACTCATGTCCATGGTATGCCTCATGGGCCACATAGGAGTGAAGCCATAGGATATTTCCCTTGGTCGGCTTGTATTTTCATTTGGAAATCATCTTCTTTATTATCATCTTCATAATCATCTTTATCCACCAGCCCGTGAAAGGGTATCTTGGCTCCTTCCACAGTGAAGCTAGAGTGGCCATGGCAGGCCATCTATGTTGGCCGTTCAATTTCATCTGAATAAAGAGCGTTGCTCAACATGGCTCTCCCCATGACTATCGCATGTAGCATTAACTAATGATGACAAGGAGTGCTGCCCAGGGCTCGCTCCTTAGCGATAGCGATCATGCAGAATTTCACTCTCCATGAAAATTTTGCAACGGTGTTAAAGGTAATGTCAGGTAGACAGAGCCTTCATCCCTTAAGACTGGTGTTTCAGGACACTAGCAGATAAGGACATGGACAGCACAATGCTTCCCTGCCCTGGCAATTTTCCTGGAATTGTGACTTTCCTTCCCTTCATCCTTCCCTCCACTTCCAAGCTAACCAAGCACCAAAGGCAGACCTTACACCTGAGAAAACATAGGGAAGAGAAACTAAGAATGGACCCTTCACCCAAGGATATCGAAGCTCCCAGAGTCATAATTGTACCCAAGATGTTGATTGAGATCGCTAGAAATTGCAGTGGAAATAGGAACACCTTGCTCTCTCTGGAGAAATGTGAGTCTAAAGAATGGTATACAGAACATCGTTTTCTTTTCTCTTTGTATAGAAAGGGGAAGTGGGAAAGAAACAGAAAAGACCACCTGAGATCATGATCAGGCTAACAGGGCTCTTTCCTTTCCTTCCCAGGAATTTCTACATGAAGCCATAGGACCCATGTGTCATGAGAATGGGATTGCTGCTTCAACGCAGTCAGCTTCTGTGACGTCACAAAGTTCTGAGGTCCTAGCAACCACTCCTCACTAAACCACGCCTCATCACTTCACCTGGCTGGAGTAGTTCTGGGTCAGCCAGGAGTATCAAAATCACTCCAATCCGCTGGAGATGCCTGGGTATTTCCCCAAGACAGTGTGTGAAGCAATTTGGAGTCACCTTCTCCATGGCTGAATTGGTAGTCTTTGGCCGCGACTGTCACCATCACCCCTCTGGACTCCTGAGAGGGGCAAGAATCCACAATTCCATCTTACCAACGGAAGGTCAAGAAAGAGTCAGGAGTACAAGAAGCCTCACATGGGGAACTCCACGCCAAACACATGTTCATGGTCCTCACACCTTTTGAGGATACTTCTGACCAGTAAAAGCGCCCCCAGCCCACCGAGGTAGAGCTCAGAGTTAACACCCGCAACCAAAGACATGTCTGGAGTACCCTCAACAGTGAGGACATGAGTTCTTCTTGCATCTCCAGAAATCGTGCCATAAATGCCTCCCAATATTCCCAGCTCACCAAACATTAAAGGCAGACCTTACACACTAGAAGCTTAGGCCCAGGACAGACTCATCTGATTGGAGCTCACAGGAGCAAGCACGGAGATTGTTGGAAGAGAACCAATTCACATGGGAAGCCTTTGGAAAAGGCTTTCAGTCAAGTTTCAGGAATATAACATGAATCTACAAAAGGTCTCCATCTTCTCTGTATTTGAAACCTGCCTTCTGTTATCTACCCTGAAGATAATTTCTTTAGGAAGTATAGCTCATGGAGTGCCCAAAGGCTGGCACTTGAGAGAGTCTCAGGTGTGTGTGACATGCGCTCTGGGGTTGTGTTGTGCCTATCCACTCTACTGTGGGTTCGTCTGCTGCAGAGGCTCTCCTTGCCTTCCATTCAGAGTGTGTGGTGTCTGGGCCAAATATGGTCAGGTTAAGCTTCGTATATCTGGTGTGCCTATGAGGGTGACTTTCAACCCACTCCACAAAACTTAAGGCCTGCTGAATTCTGTGGCCAGGTGAGAGGATGTGGGCAGGGCTTTCTTCTAGTCCCCTGCAGGATTTCCTCTTTTCGTGGGACTAAGCAACGTGGCCTGAAGAAGACAGTCCCAACAGTTTTCCAGGTATGGGAATCCAGGATTGCAGGTTGGGCAGCTAATGTCCTCACTGTCCAGCCTGTGACCACATCTCAGTCTTGATGTTGGCAGTCGTAGCGCCCAAGTTCTTTGGCGCCCATCGAGGCACCTCCACCAAAACTGCCCATCACCAATGCATACAAAGAAATAATTATCTTACCATGGTGTCAACAGTTATTGTCTCTGATCATGGTTTCCAGGCTGTCTGCACCTGGTTGCTTGCTGGTGTCCTCTCCACAAAATACACAGTGTTCTGCAGTTCTGGAGTCTATGTCTGCAAATCATGCTGATGTGGAATCCCTGGGCCTCAAGACCCTTGGGTTGCAAGTATTCATGTCATTCAGACACTCTCCATTTCTCCGCCAACAGCTCTGTGTCAAAATTCAAATTGTGGGTTCTAAGTGTGCTCCTCTCCCCTGGGCCTTTGTCTTGGCCATGGATCCCTGCCCTCTGAAGCATCAACCATCCAATTCTCCCATAATCCCTGTCTACATCCTTCTCCCACGGTCTCATGAATTTTCTCTCTTTTGCTGTGGAGTGTGGTTTCCAGGCTTCAGGTACATATATGCCATGTTTACATTGATTTGGTCATCTTCTATTTGTGCTGATGGCTGAAGACAATCTGGGAGCTCCCAGGCACTTCTACCATCTCCACGTGCTCCAAATACACTGCGGACTCTTATGAAGCCATAAGCAAGAAGGGATTCTTGCTCCTTGTGACATGTGGCAGAAAGGGAGAGAGCATTGGGCTGTATTGTATTCTGTCAATCACAGAAAGACAACTACCATATGATTACAGTCACGCATGGGATTTTAGAAACATGTGAAAAGCAAGAAAAAGGGACAGGCAATGAGACTCCCACCAGGGACACAAAGTTTGGTGTTTGTTCCAGGCAGGCTAGTTACAATCTGCCTTTCTAAAATTGGATCAAATGGGATATTCAATGCAGGAATTGTGGCCGAATGGGGTGGAACGTGAGTTTCCACTGTGTTTGAAGGTGAATTGTGATCTGGAATAGAGCAGCTTCATATCTCTTAAAATATCATTTTCAGCATTTTGTGAAACACACACACACACACAAGCACACACACACAAATACACACACTTATTTAAAAGAGTCCCAGAGAAGATAGGGAGCAAGTGAGGAATTGCACTCATGGAAACAAAATTCAGAGAAAATACCATAAATAAACAAAAGCTTAGAGAAACAAAGAAACAAACAGTCCAAACTGGATAAGTAAACTCCTTACCTATCAAGAATTAATTAATTAATTAAACAACCATGCCTAAAAGACCACTTCACATAAGTGTACCAGCATATCCAATACTGGAGAGAAAAGGATAAAATCCAAAACACATACGTACTACCATGACAAGATCATGAGTCATACATCTCTGACGTCTCAGGTACTGACTTTTGAAGCAGCTTTGGAGGCTTTTGAAGCAGTAATCAAGCATCTCCCACCACACAGAAAGCCAGGTTCAAATCAATTCCCTGGTCAACATTTCGAGGCATTGAATGGTAATGTCGGATTTTCTCAGCTATTCCCAAAATGTATGAAGAGGGAAGACTCTAATTTACAATTTCCAAAGACCCAGTTCACATAGGACCTTATAGGAAACCAATTGCCTACAATTTTAATCAGTAAGATAATAAAACTAGAATTCATTTCTCTTCTCTTTCTTTCTTCACCAACATATGAAACGGCCTGTTTTGCTTTCCCTTCATTATTTTTTCTTATATTCGGCAAGCCAGTCTTTCATCCATCTAAGGATTTTTGACATAGTGTTTCCTGATTCTTTAATTGCATATACCACCAAGGGCTCATCCTCATATAATGCCACACCACCTCACTACCCATTAAACAGTTACCTCTTTATGTCATGTCCTATCCTCCTCTAACCCTCAGCTCTGAACACAGATTCTGAGTCTCTCCTGGTGTGTCTCACTGAATTCTAATCCTTTCATTTTCCATTACTAATACTCATGTCCATGGTATTCCTCATGGGCCACATAGGAGTGAAGCCATAGGATATTTCCCTTGGTCTGCTTGAATTTTCATTTGGAAATCATCTTCTTTATCATCATCTTCATAATCATCTTTATCAACTAGCCCTTAAAATGGAATCTCGACTCCTTCCACAGTGATGCTGGTGTGGGCATGGCAGGCCATCGATGTTGACCGTTCATTTTCATCTGAATAAAGAGCGTTGCTCAACATGGCTCTCCCCATGTCTACAGCATGTAGCATTAACTAATGATGACAAGGAGTGCTGACCAGCGCTCTTTCTTGAGGGGTAGTTATCATGCAGAATTTCACTCTCCATGAAGCCTTTTCAAGGGTGTTTATGGTAATGTCAGGTAGAGAGAGCCCTCATCCCTTAGGACTGGTGTTTCAGGACACTAGCAGATAAGGAAACGGACAGCACAACTCATCCCTTCAATGACAATTTTCCTGGAATTGTGACTTTCCTAACCTTCTTCCTTCCCTCAACTTAAAAGCTGACCAAGCACCAATGGCAGACCTAACACCCGAGAAACCATAGGGACCAGAAGCTAAGAATGGACCCTCTCACCCAAGGATATCAAACCTCCAAGAGACATAATGGTAGCCAAGAGGCCTCTCGGTTGATATAGATCTCTGGAAATTGAAATGGAAATAGGAACACCTTGCTCTCCCTTGTGAAATCTTGGTATAAGAACGGTTTACAGAGCATCATTTTCTTTTCTCTCTGTATAGAATGTGGAAGTGGGATAGAAACAGAAAAGTCCACATGAGTTCCTGATCAGGCTAAGAGGGCTCTTTCTTGTTCCTTCCCAGGTCTTTCCACTTAAAGCCATAGGACTCATATGTCATGAGAATGGGATTGGTGCTTCAGTGCAGTCAGCTTCTGTGATGTCACAAAGCTCTGAGGTCCTAGCAACAAATCCGCATGAAACCACACCTCCTCACTTCACCTGGCTGGAGTACTTCTGGGTCAACCAGGTGTATAAAAATCACTCCAATCTGCTGGAGCTGCCTGGGTATTTCCCCAAGAGAGTGATTGAAGCGATTTGGGGTCACCTTCTCCATGGCTGAATTTGTAGTCTTGGCGGGACTGTCACCAAAACCCCTCTGGACTCCTGAGAGTGGCAGGAATCTACAATTACATCTTACCCACGTAAGGTCAAGAAACAGTCAGGAGTACAAGCAGCCTCACACAGGGAACACCACACCATACACATGGTCATGGTCCTCACACCCTATCAAAATACTTCTGACCAGGAAAAGCTCCCTAAGCCCTCCGAGGAAAGCTCTGAGTTAACACCCGCAACCATGCCAAAGACATGTCTGGAGTCTTCAATAGTAAGGACATGAGTTCTTCTTGCATCTCCAGAAGTCGTGCCATAAATGCCTCCCAATATTCCCAGCTCACCAAACACTAAAGGCAGACCCTACACCCTAGAAGCTTAGGCCCAGGACGGACTCATCTGTTTGGAGCTCACAGGAGGAAGTATGGAGCATGTTGGAAGAGAACCAATCCCCATGTGAAGTCATCAGAAAAGGCTTCGGGCCAGTTTCAGGAATACAACGTGAATCTACAAAAGGTCTCTGTCTTCTCTGTATTTGAAAGGCAACTTCTGTTATCCACCCTGAAGATAATTTCTTAGGAAGAAGAGCTCATGGGGTGCCCAGCGCTGGCACTTGAGAGAGTCTCAGGTGCATGTGACATGCCCTCTGGGGTTGTGTTCTGGCTGTCCACTCTCCTGTGGGCTCGTCCTCTGTGGAGGCTCTCCTTGCCGTCCATTCAGAGTGTGTGGTGTCTGGGACAAAAATGGTGAGGTTAAGCTTCGTGGGTCTTCTGTGCCTGTGAAACGTGATTTTCAACCCACTCCACAAAACTTAAGGCCTGATGAATTCTATGGCCAAGATGAGAAGATGTGGCGGGGCTTTATTCTAGTCCCCTGCAGGATTTTCTGTTCTCCTGGGATTAAGCAACATAGCCTGAAGAAGGCAGTTCCAACAGTTTTCCAAGTTTGGGAATCCGTGATGGCAGGTTGGGCATCTAATGTCCTCACCGTCCTGCCTGTAACCACTTCTCAGTCTTGATGCTGGCGGTCGTAGAGCCCAAGTATCTTTGGCACCCAACGAGGCACCTCCACCAACACTGCCCTTCACCAATGCACCCATAGAAATAATAATCTTACCACGTTGTCAACAGGTATTGTCTCTGATCATGGTTCCAGGCTGTCTGCACCTGGTTTCTTGCTGGTGTCCTCTCCAGGAGATACACAGTGTTCTCTGGAGTCTATGTCCACAAATCATTCTGATCTGGAATATGCCGGCCTCAAGTCCTTGGGTTGCAAGAGCTCGTGTCCTTCAGACACTCTCCTTTACTCCGGCAACAGCTATGGTTCAACATTCAAATTGTGGGTTCTAAGTGTGATCCTCTGCCCTGAGCATTTGGCTTCGGACATGACTCCATGCCTTCTGAAACACCAACAGTCCAATTCTCCCATAAGCCCAGTCTACACCCTTCTCCCATGGTCTCTGTGACTTCTACTCTCTTTCGCTGTGGAGTGTGATTTCTAGGGTCAGGTCCATTTATGCCATGTTTACATTGATATGGTCATCTTCTGGATGTGCTGATGGCTGAAGACAGGCCTGGAGCTCCCAGAAACTTCTTCCATCTCTCTGTACTCCAAATGCACTGCGGACACTTATGGAGACATAAGCAAGAAGGCATTCTTGCTCCTTGTGACATGTGGCAGAACGGGAGAGAGCATTGGGCTGTGTCATATCTGTCAATCACAAAAAACAACTCCAATACGATTTCACTCATTCATGGAAGAAAAGAAATATGTGAAAAATCAAGAAAGAGGGACAGGCAATTAGATTCTAACCAGGCACACAAATTTTAGTGTTGTTCCAGGCAGGGTAGTCAGAATCTGCCTTTCTAAAAGTGTATCTAATGGGACATTCAATGCAGGAAATTTGGCCGAACGGTATGTAACGTGAGTTTCCACTGTTTTAGAAGGTGAATTGTGATCTGGAATAGAGCAGCTTCATATCTCTTAAAATATCATTTTAGACTTATGTGAAACACACACACACACCCACACACACACACGCACACACACACTCTCTGAAAGGAGTCCTTCAGAATTTAGGGAGCAAGTGAGGAATAGCACTCATGGAATCAAAATTCAAAGAATGTACCATAAAAAACAAAAGCTTACAAAATCAGCGTAACAAACCGTCCAAACTGGATAAGTTAACTCCTTACCTATCAAGAATTAATTAATTAATATACTAATTATTTAAACAACATTACCTAAAAGACCCCTAGAGAGAAGTCTGCCAGCAAATCCAATACCGGAGAGAAAAGTATAAATTCCAAGACACATACGCACTGCCATGACAAGATCCATGGTCATACATATCTGACGTCTCAGGTAATGAATTTTGAAGCAGCTTTGGAGGCTTTTGAAGCAGTCCTCAAACATCTCCCAACACACAGAAAGCCAGGTTCAAATCAATTCCCTGGTCCACAATTCGAGACATTTAATTTGTAATGTCGGCTTTTCTCATCTATTCCCAAAATGTAGGAAGATGGAACACTCTAATTTACAATGTCCAAAGACCTAATTCACATAAGGACCTTATAGGAAACCAATTACATCCCATTTTAATCAGTAAGATAATAAAACTAGAATTCATTTCTCTTCTCTTTCTTTCTTCATCTCCACGTGAAATGACCTGTTTGCTTACTATTCACTATATTTTCTTACATTCGGCAAGCCAGGCTTTCATCCATCCTACGTTTTATGACATAGTGTTCCCTGATTCTTTAATTGGGTATACCAACAAGTGCTCATCCTCATAAAATGCCACACCACCTCCATACCCAAGAACCAGTTCCCTCTTTATGGCAGGACTTATGCTCCTGTAACCCTCAGCTTGGTCCCCAAAGTCCTGATTCTGTCCTAGTGTGTCTCCCTGTCTGACTTATTCTCCTTCTGTTTTCGCTTACTACTACTCATGTCCATGGTATGCCTCATGGGCCACATAGGAGTGAAGCCATAGGATATTTCCCTTGGTCTGCTTGCATTTTCATTTGGAAATCATCTTCTTTATCATCATCTTCATAATCATCTTTATCCACTAGCCCTTAAAAGGGTATATCGGCTCCTTCCACAATGATGCTGGAGTGGTCATGGCAAGCCATCATGTTGGCCGTTCATTTTCATCTGAATAAAGAGAATTGCTCAACATGGCTCTTCCCATGACTATGGCATGTAGCATTAACTAATGATGACAAGGATTGCTGACCAGGGCTCTTTCTTTCGGGGTACCGATCATGCAGAATTTCACTCTCCATGAAGCCTTTGCTACGGTGTTTAAGGTAATGTCAGGTAGACAGAGCATTCATCCCTTGGGGCTGGTGTTTCAGGACACTAGAAAATAAGGACATGGACAGCACAATGCATCCCTGCCCTGGCAATTTTCCTGGAATTGCGACTTTACTTCCCTTATTCCTTCCCTCAACTTAAAAGCCGACAAGGCACCAATGGCAGACCTTACACCCGAGAAACCATAGGGACCAGAAGCTAAGTCCGGACCCTCTCACCCAAGGATACCAAACTTCCGAGACACCTAATGGCAGCCAAGAGGCATCACGGTTGATTGAGATCTCTAGAAATTGCAGTGGAAAGAAGAACACCTTGCTCTCCCTGGAGAAATACTGGTCTAAAGAATGGTTTAGAGAACATCGTTTCTTTTCTCTTTGTATAGAATGTAGAAGTGGGTAAGAAACAGAAAAGTCCACATCAGTTCATGATCAGGCTAACAGGGTCTTTCTTGCTCCTTCCCAGGTCTTTCTACTTAAAGCCATAGGACTCATATGTCATGAGAATGGGATTGCTGCTTCAGTGAAGTCAGCTTCTGTGACGTCACAAAGCTCTGTGGTCCTTGCAACCACTCCTCACCAAACCATTCCTCATCACTTCATCTGGCTGGAGTAGTTCTGGGTCAGCCAATAATATCAAAATCACTCCAATCCGCTGGAGCCGCTTGGGTATTTCCCCAAGACAGTGTATGAAGCGATTTGGGGTCACCTTCTCCATGGCCGAATTTGTATTCTTTGGCCAGCACTGTCACCACCACCCCTCTGGACTCCTGAGAGTTGTAGGAATCTACAATTCCATCTTACCCACATATGGTCAAGAAACAGTCAGGAGTACAAGCAGCCTCACACGGGGAACTCCACGCCATACATATGTTCATGGACCTCACACCCTATCAGGATGCTTCTGACCAGGAAAAGGGCCCTCCCCGCTCCAAGGAAAGCTCCGAGTTAACATCAGCAACCATACCAAACACATGTCTGGGGTCTTCAACAGTGAGGACCCGAGTTCTCTTTACATCTCCAGTAATCGTGCCATAAATGCCTCCCAATATTCCCAGGTCACCAAACATTAAAGGCAGACCCTACACCCTAGAAGCTTAAGCCCAGGACGGAGTCATCTGTTTGGAGCTCACAGGAGCAAGTACGGAGCATGTTGGAAGAGAACCAATGCCCATGTGAAGTCATCAGAACAGGCTTCGGGCCAGTTTCAGGAATACAACATGAATCTACAAAAGGTCTCTGTCTTCTCTGTATTTGAAACGCGCCTTCTGTTATCTACCCTGAAGATAATTTCTTAGGAAGAAGAGCTCATGGGGTGCCCAGCTCTGGCACTTGAGAGAGTCTCAGGTGCGTGTGACATGTCCTCTGGGGTTGTGATCTGGATGTCCACTCTCCTGTGGGCTCGTCCTCTGTGGAGGCTCTCCTTGCCTTCCATTCAGAGTGTGTGGTGTCTAGGACAAAAATGGTGAGGTTAAGCTTTCTGGGTCTTGTGTGCCTGTGAATCGTGACTTTCAACCCACTTCACAAAACTTAAGGCCTGCTGAATTCTGTGGCCAAGATGAGAAGATATGGCAGGGCTATCTTTTAGTCCCTGCAGGATTTTCTGTTCTCTTGGGACTAAGCAACATGGCCTGAAGAAGGCATTCTCAACAGTGTTCCAAGTTTGGGAATCCGTGATTGCAGGTTGGGCAGCTAATGTCCTCACCGTCCTGCCTGTGGCCACTTCTCAGTCTTGATGCTGGCGGTCGTAGAGTCCAAGTATCTTTGGCGCCCATCCAGGCACCTCCACCAACAGTGCCCTTCACCAATGCACCGAAATAAATAATAATCTTACCACGGTGTCAACAGTTATTGTCTCTGATCATGGTTCCAGGCTGTCTGCCCCTGGTTTCTTGCTGGTGTCCTCTCCAGGAGATACAGTGTTCTCTGGAGTCTATGTCCGCAAATCATTCTGATCTGGAATATGCCAGCCTCACGTCATTGGGTTGTAGAGCTTCTGTCCTTCAGACACTCTTCTTTACTCCGCCAACGGCTATGGGTCAACATTCAAATTGTGGCTTCTAAGTGTTCTCCTCTCCCCTGGGCCTTTGCTTCGGACATGCCTCCCTGCTCTCTGAAGCACCAACAGTCCAATTCTCCCATGAGCCCTGTCTACACCCTTCTCCCATGGTCTCTGTGACTTCTACTCTCTTTCGCTGTGGAGTGTGATTTCTAGGGTCAGGTCCATTTATGCCATGTTTACATTGATATGGTCATCTTCTGGATGTGCTGATGGCTGAAGACAGGCCTGGAGCTCGCAGAAACTTCTTCCATCTCTCTGTACTCCAAATGCACTGCGGACACTTATGGAGACATAAGCAAGAAGGCATTCTTGCTCCTCTGACATGTGGCAGAAAGGGAGAGGGCATTGGGCTGTTTCATATCTGTCGGTCACAAAAAGACAACTCCCAAAGCATTTCACTCACTCACGGAAGCAAAGAAACATGTGAAAAATCAAGATAGAGGGACAGGCAATTAGATTCTAACCAGGCACACAAAATTTGATGTTTGTTCTAGGCAGGGTAGTCAGAATCTGTGTTTCTAAAAGTAGATCGAATGGGATATTCAGTGCAGGAAATTTGTCCAAATGGTATGTAACGTGAGTTTCCACTGTTTTAGAAGGTCTGTGATCTGGAATAGAGCAGCTTCATATCTCTTAATATATCAGTTTTAGCCTTTTGTGAAACAGACACACCCACACCCACCCACCCACCCACACACACACTCTCTCTCTATCTCTGTCTCTCTCTCTCTCAAAGGAGTCCCTCAGAAGTTAGGGAGCAAGTGAGGAATAGCACTCATGGAATCACAATTCAGAGAATGTACCATAAAAAAAAAAAAAAAAGCTTACAGAATCAAAGTAACAAACCATCCAAACTGGATAAGTGAACTCCTTACCTATCAAGAATTAATTAATTAATTAATTATTTAAACAACATTACCTAAAAGACCCCTACAGAGATGTCTGCCAGCAAATCCAATAATGGAGAGAAAAGGATAAATTCCACTACACATATGCTCTACCACGACAAGATCAATGGTCATACATATCTGACGTCTCAGATAATGACTTTTGAAGCAGCTTTTGAGGATTTTGAAGGAGTCCTCAAACATCTCCCAACACACAGAAACCCAGGTTCAAATAATTCCGTGCACCACAATTCGAGACGTTTAATGGTAATGTCGGCTTTTCTCATCTATTCCCAAAATGTAGGTAGATGGAACACCCTAATTTACAATGTCCAAAGACAGATTTCCCATAAGGACCTTATAGGAAACCAATTGCATTCCATTTTAATCAGTAAGATTAATTCATTTCTCTTCTCTTTCTTTCTTCATCTCCACGTGAAACGACCTGTTTGCTTACTATTCACTATATTTTCTTATATTTGGCAAGCCAGCCTTTCATCCATTCTACGATTTTTTACATAGTGTTCCCTGATTCTTTAATTGCGTATACCAGCAAATTCTCATCCTCCTATAATGTCACACCACCTCCATACTCATTATCCAGTTCCCTCTTTATAGCATCTTATCCTCCTATAACACTCAGCTTGGTCCCCAAAGTCCTGAGTCTGTCCTGGTGCGTCTCCCTGTCTGACTTCTTCTCCTTCTGTTTTCCCTTACTACGACTCATGTCCATGGTATTCCTCATGGGCCACATAGGAGTGAAGTCATAGGATATTTCCCTTGGTCTGCTTGCATGTTCATTTGGAAATCATCTTCTTTATCATCATCTTCATAATCATCTTTATCCACTAGGCCTTAAAAGGGTATCTTGGCTCCACAGTGATGCTGGAGTGGGCATGGCAGGCCATCGATGTTGGCCGTTCATTTTCATCTGAATAAAGAGATTTGCTCAACATGGCTCTCCCCATGACTATGGCATGTAGCATTAACTAATGATGACAAGGAGTGCTGACCAGGGCTCTTTCTTTTGGGGTATCAATCATGCAGAATTTCACTCTCCTTGAAGCCTTGCAACAGTGTTTAAGGTAATGTCAGGTAGAGAGAGCCTTCATCCCTTGGGACTGGTGTTTCAGGACACTAGCTGATAAGGACATGGACAGCACAATGCATCCCTGCCCTGGCAATTTTCCTGGAATTGCAACTTTACTTCCCTTCTTCCTTCCCTCACCTTAAAAGCTGACCAAGCACCATTGGCAGACCTTACACATGAGAAACCATAGGGACCATAAGCTAAGAACGGACCCTCTTACCCAAGGAAATCAAACCTCAAGAGACATAATGGTAGCCAAGAGGCATCACGGTTGATTGAGATCTCTAGAAATTGCAGTGGAAATAGGAACACCTTGCTCTCCCTGGAGAAATATTGGTCTAAAGAATGGTTTAGAGAACATCATTTTCTTTTCTCTTTGTATAGAATGTGGAAGTGGGAATGAAACAGAAAAGTCCACATCAGTTCATGATCAGGCTAACAGGGCTCTTTCTTGCTCCTTCCCAGGTCTTTCTACTTAAAGCCATAGGACACATATGTCATGAGAATGGGATTGGTGCTTCAGTGAAGTCAGCTTCTGTGACGTCACAAAGCTCTGTGGTCCTTGCAACCTCTCCTCACCAAAGCACGCCTCACCACTTCACCTGGCTGGAGTAGTTCTGGGTCAGCCAATAGTATCAAAATCACTCCAATCCCCTGGAGCCGCTTGGGTATTTCCCAAAGACAGTGTATGAAGCGATTTGGGGTCACCTTCTCAATGGCCAAATTTATAGTCTTTGGCCAGGACTGTCACCACCACCCCTCTGGACTCCTGAGAGTGGAAGGAATCTACAATTTCATCTTACCCACGAAAGGTCAAGAAACAGTCCGGTGTACAAGCAGCCTCACATGGGGAACTCCACGCCATACACATGTTCATGGTCCTCACTCCCTATCCTGATGCTTCTGACCAGGAAAAGCGCCCTCCCCCCTCCGAGGAAAGCTTCGAGTTAACACCCGCAACCATACCAAACACATGTCTGGGGTCTTCAACCGTGAGGACACGACTTCTTGCATCTCCTGAAATCATGCCATAAATGGCTCCCAATGTTCCCAGGTCACAAAACATTAGGCAGAGCCTACACCCTAGAAGCTTAAGCCCAGGACGGAGTCATCTGTTTGGAGCTCACAGGAGCAAGTACGGAGCATGTTGGAAGAGAACCAATGCCCATGTGAAGCCATCTGAAAAGGCTTTCGGGCCAGTTTCAGGAATACAATGTGAATCTACAAAAGGTTTCTGTCTTCTCTGTATTTGAAACGTGCCTTCTGTTATCTACCCTGAAGATAATTTCTTAGGAAGAAGAGCTCATGGAGTGCGCAGGGCTGGCACTTGAGAGAGTCTCAGGTGTGTGTGACATGCCCTCTGGGGTTGTGTTCTGGCTGCCCACACTCCCGTGGGCTCATCCTCTGTGGAGGCTCTCCATGACTTCCATTCAGAGTGTGTGGTGTCTGGGACAAAAATGGTGAGGTTAAGCTTCGTGGGTCTGGTGTGCCTGTGAAACTTGACTTTCTACCCACTCCACAAAACGTAAGTCCTGCTGAATACTGTGGCCAAGATGATAAGATGTGGGAAGGGCTTTTTTCTAGTCCCATGTAGGATTTTCTGTTCTCCTAGGACTAAGCAACATGGCCTGAAGAAGGCAGTCCCAACAGTGTTCCAAGTTTGGGAATCCATAATTGCAGGTTGGGCAGTTAATGTCCTCACTGTCCTGCCTGTGGCCACTTCTCAGTCTTGATGCTGGCGGTCGTAGAGTCCAAGTTTCTTTGGCGCCCATCGAGGCACCTCCAACAACACTATCAATCACCCATTCACTGAAAGAAATAATAATCTTACCATGATGTCAACAGGTATTGTCTCTGATCATGGTCCCAGTCTGTCTGCACCTGGTTTCTTACTGGTGTCCTCTCCAGGAGATACACAGTGTTCTCTGGAGTCTATGTCCGCAAATCATTCTGATCTGGAATCCGCCGGCCTCAAGTCCTTGGTTTGCAAGAACTCGTGTCCTTCAGACACTCTCCTTTACTCCGCAACAGCTATGGGTCAACATTCAAATTGTGGGTTCTAAGTGTGCTCCTCTCCCCTGGGCCTTTGTCTTCGGACATGCCTCACTGCCTTCTGAAGCACCAACAGTCCAATTCTCCCATAAGCCCTTTCTACACCCTTCTCCATGGTCTCTGTGACTTCTTCTCTCTTTCGCTGTGGAGTGTGATTTCTAGGGTCAGGTCCATTTATGCCATGTTTACATTGATATGTTCATCTTCTTTTTCTGCTGATGGCTGAGGACAGACCTGGAACTCCCAGACACTTCTACCGTCTCCCTGTACTCCAAATGCACTGTGGACTCTTATGGAGCCATAAGCAAGAAGGCATTCTTGCTCATTGTGACATGTGGCAGAACAGGAGAGAATATTGGGGTGTGTCATATCTGTCAGTCACAAAAGACTACTCCCATATGATTTCACTCACTCATGGAAGCAAAGAAACATGTGAAAAATCAAGAAAAGGGACAGGAAGTTAGACTCTAACCAGGCACACAAAAATTGGTGTTTGTTCCAGGCAGGGTAGTCAGAATCTGTGTTTCTAAAAGTGGATCAAATGGGACATTCAATGCAGGAAATCTGTCCAAATGGTATGTAACGTGAGTTTCCACTGTTTTAGAAGGTGAATTCTGATCTGGAATAAAGCAGTTTCATATCTCATAATATATAATTTTTAGCGTTTTGTGAAACAGACACACACACACCCACACCCACACCCACACACACACACTTTCTCTCTCTGTCTCTCTCTCTCTCTCTTAAAAGAGTCCCTCAGAACTTAGGGTTCAAGTGAGGAATAGCACTCATGGAATCAAAATTCAGAGAAAATACCATAAAAAACAAAATCTTACAGAATCAATGTAACAAACCTTCCAACTGGATAAGTTAACTCCTTACCTATCAAGAATTAGTTAAATAATTAACTAATTATTTAAACAATATTACCTAAAAGACCCCTACAGAGAAGTCTGCCAGCAAATACAAAACCGGAGAGAAAAGGTTAAATTCCAAGACACATTCGCACTACCATGACAAGATCAATGATCATACATATCTAACGTCTCAGGTAATGATTTTGAATCAGCTTTTGAGGCTTTTGAAGCAGTCCTCAAACATCTCCCAACACACAGAAAGCCAGGTTCAAATCAATTCCCTAGTCCACAATTCGAGACATTTAATTTGTAATGTCAGGTTTTTTCATCTATTTCCAAAATGTAGGAAGAGGGAACACTTTAATTTACAATGTCCAAAGACCTAATTCACATAAGGACTTTATAGGAAACCAATTGCATCCCATTTTAATCAGTAAGATAATAAAACTAGAATCCCTTTCTCTTCTCTTTCTTTCTTCATCTCCACGTGAAACGACCTGTTTGCTTACTATTCAGTATATTTTCTTATATTCGGCAAGCGAGCCTTTCATCCATCCTACGTTTATTGACATAGTATTCCTTGATTCTTTAATTGCGTATATCAACAAGTGCTCATCCTCATATAATGCCACACTACCTCCATACCCATTATCCAGTTCCCTCTTTATGGCATCTTATCCTGCTGTAACCCTCAGCTTGGTCCCCAAGTCCTGAGTCTGTCCTGGTGCATCTCCCTGTCTTATATTCCACATGCCAGCCTTTCATCCATCCTACATTTTTTGACAAAGTGTTCCCTGATTCTTTAATTGCATATACCATCAAGGGCTCATCCTAATATACTGCCACAACACCTCCATACCCATTAACCTGTTCCCTCTTTATGGCAGGTCTTATCCTCCTGTAACCCTCAGTTGGTCCCCAAAGTCCCGAGTCTCTCCTGGTGCCTCTCCCTGTCTGACATCTTCTCCTTCCGTTTTACCTTACTACTACTCATGTCCATGGTATTCCTCATGGACCACATATGAGTGAAGCCATAGGATATTTCCCTTTGTCTGCTTGCATTTTCATTTGTAAATCACCTTATTTATCACCATCTTCATAATAGTATTTATCCACTAGCCCCTAAAAGGTTATCTCGGCTCATTCCACAGTGACGCTAGAGTGGGCATGGCAAGCCATCGATGTTGGTCGTTCATTTCATCTGAATAGAGTTGATCAACATTTCTCTCCCCATGACTATGGCATGTAGCATTAACTAATGATGACAAGGAGTGCTGACCAGGGCTCTTTCTTTCCGGGTAGCGATCATGCATCGTTTCACTCTCCAAGAAGCCTTCGCAATGGTGTTTAAGGTAATGTCAGGCAGACAGAGCCATCATCACGTGTGCCTGGTGTTTCAGGACATTAGCAGATAAGGACATGGACAGCACAATGCATCCCTGCCCTGGCAATTTACTGGAATTGTGACTTTCCTTCCCTTCTTCCTTCCCTCAACTTCCAAGCTGACCAAGCACCAAAGGCAGACCTTATAACCGAGAAACGATATTGTACTGAAGCTAAGAATGGACACTCTCACCCAAGGCTATCCAACCTCCCAGAGACCTAATGGTAGCCAAGCAACCTCGCTGTTGATTTACATCTCTAGAAATTGCAGTGAAAATAGAAACTCCTTGCTCTCTCTGGAGAAATGTTTGTCTGAAAATAGAAACACCTTGCTCTCTCTGGAGAAATGTTTGTCTAAAGAATGATTTACAGAACATCATTTTCTTTTCTCTTTGTACAGAAAGTGGAAGTGGGAAAGAAACTGAAAAGACCACCTGAGTTCATGATCAGGCTAACAGGGCTCTTTCTTGTTCCTTCCCAAGTCTTTCATTTAAAGCCATAGTAATCATATGTCAATAGAATGGGATTGCTGCTTCAGTGGAGTCAGTCTGTGATGTCACAAAGCTCTGAGGTCCTAGAAACCACTCCTCACCGAACCATGCCTCATCACTTCACCTGCCTGGAGTAGTTCTGGGTCAGCCAGGAGTATCAAAATCAGTCCAAACCGCTGGAGCCACCTGGGTACTTCCCCAAGACAGTTTGTGAAGCGATTTGCGGTCACCTTTTCTATGACCGAATTTGTAGCCTTTGGCCTTGATTGTCACCACCCCTCTGGACTCCTGAGAATTGCAAGAATCCACAATTCCGTCTTACTGACGTAACCTCAGAAAGGCTCAGGAGTACAAGCAACCTCACACTGGGAACTCCATGCCATACACATGTTCATGGTCCTCACACACCATCAGGATGCTTCTGACCAGGAAAAGCGACCCTCGCCCTCCGAGGGAATCTCTGACTTAACACCTGAAACGATACAAAAGACATGCATGGAGTCTTCAACAGTGAGGACACGAGTTCTTCTTCCATATCCAGAAATCATGCCATAAATGCGTCCAATTTTCCTAGCTGTAGAAACATTAATTGCAGACCATATGACCTAGAAGTGAGGTCCAGGATGGACTCATCTGTTTGGAGCTCACAGGAGTAAGCACGGAGAATTGTGGTTTCTTGCCCTTCTCAGGAGTCCAGAGGGTTGGTGGTGACAGTCATGGCCAAAGACTACAAATTCAGTCATGGAGAAAGTGACCTCAAATCGCTCCACAAAATGTCTTGAGGAAATACCCAGGCGGCTCCAGTGGTTTGGAGTGATTTTGTTACTCCTGGCTGACCCAGAACAAATCCAGCCAGGTGAAGTGATGAGTCATAATTTGGTGAGGAGTGATTGCTAAGAACTCAGAGCTTTGTGACGTCACACAAGCTGACTCCACTGAAGCAAAGCAATCCCATTCTCATGACATATGAGTCCTATGGCTTTAAATAGAAAGACCTGGGAAGGAGCAAGAAAAACCCCTGTTAGCCTGATCATGAACTCATGGTGTCTTTTCAGTTTCTTTCCCACTTCCAATTTCTATACAAAGAGAAAAGAAAACGATGTTCTGCATTCCATTCTTTAGACCAACATTTCTCCAGAGAAAGCAAGGTGTTCCTATTTCCACTGCAATTTTTAGAAATCTCAATAAATGGCAAGGCCTCTTGGCTACCATTAGGTCTCAGGGAGGTTTGATATCCTTGGGTGAGAGGTTCCATTCTTATCATCTGTTATCCATGGTTTCTCGGGTGTAAGGTCTGCCTTTGGTGCTTGGTCAGCTTGGAAGGTGAGGGAAGGAAGAAGGGAAGGAAAGTCACCATTCCAGGAAAATTCCCAAGGCAGAAATGCATTGTGCTGTCCTTATCTTAATCTGCTAGTGTCCTGCAACACAAGTCCTAAGGGATGAAGACTCTGTCTACCTGATATAACCTTAAACACCATTGCAAAGGCTTCATGGACAGTGAATCTCTGCATGATCACAAGCCCGAAAGAAAGAGCCCTGGTCAGCACTCCTTGTCCTCATTAGTTAATGCTACCTGCCATAGTCATGGGGAGATCCATGTTGAGCAATTCTCTTTATTCAGATGAAAATGAACGTCCAACATCAATGGCTTGCCATGCTGCACTAGCATCACAGTGGAAGGAGGTGAGGTACCATTTTAAGGGCTAGTGGATAAAGATGAATATGAAGATGCTGATAAAGAAGAAGATTTCCAAATGTAGATGCAAGCAGACCATGGGAAATATCCTATGACGTCACTCATATGTGGCCCATGAAGAATAACATGTACATGAGTAGCAGAAATGGAAAACGGAAGGAGAAAAAATCAGACAGGGAGACGCAACAGGAGAGACTCAGGCTCTGGGGACCAAGCTGAGTGTTACAGGAGAATAATACCTGCCATAAAGTGTGAACTGGTTAATGGGTATGGAGCTGTTGTGGCATTATATGAGGATGAGCTCTTGGTGGTATATGCAATTAAAGAATTAGGGAACAGTATGTCAAAAAACAAAGGATGGATGAAAGGCTGGCTTGCCGAATATAAGAAAAAATATTGAATAGAAAGAAAACAGGCCGTTTCACATAGAGATGAAGAAAGAAAGAGAAGAGAAATGAATTCTAGTTTTATTATCTTACTGATTAAAATGGAATGCAATTGGTTTCCTATAAGGTCCTTATCTGAATTGGGTCTTTGGACATTGTACATTAGAGTATTCCCTCTTCCTACACTTTGGGAGTAGATGAGAAAAGCCGACATTACCATTAAATGTCTCGAATTGTGGACCAGGGAATTGATTTGAACCTGGTTTTCTGTGTGATGGGAGATGTTTGAGGACTGCTTCAATATCCTCAAAAGCTGCTTCAAAAGTCATTACCTGAGACGTCAGTTATGTATGAATCATGATCCTGTCATGGTAGTGCGTATGTGTCTTGGAATTTGTCCTTTTCACTCCAGTGCTGGATTTGATGGCAGACTTCTGTGTAGGGGTCTTTTAGCTATGGTTGTTTAATTCATTCATTCATTCATTAATAAATTAATTAATTTTGATAAGTAAGGATTTAACTTATGCAGTTTGGACGGTTTGTTACTTTGATTCTCTAAATTTTTTTTATGGTATTTTCTCTGAATTTTGCTTCCATGAGTGTTATACCTCACTTGCTCCCTAACTTCTGTCGGACCCTTTTAATTGTGTGTGGGGTATGTGTGTGTGTGTGTGTGTGTTTCACAAAATGCTAAAAATGTTATTTTAAGAGATATGAAGTTGCTCTGCTGCTCTATTCCAGATCACAATTCACATTCAAACACAGTGGAAGCTCACGTTACATCCCGTTCGGCCACATTTCCTGCATTGAATGTCCCATTGGATCCACTTTGAGAAACGCAGATTCTGACTAGCCTTCCTGGAACAAACACCAAATTTTGTGTGCCTAGTTAGAGTCTAATGGCCAGTCCCTTTTTCTTGCTTTTTCACCTGTTTCTTTACTTCCATGAGTGGGTGAAATCGTATGGTAGTTGTCTTTCTGTGATTGATAGATACGATACATCCCAATGCTCTCTCCGTTTCTGCCACATTTCACAAGGAGGAAGAATGCCTTCTTGCTGATGGCTCCATAAGAGTCTGCAGTGCAATTTCAGGACAGGGAGATGGTAGAAGTGTCTGGGAGCTCCAGGCTTGTTTTCATCCATCAGCACAACCAGAAGATTATCACATCAATGAAAACATGGCATAAATGGACCTGAAGCCTAGAATTCCCAGTCCACAGCGAAAGAGAGAAGAAGTCACAAAGACCATGGGATAAGGGGTTAGAGTGGACTTATGGGAGAATTGGATGGTTGGTGCTTCAGAGAGCAGGCAGCCATGACCAAAGACAAAGGCCCAGGGGAGCAGAGCACACTTAGAACCCACAATTTGAATGTTGACCAAAGCTGTTGCCAGAAAAAAGAAGTGTCTGAATGACACGAGTTCTTGCAACCCAATGGTCTTGAGGCCCAGAGATTCAAGATCAGCATGCTTTGCAGACAAACATTCCAGAACTCAGAACACTGTGTATCTCCTGGAGAGGACAACAGCAAGCAACCAGTTGCAGACAGCCTGGAAACCATGATCAGAGACAATACCTGGTGATATCGTGGTAAGATTATTATTTTGTTGTGTGCATTTTTGATGGACAGTGTTGGGGGAGTTGATCGATGGCCGTCAAAGATACTTGGGTTATACGACCACCAGCATCAAGACTGAGAAGTGGCCACATGCAGGATGTGAGGAAAATAGCTCCACAACCTTCAATCACGGAATACCAAACTGGAACACTGTTGGGTTGCCTTCTGACCACGGTGCTTAGTCCAGGGAGAACGGAAAATCCTGCAGGGGACTAGAAAAAATCTCTGCACACATCCTCTCATCTAGCCACAGAATTCAGCAGGCCTTAAGTCTTCTGGAGGGGTTTGAAAATCACGTTTCACAGGGACACCAGACCCACGAAGCTTAACCTCACCATATTTGGCCCACACACCAAACACTCTGAATGGAAGGTAAGGAGAGCCTCTGCAGAGGACGAGCCCACAGGAGAGTGGACAGCCACAATACAACCCCAGAGGGCATGTCACACACATCTGAGACTCTCTCAAGTGCCAGCCTTTGGGCACTCCATGAGTTCTTCTTCCTAAAGAAATTATCTTCAGGGTAGATAACAGAATGGGCATTTCGAATCCAGAAAAGACAGAGACCTTTTGTAGATTCACATTGTATTCCTGAAACTCGCTTGAAAGCCTTTTCAGATTGCTTCACATGGGGATTCGTTCTCTTCCAACATGCTCCGTGCTTGCTCCTGTGAGCTCCAAACAGATAAGCTTCTAGGGTGTAGGGTCTGCCTTTAATATTTGGTCAGCTGGGAAAACTGGGAGGCATTTATGGCACGATTTCTAAGATGCAAGAAGAACTCTTGTCCTCACTGTTGAAGTCTCCAGACATGTCTTTTGTATGGTTGCGGGTGTTAATTCTTAGCTTTCCTTGGAAGGCGGGGGGCACTTTTCCTGGTCAGAAGCCTCCTGTTAGGGTGTGAATACCATGAACATGTGTATGGCTTAGATCCCCATCTGAGGCTGCTTGTACTCCTTGTAGGGACCTGTTTAGCCAGAGGAAATGTAAACCCCGGATATAGGGGCGGGCCAGGCCAGATAGCTGTATCCAATTAGTGGGGGCACTATATTAACCTTGGTGAGTTGAAATCTCACGGGCCACCTGTGTGTTGACCGTTCTCAACCACCTCTATAAAGGTTAGTCTGTGAGGCTGTGTGGGGGGAGAAGTATGAGGAGTTAGAATAACCATTGGAAAAGTAGGTGATTTTAGAATAGCCATTGGAGGAGTAAGAGGACTTAGAATAACGGTTGGGGAATAGGAGGAGTTAGAATATCCATTGGAGAAGTAGGAGGAGTTAGAATGGCAGTTAGAATAGCAGTTAGAATAGTCATTAGGATAGCCTTTGGGAGACATTAGGGTAGTCATAGGAATGATAGCGTCGGGGTCATCGGGAGCAGAGCCGCCCCAAGCCAAGGACTGGAGTGGCCTGTTCTAGAGAGGCCACGCCAGAGCGGCGTCATTCCAGGATGCGTCCTCCTTGGCATGTAGCCCTGTCCTTGAGCGTCCTAATCCAGAGCGGCCTCTTCATCGAGGAAGCGGCCTTGTCCAGTGTGTGGCCTCGTCCGGGGAGTGGCCTTGTTGGAGTGGCATCATGGGGAGCAGAGTCTGTGTCGTTGGGGTTGTCGTCCTTTTCATCCTCGCCCAGAGCAGCAGCAGAAGTGGCACCGCCTCGAGCTGTAACACGAGTGGCGTCACCCTCTGCACCGCCCAGATCAGCAGCAGTAGCGGAGCTGCTGCCAGCGACGCCACCCTGAGCCAGAGTATCAGCAGCAGCGCCCCACAGGCAGCCAGGCCACCTCGGGCAGTGCCGCCATCAGGAGCAGCCTCTCAGGAGCCAACGTTGCAGCCACGCTGGGAGTGGGTCTGTGGTACAGTGAGGGTGAGGCAGGGAGCCTACAGGAGGGACACCAGCAACTGGAAGGTGGTGGTCCCCAGCAAGACTCAGGCACCTAATGGTCAGTTTGGTTTCTAATGCAGTTTGGTTACTGATGCAGTTTGGTTTCTGATTGAGTTTGGATTCTGATGAATAGCGTGAAATAAAACGTTGCTTGATTTTGCTGTGTCAGCCTCGTTCCTTTGATCACGGACCCTAACACTACTGATTCTTTCTTGACCTGACGTGGCTAACATGGAATTGTGGATTCTTGCCCTTATCAGGAGTCCAGAGGGGTGGTGGTGACAGTCTTGTCAAAGACTACAAATTCGGAGAAGGAGACCCCAAATCGCTTCATAGACTGTATAAGGGAAATACCCAGGTGGCTCCAGCAGATTGGAGTGATTTTGATACTCCTGGCTGACCCAGAACTACTCCAGCCAGGTGAAGTGATGAGGCATGCTTTGGTGAGGTTGCTAGGATCTCAGAGCTTTGTGACGTCCAGAAGCTGACTTCAATGAAGCAGAAATCCCACTCTCATGACATATGAGTCCAATGGCTTTAAGTAGAAAGACCTGGAAAGAAACAAGAAAGAGCCCTGTTAGTCTGATCGTGAACTCAGTTGGTCTTTTCTGTATCTTTCCCAGTTCCATTTTCTACACAAAGAGAATAGAAAACGATGTTTTGTATACCATTCTTTAGACCCACATTTCTCCAGAGAGAGCAATGTGTTCCTATTTCCACTGCAATTTCTAGAGATCTCAATCAACAGCGAGGCCTCTTGGCTACCATTAGGTCTCTGGGAGTTTGGATATCCTGTGTGAGAGGGTCCATTCTTAGCTTCTGGTCCCTATGGTTACTTGGGTGTAAGGTCTGCCTTTGGTGCTTGGTCATCTTGGAAGGTGAGGGAAGGAAGAAGGCAAGGAAAGTCACAATTCTAGGAAAATTGCCAGGGCAGGGATGCGTTGTGCTGCCCTTGACATTATCTGCTAGTGTCCTGAAACACCAGTCCTAAGGGATGAAGGCTCTGTCTACCTGACATTACCTTAAACATTGTTGCAAAGGCTTCATGGAGAGTGAAATGCTGCATGATCGCTTCCCCTAAAGAAAGAGGCCTGGTCATCACCCCTTGTCATCATTAATTAATGCTACATGCCATAGTCATGGGGAGAGCCATGTAGAGCAATGCTCTTTATTCAGATGAAAATGAACAGCCACCATCGAAGGCCTGCCATGCCGACTCTAGCATCACTGTGGAAGGAGCCGAGATACCCTTTTAAGTGCTGGTGGATAAAGATGATTATGAAGATGATGATAAAGATGATGATTTCCAAATGAAAATGCAAGCAGACCAAGGGAAATATCCTATAGCTTCACTCCTATGTGGCCCATGAGGAAGACCATGGACATGAGTAGTAGTAAGGGAAAATGGAAGGAGAAGAAGTCAGACAGGGAGACTCACCAGGAGAGACTCAGGACATTGGGGACCAAGCTGAGGGTTACAGGAGGATAAGACCTGCCTTAAAGAGGGAACTAGTTAATGGGTATGGAGTTGATGTGGCATTATATGAGGATGAGCACTTGATGGTATATGCAATTAAAGCATCAGGGAACACTATGTCAAAAAACATAGAATGGATGAAAGGGTGGCTTGCAGAATATAAGAAAAAATAGTGAATAGAAAGGAAAACAGGCATTTCACATGGAGAAAAAGAGAGAAAGACAAGAGAAATGAATTCTAGTTTTATTATCTTACTGATTATAATTATATGCAATTGATTTACTATAAGGTCTATGTGAATGGGGTCTTTGGACATTGTAAATTAGAGTCTTACCTCTTCCTACAATTTGGGAATAGATGAAAAAAAAAACAGACATTACCATTAAATGTCTCGAATTGTGGACCACGGAATTGATTTGAACCTGGCTTTCTGTGTGTTGGGAGATGTTTGAGGACTGCTTCAAAAGCTTTCGTCATTACCTGAGACATCAGATATGTATGACTCATGACATTTTCATGGTAGTGCGTATGTGTCTTGGAATTCATTCTTTTCTCTGTGGTATTGGATTTTTGGCATACTTATATGGAGGTGTCTTTTAGGTAAGGTTGTTTAATTAATTAATTAATTAATTAAATAATTAATTCTTGATAGGTAAAGAGTTATCCAGTTTCGACGGTTTGTTACTCGATTCTCTAAACTTTTTTTTTTTTTTACGGTATTTTCTCTGAATATCGTTTCAGTGAGTGCTATTCCTCACTTTCTCCCTAAATTCTCTGGGACGCTTTTAAATGTGTGTGTGTGTGTGTGTGTGTGTGTGTGTGTGTGTGTGTGTGTGTGTGTTCAAAACGGTAAAATGATATTTTAAGAGATATGAAGCTGCTCTATTACAGATCACATTTCACCTTTAAACACAGAGGAAACTCAAGTTACATCCCGTTCGGCCACATTTCCTGCATTGAATGTCCCATTTGATCCACTTTAAGAAATGCAGATTCTGATGAGCCTGCCTGGAACAAACACCAAATTTTGTGTGCCCAGGCAAGTCTAATTGCCAGTCCCTTTTTCTTGTTTATTCACATGTTTCTTTACTCCCATGAGTGAGTGAAATCATATGGTAGATATCTTTCTGTGACTGACAGATATGACACAGACCAATGCGATCTCCCTTTCTGCCACGTCACAAGGAGCAAGAATGCTTTCTTGCTTATGGCCTCATAAGAATCCACAGTGCATTTGGAGGACATGGAGATGGTAGAAGTGGCCAGGATCTCCAGGCTTGTCTTCAGACATCAGCACAACCATTGATGACCACATCATTGTAAACATGGCATAAATGGACATAAAGCCTAGAAATCATGCTCCACAGCCAACAAGAGGAGAAGTCACAGAGGCCATGGGAGAAGGGTATAGACAGGGCTTATGGGAGAATTGGATGGTTGTTGCATCAGAGGTCAGGGAGTCATGGAGAAAGACAAAGGCCCAGGGAGAGGAGCACACTTAGAACCCACAATTTGAATGTTGACCCATAGCTTTTGGCAGAGGAAAGGAGAGTGTCTGAACGACACGAGTTCTTGCAACCCAAGGGTCTTGAGGCCCGGGGATTCCAGATCAGCTTGCTTTGCAGACATAGACTACAGAGAAGACTGCGTATCTCCTGGAGAGGACACCAGCA
The DNA here is from genome assembly GCF_922984935.1 of Meles meles. NCBI lineage: Eukaryota > Metazoa > Chordata > Mammalia > Carnivora > Mustelidae > Meles > Meles meles. The sequence goes on along the minus strand of NC_060088.1, from coordinate 31,139,150 downwards.
AGAAACCAAGGGCAGACAGCCTGGAAACCATGATCAGAGACAATACCTGTTGACACAGCGGTAAGATTATTATTTCTTTGTGTGCATTCGTGATGGGCAGTGTTGGTGGAGATGCCTCGATGGGCGCCAAAGATTCTTGGGCTCTACAACCGCCAGCATCAAGACTGAGAAGTGGCCACAGGCAAGACGGTTAGGATATTGCTGCCAAAAATGCAATCATGGATTCCCAAACCTGGAACACTGTTGGGACTGCCTTCTTCAGGCCACGTTTCTTAGGTCCAGAGGAACAGAAAAACCTGCAGGGGACTAGAAGAAATCCCTGCCCACATCCTCTCACCTGGCCACAGAATACAGCAGGCCTTAAGTTTTGTGGAGTGGGTTGAAGGTCACGTTTCACAGGCACACCAGATGCACGAAGCGTAACCTCACAATATTTGGCCCAGACACCAAACATTCTGAATTGAAGGCAAGGAGAACCTCTGCAGAGGACGAGTCCCCAGGAGTGTGGAGAGCCACAACACAACCCCAGAGGGCATATCACACACACCTGAGACTCTCTCAAGTGCCAGCCCTTTGGCACTTCCATGAGCTCTTCTTCCTAAAGAAATTATCTTCAGTGTAGATAACATAATGCCGTTTTCAAATACAGAGAAGAGAGAGACTTTTTGTAGATTCACGTTGTATTCCTGAAACTGATCCGGAAGCCTTTTCAGATGGCTTCACATGGGGATTGGTTCTCTTCCAACATGCTCCATGCTGGCTCCTGTGATTCTGAACAGATGTGTCCATCTTGAGCCTAAGCTGCTAGGGTGTAGGGTCTGCCATTAATGTTTGGTCAGCTGGGAAAATTGGGAGGCATTTACAGCAGGATTTTTGGAGATGTAACAAGAACTCGTGTCCTCACTGTTGAAAACTCCAGACATATATTTGTTATGGTTGGGGGTGTTAACTCTGAGCTTTCCTCCGATGGCGGGGGGTGCTTTTCCTGGTCAGAAGCATCCTGATAGCGTGTGAGGACCATGAACATGCGTAAGGCTTGGAATTCCCCGTGTGAGGCTGCTTTTACTCCTGACCCTTTCTTGACCTTACGCGGGTAAGGTGGAATTGTGGATTCTTTCAATTCTCAGGAGTCCAGAGCGGTGGTGGTGACAGTCACGTCCAAAGACTACAAATTCGACCATGGAGAAGGTGACTCCAAATCGCTTCACAAACTTTCTTGCAGTAATACCCAGGCGGCTCCAGCAGTTTGGAGTGATTATGATACTCCTGGCTGACCTAGAACTACTCCAACCAGGTGAGGTGATGAGGCGTTGTTTGGTGAGGAGTGGTTGCTAGGAACTCAGAGCTTTGTGATGTCCAGAAGCTTAAATCACTGAAGAAGCAATCCCATTCTCATGACATAAGTGTCTTATGGCTGTAACTAGAAAGACCTGGGATGGAACAAGAAAGAGCCCTGTTGGCCTGATCATGAACTCATTTGGTCTTTTCTGTTCCTTTCCCATTTCCAAATTTTACACAAAGATAAAAGAGAATGATGGTCTGTATACCATTCTTTAGACCAATATTTCTCCAGAGAGAGCAAGGTGTACCAGTATCCACTGCAATTTCTAGAGATCTCAATCAACAGCGAGGCCTCTTGGTTACCATTAAGTCTCTGGGAGGTTGGATAACCTTGGGTGAGAGGGTCCATTCTTAGCTTCTGGTCCCCATGATTTCTCGGGTGTAAAGTCTGCCTTTGTTGCTTGGTCAGCTTGGAAGGTGAGGGATGGAACAAGGGAAGGGTAGTCACCATTCCAGAAAAATTGCCAGACAAGGATGAGTTGTCTTGTCTGAGACCGTATCTGGTAGTGTCCTGAAACACCAGTCCCAAGGGATGAAGGCTCTGCCTACCTGTCATTACCTTAAACACCATTGCAAAAGCTTCATGGAGAGTGAAACTCTGCATGATCGCTACCCCGAAAGAAAGAGCCCTAGGCAGCACTTCTTGTCATCATTAGTTAATGCTACATACCATAGTCATGGGGAGAGCCATGTTTAGCAACTCTATTAATTCAGATGAAAATGAACGGCCAACATCCATGGCCTGCCATGCCCAATTTAGCATCACTGTGGAAGGAGCCGAGATACCCTTTTAAGGGCTAGTGGATAAAGATGATTATGAAGATGATGATAAAGAAGATGATTTCCAAATGAAAATGCAAGCAGACCAAGGGAAATATCCTATGGCTTCACTCCTCTCTGGCCCATGAGGAATACCATGGACATAAGTATTAGTAAAGAAAATCGGAATGAGAAGATGTCAGACAGTGAGACGCACCAGGAGAGACTCAGGACTTTGTGGACCAAGCTGAGGGTTACAGGAGGATAAGATATGCCATAAAGAGGGAACTGGATAATGGGTATGGAGGTGGTGTTGCATTATAGGAGGATGAGCACTTGGTGGTATATGCAATTAAAGAATCAGGGAACACTATGTCAAAAAAACGTAAGATGGATGAAAGGCTGGCTTGCCGAATATTAGAAAAAATAGTGAATAGAAAGCAAAACAGGCCGTTTCACATGGAGATGAAGAAAGAAGGACAAGAGAAATGAATTCTAGATTTATTATCTTACTGATTAAAATTGTATGTAATTAGTTTCCTATAAGTACCTTTTGTGAACTTGGTCTTTAGAAAATGTAAATTTCAGTCTTCATTTTGGGAATAGATGAGCAACCCGACATTGCCATTAGTATCTCGAATAGTGGACAAGTTAGCTGATTTGAACCTGGCTTTCTGTGTGGTGGGATATGTTTGAGGACTGCTTCCAACAATTTCGTCATTACCTGAGACGTCCTATATGTATGGCACATGATCTTGTCATGGTAGTGCATATGTGTCTTGGAATTTATTCTTTCTTCTCTGGTATTGGATTTGCTGGCATACTTGTGTGTAGGGATCTTTTAGGAATGGCTGTTTAATTAATTAATTAAATAAATTTTGATAGGTACGGAGATAAATTATCCAGTTTGGACGGTATCATACTTTGAATCTCTAAGATTTTGTATTTTATGGTATTTTCTCTGAATTTTTCTTCCCTGAGTGCTATTCCTCACTTGTTCCCTAATTTCTGTGGGACTCCTTTAAGAGTGTGTGTGTGTGTGTGTGTGTGTGTGTGTGTGTGTGTGTGTTTCAAAATGCTAAAAATGATATTTTAAGAGATATGAAGCTGCTCTATTCCAGATCACTATTCACCTACAGACACAGTAGAAACTCACGTTCCATCCCGTTTGGCCACATTTCCTCCATTGAATGTCCCATTTGATACACTTTAAGAATCGCAGATTCTGACTTGCCTGCCTGGAACAAACACCAAATTTTGAGTACCTGTTTAGAGTATAATTGCCTGTCCCTTTTTCTTCCTTTATCACGTGTTTCTTTACTTCCATGAATGCGTGAAATCATATGGGAGTTGTCTTTCTGTCACTGACAAATATGACACAGCCCTATGTTCTCTCCTTTTCGGCTTCATGTCATAAGGAGTAAGAATGCCTTCTTGCTTATGGCTCCAAAGGATTCCGCAGTGCATTTGGAGGACAGTGAGATGATAGAAGTGTCTGGGAGCTCCAAGCTAGTCTTCAACCATCAGCACAACCAAAAGAGGACCTCATCATTGTAAACACAGCATAAATGGACCTGAACTTAGAAATCACACTCCACAGTGAAAGAGAGAAATCACAGAGATCACTGGAGAAGGGTGTAGAGAGGGCTTATGGGGGATTTGGACGTTTGGTGCTTCAGAGGGCATGGGGCCATGGAGAAAGACAATGGCCCAGGGGAGTGGAGTACACTTAGAACCCACAATATGAATGTAGAACCATAGCTGTTGGCGAAGAAAAGGAGAGTGTCTGAAGGACATGAGTTCTTGCAACCCAAGTGTCTTGAGGCCTGGGGATTTCAGATCAGCATGCTTTGCAGACATAGACTCCAGACAACACTGAGTGTCTCCTGGAGAGTGCACCAGCAAGAAACCAGGGGAAGACAGTCTGGAAACCATGATCAGAGACAATACCTGTTGACACCGTATTAAGATTTTTATTTCTATGTGTGCATTCATGATGGGCAGTGTTGGTGGAGATGCCTCGATGGGCGCCAAAGATTCTTGGGCTCTATGACGACCAGCATCAAGACTGAGAAGTGGCCACAGGCAGGACGGTTAGGACATTGCTGCCAAAACTGCAATCACGGATTCCCAAACCTGGAACACTGTTGGGACTGCCTTCTTCAGGCCACGTTTCTTAGGTCCAGAGGAACAGAAAATCCTGCAGGGGACTAGAAGAAATCCCTGCCCACATCCTCTCACCTGGCCACAGAATACAGCAGGCCTTAGTTTTGTGGAGTGGGTTGAAAGTCACGTTTCACAGGCACACCAGACGAACGAAGCTTAACCTCACAATATTTGGCCCAGACACCAAACATTCTGAATGGAAGCCAAGGAGAACCTCTGCAGAGGACGAGTCCCCAGGAGCGTGGAGAGCCACAACAAAACCCCAGAGGGCATGTCACACACACCTGATACTCTCTCAAGTGCCAGCCCTTTGGCATTCCATGAGCTCTTTTTCCTAAAAAATTATCTTCAGTGTAGATAACAGAATGTGGGTTTTGAATACCGAGAAGACCAAGACCCTTTGTAGATTCAAGTTGTATTCCTGAATCTTTCCCGAAAACCTTTTCGGATTAAATCACATGGGGACTGGTTCTCTTCCATCATGCTCTGTGCTTGGTCCTGTGAACACCAAACAGATTAGTCCACCCTGGGCCTAAGTTTCTAGGCCATAGGTTCTGACTTTAAAGTTTGGTCAGCTGGGAAAATTGGGAGGCATTTATGGCACGAATCTGCAGTTGCAAGAAGAATTCATGTCCTCACAGCTGAAGTCTCCAGACATGTCTTTGGTTTGGTTGTGGGTGTTAACTCTGATCTTTCCTTGGGGGGGGGGGGGCGCTTTTCCTGGTCAGAAGCATCCTGATACGGTGTGAGGTCCACGAACATGTGTATGGCGTGGTGTTTCCCGTGTGAGGCTATTTGTACTCCTGACTCTTTCTTGTCATTAAGTGGTTAAGCTGGAAATGTGGATTCTTGCCCTTCTCAGCAGTCCAGTGAGGTGGTGGTGACAGTCTCAGCTAGAGACTAGAAATTCGGCCATGGAAAAGGTGCCCCAAATCTCTTCACAAACTGTCTTGGGGAAATACCCCGTCAGCTCAGGCAGTTGGCAGTGATTTTGATACTCCTGGCTGACCCAGGACTTCTCCAGCCAGGTGAAGTGATGAGGCCTGGTTTGGTGAGGAGTGGTTTCTAGGAAAGGAAAGGGAAGGAAAGTCACCATTCCAGGAAAATTGCCATGGCAGGGATGCGTTGTGCTCGCTGTATCCTTATCTGCTATTGTCCTGCAAAAGCAGTCCTAAGGGATGAAGGCTTGTCGACCTGTCATTACCTTAAACACTGTTGCAAAGGCTTCATGGAGAGTGAAACTCTGCATGATCACTACCCCGAAAGAAAGAGCCCTGGTCAGCACTCCTTGTCATCATTAGTTAATGCTACATGCCATAGTCATGGGGAGAGCCATGTTGAGCAACTCTCTTTATTCAGATGAAATGAAGGGCCAACATCAATGGCCTGCCATGCCCACTCAGGCATCAATGTGGAAGGAGCCGTGATACCCTTTTAAGGGCTAGAGGAAAAAGATGATTATGAAGATGAAGATAAAGTAGATGATTTCCAAATGAAAATGCAAGAAGACCAAGGGAAATATCCTATGGCTTCACTCCTATGTGTCCCATGAGGAATAACATGGACATTATTATTAATATGGCAAAATGGAAGGAGAAGTCAGACAGGGAGACGCCGTTTCACATGATGACAAAGAAAGAAAGACAGGAGAAATGAAGTCTAGTTTTATTATCTTATGATTAAAATTGTATGCAATAGTTTCCTATAAGGGCATTATGTGAATAGAGTCGTTGGACATTGTAAATTTGTCTTCCCTCTTCCTACATTTTGGGAATAGATGAGAAAAGCTGACATTACCAGAAAATGTCTCGAATTGTGGACCACAGAATTGATTTGAACCTGGCTTTCCGAGTGTTGTGAGATGTTTGAGGACTGCTTCCCAAGCATTTGTCATTACCTTAGACGTCAGATATGTATGACTCATGATATTGTCATGGTAGTGTGTATGTGTCTTCGAATTTATCCTTTTCTCTCAGGTATTGGATTTGCTGGCATGCTTATGTGGAGGGGTCTTTTAGGTATGGCTGTTTAATTAATTAGTAAATTAATTAATTAATTAATTCTTGGTAGGTGAGGAGTTAACTTATCCAGTTTGAATTTTTTGTTACTTTGATTCTCTAAGTTTTTTTTTTTTTTATGGTGTTTTCTATGAATTTTGCTTCCATGAGTGCTATTCCTCACTTGCTCCCTAACTTCTGTGGGACTCTTTTACGTGTGTGTGTGTGTGTGTTTGTGTGTGTGTGTGTGTGATTCAGAAAACGCTAAAAATGATATTTTAAAAGATATGACGCTCCTCTATTCCAGATCACAATTCACTTTCAAACACAGTGGAAAATCACATTACATCCCGTTCGGCCACATTTCGAGCATTGAATGTCCCATTTGATCCACTTTTAGAAAGGCAGATTCTGACTAGCCTGCCTGGAACAAACACCAAATTTTGTGTGCTTGGTTAGAGTCTATTTGTGTGTTCCTTTTTCTTGCTTTTTCACATGTTTCTTTACTTCCATGAGTGAGTGAAATTGTATAGTAGTTGTCTTTTTGTGACTAAGAGATATGACACAGCCCAGTGCTCTCTTCCTTTCTGCCACATGTCACAAGGAGCAAGAATGTCTTCTTGCTTATGGCTCCATAAGATAGCGCAGTGCATTTGGAGGACAGGTAGATGGTAGAAGTGTCTGGGAGCTCCAGGCCTGTCTTCAGCCATCAGCACAACTAGAAGGTGTCCACATCAATGTAAATATGGCATAAATGGAACTGAACCCTAGATATCACACTCAACAGAGAAAGAGAGGAGAAGAATTCACAGAGACCATGGGACAAGGGTGTAGACAGGGCTTATGGGAGAATTGGGCGGTTGGGGCTTCAGAGGGCATGGAGCCCTGGCCAAAGACAAAGGTCCAAGGGAGAGGAGCACACCTAGAACCCACAATTTGAATGTTGACCATAGCTGTTGGCGGAGTAAAGGAGAGTGTCTGAAGGACACGAGTTCTTGCAACCCAAGTGTCTTGAGGCCCTGGGATTCCAGATCAGCATGCTTTGCAGACATAGACTCCAGAGAACACTGTGCATCTCATGGAGAGGACACCAGCAAGCAACCAGGTGAAGACAGACTTGAAACCATGATCAGAGACAATAACTGTTTACACCGTGGTAAGATTATTATATCTTTGTGTGCATTCGTGATGGGAAGTGTTGGTGGAGATGCCTCGATGGGCGCCAAAGATATTTGGGCTCTATGACCGCCAGCATGAAGACTGAGAAGTGGCCACAGGGGGGACAGTGGGGACATTAGCTGCCCAACGTGCAATCACGGAATCCCAAACCTGGAACACTGTTGGGACTGCCTTCTTCAGGCCATGTTGCTTAGTCCTAGAAGAACAGGAAATCCTGCAGGGGACTAGAAGAAAGCCCTGCCCAATTCCTCTCACCTGGCCACAGATTTCAGCAGGCTTAAAGTTTCGTGAAGTGGGTTTAACTTCACGTTTCACAGGCACACCAGACCCACGTAGCTTAACCACAACATATTCGGCCCAAACATCACACACTCTGAATATAAGGCAAGGAGAGCCTCTGCAGAGTAGTAGTAACGGAAAACGGAAGAAGAAGATGTCAGACAGGGAGACGCACCAGGAGAGACTCAGGACTTTGGGGACCAAGCTGAGGGTTACAGGAGTATAAGACATGCCATAAAGAGGGAACTGGATAATGGATATGTAGGTGCTGTGGCATTATATGAGGATGAGCACTTGGTGCTATATGCAATTAAAGAATCAGGGAACACTAGGTCAAAAACGAAGGATGGATGAAATGCTGGCTTGCCGAATATAAGAAAATATAGTGAATAGAAAGCATGAGAAGAAAGAAAGTGAAGAGAAATGAATTCTAGTTTTATTAACTTACTGATTAAAATTGTATGCAATTTTGTTTCTTTTAAGGTCCTCATGTGAATTGGGTCTTTTGACATTGTAAATTAGAGTCTTCCCTCTTCCTCCATTTTGGGAATAGATGAGAAAAGCCGACATTACCATTAAATGCTTCAAAAGTCATTACCTGAGATGTATGATATGTATGACTCATGATCATGTCATGGTAGTGTGAATCTGTCTTGGAATTTATCCTTTTCTCTCCAGTATTGGATTTGCTGGCAGACTTCATATAGGGGTCGTTTAGGTAAGGTTGTTTAATTAATTAATTAATTCTCGATACGTAAGGAGTTATGTTATCCAGTTTGGACGGTTTGTTACTTTGATTCTCAAAGCTTTTGTTTTTTATGTTATTTTCTCTGAATTTTGCTTCCATGAGTGCTATTCCTCACTTGCTCCCTAACTTCTGTGGGACTCTTTAAGAGTGTGTGTGTGTGTGTGTGTGTGTGTGTGTGTGTGTTTCACAAAACGGTAAATTGATATTTTAAGTGATATGAACCTCTTCTATGCCCGATCACAATTCATCTTCAAACACAGTGGAACCCATTCGGCCACAATTCCTTCATTGTATGTCCCATTTGATCCACTTTTAGAAACGCAGATTCTGACTAGCCTGCCTGGAACAAACACCAAATTTTGTGTGCCTGGTTAGAGTCTAATTGCCTGTCCCCTTTTCTTGCTTTTTCACATGTTTCTTTACTCCACGAGTGACTGAAATTGTGTGGTAGTTATCTTTCTGTGACTGCCAGATATGGCACAGCCCAATGCTCCCTCCCTTTCTGCCACATGACAGAAGGAGCAAGAATGCCTTCTTTCTTATGGCTCCATAAGAGGCTGCAGTGCATTCGGAGGACACGGCGATTGGAGATGTGTCTAGGAACTCCACGCTTGTCGTCAACCATCAGCACAAGCAGAAGATGACCACATAAATGGAAACATGGAATAAATGGACCTGAAGCCTAGAAATTACACTCCACAGTGAAAGAGAGAAGTCACAGAGACTATGGGAGAAGGGTGTAGTCAGGTCTTAAGGGATAACGTGTGTTTGGTACTTCAGAGGAAGGGGAGCCATGGTCAAAGACAAAGGCCCAGGGGAGAGGAGCACACTTGGAACCCACAATTTGAATGTTGACCCATAGCTGTTGGCGGAGAAAAGGAGAGTGTCTGAAGGACAGGAGTTCTTGAAACTCAAGGGTCTTGAGGCCGGGGATTCCAGATCAACATGCTTTGGAGACATAGAACCCAGTGTAGAATTTGTAACTCCTGGAGTGGACACTAGCAAGCAACCAGGTGCAGAAAGCCTGAAACCATGATCAGAGACAAAACCTGTTGACACCTTAGTAAGATTATTATTTCTTTGGGTGCATTTTTGATGGGCAGTGTTGCTGGAGATGCCTCGATGGGCGCCAAAGATCCTTGGGCTCTACGACCGCCAGCATCAAGACTGAGAAGTGGCCACAGGCAGGACTGTGAGCACATTAGCTGCCCAACTTGCAATCACTGAATCCCAAACCTGGAACACTGTTGGGACTGACTTCTTCAGGCCACGTTGCTTAGTCTCAGGAGAACAGAAAATCCTGCAGGGGACTAGAAGAAAGCCCAGAGACATATCCGCTCACCTGGCCAAAGAATTCAGCAGGCCTTAAGTTTTGTGGAGTGGGTTGAAAGTCACGTTTCACAAGCACACCAGAACTACCAAGCTTAACCTCACCATATTTGGTCCAGACACCAAAAACTCGGAATGAAGGCAAGGAGAGCCTCTGAGGAGGACAAGCTCACAGGAGAGTGGACAGCCACAACACAAAACCAGAGGTCATGTCACACACACCTGAGACTCTCTCAAGTGCCTGCCCTTAGGCACTCCATGAGGTCTTCTTTCTAAAGAAATTATCATCATGGTAGATAACAGAATGCATGTTTCGAATACCAAGAAGAGAGAGACCTTTTGTAGATTCATGTTGTATTCCTGAAACTGGCCCAAAAGCCTTTTCTGATAGCTTCACATGGGGATTGGTTCTCTTCAAACATGCTCCATGCTTGCTCCTGTGAGCTCCAAACAGATGAGTCCGTCCTGGGCCCAAGGTTCTAGGGTGTAGGGTCTGCCTTTAATGTTTGGTCAGCTGGGAAAATTGGGAGGCATTTACGGCACGATTTCTGTAGATGCAAGAAGAACTCGCGTCCTCACTCTTGAAGACTCAAGATATGTATTTGGTATGGTGGTGGGTGTTAACTCTGAGCTTTCCTAGAGACCAGGGGGCGCTTTACCTAGTCAGAATCATCCTGATAGTGTGTGAGGACCATGAACGTGTATATGGCGTGGAGTTCCCCCTGTGACGCTGCTTGTACTCCTGACTCTTTCTTGGCCTTACGTGGGTAAGATGGAATTATGGATTCTTGCCCTTCTCAGGAGTCCAGTGTGGTGGTGGTGACAATCCTGGCCAAAGACTACAAATTCGGATATGGAGAAGGTGACCCCAAATTGCTTCACAAACTCTCTTGGTGAAATTCCCAGGTGGCTCCAGCAGTTTGGAGTGATTTTGATACTCCTGGCTGACCCAGAGCTACTCCAACTAGGTGACTTGATGAAGCGTGGTTTGGTGAGGAGTGGTTGCTAGGACCTCAGAGTTTTGTGACGTCACAGAAACCGACTTCACTGAAGCAGCAATCCCATTCTCATGACATATGAGTCCTTTGCCTTTAAGTAGAAAGACATGGGAAGGAAAAAGAAAGAGCCCTGTTAGCCTTATCAGGATCTCAAGTGGTCTTTTCTGTTTCTTTCCCAATTCCACTTTCTAGACAAATAGAAAAGGAAACGATGTTCTGTATACCATTCCTTAAACCAACATTTCTCCAGAGAGAGCAAAGCGTTCCTATTTCGACTGCAATTACTAGAGATCTCATCATCCGCGAGGCCTCTTGGTTACCATTAGGTCTGGGAGGTTGGATATCGTTGGGTGACAGTGTCAATACTTAGCTTCTGTTCACTATGTTTTCTCGGGTGTGAGGTCTGCCTTTGGTGCTTGTTCAGCTTGGAAGGCGATGGAAGGAGGAAGGGAAGGAAAGTCACAATTCCAGGAAAATTGCCAGGGCAGGGATGCATTGTGCTGTCCGTGTCCTTCTCTGCTAGTGACCTGAAACAACAGTCCTAAGGGATTAAGGCTCTGTCTACCTGACATTACCTTAAACACCGTTGCAAAGGCTTCATGGAGAGTGAACATAGGAACAGCCATGTTGAACATCTCTTTATTCAGATGAAAATGAAAGGCCAACATTGGTGGCCTGCCATGCCCACACTAGCATAACTGTGGAAGAAACCGAGATACACTTTTAAGGGCTAGTGGATAAAGTTGATTATGAAGATGATGATAAAGAAGATGATTTCCAAATGAAAATGCAAGCAGACCAAGGGAAGTATCCTATGGCTTCACTCCTATGTGTCACATGAGGAATAACATGGACATTATTATTAGTATGGCAAAATGGAAGGAGAAGAAGTCAGACAGGGAGACACATCATGAGAGACTCAGGAGGACCAAGATGAGGGATACAGGAGGATAAGAGCTGCCATAAAGAGGGAACTGGTTAATGGGTATGGAGTTGGTGTGGCATTATATGAGGATGAGCACTTGGTAGGATATGCTATTAAAGAATCAGGGAACACGATGTCAAAAAATGTAGGATGGATGAAAGTCTGGCTTGCCTAATATAACAAAAAAATAGTGAATAAAATGCAAAACAGGCCGTTTCACATGGAGATGAAGAAAGATAGAGAAGGGAAATGAATTCTAGTTTTATTTTCTTACTGATTAAAATTGTATGCCATTGGTTTCCTATAAAGTCCTTATGTGAATTGGGTCTTTGAACATTGTAAATTAGAGTCTTCCCACTTCATTCATTTTGGGAATAGATGAGAAAAGCCGACATTACCAGTAAATGTCTCGAATTGTGGACCAGGGAATTGATTTGAACCTGGCTTTCTGTGTTTTGGAAGATGTGTGAGGACTACTTCAAAAGCCACAAAAGCTGCTTCAAAAGTCTTTACATGCAAGGTCAGATATGTATGACTGATGATCTTGTCATGGTATTGCGTATGTGTCTTCTAATTTATTCTTTTCTCTCCGGTATTGGATTTGCTGGCAAACTTGTGTGGAGGGGTCTGATAGGTAAGGTTTTGTAATTAATTAATTGATTAATTAATTCTTGATAGTTGAGGAGTTAACTTATCCATTTTGGTTGGCTTGTTACTTTGATTCTCTAAGCGTTTGTTTTTTATGGTATTTTCTCTGAATTTTGCTTCCATGAGTGCTATTAGTCACTTGCCCTCTAACTTCTGTGGGACTCTTTTAAGTGTGTGTGCGTGTGTGTGACTGTGTGAGCATGTTTATTACATAATGCTAAAAATTATATTTTAAGAGATATGAAGCTGCTATACTCCAGATCACTATTCAACTTCAAAAACAGTGGAAACTCTCGTTACATCCCATTCAGCCACAGTTCTTGCATTGAATGTCCCATTTCATCCACTTTTAGAAACGCAGATTCCGACTAGCGTGCCTGGAACAAACACAAACAAAGTGGAAACTCACGTTCCATCCCGTTCAGCCACATTTCCTGCATTTAATGTCCCATTTCATCCACTTTAGAAAGGCAGATTCTGACTAGCCTGCCTGGAACAAACACCAAAATTTGTGTGCCTGGTAAGAGTCTAACTGCCTGTCCCTTTTTCTTGCCTTTTCACATGTTTCTTTACGTCCATGAGTGAGTGAAATCGTATGATAGTTTTCTTTCTGTGACTGACAGATATGACACCGCCCAATGTTCTCTCCCTTTCTGCCGCATGTCACAGGAACAGGAATGCCTTCTTGCTTATGGCTCCAAAAGAGTAGCAGTCCATTTGAAGATCAGGGAGATGGGAGAAGTGTTTGGGAGCTCCAGGCTTGTCTTCAGTCATCAGCACAACCAGAAGATGACCACATCAATGTAAACATGGCATAAATGGACCTGAAACCTAGAAATCACGCTCAACAGTGAAAGGGAGAAGAAGTCACAGACCATGGGAGAAGGGTGTAGACAAGGCTGATGGGAGAGTTGGACGATTGGTGCTACCGATGGCAGGGAAACGTGACCAAAGACAAAGGCCTAGGGGAGAGGAGCACACATAGAACACAAATTTAATGTTGACCCATAGCTGTTCACGGAGAAAACCAGTGTCTGAATGACATGAGTTCTTGAAAACCAAGAGTCTTGAGGCCCAGGCATTCCAGATCAGCATTCTTTGCAGACATACACTCCAGAGCAATCTTTGTATCTCCTGGAGTGTACTCAAGCAAGCAACCAGGTGCAGACAGCCTGGAAACCATGATCGGGACAATATCTGCTTACACCGTCATAAGATTATTATTTCTTTGGGTGCATTCGTGATGGGCAGTGCTGGTGGAGAAGCCTGGGTGGGCACTAAAGTTACTTGGGCTCTCCAACCGCCAGCATCAAGACTGAGAAGTGGCCACAGGCAGGACGGTGAGGACATTAGCTGGCCAACCTGCAATCACGGATTCACAAACCTGGAACACTGTTGGGATTGCCTTTTTCAGGCAGCCGGGATTACTCCCAGGAGAACAGAAAATCCTGCAGGGGACTAGAAGAAAGCCCTGCCCACTTCCTCTCACCTGGCCACAGAATTCAGCAGGCCTTATGTTTTTTGGAGTGGGTTGAAAGTCACGTTTCACAAGCATACCAGAACCACGAAGCTTAACCTCACCATATTTAGCCCACACACCAAACACTCTGAATGGAAAGCAAGGAGAGCCTCTGCAAAGGATGAGCCCACAGGAGAGTGGACAGCCACAACACAACCCCAGAGGGCATGTCACACACACCTGAGACTCTCTCATGTGGCAGCACTTGGGCAATTAATGAGCTCTTTATCCTAAAGAAATTATCTTTAGTGTAGATTACAGAATGTGCATTTCGAATACAGAGAAGAGAGAGACCTTTTGTAGATTCATGTTGTATTCCTGAAAAGGGCCTGAAAGCCTTTTCCGATGAAAAGCCTTCACATGGGGATTGGTTCTCTTAAAACATGCTCCGTGCTTACTCCTAGGAGCTCCAAACAGAAGAGTCCATCCTGGGCCTAAGCTTCTAAGGTGTAGGGTCTACCTTTAATGTTTGGCCAGCTGGGAAAAATCGGGAGGCATTCGTGGCACAATTTCTGGAGATGCAGGAAGGACTCGTGACCTCAATGTTGAAGACACAAAACAAGACTTTTGTATGATTGAGGGTGTTAACTCTGAGCTTTCCTCAGAGGGCGGCGGTCGCTTTTCCTGTTCAGAAGCATCCTGATATGGTGTGAGGACCATGAACATGTGTATGGCATGGAGTTCCTTGTGTGAGACTCCTTGTATCCTGACTGTTTCTAGACCTTACGTGGGTAAGTTGGAATTGTGGATTCTTGCCCTTCCCCGGAGTCCAGAGGGGTGGTGGTGACAGTCACGGTCAAAGACTACAAATTCGGCCATGGAGAAGGTGACCCCAAATCTCTTCACAAAGAGCGCTGGGGAAATACACAGTTGGCTCCAGCGGTTTGGAGTGATTTTGATACTCCTGGCTGACCCAGAACTACTCCAAAGAGGTGACGTGATGAGGCGTGCTTTGGTGAGGAGTGCTTGCTAGGACCTCAGAGCTTTGTGACGATACAGAAGCTGACTTCACTGAAGCAGCGATCCCATTCTCATGACATATGAGTCCCAGGGCTTTAAGTAGAAAGTCATGGGAAGGAACAAGAAACAAATCTGTTAGCCTGATGATGAACTCAGTTGGTCTTTTCTGTTTTTTTCCCACTTCCACTTTCTATACAAAGAGAAAAGAAAACGATGCTCTGTATACCTTTTTTTAGACCAACATTTCTCCAGGGAGAGCAAGGTGTTCCTATTTCCACTGCAATTTCTAGAGATCTGAATCTACAGTGAGGCCTCTTGGCTACCATTACGTCTCTTGGATGTTGGATATCCTTGGGTGAGAGGGTCCATTCTTAGCTTCTGTTCCCTATGTTTCTACTGTGTAAGGTCTGTCTTTGTTTTTTGTTCAGCTTGGAAGGTGATGAAAGTTAGTAGGGAAAGGAAAGTAACAATTTCAGGAAAACTGCCATGGCAGGGATGCATTGTGCATTCCGTGTCCTTAAGTGCTAGTGTCCTGAAATATCAGTCCGAAGTGAAAGCTCTGTCTACCTGACATTACCTTAAACACCGTTGCAAAGGCTTCATGGAGAGTTAAACTCTGCATGATCGCTAACCCTAAAGAAAGAGCCCTGGGCAGCAATCCTTGTCATCATTAGTTAATGCTACAAGCCATAGTCATGGGGAGATCCATGTTGAGCATCTCTCTTTATTCAGATGAAAATAAATGGCCAACAGCGATGGCCTGCCATGCCCACACTAGCATCACTGTGGATGGAGCCGAGATACCCTTTTAAGGTATAGTGGATAAAGATGATTATGAAGATGATGATAAAAAGATGATTTCCAAATGAAAATGCAAGCAGAACTCATGCCCTCCAAGTTGAAGACTCGAGACATCTATTTGTATGGTTGTGGGTGTTACCTCTTAGATTTCGTTGAAAGGCGGGGGGCACTTTTACTGTTCAGAAGCATCCTGATAGGCTATGAGCACCATGAACATGTGTTTGGCGTGGAGTTCCCCGTGTGAGGCTGCTTGGACTCCTGAGTCTTTCTTGACCTTACATGGGGAAGAGGGAATTGTGGATTCTTGCCCTTCTCAGGAGTCCAGAGGGGTGGTGGTGACAGTCATGGTCAAAGAATACCAATTCGGCCATGGAGAATTTGACCCCAAATTGCTTCACAAATTGTCTTGGGGAAATCCCCAGGCGACTCCAGCGGTTTGGAGTGATTTTGATACTCCTGGCTGACCCAGATCTACTCCAGCCAAGTGAAGTGATGATGCGTAGTTTGGTGAGGAGTAGTTGCTATGACCTCGGAGCTTTGTGAATTCACAGAAGCTGACTAAACTGAAGCAGCAATCCCATTCCAATGACATATGAGTCCTATGGCTTTAAGTAGAATGACCTGGGAAGGAACAAGAAAGAGCCCTGATAGCCTGATCATGAACTCCGGGGGTTTTTCTGTTTCTTTCCCACTTCCCCTTTCTATACACAGAAAAAAGAAAACGATGTTCTGTATACCATTCTTTAGACCCACATTTCTCCAGAGAGAGCAAGGTGTTCCTATTTCCACTGCAATATCTAGAGATCTCAATCAACAGCGCGACATCTTGGGTACAATTATGTCTCTGGGAGCTTCGATATCCTTGGGTGAGGGGTCCATTCTTAGCTTCTATTCCCTATGGTTTCTCAGGTGTAAGGTCTGCCTTTGGTGATTTGTTAGCTTGGAAGGGAAGGAAGGAAGAAGGGAAGGAAAGTCATAATTCAAGGAAAATTCCCAGGGCAGGGAAGCGTTGTGCTGTCCATGTCCTTATCTGCTAGTGTCCTGAAACACCATTCCTAAGGGATGAAGGCTCTGTCTACCTGACATTACCTTAAAAACCCTTGCAAAGGATTCATGGAGAGTGAAACTCTGCATGATCATTAACACTGAAGAAAGAGCCCTGGGCAGCACTTCTTGTCATCATTAGTTAATGCTAAATGCCATAGTCATGGGGAGAGCCATGTTGAGCAACGCTCTTTATTCAGATGAAAATGAACGGCCAACATTGATGGCCTGCCATGCCCACTCTAGCATCACTGTGGAAGGAGCCGAGATACCCTTTGAAGGGCTAGTGGATAAAGATGATTATGAAGATGAGAATAAAGAAGATGATTTCCAAATGAAAATGCAAGCAGACCAAGGGAAATATCGTATTGCTTCACTCCTATGTGGCCCATGAGGAATACCATGGTCATGAGTATTAGTAAGGGAAAACGGAAGGAGAAGAAGTCAGACAGGGAGATGCACCAGGAGACACTCAGGACTTTGGGGACCAAGCTGAGGGTTACAGGAGGATAAGTCATGCCATAAAGAGGCAACTGGATAATGGGTATGGAGGTGGTGTGACATTATATGAGGATGAGCACTTGGTGGTATATGCAATTAAAGAATCAGGGAACACTATGTCAAAAAACGTAGGATGGATGAAAGGCTGGCTTGCCGAATATAAGAAAATATAGTAAATAGAAAGCAAAATAGGTGTTACACGTGGAGATCAAGAAAGAAAGAGAAGAGAAATGAATTCTAGTTTTATTATCTTACTGATTAGAATTGTATGCATTGGTTTCCTATACGGTCCTTATATGAATTGGGTCTTTGGACATTGTAAATTAGTCTTCCCTCTTCCTACATTTTGGGAATAGATGAGAAAAGGTGACATTACCATTAAATGTCTCAAATTGATGATCAGGGAATTGATTTGAACCTGGTTTCTGTGTGTGGGGAGATGATTGAGGACTGCTTCAAGAGCCTCAAAAGATGCCTGAAAAGTCATTACCTGAGACATCAAATACGTATGACTCATAATCTTGTCATGGTAGTGCATATGTGTCTTGGAATTTATCGTTTTCTTTCCGGTATTGGATTGGCTGGCAGACTTCTGTGTAAGGATCTCTTAGGTAAATTGATTAATATATTAATTAACTACTTAATTACTTAATTAGTTAATTAATTCTTGATAGGTAAGGAGTTAACTTATCCAGTTTGGACGGTTCGTTACTTTGTTTCTCAAAGTTTTTATTTTTTTATTGTATTTTCTCTGAATTTTGCTTCCATGAGTGCTATTCCTCACAAGCTCCCTAACTTCTTTGGGACCCTTTTAAGAGTGTGTGTGTGTGTGTGTGTGTGTGTTTTACCAAACGTTAAAAATAATATTTTAAGAGATATGAAGCTGCTGTATTCCAGACCACACTTTACCTTCAGACACAGTGGAAACTCATGTTACATTCGGTTCGGCCACCTTTCCTGCATTGAATGTCCCATTTGATCCACTTTTAGAAAGGCAGATTCTGACTAATCTGCCTGGGACCAACACCAAATTTTGTGTGCCTGGTTAGAGTATCATAGACTGTCCCTTTGTCTTGCTTTTTCATATGTTTTTTACTCCCAAGAGTGAGTAAAATCGTACGGTAGATGTCTTTCTGTGACTGACAGATATGACACAGCCCAATCCTCTCTCGCTTTCCACCACATGTCACAAGGAGCAAGAAGGCCTTCCTGCTTATGGCTACCTAAGAGTCCGCAGTGCATCTTGAGGACAGGGAGACTCTAGAAGTGTCTGGGAGCTCTCGGCTTGTCTTCAGCCATCAGAACCACCAGAAGATGACTACATCAATGGAAACATGGCATAAATGGACCTGAAGCCTAGAAATCACACTCCAGAGCGAAAGAGTGAAGTCACAGACACCATGCGGGAATTGTGTAGACAGGGCTCTGGGAGAATTGGACATTTGGTGCTTCAGAGGGCAGGGAGCCATGGCCAAAGGAAAAAAGGCCCAGGGGAGAGGAGGACCTTAGAACCCACAATTGGAATGCTGACCCGTAGGTGTTGGCTGAGAAAAGTAGAGTGTCTAAATGACACGACTTCTTGCAACCTAAGGGTCTTGAGACTGGGGGATTCCAGAGCAGCATGCTTTTCAGACATAGACTCCAGAGAACTGTGTATCTCCTGGACAGGACACCATAACGCAACGGTAGAGACAGCCTGGAAACTGTGATCAGAGACAATACCTGTTGACACCATGGTAAGATTATTATTTCTTTGTGTGCATTCGGGATGGGCAGTGTTGGTGCAGATGGCTCGATGGGCATGAAAGATTATTGGGCCCTACAACCGCCAGCATCAAGACTGAGAAGTGGCCACAGGCAGGACGGTGAGGACATTAGCTGCCCAACCTGCAATCACGGAATCCCAAACCTGGAAACTGTTGGGACTGCCTTCTTAAGGCCACGTTGCTTAGTCCCAGGAGAACAGGAAATCCTGCAGGGGACTAGAAGAAAGCCCTGCCCACTACCTCTCACCTGGCCACAGATTCAGCAGGCTATATGTTTGTGGAGTGGGTTTAAGTTCACGTTTCACAGGCACACCAGATGCACGAAGCTTAAACTCAACATATTTGGCCCAGACACCACACGCTCTGAATGGAAGGCAAGGAGAGCCTCTGCAGAGGACGAGCCCACAGGAGAGTGGACAGCCACAACACAACCCCAGATTGCATGTCACACACACCTGAGAAACTCTCAAGTGCCAGACCTTGGGCACTCCATGAGCTCTTCTTGCTATAGAAATTACCTTCAGAGTAGATAACAGAATATGTGTTTCGAGTACAGAGAAGACACAGACCTTTTGTTGATTCACGATGTGTTCCTGAAACTGGCCCGAAAGCCTGTTCCGATGGCTTCATGTGGGGAATGGTTCTCTTCCAACATGCTCCTTCCTTGCTCCTGTGAGCTCCAAACAGATGAGTCCGTCCTGGGCCTAAGCTTCTAGGGTGTAGGGTCTGCCTTTAATGTTTTGTCATGTGGGAAATTTGGGAGGCATTTATGGCACGATTTCTGGGGATGAAAGAAGAACTCGTGCCCACAATTGAAGACTCAAGAAATGTCCTTGGTATCGATGGTTTGTTAACTCTGAGCTTCGCTCTTAGGTTTCGGGGCACTTTTCCTGGACAGAAGCATCCTGATAAGATGTGAGGAGCATGAACATCTGTATGGGGTGGCGTTCGCCATGTGTGGCTGCTTGCACTCCTGACTCTTTCTTGACCTTACGTGGGTAAGATAGAATTGTGGATTCTTGCCCTTCCCTGGAGTCCAGAGGGGTGTTGGTGACAGTCACATCCAAAGACTACAAATTCGGCCATGAAGAAGGTGACCCCAAATCGCTTCACACACTCTCTTGGTGAAATACCCAGGCGTCTCCAGCGGTTTGGAGTGATTTTGATACTCCTGGCTGACCCAGAACTACTCCAGCCAGCTGAAGTGATGAGGCGTGGTTTGGTGAGGAGTGGTTGCTTGGACCTCAGAGCTTTGTGACATCACAGAGGCTAGCTGCACTGAAGCAGCAATCCCATTCTCATGACATATGAGTCCTATGGCTTTAAGTAGAAAGGCATTGGAAAGAACAAGAAAGATCCCTGTTAGCCTGATCATGAACTCAGGTGGTCCTTCCTGTTTCTTTCCCACTTCCACTTTGTATACAAACAGAAAGGACAACGATGTTCTGTATACCAATCTTTAGACCAATATTTCTCCAGAGAGAGCAAGGAGTTCCTATTTCCCCTGCAATATCTAGAGATCTCAATCAACAGCGAGGCGTCTTGGCTACCCTTAGGTCTCTGGGAGGTTGGATATCCTTGGCAGAGATGGTCTATTTTTAGCTTCTGTTCTCTGTGGTTTCTCGGGTGTAAGGTCTGCCTTTGGTGCTTGGTGAGCTTGGAAAGTGATGGAAGGAAGAAGGGAAGGAAAGTCACCATTCCAGGAAAATTGCCAGGGCAGGGATGCGTTGTGCTGTCCGTGTCCTTATCTGCTATTGTCCTGGAACAGCAGTCCTAAGGGTTGAAGGCCTGTGGAGCTGTCATTAACTTAAACAGCGTTGCAAAGGCTTCATGGAGAGTGAAATTCTGCATGATTGCTACCCCACAAGAAAGAGCCCTGTTCAACACTCCTTGTCGTCATTAGTTAATGCTACATACCATAGTCATGGCGAGAGCCATGTTGAGCAACTTTCTTTATTCAGATGAAAATGAACGGCCAACATCGATGGCCTGCCATGCCCACTCTAGCATCACTGTGGAAGGAGCTGAGATACCCTTTTAAGGGCTAGTGGAGAAAGATGCTTATGAAGATGATGATAAAGAAGATGATTTCCAAATGAAAATGAAGGCCAACTGAGGGAAATATCCAATGGCTTCACTCCTATGTGGCCCATGAGCAATATCATGGTCATGAGTAGTAGTAAGGGAAAACGGAAGGAGAAGAAGCCAGACAGGGAGTCACACCAGGAGTGACTCAGGACTTGGGGACCAAGCTGTGGTTTACAGGAGGATAAGTCCTGCCATAAAGAGGGAACTGGTTAATGGGTATGGAGGTGGTGTGGCATTATATGAGGATGAGTCCTTGGTGGCATAAGCAATTAAAGAATCAGGGAACACTATGTCAAAAAACGTAGGATGGATGAAAGGCTGGCTTGCCAAATATCAGAAAAAAATAGTGAATGGAAAGCAAAACAGGCCGTTTCACATGGAGATGAAGAAAGAAAGAGAAGACAAATGAATTCTAGTTTTATTATCTTATTGATTAAAATGGTATGCTATTGGTTTTTAAGGTCCTTATCTGAATTGGTTTGGACATTATCAATTAGCGTCTTTCTTCTTCGTACATTTTGGGAATAGATGAGAAAAGCCGACATTACCATTAAAGGTCTTGAATTGTGGACCAGGGAATTGATTTGAACCTGGATTTCTGTGTGTTGGGAGATGTTTGAGGACTGCTTCAAAACCTTTCGTCAACACCTAAGACGTCCAATATGTATGACTCATGATCTTGTCATGGTAATTCGTATGTGTCTTAGATTTTATCCTTTCCTCTCCGATATTGGATTTTCAGGCAGAGTTGTGTGTAGGTGTCCTTAGGTAAGGTTGTTTAGTTTCCTGATAGGGAAGGAGTAAACGTATCCAGATTGGATGGTTTGATACTTTGAGTCTCTAAGCTTTTGTTTTTTACGGTACTTTCTCTGAGTTTTGCTTCCATGATTCCTATTCCTCACTTGCTCCCTAACTACTGTGGGACACTTTGAAGTGTGTGTGTGTGTCTCTCTCTCTCTGTGTGTGTGTGTGTGTGTGTATGTTTGTGGATTTCACAAAACGCAAAAAATGATACTTTAGGAGATACGAAGCTGCTCTATTCCAGATCAAACGTCACCTTCAGACACTGTGGAAACTCACGTTACATCCGGTTCGGCCACCTTTCCTACATTGAATGTCCCATTTTAGAAACGCAGATTCTGACAAGCCTGCCTGGGACAAACACCAAATTTTGTGTGCCTTGTTGGAGTCTAATTGCCTGTCCCTTTGTCTTGCTTTTTCACATGTTTTTTACTCCCACGAGTGAGTAAAATCATATGGTAGTTGTCTTTCTGTGACTGACAGATATGACGCAGCCCAATCCTTTCTCACTCTCTGCCACATGTTACAAGGAGCAAGAAGGCATTCCTGCTTATGGCTCCCTAAGAGTCCGCAGTGCATCTGGAGGACAGGGAGACTCTAGAAGTGTCTGGGAGCTCTCGACTTGTCTTCAGTCATCAGCACCACCAGAAGATGACCACATCAATGGAAACATGACATAAATGGACCTGAAGCTTAGAAATCACACTCCACAGTGAAAGAGAGAAGAAGTAAAAGAGACCATGGAAGAAGGGTGTAGACAGGTCTTATGGGAGAATTGGACAGTTGGTGCTTCAGAGGTCAGGGAGCCATGGCCAAAGACAAAGAGGCCCAGGGGTGAGGAGCACCTTAGAAACCACAATTTGAATGCTGACCCGTAGGTGTTGGCTGAGAAAAGTAGAGTGTCTGAATGACACGACTTCTTGCAACCTAAGGGTCTTGAGGCCGGGGGATTCCAGATCAGCATGCTTTGCAGACATAGACGCCAGAGAACACTGTGTATCTCCTGGGGAGGACACCATCAAGCAACCGGTACAGACAGCCTGGAAACCGTGATCAGAGACAATACCTGTTGACACCATGGTAAGATTATTATTTCTTTCTGTGCATTCAGGATGAGCAGTGTTGGTGCAGATGCCTCCATGGGATGAAGGATTCTTGGGCTCTACAACCGCCAGCATCAAGACTAAGAAGTGGCCACAGGCAGGACGGTGAGGACATTAGCTGCCCAAACTGCAATCACGGAATCCCAAACCTGGAGCACCGTTGGGACTGCCTTCTTCAGGCCACGTTGCTTAGTTCCAGGAGAACAGGAAACCCTGCAGGGGACTAGAAGAAAGCCCTGCCCACTACCTCTCACCTGGCCACAGAGTTCAGCAGGCCTTATGTTTTGTGGAGTGGGTTTAAGTTCACGTTTCATAGGCACAGCAGACCCACGAAGCTTAAACTCAACATATTTGGCCCAGACACCACACGCTCTGAATGGAAGGCAAGGAGAGCCTCTGCAGAGGACGAGACCACAGGAGAGTGGACAGCCACAACACAACCCCAGATTGCATGTCACACACACCTGAGACTCTCTCAAGTGCCAGACCTTGGGCACTCCATGAGCTCTTCTTCCTAAAGAAATTACCTTCAGGGTAGATAACAGAATGTGCGTTTCGAGTACAGAGAAGACACAGACCTTTTGTTGATTCACGTTGTATTCCTGAAACTGGCCCGAAGGCCTGTTCCGATGGCTTCACGTGGGGAATGGTTCTCTTGCAACATGCTCCGTGCTTGCTCCTGTGAGCTCCAAACAGATGAGTCCGTCCTGGGCCTAAGCTTGTAGGGTGTAGGGTCTGCCTTTAATGTTTTGTCAGGTGGGAAAATTGGGAGGCATTTACGGCATGATTTCTGGAGATGAAAGAAGAACTCGTGCCCACAGTTGAAGACTCAAGGAATGTCCTTGGTATGGATGTTGTGTTAACTCTGAGCTTCGCTCTTGGGTTTGAGGGCGTGTTTCCTGGACAGAAGCATCCTGATAAGTTGTGAGGACCATGAACATCTTTATGGGGTGGCGTCCGCCATGTGAGGCGGCTTGTACTCCTGACTCTTTCTTGACCTTACGTGGGTAAGATGGAATTGTGGATTCTTGCCCTTCCTCAGAGTCCAGAGGTGTGGTGGTGACAGTCACGTCCAAAGACTACAAATTCGCCATGGAGAAGGTGACCCCAAATCACTTCACACACTCTCTTGGTGAAATACCCAGGCGGCTCCAGCGGTTTGGAGTGATTTTGATACTCCTGGCTGACCCAGAACTACTCCAGCCAGCTGAAGTGATGAGGCGTGGTTTGGTGAGGAGTGGTTGCTAGGACCTCAGAGCTTTGTGACATCACAGAGGCTAGCTGCACTGAAGCAGCAATCCCATTCTCATGACATATGAGTCCTATGGCTTTAAGTAGAAAGGCATTGGAAGGAACAAGAAAGATCCCTGTTAGCCTGATCATGAACTCAGGTGGTCCTTCCTGTTTCTTTCCCACTTCCACTTTGTATACAAAGAGAAAGGACAACGATGTTCTGTATACCATTCTTTAGACCAACATTTCTCCAGAGAGAGCAACGTGTTCCTTTTTCCACTGCAATTTCTGGAGATCTCAATCAACAGGGAGGCGTCTTGGCTCCCATTGGGTCTCTGGGAGGTTGGCTATCCTTGGCTGAGAAGGTCCATTCTTAGCTTCTGTTTTCTGTGGTTTCTCCGGTGTTAAGTCTGCCTTTGGTGCTTGGTGAGCTTGGAAGGTGATGGAAGGAAGAAGGGAAGGAAAGTCACCATTCCAGGAAAATTGGCAGGGCAGGGATGCTTTGTGCTCTCCGTGTCCTTATCTGCTATTGTCCTGAAACAGCAGTCCTAAGGGATGAAGGCTTGTTGACCTGTCATTACCTTAAACACCGTTGCAAAGGCTTCATGGAGAGTGATATTCTGCATGATCACTCCCCGCAAGAAAGAGCTTTGGTCAGCACTCCTTGTCGTCATTACTTAATGCTACATGCCATAGTCATGGTGAGAGCCATGTTGAGCAACTTTCTTTATTCAGATGAAAATGAACGGCCAACATCGATGGCCTGCCATGCCCAATCTAGCATAACTATGGAAGGATCCGAGATAGCCTTTTAAGGCCTTGTGGAGAAAGATGATTATGAAGATGATGATAAAGAAGATGATTTCCAAATGAAAATGCCAGCAGACCAAGGGAAATATCCTATGGCTTCACTCATATGTGGCCCATGAGGAATACCATGGGCATGAGTCGTAGTAAGGGAAAATCAAAGGAGAAGAATTCAGACAGGGAGACACACCAGGAGAGACTCAGGCTTTCGGGACCAAGCTGAGGGTTACAGGAGAATAGGACATGTCATAAGGAGGGAACTGGATAATGGGTTTGGAGGAGGTGTGGCATTATATGAGATTGAGTCTTTGGTGGCATATGCAATTAAAGAATCAGGGAACACTATGTCAAAAAACGTAGGATGGATGAAAGACTGGCTTGCTGAATACCAGAAAAAAATAGTGAATAGAAAGCAAAACAGTCCGTTTCACATGGAGATGAAGAAAGAAAGAGAAGACAAATGAATTCTAGTTTTACTATCTTACTGATTAAAATGGTATGCCATTGGTTTCCTGTAAGGTCCTTATCTGAATTGGGTCTTTGGACATTGTCAATTAGCGTCTTTCCTCTTCGTACATTTTGGGAATAGATGAGAAAAGCCGACAATACCATTAAAGGTCTCGAATTGCGGACCAGGGAATTGATTTGAACCTGGCTTTCTTTGTGTTGGGAGATGTTTGAGGACTGCTTCAAAAGCTTACGTCAACACCTTAGACGTCTGATATATAGGACCCATGATCTTGTCATGGTAATGCGTATGTGTCTTGGAATTTATCCTTTTCTCTCAGGTATTGGATTTTCTGGCAGAGTTGTGTGTAGGTGTCTTTAGGTAAGGTTGTTTATTTTCTTGATTGGGAAGGAGTTAACGTATCCAGATTGGACGGTTTGATACTTTGAGTCTCTAAGCTTTTGTTTTTTATGGTACTTTCTCTGAGTTTTGCTTCCATGATTCCTATTCCTCATTTGCTCCCTAACTACTGTGGGACACTTTGTAGTGTGTGTGTGTGTGTGTGTGTGTGTGTGTTTGTGAGTGTGTGTGTGTGTTTGTGTGTTTCACAAAATGCAAAAAATGGTATTTTAGGAGATATGAAGGTGCTCTATTCCAGATCACACTTCACCTTAAGACACAGTGGAAACTCACGTTACATCCTGTTCGGCCACCTTTCCTGCATTGAATGTCCCGTTTGATCCACTTTTAGAAAGGCAGATTCTGACTAGCCTGCCTGGGACAAACACCAAATTTTGTGTGCCTTGTTGGAGTCTAATTGCCTGTCCCATTGTCTTGCTTTTTCACATGTTTTTTACTCCCACGAGTGAGTAAAATCGTATGGTAGTTGTCTTTCTGTGACTGACAGATATGACCCAGCACAATCCTCTCTCGCTTTCCGCCACATGTCACAAGGAGAAAGAAGGCCTTCCTGCTTATGGCTCCCTAAGAGTCCGCAGTGCATCTTGAGGACAGGGAGACTCTAGAAGTGTCTGGGAGCTCTAGGCTTGTCTTCAGCCTTCAGCACCACCAGAAGATGACCACATCAATGGAAACATGGCAAAAGGGCAACTGAAGCCTAGAAATCACACTCCACAGCGAAAGAGAGAAGAATTGACAGAGACCATGGGAGAACTGTGGAGACAGGGCTTATTGGAGAATTGGACAGTTGGTGGTTCAGAGGGCAGGGAGCCATGGCCAAAGACAAAAAGGCCCAGGGGAGAGGAGGACCTTAGAACCCACAATTGGAATGCTGACCCGTAGGTGTTGGCGGAGAAAAGGAGAATGTCTGAATGACACGAGTTCTTGCAACCTAAGGGTCTTGAGGCCGGGGGATTCCAGATCAGCATGCTTTGCAGACATAGACTCCAGAGAACACTGTGTATCTCCTGGAGAGGACACCATCAAGCAACCAGTACAGACAGCCTGGAAACGGTGATCAGAGACAATACCTGTTGACACCATGGTAAGATTATTATTTCTTTGTGTGCATTTGAGATGGGCAGTGTTGATGCAGATGCCTCGATGGGCATGAAAGATTCTTGGGCCCTACAACCGCCAGCATCAAGACTGAGAAGTGTTTGTTTGGAGATTTTTGATGACTGTTTCAATCTCCTTACTGGTTATTTGCCTGTTCAGGTTTTCTATTTCTTCCTGGTTCAGTTGTGGTAGTTTATATGTCTCTAGGAATGCATCCATTTCTTCCAGATTGTCCAATTTGTTGGCGTAGAGTTGCTCATAGTATGTTCTTATAATTGTCTGTATTTCTTTGGTGTTAGTTGTGATCTCTCCTCTTTCATGATTTTATTGATTTGGGTCCTTTCTCTTTTCTTTTTGATGATTTTGGCCAGGGGTTTATCAATCCTATTGATTCTTTCAAAGAACCAGCTCCTAGTTTCATTGATTTTTTCTATTGTTTTTTTGGTTCTATTTCATTGATTTCTGCTCTGATCTTTATGATTTCTCTTCTTCTGATCGGTTTAGGGTTTCTTTCTTGTTCTTTCTCCAGCTCCATTACGCGTAGGGTTAGGTTGTGTACTTGAGACCTTTCTTGTTTCTTGAGAAAGGCTTGTACTGCTATATATTTTCCTCTCAGGACTGCCTTTGCTGTGTCCCACAGATTTTGAACTGTTGTGTATTCATTATCATTTGTTTCCATGAATTTTTTCAATTCTTCTTTAATTTCCTGGTTAGCCCATTCATTCTTTAGAAGGATGCTGTTTAGTCTCCATGTATTTGGGTTCTTTCAGGCTTTCGTCTTGTGATTGAGTTCTAGCATCAGAGCATTGTGGTCTGAAAATATGCAGGGAATAATCCTAATCTTTTGATACCGGTTGAGACCTGATTTGTGACCCAGGATGTGATCTATTCTGGAGAAGGTTCCATGTGCACTAGAGAAGAATGTGTATTCTGTTGCTTTGGGATGAAATGTTCTGAATATATCTGTGATGACCATCTGGTCCACTGTGTCATTTAAGGCCTTTATTTCCTTGTTGATCTTTTGCTTGGATGATCTGTCCATTTCAGTGAGGGGAGTGTTAAAGTCTCCTACTATTATTGTATTATTATTGATGTGTTTCTTTGATTTTGTTATTAATTGGTTGATATAGTTGGCTGCTCCCACGTTAGGGGCATAGATATTTAAAATTGTTAGATCTTCTTGTTGGACAGACCCTTTGAGTAGGATATAGTGTCCTTCCTCATCTCTTATTATAGTCTTTGGCTTAAAATTTAATTGATCTTATATAAGGATTGCCACCCCAGCTTTCTTCTGATGCCCATTAGCATGGTAAATTGTTCTCCACCCCCTCACTTTAAATCTGGAGGTGTCTTCGCGTCTAAAATGAGTTTCTTGTAGGCAACATACTGATGGGTTTTGTTTTTTTTTATCCATTCTGATACCCTGTGTCTTTTGATTGGGGCATTTAGCCCATTAACATTCAGGGTAACTATTGAGAGATATGAATTTAGTGCCATTAGTAGCCTGTAAGGTGACTGTTACTGTATATTGTCTCTGTACCTTTCTGATCTACTACTTTTAGGCTCTCTCTTTGCTTAGAGGACCCCTTTCAATATTTCCTGGAGACCTGGTTTGGTGTTTGCAAATTCTTTCAGTTTTTGTTTGTCCTGGAAGCTTTTTATCTCTCCTATTTTCAATGATAGCCTAGCTGGATAGAGTATTCTTGGCTGCATGTTTTTCTCGTTGAGTGCTCTGAATATATCATGCCAGCTCTTCCTGGCCTGCCAGGTCTCTGTGGATAAGTCTGCTGCCAATCTAATATTTTTACCATTGTATGTTACAGACTTCTTTTCTCGGGCTGCTTTCAGGATTTTCTCTTTGTCACTAAGACTTGTCAATTTTACTATTAGGTGACGGGGTGTGGACCTATTCTTGTTGACTTTGAGGCGTGTTCTCTGCATCTCCTGGATTTTGATGCTTGTTCCCTTTGCCATATTAGGGAAATTCTCTCCAATGATTCTCTCCAATAGACCTTCTGCTCCCCTCTCTGTTTCTTCTTCTTCTGGAATCCCAATTATTCTAATGTTGTTTCGTCTTATGGTGTCACTTATCTCTCAAATTCTCCCCTCATGGTCCAGTAGCTGTTTGTCCCTCTTTTGCTCGGCTTCCTTATTCTCTGTCATTTGGTCTTCTATATCACTAATTCTTTCTTCTGCCTCATTTATCCTAGCAGTGAGAGCCTGCATTTTTGATTGCACTTCATTAATAGCTTTTTTGATTTCTACTTGGTTAGATTTTAGTTCTTTAATTTCTCCAGAAAGGGCTTTAATATCTCCAGAGAGGGTTTCTCTAATATCTTCCATGCCTTTTTCGTGCCCGGCTAGAATGTTCAGAATCGTCATTCTGAACTCTTGATCTGACATAGTACCAATGTCTGTGTTGATTAGGTCCCTAGCCTTCGGCACTGTCTCTTGTTCTTTTGTTTGTGGTGATTTTTTCCGCCTTGTCATTTTGTCCAGATAAGAGGATATGAAGGAGCAAATAAACTACTAATAGGGTGGCAAAGACCCTGGAAAAATGCGCTGTAACCAGACGGCTTCCCAGGGGAATTCTACCAAACATTTAAAGAAGAACTCATTCCTATTCTCCTGAAACTGTTCCAAAAAATAGAAATGGAAGGAAAACTTCCAAACTCATTCTATGAGGCCAGCATCACCTTGATCCCAAAACCAGACAAGGATCCCACCAAAAAAGGGAACTACAGACCAATATCCTTGATGAACACAGACGCAAAAATTCTCGCCAAAATACTAGCCAATAGGATTCAACAGTACATTAAAAGGATTATTCACCACGATCAAGTGGGATTTATTCCAGGGCTGCAGGGTTGGTTCAACATCGGCAAATCAATCAATGTGATAGAACACATTAATAAAAGAAAGAACAAGAACCATATGATACTCTCAATAGATGCTGAAAAAGCATTTGACAAAGTACAGCATCCCTTCCTGATCAAAACTCTTCAAAGTGTAGGGATAGAGGGCACATACCTCAATATTTTCAAAGCCATCTATGAAAAACCCACCGCAAATATCATTCTCAATGGAGAAAAACTGAAAGCTTTTCCATTAAGGTCAGGAACACGGCAGGGATGTCCATTATCACCACTGCTATTCAACATAGTATTAGAAGTCCTAGCCTCAGCAATCAGACAACAAAAAGAAATTAAAGGCATCCAAATTGGCAAAGAAGAAGTCAAACTATCACTCTTCGCAGATGATATGATACTATATGTGGAAAACCCAAAAGACTCCACTCCAAAACTGCTAGAACTTGTACAGGAATTCAGTAAAGTGTCAGGATATAAAATCAATGCACAGAAATCAGTTGCATTTCTGTACACCAACAACAAGACTGCAGAAAGAGAAATTAAGGAGTCAATCCCATTCACAATTGTACCCAAAACTATAAGATACCTAGGAATAAACCTAACCAAGGAGACTAAGAATCTATACACAGAAAATTATAAAGTACTCATGAAAGAAATTGAGGAAGACACAAAAAAATGGAAAAATGTTCCATGCTCCTGGATTGGAAGAATAAATATTGTGAAAATGTCTATGCTACCTAAAGCAATCTACACATTTAATGCAATCCCTATCAAAATACCATCCATTTTTTTCCAAGAAATGGAACAAATAATCCTAAAATTTATATGGAACCAGAAAAGACCTCGAATAGCCAAAGGAATATTGAAGAACAAAGCCAAAGTTGGTGGCATCACAATTCCGGACTTCAAGCTCTATTACAAAGCTGTCATCATCAAGACAGCATGGTACTGGCACAAAAACAGACACATAGATCAGTGGAACAGAATAGAGAGCCCAGAAATCGACCGTCAACTCTATGTTCAACTAATCTTCGACAAAGCAGGAAAGAATGTCCAATGGAAAAAAGACAGCCTCTTCAATAAATGGTGCTGGGAAAATTGGACAGCCACATGCAGAAAAATGAAATTGGACCACTTCCTTACACCACACACGAAAAAAGACTCCAAATGGATGAAGGACCTCAATGTGAGAAAGGAATCCATCCAAATCCTTGAGGAGAATGCAGGCAGCAACCTCTTCGACCTCAGCCGCAGCAACATCTTCCTAGGAACAACGGCAAAGGCAAGGGAAGCAAGGGCAAAAATGAACTATTGGGATTTCATCAAGATCAAAAGCTTTTGCACAGCAAAGGAAACAGTTAACAAAACCAAAAGACAGCTGACAGAATGGGAGAAGATATTTGCAAACGACATATCAGATAAAGGGCTAGTATCCAAAATCTATAAGGAACTTAGCAAACTCAACACCCAAAGAACAAACAATCCAATCAAGAAATGGGCAGAGGACATGAACAGACATTTCTGCAAAGAAGACATCCAGATGGCCAACAGACACATGAAAAAGTGCTCCACGTCACTCGGCATCAGGGAAATACAAATCAAAACCACAATGAGATATCACCTCACACGAGTCAGAATGGCTAAAATTAACAAGTCAGGAAATGACAGATGCTGGAGAGGATGTGGAGAAAGGGGAACCCTCCTCCACTGTTGGTGGGAATGCAAGCTGGTGCAACCACTCTGGAAAACAGCATGGAGGTTCCTCAAAATGTTGAAAATAGAACTACCCTATGACCCAGCAATTGCACTACTGGGTATTTACCCTAAAGATACAAACATAGTGATCCGAAGGGGCACGTGTACCCGAATGTTTATAGCAGCAATGTCTACAATAGCCAGACTATGGAAAGTACCTAGATGTCCATCAACAGATGAATGGATAAAGAAGATGTGGTATATATACACAATGGAATACTATGCAGCCATCAAAAGAAATGAAATCTTGCCATTTGCGACGACGTGGATGGAACTAGAGCGTATCATGCTTAGTGAAATAAGTCAATCGCAGAAAGACAACTATCATATGATCTCCCTGATATGAGGACATGGAGAAGCAACATGGGGGGGTAGGGGGATAGGAGAAGAATAAATGAAACAAGATGGGATTGGGAGGGAGACAAACCATAAATGACTCTTAATCTCACAAAACAAACTGGGGGTTGCTGGGGGGAGGTGGGATTGGGAGAGGGGGAGCGGGCTATGGACATTGGGGAGGGGAGGCGAACCATAAGAGACTATGGACTCTGAAAAACAACCTGAGGGTTTTGAAGGGTCAGGGGTGGGAGGTTGGGGGAACAGGTGGTGGGTAATGGGGAGGGCACGTTTTGCATGGAGCACTGGGTGTTGTGCAAAAAGAATGAATACTGTTACGCTGAAAAAATAAATAAAATGGAAAAAAAATAAAAATAAAATATATATATATATTGGAAAAAAAAAAAAAAGACTGAGAAGTGGCCACAGGCAGGATGGTGAGGACATTAGCTGCCCAAACTGCAATCACGGAATCCCAAACTTGGAACACCGTTGGGACTGCCTTCTTCAGGCCACGTTGCTTAGTCCCAGGAGAAGAGGAAATCCTGCAGGGGACTAGAAGAAAGCCCTGCCCACTACCTCTCACCTGGCCACAGAGTTCAGCAGGCCTTATGTTTTGTGGAGTGGGTTTAAGTTCACGTTTCATAGGCACAGCAGACCCACGAAGCTTAAACTCAACATATTTGGCCCAGACACCACACGCTCTGAATGGAAGGCAAGGAGAGCCTCTGCAGAGGACGAGACCACAGGAGAGTGGACAGCCACAACACAACCCCAGATTGCATGTCACACACACCTGAGACTCTCTCAAGTGCCAGACCTTGGGCACTCCATGAGCTCTTCTTCCTAAAGAAATTACCTTCAGGGTAGGTAACAGAATGTGCGTTTCGAGTACAGAGAAGACACAGACCTTTTGTTGATTCACGTTGTATTCCTGAAACTGGCCCGAAAGCCTGTTCCGATGGCTTCACGTGGGGAATGGTTCTCTTGCAACATGCTCCATGCTTGCTCCTGTGAGCTCCAAACAGATGAGTCCGTCCTGGGCCTAAGCTTGTAGGGTGTAGGGTCTGCCTTTAATGTTTTGTCAGGTGGGAAATTTGGGAGGCAATTATGGCACGATTTCTGGAGATGAAAGTAGAACTCGTGCCCACAGTTGAAGACTCAAGGAATGTCCTTGGTATGGATGTTGTGTTAACTCTGAGCTTCGCTCTTGGGTTTGAGGGCGTGTTTCCTGGACAGAAGCATCCTGATAAGTTGTGAGGACCATGAACATCTGTATGGGGTGGCGTCCGCCATGTGAGGCACTTGTACTCCTGACTCTTTCTTGACCTTACGTGGGTAAGATGGAATTGTGGATTCTTGCCCTTCCTCGGAGTCCAGAGGTGTGATGGCGACAGTTACGTCCAAAGACTACAAATTCGGCCATGGAGAAGGTGACCCCAAATCACTTCACACACTCTCTTGGTGAAATACCCAGGCGTCTCCAGCGGTTTGGAGTGATTTTGATACTCCTGGATGACCCAGAACTACTCCAGCCAGCTGAAGTGATTAGGTGTGGTTTGGTGAGGAGTGGTTGCTAGGACCTCAGAGCTTTGTGACATCACAGAGGCTAGCTGCACTGAAGCAGCAATCCCATTCTCATGACATATGAGTCCTACGGCTTTAAGTAGAAAGGCATTGGAAGGAACAAGAAAGATCCCTGTTAGCCTGATCATGAACTCAGGTGGTCCTTTCTGTTTCTTTCCCACCTCCACTTTCTATACAAAGAGAAAAGAAAACGATGTTCAGTATACCATTCTTTAGACCAACATTTCTCCAGAGAGAGCAAGGAGTTCCTATTTCCACTGCAATTTCTAGAGATCTTAATCAACAGTGAGGCCTCTTGGCTACCATTAAGTGCCTGGGAGGTTGGATATACTTGGCTGAGATGGTCTATTTTTAGCTTCTGTTCTCTGTGGTTTCTCTGTGTAAAGTCTGCCTTTCGAGCTTGGTGAGCTTGAAAGGTGATGGAAGGAAGAAGGGAAAGAAAGTCACCAATCCAGGAAAATTGCCAGAGCATGGATGCGTTTTGCTCTCCGTGTCCTTATCTGCTATTGTCCTGGAACAGCAGTCCTAAGGGATGAAGGCTTGTCGACCTGTCATTACCTTAAACACCATTGCAAAGGCTTCATGGAGAGTGAAATTCTGCATGATCGCTACCCCGCAAGAAAGAGCCCTGGTCAGCACACAATGTCGTCATTACTTAATGCTACATGCCATAGTCATGGCGAGAGCCATGTTGAGCAACTTTCTTTATTCAGATGAAAATGAATGGCCAACATCGATGGCCTGCCATGCCCACTCTAGCATCTCTGTGGAAGGAGCGTTGATACCCTTTTAAGGGCTAGTGGAGAAAGATGATTATGAAGATGATGATAAAGAAGATGATTTCCATATGAAAATGAAAGCCAACCGAGGGATATATCCAATGGCTTCACTCCTATGTGGCCCATGAGCAATATCATGGTCATGAGTAGTAGTAAGGGAAAACGGAAGGAGAAGTAGCCAGACAGGGATTCACACCAGGATAGACTCAGGACTTGGGGACCAAGTTGTGGGTTACAGGAGGATAAGTCCTACCATAAAGAGGGAACTGGTTAATCTTTATGGAGGTGGTGTGGCATTATATGAGGATGAATCCTTGGTGGCATATGCAATTAAAGAATCAAGGAACACTATGTCAAAAAACCTAGGATGGAGGAAAGGCTGGCTTGCCGAATATCAGAAAAAAATAGTGAATAGAAAGCAAAACAGGCCGTTTCACATGGAGATGAAGAAAGAAAGAGAAGACAAATGAATTCTAGTTTTATGGATTAAAATGGTATGCCATTGGTTTCCTGTAAGGTCCTTATCTGAATTGGGTCTTTGGACATTGTCAATTAGCGTCTTTCCTCTTCGTACATTTTGGGAATAGATGAGTAAAGCCGACATTACCTTAAAAGTCTCGAATTTCGGACCAGGGAATTGATTTGAACCTGGCTTTCTGTGTGTTGGGAGATGTTTGAGGACTGCTTCAAAAGCTTTCGTCAACACCTAAGACTTCCGATATGTATGACTCATGACCTTGTCATGGTAATGCATATGTGTCTTGGATCTTATCCTTTTCTCTCCGGTATTGGATTTTCAGGCAGAGTTGTATGTAGGTGTCCTTAGGTAAGGTTGTTTATTTTCTTGATTGGGAAGGAGTTAACGTATCCAGATTGGATGGTTTGATACTTTGAGTCTCTAAGCTTTTGTTTTTTATGGTACTTTCTCTGAGTTTTGCTTCCATGATTCCTATTCTTCACTTGCTCCCTAACTACTGTGGGACACTTTGTAGTGTGTGTGTGTGTGTGTGTGTGTGTGTGTGTGTGTGTGTGTGTGTTTGTGTGTTTCACAAAATGCAAAAAATGATATTTTAGGAGATATGAAGGTGCTCTATTCCAGATCACACTTCACCTTAAGACACAGTGGAAACTCACGTTACATCCTGTTCGGCCAACTTTCCTGCATTGAATGTCCCACTTGATCCACTTTTAGAAAGGCAGATTCTGACTAGCCTGCCTGGGACAAACACCAAATTTTGTGTGCCTTGTTGGAGTCTAATTGCCTGTCCCATTGTCTTGCTTTTTCACATGTTTTTTACTCCCACGAGTGAGTAAAATCGTATGGTAGTTGTCTTTCTGTGACTGACAGATATGACCCAGCACAATCCTCTCTCGCTTTCCGCCACATGTCACAAGGAGAAAGAAGGCCTTCCTGCTTATGGCTCCCTAAGAGTCCGCAGTGCATCTTGAGGACAGGGAGACTCTAGAAGTGTCTGGGAGCTCTAGGCTTGTCTTCAGCCTTCAGCACCACCAGAAGATGACCACATCAATGGAAACATGGCAAAAGGGCAACTGAAGCCTAGAAATCACACTCCACAGCGAAAGAGAGAAGAATTGACAGAGACCATGGGAGAACTGTGTAGACAGGACTTATGGGAGAATTGGACAGTTGGTGCTTCATAGGGCAGGGAGCCATGGCCAAAGACAAAAAGGCCCAGGGGAGAGGAGGACCTTAGAACCCACAATTGGAATGCTGACCTGTAGGTGTTGGCGGAGAAAAGGAGAATGTCTGAATGACACGAGTTCTTGCAACCTAATGGTCTTGAGGCTGGGGGATTCTAGATCATCATGCTTTGCAGACATAGACTCCATAGAACACTGTGTATCTCCTGGAGAGGACACCATCAAGCAACCAGTACAGACAGCCTGGAAACGGTGATCAGAGACAATACCTGTTGACACCGTGGTGATATTATTATTTCTTTGTGTGCATTCAGGATGGGCAGTGTTGGTGCAGATGCCTCGATGGGCGTGAAAGATTCTTGGGCCCTACAACCGCCAGCATCAAGACTGAGAAGTGGCCAGAGGCAGGTCGGTGAGGACATTAGCTGCCCAACTTGCAATCACGGAATCCCAAACTTGGAACACCGTTGGGGCTGCCTTCTTCTGGCCACGTTGCTTAGTCCCAGGAGAACAGGAAACCCTGCAGTGGACTAGAAGAAAGCCCTGCCCACTACCTCTCACCTGGCCAAAGAGTTCAGCAGGCCTTATGTTTTGTGGAGTGCGTTTAAGTTCATGTTTCACAGGCACACCAGACCCACAAAGCCTAAACTCAACATATTTGGCCCAGACACCACACGCTCTGAATGGAAGGCAAGGAGAGCCTCTGCAGAGGACGAGCCCACAGGAGAGTGGACAGCCACAACACAACCCCGGATTGCATGTCACACACACCTGAGAAACTCTCAAGTGCCAGACCTTGGGCACTCCATGAGCTCTTCTTCCTAAAGAAATTACCTTCAGGGTAGATAACAGAATGCGCATTTCCAGTACAGAGAAGACACAGACCTTTTGTTGATTCACGTTTTAATTCCTGAAACTGGCCCGAAAGTCTGTTCCGATGGCTTCACGTGGGGAATGGTTCTCTTGCAACATACTCCGTGCATGCTCCTGTGAGCTCCAAACAGATGAGTCCGTCCTGGGCCTAAGCTTCTAGGGCGTAGGGTCTGCCTTTAATGTTTTGTCAGGTGGGAAATTTGGGAGGCATTTATGGCACGATTTCTGGAGATGAAAGAAGAACTCGTGCCCACAGTTGAAGACTCAATAAATGACCTTGGTATGGATGGTGTGTTAACTCTGATCTCCGCTCTTAGGTTTGGGGGCGCTTTCCTCGACAGAAGCATCCTGATGAGATGTAAGGACCATGAACATCTGTATGGGGTGGTGTTCGCCATGTGAGGCTGCTTGTACTCCTGACTCTTCCTTGACTTAACGTGGGTAAGGTGGAATTGTGGATTCTTGCCCTTCCCTGGAGTCCAGAGGGGTGGTGGTGACAGTCCCGTCCAAAGACTACAAATTCGGCCATGGAGAAGGTGACCCCAAATCGCTTCACACACTCTCTTGGTGAAATACCCAGGCGTCTCCAGCGGTTTGGAGTGATTTTGATACTCCTGGCTGACCCAGAACTACTCCAGCCAGCTGAAGTGATGAGGCGTGGTTTGGTGAGGAGTGGTTGCTAGGACCTCAGAGCTTTGTGACATCACAGAGGCTAGCTGCACTGAAGCAGCAATCACATTCTCATGACATATGAGTCCTATGGCTTTAAGTAGAAAGGCATTGGAAGGAACAAGAAAGAGCCCTGTTAACCTGATCATGAACTCAGGTGGTCCTTTCTGTTTCTTTCCCACTTCCACATTGTATACAAAGAGAAAGGAAAACGATGTTCTGTATACCATTCTTTAGACCAACATTTCTCCAGCGAGAGCAAAGTGTTCCTATTTCCACTGCAATTTCTAGAGATCTCAATCAACAGCGAGGCCTCTGGGCTTCCATTAGGTCTCTGGGAGGTTGGCTATTCTTGGCTGAGATGGTCCATTCTTAGCTTCTCTTCTCTGTGGTTTCTCCGGTGTTAAGTCTGCCTTTGGTGCTTGGTGAGCTTGGAAGGTGATGGAAGGAAGAAGCGAAGGAAAGTCACCATTCCAGGGAAATTTCCAGGGCAGGGATGCATTGTGCTCTCTGGTCCTTTTCTACTATTGTCCTGAAACAGCAGTCCTAAGGGATGAAGTCTTGTCGACCTGTCATTACCTTAAACACCATTGCAAAGGATTCATGGAGACTGAAATTCTGCATCGTCGCTACACAGCAAGAAAGAGCCCTGGTCAGCACTCCTTCTCATCATTAGTTAATGCTACATGCCATAGTCATGGCGAGAGCCATGTTGAGCAACTTTCTTTATTCAGATGAAAATGAACGGCCAACATTGATGGCCTGCCATGCCCACTCAAGCTTCACTGTGGAAGGAGCCGATATACCCATTTAAGGGCTAGTGGAGAAAGATAATTATGAAGATGATGATAAAGAAGATGATTTCCAAATGAAAATAAAACCCAACCGAGGGAAATATCCTATGGCTTCACTCCTATGTGGCCCATGAGCAATATCATGGTCATGAGCAGTAGTAAGGGAAAACGGAAGGAGAAGAAGCCAGACAGGGATTCACACCAGGAGAGACTCAGGACTTGGGGTCCAAGCTGTGGGTTACAGGAGGATAATTCCTCCCATAAAGAGGGAACTGGTTCGTGGGTATGGAGGTGGTGTGGCATTATATGAGGATGAGTCCTTGTTGGCATATGCAATTAAGGAAACAGGGAACACTATGTCAAAAAACGTAGGATGGATGAAATGCTGGCTTGCCAAATATCAGAAAACAATAGTGAATAGAAAGCGAAACAGGCCGTTTCACATGGAGATGAAGAAAGAAAGAGAAGACAAATGAATTCTAGTTTTATTATCTTATTGATTAAAATGGTATGCCATTGGTTTCCTGTAAGGTCCTTATCTGAATTGGTTTGGACATTGTCAATTAGAGTCTTTCCTCTTCGTACATTTTGGGAATAGATGAGAAAAGCTGACATTACCATTAAAGGTCTCAAATTGCTGACCAGGGAATTGATTTGAACCTGGCTTTCTGTGTGTTGGGAGATGTTTGAGGACTTCTTCAAAAGCTTTCGTCAACAACTAAGACGTCCGATATATATGACTCATGAACTTGTCATGGTATAGCGTATGTGTATTGGAATTTATCCTTTTCTCTCAGGTATTGGATTTTCTGGCAGAGTTGTGTGTAGGTGTCTTTAGGTAAGGTTGTGTATTTTCTTGATCGGGAAGGAGTTAACGTATCCAGATTGGACGGTTTGATACTTTGAGTCTCTAAGCTTTTGTTTTTTACAGTACTTTCTCTGAGTTTTGCTTCCATGATTCCTATTCCTCAATTGCTCCCTAACTACTGTGGGACAATTTGAAGTGTGTGTGTGTGTGTGCGTTTGTGTGTGTTTCTTTGTGTGTTTCAAAAAACGCAAAAAAATGATATTTTAGGATATATGAAGCTGCTCTATTCCAGATCACACTTCACCTTCAGACACTGTGGAACTCACGTTACATCCGTTTTGGCCAAATTTCTGCATTGATTGTCCCATTTGATCCACTTTTAGAAAGGCAGATTCTGACTAGCCTGCCTGGGAAAAACACCAAATTTTGTGTGTCTTGTTGGAGTCTAATTGCCTGTCCTTATGTCTTGCTTTTTCCGATGTTTTTTACTCCCATGAGTGAGTAAAATGTATGGTAGTTTTCTTTCTGTGACTGACAGATATGACACAGCCCAATCCTCTCTCGCTTTCCGCCACATGTCACAAGGAGCAAGAAGGCCTTCCTGCTTGTGGCTCCCTAAGAGTCCGCAGTGCATCTTGAGGACAGGGAGACTCTAGAAGTATCTGGGAACTCTAGGCTTGTCTTCAGCCATCAGGACCACAAAAAAATGACCACATCAATGGAAACATGGCAAAAATGGACATGAGGCCTAGAAATCACACTCCACAGCGAAAGAGAGAAGTAGTCACAGACACCATGGGAGAATTGTGTAGACAGAGCTTATGGGAGAATTGGACAGTGGTGCTTCAGAGGGCAGGGAACCATGGCCAAAGACAAAAAGGCCCAGGGGAGAGGAGCACCTTAGAGCCCACAATTTGAATGCTGACCGTAGGTGTTGGCTGAGAAAAGGAGAGTGTCTGAATGACACGACTTCTTGCAACCTAAGGGTCTTGAGGTCGGGGGATTCAAGAGCAGCATGCTTTGCAGACATAGACTCCAGAGAACACAGTGTATCTCCTGGAGAGGACACCATCAAGCAACCAGGTACAGACAGCCTGGAAACCGTGATCAGAGACAATACCTGTTGACACCATGGTAAGATTTTTATTTCTTTGTGTGCATTCGGGAAAGGCAGTGTTGGTGCAGATGCCTCCATGGGCGTGAAATATTCTTGAGCCCTACAACCGCCAGCATCAAGACTGAGAAGTGGCCACAGGCAGGACGGTGAGGACATTAGCTGCCCAACCTGGAATCACAGAATCCCAAACCTGGAACACCGTTGGGACTGCCTTCTTCTGGCCACGTTGCTTAGTCCCAGGAGAATAGGAAATCCTACAAGGGACTAGAAGAAAGCCGTGCCCACTTCCTCTCACTTGGCCACAGAGTTCAGCAGGCCTTAAGTTTTGTGGAGTCGGTTTAAGTTCACATTTCACAGGCACACCAGACGCACGAAGCATAAACTCAACATATTTGGCCCAGACATCATACGTTCTGAATGGAAGGCAAGGAGAGCCTCTGCAGAGGACGAGGCCACAGGAGAGTGGACAGCTACAACACAACCCCAGATTGCATGTCACACACACCTAAGGCTCTCTCCGGTGCCAGACCTTGGGCAATCTATGAGCTCTTCTTCCTAAAGAAATTACCTTCAGGGTAGATGACAGAATATGCGTTTCGAGTACAGAGAAGACACAGACCTTTTCTTGATTCACGTTGTATTCCTGAATCTGGCCCGAAAGCCTGTTCTGATGGCTTCACGTGGGGAATGGTTCTCTTGCAACATGCTCCGTGCTTGCTCCTGTGAGCTCCAAACAGATGAGTCCGTCCTGGGCCTAAGCTTCTAGGGCGTAGGGTCGACCTTTAATGTTTTGTCATGTGGGAAATTTGGGAGGCATTTATGGCACGATATCTGGAGACGCAAGAAGAACTTATGTCCTCACAGTTCAAGACTCCATAAATGTTTTTGGTATGGTTGAAATGTTAACTCTGAGCTTCGCTCTTAGGTTGGGGGCGCTTTTCCTGGACAGAAGCATCCTGATATGATTTGAGGACCATGAACATGTGTATGGGGTGGCATTCCCCATGTGAGGCTGCTTGAACTCCTGACTCTTTCTTGACCTTATGTGGGTAAGTTGGAATGGTGGATTCTTTCCCTACCCCGGAGTCCAGAGGGGTGGTGGTGACAGTCCCGTCCAAAGACTACAAATTCGGCCATGGAGAAGGCGACCCCAAATCGCTTCACACACTCTCTTGGTGAAATACCCAGGTGGCTCCAGCGGTTTGGAGTGATTTTGATGCTCCTGGCTGACCCAGACTATTGCAGCCAGGTGAAGTGATGAGGCGTAGTTTGGTAAGGAGTGATTGCTAGCACTGCAGAGCTTTGTGACATCACAGAAGCTGGCTGCACTGAAGCAGCAATCCCATTCTTATGACATAAGAGTCCTATGGCTTTAAGTAGAAAGGCTTTGGAAGGACCAAGAAAGAGCCCTGTTAGCCTGATCTAGAACTCAGGTGGTCCTTTCTGTTTCTTTCCCACTTCAAATTTCTATAAAAAGAGAAAAGAAAATGATGCTCTGCATACCATTCTTTAGACCAACATTTCTCCAGAGAGAGCAAGGTGTTCCTATTTCCACTGCAATTTCTAGAGCATCCCTGTGGAAGGAGCCGAAATACCCTTTTAAGGGCTAGTGGAGAAAGATGATTATGAAGATGATGATACAGCAGATCACTTCCAAATGAAAATGAAAGCCAACCGAGGGAAATATCCAATGGCTTCACTCCTATGTGTCCCATGAGCAATATCATAGTCATGAGCAGTAGTAAGGGAAAACGGAAGGAGAAGAAGCCAGACAGGGAGTCGCACCATGAGAGACTCAGGACTTGGGGACCAAGCTGTGGGTTACAGGAGGATAATTCCTGCCATAAAGAGGGAACTGGTTCGTGGGTATGGAGGTGGTGTGGCATTATATGAGGATGAGTCCTTGGTGGCATATGCAATTAAGGAAACAGGGAACACTATGTCAAAAAACGTAGGATGGATGAAAGGCTGGCTTGCCGAATATCAGAAAACAATAGTGAATAGAAAGCAAAACAGGGCTTTTCACATGGAGATAAAGAAAGAAAGAGAAGACAAATGAATTCTAGTTTTATTATCTTACTGATTAAAATGGTATGCCATTGGTTTCCTGTAAGGTCCTTATCTGATTTGGGTCTTTGGACATTGTCAATTAGCGTCTTTCCTCTTCGTACATTTTGGGAATAGATGAGAAAAGCCGACATTACCATTAAAGGTCTCAAATTGCTGACCAGGGAATTGATTTGAACCTGGCTTTCTGTGTGTTGGGAGATGTTTGAGGACTGCTTCAAAAGCTTTCGTCAACACCTAAGACGATCGATATGTATGACTCATGATCTTGTCATGGTAGTGCGTATGTGTCTTGGAATTTATCCTTTTCTCTCCGGTATTGGATTTTCTGGCAAAGTTGTGTGTAGGTGTCTTTAGGTAAGGTTGTTTAGTTTCTTGATAGGGAAGGAGTTAACGTATCCAGATTGGACGGTTTGATACTTTGAGTCTCTAAGCTTTTGTTTTTTACGGTACTTTCTCTGAGTTTTGCTTCCAAGATTCCTATTCCTCACTTTCTCCCTATCTACTGTGGGACACATTGAAGTGTGTGTGTGTGTGTGTGTGTGTGTGTGTGTGTGTGTGTGTTTCACAAAACCCCAAAAAATGATATTTTAGGAGATATGAAGCTGCTTTATTCCAGATCACACTTCACCTTCAGATACTGTGGAAACTCACGTTACATCCATTTCGGCCAACATTCCTACATTGAATGTCCCATTTGATCCACTTTTAGAAAGGCAGATTATGACTAGCCTGCCTGGGACAAACACCAAATTTTGTGTGTCTTGTTGGAGTCTAATTGCCTGTCCCTTTGTCTTGCTTTTTCATATGTTTTTTACTCCCATGAGTGAGTAAAATCGTACAGTAGTTGTCTTTCTGTGATTGACAGATATGACCCAGCACAATCCTCTCTCACTTTCTGCCACATGTCACAAGGAGCAAGAAGGCCCTCCTGCTTATGGCTCCCTAAGAGTCCGCAGTGCATCTGGAGGACAGGGAGACTCTAGAAGTGTCTGGGAGCTCTAGGCATCTCTTCAGGCATCAGCACCACCAGAAGATGACCACATCAATGGAAACATGGCATAAATGGACCTGAAGCCTAGAAATCACACTCCACAGCGAAAGAGAGAAGAAGTCACAGACACCATGGGAGAATTGTGTAGACAGGGCTTATGGGAGAATTGGACAGTTGGTGCTTCAGAGGGCAGGGAACCATGGCGAAAGACAAAAAGGCCCAGGGGAGAGGAGCACCTTAGAACCCACAATTTGAATGCTGACCCATAGGTGTTGTCGGAGAAAAGGAGAGTGTCTGAATGACACAACTTCTTGCAACCTAAGGGTCTTGAGGCCGCGGTATTCCAGATCAGCATGCTTTGCAGACATTGACTCCAGAGAATACTGTGTATATCCTGGAGAGGACACCATCAAGCAACCAGGTACAGACAGCCTGGAAACCGTGATCAGAGACAATACCTGTTGACACCGTGGTAAGATTATTACTTCTTTGTGTGCATTTGGGATGGGCAGTGTTGGTGCAGATGCCTCCATGGGCGTGAAATATTCTTGGGCCCTACAACCGCCAGCATCAAGACTCAGAAGTGGCCATAGGAAGGACGGTGAGGACATTAGCTGCCCAACCTGCAATCACGGAATCCCAAACCTGGAACACCGTTGGGACTGCCTTCTTCAGGCCACGGTGCTTAGTCCCAGGAGAACAGGAAATCCTGCAGGGGACTCGAAGAAAGCCCTGCCTACTTCCTCTCACCTGGTCACAGTGTTCAGCAGGCCTTATGTTTTGTGGAGTGTGTTTAAGTTCACGTTTCACAGGCACACCAGACCCACGAAGCTTAAACTCAACATATTTGGCCCAGACACAACACGCTCTGAATGGAAGACAAGGAGAGTTTCTGCAGAGGACGAGCCCACAGGAGAGTGGACAGCCACAACAAAACCCCAGATTGC
This sequence comes from Meles meles, assembly GCF_922984935.1. Classification (NCBI taxonomy): domain Eukaryota; kingdom Metazoa; phylum Chordata; class Mammalia; order Carnivora; family Mustelidae; genus Meles; species Meles meles. The sequence goes on along the minus strand of NC_060088.1, from coordinate 31,094,934 downwards.
ATGTCACACACACCTGAGACTCTCTAAAGTGCCAGAACTTGGGCACTCCATGAGCTCTTCTTGCTAAAGAAATTATCCTCAGGGTAGATAACAGAATGCGTGTTTCGAGTACAGAGAAGAGAGAGACCTTTTGTAGATTCACGTTGTATTCCTGAAACTGTCCCTAAAGCCTGTTATGATAGCTTCACGTGGGGAATGGTTCTCTTGCAACATTCTCCGTGCTTGCTCCTGTGAGCTCCAAACAGATGAGTCCGTTTTGGGCCTAAGCTTCTAGGGTGTAGGGTCTGCCTTTAATATTTGGTCTGGTGGGACATTTGGGTGGCATTTATGGCACGATTTCTGGATATGCAAGAAGAACTCGTGTCCTCACAGTTTAAGACTCCAGAAATGTCTTTGGTAGGGTTGTGGTGTTAACTCTGAGCTTCCCTCTTAGGTTTGGGGGAGCTTTTCCAGGACAGTAGCATCCTGATAAGATGTGAGGACCATGAACATCTCTATGGGGTTGTGTTCCCCATGTAGGCTGCTTGTTCTCATGACTGTTCCTTAACCTTACATGGTATGATGGAATTGTGGATTCTTGCCCTTCCCCGGAGTCCAGAGAGGTGGTGGTGACAGTCATGTCCAAAGACTACAAATTCGGCCATGGAGTAGGTGACCCCAAATCGCTTCACACACTCTCTTGGTGAAATACTCAGGCGTCTCCAGCGGTTTGGAGTGATTTTGATAAACTTTGCTGACCCAGAACTACTCCAGCCAGCTGAAGTGATGAGGCGTGGTTTGGTGAGGAGTGGTTGCTAGGACCTCAGAGCTTTCTGACATCACAGAAGCTGGCTGTACTGAAGCAGCAATCCCATTCTCATGACATATGAGTCCTATGGCTTTAAGTAGAAAGACATTGGAAGGAACAAGAAAGAGCCCTGTTAGCCTGATCATGAACTCAGGTGGTCCTTTCTGTTTCTTTCCCACTTCCACTTTCTATACAAAGAGAAAGGACAACGATGTTCTGTATACTATTCTTTAGACTAACATTTCTCCAGAGAGAGCAAGGAGTTCCTATTTCCACTGCAATTTCTAGAGATCTCAATCAACAGCGAGGCTTCTTGGCTCCCATTAGGTCTCTGGGAGGTTGGATATCCTTGGGTGAGAGGGTCCACTCTTAGCTTCTGTTCTCTGTGCTTTCTCGGGTTTAAGGTCTGCCTTTGGTGCTTGGTGAGCTTGGAAGGTGATGGAAGGAAGAAGCGAAGGAATTTCACTATTCCAGGAAAATTGCTAGGGCAGGGATGCGTTGTCTCTGTGTCCTTATCTGCTATTGTCCTGAAACAGCAGTCCTAAGGCATGAGGGCTTGTGGACCTGTCATTACCTTAAACACCATTGCAAAGGCTTCATGGAGATTGAAATTCTGCATGATCGCTACCCCGCAATAAAGATCCCTGGTCAGCACTCCTTGTCATCATTAGTTAATGCTACATGCCATAGTCATGGGGAGAGCCAGGTTGAGCAAGTTTCTTTATTCAGATGAAAATGAACGTCCAACATCGATGGCCTGCCATGTCCACTCTAGCATCACTGTGGAAGGATCCGAGATACCCTTTTATGGGGGCTAGTGGATAAAGATGATTATGAAGATGATGATAAAGAAGACGATTATCAAATGAAAATGAAAGCCAACCGAGGGAAATATCCTATGGCTTCACTCCTATGTGGCCCATGAGGGCAACCATGGACATGATGAGTAGGAAGGGAAAACGGAAGGAGAAGAAGTCAAACCGGTAGTCACACCAGGAGAGACTCAGGACTTTGGGGACCAAGCTGTGGGTTACAGGAGGATAAGTACTGCCATAAAGAGGGAACTGGTTCATGGGTATGGAGGTGGTGTGGCATTATATGAGATTGAGTCCTTGGTGGCATATGCAATTTAAGAATCAGGGAACACTATGTCAAAAAACGTAGGATGAATGAAAGGCTGGCGTGCCAAATATCAGAACAAAATAGTGAATAGAAAGCAAAACATGCCGTTTCACATGGAGATGAAGAAACAAAGAGAAGAGAAATGAATTCTAGTTTTATTATCTTACTGAATAAAATGGTATGCAATAGGTTTCCTCTAAGGTCCTTATCTGAATTGGGTCTTTGGACATTGTAAGTTAGAATCTTTCCTCTTCGTACATTTTGGGAATAGATGAGAAGAGGCGACATTACCATTAAATGTCTCGAATTGTGGACCAGGGAATTGATTTGAACCTGGCTTTCTGTGTACTGGGAGATGTCTGAGGACTGCTTCTAAAGCTTTCATCAACACCTAAGATCAGATATGTATGACTCATGATCTTGTCATGGTAGTGCGTATGTGTCTTGAATTTTATCATTTCTCTCCGGTATTGGATTTTCTGGCAGAGTTGTGTGTTGGTGTCTTTAGGTAAGGTTGATTAGTTAATTAATTAATTAATTAATTAATTTTTGATAGGTAAAGAGATCACGTATACAGATTGGACGGTTTCATACTTTGAGTCTCTAAGCTTTTGTTTTTACGGTACTTTACCTGAGTTTTCCTTCCATGAGTCCTATACCTCACTTACTCAATAACTACTGTGGGACACTTTTAAGTGTGTGTGTGTGAATGTGTGTGTTTTCCACAAAACGCAAAAAATGATATTTTAGTAGAAATGAAGCTGCTCTATTCAAGATCACAATTCACCTTCAAACACTCTGGAAACTCACGTTACATCCGGTTCTGCCACATTTCCTGCATTTTATGTCCCGTTTGATCCACTTTTAGAAAGGCAGATTCTGACTAGCCTGCCTTTGACAAACACCAAATTTTTTGTGCCTTGTTGGAGTCTAATTACCTGTCCCTTTTTCTTGCTTTTCACGTGTTTTTAACTCCCATGAGTGAGTGAAATCGTATGGTAGTTGTCTTTCTATGACTAACAGATATGACACAGCCCAATGCTCTCTCCTTACTGCCATTGTCACAAGGAGCAAGAATGGCTTCGTGCTTATGGCTCCATGAGGGTCCACAGTGCATTTGGAGGAAAGGGTGATGGTAGAGTGTCTAGGAACTCCAGGCTTTTCTTCAGCCATCCGCACCACCAGAAGATGACCACATCAATGGAAACATGGCATAAATGGACCTGAAGCCTAGAAATCACACTCCACAGCGAAAGAGAGAAGAAGTCACCGAGACCATGGGAGAAGGATTTAGAGAGTGCTTCTGTGAGAATTGGACAGTTGGTGCTTCAGAGGTCAGGGACCCATGGCCAAGAAAATGACCCAAGGGAAATAGCACACTTAGAACCCACAATTTTAATGTTGACCCATAGCTGTTGGCGGAGAATACGAGAGGGTCTGAAGGACATGAGTACTTGCAATGCAAGGATCTTGAGGCCCAGGGATTCCAATGAGCATGCTTTGCAGACATAGACTCCAGACAACACCGTGTATCTCCTGGAGAGGACACCAGCAAGCAACCGGGTGCCTGACAGCCTGGAAAACATGATCAGAGACAATACGTGTTGACACCGTGGTAAGATTAGTATTCCTTTGGGTGCATTAGTGAAGTGTGCAGTGTTGGTGGAGATGCCTCGATGGGCGCCAAAGATACTTGGGCTCTACAAACACCAGCATCAAGAACGAGAATTGGGCACAGGCAGGGCAGTGAGAACATTGGCTGCCCAACGTGCAATCATGGATTCCCAATCCTGACTTCTTCAGGCCACATTGCTTAGTTGCAGGAGAACCGAAAATCCTGCGTGAGACTAGAAGAAAGCCCTGCCCACATCCTCTCACCTGGCCACAGAATTCAGCAGGCCTTAAGTTTTGTGGAGTGGGTGGAATGTCACGTTTCACAGGCACACCATATTTGGCCCAGACACCAAACACTCTGAATGGAAGGCAAGGAGAGCCTCTACAGATGATGAGCACACAAGAGAGTGGACAACCACAACACAACCCCAGAGGGCATGTCACACACACCTGAGACTCTCTCAAGTGCCAACCCTTGGGCACTCCATGAGCTCTTCTTCCTAAAGAAATTATCTTCAGGGTAGATAACAGAATGCGCGGTTTGAATACCAAGAAGACAGAGACCTTTTGTGGATTCACGTTGTCTTCCGGAAACTGGCCCAAAAGCCTTTTCTGAAGGCTTCACATGGGGATTGGTTCTCTTCCAACGTGCTCCGTGCTTGCTCCTGTGAGCTCCAAACAGATGAGTCCGTCCTGGGCCTAAGCTTCGAGGGTGTAGGGTCTGCCTTTCATGTTTGGTCAGCTGGGAAAATTGCAAGGCATTTTTGTCAGGATTTCTGGAGATGCAAGAAGAAGTCGTGTCCTCACTTTGAAGACTCCAGACATGTCTTTGACATGGATGCGGGTGTTAACTCGGAGCTTTCCTCAGAGTGCGGGGGGCACTTTTCCTGGTCAGAAGCATCCTGATAGGGTGTGAGTAACATGAATATGTGTATGGCGTGGAGTTCCCCATGTGAGGCTGCTTGTACTCCTGAGTCTTTCTTGACCTTACGTGGGGAAGATGGAATTGTGGGTTCTTGCCCCTCTCAGGAGTCCAGAGGTTTGATGTGAAAGTCCCGGCCAAAGACTACAAATTCGGCCATGGAGAAGGTGACCCCAAATCGCTTCACACACTGTCTTGGGGAAATACCCAGGTGGCTCCAGCGGATTGGAATGATTTTGATACTCCTGCCTGACCCAGAACTACTCCAGCCAGGTGAAGTGATGAGGCGTGGTTTGGTGAGGAGTGGTTGCTAGGTCCCCAGAGCTTTGTGACATCACAAAGCGGACTTCACTGAAGCAGCCACCCCATTCTCAAGATATATGAGTCCTATGGCTTTAATGAGAAAGACTTGGGAAGGAACAAGAAAGAGCCCTGTTATCCTGATCATGAGCTCAGGGGGTCTTTTCTGTTTCTTTCCCACTTCCACTTTCTATAGAAAGAGAAAAGAAAACGATGTTCTGTATACCATTCTTTAGACCAAAATCTCTCCAGAGAGAGCAAGGGGTTCCTATTTCCACCGCAATTTGTAGAGATCTCAATGAACAGCGAGGCCTCTTGGATACCATTATCTCTCTGGGAGGTTGGATATCCTTGGGTGAGAGGGTCCATTCTTTGCTTCTGTTCCCTATGGTTTCTCAGGTGAAAGGTCGGCCTTTGGTGCTTGTTCAGCTTGGAAGGTGAGGAAACGACAAAAGGAAGGACTGTCACAATTCCAGGAAAATTGTAAGGGCAGGGATGGGTGTCCTTATCTGCTCCTGTCCTGAATCACCAGTCCTAAGGGATGAAGGCTCTGTCTACCTGACATTACCTTAAATTCCGTTGCAAGGGCTTCAGGGAGAGTGAAATGCTGTATGATCCCTACTCCGAAAGAAAGTGCCCTGGTCAGCACTCCTTGTCATCAGTGGTTAATTCTACATGCCTTGGACATGGGGAGAGCCATGTTGAGCAACCCTCTTTATTCAGATGAAGAGGAAAGACCAACATCCATGGCCTGCCATGCCCAATCTAGCATCACTGTGGAAGGAGCAGAGATACCCTTTTAAGGGCTCGTGAATAAAGATGATTATGAAGATGATGATAAAGTTGATGATTTCCAAATGAAAATGCAAGCAGACCAAGGGACATATCCTATGGGTTCACTCATATGTGGCCCAGGAGGAATACCATGGACATGAGTAGTAGTAAGGGAAAACGGAAGGAGAAGAAGTCAGACAGGGAGACGCACCAGGAGAGACTCAGGATTTTGGGGACCAAGCTTGGTTACAGGAGGGTAAGACATGCCATAAAGAGGGAACTGGTTAATGGGTATGGAGGTGGTGTGGCATTATATGAGGATGAAATTGGTGGTATATGTCATTAAAGAATCAGGGAACACTATGACAAGAAATGTAGGACGGATGAAAGCCTGGCTTGCAAAAATTTCCAAAAAATACTGAATAGAAAGCAAAACAGGCCGTTTCACATGGATATGAGGAAAGAAAGAGAAGAGAAACGAATTCTAGTTTTATTATCTGATTAAAATTGTATGCCATTGGTTTCCTATAAGGTCCTTATGTGAATTGAGCCTTATTTTTTTTTTTTTTTTTGCATTGTAATTCGAGTCTTCCCTCTTCCTAAATTTTGGGAAAAGATGAGAAAAGCCGACTTACCATTAAATGTTCTCGAATTGTGGACCAGGGAATTGATTTGAACCTGGATTTCTGTGTATTGGGAGATATTTGAGGACAGCTTCAAAAGCCTCCAAAGCTGCTTCAAAAGTCATTACCTGAGACGTCAGATATGGATGACTCAAGATCTCGCCATGGTAGTGCGTAGGTGTCTTTGAATTTATGCTTTTCTCTAAGGTATTGGATTTGCTGGCATACTTGAGTGGAGGGGTCTTTTAGGTAAGGTTGTTTAATTAATTCATTCATTCTTGATAGGTAAGGAGTTAACTTGTACTGCTTGGAGGGGTTCATACTTTGATTCTCTAAGCTTTTTTTTTATGGTATTTTCTCTGAATTTTGCTTCCATGTGTGTTATTCCTCACTTGCTCCATAAGTTCTGTGGGACTCTTTTAAGTGTGTGTGTGTGTGTGTGTGTGTGTGTGTGTGTGTGTGTTTGTGTGTTTGTGTGTTTGTGTGTGTGTATGTTTCAGAAAATGATAAAAATAATATTTTAAGAGAAGTGAAGCTCCTCTATTCCAGGTCACAATTCACCTTCAAACAAGGTGGAAAATCACGTTATACCCCATTCGGCCAAATAACTGCATGGAGTATCCCATGTGATCCACTTTTAGAGATGGAGATTCCGAGTAGCCTGCCTGGAACAAACACCAAATTTTGTGTGCCTGGTTCGAGTCTCATTGCCTGTCCCTTTTTCTTGCTTTTTCCCATGTTTCATTACTTTCCTGAGTGAGTGATATTGTATGGTAGTTGTCTTTCTGTGACTGACAGATATGACACAGCCGAATGCTCTCTCCCTTTCTGCCACATGTCACAAGGAGCAAGAATGCCTTCTTGCTTATGGCTCCATAAGAGGTCGCAGTGCAACTGGAATACAGGGAGACTGTAGCAGTGTCTGCGAGCTCAGGCTTGTCTTAGCCATCAGCACAACCAGAAGATGACCACATCAGTGGAAACATGGCATAAATGGACATGAAGCTTAGAAATCGCACTCCACTGTGAAAGAGTGAAGAAGTCACAGAGACCATGGGAGAAGGGTGTAGACAGGTCTTATGGGAGAATTGGACGGTTGGTGCTTCAGAGGGAAGGGAGCCATGGCCAAAAACAAAGGCCCAGGGGAGAGGAGCACCCTTAGAACCCACAATTTCAATGTTGACACATAGCGGTTGGTAGAGAAAAGGAGAGTGTCTGAATGACACAAGTTCTTGCAACCAAAGGATCTTGAGGGTCGGGGATTCCAGATCAGCATGCTATGCAGACATGGACTCCAGCGAACACTGTGTATTTCCTGGAGAGGACACCATCAAGCAACCAGGTGCAGACACCCTGGAAACCATGATCCTAGACAATTCCAGATGACACCGTGATAATACTATTATGGTTTGTGTGCATTGGTGATGGACAGTGTTGGTGGAGATGTCTCGATGGGAGCCAAAGATACTTGGGCTCTACCACCGCCAGCATCAAGACTGAGAAGTGGCCACAGGCAGGACGGTGAGGACATTAGCTGCACAATCTGCAATCACGGATTCCCAAACCTGGAACACTGTTGGGACTGCGTTCATCAGGGCACGTTGCTTAGTACCAAGAGAACAGAAAATCCTGCAGGGGACTAGAAGAATGACCTGCCCACATCCTCTCACCTGGCCACAGAATTCAGCAGGCCTTAAGATTGGTCGAGTGTGTAGAAAGTCACATTTCCCAGGCACACCTGACCCAAAAATGTAACCTCACAATATTTGGCCCAGACACCAAACCTACTGAATGGAAGGCAACGAGAGACTCTGCAGAGGACGAGCCGACAGGAGTGTGGACACCCACAACACAACCCCAAAGGGCTTGTCTAACACAGCTGAGACTCTCTCAAGTCCCAGCCCTTGGGCACTCCATCAGCTCTTCTTTCTAAAGAAATTATCTTCAGGGTAGATAACAGAAGGTGAGCATCGAATACAGAGAAGAGAGAGACCTTTTGTAGATTCACGTTTTAATCCTGAGATTGGCCTGAAAGCCATTTCCGATGGCTTCCCATGGGGACTGGTTCTCTTCTAACATGCTCCCTGCTTGCTCCTGTGAGCTCCACGTACATGAGTCCGTCCTGAGCCTAAGCGTAAGGTGTAGGGTCTGCCTTTCATGTTTGGTCAGCTGGGAAAATGGGTTGGCATTTATGGCACGATTTCTGGAGATGCAAGAAGAACTTGTGTCCTCACTGTTGAAGACTCCAGACAGGTCTTTGGTATGGTTGCGGGTGTTTACTCTGAGCTTTCCTCGGAGGGCGGGGGGCGCTCTACCTGGTCAGAAGCATCCTGATAGGGTGTGAGGATCATGAATATGTGTATTGTCTGGAGTTCCCCATGTGAGGCTGCTTGTACTCCCGAGTCTTTCTTGACCTTACGTGGGGAAGATGGAATTGTGGATGCTTGCCCTTCTCCGGAGTCCAGAGTGGTTGTGGTGACAGTGGTTTGGTGATAGCCAAAGACTAGAAATTCGGCCATGGAGAAAGTGACCCCAAATCGCTCCACACACTGTCTTGGGGAAATCCCCAGGCGGCTCTTGCGGTTTGGAGTGATTTGGATACTCCTGGCTGACCCAGGACTACTCCAGCCAGGTGAAGTGATGAGGCGTGGTTTTGTGAGGAGTGGTTGCTAGGACCTCAGAGCTTTGTGATGTCAGAGAAGCGGACTTCACTGAAGCAGCCACCCCATTCTCAAGACATATGAGTCCTATGGCTTTAATGAGAAAGACTTGGGAAGGAACAAGAAAGAGCCCTGTTAGCCTGATCATGAGCTAAGGGGGTCTTTTCTGTTTCTTTCCAACTTCCACTTTTTTTGAAAGAGAAAAGAAAATGATGTTCTGTATACCATGCTTTAGTCCAACATTTCTCCAGAGAGAGCAAGGGGTTCCTATTTCCACCACAATTTGTAGAGATCTCAATGAACAGCGAGGCCTCTTGGATACCATTATCTCTCTGGGAGGTAGGATATCCTTGGGTGAGAGGGTACATTCTTAGCTTCTGTTCCCTATGGTTTCTTGGGTGGAAGGTTTGCCTTTGGTGCTTGGTCAGCTTGGAAGGTAAGGAAACGACGAAGGGAAGGACCGTCACAATTCCAGGAAAATTGTTAGGGCAGGGATGCGTGTCCTTATCTGCTCGTGTCATGATCCACCAGTCTTAAGGGATGAAGGCTCTGTCTACCTGACATTACCTTAAACTCCGTTGCAAGGGCTTCATAGAGAATGAAATGCTGCATGATCCCTATCCCGAATGAAAGTGCCCTGGTCAGCACTCCTTGTCATCAGTAGTTAATGCTACATGCCTTGGACATGGGGAGAGCCATGTTCAGCAACTCTCTTTATTCAGATGAAAAGTAACGGCCAACATACATGGCCTGCCATGTCCACTCTAGCATCACTGTGGAAGGAGCAGAGATACCCTTTTAAGGGCTCGTGAATAAAGATGATTATGAAGATGATGATAAAGTTGATGATTTCCAAATGAAAATGCAAGCAGACCAAGGGACATATCCTATGGGTTCACTCATATGTGGCCCATGAGGAATACCATGGGCATGAGTAGTAGTAAGGGAAAAAGGAAGGAGAAGAAGTCAGGGAGAACCACCAGGAGAGACTCAGGACTTTGGGGACCAAGCTTGGTTACAGGAGGATAAGACATGCCATAAAGAGGGAACTAGTTAATGCGTATGGATGTGGTGTGGCATTATATGAGGATGAAATTGGTGGTATATGCCATTAAAGATTCAGGGAACACTATGACAAATAACGTAGGACGGGTGAAAGCCTGAGTTGCCGAAATTAAGGAAAAATAATGAATAGAAAGCAAAACAGGCCGTTTCACATGGATATGAAGAAAGAAAGAGAAGAAAAATAAATTCTAGTTTTATTATCTTACTGCTTAAAATTGTATGCCATTGGTTTCCTGTAAGGTCCTTATGTGAATTGGGCCTTTTTTTTTTTTTTTCATTGTAAATTCGAATCCTCCCTCTTCCTACATTTTGGGAATAGACGAGAAAAGCCGACTTACCAATAAATGTCTCGAATTGGGGACCAGGGAATTGATTTGAACCTGGATTTCTGTGTGTTGGAGGATGTTTGAGGACAGCTTCAAAAGCCTCCAAAGCTGCTTCAAAAGGCTGAGACGTCAGATATGGATGACTCATGATCTTGTCATGGTAGTGCGTAGGTGTCTTGGAATTTATCCTTTTCTCTAAGGTATTGGATTTGCTGGCCTACTTGAGTGGAGGGGTCTTTTAGGTAAGGTTGATTAATTATTTCATTAATTCTTGATAGGTAAGGAGTTAACTTATACCGCTTGAACAGGTTTATACTTTGATTCTCTAAGCTTTTTTTTTATGGTATTTTCTCTGAATTTTGCTTCCATGAGTGCTATTTCTCACTTGCTCCCTAAGTTCTGTGGGACTCTTTTAAGTGTGTGTGTGTGTATGTGTGTGTGTGTGTGTGTGTGTGTGTGTGTGTGTGTGTGTGTGTGTGTGTGTTTGGTGTGTGTCTGTTTCAGAAAACGCTAAACATGATATTTTAAGAGATGTGAATCTGCTCTATTTCAGATCACAATTCACCTTCAAACACAGTGGAAACTTACGTTACACCGCATTCCGCCACAATTCCTGCATGGAATATCCCATTTGATCCACTTTTAGAGACGCAGATTCTGAGTAGCCTGCCTGGAACAAACACCAAATTTTGTGTGCCTGGTTCGAGTCTCATTGCCTGTCCCTTTTTCTTGCTTTTTCCCATGTTTCTTTACTTCCATGTGTGAGTGATATTGTATGGTAGTTGTCTTTCTGTGACTGACAGATATGACACAGCCGAATGCTCTCTCCCTTTCTGCCACATGTCACAAGGACCAAGAATGCCTTCTTGCTTATGGCTCCATATGTGTCCAGAGTGCATCTGGAAGACAGTGAGACCATAACGGTGTCTGCGAGCTCACGCTTGTCTTAGCCATCAGCACAATCAGAAGATGACCACATCCATGGAAACATGGCATAAATGGACCTGAAGCCTAGAAATCGCACTCCACAGTGAAAGAGAGAAGAAGTCACAGAGACCATGGGAGAAGGGTGTAGAAAGGGCTTATGGGAGAATTGGACGGCTGGTGCTTCAGAGGGCAGGAACCCATGGCCAAAAACAAAGGCCCAGGGGAGAGGAGCCCCCTTAGAACCCACAATTTCAATGTTGACACATAGCGGTTGGTAGAGAAAAGGAGAGTGTCTGAATGACACAAGTTCTTGCAACCAAAGGATCTTGAGGGCCGGATATTCCAGATCAGCATGGTATGCAGACATAGACTCCAGAGAACACTGTGTATCTCATGGAGAGGACACCATCAAGCAACTAGGTGCAGACACCCTGGAATTCATGATCAGAAACAATTCCAGATGACACCGTGGTAATACTATTATGGTATGTGTGCATTGGTGATGGACAGTGTTGGTGGAGAGGCCTCGATTGGCGCCAAAGATACTTGGGCTCTACCACCTGCTGCATCAAGACTGAGAAGTGGCCACAGGCAGGATGGTGAGGACATTAGCTGCACAACTTGCAATCACGGATTCCCAAATCTGGACCACTGTTGGGACTGCCTTCATCCGGCCACGTTGCTTAGTACCAGGAGAACAGAAAATCCTGCAGGGGACTAAAAGAAAGCCCAGCCCACATCCTCTCACCTGGCCACAGAATTCAGCAGGCCTTAAGTTTTGTGGAGTGGGTAGAAAGTCACGTTTCACAGGCACACCAGACCCACGAAGGTAACCTCACAATATTTGGCCCATACACCAAACCCTCTGAATTGAAGGCAACGTGAGCCTCTACAGAGGATGAGCCCACAGGAGAGTAGACACCACAACACAACCCCAGAGGGCATGTCTAACACAGCTGAGACTCTCTCAAGTCCCAGCCCTTGGGCACTCCATGAGCTCTTCGTCCTAAAGAAATTATCGTCAGGGTAGATAACAGAAGGCGCGTTTCGAATACAGAGAAGACAGAGACCTTTTGTAGATTCAAGTTGTAATCCGGAGATTGGCCCGCAAGCCATTTCAAATGGCTTCCCATGGGGACTGGTTCTCTTCCATCATGCTCCCTGCTTGCTCCTGTTAGCTCCACATAGATGAGTCCGTACTGAGTCTAAGCATAGGGTGTAGGGTCTGCCTTTCATGTTTGGTCAGCTGGGAAAATGGGGAGGCATTTACAGCACGATTTCTGGAGATGCAGGAAGAACTTGTGTCCTCACTGTTGAAGACTCCGGACAGGTCTTTGTTATGGTTGCGGGTCTTTACTCTGAGCTTTCCTCGGTTGGCGGGGGGCGCTCTTCCTAGTCAGAAGCATCCTGTTAGGGTGTGAGGATCATGAATATGTGTATTGCCTGGAGTTCCCCATGTGAGGCTGCTTGTACTCCTGAGTCTTTCTTGACTTTACGTGGCTAAGATCTAATTGTGGATGCTTGCCCTTCTCCGGAGTCCAGAGGGGTTGTGGTGACAGTCACGGCCAAAGACTAGAAATTCGGCCATGGAGAAAGTGACCCCAAATCGTTCCACAAACTGTCTTGGGGAAATCTCCAGGCGGTTCCAGCGGTTTGGAGTGATTTGGATACTCCTGGATGACCCAGGACTACTCCAGCCAGGTGAAGTGATGAGGCTTGGTTTCGTGAGGAGTGGTTGCTAGGACCTCAGAGCTTTGTGACGTCACAGAAGCTGACTTCACTGAAGGAGCCACCCCATTCTCAAGACATATGAGTCCTATGGCTTTAATTAGAAACATTTGGGAAGGAACAAGAAAGAGCCCTGTTAGCCTTATCATGAGCCCAGGGGGTCTTTGCTGTTTCGTTACCTCTTCCACTTTCTATACAAAGAGAAATGAAAACGATGTTCTGTCTATGATTCTTTAGATCAACATTTCTCCAGGGAGAACAAGGGGTTCCTATTTCCTCTGCAATATCTAGAGATCTCAATCAATAGCGAGGCCTCTTGGCTACCTTAGGTCTCTGGGAGATTTGATATCCTTGGGTGAGAGGGTCCATTCTTAGCTTCTGTTCCCTATGGTTTCTCGGTGGAAGGTCTGCCTTTGGTGCTTGGTCAGCTTGGAAGGTGAGGAAATGATGAAGAGAGGGACCGTCACAATTCCAGGAAAATTGTCAGGGCAGGGATGCGTATCCTTATCTGCTCGTGTCCTGATTCACCAGTCCTAAGGGATGAAGGCTCTGTCTACCTGACATTACCATAAACTCCATTGCAAGGGCTTCATGGAGAGTGAAATGCTGCATGAACCCTACCCCGAAAGAAAGTGCTCTGGTCAGCACTCCTTGTCATCAGTAGTTAATGCTACATGCCATAGACATGGGGAGAGCCATGTTGAGCAACTCTCTTTATTCAGATGAAAAGGAACGGCCAACATTGATGGCCTGCCCTGCCCACTCTAACATCACTGTGGCAGGAGCAGAGATTCCCTTTTAAGGGCTCGTTTAAGGGCTCATGAATAAAGATGATTATGAAGATGATGATGAAGATGATGATTTCGAAATGAAAATGCAAGCAGACCAAGGGATATATACTATGGGTTCACTCATATGTGGCCCATGAGGAATACCATGGACATGAGTAGTAGTAATGGAAAATGGAAGGAGAAGAAGTCAGACAGGGAGACGCACCAGGAGAGACTCAGGACTTTGGGGACCAAGCTTGGTACAGGAGGATAAGACATGCCATGTAGGGTTAACTGGTTAATGGGTATGGAGATGGTGTGGCATTATATGAGGATCAAATTGGTGGTATATGCCATTAAGGAATCAGGGGACACTATGACAGCAAACGTAGGATGGATGAAAGCCTGGATTGCCGAAATTAAGTAAAAATAATGAATAGAAAGCAAAACAGGCCGTTCCACATGGATATGAAGAAAGAAAGAGAAGAGAAATCAATTCTAATTTAATTATCTTCCTGATTAAAATTGTATGCCATTGGTTTCCTATAAGGTCCTTATGTAAATTGGGGCTTTTTTTCCATTGTAAATTCGAGTCCTCCCTCTTCCTATATTTTGGGAATAGATCAGAAAAGCCGACTTACCATTAAATGTATCAAATTGTGGACCAGGGAATTGATTTGAACCTGGATTTCTGTGTATTGAGAGATGTTTGAGGACAGCTTCAGAACACTCCAAAGCTGCTTCAAAAGTCGTTACCTGAGACGTCAGATATGGATGACTCATGATCTCATCATGGTAGTGCGTAGGTGTCTTGGAATTTATCCTTTTCTCTAAGGTATTGGATTTGCTGGCATACTTGAGTGGAGGGGTCTTTAGGTAAGGTTGTTTAATTAATTCATTCATTCTTGATAGGTAAGGAGTTAACTTGTACTGCTTGGACGGGTTGATACTTTGATTCTCTAAGCTTTTTTTTTTTATGTTATTTTCTCTGAATTTTGCTTCCATGAGTGCTATTCCTCACTTGCTCCCTAAGTTCTGTGGGACTCTTTTAAGTGTGTGTGTGTGTGTGTGTCTGTGTGTGTGTGTGTGTGTGTGTGTGTGTGTGTCTGTGTGTTTGTGTGTGTGTATGTTTCAGAAAATGATAAAAATGATATTTTAAGAGAAGTGAACTCCTCTATTCCAGATCACAATTCACCTTCAAACAAGGTGGAAAATCACGTTATACCCCATTCGACCACAATTCCTGCATGGAATATCCCATGCGATCCACTTTTAGAGACGCAGATTCTGAGTAGCCTGCCTGGAACAAACACCAAATTTTGTGTGCCTGGTTCGAGTCTCATTGCCTGTCCCTTTTTCTTGCTTTTTCCCATGTTTCTTTACGTCCATGTGTGAGTGATATTGTATGGTAGTTGTCTTTCTGTGACTGACAGATATGACACAGCCGAATGCTCTCTCCCTTTCTGCCACATGTCACAAGGACCAGGAATGCCTTCTTGCTTATGCCTCCATAAGAGTCCGCAGTGCATCTTGAAGTCAGGGAGACTGTAGCGGTGTCTGCGAGCTCACGCTTGTCTTAGCCATCAGCACAACCAGAAGATGACCACATCCATGGAAACATGGCATAAATGGACCTGAAGCCTAGAAATCGCACTCCACAGTGAGGAGAGAAGACTTCACAGAGACCATGGCAAAAGGGTGTAGACAGGGCTTATGGGAGAATAGGACGGTTGGTGCTTCAGAGGGAAGGGAGCCATGGACAAAAACAAAGGCCCAGTGGAGTGGAGCACGCTTAGAACCCACAATTTCAATGTTGACACATAGCGGTCGGTGGAGAAAGGGAGAGTGTCTGAATGACACAGGTTCTTGCAACCGAAGAATCTTGAGGGTCGGGGATTCCAGATCAGCATGCTATGCATACATAGACTCCAAGGAACACAGTGTATCTCCTGGAGAGGACACCATCAAGCAACCAGGTGCATACACCCTGGAAACCATGATCAGAGACAATTCAGGATGACACCGTGGTAATACTATTATGGTATGTGTGCATTGGTGATGGACAGTGTTGGTGGAGATGCCTCGAGGGGCGCCAAAGACACTTGGGCTCTACCACCGCCAGCATCAAGACTGACAAGTGGCCACAGGCAGGACGGTGAGGACATTAGCTGCACAACCTGCAATCACGGATTCCCAAATCTGGACCACTGTTGGGACTGCCTTCATCAGGCCATGTTGCTTAGTACAAGGAGAACAGAAAATCCTGCAGGGGACTAAAAGAAAGCCCAGCCCACATCCTCTCACCTGGCCACAGAATTCAGCAGGCCTTAAGTTTTGTGGAGTGGGTAGAAAGTCACGTTTCACAGGCACACCAGACCCACGAAGGTAACCTCACAATATTTGGCCCAGACACCAAACCCTTTGAATGGAAGGCAATGAGAGCCTCTGCAGAGGACGAGCCCACAGGAGAGTGGACAGCCACAACACATCCCCAAAGGGCATGTCGAACACAGCTGAGACTCTCTCAAGTCCCAGCCCTTGGGCACTCCATGAGCTCTTCTTCCTAAAGAAATTATCTTCAGGGTAGATAACAGAAGGCGCGTTTCGAATACAGAGAAGACAGAGACCTTTTGTAGATTCACGTTGTAATCCTGAGATTGGCCCGAAAGCCATTTCAAATGGCTTCCCATGGGGACTGGTTCTCTTCCAACATGCTCCCTGCTTGCTCCTGTGAGCTCCACATCGATGAGTCCGTCATGAGCCTAAGCGTAGTGTGTAGGGTCTGACTTTCATGTATGGTCAGCTGGGAAAATGGGGAGGCATTTATGGCACGATTTCTGAAGATGCAAGAAGAACTTGTGTCCTCACTGTTGAAGACTCCAGACAGGTCTTTGGTATGGTTGCGGGTGTTTACTCTGAGCTTTCTTTGGAGGGCATGAGGCGCTTTTCCTGGTCAGAAGCAACATGATAGGTTGTGAGGACCATGAATATGTATATTGCCTGAAGTTCCCCGTGTGAGGCTCCTTGTACTCCTGAGTCTTTCTTGACTTTAGGTGGGTAACATGAAATTGTGGATGCTTGCCGTTCTCCGGAATCCAGAGGGTTGTGGTGACAGTCACGGCCAAAGACTAGAAATTCGGCCATGGAGAATGTGACCCCAAATCGCTCCACAAAATGTCTTGGGGATATCCCCAGGCGGCTCCAGCAGTTTGGGATGATTTGATACTCCTGGCTGAAGGAATACTCCAGCCAGGTGAAGAGATGAGGCGTGGTTTGGTGAGGAGTGGTTGCTAGGACCTCAAAGCTTTGTGACGTCACAGAAGCTGACTTCACTGAAGCAGACAATCCATGCTCAAGACATATGAGCCCTATGTCTTTAATTAGAAAGACTTGGGAAGGAACCAGAAAGAGCCCTGTTAGCCTGATCATGGCTCAGGGGATATTTGCTGTTTTGTTCCCTCTTCCACTTTCTATATACAAAGAGAAAATAAAACGATGTTCTGTCTACCATTTTTAGACCAACATTTCTCCAGAGAGAGCAAGGGGTTCCTATTTCCACCGCAATTTCTAGAGATCTCAATCAACAGCGAGCCTCTTGGCTACCATTAGGTCTCTGGGAGGTTGGATATCCTTGGGTGTGAGGGTCCACTCTTAGCTTCTGTTCCCTATGGTTTCTCGGGTGGAAATGCTGCCTTTGGTACTTGGTCATCTTGGAAGGTGAGGAAAAGATGAAGGAAAGGACCGTCACAATTCCAGGAAAATTGTCAGGGCAGAGATGCGTGTCCTTATCTTCTCCTGTACTAAATCACTAGTCCTAAGGGATGAAGGCTCTGTCCATCTGACATTACCTTAAACTCCGTTGCAAGGGCTTCATGGAGAGTGAAATGCTGCATGATCGCTACTCCGAAAGATCGAACCTTGGTCAGCACTCCTTGTCATCAGTAGTTAATCGTACATGCCATAGACTTGGGGAGAGCCATGTTGAGCAACTCTCTTTCTTCAGATGAAAAGGATCGGCCAACTTTTAAGGTCTGCATTGCCCACTCTAGCATCACTGTGGAAGGATCAGAGATACCCTTTTAAGGGCTCATGAATAAAGATGATTATGAAGATGATGATGAAGAAGATGATTTCCATGAAAATGCACGAAGACCAAGTGGCATATCCTATGGGTTCACTCATATGTGGCCCATGAGGAATACCATGGACATGAATAGTAGTATGGGAAAACGGAAGGAGAAGAATTCAGACATGGAGAGGCACCAGGAGAGACTCAGGATTTTGGGGACCCAGTTTGGTTACAGGAGGGTAAGACATGCCATAAAGAGGGAACTGGTTATGGGTATGGAGGTGGTGTAGCATTATATGAGGATCAAATTGGTGGTATATGCCATTAAAGAATCAGGGAACCCTATGACAACAAACGTATAATGTATGAAAGCCTGGCTTGCCGAAATTAAGTAAAAATAATGAATAGAAAGCAAAACAGGCCGTTTCACATGGATATGAAGAAAGAAAGAGAAGAGAAATCAATTCTAATTTAATTATCTTCCTGATTAAAATTGTATGCCATTGGTGTCCTATAAGGTCCTTATGTGAATTGGGGCTTTTTTTACATTGTAAATTCGAGTCTTCCCTCTTCCTATATTTTGGGAATAGATCAGAAAAGCCGACTTACCATTAAATGTCTCGAATTGTGGACCAGGGAATTGATTTGAACCTGGATTTCTGTGTATTGGGAGATGTTTGAGGACAGCTTCAGAACACTCCAAAGCTGCTTCAAAAGTCGTTACCTGAGACGTCAGATATGGATGACTCATGATCTCGTCATGGTAGTGCATAGGTGTCTTGGAATTTATCCTTTTCTCTAAGGTATTGGATTTGCTGGCATACTTGAGTGGAGGGGTCTTTAGGTAAGGTTGTTTAATTAATTCATTCATTCTTGATAGGTAAGGAGTTAACTTGTACTGCTTGGACGGGTTGATACTTTGATTCTCTAAGCTTTTTTTTTTTATGTTATTTTCTCTGAATTTTGCTTCCATGAGTGCTATTCCTCACTTGCTCCCTAAGTTCTGTGGGACTCTTTTAAGTGTGTGTGTGTGTGTGTGTATCTGTGTGTGTGTGTGTGTGTCTTTGTGTGTGTCTATGTTCCAGAAATGCTAAAAATGATATTTTAAGATATGAGAAGCTCCTCTATTCCAGATCACAATTCACCTTCAAACAAGGTGGAAAATCACGTTATACCCCATTCGACCACAATTCCTGCATGGAATAGCCCATGTGATCCACTTTTAGAGACGCAGATTCTGAGTAGCCTGCCTGGAACAAACACCAAATTTTGTGTGCCTGTATCGCGTCTCATTGCCTGTCCCCTTTTCTTGTTTTTCCCCATATTTCTTTACTTCCATGAGTGAGTGATATTGTATGTTAGTTGGCTTTCTGTGACTGACAGATATGACACAGCCTTATGCTCTTTCCGTTTCTGCCACATGTCACAAGGAGCAAGAATGCCTTCTTGCTTATGGCTCCATAACTGTCCGCAGTGCACCAGGAAGACAGTGAGACCATAGCGGTGTGTACGAGCTCAGGCTTCTCTTAGACATCAGCACAACCAGAAGATGACCACATCCATGGAAACATGGCATAAATGGACCGGAAGCCTAGAAATCGCAGTCCACAGTGAAAGAGAGAAGAAGTCACAGAGACTATGGGAGAAGGGTGTACAGGGCTTATGGGAGAATAGGACGGTTGGTGCTTCAGAGGGCTGGGAGCCATGGCCAAAAACAAAGGCCCAGGGGAGAGGAGCACCCTTAGAACCCACAATTTGAATATTGACACATAGCGGTTGGTGGAGAAAGGGAGAGTGTCTGAATGAAACATGTTCTTGCAACCGAAGGATCATGAAGGTCGGGGATTCCAGATGAGCATGCTGTGAAGACATAGACTCCAAAGAACACTGTGTATCCCATGGAGAGGACACCATCAAGCAAGCAGGTGCAGACACCCTGGAAACCAAGATCAGACAATTCCAGATGACACCGTGGTAATACTATTATGCTTTGTGTGCATTGGTGATGGACAGTGTTGGTGGAGAGGACTCGTTGGGCGCCAAAGATACTTGGGCTCTACCACCGCCAGCATCAAGACTGAGAAGTGGCCACAGGCAGGACGGTGAGGACATAAGCTGCACAATCTTCAATCACAGATTCCCAAATCTGGACCACTGTTGGGACTGCCTTCATCAGGCCACGTTGCTTAGTACCAGGAGAACAGAAAATCCTGCAGGGGATTAAAAGAAAGCCCTGAACACATCCTCTCTCCTGGCCACATTATTCAACAGGCCTTAAGTTTTGTGGAGTGGGTAGATAGTCACATTTCAAAGGCACACAAGACCCACGAATGTAACCTCACAGTATTTGGCCCAGACACCAAAACCTCAGAATGGAAGGCAACAAGAGCCTCTGCAGAGGACCAGCCGACAGGAGTGTGGAAAGCCACAACACAACCCCAGAGGGCATGTCGAACAGAGCTGAGACTTTCTCAAGTCCCAGCACTTGGGCACTCCATGAGCTCTTCGTCCTAAAGTAATTATCTTCAGTGTAGATAACAGAAGGTGCGTTTCGAATACAGAGAAGACAGAGACCTTTTCTAGATTCATGTTGTAATCCGGAGATTGGCCTGAAAGCCATTTCCGATGGCTTCCCATGGGGACTGCTTCTCTTCCAACATGCTCCGTGTTTCCTCCTGTGGGCTCCATATAGATGAGTCAGTCCTGAGCCTACGCTTAGGGTGTAGGGTCTGTCTTTCATGTTTGGTCAGCTTGGAAAATGGGGAGGCACTTATGGCACGATTTCTGGAGATGCAAGAAGAACATTTGTCCTCACGGTTGAAGACTCCAGACAGGTCTTTGGTATGGTTCCAGGTGTAAACTCTGAGCTTTCCTGGAAGGGTGGGGGGGCGCTCTTCCTGATCAGAAGCATTCTGTTAGGGTGTGAGAATCATGAATATGTGTATTGCCTGGAGTTCCCCATGTGAGGCTACTTGTACTCCTGAGTCTTTCTTGACCTTACGTGGGTAAGATGGAATTGTGGATGCTTGCCCTTCTCCGGAGTCCAGAGGGGTTGTGGTGACAGTCACGGCCAAAGACTAGAAATTCGGCCATGGAGAAAGTGACCCCAAATCGCTCCACAAACTGTCTTGGGGAAATCTCCAGGCGGCCCCAGCGGTTTGGAGTGATTTTTATACTCCTATCCGACCCAGGACTACTCCAGCCAGGTGAAGTGATGATGCATGGTTTGCTGAGGAGTTGTTGCTAGGACCTCAGAGCTTTGTGACGTCACAGAAGCTGACTTCACTGAAGCAGCTACCCCATTCTCAAGATATGAGTGCTAGGGCTTTAATTAGAAAGATTTGGGAAGGAACAAGAAAGAGCCCTGTTAGCCTGATCATGAGCTCAGGGGGCCTTTGCTGTTTCGTTCCCTCTTCCACTTTCTATACAAAGAGAAATGAAAACGATGTTCTGTCTACGATTCTTTAGACCAACATTTCTCCAGAGCGAGCAAGGGGTTCCTATTTCCACTGCAATTTCTAGAGATCTCAATCAACAGCGAGGCCTCTTGGATACCATTAGGTCTCAGGGAGGTTGGATAACCTTGGGTGAGAGGGTCAATTCTTAGCATCTGTTCCCTATGGTTTCTCAGGTGGAACGTCTGCCTTTGGTGTTTGGTTAGCTTGGAAGGTGAGGAAACGACGAAGGGAAGGACCGTCACAATTCCAGAAAAATTGTCAGTGCAGGGATGCGTACCTTATCTGCCCGTGTCCTGAATCACCAGTCCTAAGGGATGACGTCTCTGTCTTCCTGAATCTTCCTTAATCTCCGTTGCAAGGGCTTCATGCAGAGTGAAATGCTGCATGATCGCTACCCCGAAAGAAAGTGCCCTGGTCAGCATTCTATGTCATCAGTAGTTAATGCTACATGCCATAGACATGGGGAGAACCTTGTTGAGCAACTCTCTTTATTCAGATGAAAATGAACGGCCAACAACGGTGGCCTGCCATGCCCACTCTGTCATCACTGTGGAAGTGGCAGAGATACCATTTTAAGGGCTCGTGAATAAAGATGAGTATGAAGATGATGATAAAGATGATGATTTCCAAATGAAAATGCAAGCAGCCGAAGGGAAATATCCTATGGGTTCACTTATATGTGGCCCACGAGGAATACCTGGACATGAGTAGTAGTAAGGGAAAACAGAAGGAGAAGAAATCAGACAGGGAGACTCACCAGGAGAGACTCATTACTTTGGGGACCAAGCTTGGTTACAGGAGGATAAGACATGCCATAAAGAGGTAACTGGTTAATGGGTATGGAGGTGGTGTGGCATTATATGAAGATCAAATTGGTGGTATATGGCATTAAAGAATCAGGGAACAGTATGACAAACAACGTAGGATGCATGAAAGCCTGGCTTGCCGAAATTACGAAAAAATACTGAATAGATAGCAAAACAGGCCGTTTCACATGGATATGAAAAAAAAAAAGAGAAGAGAAATGAATTCTAGTTTTATTATCTTACTGATTAAAATTGTATGCCATTGGTTTCCTATAAGGTCCTTATGTGAATTGGGCCTTTTTTTTTTTTTTCATTGTAAATTCGAGTCTTCCCTCTTCCTACATTTTGGGAATAGATGAGAAAAGCCGACTTACCATTAAATGTCTCGAATTGTGGACCAGGGAATTGATTTGAAGCTGGATTTCTGTGTGTTGGAGGATGTTTGAGGACAGCTTCAAAAGCCTCCAAAGCTGCTTCAAAAGTCATTACCTGAGACGTCAGATATGGATGACTCATGATCTCGTCATGTTAATTCGTAGGTGTCTTGGAATTTATCCTTTTCTCTAAGGTATTGGATTTGTTGGCATACTTGTGTGGAGGGGTCTTTTAGGTAAGGTTGTTTAATTAATTAATTAATTTTTGAAAGGTAAGGAGTTAACTTATCCAGTTTGGATGGTTTGTTACTTTGTTTTCTAAGCTTTTTTTTTTTTTTTTTTTTAATGGTATTTTCTCTGAATTTTGCTTCCATGAGTGCTATTCTTCATTTGCTCCCTATCTTCTCTTGGAATCTTTTAAGTGTGTGTGTGTGTGTGTGTGTGTGTGTGTGTGTGTGTGTGTGTGTTTCACAAAACGCTGAAAATAATATTTTAAGAGATATGAAGCTGCTCTATTCCAGATCACATTCACCTTCAAACACAGTGGAAACTCACGTTACACCCCATTTGGCCACAATTCCTGCATTGTATGTCCCTATTGATCCGCATTTAGAAAGGCAGATTCTGACTAGCCTGCCTGAAACAAACACCAACTTTTGTGTGCCTGGTTAGACTGTAATTGCCTGTCCATTTTTCTTGCTTTTTCACATGTTTCTTTACTCCCATGATTGAGTGAAATCATATGGTACTTGACTTTCTGTGACTGACACATACAATACAGCCCAATTCTCTCTTCCTTTCTGCCACAGTTCACAAGGAGCAAGAATGTATTCTTGCTTATGGCTCCATAAGAGTCCACAGTGCATTTACAGGACAGGGAGATGGTAGAAGTGCCTGGGATCTCCAGGCTTGTCTTCAGTCATCAGCACAACCATAAGATGACAACATCAATGTAAACGTGGCATAAATAGACCTGACCCTAGAAACCACACTCCACAGCGAAAGAGAGAAGAAGTAACGAAACCATGGGAGAAGGATGTAGACAGGGCTTAAGGGAAGCACGGTTGGTGCTTCAAAGGGCAGGGATCCATGGTCAATGACAAAGGCCCAGGGGAGAGGAGCACACTTAGAACCCACAATTTGAATGTTCACCCATAGCTGTTAGTGGAGAAAAGGAGAGTCTCTGAATGACATGAATACTTGCAACCCAAGGGTCTTGAGGGCGGGGATTCCACTTCAGCATGATTTGCAGACATAGACTCCAGAACTGCAGAACACTGTGTATCTCCTGGAGTGGACACCAGCCATTAACCAGGTGCAGACAGCCTAGAAAACATGATCAGAGACAATACCTGTTGACACCGTGGTAAGATTATTATTTATTTGTGTGCATTGGTGATTGGTAGTTTTGGTGGAGGTGCCTCGATGGGTGTAAATGAACTTGGGCCCTAAGACCGTCAGCATCAAGACTGAGATGTGGACACAGGCAGGACGGTGAGGACATTAGCTGCCCAACCTGCAATCACGGAATCCCAAACCTGGAACACTGTTGGGACTGCCTTCTTCAGGCCACGTTGCTTAGTCACAGCAGAATAGAAAATCCTGCAGGGGACTAGAAGAAAGCCCTGCCCACATCCTCTCACCTGGCCATAGAATTCAGCAGGCCTTAAGATTTGTGGAGCTGGTTGAAAATCAAGTTTAACAGGCTCAACAGACATACGAAGCTTAACCTCACCATATTTGGCCCAGACACCAAACCCTCTGAATGGAAGGCAAGGAGAGCATCTGTAGAGGACGAGCCCACAGGAGACTGGATAGCCACAACACAAGTACAGAGGGCATGTCACACAAACCTGAGACTCTCTCAAGTGCCACCATTTGGGCACTCCATGAGCTCTTCTTCCTAAAGAAATTATCTTCAGGGTAGATAACAGAAGGTGCATTTTGAATGCAGAGAAGACAGAGACCTTTTGTAGATTCATGTTGTATTCCTGAAATATGCCTGAAAGACTTTTCAGATGGCTTCCCCTGGAGATTGGTTCTCCTCCAACATGCCCCGTGCTTGCTCCTGTGAGCTCCAAACAGATGAGTCCGTCCTGGGCCTAAGCTTCGAGGGTGTGGGGTCTGCTTTTAATGTTTGGTCAGCTGGCAAATATAGGAGGCATTTATGGCACGATTTCTGGAGATGAAAGAAGAACTCCTGTCCTCACTGTTGAAGACTCTAGACAGGTCTTTGTTATTGTTGCAGGTGTTAACTCTGAGCTTTCCTCGTTGGGATGGGGGCGCTTTTTCTGGTCAGAAGCATCCTGAAGGTAGGGCCATGAACATGAGTATGGCGTGGAGTTCCCCATGTGATGCTGCTTGTACTCCTGACTCGTTATTGACCTTACGTGTGTAAGATGGAATTGTAGATTCTTGCCCCTCTTAGGAATCCAGAGGGGTGTTGGTGAGAGTCCCAGACAAAGATTACAAATTCGGCCATGGAGAAGGTGACCCCAAATCGCTTCACACACTGACTTGGGGAAATACCCAGGTTGCTCAGCGGATTGGAGTGATTTTGATATTCCTGGCTAACCCAGAACTACTACAGCCAGGTGAAGTGATGAAGCGTGCTTTGGTTAGGAGTGGTTGCTAGGACTTCAGAGCTATGTGACGTCACAGAAGCTGACTTCACTGAAGCAGCAATCCCATTTTCATGACATAGGAGTCCTATGGCTTTAAGTAGAAAGGCCTGGGAAGGAACAGGAAAGCGCCCTGTTAGCCTGATCATGAACTCATGTGGTCTTTTCTGTTTCTTTCCCACTTCCACTTTCTAAACAAAGATAAAAGTAAATGATGCTCTATATACCATTCTTTAGGCCCATATTTCTCCAGAGGGAGCAAGGTGTTCTTATTTCCACTGCAATTTCTAGAGATCTCATTCAACAGCGACGCCTCTTGGTTACCATTAGATCTCTGGGATTTTTGATATCCTTGGGTGCGAGGGTCCATTCTTAGCCTCTGTTCCCTATGGTTTCTCGGGTGTAAGGTCTGCCTTTGATGCTTGGTCAGATTTGAAGGTGAGGGAAGTAAGATGGGAAGGAAAGTCACAATTCCATGAAAATTGCCAGGACAGGAATGTGTTGTGCTGTCCGTGTGCTTATCTGCTATTGTCCTGAAACAGCAATCCTAAGGGATGAAGGCTCTGTCTACTTGACATTACCTTAAACACCATTGCCAAGGCTTCATGGAGTGTGAAAATCTGCATTAGAGCTACCCATAAAGAAAGAGCCCTGGTCAGCACTACTTGTCATCATTAGTTAATGCTACATGCCATAGTCATGGCGAGAGAAATGTTGAACAACTCACTTTATTCAGAAGATAATGAATGGCCAACATTGATGTCTTGCCATGCCCAATCTAGCATCACTGTGGAAGGAGTGAGATACCCTTTTAAGGGCTAGTGGATAAATATGAATATGAAGATGATGGTAAAGGAGATGATTTCCAAATGAAAACGAAAACAGACCTAGGGAAATATCCTATGGCTTCACTCATATGTATCCCATGAGGAATACCAGTGACATGAGTAGTGTTAAGGGAAAACGGAAGGAAAAGAAGTCAGACAGGGAGACGCACCAGGTCAGACTCAGGATTTGGGAGCCCAAGCTCTGAGTTACAGGATGATAAGTCATGCCATATTATGGGAACTTGTTAATGGGTATGGAGCTAGTGTGGTATTATATGATTATGAGCCCTTGGTGGTATATGTAATTAAATAATCAGGGAGCACTATGTCAAAAAAAGTTGGATGGATTAAAGCCTGGCTTGCCGAATATAAGAAAAAATAGTGAATAGAAACAAAACAGGTCGTTTAACTTGGAGATTAAGAAAGAAATAGAAGATCAATGAATTCTAGTTTTATTATCTTACTGATTAAAATTGTATGCTATTGGTTTCCTATAAGGTCCTAATGTGAATTGGGTCTTGGGACACTGTAAATTAGAGTCTTCCCTCCTCCTGTACTTTGGCAGTAGATGAGAAAAGCCGACATGACCATTAAATGTCTCGAATTGTGGACCAGGGAATTGATTTGAACCTGGCTTTCTGTGTGTTGGGAGATGTTTGAGGACTCTTCAAAAGCCTCAAAAGCTGCCTCAAATATCATTACCTGAGAGATCAGATATGTATGACTCATGATCTTGTCATGGTAATGGGTAGGTGTCTTGTATTTATCCTTTTTTTTTTTTTCTGGTACTGGATTTGCTGGCATATTTATGTGGAGTATCTTTTTAGGTAAGGATGTTAATTAATTACTTAATTATTTAATTAATTCTTGATAGGTAAGGAGTTAATATATCCATTTTTGACAGTTTGTTATTTTGATTCTCTAAGCTTTTGTTTTTTATGGTTTTTTGTCTGAATTTTGCTTCCATGAGTGCTATCCCTCACTTGCTCACTATCTTGTGTGGGACCTTTTTAAGTGTGTGTGTGTGTGTGTGTGTGTGTGTGTGTTTCAGAAAACTCTAAAAATGATATTTTAAGAGATATGAAGCTACTCTATTCCAGATCACTATTCACCTTCAAACAGAGTGGAAACTCACATTACACCACATTCGACCACAATTCCTGCATTGAATGCACATTTGATCCACTTTTAGAAAGGCAGTTTCTGACTAGCCTGCCTTGAACAAACACTAAATTTTGTGTTCCTCGTTAGAGTCTCATTGCCTGTCCCTTTTTCTTGCTTTTTCACATGTTTCTTTACTTCCATGAGTGAGTGAAATCGTATGGTAGATGTCTTTCTGTGACTGACAGATATGACACAGCCCAATGCTCACTATTTCTGACATATGTCACAAGGAAATGGGATGCCTTCTTGCTTATGTCTCCATAACAGTCCGCAGTGCGTCTGGAAGAAAGAGAGTCGGTAGATGTTTCTGCAAGCTCAGGCTTGTCTTCAGCCTTCAGCACAACCAGAAGTTGACCACATCAATGGAAACATGGAATAAATGGACTTGAAGCCTAGATATCACACTCCACAGTGAAAGAGGGAAGAATTCGCAGAGCCCATGGGAGAAGGGTTTAGACGGGGCTTATAGGAGAATTGGATGGTTGGTGCTTCAGAGGGCAGTGAGCAAAGGACAAAGACAAAGGCCCAGGTTAGAGGAGCACACTTAGAATCCACAATTTGAATGTTGAACCATAGCCATTGGCGGAGAAAAAGAGAGTGTCTGAAAGACATGAGTTTTTGCAACCCACGGGTCTTGAGGCTCAGGGTTACCAGATCAGCATGCTTTGCAGACATAGATTCCAGAGAACACTCTGTATCTCCTAGAGAGGACACCAGCAAGCAACCAGGTTCAGACAGCTTGGAAACCATGATCAAAGACAATAGCTGTTGACCCGTGGTAAGATTATTTTTACTTTGGGTGCATTTGAAATGGGCAATGTTGGTGGAGATGCCTCGATGGGCGCCAAAGATACTTGGGCTCTACGATCGCCAGCATCAAGACTGAGTAGTGGCTACAGGCAGGACGGTGAGCACATTAGCTGCCCAAACTGCATCACGGATTCCCAAACCTGGAACACTGTTGGGACTGCCTTCTTCAGGCCACGTTGCTTAGTCCCAGGAGAACAGAAAATCCTTCAGGAGACTAGATGAAACCCCTTCTCACATCCTCTCACATGGCCACAGAATAGAGCAGGCTCTAAGTGTTGTGGAGTGGGTTGAAAGTCACGTTTCACAGGCACACCATATTTGGCCCAGACACCAAACACTCTGAATGGAAGGCAAGGAGAGCTTCTGCAGAGGATGAGCCCACAGGAGAGTGGACAGCCATAACACAACAGCAGATTGCATGTCACACACACCTGAGACTCTCTCAAGTGCCAGCTCTTGGGCCCTCCATGAGCTCTTCTTCCTAATGAAGTTATCTTCAGGGTAGATAACAGAAGGTGCACATCGAATACAGAGAAGACAGAGACCTTTTGTAGATTCACGTTGTATTCCTGAGAATGGCCCAAAACCTTTTCCGATGGCTTCCCATGGGGATTGTTTATCTTCCAACATGCTCTGTGCTTGGTCCTGTGAGCTCCAAACAGATGAGTCCGTCCTGGGCCTAAGCTTCTAGGGTGTAGGGTCTACCTTTAATGTTTGGTCAGCTGGGAAAATTGGGAAGCATTTATGGGACAATTTCTGGAGATGCAAGAAGAACTCATGTCCTTACTGTTGAAGGATCCAGACATGTCTTGGTATGGTTGTGAGTGTTAACTCAGAGCTTTTCTCAGAGGGTGGGTGGCACTTTTCTTGGTCAGAAGCATCCTGATAGGGTGTGAGGCCCATGAACATGTGTATGGCGTGGAGTTCCACGTGTGAGGCTGCTTGTACTCCGGACTCTTTCTTGACATTACGTGGGTCGATGGAATTGTGGATTCTTGCCCTTCTCAGGAGTCCAGAGGGGGGGTGGTGAAAGTCATGGCCAAAGACTACAAATTCGGCCATGGAGAAGGTGATCCCAAATTGCTTCACAAACTATCTTGGTGAAATACCCAGGCGGCTCCAGTGGTTTGGAGTGATTTTGATACACACCAAACTTCACTGCCAGGTGAAATGATGAGGTGTGGTTTGGTGAAGAGTGGTTTCTAGGACCTCAAAGCTTTGTGACGTCACAGAAGCTGACTTCACTGAAGCAGCAATCCCATTCTCATGACATATGAATCCTATGGCTTTAAGTAGGAAGACCTGGGAAGGAACAAGAAAGAGCTCTGTAGACTGACCATGAACTCAGGTGGTCTTTTCTGTTTCTTTCTCACGTCCACTTTCTATACAAAGAGAAAAGAAAACGATGCTCTGTATACCATTCTTTAGACCAACATTTCTCCAGAGAGTGCAAGGTGTTACTATTTCCACTGCAATTTCTAGAGATCTCAATCAACAGCGATGCCTCTTGGCTAACATTAGGTCTGTGGGAGGTTTGATATCCTTGGGTGAGAGGGTCCATTCTGAGCTTCTGTTCCATATTTTTCTCGGGTGTAAGGTCTGATTTTGGTGCTTGTTCAGCATGGAAGGTGAGGGAAGTAAAAAGGGAAGGAAAGTCACAATTCGAGGAAAATTTCCAAGGCAGGGATGCATTGTGCTGTCCGTGTCCTTATCTGCGAGTGTCCTGAAACAACAGTCCCAAGGGATGAAGGCTCTGTCTGCCTGACATTACCTTAAACACCATTGCAAAGTCTTCATGGAGAGTGAAATTCCGCATGATCACTACCCCGAAAGAAACAGCCCTGCTCAGCACTCCTTGTCATCATTAGTTAAGACTACATGCCACAGTCATGGGGAAAACCATGTTGAGCAACTCTCTTATTCAGATGAAAATGAATGGCCAACGTCAATGGCCTGCCATGCCCATACTAACATGACTGTGGAAGGAGCTGAGGTACCCTTTTAAGGGTTAGTGGATAAAGATGATTTTGAAGATGATGATAAAGAAGGTGATTTCCAAATGAAAATGCAAGCAGACCAAGGGAAATATCCTATGGCTTCACTCATATGTGGTCCATGAGGAATACCATGGACTTGAGCAATAGTAAGGGAAAACGGAAATAGAAGAAGTCAGACAGGGAGCCCCACCAGGAGAGACTCAGGACTTTGGGGACCAAGCTGAGGGTTACAGGAAGATAAGACATACCATAAAGAGGGAACTGGTTAATGGGTATGGAGGTGGTGTGGCATTATATGAGGATGAGCACTTGGTGGTATATGCAATTAAAGAATCAGGGAACACGATGTCAAAAAACGTAGGATGGATGAAAGGTTGGCTTGCCGAATATAAGAAAAAATAGTGAATAGAGAGCAAACAGGACGTTTCACATGGAGATGAAGAAAGAAAGAGGAGCGAAATGAATTCTAGTTTTATTATCTTACTGATTAAAATTGTATGCAATCTGTTTCCTATAAGGTCCTTATGTGAATTGGGTCTTTGGACATTGTAAACTAGAGTCTTTCCCCTTCCTACATTTATGAATAGATGAGAAAAGCTGACATTACTATTAAATATCCCGATTTATGGACCAGGGTTTTGAATAGAACCAGGCTTTTTTTTGGGGGGGAGATGTTTGAGGACTGATTCAAAAGCCTCAAAAGCTGCTTCAAACGTCATTACCTGAGGGGTACCTGGGTGGCTCAGTGGGTTAAGAGTCTGCCTTCAGCTCAGATCATGATCTCAGTGTCCTTGGATTGAGCCCCACATCAGGCTCTCTGCTCAGCGTGGAGCATGCTTCCTCCTCTCTCCCTTCCTGCCTCTCTGCTTACTTGTGATCTCTCTCTGTCAAATAAATAAATCCTTACCAAAAAAGGCATTACCTGAGACGTCAGGTATGTATGACTCATGATCTTGTCATAGTAGTTCGTATGTGTCTTGGAATTTATTCTTTTCTCTCCGGTATTGGATTTGCTGGCATACTTTTTTGGAGGAGTCTTTTAGGTGAGGTTGTTTAATTAATTAAGTAAGTAATTACCTAATTAATTCTTCATAGGTAAGGAGTTAACTTATCCAGTTTGAACAGTTTGTTACTTTGATTCTGTAAACTTTTTATTTTATGGAATATTCTCTGAATTTTGCTTCCAAGAGTGCTATTCCTCAATTGCGCCCTAAATTCTGTGGGACACTTTTTAGAGTGTGTGTGTGTGTGTGTGTGTGTGTGTGTGTGTGTGTGTTTCACAAAACGCTAAAAATGATATTCTAGGAGATATGAAGCTGCTCTTTTCCAGATCACAATTCACTGTCAAACACAGTGGAAACTCATGTTTCATCCCTTTCGGCCACATTTCCTGCGTTGAATGTACCATTTGTTCCACTTTAAGAAGGGCAGTTTCTGACTAACCTGCCTGGAACAAACACCAAATTTTGTGTGCCTGGTTAGAGTCTAATTGCCTCTCCCTTTTTCATGCTTTTTCACATGTTTCTTTACTTCCATGAGTGAGAGAAATCATATGGTAGTTGTCTTTCTGTGACTGACAGATATGACACAGCCCAATGCTCTCTCCTTTTCTGCCACATGTCAGAAGGAGCAATAAGCCTTCTTGCTTATGGCTCCATAAGTGCATAAGCAAATGCACTGTCCTCAGTGCATTTGGAGTACAGGGAGAGCTTAGAAGTTTCTTTGAGATCCAGGCTTGTCTTCAGCCATCAGCACAACCAGAAGATGACCACATCAATGGAAACATGCCATAAATGGCCCTGAATCCTGGAAATCACACTTTACAGCAAAAGAGAGAAGAAGTCACAGAGACTATGGTAGAAGGGTGTAGACAGGGCTTATAGGAGAATTGGACCTTAGGTGCTTCAGAGGGGAGGGATCCATGGACAAAGACAAAGGCCCAGGGGAGAGGAGCACACTTAGAACCCACAATTTGAATGTTGACCCATAGCTTTTGGCAGAGAAAAGGAGAGTGTATGAATGACAGGAGTTCTTGAACCCAAGTGTCTTGAGGCCCGGGGATCCCACGTCAGCATGCTTTCCAGATATAGACTCCAGAGAACACTGTATATGTCCTAGAGAGGACACCAGCAAGGAACCAGGTTGAGACAGCCTGTAAACCATGATAAGAGAAAATACCAGTTAACACCCTGGTAAGATTAGTATTTAATTGTGTGCATTTGTGATCGGCAGTGTTGGTGGAGATGGCTCGATGGGTGACAAAGATACTTGGGCTCTACGCCCGCCAGCATCCAGACTGAGAAGTGGCCACAGGCAGGACGGTGAGGACATTAGCTGCCTAACATGCAATCACGGATTCCCAAACATGGAACACTGTTGGGACGGCCTTCTTCAGGCCACGATGCTTATTCCCAGGAGAACAGGAAATCCTGCAGGGGACTAGAAGAAAGCCCTGCCCACATCTTCTCACCTGGTCACAGAATTCAGCAGGTCTTTATTTTTTTTAGAATAGGTGGAAAGTCACGTTTCACAGGCGTACCATACCCACAAATCTTAACCTCACCATATTTGGCCCAGACACCAAACACTCTGAATGGAAGGCAAGGAGACCTTCTGCAGAGGACGAGCCCACAGGAGAGTAGAGAGCCACAACACAACCCCAGATAGCATGTCACACTCTCCTGAGACTCTCTCAAGTGCCAGCCCTTGGGCACTCCATTACTCTAAAGAAATTGTCTTCAGAGTAGAATACAGAATGTACGTTTCGAATACAGAGCAGACAGAGACCTTTTGTAGATTCACGTTATATTCCTGAAACTGGCCCGAAAGCCTTTTCCGATGGCTTCCCATGGGGAGTGGTTCTCTTCCAACAGACTCCGTGATTGCTCCTGTGAGCTCCAAACAGAAGAGTCCGTCCTGGGCCTAAATTTCTAGGGTGTAGGGTCTGCCTTTAATGTTTGGTCAGCTGGGAAAATTGGGAGGCATTTATGGCAGGATTTCTGGAGATACAAGAAGAACTCGTGTCCTCACTGTTGAAGCCTCCAGACAGGTCGATGGTATGGTTGCAGATGTTAACTCTGAGTTTTCCTCTGAGGGCAGGGGGTGCTTTTCCTGGTCAGATGCATCCGGATAGGGTGTGAGGACCATGAACATGTGTATGGCATGGAGTTCCCTGTGTGAGACTGCTTGTACACCTGACTCTTTTTGTCCTTACGTGGGTAGGATGGAATTGTGGACTCTTGCCCTTCTCAGGAGTCCAGACGTGTGATGGTGACAGTCCCGGCCAAAGACTACAAATTCAGCCATGGAGAAGGTGACCCCAAATCGCTTCACAAAGAGTGTTCGGCTCCAGTGGGTTGCACTGATTTTGATACTCCTGGCTGACCCAGATTAGTCCAACCAGGTGACATGATGAGGCGTGGTTTGGTTAGGAGTGGTTGGTAGGACCTCAGAAATTTGTGACGTCACAGAAACTGACTTCACTGAACCAGCAATCCCATTCTCACAACATATGAGTCCTATGGCTTTAAGTAGAAAGACCTGGGAAGGAACAATAAACAAACCTGTTAGCCTGATCATGAACTCAGGTGGTCTTTTCTCTTTCTTTTCCACTTCCACTTTCTATACAAAGAGAAAAGAAAACGATGCTCTGTATACCATTCTTTAGACGAACATTTCTCCAGAGAGAGCAAGGTGTTCCTATTTCCACTGCAATTTCTAGAGATCTTAATCAACAGCGTGGCCGCTTGGCTACCATTAGGACTCTAGGAGGTTTGATGTCTCTGGGTGAGAGCGTCCATTCTTAGCTTCTGTTCCCTATGGTTTCTCAGGTGTAAGGTCACCTTTTGGTGCTTGGTCAGCTAGGAAGTTGAGGTAAGCTAGAAGGTAAGGAAAGTCACAATTCCAGGAAAATGGCCAAGGCAGGAATGCGATGTGCTGTCCATGACCATATCTGCTAATGTCCTGAAACACCAGTCCTAAGGAATGAAGGCTCTGTCTACCTGATATTACCTTAAACACCGTTGCAAAGGCTTCATGGAGAGTGAAAAACTGCATGATGGCTACCCCTAAAGAAAGTGCCCTGGTCAACACCCCTTGTCATCATTAGTTAATACTACATGCCATAGTCATGGGGAGAGGCATGTTGAGCAACTCTCTTTATTTAGATGAAAATGAACGTCCAACATGTATAGCCTACCATGCCCACTCTACTATAAATTTAGAAGAAACCGGGATACAACTTTAAGGGCTAGTGGATAAAGTTGATTATGAAGTTGATGATAAAGAAGATGATTTCCAAATGAAAATGCAAGCAGACCAAGGGAAATATCATTTGGCTTCACTCATATGTGGCCCATGAGGAAAACCATAGACATGAGTAGTAGTAAGGGAAAATGGAAAGAAAACAACTCAGACAGGGAGACGAACGAGGAGAGACTCAGGACTAGGGGACCAAGCTGAGGGTTACAGGAGGATAAGACCTGCCATAAAGAGGGAACTGGTTAATGGGTATGGAGGTGGTGTGGCATTATATGAGGATGAGCACTTGGTGGTATATGCAATTAAAGAATCAGGGAACACTATGTCAAAAAACGTAGGATGGATGAAAGCCTGAGTTGCTGAATATAAGAAAAAATAGTGAATAGAAACCAAAGCATGTCGTTTCACGTGGAGATGAAGAAAGAATGAGAAATGAATTCTAGTTTTATTATCTTACTGATTAAAATTGTATGCAATTTGTTTCTGATAAAGTCTTTATATGAATTGGGTCTTGGACATTGTACATTAGAGTCTTCCCTCTCCCTACATTTTGGGAATAGATTGAGAAAAGCCGACATTACCCTTAAATGCCTCAAATTGTGGACCAAAGAATTGATTTGAGCCTGGCTTTCTGTGTGTCGGGAGATGTTTGAGGACTGCTTAAAAAGCCTCAAAGGCTGCTTCAAAAGTCATTCCCTGAGATGTCAGATATGTATGATTCACGATCTTGTCCTGGTAGTGTGTATATGTCTTGGAATTTATCCTTTTCTCTCCAGTACTGGATTTGCTGTGAGTTTTGTGTAGGGGTATTTTAGATAAGGTTGTTTAATTAATTAATTAATTAATTAATTAATTCTTGATAGGTAAGGAGTTATCTTATCTAGTTTGGGTTGTTTGTTATTTTGATTCTCTCAGCTTTTGTTTTTTTTTATGTTATATTCTCTGAATGTTGCTTCCATGTGTGCTATATTTCCTATGGTCTGTAACTTCTGTGGGACTCTTTAAAGTGTGTGTGTGTGTGTGTGTGTGTGTGTGTGTGTGTGTGTGTGTCTGTGTTTCACAAAACGCTAAAAATGATATTTAAAGAGATATGAAGCTGCTCTATTCCAGATCACAATTCACCTTCAAAAACAGTGGAAACTAACATTACATCCCGTTCCGCCACATTTCCTGCATTGAATGTCCCATTTTATCCACTTTTAGAAACGCAGATTCTGAAAAGCCTGCCTGGAACAAACACCTAATTTTCTGTGCCTGGTTTGAGTCTATTGCTTGTCCCTTTTTCTTGCTTTTCCGCATGTGTCTTTAGTTCCCTGAGTGAGTGAAATCGTATGGTAATTGACTTTCTGTGACTGACAAATATGACACAGCCCAATGCTCTCTCCCTTTTTGCCACATGTCACAAGGAGCAAGAATGCATTCTTGCTTATGGCTCTATAAGAGTTCGCAGTGCATTTGGAGCCTTGGAGATGGTAGAAAGTCTGGGAGCTCCAGGCCTGTCTTCAGACATCACACAATCAGAGGACCACCACATCAATGTAAACATGGCATAAATGGACATGAAGCATAGAAATCACACTCCACAGTGAAAGAGAGATCAAGAAACTGAGACCATTGGAGAAGGGTATAGACAGGACTTATGGGAGAATTGGACATTTGTTGCTTCAGAGGGCAGGGAGCCATGGCCAAAGACAAAGGCCCAGTGGAGAGAAGCACACTTAGAACCCACAATTTGAATGTTTACCTATAGCATTTGGCGGAAAAAAGGAGAGAGTCTGAATGACATGAGTACATGCAACCCAAGGGTCTTGAGGCCCAGGGATTCCATACCAGCATGCTTTGCAGACATAGACTCCACAGAACATTCTGTATCGCCTGGAGAGGACACCAGCAAGCAACCAGGTGCAGACGGACAAGAAGCCATGATCAGAGACAATACCTGTTGACTCCGTGGTAAGATTATTATTTCTTTGTGTGCATTCGTGATGGGCATTGTTGGTGGAGAAGCCACAATGGGCGCCAAAGATACTTGGTTTCAGCATCACCTTGAACCCAAAACCAGACAAGGATCCCAACGAAAAAGAGAACTACAGACCAATATCCTTGATGAACACAGACGCAAAAATTCTCGCCAAAATACTCGCCAATAGGATTCAACAGTACATTAAAAGGATTATTCACCACGATCAAGTGGGATTTATTCCAAGGCTGCAGGGTTGGTTCAACATCCGCAAATCAATCAATGTGATACAACACATTAATAAAAGAAAGAACAAGAACCATATGATACTCTCAATAGATGCTGAAAAAGCATTTGAAAAAGTACAGCATCCCTTCCTGATTAAAACTCTTCAAAGGGTAGGGATAGAGGCCACATACCTCAATATTTTTAAAGCCATCTATGAAAAACCCACCGCAAATATCATTCTCAATGGAGAAAAACTGAAAGCTTTTCCGCTAAGGTCAGGAACACGGCAGGGATGTCCATTATCACCACTGCTATTCAACATAGTACTAGAAGTCCTAGCCTCAGCAATCAGACAACAAAAAGAAATTAAAGGCATCCAAATTGGTAAAGAAGAAGTCAAACTATCACTCTTCACAGATGATATGATACTATATATGGAAAACCCAAAAGACTCCACTCCAAAACTGCTAGAACTTGTACAGGAATTCAGTAAAGTGTCAGGATATAGAATCAAGGCCCAGAAATAAGTTGCATTTCTGTACACCAACAACAAGACAGAAGAAAGAGAAACTAAGAAGTCAATCCCATTTACAGTTGCACCCAAAACTATAAGATACCTAGGAATAAACCTAACCAAAGAGGCTAAGAATCTTTACACAGAATATTATAAAGTACTCATGAAAGAAATTGAGGAAGACACAAAAAAATGGAAAAATGTTCCATGCTCCTGGATTGGAAGAATAAATATTGTGAAAATGTACATGCTACCTAAAGCAATCTACACATTAAATGCAATCCCTATCAAAATACCATCCATTTTTTCCAAGAAATGGAACAAATAATCCTCAAATTCATATGGAACCAGAAAAGACATCGAATAGCCAAAGGAATATTGAAAAAGAAAGCCAAAGTTGGTGGCATCACAATTCCGGACTTCAAGCTCTATTACAAAGCTGTCATCATCAAGACAGCATGGTACTGGCACAAAAACAGACACATAGATCAGTGGAACAGAATAGAGAGCCCAGAAATCGACCGTCAACTCTATGTTCAACTAATCTTCGACAAAGCAGGAAAGAATGTCCAATGGAAAAAAGACAGCCTCTTCAATAAATGGTGCTGGGAAAATTGGACAGCCACATGCAGAAAAATGAAATTGGACCACTTCCTTACACCACACACGAAAATAGACTCCAAATGGATGAAGGACCTCAATGTGAGAAAGGAATCCATCCAAATCCTTGAGGAGAATACAGGCAGCAACCTCTTCGACCTCAGCCGTAGCAACATCTTCCTAGGAACAATGGCAAAGGCAAGGGAAGTAAGGGCAAAAATGAACAACTGGGATTTCATCAAGATCAAAAGCTTTTGCACAGCAAAGGAACCAGTTAACAAAACCAAAAGACAGCTGACAGAATGGGAGAAGATATTTGCAAACGACATATCAGATAAAGGGCTAGTATCCAAAATCTATAAGGAACTTAGCAAACTCAACACCCAAAGAACAAACAATCCAATCAAGAAATGGGCAGAGGACATGAACAGACACTTCTGCAAAGAAGACATCCAGATGGCCAACAGACACATGAAAAAGTGCTCCATGTCACTCGACATCCGGGAAATACAAATCAAAACCACAATGAGATATCACCTCACACCCGTCAGAATGGCTAAAATTAACAAGTCAGGAAATGACAGATGCTGGAGAGGATGTGGAGAAAGGGGAACCTTCCTCCACTGTTGGTGGGAATGCAAGCTGGTGCAACCACTCTGGAAAACAGCATGGAGGTTCCTCAAAATGTTGAAAATAGAACTACCCTATGACCCAGCAATTGCACTACTGGGTATTTACCCTAAAGATACAAACATAGTGATCCGAAGGGGCACGTGTACCTGAATGTTTATAACAGCAATGTCTACAATAGCCAAACTATGGAAAGAACCTAGATGTCCATCAACAGATGAATGGATAAAGAAGAAGTGGTATATATACACAATGGAATACTATGCAGCCATCAAAAGAAATGAAATCTTGCCATTTGCGATGACGTGGATGGCACTAGAGCATATCATGCTTAGTGAAATAAGTCAATCGTAGAAAGAGAACTATCATATGATCTCCCTGATATGAAGATATGGAGAAGCAACATGGGGGGTTAGGGGGATAGAAGAATAAATGAAACAAGATGGGATTGGGAGGGAGACAAACCATAAATGACTCTTAATCTCACAAAACAAACTGGGGGTTGCTGGGGGGAGGTGGGATTGGGAGAGCGGGAGGGGCCTATGGACATTGGGGAGGGTATGTGCTATCATGAGTGCTGTGAAGTGTGTAAACTTGGCGATTCACAGACCTGTTCCCCTGGGCATAAAAATACATTATATGTTTATTAAAAGAAAAAAATAATTTGGAAGGGGAGGCGAACAATAAGAGACTATGGACTCTGAAAAACAACCTGAGGGTTTTGAAGGGTCAGGGATGGGAGGTTGGGGGAACAGGTGGTGGGTAATGAGTAGGGCACGTTTTGCATGGAGCACTGGGTGTTGTGCAAAAACAATGAATACTGCTACGCTGAAAAAATAAATAAAATGAAAAAAAAAATAAGATACTTGGGCTCTACGACCGCCAGCATCCAGACTGAGATGTGGCCACATGCAGGACGATGAGGATATTAGCTTCCCAACCTGGAATCACGGATTCCCAAACCTGGAACACTGTTGGGACTGCCTTCTTCAGGCCACATTGCTTAGTCCCAGGAGAACAGAAAATCCTGCAGGGGACTAGAAGAAAGCCCTGCCCACATTCTCTCACCTGTCCACAGAATTCATCAGGCCTTAAGTTTTGTGGAGAGGGTTGAAAGTCACGTTTCACAGGCACACCATGTTTGCCCCAGACACCAAACGCTCTGAATGGAAGGCAAGGAGAGCCTCTGCAGAGGATAAATCTACAGGAGAATGGACAGCCACAACACAACCACAGAAGGCATGTCACACACACCCGAGACCCTCTCAATGCTCAGCCTTTGGGCAATCCATGAGCCCTTCTTCCTAAAGAAATGATTTGCTGGGTAGATAACAGAATGCATGTATCGAATACAGAGAAGACAGAGTCCTTTTGTAGATTCACTATGTATTCCTGAAACTGGCCCGAAAGCCTTTTCTGATGGCTTCAGATGGGGATTGGTTCTCATCCAGCATACACCGTGCTTGCTCCTGTGAGCTCCAAACAGATGAGTCCGTGCTGGGCCTAAGCTTCCAGGGTGTAGGGTCTGCCTTTCATGTTTGGTCAGCTGGGAAAATTGGGAGGCATTTATTGCACTATTATTGGAGATGCAAGAAGAACTCGTTCCTCACGGTTGAAGACTATAGACAGGTCTTTGGTATGGTTGCAGGTGTTAACTCTGAGCTTCCCTCGGAGGGACGGTGGCGCTTTTCCTGGCCAGAAGCATCCTGATAGGGTGTGAGGAACACGAACATGTGTATGGCGTGGAGTTCCCCGTGTGAGGCTGCTTGTACTCCTGAATCTTTCTTGACCTTACATGGGTAATTTGAAATTGTGGATTCTTGCCCTTCTCAGGAGTCCAGATGGGTGGTGGTAACAAACACGGCCAAAGACTACAAATTCAGCCATGGAGAAGGTGACCCCAAATTGCTTCAGACACTGTGTTGGGGAAATACCCAGGCAGCTCCAGCGGATTGGAATGATTTTGATACTCCTGGCTGAACCAGAACTACTGCAGCCAAGTGAAGTTATGAGGCGTGGTTTGGTGAGGTGTGGTTTATACGACCTTAGAGCTTTTTGACGTCACAGAATCTGAGATCCTTTGGGATTGGTACTCTTCCAACATGCTCCGTGCTTGCTCCTCTGAGCTCCAAAGAAATGAGTCAGTCCTGGGTCTAAGCTTCTAGGGTGTTGGTCTGCCTTTAATGTTTGGTCAGCTGGGAAAATGGGGAGGCATTTATGGCACGATTTCTTCAGATGCAAGAAGAACTCGTGTCCTCACTTTGAAGACCCCAGACACGTCCTTGGTATTGTTGTGGGTGTTAACTCGGAGCTTTCCTTGGATGGAGGGGGTGCATTTCCTTGTCAGACGCATCCTGATAGCGTGTGAGAGCCCGTGTGAGGCTACTTGTACTCTTGACTCTTTCTTGACTTACGTGGGTTGATGGAATTGTGGATTCTTGCCCTTCTCCAGAGTCCGGAGTCCAGAGGGGTGGTGGTGAGAGTCCTGGCCAAAGACTACAAATTCAGCCATGGAGAAGGTGACCCCAAATTGCTTCACACGCTGCCTTAGTGAAATACCCAGGCGGCTCTAATGGTTTGGAGTGATTTTGATACACACCAAACGTCACTGCCAGGTGAAATGATGAGGCGTGGTTTGGTGAGAAGTGATTGCTAGGACCTCAGAGCTTTGTGACGTCACAGATGCTGACTTCACTGAAGCAGCAATCCCATTCTCATGACATATGAGTCCTATAGCTTTAAGTAGGAAGACCTGAGAAGGAACAAGAAGGAGCCCTGTTAGCCTGATCATGAACTCAGGGGTTTTTTTCTGTTTCTTTCCCACTTCCACTTTCTATACAAAGAGAAAAGGAAAGGATGTCTGTCTACCGTTCTTTAGGCCCACATTTCTCGAGAGAGAGCAAGGTGTTCCTATTTCCACTGCAATTTCTAGAGATCTCAATCAACAGTGATGCCTCTTGGCTAACACTTGTTCTCTGAGAGGTATGATAACCTTGGGTGAGAGGGTCCATTCTTAGCTTCTGTTCCATATGGTATCTCGGGTGTGAAGTCTGCCTTTGGTGCTTGTTCAGCTTGGAAGGTGAGGGAAGTAAAAAGGGAAGGAAAGTCACAATTTAAGGAAAATGGCCAGGGATGGGATGCGTCGTGCTGTGCATGTCCTTATCTACTAGTGAGCTGAAACACCAGTCCCAAGGGATGAATTCTTTCTGTGCCTGACATTACCTTAAACACCGTTGCAAAGGCTTCATGGAGAGTGAAATTCTGAATGATCGCTACCCCTAAAGAGAGAGCCCTGGTCAGCACTCCTTGTCATCATTAGTGAAGGCTACATGCCCAGTCATGGGGAGAGCCATGTTGAGCAACTCTCTTTATTCAGATGAAAATGAATGGCCAACGTCGATGGCCTGCCATGCCCGTACTGGCATCACTGTGGAAGGAGCCGTGGTACCCTCTTAAGGGCTAGTGGATAAAGATGATTTTGAAGAGGATGATAAAGAAGATGATTTCCAAATGAAAATGCAAGCAGACCAAGGGAAATATCCTATGGCTTCACTCATATGTGGCCCATGAGGAATACCATGGACATGAGTAATAGTAAGGGAAAACGGAAGGAGAAGAAGTCAGACAGGGAGCCCCACCAGGAGAGACTCAGGAATTTGGGGACCAGGCTGAGGGTTACAAGAGGATAAGACATGCCATAAAGAAGGAACTGGTTAATGGGTATGGAGGTGGTGTGGCATTATAAGAGGATGAGCACTTGGTGGTATATGCAATTAAAGAATCAGGGAACACGATGTCAAAAAA
Organism: Meles meles; assembly: GCF_922984935.1. NCBI lineage: Eukaryota > Metazoa > Chordata > Mammalia > Carnivora > Mustelidae > Meles > Meles meles. Next base: position 31,053,194 of record NC_060088.1, on the reverse strand, counting down.
CGTAGGATGCATGAAAGGCTGGCTTGCAGAACATAAGAAAATATAATGAATACAAAGCAGGACTGGTCGTTACACGTGGAGATGAAGAAAGAAAGAGAAGAGAAATGAATTCTCGTTTTATTATCTTACTGATAAAAATTGTATGCAATTGGTTTCCTATAAGTTCCTTATGTGAATTGGGTCTTTGGATGTTGTAAATTAAAGACTTCTCTCTTCCTACATTTATGAATAGACGAGAAAAGCCGACATTACCATTAAATGTCTCGATTTGTGGACCAGGTGATTGATTAGATCCTGGCTTTCTGTTTGTTGGGAGATGTTAGAGGACTGTTTCTAACGCCACAAAAGCTGCTTCAAAAGTCATTACCGGAGACGTCATTATGGATGACTCATGATCGTATCATGGTAGTGCGTATGTGTCTTGGAATTTATCCTTTTCTCTCCAGTATTGGATTTGCTGGCGTACTTGTTTGTAGGGGTCTTTTAGGTCAGGTTGTTTAATTAATATAGTTAATTAGTTAATTAATTAATTCGTGATAGATATGGAGTTAACTTATCCAGTTTTGACAGTTTCTTGCTTTGATTCTATAAGCTTTTGTATTTTATGGAATATTCTTTGAATTTTGCTTCCATGAGTGCTATTCTTTCCTTGCACCCTAATTTCTGTGGGACACTTTTAAGAGAGAGAGTGTGTGTGTGTGTGTGTGTTTCACCTAACGCTAAAAATGATATTCTAGGAGATATGAACCTGCTCTTTTCCAGATCACAATTCATCGTCAAACACAGTGGAAACTCATGTTACATCCCATTCGACCACATTTCCTGCATTGAATGTACCATTTGATCCACTTTTAGAATGGCAGTTTCTGACTAGCCTGCCTGAAAAAAACACCAAATTTTATGTCCCTGGTTAGAGTCTATCTTCCTGTCCCTTTTTCTTGCTTTTTCACTTGTTAGTTTACTTCCATGAGTGAGTGAAATCGTATGGTCTTTGTCTTTCTGTGACTGACAGATATGACACAGTTCAATGCTCTCTCCCTTTCTGCCACAGGCCACAAGGAACAAGCATGCCTTCTTACTTATTGCTCCTTAAGTGAAGGCAGTGCATCTGGAAGACCTTGATACGGTAGAATTAACTGCGAGCTCAGGCTTGTCTTCAGCCATCAGCACAACCAGAAGATGACCACATCAATGGAAACATGGCATAAATGGACATGAAGCCTAGAAATCACATTCCAGAGCAAAAGAGAGAAGAAGTCACAGAGACCATAGGAGAAGTGTGTAGACCGAGCTTATGGGAGAACTGGACAGTTGGTGCGTCAGAGGGCAGGGAGCCATGGCAAAGACAAAGGCCCAGGGGAGTGAAGCACACGTAGAACCCACAATTTGAATGTTGAACCATAGCTGTTGGCGGAGAAATGGATAGTGTCTGAATGGGACGAGTTCTTGCAAACCAAGGACTTGAGGCCCGGGGATTCCAGATCAGCATGATTTGCGGACATAGACTCCAGAGAACACTGTGTATCTCCTGGAGAGGACCCCAGCAAGCAACCAGGTGTAGACAGCCTGGAAACCATGATCAGAGACAATACCTGTTGACACCGTGGTAAGATTATTATTCCCTTGTGTGCATTGGTGATGGGCAGTGTTGGTGGAGATGCCTCGATGGGCACCAAAGATACCTGGGCTCTATGAACGCCACCATCAAGACTGAGAATTGGCCACAGGCAAGACACTGAGGACATTAGCTGCCCAACCTGCAATCACGGATTCCCAAAACTGGAACACTGTTGGGACTGCCTTCTTCAGGCCACGTTGCTTAGTCCCAGGAGAACAAAAAATCCTGCAGGGGACTAAAAGAAAGCCCTGCCTGCATCCTCTCACCTGGCCACAGAATTCAGCAGGCCTTAAGTTTTGTGGAGTGGGTTGAAATTCACGTTTCCCAGGCACACCAGACCTATGAAGCTTAACCTCACCATATTTGAAGGCAAGGAGAGCCTGTGCAGAGGACGAGCCCACAGAAGAGTGGACAACCACAACACAACCCCATAGGGCATGTCACACACAGCTGAGACTCTCTCAAGTGCCAGCCAGTGGGCACTCCATGAGCCCTTCTTCCTAAAGAAATTATCTTCAGTGTAGATAAAAGAAGTTGCGTTTCAAATGCAGAGAAGACAGAGACCATTTTTAGATTCATGTTGTATTCCTGTCTGGCCCGAAAGCCTTTTCAGGGGGCTTCCCTTTGGGATTGGTTCTCTTCCAACATGCTCCGTGCCTGCTCATCTGAGCTCCAAAGATATGAGTCCGTCCTGGGTCTAAGCTTCTAGGGTGTTGGTCTGCCTTTAATGTTTGGTCAGCTGGGAAAATGGGGAGGCATTTATGGCACGATTTCTGGAGATGCAAGAAGAAACCTTGTCCTCACTTTGAAGATCCCAGACACGTCTTTGTTATGATTGTGTGTGTTAACTCGGAGCTTTCCTTTTAGGGCGGGGGTGCATTTCCCGGTCAGAAACATCCTGATAGGGTGTGGGGACCATGAACATGTGTATGGCTTGGAGAGCCCGTGTGAGGCTGCTTGTACTCCTGACTCTTTCTTGACTTACGTGGGTTGATGGAATTGTGGATTCTTGCCCTTCTCAGGAGTCCAGAAGTGTGATGGTGACGGTCCTGGCCAAAGACTACAAATTCGGCCATGGAGAAGGTGACCCCAAATTGCTTCACACGCTGCCTTGGTGAAATACCCAGGCAGCTCTAATAGTTTGGAGTTATTTTGGTACACACCAAACATCACTGCCAGGTGAAATGATGAGGCGTGGTTTGGTGAGGAGTGGTTGCTAGGATCTCAGAGCTTTGTGACGTCACAGATGCTGACTTCACTGAAACAGCAATCCCATTCTCATGACATATGAGTCCTATGGCTTTAAGTAGGAAGACCTGGGAAGGAACAAGAAAGAGCCCTGTTAGCCTGATCATGAGCTCAGGGGGTCTTTTCTGCTTCTTTCCCACTTCCACTTTCTATACAAAGAGAAAAGAAAACGATGTTCTGTCTACCATTCTTTAGACCCACATTTCTCCAGAGAGAGCAAGGTGTTGCAATTTCCACTGCAATTTCTAGAGATCTCAATGAACAGCGATGCCTCTTGGCTAATATTTGTTCTCTGAGAGGTTTGATCAACTTGGGTGAGAGGGTCAATTCTTAGCTTCTGTTCCGTATGGTTTCCCGGGTGTGAAGTCTGCCTTTGGTTCTTGATCAGCTTGGAAGTTGTGGGAAGTAAAAAGGGAAGGAAAGTCACAATTTGAGGAAAATGGCCAGGGAAGGGATGCGTTGTGCTGTCCGTGTCCTTACCTACTAGTGAGCTGAAACACCCGTCCCAAGGGATGAAGTCTTTCTGTGCCTGACATTACCTTATACACCACTGCAAAGTCTTCATGGAGAGTGAATTTCTTAATGATCGCTACCCCTAAAGAGAGAGCCCTGGCCAGCACTCCTTGTCATCATTAGTTAAGGCTACATGCCACAGTCATGGGGAGAGCCATGTTGAGCAACTCTCTTTATTCAGGTGAAAATGAAAGGCCAACGTCGATGGCCTGCCATGCCCGTACTGGCATCACTGTGGAAGGAGCCGTGGTACCCTTTTAAGGGCTAGTGAATAAAAATGATTTTGAAGATGATGATAAAGAAGATGATTTCCAAATGAAAATGGAAGCGGACCAAGGGAAATATCCTATGGCTTCACTCATATATGACCCATGAGGTATACCATGGACATGAGTAGTAGTAAGGGAAAACGGAAGGAGAAGAAGTCAGACAGGCTGCCCCACCAGGAGAGACTCAGGACTTTGGGGACCAAGCTGAGGGTTACAGGAAGATAAGACATGCCATAAGGTGGGAACTGGTTAATGGGTATGGAGGTGGTGTGGCATTATAGGAGGATGAGCACTTGGTGGTATATGCAATTAAAGAATCAGGGAACACGATGTCAAAAAACGTAGGAGGGATGAAAGGCTGGCTTGCAGAATATAAGAAAATATAATGAAAAAACTCAGAACTGGTAATTTCACGTGGAGATGAAGAAAGAAAGAGAAGAGAAATTAATTCTAGCTTTATTATCTTACTGATAAAAATTGTATGCAATTGGTTTCCTATAAGTTCGTTATGTGAATTGGGTCTTTGGATGTTGTAAATTAAAGTCTTACCTCTTCCTACATTTATGAATAGATGAGAAAAGCCGACATTACCATTAAATGTCTCGATTTGTGGACCAGGTAATTGATTAGATACTGGGATTCTGTTTGTTGGGAGATGTTTGAGGACTACTTCTAAAGCCTCAAAAGCTGCTTCAAAATTCATTACGGGAGACGTCGTTATGTATGACTCATGATCTTGTCATGGTAGTACGTATGTGTCTTGGAATTTATCCTTTTCTCTCCGGTATTGGATTTGCTGGCATACTTGTTTGTAGGGGTCTTTTAGGTAAGGTTGTTTAATTAATTAATTAATTAAATAGTTAATTAATTATTTCATGACAGATATGGAGTTAACTTATCCAGTTTTGACAGTATGTTGCTTTGATTCTCTAAGCTTTTGTATTTTATGGAATATTCTATGAATTTTGCTTCCATGAGTGCTATTCTTCATTTGCACCCTAACTTCTGTGGGACACTTTTAAGAGTGTGTGTGTGTGTGTGTGTGTGTGTTTCACAAAACGCTAAGAGTGATATTCTAGGAGATATGAACCTGATCTTTTCCAGATCAGAATTCACCATCAAACACAGTGGAAATTCATATTACATCCCGTTCGGCCACAATTCCTGCATTGAATGTACCATTTGATCCACTTTTAGAATGGCAGTTTCTGACTAGCCTGCCTGAAAAAAACACCAAATTTTATGTCCCTGGTTAGAGTCTATCTTCCTGTCCCTTTTTCTTGCTTTTTCACTTGTTAGTTTACTTCCATGAGTGAGTGAAATCGTATGGTCTTTGTCTTTCTGTGACTGACAGATATGACACAGTTCAATGCTCTCTCCCTTTCTGCCACAGGTCACAAGGAACAAGCATGCCTTCTTACTTATTGCTCCTTAAGTGAAGGCAGTGCATCTGGAAGACCTTGATACGGTAGAATTAACTGCGAGCTCAGGCTTGTCTACAGCCATCAGCACAACCAGAAGATGAACACCTCAATGGAAACATGGCATAAATGGACCTGAAGCCTAGAAATCACATTCCAGAGCAAAAGAGAGAAGAAGTCACAGAGACCATAGGAGAAGTGTGTAGACCGAGCTTATGGGAGAACTGGACAGTTGGTGCGTCAGAGGGCAGGGAGCCATGGCAAAGACAAAGGCCCAGGGGAGTGAAGCACACGTAGAACCCACAATTTGAATGTTGAACCATAGCTGTTGGCGGAGAAATGGATAGTGTCTGAATGACACGAATTCTTGCAAACCAAGGACCTGAGGCCTGGGGACTGCAGATCAGCATGATTTGCGGACATAGACTCCAGAGAACACTGTGTATCTCCTGGAGAGGACCCCAGCAAGCAACCAGGTGTAGACAGCCTGGAAACCATGATCAGAGACAATACCTGTTGACACCGTGGTAAGATTATTATTTCTTTGTGTGCATTGGTGATGGGCAGTGTTGGTGGAGATGCCTCGATGGGCGCCAAAGATACCTGGGCTCTATAACCGCCAGCATCAAGACTGAGAATTGGCCACAGGCAGGACACTGAGGACATTAGCTGCCCAACCTGCAATCACGGATTCCCAAAACTGGAACACTGTTGGGACTGCCTTCTTCAGGCCAGGTTGCTTAGTCCTAGGAGAACAGAAAATCCGACAGGGGACTAAAAGAAAGCCCTGCCCGCATCCTCTCACCTGGCCACAGAATTCAGCAGGCCTTAAGTTTTTTGGAGTGGGTTGAAAGTCACGTTTCCCAGGCACAACAGACCTAGGAAGCTTAACCTCACCATATTTGGAACAGGCACCACACACTCTGAATGGAAGTCAAGGAGAGCCTCTGCAGAAGTCGAGCCCACAGGAGAGTGGACAACCACAACCCAACCCCATAGGGCATGTCCCACACAGCTGAGACTCTCTCAAGTGCCAGCCAGTGGGCACTCCATGAGCCCTTCTTCCTAAAGAAATTATCTTCAGTGTAGATAAAAGAAGCTGCGTTTTGAATGCAGAGAAGACAGAGACCGTTTGTAGATTCATGTTGTATTCCTGTCTGGCCCGAAAGCCTTTTCAGGGGGCTTCCCTTTGGAATGGGTTCTCTTCCAACATGCTCCGTGCTTGCACCTCAGAGCTCCAAAGAAATGAGTCCGTCCTGGGTCTAAGCTTCTAGGGTGTTGGTCTGCCTTTAATGTTTGGTCAGCTGGGAAAATGGGGAGGCATTTATGGCACGATTTCTTCAGATGCAACAAGAACTCGTGTCCTCACTTTGAAGACCCCAGACACGTCCTTGGTATGGTTGTGGGTGTTAACTCAGAGCTTTTCTTGGAGGGCGGGGGTGCATTTCCTGGTCAGAAGCATCCTGGTAGGGTGTGAGGACCATGAACTTGTGTATGGCTTGGAGAGCCCGTGTGAGGCTGCTTGTACTCCTGACTCTTTCTTGACTTACGTGGGTTGATGGAATTGTGGATTCTTGCCCTTCTCAGGAGTCCAGAGGGGTGGTGGTGACAGTCAAGGCCAAATACTACAAATTCGGCCATGGAGAAGGTGACCCCAAATTGCTTCACACGCTGCCTTGGTGAAATACCCAGGCAGCTCTAATGGTTTGGAGTTATTTTGGTACACACCAAACATCACTGCCAGGTGAAATGATGAGGCGTGGTTTGGTGAGGAGTGGTTGCTAGGACCTCAGAGCTTTGTGACGTCACAGATGCTGACTTCACTGAAGCAGCAATCCCATTCTCATGACATATGAGTCCTATGGCTTTAAGTAGGAAGACCTGGGAAGGAACAAGAAAGAGCCCTGTTAGCCTGATCATGAGCTCAGGGGGTCTTTTCTGTTTCTTTCCCACTTCCACTTTCTATACAAAGAGAAAAGAAAACGATGTTCTGTCTACCATTCTTTAGACCCACATTTCTCCAGAGAGAGCAAGGTGTTCCTATTTCCACCCCAATTTCTAGAGATCTCAATGAACAGCGATGCCTCTTGGCTAACATTTTTTCTCTGAGAGGTTTGATAACCTTGGGTGAGAGGGTCAATTCTTAGCTTCTGTTCCATATGGTTTCTCGGGTGTGAAGTCTGGCTTTGGTGCTTGTTCAGCTTGGAAGGTGAGGGAAGTAAAAAAGGAAGGAATGTCACAATTTGAGGAAATTGGCCAAGGCAGGGATGCGTTGTGCTGTCCGTGTCCTTACGTACTGGTGACCTAGTATGAAGTCTTTCTCTGCCTGACATTACCTTAAACACCGTTGCAAAGGCTTCGTGGAGTGTGAAATTCTGAATTTTCATTTGGAAATCATCTTCTTTATCATCATCTTCATAACCATCTTTATCCACTAGCGCTTAAATGGGTATCTCGGTTCCTTCCAGAGTGATGCTAGAGTGGCAAGGCAAGCTATCGATGTTCAATGTACATTTTCATCTGAGTAAAGAGAGTTGCTCAACATGGCTCTCCCCATGACTATGGCATGTAGCATTAACTAATGATGACAAGGAGTGGTGCCCAGGGCTCACTCTTTAGGGGTAGCGATCATGCAGAGTTTCACTCTCAATGAAGCCTTTGCAACCGTGTTTCAGGTAATGTCAGGTAGACAGAGCCTTCATCCCTTAGGACTGGTGATTCAGGACACGAGCAGATAGGGATATCCATCCCTGCCCTGACAATTTTCCTGGAATTGTGACTCTCCTTCCCTTCTTCCTTTCCTCCCCTTCCAAGCTGACCAAGCACCAAAGGCAGACCTTACACCCGAGAAACCATAGGGAACAGAAGCTAAAAATGCACCCTCACACCCAAGATATCAAACATCCCAGATACGTATTGTTAGCCAAGAGGCCTCGATGTTGATTGGGATCTCCAGAAATTTCAGAAGAAATAGGAACAATTTGCTCTCTCTGGAGAAATGTTGGTCTAAAGAATGGTATACAGAACATCATTTTCTTTTCTCTTTGTATAGAATGTGGAAGAGGGAAACAAACAGAAAAGACAACGTGAGTTCATGATCAGGCTAAGAGGGGTCTTCTTTGTTCCTCCCCAGGACTTTCTACTTAAAGCCATGGGACCCATATGTCATAAGAATAGGATTGCTGCTTCAGTGAAGTCAGCTTCTGTGACATCACAAAGCTCAGAGTTCCTAGCCACCACTCCTCACCAAACCACACCTCATCACTTCACCTGTCTGGAGGAGTTCTGCATCAGCCAGGTGTATCAAAATCAGTCCAAACCGCTGGAGCCGCCTTGGAATTTCCCCAAGACAGTTTGTTAAGCGACTTGGGGTCACGTTCTCCATAGCCGAATTTCGAGTCTTTGGCCGTGACTGTCACCACCATCCCTCTGGACTCCTGAGAAGGGCAAGAATGCACAATTCCATCTTACCGACGAAAGGTCAAGACAGAGTCAGGAGTACAAGTAGCCTCACAGGGAGAACTCAACCCCATACACATGTTCATGATGCTCACACCTTATCAGGATGCTTCTGACCAGGAAAAAGCGCCCCCGCCCTCTGAGGAAAGCTCAGAGTTAACAACCGCAACCATAACAAAGACCTGTCTGGAGTCTTCCACAGTGAGGACACGAGTTTTCCTTCCATGTCCAGAAATTGTGCCATAAATGCCTCCCAATTTTCCCAGCTGACCAAACATTAAAGGCATACCCTACACCATAGACGCTTAGGCCCAGGACGGACTCATCTGTTTGGAGCTTGCATGAGCAAGCACGGAGCATGTTGCAAGAGAACCAATCCCCATGGGAAGTCATCAGAAAAGGCTTTTGGGCCAGTTTCAGGAATACAACGTGAATCTACAAAAGGTATCTTTCTTCTCAGTATTCGAAACGTGCATTCTGTTATCTACCCTGAAGATAATTACTTTAGGAAGAAGAGCTCACGGAGTGTCCAAGGGCTGGCACTTGAGAGAGTCTCAGGTGTGTGTGACATGCCCTCTGGGGTTGTGTTGTGGCTGTCTACTCTCCTGTGGGCTCGTCCCCTGCAGAGGCTCTCCTTGCCTTCATTCATGGTGTTTGGTGTCTGGGCCAAATATGGTATTCCTGTGAAACGTGACTTTCAAACCACTCCACAAAACTTAAGGCCTGCTGAATTCTGTGGCCAGGTGACAGGATGTGAGCAGGGCTTTCTTCTAGTCCCCATGCAGGATTTTCTGTTCTCCTGGGACTAAGCATCTTCGCCTGACTAAGGCAGTTCCAATAGTGTTCCAGGTGTGGGAATCCGTGATGCAGGTTGGGCAGCTAATGTGCTCACCGTCCTGCCTCTGGCCACTTCTCAGTCTTGATGCTGGCGGTCGTAGAATCCTAGTATCTTGGGCGCCCATCCAAACATCTCCACCAACACTGCCCATCTAAAATGCACACAAAGAAACAATAGTCTTACCACGGTGTCAACAGGTATTGTCTCTGATCATGGTTTCCAGGCTGTCTGCACCTGGTTGCTTGCTGGTGTCCTCTCCAGGAGATACACAGTGCTCTCTTGAGTCTATGTCTGCAAAGCATGCTGATTTGGAATCCCTGGGCCTCAAGTCCTTGGGTTGCAAGAACACGTGTCCTTCAGACACTGTCCTTTTCTCTGCCAACAGCTATGGGTCAATATTCAAACTGTGGGTTCTAAGTGTGTAACTCTCACCTAGGCCTTTGTCTTTGTTCATGGACCCCTGCCCTCTGAAGCACCACCCATCCAATTCTCCCATAAGACCTGTCTACTCCCTTCTGCCACGGTCTCCATGACTTCTTCTCTTTTCACTGTAGAGTGTGATTTCTAGGCTTCAGGTCCATTTATGTCATGTTTACATGGATGTGGTCATCTTCTGGTTGTGCTGATGGCTGAAGAGAAGCCTGAAGTTTCCAGAAACTTCTACCATCTTCCTGTCCTCCAAATGCACTGCCCACTCTTATGGAACTATAAGCAAGAGGGGATTCTTGCTCCTTGTGACATGTGGCAGAAAGGAAGAGAGCATTGGGCTGCGTCATATCTGTTAGTCACAGAAAGACAACGACCATATGATTTCACTCACTCCTGGAAGTAAAGAAACATGTGAAAAAGCAAGAAAAAGGGACAGGCAATTCGACTCTAACCAGGCACACACAATTTGGTGTTTGTTCCAGGCAGGCTAGTCAGAATCTGCGTGTCTAAAGTGGTCTAAATGGGACATTCGAGGCAGGAAATGTGGCCAGACAGGATGTAACGTGAGTTTCCACTGTGTTTGAAGGTGACTTGTGATCTGGAAAAGAGCAGCTTCGTATCTCTTAAAATATCATTTTTAGCGTTTTGTGAAACCACACACGCACACAGAAACACACACACACACACACACACACACACACACACACACTTAAAAGGGTCTCACAGAAGTTAGGGAGCAAATGAGGAATAGCACTCATGGAATTAAAATTCAGAGAAAATATCATAAAAAACAAAAGCTTAGAGAATCAAAGTAACAAACTGTCCAAACTGGATAAGTTAACTCCTTAGCTATCAAAAATTAATTAAACAACCTTACCTAAAAGACCCCTTCCCAGAAGTATGCCAGCAAATCAAATTCCGGAGAGAAAAGGATAAATTCCAAGACCCATATGCATTACCATGATAAGATCTTGATTCATCCGTATCTGAGGTCTCAGGTAATGACTTTTGAAGCAGCTTTTGAGGCTTTTGAAGCCATCCACAAACATCTCTCCCCACACCGAAAGCCAGGTTCAAATCAATTCCTTGGTCAACAGTTCGAGACATTTAATGGTAATGTAGGCTTTTCTCATCTATTCCCAAAATATATGAAGAAAGAAGACTCTAATCTACAATGTCCAAAGACCTAATTCACCTAGGGACCTCGTAGGAGACCAACGGCATACAAGTTTAATCAGTAACATAATAAAACTACAATTCATTTCTCTTCACTTTCTTTCTTCATCTTCACGTGACACGGCCTGTTTTGCTTTCTATTCATTATTTTTTTCTAATATTCGGCAAACCAGCCTTTTATCCATCCTACGTTTATTGACATGTGTTCCCTGATTCTTTAATTGCGTATATCACCAAGTGCTCATCCTCATATAATGCCACACCACCTCCATACCCATTATCCAGTTCCCTCTTTATGGCAGGTCTTATCCTCCTGTAACCCTCAGCTTGGTCCCCAAAGTCCTGAGTCTCTAATGGTGCATTTCCCTGTCTGACTTTTTCTGCTTCCGTTTTCCATTACTACTACTCATGTCCATGGTATTATTCATGGGCCACAAATGAGTGAAGCCGTAGGATATTTCCCTTGGTCTGCTTGCATTTTCATTTGAAAATCATCTTCTTTATCGTCATCTTCATAATCATCTTTATCCAGTAGCCCTTGAAAGGGTCTCTCGGCTCCTTCCACAGAGATGCTAGAGTGGCATGGCAGGCCATCGATGTTGGCCGTTCATTTTGATCTGAATAAAGAGAGTTGCTCAACAGGACTCTCCCAATGACTATGGCATGTAGCATTAACTAAAGATGAGCAGAAGTGCTGAACAGGGCTCTTTTTTAGAGGTAGCGATCATGGAGAGTTTCACTATCCATGAAGCCTTTGCAACATTGTTTAAGGTAATGTCAGGTAGACAGAGCCTTCATCTCTTGGCTTCTGGTGTTTCAGGAAACTAGCAGGACAGACAAGAACAGCACAGAGCATCCCTGCCCTGGCAGTTTCCCTGGAATTGTGACTTTCCTTCCCTTCTTCCTTCCCTCTCCTTCCGAGCTAACCCAGCACCAAAAGCAGACCTTACACCCTTGAAATCATAGGGAAGTGAAGCAAAGATTGGACCCTCTGACCCAAGGATATCCAACCTCCCATAGACCTAATGGTAGTCAAGAGGCCTCGCTGTTGATTGAGATCTCTAGAAATTTCAGTGGATATAGGAATACCTTGCTCTCCCTGGAGAAATGTTGGTCTAAAGAATGGTATAAAGAATATCGTTTTCGTTTCTCATTGTATAGAAAGTGGAAGTGGGAAAGAAACAGAAAAGACCACCTGAGTTCATGATTAGGCTAACAGGGCTCTTTCTTGTTCCTCCCAGGTCTTTCTACTTAAAGCCATAGGACTCATATGTCAGGAGAATGGGATTGCTGCTTCAGTGCATTCAGCTTCTGTGATGTTGCAAAGCTCTGACGTCCTAGCCACCACTCCTCACCAAACCACACCTCATCTCTTCACCTGGCTGGAGTAGTTCTGCATCAGCCAAGTGTATCAAAATCATTCCAAAACGCTGGAGCCGCCTGGGAATTTGCTCAAGACAGTTTGCGATTTGGGGTCACCTTCTCCATGGCCGAATTTCGAGTTTTTGTCCGTAACTGTCAACACCATCCCTCTGGACTCCTGAGAAGGTCAAGAATGCACAATTCCATCTTACCGACGTAAGGTCAAGACAGAGTCAGGAGTACAAGCAGCCTCACATGGAGAACTCCACGCCCTACACATGTTCATGGTCCTCACACCCTCTCAGGATGCTTCTGACCAGGAAAAGTGCCCCCCGCCCTCCGAGGAGAGCTCCGAGTTAACACCCGCCACCATACCAAGGACCTGTCTGGAGTCTTCCACAGTGAGGATACGAGTTCTTCTAGCATCTCCAGATATCGTGCCATAAAAGCCTCCCAATTTTCCCCGCTGACCAAACATTAAATGCATACCCTACACCATAGACGCTTAGGCCCAGGACGGACTTATCTGTTTGGAGCTCACAGGAACAAGCACGGAGCATGTTGGAAGAGAAACAATCCCCATGGGAAGCCATCAGAAATGGCTTTCAGGCCAGTTTCAGGAATACAACGTGAATCTACAAAAGGTCTCTTTCTTCTCTGTATTCGAAACGCGCATTCTTTTATCTACCCTGAAGATAATTCCTTTAAGAAGAAGAGCTCATGGAGTGTCCAATGGCTGGCTCCTGAGAGAGTCTCAGGTGTGTATGACATGCCCTCTGGGGTTGTGTTGTGGCTGTCCACTCTCCTGTGGGCTCGTCCCCTGCAGAGGCTCTCCTTGCCTTCATTAAGGGTATTTGGTGTTGCGCCAAATATGGTGTTCCTGTGAAACGTGACTTTCAAACCACTCCACAAAACTTATGGCCTGCTGAATTCTGTGGCCAGGTGAGAGGATGTGGGAAGGGCTTTCTTCTAGTCCCCATGCAGGATTTTCTGTTCTCCTGGGACTAAGCATCTTCGCCTGACTAAGGGAGTTCCAACAGTGTTCCAGGTGTGGGAATCTGTGATGGAGTTTGGGCAGCTAATGTGCTCACCGTCCTGCCTCTGGCCACTTCTCAGTCTCGATGCTGGCGGTCGTAGAGCCCAAAAATCTTTGGCGCCCATCCAGGCATCTCCAACAACACTGCCCATCAAAAATTCACACAAAGAAACAATAGTCTTACCACGGTGTCAACAGGTATTGTCTCTGATCATGGTTTCCAGGCTGTCTGCACCTGGTTGATTGCTGGTGTCCTCTCCAGGAGCTACACCGTGTTCTCTGGAGTCTATGTCTGAAAAGCATGTTGATCTGGAATCCCCGGGCCTCAAGACCCTTGGGTTGCAAGAACTCGTGTCCTTCAGACACTCTCCTTTTCTCTGCCAACAACTATGGGTCAACATTCAAACTGTGGGTTCTAAGTGTGCTCCTCTCACCTGGGCCTTTGTCTTTGTCCATGCACCCCTGCCCTCTGAAGCACCACCCGTCCAATTCTCCCATAAGACCTGTCTACTCCCTTCTCCCATGGTCTCCGTGACTTCTTCTCTTTTCACTGTGGAGTGTGATTTCTAGGCTTCAGTTCCATTTATGCCATGTTTACTTGGATGTGGTCATCTTCTGGTTGTGCTGATGGCTGAAGAGAAGCCTGAAGCTTCCAGAAACTTCTACCATCTCCCTGTCCTCCAAATGCACTGCCCACTCTTATGGAGTCATAAGCAAGAGGGAATTCTTGCTCCTTGTGACATGTGGTGGAAAGGGAGACAGCATTGGGCTGCGTCATATCTGTCAGTCACAGAAAGACAACGACCATACGATTTCACTCACTCCTGGAAGTAAAGTAACATTTGAAAAAGCAAGAAAAAAGGACAGGCAATTCGAATCTAACCAGGCACATACAATTTGGTGTTTGTTTCAGGCAGGCTAGTCAGAATCTGCGTGTCTCAAAGTGGATCAAATGGGACATTCAAGGCAGGAAATGTGGCCAGGCGGGATGTAACGTGAGTTTCCACTGTGTTTGAAGGTGAATTGTGATCTGGAATAGAGCAGCTTCGTATCTCTTAAAATATCATTTTTAGCGTTTTGTGAAACGACAGAAACACACACACACACACACAACACACTTAAAAGGGTCTCACAGAAGTTAGGGAGCAATTGAGGAATAGCACTCATGGAATTAAAATTCAGAAAAAAATATCATAAAAAAAAAAAAGCTTAGAGAATGAAAGTAACAAACCGTCCAAACTGGATAAGTTAACTCCTTACCTATCAAGAATTAATTAAACAACCTTACCTAAAAGACCCCTCCACAGAAGTATGCCAGCAAATCAAATTCCGTAGAGAAAAGGATAAATTCCAAGACCCATATGCATTGCCATGATAAGATCATGAGTCATACGTATCTGAGGTCTCAGGTAATGACTTTGAAGCAGCTTTTGAGGCTTTTGAAGCCATCCACAAACATCTCCCCCCCTCACCGAAAGCCAGGTTCAAATCAATTCCCTGGTCAACAGTTCGAGACATTTAATGGTAATGTCGGCTTTTCTCATCTATTCCCAAAATGTACGAAGAAAGAAGACTCTAATCTACAATGTCCAAAGACCTAATTCACCTAGGGACCTCGTAGGAGACCAACGGCATACAATTTTAATCAGTAAGATAATAAAACTACAATTCATTTCTCTTCACTTTCTTTCTTCATCTTCACGTGATACGGCCTGTTTTGCTTTCTGTTCATTATTTTTTTCTAATATTCGGCAAGCCAGCCTTTTATCCATCCTACGTTTATTGACATGTGTTCCCTGAATCTTTAATTGCATATATCACCAAGTGCTCATCCATATAATGCCACACCACCTCCATACCCATTATCCAGTTCCCTCTTTATGGCAGGTCTTATCCTCCTGTAACCCTCAGCTTGGTCCCCAAAGTCCTGAGTCTCTAATGGTGAGTCTCCCTGTCTGTGTTATTCTGCTTCCATTTTCCCTTACTACTACTCATGTCCATGGTATTATTCATGGGCCACATATGAGTGAAGCCGTAGGATATTTCCCTTGGTCTGCTTGCATTTTCATTTGAAAATCATCTTCTTTATTATCATCCTCATAATGATCTTTATCCAGTAGCCCTGTAAAGGGTCTCTCGGCTCCTTCCACGGAGATGCTAGAGTGGCATGGCCGGCCATCGATGTTGGCCATTTATTTTCATCTGAATAAAGAGAGTTGCTCAACAGGACTCTCCCAAAGACTATGGCATGTAGCATTAACTAAAGATGACCAGGAGTGCTGAATAGGGCTCTTTTTTAGAGGTGGCGATCATGGAGAGTTTCACTATCCATGAAGCCTTTGCAACATTGTTTAAGGTAATGTCAGGTAGACAGAGCCTTCATCTCTTGGCTTCTGGTGTTTCAGGACACTACCAAAGACATACAAGGACAGCACAAAGCATCCCTTCCCTGGCAGTTTCCCTGGAATTGTGACTTTCCTTCCCTTCTTCCTTCCCTCACCTTCCAAGCTAACCCAGCACCAAAAGCAGACCTTACACCCTTGAAATCATAGGGAAGAGAAGCAAAGATTGGACCCTCTGACCCAAGGATATCCAACCTCCCATAGACCTAATGGTAGTCAAGAGGCCTCGCTGTTGATTGAGATCTCTAGAAATTTCAGTGGAAATAGGAACACCTTGCTCTCCCTGGAGAAATGTTGGTCTAAAGAATGGTATAAAGAATATCATTTTCTTTTCTCATTGTATAGAAAGTGGAAGTGGGAAAGAAACAGAAAAGACCACCTGAGTTCATGATTAGGCTAACAGGGCTCTTTCTTGTTCCTCCCAGGTCTTTCTACTTAAAGCCATAGGACTCATATGTCAGGAGAATGGGATTGCTGCTTCAGTGAAGCCAGCTTCTGTGGCATTGCAAAGCTCTGAGGTCCTGGCCACCACTCCTCACCAAACCATGCCTCATCACTTCACCTGGCTGGAGTAGTTCTGTATCAGCCAGGTGTATCAAAATCCCTCCAAAACGCTGGAGCCGCCTGGGAATTTGCCCAAGACAGTTTGTGAACCAATTGGGGTTAACTTCTCAATGGCCACATTTCGAGTCTTTGTCCATAACTGTCACCACCATCCCTCTGGACTCCTGAGAAGGTCAAGAATGCACAATTCCATCTTACCAACATAAGGTCAAGACAGAGTCAGGAGTACCAGCAGCCTCACACGGAGAACTCCATGCCCTACATGTTCATGGTCCTCACACCCTCTCAGGATGCTTCTGACCAGGAAAAGCGCCCCCCGCCCTCCAAGGAAAGCTCCGAGTTAACACCCGCCACCATACCATGGACCTGTCTGGAGTCTTCCAAAGTAAGGACACGAGTTCTTCTTGCATCTCCAGATATCGTGCCATAAATGCCTCCCAATTTTCCCTGCTGACCAAACATTAAAGGCAGACCCTACACCATAGACGCTTAGGCCCAGGGCGGACTTATCTGTTTGGAGCTCACAGGAGCAAGCACGGAGCATGTTGGAAGATAAACAATCCCCATGGGAAGCCATCAGAAATGGCTTTCAGGCCAGTTTCAGGAATACAACGTGAATCTACAAAAGGTCTCTGTCTTCTCTGTATTCGAAACACGCATTCTTTTATCTACCCTGAAGATAATTCCTTTAGGAAGAGGAGCTCATGGAGTGTCCAAGGGCTGGCTTTGAGATAGTCTCAGGTGTGTGTGACATGTCCTCTGGGGTTGTGTTGTGGCTTTCCACTCTCCTGTGGGCTCATCCCCTGCAGAGGCTCTCCTTGACTTCATTCAGGGTGTTTGGTGTCTGGGCCAAATATGGTGTTCCTGTGAAACGTGACTTTCAAAACACTCCACAAAACTAAAGGCCTGCTGAATTCTGTGGCCAGGTGAGAGAATGTGGGCAGGGCTTTCTTCTAGTCCCCTGCAGATTTTTCTGTTCTCCTGGGACTAAGCATCTTCGCCTGACTAAAGCAGTTCCAACAGTGTTCCAGGTGTGGGAATCTGTGATGGAGGTTGGGCAGCTAATGTGCTCACCGTCCTGCCTGTGGCCACTTCTCAGACTTGATGCTGGTGGTCCTAGAGCCCAAGTATCTTTGGTGCCCATCGAGGCATCTCCACCAACACTGCCCATCACCAATATACACAAAGAAATAATAATCTTACCAAGGTGTCAAGAGGTATTGTCTTTGATCATGGTTTCCAGGCTGCCTGCACCTGCTTTCTTGCTGGTGTCCTCTCCAGGAGATACTCAGTGTTGTCTGGAGTCTATGTCTGCAAAGAATGCTGATCTGGAATCCCCGGGCCTCATGACCCTTGGGTTGCAAGTACTCGTGTCATTCAGACACTCTCCTTTTCTCCAACAAGAGCTTTGGGTCTACATTCACATTGTGGGTTTTTTTTAATTTTTTTAAAAGATTTTATTTTTTTATATGACAGAGAGAGATCACGAGTAGACACAGAGGCAGGCAGAGTGAGAGGGAAGCAGACTCGCTGCTGAGCAGAGACCCTGATGTGGGACTCGATCCCTGGACCCTGAGATCATGACCTGATCCGAAGGCAGTGGCTTAACCCGCCGAGCCACTAAGGCGTCCCTCACATTGTGGGTTTTAAGTGTGTTCTTCTCACCTGGGCCTTTGTCTTTGGCCATCGCTCCCTGCCCTCTGAAGAACCAACCTTCCAATTCTCCCATAAGCCCTGTCTACACCCTTCTCCCATGGTCTCTGTGACTTCTTCTCTTTTTCGCTGTGTAGTGTGATTTCTAGGCTTCAGGTCCATTTATGCCATGTTTACATTGATGCGGTCATCATCTGGTTGTGCTGATGGCTGAAGACAGGCCTGCAGTTCCCAGACTCTTCTATCATCTCCCTGTCCTCCAATGCACTGCCCACTCTTATGGAGCCATAAGCAAGAGGATATTCTTGCTCCTTGTGACAATGGCAGAAAGGAGAGATCATTGGGCTGTGTCATATCTGTTAGTCATAGAAAGACAACTACCATACGATTTCCCTCACTCATGGAAGTAAAGAAACATGTGAAAAAGCAAAAAAAAAAAAAGGGACAGGAAATTCAACTCTAAGCACGCACACAAAATTTGGTGTTTGTTCCAGTCAGGCTAGTCAGAATCTGCGTTTCAGAAAGTCGATCAAATAGGACATTCAATGCAGAAAATGTGGCTGAACGGGATGTAACGTGAGTTTCCACTGAGTTTGAAGGTGAATTGTGATCTGGAATAGAGCAGCTTCATATCTCTTAAAATATCATTTTTAGCATTTTGTGATACACACACACTCACACACACACTCTTAAAAGGGTCTCACAGAAGTTAGGGAACAAGGGAGAAATAGCACTCATGGAAGCAAAATTCAGAAAAAATACCATAAAACACAAAAGCTTAGAGAATCAAAGTACCAAACCGTCCAAACTGTATAAATTAACTCCTTACCTAATTGGAAATAATTAATTAATTAATTGATTTAATGAAAAACCTTATCCAAAATTCCCCTACGCAGAAGTCTGCAAGCAAATCCAATACCGGAGAGAAAATTATAAATTCAAAGACACATATGCACTACCATGAGAAGATCATGAGTCATACATATCTGACATCTCAGGTACTGACATTTGAAGCCGATTTTGAGGCTTTTGAATCAGTCAGCAACCATCTCCCAGCACACAGAAAGCCAGTTTCAAATCAATTCCCTGGTCCACAATTCGAGACATTAAATGTTAATGTCGGCTTTTCTCATCTATTCCCAAAATGTAGGAAGAGAGGACACTATAACTTACAATGTCCAAAGACCCAAATTCACATAAGGACCTTATAGGAAAACCAATTGCATACCATTTTAATCAGTAAGATAATAAAACTAGAATTCATTTCTCTTCTCATTCTTTCTTCCACTCCACGTGAAACGACCTGTTTTGCTTCCTATTCACTATATTTTCTTATATTCGTCAAGACAGCCTTTCATCCATCCTACGTTTTGTGACATAGTGTTCCCTGATTCTTTAATTGCATATACCACCAAGTGCTCATCCTCAAATAAATGCCACACCACCTACATACCCATTATTCAATTCCCTCTTTATGGCAGGTCTTATGCTTCTGTAACACACAGGTGGTCCCCAAAGTCCTGAGTCTCTCCTGGTGCATCTCCCTGTCTGACTACTTCTTCCGTTTTCCCTTACTAATACTCATGTCCATGGTATTCCTCATGGGCCACATAGGAGTGAAGCCATAGGATATTTCCCTTGGTCAGCTTGCATTTTCATTTGGAAATCATCTTTATCCACTACCGCTTAAATGGGTATCTCGGCTCCTTCCACAGTGATGCTAGAGTGGGAAAGACAGGCCATCAATGTTGACCGTTCATTTTCATCTGAGTAAGGACAGTTGCTCAACATGGCTCTCCCCATGACAATGGCATGTAGCATTAACTAATGATTACAAAGAGTGCTGACCAAGGCTCTTTCTTTCGGGGTAACGATCATGAAGAATTTCACTCTCCATGAAGCCATTGCAACCATGTTTCAGGTAATGTCAGGTAGAAAAACCCTTAGTCCCTTGGGACTGGTGTTTCAAGACACTAGCACATAAGGACACGGACAGCACAACGCTTCCCTGCCCTGGCCATTTTCCTGGAATGTGACTCTCCTTCCCTTCTTCCTTTCCTCCCCTTCCAAGCTGATCAAGTACCAAAGGCAGACCTTACACACGAGAAGCCATAGGGAACAGAAGCTAAAAATGCACCCTCATACCCAAGGATATCAAAACTCCCAGATACCTATTGTTAGCCAAGAGGCCTCGATATTGATTGGGATCTCCAGAAATTTCAGAAGAAATAGGAACAACTTGCTCTCTCTGCAGAAATGTTGGTCTAAAGAACATCATTTTCTTTTCTCTTTGTATAGAATGTGGAAGTGGGAAATAAACACAAAAGAGCACCTGAGTTCATGATCAGGCTAACAGGGCTCTTCCTTGTTCCTCCCGAGGACTTTCTACTTAAAGCCATAGGACTCATATGTCAGGAGAATGGGATTTCTGCTTCAGTGAAGTCAGCTTCTGTGACGTCACAAAGCTCTGAGGTCCTAGCAACCACTCCTTACCAAACCATGCCTCATCACTTCATCTGGCTGGAGTAGTCCTGCATCAGCCAGGTGTATCAAAATCACTCTAAACCGCTGGAGCCACCTTGGAATTTACCCAAAAAGCGATTTGGGGTCATCTTCTCCATGGCCAAATTTCGAGTCTTTGCCCTGTGACTGTCACCACCACCCCTCTGGACTCCTGAGAAGGGCAAGAATTCACAATTCCATCTTACAGGCGTAACGTCAAGAAAGGGTCAGGTGTACAAGCATCCTCACATGGAGAACTCCACGCCATATACATGTTCATGATCCTCACACCTATCAGGGTGCTTCTGACCAGGAAAAGCGCCCCTGCCCTCCGTGGAAAGCTCAGAATTAACACCCTCAACGATACCAAAGACCTGTCTGGAGTCTTCCACAGTGAGGACACGAATTTTTATTGCATCTCCAGAAATCGTGCCATAAATGCCTCCTAATTTTCCCAGCTGACCAAACATTAAAGGCAGACCCTACACGATAGACGCTTAGGCCCAGGATGGACTTATCTGTTTGGAGCTCACAGGAGCAAGCACGGAGCATGTTGGAAGAGAACCAATCCCCATGGGAAGCCATCAGAAAAGGTTTTGGCCCTGATTCAGGAATACAACGTGAATCTTAAAAGGTCTCTGTCTTCTCTGTATTTGAAACGCACATTCTGTTATCTACCCTGAAGATAATTCCTTTAGGAAGAAGAGCTCAAGGGGTGTCCAAGGGCTAACTCTTGAGAGATTCTCAGGTGTGTGTGACATGCCCTCTGGGGTTGTGTTGTGGCTGTCCACTCTCCTGTGGTCTCGTCCCCTGTAGAGGCTCTCCTTGCTTTCAGTCAGAGTGTTTGGTGTCTGGGCCAAATATTGTGTTCCTGTAAAATGTGACTTTCAAACCACTCCACAAAACTAAAGACCTGCTGAATTCTGTGGCCAGGTGAGAGGATGTGGGCAGGGCTTTCTTCTAGTCAACATGCAGGATTTCTGTTCTCCTGGGTCTAAGCATCTTGGCCCGACTAAGGCAGTTCCAACAGTGTTCCAGGTTTGGGAATCCGTAATGGAGGTTGGGCAGCTAATGTGCTCAACATCCTGCCTGCAGCCACATCTCAGTCTTGATGCTGGCGGTCTTAGAGCCCACGTATCTTTGGGGCCCATCGAGGCATCTCCAATAACACTGCCCATCACCAATGCACACAAAGAAATATTAATCTTACCAAGGTGTCAGCAGGTATTGTTTCTGATCATGGTTTCCAAGCTGCCTACAGCTGCTTTCTTGATGGTTTCCTCTCCAGGAGATACTCAGTGTTGTCTGGAGGCTATGTCTGCAAAGAATGCTGATCTGGAATCCCCGGGCCTCAGGACCCTTGGGTTGAAAATACTCATGTCATTCAGACACTCTCCTTTTCTCCGCCAACAGCTTTGGGTTAACATACACATTGTGGTTTCTAAGTGTGCTTCTCTCCCCTGGGCTTTTGTCTTTGGCCATCGCTCCCTACCCTCTGAAGAACCAACCGTCCAATTCTCCCATAAGCTCTGTCTACACCCTTCTCCCATGGTCTCTGTGACTTCTTCTCTTTTTCCCTGTGAAGTGTGATTTCTAGACTTCAGGTCCATTTATGCCATGTTTACATTGGTCATCTTCTGGTTATGCTGATGGCTGAAGACAGGCCTGGAGTTCCCAGACACTTCTACAATCTCCCCTCCAAATGCACTGCCCACTCTTATGGAGCCATAAGCAAGGAGGCATTTTTGCTCCTTGAGCCTCGTGGCAGAAAGGGAGAGAGCATTGTGCTGTGTCATATCTGTCAGTCAGAGAAATACAACTACCATACGATTTCACTCACTCATAGAAGTAATGAAACATGTGAAAAAGCATGAAAAAGGTACAGGCAATGAGACTCTAACCAGGCACACAAAATTTGGTGTTTGTCGCAGGCAGGCTAGTCAGAATCTGTCTTTCTAACAGTGGATCAAATGGGATATTCCATGCAGGAATTGTGGCCGAATGGGGTGTAACGTGAGTTTCCACTGTCTTTGAAGGTGAATTGTGATCTGGAATAGAGCAGCTTCATATCTCTTAAAATATCATTTTTAGCATTTTGTGAAACACACACACACACACTCACACACACACTCATAAATAGTCTCACAGAAGTTAGGGAGCAAATGAAGAATAGCACTCATGTAAGCAAAATTCAGAGAAAATACAATAAAACACAAAAGCTTAGAGAAGCAAAGTACCAAACTGTCCAAAGTGGATAAGTTGACTCCTTACCTATCAAGAATTAATTAATTAATTAATTAATTAACTTATTATTGAATTATTTAATTATTACTTAATTAATGAAACAACCTTATCCAAAAGACCCCTACAGAGACGTCTGCCAGTAAATCCAATCCGGAGAGATAATTATAAATTCCAAGACACATATGCACTACCATGACGAGATCATGAGTCATACATATCTGACATCTCAGGTACTGACATTTGAAGCCGATTTTGAGGCTTTTGAAGCAGTCAGCAACCATCTCCCAGCACACAGAAAGCCAGTTTCAAATCAATTCCCTGGTCCACAATTCGAGATATTAAATGTTAATGTCGGCTTTTCTCATCTATTCCCAAAATGTAGGGAGAGAGAACACTATAACTTACAATGTCCAAAGACCCAAATTCACATAAGGACCTTATAGGAAAACCAATTGCATACCATTTTAATCAGTAAGATAATAAAACTAGAATTCATTTCTCTTCTCATTCTTTCTCCCACTCCACGTGAAACGACCTGTTTTGCTTCCTATTCACTATATTTTCTTATATTCGTCAAGACAGCCTTTCATCCATCCTACGTTTTGTGACATAGTGTTCCCTGATTCTTTAATTGCATATACCACCAAGTGCTCATCCTCATATAAATGCCACACCACCTCCATACCCATTACCCAGTTCCCTCTTTATGGCAGGTCTTATGCTTCTGTAACCCACAGCGTGGTCCGCAAAGTACTGAGTGTCTCCTGGTGCATCTCCATATCTGACTTCTTCTCCTTCCGGTTTCCCTTACTACTACTCATGTCCATGGTATTCCTCAAGGGCCACATAGGAGTGAAGCCATAGGATATTTCCTTTGTTATGCTTGCATTTTCATTTGGAAATAATCTTCATCATCATCTTCATAATTATCTTTATCCTCTAGCCCTTAAAAGGGTATCTCAGCTCCTTTCACAGTGATGCTAGAATGGGCATGGCAGGCCATCGATGTTGGCCGTTCATTTTCATCTGAATAAAGAGAGTTGCCCAACATGGCTCTCCCTATGACTATGGTATGTAGCATTATCTAATGATGACAAGGAGTGCTGCCCACGGCTCTTTCTTTTTTTATATATATATACATAAAATGTATTTTTATCCCCAGGTATACAGGTCTGTGAATCACCAGGTTTACACATTTCACAGTACTCACTATAGCACATACCCTCTCCAATGTCCATAACTGCCTCCCCCTCTCTCAAACACACTCCCACCAGCAACCCCCAGTTTTCTTTTTTTTTGTGAGGTTAAGAGTCATTTATGGTTTGTCTCCCTCCCAATCCCATCTTGTTTCATTTATTCTTCTCCTGTCCCCCTAACCCCCCATTTCGCATCTCCATGTCCTCATATGAGGGAGATCATATGATAGTTGTCTTTCTCTGATTGACTTATTTCCCTAAGCATGATACACTTTAGTTCCATCCATGTCATCACAACTGGCAAGATTTCATATCTTTTGATGGCTGCATAGTATTCCATTGTGTATATATACCACTTCTTTATCCATTCATCTGTTGATGGACATCTAGGTTCTTTCCATAGTTTGGCTATTGTAGACATTGCTGCTATAAACATTCGGGTACACATGCCCCTTCAGATCACTGCGTTTGTATCTTTATGGTAAATACCAAGTAGTGCAATAGTTGGGTCACAGCGTAGTTCTATTTTCAACATGTTGAGGAACCTCCATGCTGTTTTACAGAGTGGTTGCATTAGATTGCATCCCACCAACAGTGGAGGAGGGTTCCCCTTCTCCGCATTCTCCCCAGCATCTGTCATTTCCTGACTTGTTAATTTTAGCTGTTCTGACTGGTGTGAGGTGGTATCTCATTGTGGTTTTGATTTGTATTTCCCTGATGCCGAGTGACGTGGAGCACTTTTTCATGTGTCTGTTGGCCCTCTGGATGTCTTCTTTGCAGAAATGTCTGTTCATGTCCTCTGCCCATTTCTTGATTAGATTGTTTGTTCTTTGGGTGTTGAGATTGTTATGTTCCTTATAGATTTTCGACACTAGCCCTTTATCTGATGTGTCGTTTGCAAATATCTTCTCCCATTCTGTCAGTTGTCTTTTGGTTTTGTTAACTGGTTCTTTTGCTGTGCAAAAGCTTTTGATCTTGATGAAATCCCAATAGTTCATTTTTGCCCTTGCTTCCCTTTCCTTTGCTGATGTTCCTAGGAAGATGTTGCTGCGGCTGAGGTCGAAGAGGTTGCTGCCTGCATTCTCCTCAAGGATTTTGATGGATTCTTTTCTCACATTGAGGTCCTTCATCCATTTTGAGTCTATTTTCATGTGTGATGTAAGGAAGTGGTCCAATTTCATTTTTCTGCATGTGGCTGTCCAATTTTCCCAGCACCATTTATTGAAGAGGCTGTCTTTTTTCCATTGGACATTCTTTCCTGCTTTGTCAAATATGAGTGGACCATAGAGTTGAGGGTCTATTTCTGGGCTCTCTATTCTGTTCCATTGATCTATGTGTCTGTTTTTGTGCCAGTACCATGCTGTATTGATGATGACAGCTTTGTAATAGAGCTTGAGTCTGGAATTGTGATGCCACTAACTTTGACTTTCTTTTTCAAAATTCCTTTGGCTATTCGAGGTCTTTTTTGGTTCCATATAAATTGTAGGATAATTTGTTCCCTTTCTTTGAAAAAATGGATGGTATTTTGATAGGGATTGCATTAAATGTGTAGATTGCTTTAGGTAGCATAGACATTTTCACAATATTTATTCTTCCAACCAGGAGCATGGAACAATTTTCCATTTTTTTGTGTCTTCCTCAATTTCCTTCATGAGTACTTTATAGTTTTCTGTGTATAGATACTTAGTGCCTTTGGTTAGGTTTATTCCTAGGTATCTTATAGTTTTGGGTGCAATTGTAAATGGGATTGACTCCTTAATTTCTCTTTCTTCTGTCTTGTTGGTGTAGAGAAATGCAACTGATTTCTGTGCATTGATTTTATATCCTGACACTTTACTGAATTCCTGTACAAGTTCTAGCAGTTTTGGAGTGGAGTCTTTTGGGTTTTCCACATATAGTACCATATCATCTGCGAAGAGTGATAGTTTGACTTCTTCTTTGCCAATTTGGATGCCTTTAATCTCCTTTTGTTGTCTGATTGCTGAGGGTAGGACTTCTAGTACTATGTTGAATAGCAGTGGTGATAATGGACATCCCTGCCCTGTTCCTGACCTTAGCGGAAAAGCTTTCAGTTTTTCTCCTTTGAGAATGATATTTGCGGTGGGTTTTTCATAGTTGTCTTTGACAATATTGAGGTATGTGCCCTCTATCCCTACACTTTGAAGAGTTTTGATCAGGAAGGGATGTTGTATTTTGTCAAATGCTTTTTCAGCATCTAATGAGAATATCATATGGTTCTTGTTCTTTCTTTTATTAATGTGTTGTATCACATTGATTGATTTGTGGATGTTGAATCAACCCTGCAGCCCTGGAATAAATCCCACTTGATCGTGGTGAATAATCCTTTTAATGTACTGTTGAATCTTATTGGCTAATATTTTGGCGAGAATTTTTGCATCTGTGTTCATCAAGGATATTGGTCTGTAGTTCTCTTTTTTGGTGGGATCCTTGTCTGGTTTTGGGATCAAGGTGATGCTGGCCTCATCAAATGAGTTTGGAAGTTTTCCTTCCATTTCTATTTTTTGGAACAGTTTCAGGAGAAGAGGAATCCGTTCTTCTTTAAATGTTTGGTAAAATTCCCCTGGGAAGCCGTCTGGCGCTGGGCCTTTGTTTGTTTGGAGATTTTTGATGACTGTTTCAATCTCCTTACTGGTTATGGGCCTGTTCAGGTTTTCTATTTCTTCCTGGTTCGGTTGTGGTAGTTTATACGTCTCTAGGAATGCATCCATTTCTTCCAGATTGTCATATTTGTTGGCGTAGATCTGCTCATAGTATGTTCTTATAATTGTCTGTATTACTTTGGTGTTAGTTGTGATCTCTCCTCTTTCATTCATGATTTTATTGATTTTGGTCCTTTGTCTTTTCTTTTTGATGAGTCTGGCCAGGGGTTTATCAATCTTATTGATTCTTTCAAAGAACCATCTCCTAGTTTCATTGATTTTTTCTATTGTTTTTTTTTTTTGGTTTCTATTTCATTGATTTCTGCTCTGATCTTTATGATTTCTCTTCTCCTGCTGGGTTTAGGGTTTCTTTCTTGTTCTTTCTCCAGCTCCTTTACGTGTAGGGTTAGGTTGTGTACTTGAGACCTTTCTTGTTTCTTGAGAAAGGCTTGTACCGCTATATATTTCCCTCTCAGGACTGCCTTTGCTGTGTCCCACAGATTTAGAACTGTTGTGTTTTCATTATCATTTGTTTACATGAATTTTTTCAATTCTTATTTAATTTCCTGGGTGACCCATTCATTCTTTAGAAGGATGCTGTTTAGTCTCCATGTATTTGGGTTCTTTCCAGCTTTCCTCTTGTGATTGAGTTCTAGCTTCAGAGCATTGTGTTCTGAAAATATGCAGGGAATGATCCTAATCTTTTGATACCGGATGTGACCTGATTTGTGACCCAGGATGTGATCTATTCACATAGAGAAGGTTCCATGTGCACTAGAGAAGAATGTGTATTCTGTTGCTTTGGGATGAAATGTTCTGAATATATCTGTAATGTCCATCTGGTCCAGTGTGTCATTTAAGGCCTTTATTTCCTTGTTGATCTTTTGCTTGGATGATCTGTCTATTTCAGTGAGGGGAGTGTTCAAGTCCCCTACTATTATTGTATTATTATTGATATGTTTCTTTGATTTTGTTATTAATTGGTTGATATAGTTGGCTGCTCCCACGTTAGGGCCATAGATATTTAAAATTGTTAGATCTTCTTGTTGGACAGACACTTTGAGTAGGAAATAGTGTCCTTCTTCATCTCTTATTGTAGTCTTTGGCTTAAAATCTAATTGATCTTATATAAGAATCGCCACCCCAGCTTTCTTCTGATGCCCATTAGCATGGTAAATTGTTTTCCAACCCCTCACTTTAAATCTGGAGGTGTTTTCGTGTCTAAAATGAGTTTCTTGTAGGCAACATCCTGATGGGTTTTGTTTTTTTTTTATCCATTCTGATACCCTGTGTCTTTTGATTGGGGCTTTACTAACGTTCAGGGTAACTATTGAGAGACATGAATTTAATGCCATTATTAGCCTGTAAGATGACTGTTACTGTATATTGTCTCTGTACCTTTCTGATCTACTACTTTTTGGCTCTCTCTTTGCTTAGAGGACCCCTCTCAATATTTCCTGTAGAGCTGGTTTGGTGTTTGCAAATTCTTTCAGTTTTTGTTTGTCCTGGAAGCTTTTTATCTCTCCTTCTATTTTCAATGATAGTCTAGCTGGATAGAGTATTCTTGGCTGCATGTTTTTCTCGTTTAGTGCTCTGAATATATCATGCCAGCTCTTTCTGGCCTGCCAGGTCACTGTTTTATAAGTCTGCTGCCAATCGAATATTTTTACCATTGTATGTTATAGACTTATTTTCCCAGGCTGCTTTCAGGGTTTTCTCTTTGTCACTAAGACTTATAAATTTTACTATTAGGTGACAGGGTGTGGACCTATTCTTGTTGACTTTGAGAGGGGTTCTCTGCATCTCCTGGATTTTTAGTATATTATTTATTTATTTATTTGACAGAGAGAGAGGTCACAGTAGGCAGAGAGACAGGCAGAGAGAGAGGGAGAAACAGGCTCCCTACTGAGCAGACAGCCCGATGCGGGGCTCGTTCCCCGGACCTTGAGATCGTGACCTGAGCCGAAGTCAGAGGCTTAAACCGCTGAGACACCCATGGGCCAGTCTCCTGGATTTTGATGCTTGTTTCCGTTGCCATATTAGGGAAATTCTCTCTAATAATTCTCTCGAATAGACTTTCTTCTCCCCTCTCTTTCTTCTTCTTCTGGAATCCCAATTATTTTAATGTTGTTTCGTCTTATGGTGTCACTTATCTCTCGAATTCTCTTCTCATGGTCCAGTAGATGTTTGTCCCTCTTTTGCTCGGCTTCTTTATTCTCTGTCATTTGGTCTTCTATATTAGTAATTCTTTCTTCTGCCTCATTTATCCTAGCAGTGAGAGCCTCCTTTTTTATTGCAGTTCATTAATAGCTTTTTTGATTTCTACTTGGTTAGATTTTAGTTCTTTAATTTCTCCAGAAAGGGCTTTTATATCTCCAGAGAGGGTTTCTCTAATATCTTCCATGCCTTTTTCAAGCCCGGTTAGAACATTCAGAATCGTCATTCTGAACTCTTGATCTGACATATTACCAATGTCTGTGTTGATTAGGTCCCTAGCCTTTGGTTCTTCCTCTTGTTTTTTTGTTTGTGGTGATTTTTTCCGCCTTGTCATTTTGTTCAGATAAGAGGATATGAAGGATCAATAAAATACTAAAAGGGTGGCAAAGACCAGAGAAAAATGCGCTGTAACCAAATCAGAAGAGACCCCAAATTTTGGGGGGGAAAGGGTATAAAAAGAGGTTAAGAAAACAAAGAAAAAAATTAAAAAATAAAACAAATAAAGAAAAAGTATAAAAAAGAAAGAAAATATATATACATTTAGATAAACTAGTCAAAAAACGTTAAAAAAGAAAAGGGTAAAAGTTTTAAAAAATTTAGCAGAAGAAGAAAAAAGAAAGAAAAAAAATTGAAAAAAGAAAAAAAAAATTGAATTAACCACAAGACTAAAGAATCATGGGGCGAAAGCCATGAGTTCTGTGCTTTGCTTTCTCTTCCTCTGGAATTGCGCTGCTGTCTTAGGAATTGAACCTGCTTTCCTTGATAGATGAACTTCGTCCTGGCTGGATATTTTGTTGATCTTCTGGGAGAGGGTCCTGTTGTTGTGACCCTCAAGTGTTTTTGCCCGAGGCGGGATTGCACCACCCTTACCGGGGGCCAGACTAAGTAATCGGCTCGGGTTCGCTTTTGGGAGCTTCTGTTCCCTGAAGGCTTTCTGTAGAGTTCTGGATGATGGGAAAGAAAACGGAGGCCTCCCATTCTCTGGCCCAGAGATGCTGAGAGCCCGGGGCCCCACTGCTCAGTGCGCCCCCAGAGGACATCATCCAATCACTAACGTATCCCCAGCCTCTCGCCGCGCTCCACGATCACCCAGCCCGCGACCAGTTCAAGGTAACCCCGAGCTGAGAGTTCAGTCCTCGGCTCTGTCTCTGTAGCTGGCTTCTCTGTTCTAATACCTGTGAGCTCTGCGACACTCTGACACCCCCGATCCTTCTGTGACCCGTGGGACCTGGGGCCACGCTGACCCTGCGTGGGTTTCACCTCTGTTTAGCCTCTGGAGCAATGTCCCTCAGTGGAACAGACTTTTTAAATTCCTGATTTTGTACTCCGTTGTTCCACCGATTGCAGGGAGCCCCTCCCCACGCAGTCTATCTTCCCATCGATTTAGATTCACTTCTCCGCCAATCCTACCTTTCAGAAAGTGGTTGATTTTCTGTTTCTAGAATTGCTGTTCTTCTTTTCTTCTCACTTCTTTTGGATTTGGAGGAGTTTGCAATGTTTAGATAAGCTATTGAGCTGATCTCTTGCTACCTGATGTAGTCTCAGCCTGCTACTTCTCGGCCATCTTGACTCCTCTCCCCAGGGCTCTTTCTTTATGGGTAGCGATCATGCAGAGTTTCACTCTCAAAAAGCCTTTGCATCGGTGTTTAAGTTAATGTCAGGTAGACCGAGCCTTCATCCCTTAGGACTTGTGTTTCATGACCCTAGCAGATAAGGACACGGATAGCACAATGCATCCCTGCCCTGGCAATTTTCTTGGAATCGTGACTTTCCTTCCCTTCTTCCTTCCCTCACCATCCAAGCTAACTAAGCGCCAAACACAGACCTTACACCCAAGAAACCATAGGGAACAGAAGCTAAGAATGGTCCCTCTCACCCAAGGATATCAAAACTCCCAGAGACTTAATGGTAGTAAAGAGGCCTTGCTGTTTATTGAAATCTCTAGAAATTGCAGTGGAAATAGGAAAACCTTGCTCTCTCTGGAGAAATGTTAGTCTAAGGAATGGTATACAGAACATAAAAAACAAAAGCTAAGAGAATCAAAGTAACAAAACCTACAAACTGGATAAGTTAACTCCTTACCTATTAATTAATTACTTAATTAATTAAACAAACATACCTAAAAGACCCCTACACACAAGTCTCCCAGCAAACCAATACTGGAGAGAAAAGGATAAATTCCAAGACACATACGCACGACCATGACAAGATCGTGAGTCATACATATCTGACGTCTCTGGTAAAGATGAAAGCTTTTGAAGCAGTCCTCAAACATCTCCCAAAACACAGAAAGTAAGGTTCAAATCAAATCCCTGTTCCTCAATTCGAGATATTTAATGGAAATGTCGGGTTTCCTCATCTATTCCCAAAATGTAGGAAGAGGGAAGACTCTAATTTACAATGTCCAAAGACCCAATTCACATAAGGACCTTATAGGAAAACAATTGCATACCATTTTAATCAGTAAGATAATAAAACTAGAATTCATTTCTCTTCTCTTTCTTTCTTCATCTCCATGTGAAACAGCCTGTTTTGCTTCCTATTCACTATGTTTTCTTATATTCAGCAAGCCAGCCTTTCATCCATCCTATGTTTTGTGACATAGTGTGCCCTGATTCTTTAATTGCATATACCACCAAGTGCTCATCCTCATACCCATTAACCAGGTCTCACTTTGTGGCAACTCTTATCCTCCTGTAACTCTCAGCCTGGTCCCCAAAGTCCTGAGTGTCTCCTGGTGCGTCTCCCTTTCTGACTTCTTCTCCTTCCATTTTCCCTTACTACTACTCATGTCCATGGTATTCCTCAAGGGCCACATATGAGTGAAGCCATAGGATATGTCCCTTGGTCTACTTGCATTTCATTTGGAAATCATCTTCTTTATCATCATCTTCTTAATCATCTTTATCCACTAGCCCCTAAAAGGGTATCTTGGCTCCTTCCACAGTGATGCTAGAATGGGCATGGCAGGCCATCGATGTTGGCCGTTCATTTTCATCTGAATAAAGAGCGTTGCTCAACATGGCTCTCCCCATGACTATGGCATGTAGCATTAACTAATGCTGTCAAGGAGTGCTGACCAGGGCTCCTTCTTTTTGGGTAGAGATCATGCAGAGTTTCACTTTCCATGAAACATTTTGAATGGCATATAAGGTAATGTCAGGTAGACAGAGCCTTCATCCCTTAGGGCTGATGTTTCAGGACACTAGCAGAAAAGGACACGGAAAGCACAACGAATCCCTGCCCTGGCAATTTTCCTGGAATTGTGACATTCCTTCCCTTCTTCCTTCCCTCACCTTCCTAGCTGACCAAGCACCAAAGGCAGACCTTACACCTGAGATACCATAAGGAACAGAAGCTAAGAATAGACCCTCTCACCCAAGGATATCAAACCTCATAGAGACCTAATTGGAGCCTCGCTGTTGATAGAGATCTCTAGAAATTGCAGTGGAAATAGGAATGCCTTGCTCTCTCTGGAGAAATGTTGGTCTAAAGAATGGTATACAGAACATCGTTTTCTTTTCTTTGTATATAAAGTGGAAGAGGGAAAGAAACAGAAAAGGCCACCTGAGTTCATGATCAGGCTCACATGGCTCTTTCTTATTCCTTCCCATGTCTTTCTACTTAAAGCCATAGGACTCATATGACATGAGAATTGCACTGCTGCTTCAGAAATCAGCTTCTGTGACATCACAAAACTGTGAGGTCCTAACAACCACTCCTCACCAAACAATGCCTCAACACTTCACCTGGCTGGA
Organism: Meles meles; assembly: GCF_922984935.1. Taxonomy (NCBI): domain Eukaryota; kingdom Metazoa; phylum Chordata; class Mammalia; order Carnivora; family Mustelidae; genus Meles; species Meles meles. The sequence goes on along the minus strand of NC_060088.1, from coordinate 31,020,629 downwards.
GTAGTTCTGGGTCAGCCAGGAATATCAAAACCACTCCAAACAGCTGGAGCCACCTGGGTATTTCACCAATACAGTTTTTGGAGAGTATTGGGGCCATCTTCCCCATGGCTGATTTTGTAGACTTTCCCGTGTTTGTCACCACCACCACTCTGGACTACTCAGAAAGGCAATAATCCACAATTCCATCTTACCCATGTAAGGTCAAGAAAGAGTCAGGAGTACAAGCAGCCTCACAAGGAGAACTCCACGCCATACAAATGTTCATGGTCCTCACACACTATCAGGATGCTTCTGACCAGGAAAAGCGCCCCATGAACTCTGAGTAAAGCTCAGAGTTAACACCCACAACCATAACAAAGACATGCATGGAATCTTCAACAGTGAGGTCAAGAGTTCTTCTTGCATGTCCAGAAATAATGCCATAAATGCCTCCCCATTTTCCCAGCCTACCAAACATTAAAGGCAGACCCTACACTCTCGACACTTAGGCCCAGGACGTACTCATCTGTTTGGAGCTCACAGGAGCATGCACGGAGCTGTTTGGAAGAGAACCAATACCCATGTGAAGCCATCGGAAAAGGCTTTTGGGCCAGTTTCAGGAATACAATGTGGCATTTACAAAAAGTCTCTATCTTCTCTGTATTCGAAACCTGCACTCTGTTATCTAAACTGAAGATAATTTCCTTAGGAAAAAGAGCTCATGGAGTGCCCAAGGGCTGGCACTTGAGAGAGTCTCAGGTGTGTGTGCCATGCCCTCTGGGATTGTGTTGTGGCTGTCTACTCTCCTGTGGGCTCGTCCTCTGCAGAGGCTCTCCTTGCCTTCCATTCAGAGTGTTTGGTGTCTGGCCCAACTGTATGAGGTTAAGCTTCGTTGGTCTTGTGTGTCTGGAAACCTACTTTCAACCCACTCCACAAAACTTAAGGCCTGCTGAATTCTGTGGCCAGGTGAGAGGATGCAGGCAGGGCTATCTTCTTGTCCCCTGCAGGATTTTCTGTTCTCCTGGGACTAAGCATGTTTGACTGAAGAAGGCAGTCCCAACAGTGTTCCAGGTTTTGGAATCTGTGATTGCATGTTGTGCAGCTAATGTCCTCACCATCCTGCCTGTGGCCATTCACAGTCTGAATGCTGGCAGTCGTATAGTCCAAATTTCTTTTACGCCCATGGAGGCATCTCCACCAACACTGCCCATCATGAATGCACACAAAGAAATAATAATCTTATCACGGTGTCAACAGGTATTGTCTCTGATCATGGTTTCTTAGATGTCTGCACCTGGTTGCTTGCTGGTGTCCTCTCCAGGAGATACACAGTGTTCTGCAGTTCTGGAGTCTTTCTCTGCAAAGCATGCTGATCTGGAATCCCTGGGCTTCAAGACCCTTGGGTTGCAAGAGCTAATGCCATTCAGACACTCTGCTTTTCTCCCGCAACAGCTATGGGTCAACATTCAAATTGTGGGTTTTAAGTGTGCTCCTCTCCCTATTGATCCCTGCCCTCTGACGTACCCATCGTCCAATTCTCCCATAAGCCCTGTCTACACACTTCTTCTATGGTCTCTGTGACTTCTTCTCTCTTTCACTCTGGAGTGTGATTTCTAGGCTTCAGGTCCATTTATGCCATGTTTCCATTTATGTGGTCATCTTCTGGTTGTGCTGATGGCTGAAGACATGCCTGAGCTCGCAGACACTGCTATTGTCTCACTCTCTTCCAGGTGCACTGCGGACTCTTATGGAGCCCTAATTAAGAACCCATTCTTGAGGAGTCAAGATGGCGGGGAAGTAGGAGAAGGCACCATTTCAACCTGTACCCTAAAGTGAACTGATTACCTACCAAAGAACAAATTATTGCGGGTGGTAATAGTGGTAACCTGGGCAGTTAGGGACAGGGACCTAAGTCCCCAGACCCAGGACAGCCTCCCCTGGTGCTGAGCCGGAGAAAGTGCGGCTGAGAAATCAGGTCTCTGTCCTTGAGCCACCAGTGCGCCTGAACGCCAGCACACCCAAAAAGGAGTGGTGTCGGGCTCCCATGAAGGGCTGGGAACCTGGCCAGTGGCAATCCTGAAACACACGTGTCCCAAACCCTCCCTTGGGATAGGTGCTCATAGGTGCTAGCCTGGAGCTCTGGCATCCAGAAAAACCAGACATTCCCAGCCTGGGACAACGGGAAAATCTCAGTGTGCGATCTCTGTTCGGAACCTCTCTGGCGGTCTGGAGCTGCCCAGAAAGCCACCGCTGCCCTGGTTTTGGGTACAACGAGGAGCTCCCGCATCCCCAGGGACAGTGGCTCAGAACCGACTCTGCCAGCAGCGTTTTCAAAACATTCTGAGGTTTCTCTCTGAGAGGGAGTTCGGGGAGCAGTTTACTCTCCTCTAAACCTCCAAAAACCATCAAAAGCTGTCAAGGCGAGAGAAAGCAGATGAAAGAACATAAAAACCCCCAGAGAACAAAGGGCTGAAAAAAAAAAAAAGAGTTTCCTCAGAGCTCACCCCCTTGAGGGGAGCGGGAGGACCTAACTTAGGGAACATCATTGTCTGAAAACCCACGTGGCAGGTCCCTCCCCAGAAAACCAAACAGGAAGGAAGAAAAAAAAGACTACAAGAGAACAACCACCACTACTTCATAAATACAGCTTTTATTTTTAACTCTTTACCAATATTCTGGTTCTTTTTTTTAAATACATACAGATAATTTTTTAACCTATTTACCACCACACGGAGATGTCCCGTACATCAAATTCTTTAATAACCTTCTAACCTGAACGTTTTGATACATACACCCGTGTTTTTCTTTTGCTTTTCTATGTTTTTAATTCTTTTTAAATTTTAACTTAGTTTAGTCTTTTTTAATTTTTATTTTCTACTATACATATAGAGTTAAACTTCAAGGTAATCCCCTTTCCCCCATCAATGCTACCACTATAGGCAAACCAGTTTCTAATCCCCCCTGTAACTTGGGAAAGTTGAGTCCCTTAACAAAAACATCAAGATACCTTCAGGAAGAATCAAAATAAACTTCCTCACCCACACTGAGAATTTATAACCACTCTCCCAATTTTTCCTTCTGTCAGTGTTTCTGTGAATTTGCGTTTATCCTGATAATATATACATCTTATACTTGGGGTTCTTTCTGATGAGGTTCTTCCCTTTTTTTGCTTATATATACATTTTTTCTTCTCTTGTCATATACTTTTATCAGTCTTTTTGTTTGTGTGTTTTTGTTTGTATACTTCATAAATCTTACCTTGTGGCCCATTTGGGCTGAGCCTTCTCTTTCATCTTCCCTTTTTTTCCTATCTCTTTCTCTCTCTCTCTCTCTCTTTTTAATGTCTCGAATTGTGGACCATGGAATTGATTTGATTGATTTGATTGATTGATTTGATTGACCATGGAATTGAATTGATTTGATTGATTGATTTGATTGACCATGGAATTGAATTGATTTGAACCTGGCTTTCTGTGTGTTGGGAGATGTTTGAGGACTGCTTCAAAAGCCTCAAAAGCTGCTTCAAACGTCATTATCTGAGACGTCAGATATGTCTGACTCATGATCTTGTCATGGTAGTGCGTTTGTGTCTTAGAATTTATCCTTTTCTCTCTGCTATTGCATTTGCTGGCAACTTCTGTGGAGGGGTGTTTTAGGTAAGGTTGTTTAATTAATTAATCAATTAATTAATTAATTAATTCTTGATGGATAAGGATTTAACTTATCAGGTTGGACGGTTTGTTACTTTGACTCTCCTAATTTTTTTATGGTATTTTCTCTGAATTTTGCTTCCATGAGTGCTATTTCTCACTTGCTCCCTAAATTCTGTGGGACTCTTTTAAGTGTGTGTGTGTATATGTGTGTGTTGGTGTTTGTCTGTGTGTGTCTGTGTGTGTGTCTGTGTTTCATAAAATGCTAAAAATGACTTTTTAAGAGATATGAGGCTGCTCTATTCCAGATCACAGTACACCTTCAAACAGTGGAAACCCACATTACATCCCATTCATCAAAATTTCCTGCATTGAATATCACATTTTATCCACTATTAGAAACGCAGATTCTGACTAGCCTGCCTGGAACAAACACCAAATTTTGTGTGCCTGGCTAGATTCTAATTGCCTGTCCCTTTTTCTTGCTTTTTCATATGTTTCCTTACTTCCATGAATGAGTGAAATCGTAGGGGATTTGTCTTTCTGTAACTGACAGAGATGACACAGCCCAATGCTCTCTCACTTTCTGTCACATGTTGCAAGGAGCAAGAATGATTTCTTGCTTATGGCTCCTACGAGTATGCAGAGCATTTGGAGGAAAGGGAGATGGTAGAAGTGTCTGGAAGCTCCAGGATTTTCTTCATCCATCAGCACAATCAAAAGATGACCACATCAATATGAACATGGCATAAATGGACCAGAAGCCTAGAAATCACACTCCACAGTGAAAGAGAGAAGAAGTCACAGAGACCATGGGAGAAGGGTGTAGACATGGCTTATTGGAGAATTGTACGGTTGCTTCTTCTGAGCGTAGGAGCCCTGGCCAAAGACAAAGGCCCAGGGGAGAGGAGCACACTTAGAGCCCACAATTTAAATGTTGACCCATAGCTGTTGGCGGAGAAAGGTGAGTGTCTGAAGGACACGAGTTCTTGCAACCCAAGGGTATTGAGGTCCTGGGATTCCAGATCAGCATGCATTGAAGACAGAGACTCCAGAGAACACTGTGTATCTCCTGGAGAGGACATCAGAGAGCAACCATGTGCAGACAGGGTGGAAACCATGATCAGAGACAATACCTGGTGACACCTTGGTAGGATTGTTATTTCTTTGTGTGCATTTGTGATGGGCAGTGTTGGTGGAGATGCCTCGATGAGCGCCAAAGATACTGGGGCTCTCAACTCTATGGTCAAATAATCTTTGACAAAACAGGAAAAATATACAATGGAAAAAAGACAGTCTCTTCTACAAATGGTGCTGGGAAAACTGGACAGCAATATGTAGAAGAATGAAACTCAACCATTCTCTTACACCATACACAAAGATAAACTCTAAATGGTTAAAAGACCTCAGCGTGAGACAGGAATCCATCAGCATCCTCGAGGAGAACATAGGCAGTAACCTCTTTGATATCAGCCACAGCAACTTCTTTCAAGATATATCTCCAAAGGCCAAGGAAACAAAAGCAGAAATGAACTTTTGAGTCTTCATCAAGATCAAAATCTTCTGCACAGCAAAGGAAACAGTCAACCATACAAAAAGTCAACCCACTGAATGGGAGAAGATATTTGCAAATGACAGTACAGGCAAAAGGTTGATATCCAGGATCTATAAAGAACTTCTCAAACTTAACACACAAAAAATAGATAATCCGATCAAAAAATGGGCAGAAGATATGAACAGACACTTCTCCAACGAAGACATACAAATGGCTATCAGACATATGAAAAAATATTCATTATCACTAGCGATCAGGGAGATTCAAGTTAAAACAATACCAGATAGAATGGACAAAATTAGCAAGACAGGAAACAACGAGTGTTGGAAGGATGTGGAGAAAGGGGAACCCTCTTAAACTCTTGTTGGTAATGCAAGTTAGTGCCGCCACTTTGGAGAACACTGTGGAGATTCCTAAAGAAATTAAGAATAGAGCTACCCTATGACCCTGCAATTGCACTGCTAGGTATTTACCCCAAAGATGTTTATTTCATTACCCCAAAGATGCAATGTTTATTGCAGCAATGGCTACGTTCGCCAAACTGTGGAAAGAAACAAGATGCCCTTCAATGGTTGAATAGATAAGGAAGATATGATACATCAACACAATGGAGTATTATCTCTCCTTCAGAAAGGAGGAATACCCAACTTTTGTAGCAACATGGACGGGACTGGAAGAGATTATGCTGAGTGAAATAAGTCAAGCAGAGAGAGTCAAGTATCATATGGTCTCACTTATTTGTGGAGGATAACAAAGAACATGGAGGACATGGGGAGATGGACAGGAGAGGGAGTTGAGGGAAACTGGAAGGGGAGATGAACCATGAGAGACTATGGACTCTGAAAAACAACCAGAGTGTTTTGAAGGGGCGGTGTGGGAGGTTGAGAAATCAGGTGGTGGGTAATAGGGAGGGCACGTACTGCATGGAGCACTGGGTGTGATGCCAAATCAATGAACACTGTTATGCTGTAAAAAAAAAAAAAAAAAAAAAAAAAAAAAAAATTAAGGAAAAAAAAAAAGATACTTGGGCTCTATGACCTCCAGCATCAAGACTGAGAAGTGGCCTCAGAGAGGAAGGTGAGGATATTAGCTGCCCAACTTGCAATCATGGATTCCTAAACCTGGAACACTGTTGGGACTGCCTTCTTCAGGCCACGTTGCTGAGTCTCAGGAGAACAGAAATTCCTGCAGTATTAGTAGTGTAGGACAAAGAAGCTCCTTACATACAGAGGAAAGCCCATTAGAATAACGTCAGACCTTTCCACAGAGACCTGGCAAGCCAGGAAGGGCTGGCAAAATATATTCAGAATACTAAATGAGAAGAACATGCAACAACGAATACTCTACCCAGCAACACTGACATTTAAAATGGATGGAGAGATAAAGAGTTTCCAAGACCGGCAAGTCTTAAAAGACTATGCAACCACCAAGCCGACACTGCAGGAAATATTAAGGGGGGTCCTATAAAAGAGAAAAAATCCTAAGAATATACTTGAACAGAAATATAGAAACAATCTACAGACAGAAAGACTTCAAAGGCAACACGATGTCAATAAAAACCTATCTCTCAATAATCACTCTCAAGGTGAATGGCCTAAATGCACCCATAAACAACACAGGGTTGCAGATTGGATAAAATGACAGGACCATGCATATTTTGTCTACAAGAGACCCATTTTGAACCTAAGGATACACACAGACTGAAAGTGAAGGGATGGAGAAGCATCTTTCATGCCAATGGGCCTCAAAAGAAAGGCTGGGGTAGCGATTCTCATATCAGATAAATTAGATTTTAAACTAAAGACTAGTCAGAGATACAGAAGGACACTACATAATTCTTAAAGGGACTATCCGCCAAGATGATCTAACAATTGTGAATATCCATGCCACCAATATGGGAGCACCCAATTACATAAGAAAACTATTAATCAAGATAAAGAGTCATTTTGATATGAACACAATAATAGTAGGAGATCTTAATACGCCTCTCTCAGAAATAGACAGATCATCGAAGCAGAAAATTAATAAAGAAATAAGAGCATTGAATGAAACATTGGACCAGATGGACCTCATAGACATATACAGAACATTCCACCCTAAAACAACAGAATACTCATTCTTCTCAAGTGCACATGGAACCTTCTCCAGAATAGACCACATACTGGGTCACAAACCAGGACTCAACCGATACCAAAAGACTGATATTATTCCCTGCATATTCTCAGATCACAATGCTTTGAAACTGGAACTCAATCACAAGGAAAAGTTCAGAAGGAACTCAAACACCTGGAAGCTAAAGACTACCTTGTTTAAGAATGCTTGGATCAAACAGGAGATCAAAGATGAACTTACACAATTCCTGGAAACCAATGAGAATGAAGACACTTCAGTCCAAAACCTATGGGATACAGCAAAGGCGGTTGTAAGGGGGAAATACATAGCCATCCAAGCCTCCCTCAAAAAAAATTGAAAAATCCAGAATACACCAGCTGTATCTACAGCTTAAAGAAATGGAGAATCAACAACAATCCCTTTGGAATTCTACCAAACTTTCAAAGAAGAAATAACACCAATTATCCTGAAGCTGTTCCAAAAAATTGAAGCAGAAGGAAAACTTCCAGACTCTTTTTATGATCCCCAAACCAGGCAAAGACCCTACCAAAAAGGAGAATTTCAGACCAATATCACTGATGAATATGGTTGCAAAGATTCTCAACAAGATCCTAGCAAACAGGATCCAGCAGCACATTCAAAAGATTATCCACCATTACCAGGTGGGATTCATCCCTGGGTTGCAAGTTTGGTTCAACATTTGCAAATCAATCAATGTGATAGAACAAATCAATAAGAGAAGAGAGAAGAAACACATGGTCCTCTCAATTGATGCAGAAAAAGAATTTGACAAAATCCAGCATCCGTTCTTGATGAAAACGCTTCAAAGTATAGGGATAGAGGGAACATTCCTGAACTTCATAAAATCTATCTATGAAAGAACCACAGCAAATACAATCCTCAATGGGAAAAAGCTTGCAGCCTTCCCACTGAGATCAGGAACAGGACAAGGATGCCCCCTCTCACCACTCTTGTTCAACATAGTATTAGAAGTTCTAGCAATGGCAATCAGACAACAAAGAGAAATAAAAGGTAACCAAATTGGCAAAGAAGAAGTCAAACTCTCTCTCTTCACAGATGACATGATTCTTTATATAAAACCCCAAAGACTCCACCCCCAAACTACTAGAACTCATAAAGCAATCCAATAACGTGGCAGGACACAAATTCAACGTACAGAAATCAGTGGCTTTCTTATACACTAACAATGAAAATACAGAAAGGGAAATTAGAGAATCGATTCCATTTACTATAGCACCAAGAACCATAAGATACCTGGGAATAAAGCTAACCAAAGAGGTAAAGGACCCGTACTCGAGGAACTACAGAACACTCACGAAAGAAATTGAAGAAGACACAAAAAGATGGAACACTGTTCCATGCTCTTGGATTGGAAGAATAAACATTGTTAAAATGTCTATACTGCCTAGAGGAATCTATACTTTTAATGCCATTCCGATCAAAATTCCACCGGTAGTTTTCAAAGAGCTGGAGCAAATAATGCTAAAATTTGTATGGAATCAGAAGAGACCCCAAATTGCTAAGGAAATGTTGAAAAACAAAAACAAAACTGGCGGCATCTTGTTACCCGATTTCAAGCTTTACTACAAAGCTTGAAATCTATCACCAAGACAGCGGGGGTACTGGCATAAAAACAGAAACATAGACCAGTGGAATAGAGTGGAGAGCCAAGTTATGGACCCTCAACTCTATGGTGTAATAATCTTCGACAAAACAGGAAAAATATTCAATGGAAAAAAGACAGTCTCTTCAATAAATGGTGCTGGGAAAACTGGACAGCGATATGTAGAAGAATGAAACTCGACCATTCTCTTACACCGAACACATAGATAACCTCGAAATGGATAAAAGACCTCAACGTGAGACAGGAATCTATCAGAATCCTAGAGGAGAAAATAGGCAGTAACCTCTTCGATATCAGCCACAGCAACTTCTTTCAAGATATGTCTCCAAAGGCCAAGGAAACAAAAGCAAAAATGAACTTTTGGGACTTCATCAAGATCAAAAGCTTCTGCACAGGAAAGGAAACAGTCAAAAAAAAAAAAAAAAAAGAAACCCCACGGAATGGGAGAAGATATTTGCAAATGACAGTACAGACAAAAGATTGACATCCAGGATCTATAAAGAACTTCTCAAACTCAACACACACAAAACAGATAATCATATCGAAAAATGGGCAGAAGATGAACAGACATTTCTGCAAAGAAGATAAACAAATGGCTATCAGACACATGAAAAATGTTCATCATCACTAGCCATCAGGGAGATTCAAATTAAAACAACATTGAGATACCACGTGACACCAGTTAGAATGGCCAAAATTAGCAAGATAGGAAACCACGTGTGTTGGAGAGGATGTGGAGAAAGGGGAACCCTCTTACACTGTTGGTGGGAATGCAAGTTAGTGCAGCCACTTTGGAGAACAGTGTGGAGATTCCTGAAGAAATTAAGAATAGAGCTTCCCTATGACCCTGCAATTGCACTGCTGGGTATTTACCCCAAAGATGCAGATGTAGTGAAAAGAAGGGCCATCTGTACCCCAATGTTTATTGCACCAATGGCTATGGTCGCCAAACTGTGGAAAGAACCAAGATGCCCTTCAATGGATGAATGGATAAGGAAGATGTGGTACATATACACAATGGAGTATTATGCCTCCATCAGAAAGGATGAATACCCAACTTTTGTAGCAACATGGACGGGACTGAAAGGAATTATGCTGAGAGAAATAAGTCAAGGAGAGAGTCAAGTATCATATGGTCTCACTTATTTGTGGAGCATAACAAATAACATGGAGAATATGGGGAGATGGAGAAGAGAGGGAATTGAGGGAAAGTGGAAGGGGAGATGAACCATGAGAGACTATGGACTCTGAAAAACAACCAGAGGGTTTGAAGGGGCGGGGGGAGTGGGAGGTTGAGGAACCAGGTGGTGGGTAATAGGGAGGGCACGTACTGCATGGAGCACTAGGTGTGATGCCAAAACAATGAACACTGTTATGCTGTAAATAAACAAATAAACAAAAAAAATAATAAAAAGAAGGCATTCTTGTTCCTTGTGACATGTGGCAGAAACAGAGAGAACATTGGGCTGTGTCATATCTGTCATTTATAGAAAGACAACTACCATACAATTTCACTCACTCATGGAAGTAAAGAAACATGTGAAAAAGCAAGAAAAAGGGACAGGCAATGAGAAACTAACCAGACACTCAAAATTTGGTGTTTGTTCCAGGCAGGCTACTCAGAAATAGCCTTTCTAAAAGTGGATCAAATGGGACATTCAGTGCAGGAATTGTGGCCGAATGGGGTGTAACGTGAGTTTCCACTGTGTTTGAAAGTGAACTGTGATCTGGAATAGAGCAGGTTAATATGTCTTAAAATATCATTTTAAGCGTTTTGTGAAACACACACACACACACACACACACACACACACACACACATACACACACCCCAAACACTATTAAAAGGGGTCCCACAGAAGTTAGGGAGCAAGTGAGGTATACCACTCATGGAAGGAAAATTCAGGGAAAATACCATAAAAAAAACAAAGCTTAGAGAATCAAAGTAACAACCCACCCAAACTGGATAAGTTAACTCCTTACCTATCAAGAATTAATTAATTAATTCATTAATTATTAAAAGACTTTACCTAAAAGACCCCTACAGAAAAGAATGCCAGCAAATCCAATACCAGAATGAAAAGTATAAATTCCAAAACACATACGCACTACCATGACAAGATCATGAGTCATATATATCTGCCGTCTCAGGTAATGACTTTTGAAGCAGCTTTTGAGGCTTTAGAAGCAGTCCTTAAAGATCTCCCAAGACACAGAAAGCTATGTTCAAATCAGTACCCTGGTTCACAATTCGAGACATTTAAGGATAATGTCGGCTTTTCTCATCTATTCCCAAAATGTAGGAAGAGGGAAGACTCTAATTGAAAATGTCCAAAGACCCAATTCACATAAGGACCTGATAGGAAACCAATTACATACCATTTGAATCAGTAAGATAATAAAACTAGAATTCATTTCTCTTCTCATTCTTTCTTCATCTCCATGTGAAATGGCCTGTTTTGCTTTCTATTCGCTATTTTTTTTCTGATATTCAGCAAGCCAGCCTTTCATCCATCCTACGTTTTTTGACATAGTGTTCCCTGATTCTTTAATTGCATATGCCACCACATGCTAATCCTCATATAATGCCACACCACCTCCATACCCATGAACCAGGTCCCTCTATATGGCAGGACTTATCCTCTTGTAACCCTCAGCTTGGTCCCCAAAGTCCTGAGTCTCTCCTGGTGTGTCTCCCTGTCTGACTTCTTCTCCTTCCCTTTTCCCTTACTACTACTCATGCCCATGATATTGCTCATAGGAGGGAAGCCATAGGAAATTTCCCTTGGTCTGCTTGCATTTTCATTTGGAAATCATCTTCTTTATCATCATCTTCATAATCATCTTTATCCACTAGCCCTTCAAAGGGTATCTTGGCTCCTTCCACAGTGATGCTAGAGTGGGCATGGCAGGCCATCGATGTTGGCCGTTCATTTTCATCTGAATAAAGAGCGTTGCTCAACATGGCTCTCCCCATGAATATGGCATGTATCATTAACTAATGATGACAAGGAATGCTGCTGAGGGCTCTTTCTTTCGGGGTAGCGATCATGCAGATTTTCACTCTCCATGAAGCCTTTGCAACGGTGTATAAGGTAATATCAGGTAGACAGAGCCTTCATCCCTACGACTGGTGTTTCAGGACACTAACAGATAAGGACTCAGACAGCACAACGCATCCCTTCAATGGCAATTTTCCTTGAATTGTGACATTCCTTCCCTTCTTCCTTCCCTCAAACTAAAGCTGACCAAGCACCAAAGGCAAATCTTACACCCAGAAACATTAGGGAATAGAAGCTAAGAATGCACCGTCTCACCCAAGGATATCAAACCTCCCAGAGACCTAATGGTAGCCAGAGGCCTCGCGGTTGATTGAGATCTCTAGAAATTGCAGTGGGAATAGGAAGGCCTTGCTCTCCCTGGAGAAATGTTGGTCTAAAGAATGGTATACAGAACATCGTTTTCTTTTCTCTTTGTATAGAACGAGAAAGTGGGAAAGAAACAGAAGAAACCACCTGAGTTCATGATCAGGCTAATAGGGCTCTTTCTTGTTCCTTCTCAGGTCTTTCTACTTAAAGCCATAGGACTCATAAGTCATAAGAATGGGATTGCTGCTTCAGTACAGTCATCTTGTGATGTCACAAAGCTCTGATGTCCTAGCAACCACTACTCACCAAATCATTCCTCATCTCTTCACCTGGCTGGAGTAGTTCTGGAGTATCAAAATAATTCCAAACCGCTGGAGTCGCCTGGGTATTTCCCCAAGATAGTGTGTGAAGCGATTTGGGGTATCTTCTCCGTGGCCAAATTTGTAGTCTTTGGCCGGGAGTGTCACCATCACCCCTCTGGACTCCTGAGAGAGCACGAATCCACAATTCCATGTTACCCACGGAACGTCAAGAAAGTCAGGAGTATAAGCAGTCTCACACGGGGAACTCCACGCCATAAACATGTTCATTGTCCTCAAACCCTATCAGGATGCTTCTGACCAGGAAAAGCGCCCCCCGCCCTCCGAGGAAAGCTCAGAGTTAACACCCGTAACCTGACCAAAGACCTGTCTGGAGTCTTGAACAGTGACAACACGAGTTCTTCTTGCATCTCCAGAATTCGTGCCATAAAGGCCTCCCTAATTTCCCAGCTGGCCAAACATTAAAGGCAGACCCTACACCCTAGAAGCTTAGGCCAAGGACGGATTCATCTGTTTGGAGCTCAAAGGAGCAAGCAAGGAATGTGTAGGAAGATAACCAATACCCATAGGAAGGCATTTGAAAAGGCTTTTGAGCCAGTTTCAGGAATACAACGTGAATCTACAAAAGGTCCATGTCTTCTCTGTATTTGAAACGCACCTTCTGTTATCTAACCTGAAGATAATTTCTTTAGGAATAAGAGCTCAGGGAGTGCCCAGGGCTGGCACTTGAGAGAGTCTCATGTGTGTGTGACATGCCCTCTGGGGTTGTGTTCTGGCTGTCCACTCTCCTGTGGGCTCGTCCCCTGTGGATGCTCTCCTTGCCTTCCATTCAGAGTGTGTGGTGTCTGGGACAAAAATGGTGAGGTTAAGCTTCGTTGGTCTGGTGTGTCTGTGAAACGTGATTTTTAACCCACTCCACAAAAATTAAGGCCTGCTGAATTCTGTGGCCAAGATAAGAAGATGTGGCAGGGCTTTCTTCTTGTCTCCTGCAGGATTTTCTGCTCGCCTGGGACTAAGCATCATAGCCTGAAGAAGGCAATCCCTACAGTGTTCCAAGTTTGGGAATCCGTGATTACAGGTCGGGCATCTAATGTCCTCACTGTACTGCCTGTGGCCACTTCTCACTCATGATGCTGGCGGTCGTAGAGCCCAAGAATCTTTGGCGCCCTTCGAGGCACCTCCACCAACACTGCCCATCACCAATGCACACAAAGAAATAAATAATCTTACTACGGTGTCAACAGTTATTGTCTCTGATCATGGTTCCAGGCTTTCTGCCCCTGGTTGCTTGCTGGTGTCCTCTCCAGGAGATACACAGTGTTCTCTGGAGTCTATGTCCACAAATCATTCTGATCTGGAATACCCGGGCTTCAAGTGCTTGGGTTGCAAGAACTCGTATCCTTCAGACACTCTCCTTTACTCCGCCAACAGCTATGGGTCAACATTCAAATTGTGGGTTCTAAGTGTGCTCCTCTCCCCTGGGCCTTTGGCTTTGGACATGACTCCATGCCCTCTGAAGCACCAACTGTCCAATTCTCCCATCAGCCCTGTCTACACCCATCTCCCATGGTCTCTGTGACTTCTTCTCTCTTTCGCTGTGGAGTGTGATTTCTAGGGTCAGGTCCATTTTTGCCATGTTTACATTGATATGGGCATCTTCTGGTTGTGCTAATGGCTGAAGACAGGCCTGGAGCTCCCAGACACTTCTACCATCTCCCTGTACTACAAATGCACTCTGGAAACTTATGGAGACATAAGCAAGAAGGCATTCTTGCTCCTTGTGACATGTGGCAGAACGGGAGAGAGCACTGAGCTGTGTCATATCTGTCAGTCACAAATAGACAACTCCCATACAATTTCACTCACTCATGGAAGCAAAGAAACATGTGAAAAAATCAAGAAAGAAGGACAGACAATTATATTCTAACCAGGCACACAAAATTTGGTGTTTGTTCCAGGCTGGATATTCAGTATCTGCCTTTCTAAAAGTGGATCAAATGGGACATTCAATGCCCGAAATTTGGCCGAACGAGTTGTAACGTGAGTTTCCACTGTTTTAGAAGGTGAATTGTGATCTGGAATAGAGCATCTTCATGTCTCTTAAAATATCATTTTTAGCTTTTTGTAAAACAGACACCCCGGCCCCCAACCCCCACACACACACTCTCTTAAAGGAGTCCCTCAGAAGTTAGGGAGCAAGTGAGAAATAGCACTTATGGAATCAAAATTCGGAGAATGTAGCATAAAAAACAAGCTTACAGAATCAAAGTAACAGACCGTCCAAACTGGATAAGTTAACTCCTTACCTATCAAGAATTAATTAACTAATTAAATAATTATTTAAACAACATTACCTAAAAGACCCCTAAACAGAAATCTGCCAGCAAATCGCATACCGGAGAGAAAAGGATAAATTCCAAACACATATGCACTACCATGACAAGTTCAATGGTCATACATATCTGATGTCTCAGGTAATGACTTTTGAAGCAGCTTTTGAGGCTTTTGAAGCAGTCCTCAAACATCTCACAACACACAGAGAGCCAGGTTCAAATCAATTCCCTGGACCACAATTCGAGACATTTAATGCTAATGTCGGCTTTTCTCATCTATTCACAAAATGTACAAAGAGGGAAACTCTAATTGACAATGTCCAAAGACCCAATTCACATAAGGAACTTATAGGAAACCAATTGCATACCATTTTAATCAGTAAGATAATAAAACTAGAATTCATTTCTCTCCTCTTTCTTTCTTCTTCTACCCATGAAACGACCTGTTTGCTTACTATTCACTATAGTTTCTTATATTGGGCAAGCCAGGCTTACATCCATTCTACGTTTTTTGACATAGTGTTTCCTGATTCTTTAATTGCATATACCAACAAGTGCTCATCCTCATAAAATGCCAAACCACCTCCATACCCATTATCCCATTCCATCTTTATGGCATCTTATCCTCCTGTAACCCTCAGCTTGGTCCCCAAATTCCTGAGTCTGTCCTGGTGCGTCTCCCTCTCTGACTTCTCCTTCCATTTTCCCTTACTACTACTCATGTCCATGGTATTCCTCATGGGCCACACAGGAGTGAAGCCATAGTATATTTCCCTTGGTCTGTTTGCATGTTCATTTGGAAATCAACTTCTTTATCATCATCTTCATAATCATCTTTATATACTAGGACTTAAAAGTGTATCTCGGCTCCTCCACAGTGATGCTGGAGTGGACTTGGCAAGCCATCGATGTTGGCCGTTAATTTTCATCTGAATAAAAAGAGGAGCTGTACATGGCTCTCCCCATCACTATGGCATGTAACATTAACTAATGATGACAAGGAGTGCTGACCAGGGCTCTATCTTTTGGGGTAGCGATCATGCAGAATTTCACTCTCCATGAAGCCTTTGCAACGGTGTTTAAGGTAATGTCAGGTAGACAGAGCCTTAATCCCTTGGGACTGGTGTTTCAGGACACTAGCAGATAAGGACACGGACAGCAAAATACATCCATGCCCTGGCAATTTTGCTGGAATTGCGACTTTACTTCCCTTCTTCTTCCCTCACCTTAAAAGCTGACCAAGCACCAATGGCAGAACTTACACCGAAGAAACCATAGGGAACAGAAGCTAAGAACGGACCCTCTCACCCAAGGATATCAAACTTCTGAGAGACCTAATGGTAGCCAAGAGGCATCACGGTTGATTGAGATCTCTAGAAATTGCAGTGGAAATAGGAACACCTTGCTCTCCCTGGAGAAATATTGGTCTAAAGAATGGTGTACAGAACATCGTTTTCTTTTCTCTTTGTATAGAATGTGGAAATGGGAAAGAAACAGAAAAGACCAGCTGCGTTCATGATGAGGCTAACAGGGCTCTTTCTTTTTCCTTCGCAGATCTTTCTACTTAAAGCCATAGGACTGATATGTCATGAGAATGGGATTGCTGCTTCAGTGAAGTCAGCTTCTGTGACGTCACAAAGCTCTCAGATCCTAGCAACCACTACTCACCAAACAATGCCTCAACACTTCACCTGGCTGGAGGAGTTCTGGGTCAGACAGGAGTATCAATATCACTCCAATCTGCTGGAGACGCCTGGGTATTTCCCCAAGACAGTGTGTGAAGCGATTTAAGGTCACCTTCTCCATGGCGGGAATTGTAGTCTTTGGCCGGGACTGTCACCAAAACCCCTCTGGACTCCTGAGAGTGGTAGGAATCGACAATTCCTTCTTACCCACGTAAGGTCAAGAAACAGTCAGAAGTACAAGCAGCCTCACACGGGGAACTCCTCGCCATACACATATTCATGCTACTCACACACTATCAAGATGCTTCTGACCAGGAAAAGCGCCCCCCCCGTTCTCCGAGGAAAGCTCCGAGTTAACACCCGCAACCATACCAAAGACATGTCTGGAGTCTTCAACAGTAAGGACACGAGTTCTTCTTGCATCTCCAGAAATCGTGCCATAAATGCCTCCTATTATTCCCAGCTCAGCAAACATTAAAGGCAGACCCTACACCATAGAAGCTTAAGCCCAGGACAGACTCATCTGTTTGGAGCTCACAGGAGGAATCACGGAGCATGTTGGAAGAGAACCATCCCCATGTGAAGCCATCTGAAAAGGCTTTTGGGAATGATTCAGGAATACAACGTGAATGTACAAAAGGTCTCTCTTCTCTGTATTTGAAACGCGCCTTCTGTTTTCTACCCTGAAGTTAATTTCTTAGGAAAAAGAGCTCATGGAGTGCCCAAGGACTGGCACTTGATAGAGTCTCAGGTGTGTGTGACATGCCCTATGCAGTTGTGTTGTGGCTGTCCACTCTCCTGTGGGCTCGTCCTCTGTGGAGTCTCTCCATGCCTCCATTCAGAGTGTGTGTGGTGTCTGGGACAAAAATGGTGAGGTTAAGCTTCGTGGGTCTGGTGTGCCTGTGAAACGTGGCTTTCAACCCACTCCACAAAACTTAAGGCCTGCTGAATTCTGTGGCCAAGATGAGAAGATGTGTGCAGGGATTTCCTCTAGTCCCCTGCAGGATTTTCTGTTCTCCTGGGAATAAGCAACATGGCCTGAAGAAGGCAGTCCCAACATTGTTCCAAGTTTGGGAATCCGTGATTGCATGTTTGGCAGCTAATGTCCTCACCGTCCTGCCTGTGGCCACTTCTCAGTCTTCATGCTGGCAGTCATAGAGCCCAAGTATCTTTGGCGCCTTTTGAGACACCTCCACCAACACTGCCCATCACCAATGCACCCAAAGAAATAATAAACTTACCACGGTGTCAACAGATATTTTCTCTGATAATGGTCCAAGGATGTCTGCAACTGGTTGCTTGCTGGTGTCTTCTCCTTGAGATACAGTGTTCTCTGGAGTCTATTTCCACAAATCATTCTGATCTGGAATACCTGGGCCTCAAGTACTTGGGTTGCAAGAACTCTTGTCTTTCAGACACTCTCCTTTTCTCCGCCAAAAGCTATGGGTCAACGTTCAAATTGTGGGTTCTAAGTGTTCTCCTCTCCCCTGGGCCTTTGTCTTCGGACATGCCTCCCCGCCCTCTAAAATACCAACAGTCCAATTCTCCCATAAGCCCTGTCTACACCCTTCTCCCATGGTCTCTGTGACTTCTTCTCTCTTTCGCTGTGGAGTGTGATTTCTAGGGTCAGGTCCATTTATGCCATGTTTACATTGATATGGTCATCTTCCTGTTGTGCTAAAGGCTGAAGACAGGTTTGGAACTCCCAGACACTTCTACCATCTCCCTGAACTCCAAATGCACTGCCGACTCTTATGGAGCCATAAGCAAGAAGGCCTTCTTGCTCCTTGTGACATGTGGCAGAACGGGAGAGAGCACTGAGCTGTGTCATATCTGTCAGTCACAAAACGACAGCTCCTATATGATTTCACTCACTCATGGAAGCAAAGAAACATGTGAAAAATCAAGAAAGAAGGACAGACAATTATACTCTAACCAGGCACACAAAAAATGGTGTTTGTTCCAGGCAAGGTAGTCAGAATCTGCGTTTCTAAAAGTGGATCAAATGGGACATTCAATGCAGGAAATTTGGCCGAACAGTATGTACCGTAGTTTCCACTGTTTTGGAAGGTGAAATGTGATCTGGGATAGATCATTTTATCAATTTATCAAAATGATAAAAATATCATTTTTAGCGTTTTGTGAAACAGACACACACACACACACACACACACACACACACACACACACACACACTCTCTTAAAGGAGTCCCTCAGAAGTTAGGGTGCAAGGGAGGAATAGCACTCATGGAATCAATATTCAGAGAAAATACCATAAAAAACAAAGCTTACAGAATAAAAGTAACAAACCTTCCAAACTGGATATGTTAACTCCTTAACTATCAAGAATTAGTTAAATAATTAACTAATTATTTAAACAATATTACCTAAAAGACCCCTACACAGAAATCGCTGCAAAACCAGTACTGGAGTGTAAAGGATAAATTCCAAGATACATACACACTACCATGACTAGTTCATGAGACATACGTATCTGATGTCTCAGGTAATGACTTGTGAAGCAGCTTTTGAGGCTTTTGAAGCAGTCCTCAAACATTTCCCAACACACAGAAAGCCAGGTTCAAATCACTTCCCTAGTCCACAATTCATGACATTTAATGGTCATGACGGCTTTTCTCATCTATTCCTAAAATGTAGGATGAGGGAAGACTCTAATTTACAATGTCCAAAGACCCAATTCACAAAGGGACCTTAGAGGAACCCAATTGCATACAATTTTAATCAGTAAGATAATGAAACTAGAATTCTTTTCTCTTCTATTTCTTTCTTCATCTCCATGTGAAACAAACTGTTTGCTTTCTATTCACTATATTTTCTTATATTCGGCAAGCCAGCCTTTCATCCATCCTACGTTTTTTGACATAGTGTTCCCTGATTCTTTAATTGCATAAACCTCAAAGTGCTCATCCTCATATAATGCCACACCACCTCCATACCCATTAAGAACTTCCCTCTTTATGGCATGTCTTATCCTCCTGCCACCCTCAGCTTGTTCCCCAAAGTCCTGGTGTGTCTCCCTGTCTGCCTTCTTCTCCTTTCGTTTTCCCTTACTACGACTCAAGTCCATGATATCCCTCACTTGCCACATATGAGTGCAGCCATAGGATATTTCCCTTGCTCTGCTTACATTTTCATTGGGAAATCATCTTCTTTATGGTCATCTTCATAATCATCTTTATCCTCTAGCCGTTAAAAGGTATCTCGGCTCCTTCCACAGGTATGTTATAGTGGACAAGGCAAGCCATCGATGTTGGCCGTTAATTTTCATCTGAATAAATTGAGTTGCTCATCATGGCTCTCGCCATGACTATGGCATGTAGCGTTAACTAATGATGACAAGGAGTGCTCACCAGGGCTCTTTTTTTAAGGGTAGCGATCATGCAGAATTTCACTCTCCATGAAGCCTTTGCAACGATGTTTAAGGTAATGTCAGGTAGACAGAGCATTCTGTGCCTCTGTTGGGACTGGTGTTTCAGGACACTATCAGATAAGGACACAAACAGGGCATCTCTGCCCTGGGAATTTTCCTGGAATTGTGACTATCCTTCCCTTCTTCCTTCCCTCACCTTCCAAGCTGACCAAGCAACAAAGGCAGACCTTACATATGGAAAACCAGAGGGAACAGAATCTACGATTGGACCCTCTCACACAAGGATATCCAACCTCCCAGGGACCTAATGGTAGCTAAGAGGCCTCGCTGTTTATTGAGATTTGTAGAAATTGCAGTGGAAATAGGAACACCTTGCTCTCTCTGGAGAAATGTTGGTCTGAAGTTTGGTATACAGTACATCGTTTTCTTTTCTCTTTGTATAGAAATTGGAAGTGGGAAAGAAACAGAATAAACCAACTGTCTTCATGATCAGGCTAACAGGACTCTTTCTAGTTCCTTCCCAGGTCTTTCTACTTAAAGCCATAGGACACATATGTCATGAGAATGGGATGGCTGCTTCAGTGAAGTCAGCTTCTGTGACGTCACAAAGCTCTGAGGTCCTAGCAACCACTCCTCACCACACCATGCCTCAATATTTCACCTGGGTCGAGTAGTTCTGGGTCAGCCAGGAGTATCAAAATCACTCCAATCTGCTGGAGCCACCTGGGGATTTCCCCAAGAAAGTTTGTGAAGCGATTTGGGGTCACCTTCTCCATGGCCAATTAGTAGTCTTTTCCCGTGACTGTCACCACCACCCCTCTGGACTCCTTTAAAGAGCAAGAGTCCACAATTCCATCTTACCCATGTAAGGCCAAGAACGAGTCAAGAGTACAAGCAGACTCACACTGGGAACTCCACCCTATTCACATGTCCATGGTCCTCACACCCTATCAGGATGCTTCTTTTCTTTTTTTTATTTTTTTTATTTTTCTGTTTTTAATCTTTTTTATTTAATTAATTTATTTTTTCAGCATAACAGTATTCATTGTTTTTGCACAACACCCAGTGCTCCATGCAATACGTTCCCTCCATATTACTCACCTCCTCTTCCCCCTACCTCCCACCCCCGACCCTTCAAATCCTCAGGTTGTTTTTCAGATTCCACAATCTCTTATGGTTCGCCTCCCCTTCCAATTTTTTTTTAATAAACATATAATGTATTTTTATCCCCAGGGGTACAGGTATGTGATTCGCCAGGTTTACACACTTCACAGCACTCAAGATAGCACATACCCTCCCCAATGTGGATAACCCCCTCCCCCTCTCCCAACCCCACCTCGCCCCAGCATCACCCAGTATGTTCTGTGAGATTAAGAGTCAATTATGATTTGTCTCCCTCCCAATCCCATCTTGTTTCATTTATTCTTCTCCTGTCCCCCTATCCCCCCATGTCGCATCTCCATGTCCTCATATCAGGGTTATCATATGATAGTTGTCTTTCTCTGATTGACTTATTTCCCTAAGTATGATACCCTCTAGTTCCATCCATGTCATCGCAAATGGCAAGATTTCATTTCTTTTGATGGCTGCATAGTATTCCATTGTGTATATATACCACTTTTTCTTTATACATGCATCTTTTGATGGAAATCTAGGTTCTTTCCATAGTTTGGCTATTGTAGACATTGCTGCTATAAACATTCAGGTACACGTGCCCCTTCGGATCACTGCGTTTGTATCCTTAGGGTAAATACCCAGTATTGCAACTGCTGGGTCATAGGGTAGTACTATTTTCAACATTTTGAGGAACCTCCATGCAGTTTTCCAGAGTGGTTGCAACAGCTTGCATTCCCACCAACAGTGGAGGAGCCTCCCCTTTCTCCGCATCCTCGTCAGCAATTGTCATTTCCTGACTTGTTCATTTTAGTCATTCTGACTGGTGTGAGGTGATATCTCATTGTGGTTTTGATTTGTATTTCCCTGATGCCGAGTGACGTGGAGCACTTTTTCATGTGTCTGTTGGCCCTCTGGATGTCTTCTTTGCAGAAATGTCTGTTCATGTCCTCTGCCCATTTCTTGATTGGATTGTTTGCTCTTTGGGTGTTGAGTTTGCTAAGTTCCTTATAGATTTTGGATACTAGCCCATTTATCTGATGTGTCGTTTGCAAATATCTTCTCCCATTCTGTCAGTTGTCTTTTGGTTTTGTTCACTGTTTCCTTTGCTGTGCAAAAGCTTTTGATCTTGATGAAATCCCAATAGTTCATTTTTTCCCTTGCTGCCCTTTCCTTTGCCGATGTTCCTAGGAAGATGTTGCTGTGGCTGAGGTCAAAGAGGTTGCTGCCTGCTTTCTCCTCAAGGGTTTTGATGGATTCCTTTCTCACATTGAGGTCCTTCATCCATTTTGAGTCTATTTTTGTGTGTGATGTAAGGAAGTGGTCCAATTTCATTTTTCTGCATGTGGCTGTCCAATTTTCCCTGCACCATTTATTGAAGAGGTTGTCTTTTTTTCCATTGAACATTCTTTCCTGCTTTGTCGAAGATGAGTTGACCATAGAGTTGAGGGTCTATTTCTGGGCTCTCTATTCTGTTCCATTGATATATGTGTCTGTTTTTGTGTCAGTACCATGATGTCTTGATGATGACAGCTTTGTAATAGTGCTTGAAGTCCGGAATTGTGATGCCACTAAATTTGGCTTTCTTTTCCAATATTCCTTTTGCTATTCGAGGTCTTTTCTGGTTCCACATAAATTTTAGGATTATTTGTTCCACTTCTTTGAAAAAAATGGATGGTATTTTGATAGGGATTGCATTAAATGTGTAGATTGCTTTAGGTAGCACAGACATTTTCACAATATTTATTCCTCCAACCAGGAGCATGGAACATTTTTCCATTTGTTTGTGTCTTCCTCAATTTCTTTCATGAGTGCTTTATAGTTTTCTGTGTATAGATTCTTAGCATCTTTGGTTAGGATTATTCCTAGGTATCTTATAGTTTTGGGTGCAGTTGTAAATGGGGTTGACTCCTTAATTTCTCTTTCTTCTGTCTTGTTGGTGTACAGAAATGAAACTGATTTATGTGCATTGATTTTATATCCTGACACTTTACTGAATTCCTGTACAAGTTCTAGCAGTTTTGGAGTGGAGTCTTTTGGGTTTTCCACATATATTATCATATCTTCTGCGAAGAGTGATAGTTTGACTTCTTCTTTGCCATTTTGGATGCCTTTAATCTCCTTTTGTTTTCTGATTGCTGAGGCTAGGACTTCTAGTATTATGTTGAATAGCAGTGTTGATAATGGACATCCCTGCCATGTTCCTGACCTTAGCGGAAAAGCTCAGTTTTTCTCCATTGAGAATGATATTTGCGGTGGGTTTTTCATAGATGTCTTTGACAATATTGAGGTATGTGCCCTCTATCCCTACACTTTGAAGAGTTTTGATCAGGAAGGGATGCTGTACTTTGTCAAATGCTTTTTTAGCATCTATTGAGAATATCATATGGTTCTTGTTCTTTCTTTATTAATGTGTTCTATCACATTGATTGTTTTGCCGATGTTGAATCAACCTTGCAGCGCTGGAATAAATCCCACTTGATCGTGGTGAATAATCCTTTTAATGTACTGTTGAATCCTATTGGTTAATATTTTGGTGAGAATTTTTGCATCTGTGTTCATCAAGGATATTGGTCTCTAGTTCTCTTTTTTGGTGGGATCCAAAAGCCCCACTCCTCAGTGCGCCCCCAGAGGACAGCACTAAATCACTCCCATATCCCCAGCCTCCAGCCGTGCTCCGAGCTCACCCAGCCTGCGACAAGTTCAAGGTTACCCCGACCTGAGAGTTCAGTTCTCGGCTCTGTCTCTATAACCGGCTTCACTGTTCTAATACCTGATAGCTCTGCGACACTCCGACACCCCTGATCCTTGTGTGACCCTTGCAGGATCTGGGTCCACGCTGACCCCAAGTGGGCTTCACCCCTGTTTAGTCTCTGGAGCAATGTCCCTCAGTGCAACAGACATTAAAAAGTATTGATTGTGTGCTCCGTTGCTCCAGAGCTTGCCGGAAGCTGGCTCCTCCCCTGCGGACTATCTTTCCGTCGTTTTAGATTCACATCTACGGAGTCCTACCTTTCAGAAAATGGTTGATTTTCAGTTTCTAGAATTTCTCTTCTTCTTCTCTTCGAACTCCCATTGGATTTGTAGGTGTTTGCAATGTTTAGAAAAAGCTATTGAGCTGATCACCTGCTACCTGAGGTAGTCTCAGCCTACTACTTCTCCGTCATCTAGACTCCTCCACACAGTCAGGATGCTTCTGACCAGGAAAAGCGCCCCACGCCCTCCCAGGAAAGCTCAGAGTTAACATCGGCAAGCATACCAAAGACATGTCTGGAGTCTTCAATAGTGAGGACAGGTGTTCTTCTTTCATCTCCAGAAATCGTGCCATAAATGCCTCCCAATTCTCCCACAGACCCAAACATTAAAAGCAGACCTTACACCCTAGAAGCTTAGGCCCAGCACGGACTCATCTGTTTGGAGCTCACAGGAGCAAGCACGGAGCATGTTGGAAGAGAACCAATCCCCATGTGAAGCCATCTCAAAGGCTTTTAGGCCAGTTTTAGGAATACATCGTGAATCTAAAAAAGGTCTCTGTCTTCTGTGTATTCAAAACCCGCACTCTCTTTTCTAAACTGAAGATAATTTACTTAGGAAGAAGAGCTCATGGAGTGTCCAAGGGCTGGCACTTGAGAGAGTCTCAGGTGTGTGTGACAGGCCTTCTGGTGTTGTGTTGTGGCTGTCCATTCCCCTGTGGGCTCGTCCTCTGCAGAGGCTCTCCTTGCCTTCCATTCAGAGTGTGTGGTGTCTGGGCCAAATATGGTGAGGTTAAGCTTCGTGGGTGTGTTGTGCCTGTGAAACGTGAACTTAAACACATTCCACAAAATTTAAGGCCTGCTGAATTCTGTGGCTAGGTGAGAGGATGTGAGCATAGCATTCTTCCAGTCCCCTGCAGGATTTTCTGTTCTCCAGTGATTAAGCAAAGTGGCCTGAAGAAGGTAGTCACAAGTGTTCCAGGTTTGGTGTTTGGTGATTGCAGCTAATGTCCTCACCGTCCTGGCTATAGCCACTTCTCAGTCTTGATGCTGGCGGTTGAAGAGCCCAAGTGTCTTAGGCGCCCATAGAGGCATATCCACCAACACTTCCCATCACGAATGCAACACAAAGAAATAATAATCTTACCATGGTGTCAACAGGTATTATCTCTGACCATGGTTTCCATATTGTCTGCACATGGTTGCTTGCTGGTGACCTCTCCAGGAGACTCAGTGTTCTCTGGATTTTTTGTCTTCAAAGCATGCTGATCTGGTATCCCTGGGCCTCAAGTCCTTGGGTTTCAAGAACTCGTGTCCTTCAGACACTCTCCTTTACTCAGGCAACAACTATGGGTCAACATTCAAATTGTGGGTTCTAAGTGAGCTCCTCACCCCTGGGCCTATGTCTTTGTTCATGACTCCCTGCCTCTGAAGCATCAAACGTCCAATTCTCCCATAAGCCCTGTCTACATCCTTCTCCCATGGTCTCTGTGACTTCTTCTCTCTTTCGCTGTGGACTGTGATTTCTAGGATTCAGATCTATTTATGCCCTGTTTACATTGATGTGCTCTTCTTCCAGTTGTGCTGATGGCTAAGACAAGCCTGGAGCTCCCAGAAACGTCTACCATCTCCCTGTCCTGCAAATACACTGTGGACTCTTATGAAGCCATAAGCAAGAAGGCATTCTTGCTCCTTGTGACATGTGGCAGAAAGGGAGAGAGCATTGTGCTGTGTCATATCTGTCAGTCACAGAAAGACGACTACCATACAATATCACTCACTCATGGAAGTAAAGAAACATGGGAAAAAGCAAAAAAAAAAAAAAGGGACAGGCAATGAGACTCGAACCAGGCACACAAAATTTGGTGTTTGTTCCAGGCAGGCTAGTCAGAATCTGCATATCTAAATGTGGATCAAATGGAATATTCCATGTAGGAATTGTGGCCAAATGGGGTATAATGTGAGTTTCCACTGTGTTTTAAGGTGAATTGTGATTTGGAATAGAGCAACTTCATATCTCTTAAAATATCATTCTTAGCATTTTAGGAACACACACACACATAACCAAAACACACACACACTCACAAACACACTTAAAAGAGTCCCACATAAGTTAGGGAGCAAATTAGGAATAGCACTAATGCAAGCAAAATTCAGAAAAAATACCATTAAAAAAAAAAGCTTAGAGAATCAAAATAAAAACCGGTCCAAACAGGATAAGTTAACTCCTAACCTATCAAGAATTAATTAATTAATTAATTAAACAACCATACCTAAAAGACCCCTACACAGAAGTTTGCCAGCAAATCCAATACCGGAGAGAAAAGGATAAATTCCAAGACACATATCCACTACCATGACAAGATCATGAGTCATACATATCTGACGTCTCAGGTAATGACTTTGAAGCAGCTTTTGAGGCTTTTTTTTAATTCGTTTATTTGTTTATTTACAGCATAACAGTGTTCATTTTTTTGGCATAACACCCAGTGCTCCATGTAGTTCGTGCCCTCCCTGTTAAACACCACCTGGTTCCTCAACCTCCAACCAACCCCCCCGCCCCTTCAAAATCCTCTGGTTGTTTTTCAGAGTCCATAGTCTCTCATGGTTCATCTCCCTTTCCAGTTTCCCTAAACTCCCTCTCCTCTCCATCTCCCCATGTCCTCCAAGTTCTTCGTTATGCTCCACAAATAAGTGAGACCATATGATACTTGACTCTCTCTGCTTGACTTATTTCACTCAGCATAATTTCTTCCAGTCCCGTCCATGTTGCTACAAAAGTTGGGTATTCATCCTTTCTGATGGAGGCATAATACTCCACTGTGTATATGTACCACATATTCCTTATCCACTCATCCGTTGAAGGGCATCTTGGTTCTTTCCACAGTTTGGCGACCATAGCCATTGCTGCAATAAACATTGGGGGAAGAGTTGGCCCTTCTCTTCACTACATCTGTATCTTTGGGGTAAATACCAAGCAGTGCAATTGCAGGGTCATAGGGAAGCTCTATTCTTAATTTCTTCAGGAATCTCCACACTGTTCTCCAAAGTGGCTGCACTAACTTGCATTCCCACCAACAGTGTAAGAGTGTTCCCCTTTCTCCACATCCTCTCCAACACACGTTGTTTCCTGTCTTGCTAATTTTGGCCATTCTAACTGGTGTCACGTGGTATCTCAATGTGGTTTTAATTTGAATCTCCCTGATGGCAAGTGATGATGAACATTTTTTCATGTGTCTGATAGCCATTTGTATGTCTTCGTTGGAGAAGTGTCTGTTCATATCTTCTGCCCATTTTTCGATATGATTACCTGTTTTGTGTGTGTTGAGTTTGAGAAGTTCTTTATAGATCCTGGATATCAACCTTTTGTCTGTACTGTCATTTGCAAATATTTTCTCCCATTCCGTGGTTGCCTTTTTGTTTTGTTGACTGTTTCCTTTGCTGTGAAGAAGCTTTTGATCTTGATGAAGTCCCAAAAGTTCATTTTCGCTTTTGTTTCCTTGGCCTTTGGAGAAATATCTTGAAAGAAGTTGCTGTGGCTGATATCAAAGAGGTTACTGCCTATGTTCTCCTCTAGGATTCTGATGGATTCCTGTCTCACGTTGACCCCTCCACTCTAGTATGACAGCAAATCCAATACTGGAAAGAAAATGATAAATTCCAAGACACAGACGCACTACCATGACAAGATCATAAGACATACATATCTGAAGTCTCAGGTATTGCCTTTTGAAGCAGCTTTTGAGGCTTTTGAAGCAGTCCTCAAACATCTCCCAACAAACAGAAAGCCAGGTTCAAATCAATTCCCAGGTCCACAATTCGAGACATTTAATAGTAATGCGGGCTTATCTCATCTATTCCCAAAATGTAGGAAGAGGGAAGACTCTAATTTACAATATCCAAAGACACAATTTATATAAGGACCTTATAGGAAACCGATTGTATACAATTCTAATATGTAAGATAATAAAACTAGAATTCATTTCTCTTCTCTTTCTTTCTTCAACTCCATGTGAAACAGCCTGTTTTGCTTTTTATTCACTATTTTTACTTGTATTCGGCAAGCCAGCCTTTCATCCATCCTACGTTTTTTGACATAGTGTTCCCTGATTCTTTATTTGCATATACCACCACGTGCTCATCCTCATATAATGCCACACTACCTCCATACCCATGAACCAGTTCCCTCTTTATGGCAGGACTTATCCTCCTGTAACCCTCAGCTTGGTCCCCAAATTCCTGTGTCTGTCCGGGTGCATCTCCCTGTCTGAATTCTTCTCCTTCCGTTTAACCTTACTACAACTCATGTCCATGGTATTCCTCATGGACCACAAATTAGTGAAGACATGGATATTTCCCTTGGTCTGCTTGAATTTTCATTTGGAAATCACCTTTTTTATCATCATCTTCATAATCATATTTATTCACTAGCCCCTAAAAGTTTATCTTGTCTCATTCCACAGTGATGCTAGAGTGGGCATGGTAGGCAATCGATGTTGTTGGTTCATTTCATCTGAATAAAGAGTTGATCAACATGACTTTCCTCAAGACTATAGCATGTTGCATTAACTAATGATGACATGGAGTGCTGACCAGGGTTCTTTCTTTAGGGGTAGCTTTCATGCAGCGTTTCACTCTCCATGAAGCCTTTGCAACGGTATTTAAGGTAATGTCAGGTAGACAGAGATTTCATCCCTTGGCAATGGTGTTTCAGGAAACTAGAAGATAAGGACAGGGACAGCACAACGCATCCCAACCCTGGCAATTTTCCTGGAATTGTGACTTTCCATTTCTTCTTCCTTCCCTCACCTTCCAAGCTGACCAAACATCAAAGGCAGAGAAACCATAGGGAAGAGAAACTAAGAATGCACACTCTCACCCAAGGATATCCAACCTCCCAGAGACCTAATGTTAGCCAAGAGGCCTCGGTGTTGATTTAGATCTCTAGAAATTGCAGTGGAAATAGAAACACCTTGCTCTGTCTGGAGAAATATTTGTCTAAATAATGATATACAGAACATTGTTTTGTTTTCTCTTTGTACAGAAAGTGGAAGTTGGAAAGAAACAGAAAAGACCACCTGAGTTCATGATCAGGCTAGCGGGGCTCTTTTTTGTTCCTTACCAGGTCTTTCTACATAAAGCCGTAGGACTCATATGTCAGGAGAATGGGATTGCTGCTTCAGTGAAGTCAGCTTCTGTGACGTCACAAACCTCTGAGGTCCTAGCAACCACTTCTCTCCAAACCACAACTCATCACTTCACCTGGCTGCAGTAGTTCTGGGTCAGCCAGGAGTATCAAAATCACTCCAAACCTCTGGAGCCACCGGGGTATTTCCCCAAGACAGTTTGAGAAGCGATTTAGGGTCACTTTGTAGTCTTTGGACGTGACTGTCATCACCATCCCTCTGGACTATTGAGGAGGGCAAGAATCCACAATACCCTCTTACCGACGTAACATTAGAGAGTCAGGAGTACAAGCAGCCTAACACGGGGAACTCCACGCCATACACATGTTCATGGTCCTCACACCCCAACAGGATGCTTCTGACCAGGAAAAGCAACCCCCGTCCTCCGAGGGAAGCTCCTAATTAACACCCGCAACCATACAAAAGTCATGTATGGAGTCTTCAAGAATGAGGACACGAGTTCTTCTTGCATCTCCAGAAATCGTGCCATAATGTGTCCAATTTTCCCAGCTGACCAAACATTAATTGCAGACCCTATATCCTAGAAGCTTAGACCCAGGACGGACTCATTTGTTTGGAGATCACCAGAGCAAGCATGGAGCATGTTGGAAGAGAACCAAATCCCATGTGAAGCCATTGAAAAAAGCATTCAGGCCAGTTTCAGAATAAATCGTGAATCTTTCAAAGATCACAGTCTTCTCTGTTTTCGAAACACGCATTCTGTTAGCTACCGTGAAGATTGTTTCTTTAGGAAGAACAGCTCATGGATTGCCCAAGGGCTGCACTTGAGAGTGTCTCAGGTATGTGTGACATGTCCTCTGGGGTGGTGTTGTGGCTGTCCACTCTCCTGTGGGCTCGTCCTCTGCAGAGGCTCTCCTTTCCTTCCATTCAGAATGCTTCGTGTCTGGGCCAGATATGTTGAGGTTAAGCTTCGTGGGTCTGGTATGCCTGTGAAACGTGACTTTCAAACCAATCCACAAAACTTAAGGCCTGCTGAACTCTGTGGCCAGCTGAGAGGATGTGGGCAGGGCTTTCTTTTAGTCCCCTGCAGGATTTCCTGTTCTCCTGGGACTAAGCAACGTGGCCTGAAGAAGGCAGTCCCAACAGTGTTCCTGGTTTGGGAATCCGTGATTGCAGGTTGTGCAGCTAATGTCCTCACCGTCCTGCCTGTGGCCACTTCTCAGTCTGAATGCTGGCGTTCTTAGAGTCCAAGTCTCTTTGGCGCCCATCGAGGCATCTCGACCAATAATGCCCACCATGAATGCACACAAGGAAATAATAATCTTACCATGATGTCAATAGGTATTGTCTGTGATCATGGTTTCCATGCTGTCTTCACCTGGTTGCTTGCTGGTGTCCTCTCCAGGAGATACACAGTGTTCTCTGGAGTCTATGTCTGCAAAGCATGCTGATCTGGAGTCCCCGGGCGTCAAGATCCTTGGGTTGCAAGAACTCGTGTCGTTCACACACTCTCCTTTTCCCCAGCAACAACTATGGGTCAGCATTCAAATTGTGGGTTCTAAGTGTTCTCTTCTCTCCAGGGCCTTTGTCTTTGGCTATGGCTCCCTGCCCTCTGAAGCACCAACCATACAATTCTCCCATAAGCCTTCTCTACCCTTCTCAGATGCTCTCTGTGACTTCTTCTCTCTTTCATTGTGAAGTGTGATTTCTAGGCTTCACGTTCATTTATACCACGTTTCCATTGATGTGGTCATCTTCTCATTTTGCTGATGGCTGAAGACAAGCCTTGAGCTCCAAGACACTTCTAGAGACTCCCTGTCCTCCAGATGCACTGCGGACTCTTGTGGAGCTCACAGGAGCAGGAGCATGTTGTGAGAGAAATAATCCCCAAGTTAAGCAATCTGAAAAGGCTTTTGGACCAGTTTCCAGATTATAACGCGAATCTACAAATGGACTTTGACTTCTCGGTATTCAAAAAAAGCATTCTGTTATCTACACTGAAGACAATTTCTTTAGGAAGAAGAGCTCATGGAGAGCCCAAGGACTGGCACTTGAGAGAGTCTCAGGTGTGTGTGACATGCCCTCTGTGGTTGTTTGTGGCTGGCCTCTCTCCTGTGGGTTCATCCTATGTCGAGGCTCTCCTTGCCTTCCCTTCAGAGTGTGTGGTGTCTGGGCCAAATATGGTGAGGTTAAGCTTCGTGGGTCTGGTACTCCTGTGAAACGTGACTTTCAACACACTCCACAAAAATTAAGGCCTGCTGTATTCTGTGGCCCGGTGAGAGATGTGGGCATGGCTTTCTTCTAGTCCCCAGCAGGATTTTCTCTTCTCCTGGGACTAAGCAAGGTGGCCTGAAGAAGGCAATCCCAATAGTGTTCCAGGTTTGAGAATCAGTGATTGCAGTTTTGGCAGCAATGCCCTAACCTTCCTGCCTGTGGCCACTTCTCAGTCTGAATGCTGGGGGTCATAGGGTCCAAGTTTCTTTTGCGCCCATCGAGGCATCTCTACCAACACTGCCCATCATGAATGCACACAAAGAAATAATAATATAGTCCCGGTGTCAACAGGTATTGTCTGTGATCATGGTTTCTTGGATGTCTGCACCTGGTTGCTTGCTGGTGTACTCTCCAGGAGATACACAGAGTTTTGCAGTTCTTGAGTCTCTGTCTGCAAAGCATGCTGATCTGGAATACCTGGGCTTCAAGACCCTTGGGTTGTAAGATCTAATGTCATTCAGACACTCTCTTTTTCTCCGCCAAAAGCTATGGGTCAACATTCAAATTGTGGATTCTAAGTGTGCTCCTCACCCTGGGCCTTTGTTTTTGGCCATGGCTCCCTGCAGTCTAAAGCACCAACCATCCAATTCTCCCATAAGCCCTATCTACACCCTTCTCCCATGGTCTCTGTGACTTCTTCTCTCTTTCGATGTGGAGTGTGATTTCTAGGCTTCAGGTGCATTTATGCCATGTTTCCATTGATGTGGTCATCTTCTAGTTTTGCTGATGGCTAAAGACAAGCCTGGAGCTCCCAGACACTTCTACCATCTCCCTGTTATCCAAATGCACTGCGGACTCTTATGGAGCCATAAGTAAGAAGGCGTTCCTGTTCTTGTGACATGTGGCAGAATAGGAGAGCGCATTGAGCTCTGTCATATCAGTCAGTCACAGAAAGAAAACTACCATACAAATTCACTCAGTCATGGGAGTAAAGACATATGTGAAAAAACAAGAAAAAGGGAAAAGCA
This sequence comes from Meles meles, assembly GCF_922984935.1. Lineage (NCBI taxonomy): Eukaryota > Metazoa > Chordata > Mammalia > Carnivora > Mustelidae > Meles > Meles meles. The sequence continues at coordinate 30,988,118 of NC_060088.1, read as the reverse complement.
TATAGACTCTAACCAGGCACACAAAATTTGGTGTTTGTTCCAGGCAGGCTAGTCGGAATCTGTCTTTCTAAAATTGGATCAAATGGGATATTCAATGCAGGAATTGTGGCTGAATGGGGTGGACGTGAGTTTCCACTGTGTTTGAAGGTGAATTGTGATCTGGAATAGAGCAGCTTCATATCTCTTAAAATATCATTTTTAGCGTATTGAATAGCACACACACACATCAACAAACACACACACACACAGTTAAAAGAGTCCCACAAAAGTTAGAGAGCAAGTTAGGAATAGCACTCAAGGAAGCAAAATTTAGAGAAAATACAAAAAAACCCAAACGCTTAGAGAGTCACAGTAACAAACCACCCAAACTGGATAAGTTAACTCCTAACCAATAAAGAATTAATTGTTTAATTAATTAATTAATTATTTAATTAATTAATAATTATATATAAAATAATTTATATTATTATTAAATTATATAATTTAATTATATATAATTATATTTATAAATTATATATAATTATATATAATTATAAATATATAATTATATAATTATATATAATTATAAATATAATTATATTAAAATAAAAATAATTTAATTAATTAATTAGTTAATTAATTAATTAAACAACCATACTTAAAAGACCCCTACAAAGAAGACTGCCAGCAAATCCAATACTGGAGAGAAAAGTAAAAATCACAAAGAATAATAATATTACCACGGTGTCATCTGGTATAGTCTCTGATCATGGTTTCCAGGGTGTCTGCACCTGGTTGCTTGATGGTGTGCTCTCTAGGAGATACACAGTGTTCTCTGGAGTCTATGTCTGCATAGCATGCTGATCTGGCATCCACGAACCTCAAGATACTTTGGTTGCAAGAACTTGTGTCATTCAGACACTCTCCCTTTCTCCACCAACCGCTATGTACCAACATTCAAATTATGGGTTCTAAGTGTGCTCCTGTCCCCTGGGCCTTTATTGTTGGCCATGGCTCCCTGCCCTCTGAAGCACCAACCGTCCAATTCACACATAAGCCCTGTCTACACCCTTCTCCCGTGGTCTCTGTGACTTCTCTCTTTCACTGTGGAGTTCGACTTCTAGGCTTCAGGTCCATTTATGCCATCTTTCCATTGTTGTGGACATCTTCTGGTTGTGCTGATGGCTAACAAAAGCCTGAGCTCACAGACAGCTCTATGGTCTCTCTGTATTCCAGATGCACTGCAGACTCTTATGGAGCCAAAAGAAAGAAGGCATTCTTGCTCCTTGTGACATGTGGCAGAAAGGGGAGAGCATTGATCTGTGTCATATCTGTCAGTCACAGAAAGACATCTACCATACAATAGCACTCACTCATGGAAGAAAAGAATCATGTGAAAAAGCAAGAACAAGGGACAGGCAATGAGACTCAAACCAGGCACACTAAATTTGGTGTTTGTTCCAGGCAGGCTAGTCAGAATCTGCGTATCTAAAAGTTGAACAAATGGGATATTCCATGCAGGAATTGTGGCCCAATGGGTGTACCATGAGTTTCCACTGTGTTTGAAGGTGAATTGTGATCTGGAATGCAGCAGCTTCATATCTCTTAAAATAACATTTTTAGCGTTTTCTGAAACATACACACACACACACACACACACACCTAAAACAGTCCCACAGAAGTTAGGTAGCAAGTGAGGAATAGCACTCATGGAAGCAAAATTCAGAGAAAATACCATAAAAAAACTAAAGCTTAGAGAATCAAAGTATCAACCCCTCCAAACAGTATAAGATAAGTCCTTACCAATCAAGAATTCATGAATTACTTAAACAACCTTACCTAAAAGACCCCTCCACTCAAGTATGCCAGCAAATCCAATACCTTAGAGAAAAGGATAAATTCCAAGACGCCTACGCACTACCATGACGACATCATGAGTCATCGATATCTGACGTCTCAGGTATTGACTTTTGAAGCAGCTTTGGAGGCTTTTGAAGCTGTCCTCAAACATCTCCCAACACACAGAAATCCAGGTTCAAATCAATTCCCTGGTCCACAATTCGAGACATTTAATGGTAAGTCGGCTTTTCTCATCAATTCCCAAAATGTAGGAAGAGGGAAGACTCGAATTTACAATGTCCAAAGACTCAATTCACATCAGGACCTTATAGGAAACCAATGGCATACAATTTTAATCAGTAAGATAATAAAACTAGAATTCTTTTCTCTTCTCTTTCTTTCTTCATATCCATGTGAAAAGGCCTGTTTTGCTTTCTATTCACTATTTTTCGTAATTTTGGCAAGCCAGGCTTTCATATGTCCTAGGTTTTTTTCTTAGTGTTCCCTGATATTTTAATGGCATATACCACCATTTTCATCCTCCTATAATGACACAACACCTCCATACCCATTAACCAGTTCGTTCTTTATGGCATGTCTTATCCTCCTCTAACCAAGCTTGGTCCCCAAAATCCTGAGTCTCTCATGGTGCGTCTCCCTGTCGGACTTCTTCTCCTTCCATTTTCCCTTACTACTACTCCTGTCCATGTTATTCCTCATGGGCCACATAGGAGTGAAGCCATAGGATATTGCCCTTGGTCTGCTTGCATTTTCATTTAGAAATCATCATCTTTATCATCATCTTCATAATCCATGAGGATTCACGAGCCCTTGAAAGGGTATCTCTGCTCCTTCCACAGTGATGCTAGAGTGGGCATGGCAGGCCATCGATGTTGGCCGTTCTTTTTCATCTGAATAAAGACAGTTGCTCAACATGGCTCTACTCATATCTATGGCATGTAGCATTAACTACTGATGACAAGGAGTGCTGACAAGGGCTCTTTCTTTCGGGGTAGCTATCATGCAGCATTTCACTCTCCATGAAGCCCTTGCAACGGAGTTTAAGGTAATGTCAGGTAGAGAGAGACTTCATCCCTTAGGACAGGTGATTCAGGACACAGGTAGATAAGGACATGGACCTCACAATGCATCCCTGCCCTGACAATTTTCCTGGAATTGTGACTGTCCTTCCCTTCTTCCTTTCTTCACCTTCCAAGCTGACCAAGCACCAAAGGCAGACCTTCCACCCGAGAAACCATAGGGAACAGAAGCTAAGAATGGACCCTCTCATCCAAGGATATCCAACCTCCCAGAGACCTAATGGGAGCCAAGAGGCCTCGCTGTTGATTGAGATCTCTAGTAATTGAAGGGGAAAAAGGAACACCTTGCTCTCTCTGGAGAAATGTGGGTCCAAAGAATGGTATACAGAACATCGTTTTCTTTTCTCTTTGTATAGAAAGTTGAAGAGGGAAAGAAACAGAAAAGACGCCCTGAGCTCATGATCAGACTAAGAGGGCTCTTTCTTCTTCCTTCTCATTTCTTTCTACTTAAAGACATAGGACTCATATGTCTTCAGAATGGGGTTGCTGCTTCAGTGCAGTCCACTTCTGTGACCTCACAAAGCTCTGAGGTCGTAGCAACCACTTCTCACCAAAACACACCTCATCACTTCACCTGGCTGGAGTAGTCCTGGGTCAGCCAAGGGTCTCAGAATGACTCCAAACCGCTGGAACCGCCTGTGGATTTCCCCAAGACAGTGTGTGGAGCGACTTGAGGTCAATTTCTTCATGGCCGAACTTCTAGTCTTTGGTCGTGACTATCACCACAACCCCTCTGGACTCCGGAGAAGGGCAAGAATCCACAATTCCTTCTTACCCACGTAAGGTCAAGAAAGAGTCAGGAGTACAAGCAGCCTCACATGGCAATACACATATTCATGATCCTCACAACCTATCAGGATGCTTCTGACCAGGAGAAGCACCCCCAGCCCTCTGAGGAAAGCTCAGAGTTAACACCCGCAAAAATACCAAAGACATGTCTGGAGTCTTCAAGAGTGAGGACACGAGTTCTTCTTGCATCTCCAGAAATCGTGCCATACATGCCTCCCCATTTTCCCAGCTGACCAAACATGAAAGGCAGACCCTACACCCTAAGCTTAGTCTCAGGATGGACTCATGTATGTGGAGCTCAGAGGAGCAAGCACAGAGCATGTTGGAAGAGAACCAGTCCCCATGGGAAGCCATCGGAAATGGCTTTCGGGCCAATCTCAGGATTACAACGTGAATCTACAAAAGTCACTGTCTTCTCTGTATTCGAAAAGCGCCTTCTGTTATCTACCCTGAAGATCATTTCTTAGGTAGAGGAGCTCATGGAGTGCCCAAGGGCTGTCACTTGAGAGAGTCTCCGCAGTGTTCGACATGCCCTCTGGGGTTGTGTTGTGTCTGTCCACTCTCCTGTTAGCTCATCCTCTGCAGAGGCTCTCATTGCCTTCCATTCATAGGGTTTGGTATCTAGGGCCAAATATTGTGTTTTGCCCAGGTTACCTTCGTGGGTCTGGTGTACCTGTGAAAAGTGACTTCTACTCACTCCAAAAAACTTAAGGCCTGCTGAATTCTGTGGCTAGGTGAGAGGATGTGGGCACGGCTTTCTTTTAGTCCCCTGCAGGATTTCCTGTTCTCCTGGGACTAAGAAACGTGGCCTGAAGGATGCAATACCAACAGTGTTCCAGGTTTGGGAATCCGTGATTGCAGGTTGTGCAGCTAATGTCCTCACCGTCCTGCCTATGGCCACTTCTCAGTCTTGATGCTGGTGGTGGTGGAGCCCAAGTATCTTTTGCACCCATTGAGGCACCTCCACCAACACTGTCCATCACCAATGCACACAAAGAATAATAATATTACCACGGTGTCATCTGGTATTGTCTCTGATCATGGTTTCCAGGGTGTCTGCACCTGGTTGCATGATGGTGCCTGTCCAGGAGATACACAGTGTTCTCTGGAGTCTATGTATGCATAGCATGCTGATCTGGAATCCCCGACCCTCAAGATCCTTCGGTTGCAAGAACTTATGTCATTCAGACACTCTCCCTTTCTCCACCAACCGCTATGTGTCAACATTCAAATTGTGGGATCTAAGGGTGCTCCTCTCCCCTGGGCCTTTGCTTTTGGCCATGGCTCCCTGCCCTCTGAAGCACCAACTGTCCAATTCTCCCATAAGCCCTGTCTACACCCTTCTCCCGTGGTCTCTGTGACTTCTCTCTTTCACTGTGGAGTGTGATTTCTAGGCTTCAGATCCATTTATGCCATCTTTCCATGGATGTGGTCATCTTCTGGTTGTGCTGATGGCTAAGACAAGCCCGAGTTCGCAGACACCGCTACGGTCTCCCTGTCTTCCAGATGCACTGCGGACTCTTATGGAGCCATAGGCAAGAAGGCATTCTTTCTCCTTGTGGCATGTGGCAGAAAGGGAGAGAGCATTGGGCTAAGTCATATCTGTCAGTCACAGAAAGACAACTACCATACAATATCATTCACTCATGGAAGTAAAGAAACATGTGAAAAAGCAAGAAAAACGGACAGCCAATGAGACTCGAACCAGGCACACAAAATTTGGTGTTTGATCCAGGCAGGCCAATCTGAATCGTCGTAACTAAAAGTGGATCAAATGGGATATTCCATGCAGGAATTGTGGACAAATGGGGTGTAACATGAGTTTCCACTGTGTTTGAAGGTGAATTGTGATCTGGAATAGAGCAGCTTCATATCTCTCAAATTATCATTTTTAGCGTTTTCTGAAACTTACACACACACACACACACACACACAAACACACACACACACACACACACACACACACACACACAAACACTTAAAAGAGTCCCACAGAATTTAGGGAGCAAGTGATGAATAGCTATCATAGAAGCAAAATTCAGAGAATATACCATAAAAGTACAAAAGCTTAGAGAATCAAAGAGTCAACCCGTCCAAACAGAATAAATTAACTCCTTACCTATCAAGAATTCATGAATTAATTAAAAAACCTTACCGAAAAGACCCCTCCACACAAGTATGCCAGCCAATCCAATACCTTAGAGAAAAGGATAAATTCCAAGACAGCTACGCACAACCATGGCGAGATCATGGGTCATCCATATCGGACATCTCAGGTAATGACTTTTTTTTTTTTTTTTTTTTTTTTTTATGGAGTTCTCATTTTATTTATTTTTTCAGCGTAACAGTATTCATTCTTTTTGCACAACACCCAGTGCTCCATGCAAAACGTGCCCTCTCCATTACCCACCACCTGTTCCCCCAACCTCCCACCCCTGACCCTTCAAAACCCTCAGGTTGCCCCAACCTCCCACCCCTGACCCTTCAAAACAGGTAATGACTTTTGAAGCAGCTTTGGAGGCTTTTGAAGCTGTCCTCAAACATCTCCCAACACACAGAAATCCAGGTTCAAATCAATTCCCTGGTCCACAATTCGAGCCATTTAATGGTAAGTTGGGTTTTCACACCTATTCCCAAAATGTAGTAAGAAGGAAGACTCGAATTTACAATGTCCAAAGACCCAATTTACATCAGGACCTTATAGGAAACCAATGGCATACAATTTTAATCAGTAAATAATAAAACTAGAATTCATTTCTCTTCTCTTTCTTTCTTCATATGCATGTGAAAAGGCCTGTTTTGGTTTCTATTCACTATTTTTTCTTAATTTCGGCAAGCAAGGCTTTCATCCATCCTACGTTTTTTGTCTTAGTGTTCCCTGATTTTTTAATGGCATACCACCAATTTCACCCCCATATAATGCCACACCACCTGCATACACATTAACCAGTTCCCTCTTTATGGCATGTCTTATCCTCCTCTAACCAAGCTTGGTCCCCAAAGTCCTGAGTCTCTCCTGGTGCTTCTCCCTGTCTGACTTCTTCTCCTTCCGTTTTCCCTTACTACTACTCATCTCCGTGGTATTCCTCATGGGCCACATATGAGTGAACCCATAGGATATATCCCTTGGTCTGCTTGCATTTTCATTTAGAAATCATCATCTTTATCATAATCTTCATAATCATCTTTATTCACGAGCCCTTAAAAGGGTATCTCTGCTCCTTCCTTAGTGATGCTAGAGTGGGCATGGCAGGCCATTTATGTTGGCCGTTCATTTTCATCTAAATAAAGAGAGTTGCTCTACTTGGCTCTCCCCATGTCTATGGCATGTAGCATTAATTACTGATGATAAGGAGTACTGACCAGGGCTCTTTCTTTCTGGGTAGCTATCATGCAGCATTTCACTCTCCATGAAGCCCTTGCAACGCAGTTTAACCTAATGTCAGGTAGAAGAGCCTTCATTCCTTAGGACTGGTGATTCAGGACACAAGCAGATAAGGACACGCATCCCTGCCCTGACAATTTTCCTGGAATTGTGACTGTCCTTCCCTTCGTCCTTTCCTCCCCTTCCAAGGTGACCAAGCACCAAAGGCAGAACTACCACCCGAGAAACCATAGGGAACAGAAGCTAAGAATGGATCCTCTAAACCAAGGATATCCAACCTCCCAGAGACCTAATGGGAGCCAAGAGGCCTCACTGTTGATTGAGATCTCTAGAAATTGCAGTGGAAGTAGGAACACCTTGCTCTGTCTGGAGACATTTTGGTCTAAAGAATGATATACAGAACATCGTTTTCTTTTCTCTTTCTATAGAAAGTGGAAGAGGGCAGGAAACAGAAAAGACCCCATGTGCTCATGATCAGGCTAGCAGGGCTCTTTCTTGTTCCTTCTGAAGTCTTTCTAATTAAAGCCATAAGACTCATATGTCTTGAGAATAGGGTGGCTGCTTCAGTTAAGTCAGCTTCTGTGATGTCACAAACCTCTGTGGTCCTAGCAACCACTGTTCACCAAACCATGCCTCATCACTTCACCAGGTTGGAATAATCCTGGGTCAGCCAGGAGTATCAAAATCACTCCAAACAGCTGGAGCTGCCTGGGGATTTCCCCAAGACAGTGTGTGGAGCGATTTGGGGTCACTTTCTCCCTAGCTGAATTTCTAATCTTTGGCCGTGACTGTCACCACAACCCCTCTGGACTCCAGAGAAGGGCAAGAATCCACTATTCCATCTTACCCACGTAAGGGGAAGGAAGAATCAGGAGTACAAGCAGCCTCACAAGGGGGACTCAAGGCAATACATATAGTCATTATCCTCACACCATATCAGGATGCTTCTGTCCAGGAAATGCGCCCCTGGCGCTCAGATGAAAGCTCAAAGTTAACACCCGCAACCATACCAAAGACCTGTCCGGGTTCTTCAACAGTGAGGACACAAATTCTTCTTGCATCTCCAGAAATCGTGCCATATGTGTCTCCCCATTTTCCCAGCTGACCAAACATGAAAGGCAGACCTGACACCCTAAGCTTAGGCTCAGGACGGACTCATCTATGTGGAGCTCACAGGAGCAAGCATGGACCATGTTGCAAGAAGTCAGTACCCATGGGAAGCCATCGGAAAAGGCTTTTGGGCCAATCTCAGGATTACAACATGAATCACCAAAATTCTCAGTCTTCTCTGTATTCGGAACATGCCTTCTGTTATCTACCCTGAAGATCATTTCTTTAGGGAGAAGAGCTCATGGAGTGACCAAGGGCTGGCACTTGAGAGAGTCTCAGCTGTGTTCTGCATGCCTTCTGGCGTTGTGTTGTGGCTGTCCACTCTCCTGTCAGCTCGTCCTCTGCAGAGGCTCTCGTTGCCTTCCATTCAGTGGGTTTTCTGTCTGGGCCAAATATTGTGTTTTGCCCAGGGTACCTTCATGGGTCTGGTGTGCCTGTGAAACGTGATATTCTACCCACTCCACAAAACTTAAGGCCTGCTGAATTCTGTGGCCAGGTGAGAGGATGTGGGCAGGGTTTTCTTTTAATCCCCTGCAGGATTTCCTGTTCTCTTGGGACTAAGCAACGTGGCCTGAAGGAGGCAATCCCAACAGTGTTCCAGGTTGGGAATCCAACCTGATTGCAGGTTGTGCAGCTAATGTCCTCACTGTCCTGCCTGTGGCCATTTCTCAGTCTTGATGCTGGCGGTGGTAGAGCCCAAGTATCTTTGGTGCCCATTGAGGCATCTCCACCAACACTGTCCATCACCAATGCACAAAAATAATAATAATATTACCACGGTGTCATCTGGTATTGTCTCTGATCATGGTTTCAAGTTGTCTGCACCTGGTTGCTTGATGGTGTTCTCTCCAGGAGATACACAGTGTTCTCTGTCTGCATAGCATGCTGATTTGGAATCCCCGACCCTCAAGATCCTTCGGTTGCAAGAACTTGTGTCATTCAGACACTCTCCCTTTCTCCACTAACCGCTATGTGTCAACATTCAAATTTTGGGTTCTAAGTGTACTCCTCTCCCCTGGGCCTTTGTTTTTGACCAAGTCTCCCTGCCCATGAAGCACCAACCGTCCAATTCTCCCAAAAGCTCTGCCTACACCCTTCTCCAATGGTCTCTGTGACTTCTTCTCTCTTTCACTGTGGAATGCGATTTCTAGGCTTTAGGTCCATTTATGCCATGTTTCCATGGATGTGGTCATCTTCTGGTTGTGATGATGGCTAAGACAAGCCTGAGCTCGCAGACACCTCTACGGTCTCCCTGTCTTCCAGATGCACTGCGGACTCTTATGGAGCCATAAGCAAGAAGGCATTCTTGCTCCTTGTGACATGTGGCAGAAAGGGAGAGAGCATTGTGCTGTGTCATATCCGTCAGCCACAGAAAGACAATTACCATACCATATCACTCACACGTGGAAGTAAAGAAACCTGATTAAAAGCAAGAAAAATGGACAGGCAATGAGACTCGAACCAGGCACACAAAATTTGGTGTTTGTTCCAGGCAGGCTAGTCAGAATCTGCGTATATAAAAGTGGATCAAATGGGATATTCCATGCAGGAATTGTGGCCGAATGGGGTGTAACGCGAGTTTCCACTGTGTTTGAAGGTGAATTGTGATGTGGAATAGAGCAGCTTCATATCTCTTAAAGTATCATTTTTACCGTTTTGTGAAACATACACACACACACACACACACACACACACACACACACACACACACACCCTTAAAAGAGTCCCACGGAAGTTAGGGAGCAAGTGAGGAATTGCACTCATGGAAGCAAAATTCAGAGAAAATAGCATAAAAAAAGCAAAAGCTTAGAGAATCAAAGTATCAACCCGACCAAACAGTATAAGTTAACTCCTTACCTATCAAGAATTCATGAATTAATTAAAAAACCTTACCGAAAAGGCCCCTCCACACAAGTATGCCAGCAAATCCAATACCTTAGAGAAAAGGATAAATTCCAAGACACCTACGCACTACCATGATGAGATCATGGGTCATTCATATTGGACGTCTCAGGTAATGACTTTTGAACCAGCTTTGGAGGCTTTTGAAGCTGTCCTCAAACATCTCCCAACACACAGAAATCCAGGTTCAAATCAATTTCCTTGTCCACAACTCGAGATATTTAATGGTAAGTCAGCTTTTCTCACCTATTCCCAAAATGTAGGAAGAGGGAAGACTCGAATTTACAATGTCCAAAGACCCAATTTACATCAGGACCTTATAGGACACCAAAGGCATACAATTTTAATCAGTAAGATAATAAAACTAGAATGCATTTCTCTTCTCTTTCTTTCTTCATATCCATGTGAAATGGCCTGTTTTGCTTTCTATTCACTATTTTTTCTTAATTTCGGCAAGCCAGGCTTTCATCCATCCTACGTTTTTTGTCATAGTGTTCCCTGATTCTTTAATGGTATATACCACCAATTTCACCCTCATATAATGCCACACCACCTGCATACACATTAACCAGTTCCCTCTTTATGGCATGTCTTATGCTCCTCTATCCAAGCTTGATACCCAAAGTCCTGAGTCTCTCCTGGTGCATCTCCCTGTCTGACTTCTTCTCCTTCCATTTTCCCTTACTACTACTCATCTCCGTGGTATTACTCATGAGCCACATAGGAGTGAACCCATAAGATATATCCCTTGGTCTGCATGCATTTTCATTTGGAAATCATCATCTTTATCATATTCTTCATAATCATCTTTATTCAAGAGTCCTTAAAAGGGTATCTCTGCTCCATCCAACAGTGATGCTAGAGTGGGCATGGCAGGCCATCGATGTTGGCCGTTCATTTTCATCCGAATAAAGAGAGTTGCTCAATATGGCTCTCCCCATGTCTATGGCATGTAGCATTAGCTACTGATGATAAGATGTGCTGACCAGGGCTCTTTCTTTCTGGGTAGTGATAATGCAACATTTCCCTATCCATGAAGCCCTTGCCACGCAGTTTAACCTAATGTCAGGTAGACAGAGCCTTCATCCCTTAGGACTGGTGATTCAGGACACGAGCAGATAGGGATATGCATCCCTGCCCTGACAATTTTCCTGGAATTGTGACTGTCCTTCCCTTCTTCCTTTCCTCACCTTCCAAGCTGACCAAGCACCAAAGGCAGACCTTCCACCCGAGAAACCATAGGGAACAGAAGCTAAGAATGGACCCTCTCATCCAAGGATATCCAACCTCCCAGAGACCTAATGGTAGCCAAGAGGCCTCGCTGTTGATTGAGATCTCTAGAAATTGCAGTGGAAATAGGAACACCTTGCTCTCTCTGGAGAAATGTTGGTCTAAAGAATGGTATACAGAACAACATTTTCTTTTCTCTTTGTATAAAAAGTGGAAGAGGGAAAGAAACAGAAAAGACACCCTGAGCGCATGTTCAGGCTAAGAGGGCTCTTTCTTGTTCCTTCGCAATCTTTCTAATAAAAGGCATACGACTCATATGCCTTGAGAATGGGGTGGCTGCTTCAGTGAAGTCAGCTTCTGTGATGTCACAAAGCTCTGAGGCCCTAGCAACCACTCCTCACCAAACCACGCCTCCTCACTTCACCAGGTAGGAATAGTCCTGGGTCAGCCAGGAGTATCCAAATCACTCCAAACCACTGGAGTCGCCTAGGGATTTCCCCAAGGGAGTGTGTGGAGCGATTTGGGGTCACTTTCTCCCTGGCCGAATTTCTAATCTTTGGCCGTGACTGTCACCACAACCGCTCTGGAATCCGGAGAAGGACAAGGGTCCACAATTCCATCTTACCCACGTAAGGTCAAGAAAGAGTCAGGAGTACAAGCAGCTTCACACGGGGAATTCCAGGCAATACACATATTCACGAACCTCACACCCTATCAGGATGCTTCTGACCAGGAAATGCGCCCCTCGCCCTCCGAGTAAAGATCAGAGTTAACAACCGCAACCATACCAAAGACCTGTCTGGAGTCTTCAACAGTGAGGACACAAGCTGTTCTTGCATCTCCAGAAATCATGCCATACATGCCTCCCCATTTTCCCAGCTGACCAAATATGAAATGCAGACCGTACACCCTAAGCATAGGCTCAGGATGGACTCATCTATGTGGAGCTCACAGGACCAAGCATGGAGCATGTTGCAAGAAAACCAGTACCCATGGGAAGCCATCAGAAAAGGCTTTCAGGCCAATCTCAGGATTACAAAATTAATCTACAAAAGGTCTCCTTCTTCTCTGTATTCGAAACGCGATTTCTGTTATCTACCCTGAAGATCATTTCTTAGGAAGAAGAGCTCTTGGAGTGCCCAAGGGTTTGCACTTGAGAGAGTCTCAGCTGTGTTCGGCATGCCCTCTGGGTTTGTGTTGTGTCTGTCCACTCTCCTGTCAGCTCGTCCTCTGCAGAGGCTCTCCTTGCCTTCCATTCAGAGGGTTTGGTGTCTGGGCCAAATATGGTGTTTTCCCCCAGGTTACCTTCGCGGTCTGGTGTGCCTGTGAAACGTGACTTTCTACCCATTCCACAAAACTTAAGGCCTGCTGAATTCTGTGGCTAGGTGAGCGGATGTGGGCAGAGCTTTCTTTAGTCCCCTGCAGGATTTTCTGTTCTCCTGGGACTAAGCAACGTGGCCTGAAGAAGGCATTCCCAACAGTGTTCCAGGTTTGGGAATCCGTGATTGCAGGTTGTGCAGCTAATGTCCTCACCGTCCTGACTGTGGCCACTTCTCAGACTTGATGCTGGCGATTGTGGAGCCCACGTATCTTTGGCGCCCATTGAGGCATCTCCAACAACACTGTCGATGACCAATGCACACCAAGAATAATAATATTACCACAGTGTCATCTGGTATTGTCTCTGATAATGTTTCCATGGTGTCTGCACCGGGTTGCTTCATGGTGTCCTCTCCAGGAGATACAAAGTGTTCTCTGGAGTCTATGTCTGCATCGCATGCTGATCTGGAATCCCCGACCCTCAAGATCCTTCAGTTGCAATAACTTGTGTCATTCAGACACTCTCCCTTTATCCACCAACCGCTATGTGTCAACATTCAAATTGTGGGTTCTAAGTGTGCTCCTCTCCGCTGGACCTTTGTTTTTGGACATGGCTCCCTGCCCTCTGACGCACCAACCGTCCAATTCTCCCATAAGACCACTCTACACCCTTCTTCCATGGTCTCTGTGACTTCTTCTCTCTTTCATTGTGGAGTGTGATTTATAGGCTTCAGGTCCATTTATACCATGTTTCCATTGATGTGGTCATCTTCTGGTTGTGCTGATGGCTAAGACAAGCCTGAGCTCGCAGACACTTCTATGGTCTCCCTGTCTTCCAGATGCAGTGGGGACTCTGATGGAGCCATAAGCAAGAAGACATTCTTGCTTCTTGTGACATGTGGCAGAAAGGGAGAGAGTATTTGGGCTGTGTCATATCTGTCAGTCACAGAAAGACAACTACCATACAATAGCACTCACTCATGGAAGAAAAGAAACATGTGAAAAAGCAAGAAAAAGGGACAGCCAATGAGACTCGAACCAGGCACACAAAATTTGGTGTTTGATACAGGCAGGCTATTCAGAATCTCCGTATCTAAAAGTATATCAAATGGGATATTCCAAGCACGAATTGTGGCCAAATGGGGTGTAACATGAGTTCCCACTGTGTTTGAAGGTGAATTGTGATCTGGAATAGAGCAGCTTCATATCTCTTAAAATATCATTTTTGGCATTTTCTGAAACACACACACACACACACACACACACACACACACACACACACACACACACACACAAGTCCCACAGAACTTAGGGAGCAAGTGAGGAATAGCACTCATGGAAGCAAAATTCAGAGAAAATACCATAAAAATACAAAAGCTTAGAGAATCAATGTATCAACCTGTCCAAACAGAATAAGTTAACACCTTACCTATCATGAATTCATGAATTAATAAAAAAACCTTACCGAGAAGACCCCTTCACTCATATATGCCAGCAAATCCAATACCTTAGAGAAAAGGATAAATTCCAAGACACCTACGCACTACCATGATGACATCATGATTCATCAATATCTGACGTCTCAGGTAATGACTTTTGAAGCAGCTTTGGAGGCTTTTGAAGCTGTCTTCAAACATCTCCCAACACACAGAAATCCAGGTTCAAATCAATTCCCTGGTCCCCAATTCGAGACATTTATTGGTAAGTCGGCTTTTCTCATCTATCCCCAAAATGTTGGAAGAGGGAAGACTCGAATTTACAATGTCCAAAGACCCAATTCACATAAGGACCTTATAGGAAACCAAAGGCATACAATTTTAATCAGTAAGATAATAAAACTAGAATTCACTTCTCTTCTCTTTCTTTCTTCATATCCATTGAAATGGCCTGTTTTGCTTTCTATTCACTATTTTTTCATAATTTCGGCAAGCCAGGCTTTCATCCATGCTAGGTTTTTTTCATAGTGTTCCCTGATTCTTTAATGGTATATACCACCAATTTCATCCTCATATAATGCCACACCACCTCCATACCCTTTAACCAGTTCCCTCTTTATGGCATGTCTTATCCTCATGTAACCAAGCTTGGTCCCCAAAGTCCTGAATGTCTCCTGGTGCATCTCCCTGTCTGACTTCTTCTTCCGTTTTCCCTTACTACGACTCATGTCCATGGTATTCCTCATGGGCCACATAGGAGTGAACCCATAGGATATGTCCATTGGTCGGCTTGCATTTTCATCTAGAAATCATCTTTATCATCATCTTCATAATCATCTTTATTCACGAGCCCTTAAAAGGGTATCCTGCTCCTTCCACAGTGATGCTAGAGTGGGCATAGCAGGCCATCGATGTTGGCCGTTCATTTTCATCTGAATAAAGAGAGTTGCTCAACATGGCTCTCCCCATATCTATGGCATGTAGTATTAACTACTGATGACACGGAGTGCTGACAAGGGCTCTTTCTTTCGGGGTAGCAATCATGCAGCATTTCACACTCCATGAAGTCCTTGCAAAGGAGTTTAAGGTAATGTCAGGTAGACAGAGCATTTATCCCTTAGGAGTGGTGATTCAGGACACGAGCAGATAAGCGCACACATCCCTGCCCTGACAATTTTCCTGGAATTGTGACTGTCCTTCCCTTCTTCCTTTCCTCACCTTCCAAGCTGACCAAGCAACAAAGACAGACCTTCCACCTGAGAAACCATAGGGAACAGAAGCTAAGAATGGACCCTCTCACCCAAGGATATCCAACCTCCCAGAGACTTAATGGGAGCCAAGATGCCTCGCTGTTGATTGAGATCTCTAGAAATTGCAGTGGAAAGAGGAACACCTTGCTCTCTGTGGAGAAAATTTTGTCTAAAGTATGGTATACAGAACATCGTTTTCTTTTCTCTTTGTATAGAAAGTGGAAGAGGGAAAGAAACAGAAAAGACGCCCTGAGCTCATGATCAGGCTAAGAGGGCTCTTTCTTGTTCCTTCCCAAGTCTTTCTAATTAAAGCCATTGGACTCATATGTCTTGAGAATGGGGTGGCTGCTTCAGTGAAGTCAGCTTCTGTGACGTCACAAAGCTCAGAGTTCCTAACAACCACTGCTAACGAAACCATGCCTCATCACTTCACCTGGCTGGAGTAGTCCTGGGTCAGCCAGGAGTATCAAAATCACTCCAAACCGCTGGAGCCACCTGGGCATTTCCCCAAGACATTTTCGGAGCGATTTGGGGTCACTTTCTCCATGGCCAATTTCTAGTCTTTCACCGTGACTGTCACCAACACCCCTCGGGACTGTGGAGAAAGGCAAGCATCCACAATTCCATCTTACCCACGTAAGGTCAAGAAAGAGTCAGGACTACAAGCAGCCTCACACGGGGAAATCCAGGCAATACACATATTCATGATCCTCACACCCTATCAGGATGCTCCTGACCAGGAAATGCGCCCCCAGCCCTCCAAGGAAAGCTCAGAGTTAACACCTGTGTGGAGTCTTCAACAGTGAGGAAACAAGTTCTTCTTGCATCTCCAGAAATCGTGCCATAAATGCCTCCCCATTTTCCCAGCTGACCAAACATGAAAGGCAGACCATACACCCTAAGCTTAGGGTCAGGACGGGCTCATCTATGTGGAGCTCACAGGAGCAAGCACGGAGCATGTTGGAAGAGAACCAATCACCATGGAAGCCATCGGAAAAGGCTTTCGGGCCAATCTCAGGATTACAACGTGAGTCACCTAAATTCTCTGTCTTCTCTGTATTGGAAATGCGCCTTCTGTTATCTACCCTGAATATCATTTCTTTAGGGAGAAGAGCTCATGGAGTGCCCAAGGGCTGGCACTTGAGAGAGTCAGCTGTGTTCGGCATGCCTTCTTGGGTTGTGTTGTGGCTGTCCATTCTCCTATCTGCTCATCCTCTGCAGAGGCTGTCGTTGCCTTCCATTCAGAGTGTTTGGTGTCTGGGCCAAATATTGTGTTTTGTCCAGGTTACCTTCGTGGGTCTGGTGTGCCTGTGAAACATGACTTTCTACCCACTCCACAAAACTTAAGGCCTGCTGAGTTCTGTGGCCAGGTGAGAGGATGTGGGCAGTGCTTTCTTTTAGTCCCCTGCACGATTTTCTGTTCTCCTGGGACTAAGCAACGTGGCCTGAAGAAGGCAGTCCCAACAGTGTTCCAGGTCTGGGAATCCGTGATTGCAGTTTGTGCAGCTAATGTCCTCACCGTCCTGCCTGTGGCCACATATAAATCTTGATGCTGGCGGTTGTGGATCCCAAGTATCTTCGGCGCCCAACGAGGCATCTCCACCAACACTGTCCATCACCAATGCACACAATGAATGATAATATTACCACGGTGTCTTCTGGTATTTTTTCTGATCATGGTTTCTGGTGTGTCTGCACCTGGTTGCTTGATGGTGTCCTCTCCAGGAGATACACAGTATTGTCTGGAGTCTATGTCTGCAAAGCATGCTGATCTGGAATCCCCAGGCCTCAAGAACCCAGAGTTGTAAGAACTTGTGTCACTCAGATACTCTCCTTTTCTCCTCCAACAGCTATGGGTCAAAATTCAAATTGTGGTATCTAAGTGTGCTCCTCTCTCCTGGGCCTTTGTTTTTGTCCATGGCATCCTGACCTTGAAGCACCAACTGTCCAATTCTCCAATAAGCCCTGCTACACACTTTTCCCATGGTCTCTGTAACTTCTTCTCTCTTTCATTGTGGAGTGCGATTTCTAGGCCTAAGGTCCATTTATGCCATGTTTCCATTGATGTGGTCATATTCTGGTTGTACTGATGGCTAAGACAAGCCTGAGCTCTCAGACAATGCTACGATCTCCCTGTCTTCCAGAAGCACTGCAGACTCTTATGGAGTCATAAGCAAGAAGACATTCTTGCTTCCTGTGACATGTGGCAGAAAGGGAGAAAGCATTGGGCAGTGTCATATCTGTCAGTCACAGAAAGACAACTACCATACAATATCACTCATACATGGAAGTAAAGAAACAGGGGAAAAAGCAAAAAAAAAAGGGACAGGCAATGAGACTCAAACCAGGCACACAAAATTTGGTGTTTGTTCCAGGCAGGCTAGTCAGAATCTGCTTTTGTAAAAGTGGATTAAATGGGATATACCATGCAGGAATTGTGGCCGAATGGAGTGTAACGTGAGTTTCCACTGTGTTTGAAGGTGAATTGTGATCTGGAATAGAGCACCTTCATATCTCTTAAAATACCATTTTTAGCGTTTTCTGAAACATACACACACACACACACACACACACACACACACACACACACACACACTTAAAAGAGTCCCACAGAACTTAGGGAGCAAGTGAGGAATAGCACTCATGGGAGCAAAATTCAGAGAAAATACCATAAAAAAACTAAAGCTTAGAGAATCAAAGTATCAACCCCTCCAAACAGTTTAAGTTAACTACTTACCTATCAAGAATTCATGAGGGACTCAGGAATCTATAGACGTCCCCAGGAGAAGCCCGAATATCACCTTGACCTGGCTTCACACTTAGGGTTGCCAGATTTCACAAATAAAAATATAGAACACTCAGTAAAATTTGAATTTCAGGTGACAATACATAATTTTCTATTACATCCATGCACTATTTGGAACCTATGTACTAAAAACAAATTCATCGTTTATCTGAAATTCAGCTTTAACTGGGCCTCCTGTATTTGATCTGGCAATCCCCTTCACAATCCCACCTGTGGGAGCCTCCCGGCTCTCCCTCCACATCCATTTACCTACGTCGCTTTTAAAATAAACACCTTGGTTATCGGGGACTGAAAAAAAAAAAAAAAGAATTCATGAATTAATTAAACAACCTTACCGAAAAGACCCCTTCACACAATTATGCCAGCAAATCCAATACCTTAGAGAAAAGGATAAATTCCAAAACACCTACGCACTACCATGACGAGATCATGGGTCATCCATATTGGACGTCTCAGGTAATGACTTTTGAAGCAGCTTTGGAGGCTTTTGAAGCTGTCCTCAAACATCTCCCAACACACAGAAATCCAGGTTCAAATCAATTCCCTGGCCCACAACTCGAGACATTTAATGGTAAGTCGGGTTTTCACACCTATTCCCAAAATGTAGTAAGAGGGAAGACTTGAATTTACAATGTCGAAAGACCCAATTCACATAAGGTCCTTATAGGAAACCAATGGCATACAATTTTAATCAGTAAGATAATAAAACTAGAATTCATTTCTCTTCTCTTTCTTTCTTCATGTCCATATGAAACGGGCTGTTTTTATTTCTATTCACTTTTTTTTTTTTAATTTCGGCAAGCCAGGCTTTCATCCGTCCTAGGTATTTTTCAGTGTTCCCTGATTTTTTAATGGCATATACCACCAATTTAATCCTCATATAATGCCACACCACGTCCATACCCAATAACCAGTTCCCTCTTTATGGCATGTCTTATCCTCCTGTTACCAAGCTTGGTCCCCAAATTCCTGAGTCTCTCCTGGTGCGTCTCCCTGTCTGACATCTTTTCCTTCCTTTTTCCCTTACTACTACTCATTTCCATGGTATTCCTCATGGGCCACATATGAATGAAGCCATAGGATATGTCCCATGGTCTGCTTGCATTTTCATTTGGAAATCATCTTCTTTATCATCATCTTCATAATCATCTTTATTCACGAGCCCTTAAAAGGGTATCTCTGCACTTTCCACAGTGATGCTAGAGTGCGCATGACAGGCCATCGATGTTGGCTGTTCATTTTCATCTGAATAAAGAGAGTTGCTCAACATGGCTCTCCCCATGTCTATGGCATGTAGCATTAACTAGTGATGACAAGGACTGCTGACCAGGGCTCTTTCCTTCGGGGTAGTGATCATGCAGCATTTCACTCTCCATGAAGCCCTTGCAATGGAGTTTAACTTAATATCAGATATACAGAGCCTTCATCCCTTAGGACTGGTGATTCAGGACACGAGCAGATAAGGACACGCATCCCTGCCCTGACAATTTTCCTGGAGTTGTGACTGTCCTTCCCTTCTTCCTTCCCTCACCTTCCAAGCTGACCAAGCACCAAAGGCAAACCGTCCACCCGAGAAACCATAGGGACCAGAAGCTAAGAATGGACCCTCTCACCCAAGGATATCCAACCTCCCAGAGACCTAATGGTTGCCAAGACGCCTCGCTGTTGATTGAGATCTCTATAAATTGCAGTGGAAATAGGAACACCTTGCTCTCTCTGGAGAAATGTTGATCTAAAGAATGGGATACAGAACATCGTTCTCTGTTCTCTTTGTACAGAAAGTGGAAGAGGGAAAGAAACAGAAAAGACCCCCTGAGCTCATGATGAGGCTAAGAGGGCTCTTTCTTGTTCCTTCCCAAGTCTTTTTTATTAAAGCCATAGGACTCATATGTCTTGAGAATGGGGTTGCTGCTTCAGTGAAGTCAGCTTCTGTGACGTCACAAAGCTCTGAGGTCCTAGCAACCACTCCTCACCAAACCACTCCTCTTCACTTCACCTGGCTGGAGTAGTCCTGGGTCAGCCAGAAGTATCAGAATCACTCCAAACAGATGGAACCGCCTGTGGTTTTCCCTAAGACAGTTTGTGGAACGATTTGGGGTCACTTTCTCCATGGCTGAATTTCTAGTCTTTTGCCTTGACTGTCACCACCACCCCGCTGGACTCCGGAGAAGAACAAGAATCCACAATTCCATCTTACCCACGTAAGGTCAAGAAAGAGTCAGTAGTACAAGAAACCTCTCGTGGGGAACTGCAGGCAATATACAGATTCATGATCCTCACACCTTATCAGGATGCTTCTGAAGAGGAAATGCGCCCCTGCCCTCCAAGGAAAGCTCAGACTTAACACCAGCAACCATACCAAAAACCTGTCTGGAGTCTTCAAAAGTGAGGACACAAGTTCTTCTTGCATCTCCAGAAATCGTGCCATAAATACCTCCCCATTTTCCGAGCTGACCGAACATGAAAGTCAGACCCTACAACCTAAGCTTAGGCTCAGGATGGGCTCATCTATGTGGAGCTCACAGGAGCAAGGCAGACCCTACACCCTAAACATAGGCACAGGAGTAAGCACGGAGCATGTTTCAAGACAACCAATCCCCATGGGAAGCCATCGGAAAAGGCTTTCGGGCCAATCTCACTATTACAACATGAATCTACAAGACATCTCTGTCTTCTCAGTATTCGAAACGCGCCTTCTGTTATCTATCCTGAAGATAATTTCTTAGGAAGAATAGCTCATGGTGTGCCCAAGGGCTGGCACTTGAGAGACTCTCAGATATTTTGGATATGCCTTCTGGGTTTGTGTTGTGGCTGTCCACTCTCCTGTCGGCTCGTCCTCTGCAGAGGCTCTCGTTGCATTCCATTCAGTGGAATGTCTGGGACAAATATTGTGAGGTTACCTTCGTGGGTCTGGTGTGCCTGTGAAAGGTGACTTTCTACCCACTCCACAAAACTTAAGGCCTGCTGAATTCTGTGGCCAGGTGAGAGGATGTGGGCAGGGCTTTCTTTTAATCCCCTGCAGGATTTTCTGTTCTCCTGGTACTAAGCAACGTTGCCTGAAAAAGGCAATCCCAACAGTGTTCCTGGTTTGGGAATCCGTGATTGCAGGTTGTGCAGCTAATGTCCTCACCGTCCTGCCTGTGGCCACTTCTCAGTCTTGATGCTGGCGTTGGTGGAGCCCAAGTATCTTTGGCGCCCATCGAGGCATCTCCACCAACACTGTCCATCACCAATGCACACAAAGAATAATAATATTACCACGGTGTCATCTGGTATTGTCTCTGATCTTTGTTTCCAGGGTGTCTGCACCTGGTTGCATGATGGTGTACTCTCCACGGGATACACAGTGTTCTCTGGAGTCAATGTCTGCAGAGCATGCTGATCTGGAATCCGCGACCCTCAAGATCCTTCGGTTGCAAGAACTTTTGTCATTCAGACACTCTCCCTTTCTCCACCAACCGCTATGTGTCAACATTCAAATTGTGGGTTCAAAGTGTGCTCCTCTCCACTGGGCCTTTGTTTTTGTCCATGGCTCCCTGCCCTCTGAAGCCCCAACCGACCCATTCTCCCATAAGCCCTGTCTACACGCTTCTCCCATGGTCTCTGTGACTTCTTCTCTCTTTCACTGTGGAGTGCGTTCTAAGCTTGAGGTCAATTTAACCATGCTTCCATTGATGTGGTCATCTCTGGTTGTGCTGATGGCTAAGACAAGCCTCAGCTCGCAGACAGCTCTATGGTCTCCCTGTCTTCCAGATGCACTGCGGCCTTTTATGGAGTCATAAGCAAGAAGACATTCTTGCTCCTTGTGACATGTGGTAGAAAGGGAGAGAGCATTGGGCTGTGTCATATCTGTCAGTCACAGAAAGACAACTATCATACAATATCACTCACTCATGGAAGTAAAAAAACATGGGAAAAAGCAAGAAAAGGGGACAGGCAATGAGACTCGAACCAGGCACACTAAATTTGGTGTTTGTTCCAGGCAGGCTAGTCAGAATCTGCATAATTAAAAGTGGATCAAATGGGATATACCGTGCAGGAATTGTGGCCAAATGGGGTGTAACGTGAGTTTCCACTGTGTTTGAAGGTGAATTGTGATCTGGAATAGAGCAGCTTCATATCTCTTAAGATATCATTTTTAGCGTTTTCTGAAACATACACACACACACACACACACACACACACACACACACACACACACACTTAATAGAGTCCCACAGAAATTAGGGAGCAAGTGGGGAATAGCACTCATGGAAGCAAAATTCAGAGAAAATACCATAACAAAACAAAAGCTTAGAGAATCAAAGTATCAACCCGTCCAAACAGTATAATTTAAATCCTTACCTATCAAGAATTAATGAGTTAATTAAACAACCTTACCGAAAAGACCCCTCCACACAAGTATGCCAGCAAATCCAATACCTTAGAGAAAAGGATAAATTCCAAGACACCTACGCTTTACCATGACAATATCATGAGTCATCCATCTGACGTCCCAGGTAATGACTTTTTAAGCAGCTTTGGGGGCTTTTAAAGCTGTCCTCAAACATCTCCCAACACACAGAAATCCAGGTTCAAATCAATTCCCTGGTCCACAATTTGAGACATTTAATGGTAAGTCGGCTTTTCTCATCTATTCCCAAAATGTAGGAAAAGGGAAGACTCAAATTTACAATGTCCAAAGACCCAATTCACATTAGGACCTTACAGGAGACCAATGGCATACAATTTTAAGCAGTAAGATAATAAAACTAGAATTTATTTTTCTTCTCTTTCTTTCTTCATATCCATGTGAAACGGCCTGTTTTGCTTTCTATTCACTATTTTTTCGTAATTTCGGCAAGCCAGGCTTTCATCCATTCTATGTTTTTTGTCATAGTGTTCCCCGATTCTTTAATGGCATATACCACCAATTTCATACTCATATATATCCACACCACCTCCATACCCAATAACCAGTTCTCTCTTTATGGCATGTCTTATCCTTCTGTAACAATGCTTGGTCCCCAAAGTCCTGAGTCTCTCCTAGTGCGTTTCCCTGTCTGACTTCTTCTCTTTCCATTTTCCCTATTACTCATGTCCATGGAATTCTTCCTGGGCCACATATGAGTGAACCCATAGGATATTTCCCTTGGTCTGCTTGCATTTTCATTTGGAAATCATCATCTTTATCATCATCTTCATAATCATCTTTATTCACGAGCCCTTAATAGGGTATCTCTGCTCCTTCCACAGTGATGCTAGAGTGGGCATGGCAGGCCATCGATGTAGGCCTTTCATTTTCATCTGAATAAAGAGAGTTGCTCAACATGCCTCTCCCCATGTCTATGGCATTTAGCATTAACTACTGAGGACAAGGAGTGCAGACCAGGGCTCTTTCTTTCTTGGTAGCGATCATGCATAATTTCACTCTCCATGAAGCCCTTGCAATGGAGATTAAGGTAATGTCAGGTAGAGAGAGCCTTCATCCCTTAGGACTGGTGATTCAGGACACGAGCAGATAAGGACATGCATCCATGCCCTGACAATTTTCCTGTAATTGTGACTGTCCTTCCCTTCTTCCTTTCCTCACCTTACAAGCTGACCAAGCACCAAAGGCAGATCTTCCACCCGAGAAAAAATGCGGAACAGAAGCTTAGAATCGACCCTCTCACCCAAGAATAACTAACCTCCTAGA
Organism: Meles meles; assembly: GCF_922984935.1. Classification (NCBI taxonomy): domain Eukaryota; kingdom Metazoa; phylum Chordata; class Mammalia; order Carnivora; family Mustelidae; genus Meles; species Meles meles. The sequence continues at coordinate 30,964,295 of NC_060088.1, read as the reverse complement.
GACTTAATGGGAGCCAAGAGGCCTCGCTGTTGATTGAGATCTCTAGAAATTGCAGTCAAAATAGGAACACCTTGCTCTCTCTGGAGAAATGTAGGTCTAAAGAATGGTAGACAGAACATCGTTTTCTTTTCTCTTTGTATAGAAAGTGGAAGAGGGAAAGAAAAAGAAAATACCCCTGAGCTCATGATCAGGCTAACAGGGCTCTTTCGTGTTCCTTCCCAAATCTTTCTAATTAAAGCCATAGGACTCATATGTCCGGAGAATTGGGTTTCTGCGTCAGTGAAGTCAGCTTCTGTGACATCACAAAGCTCTGAGTTCCTAGCAACCACTCCTCACCAAACCACGCCTCATCACTTCACCTGGCTGGAGTAGTCCTGGGTCAGCCAGGAATATCAAAATCACTCAAAACCGCTGGAGCTGCCTGGGTATTTCATCAAGAGAGTTTGTGAAGCGATTTGGGGTCACCATCTCCATGGGCAAATTTGTAATCTTTGGCCGAGACTGTCACCACAACCCCTGTGGACTCCTGAGAATGGCAAGAATCCACAATTCCATCTTATCCACGTAAGGTCAAGAAAGAGTCAGGAGTACAAGGAGCCTCAAAAGGGGAACACCACCCTGTACATATGTTCTTTGTCCTCACAACCCATCAGGATGCTTCTGTCCAGGAAAGCACCCCCCCCCAACCCTCTGAGTAAAGCTCAGAGTTAACAACCGCAACCATACCAAAGACATGTCTGGAGTCTTCAACAGTGAGGACTCGAGTTCTTCTTGCATCTCCAGAAACCGTACCATAAATGCCTCCCCAGCTGACCAGATATTAAAGGCACACCCTACACCCTAGAAGCTTAGGCCCAGGACGAACTCATCTGTTTGCAGCTCAAAGGAGCAATCACGGAGCATGTTGGAAGAGAACCAATCCCCATGTGAACCCATAGGAAAAGGCTTTCGGGTCAGTTTCATGAATACAACGTGAATCTACAAAATGTCTCTGTCTTCCCTGTATTCTAAATGTGCATTCTGTTATCTACCGTGAAGATAATTTCATTAGGAACAAGAGCTCATGGAGTGCCCAAGCGCTGGCAGCTGAGAGTCTCAGGTGTGTGTGAATGCCCTCTGGGGTTGTGTTGTGGCTGTCCACTCTCCTGTGGGCTCATCCTCTGCAGAGTCTCTCCTTGCCTTCCATTCAGAGTATTGGTGTCTGGGCCTAAAATATTGTGCCTGTGAAACGTGAACTTAAACCCACTCCACAAAAGTTAAAGCCTGCTGAATTCTGTGACTAGTTGAGAGGATGTGGGCAGGGCTTTCTTCTAGTTCCCTGCAGGGTTTTCTTTTCCCCTATGACTAAGTAGTGTGACCTGAAGAAGGCAGTCCCAACAGTTTTCCAGGTTTGGGAATCCGTGATTACAGGTTATGCAGCTAATGTCCTCATCGTCCTGCTAGTGGCCACTTCTCAGTCTTGATGCTGGCGGTGGTAGAGCCCAAGTATCCTTGGCGACAATCGAGGTATCTCCACCATCACTTCCCATCAAGAATGCACCCAAAGAAATAAGAATCTTACCACGGTGTCAACAGGTATTGTCTCTGATCATGGTTTCCAGGCTGTCTGCACCTGATTGCTTGCTGGTGTCCTCTCCAGGAGATGCACAGTATTCTACAGTTCTGGAGTCTATGTCTGCAAAGCATGCTGATCTGGAATCCCCGGGCCTCAAGACCCCAGGGTTGTAAGAACTCGTGTCATTCAGACACTCTCCTTTTCTCCGCCAAAAGCTATGGGTAAACATTCAAATTGTGGGTTCTAATTGTGCTCCTCTCCCATGGGTCTTTGTCTTTGGCCATGGCTCCCTGCCCTCTGAAGAACCAAGTGTACAATTCTCCCATAAGCCCTGTCTACACCCTTTTCCCATGGTCTCTGTGACTTCTTCTCTCTTTCGCTGTGGACTGTGATTTCTAGGCTTCAGGTTCATTTATGCCATGTTTACATTGATGTGGTCATCTTCTGGTTGTTCTGATGGCTGAAAAAAAGCCTGGAGCTCCCATACCCTTCTACCATCTCCCTGTCCTCCAAATGCACTGTGGACTCTTATGGAGCCATAGGCAAGAAGGCATTCTTGCTCCTTGTGACATGTTGCAGAAAGGGAGAGAGCTTTTGCTGTGTCATATCTGTCAGTTATAGAAAGACAACTCCCATACGATTTCACTCATTCCTGGAAGTAAAAAAACATGTGAAAAAGCAAGATAAAGGGACAGGAAATTATACTCTACACAGGCACACAAAATTTGGTCTTTGTTCCACACAGGCTAGTCATAATCTGTACTTCAGAAAGTCGATCAAATAGGACATTCAAAGCAGGAAATGTGGCCAAACGGGATGTAAGGTGATTTTCAACTATGTTCGAAGGTGAATTGTGATCTGTAATAGAGCAGCTTCATATCTCTTAAAATATCATTTTTAGCGTTTTGTGAAACACATACACACACACGCACACACACAGAGACCTAAAAGACTGAAGTTATGGAGCAAGTGAGGAATAGTCCTCATGGAAGCAATATTCAGAGAAAATACCAGAAAAATCAAAATCTTAGAGAATCAAAGTAACAAACAATCCGAACTGGATAAGTTAACTCCTTTCCTATCAAGAATTAATTAATTAATTAGTTAGTTAATTAAACAACCTTACCTAAAAGACCCCTACACAGAAGTCTGCCAGCAAATCCAATACCGGAGAGAAAAGGATAAATTCCAAGACACATAAGCACTACCATGACAAGATCATGAGTCATACATATCTGACGTCTTAGGTGTTGACGAAAGCTTTTGAAGCAGTCCTCAAACATCTCCCAACATACAGAAAGCCAGGTTCAAATCAATTCCCTGGTCCACAATTCGAGACAGTTAATGGTAATGTCGGTTTTTTTCATTTTTCCCAAAATGTAGTATGAGGGAAGACTCTAATTTACAATGTCCAAAGGCCCAATTCAGATAAGGACTTTTTAAAAATTTTTTTTTATTTTATTCGTTTGACAGAGAGAGATTACAAGTAGATGGAGAAGCAGGCAAAGATAGAGAGAGAAAAAGAGAGAGAGGGAAGCAGGCTCCCCGCTGAGCAGAAAGCCCAATGTGGTACTCGATTCGAGGACCCTGAGATCAGGACCCGAGCCAAAGGCAGCGGCTTAACCCACTGAGCCACCCAGGCGACCAGATAAGGACTTTAATAGGAAACAAATTGCATACAATTTTAATCAGTAAGATAATCAAACTAGAATTCATTTCACTTCTATTTCTTTCTTCATTTCCACGTAGAACTACCTGTTATGCTTTCCATTCACTATATTTTCTTACAATTGGCAAGCCAAACTTTCAACCATCCTACGTTTTTTTGACATGCTGTTCCCTGATTCTTTAACTGCATATACCACCAACTTCTCTTCCTCATATAATGCCACACCACCTCCATACCCATTGTCCATTTCCCTCTTTATGACATGTTTTATCTTCCTATAACCCTCAACTTGGTTCCCAAAGTCCTGAGTCTGTCCCGGTGCGTCTCCCGGTCTGACATCCTCTCCTTCCATTTTCCCTTACTACTACTAATGTCCATGGTATTCCTCATGGGTCATATATGAGTGAATCCAAAGGATATTTCCCCTGGTCTGTTTGCATTTTCATTTAGAAATAATCTTCTTTATCATCATCTTCATAATCATTTTTTTTTCATTTTATTTATTTTTTCAGCGTAACAGTATTCATTCTTTTTGCACAACATTGAAATCAGATTTTGGACGTCAGAAAGCTCTGAGATCCTAGCAACCTCACCAAAGCATGCCTCATCACTTCACCTGGCTGGAATAGTTCTGGGTCAGCCAGGAGTATCAAAATCACTCCAAACCGCTGGATCCACCTGGGTATTTCCCCTAGACAGTTTGTGAAGCTATTTGGAGTCACCTTCTCCATAGCCAAATTTGTTGTCGTTGGCCGTGACTGTCACCACTACCCCTCTGGATTCCTGAGAAGGGCATGAATTCACAATTCCATCTTACCAATGTAACGTCAAGAAAGAAGCAGGAGTACAAATGCACTGCGACCTCTTATGGAGCCATAAGCAAGTAGGCATTCTTGCTCCTTGTGACATGTGGCAGAAAGGGAGAGAGCATTGGGCTGTGTCATATCCGTCAGTCACAGAAAGACAACTACCATACGATTTCTCTGACTCATGGGAGTAAAGAAACATGGGAAAAAGCAAGAAAAAGGGACAGGCACTTAGACTCTAACCAGGTACACAAATTTTGTTGTTTGTTCCAGGCAGGATATTCAGACTCTGCTTTTGTAAAATTGGATCAAAGGGGACATTCAATGCAGGAAATGTGGCAGAACAGGATGTAACGTGAGTTTCCACTGTGTTTGAAGGTGAATTGTGATCAGGAAAAGAGCAGCTTCATATATCTTGAAATATCATTTTTTGCATTTTCTGAAACACACACACACACACACACACACACTCTTTTTTTTATTTGTATATTTACAGCATAACAGTGTTCATTGTTTTGGCATCACACCGAGTGGTCCATGCAGTAAGGGCCCTCTCTATTACCCACCACCTGGTTCCTCATCCTCCCACCCACCCCGCCCCTTCAAAACCCTTGAGTTGTTTTTCAGAGTCCATAGTCTCTCATGGTTCTTCTCCCCTTCCAGTTTCCCTCAACCCCCTCTCCTTTCCATCTCCCCATGTCCTCCATGTTATTTGTTATGCTCCACAAATAAGTGAGACCATATGATACTTGACTCTCTCTGCTTGACTTATTTCACTCAGCATAATTCCTTCCAGTCCCATCCATGTTGCTACAAAAGTTGGGTATTCATCCTTTGTGATAGAGGCATAATACTCCATTGTGTATATGTACCACATCTTCCCTATCCATTCATCCGTTGAAGGGCATCTTGGTTCTTTCCACAGTTTGGCGACCGTAGCCATTGCTGCAATAAACATTGGGGAAGAGTTGGCCCTTCTCTTCACTACATCTGTATCTTTGGGGTAAATACCCAGCAGTGCAATTGCAGAGTCATAGGGAAGCGCTATTCTTAATTTCTTCAAGAGTCTCCACACTGTCCTCCAAAGTGACTGCACTAACTTGCATTCCCAACAACAGTGTAAGAGGGTTCCCCTTTCTCCACATCCTCTCCAACACACGTTGTTTCCTATATTGCTAATTTTGGCCATTCTAACTGGTGTCAGGTGGTATCTCAATGTGGTTTTAACTTGAATCTCCCTGATGGCTAGTGATGATGAACATTTTTCATGTGTCTGATAGCCATTTGTATGTCTTCGTTGGAGAAGTGTCTGTTCATATCTTCTGCCCATTTTTCGATATGATTATCTGTTTTGTGTGTGTTGAGTTTGAGAAGTTCTTTATAGATCCTGGATATCAATCTTTTTGTCTGTACTGTCATTTGCAAATATCTTCTCCCATTCCGTGGGTTGCCTTTTTGTATGGTTGACTGTTTCCTTTGCTGTACAGAAGCTTTTGATCTTGATGAAGTCCCAAAAGTTCATTTTCGCTTTTGTTTCCTTGGCCTTTGGAGACTTATCTTGAAAGAAGTTGCTGTGGCTGATATCGAAGAGGTTACTGCCTATGTTCTCCTCTAGGATTCTGATGGATTCCTGTCTCACGTTGACGTCTTTTATCCATTTTGAGTTTATCTTTGTGTACGGTGTAAGAGAATGGTCGAGTTTCATTCTTCTACATATCGCTGTCCAGTTTTCCCAGCACCATTTATTGAAGAGACTGTCTACTTTCCATTGAATATTTTTTCCTGTTTTGTAGAAGATTATTTCACCATAGAGTTGAGGGTCCATATCTGGGATCTCCACTCTGCTCTACTGGCCTAAGTGTCCGTTTTTATGCCTGTACCATGCTGTCTTGGTGATCACAGCTTTGTAGTAAAGCTTGAAATCGGGTAACGTGATGCCGCCAGTTTTGTTTTTGTTTTTCAACATTTCCTTAGCAATTTGGGGTCTCTTCTGATTCCATACAAATTTTAGGATTATTTGCTCCAGCTCTTTGAAAAATACCAGTGCAATTTTGATCGGAATGTCATTAAAAGTATAGATTGCTCTAGGCAGTATAGACATTTTAACAATGTTTATTCTTCCAATCCAAGATCATGGAACAGTCTTCCATCTTTTTGTGCCGTCTTCAATTTTTTTCATGAGTGTTCTGTAGTTCCTCGAGTACAGGTCCTTTACCACTTTGGTTAGGTTTATTCCAGAATAGACCACATACTGGGTCACAAACAGGACTCAACCGATACCAAAAGACTGACATTAATCCCTGCATATTCTCAATTACAATGCTTTGAAACTGGAACTCAATCACAAGGAAAATTCAGAAGGAACTCAAACACCTGGAAGCTAAAGACCACCTTGCTTAAGAATGCTTGGATCAACCAGCAGATCAAAGATGAACATAAACAATTCATGGAAACCAGAGAGAATGAAGACACTTTGGTCCAATACCTATGGGATACAGCAAAGGCAGTTCTAAGGGGGAAATACATAGCCATCCAAGCCTCCATCAAAAAAATTGAAAAATCCAGAATACACCAGCTGTCTCTACACCTTAAAGAACTGGAGAATCAACAACAAATCAAACCAACTCCGCATGCAAGAAGGGAAATAATCAAGATTAGAGCAGAGATCAATGAGGTAGAAACCAGAGATACAGTGAAAGTATCAATGAAAATAGAATCTGCTTTTTTGAAAGAATCAATAAGATCGATAAACCATTGGCCACCCTAATCCAAAAGAAAAGAGAAAAAACCCAAATTAATAAAATTATGAATGAAAAGGGAGAGATCACAACTAACACCAAGGAAATAGAAACAATTATCAGAAATTATTACCAACAGTTATATGCCAATAAGCTAAGAAACCTAGATGAAATGGATGCATTCCTGGAAAACTACAAACTCCCAAAATTGAACCAGGAAGAAATTGGCAACCTGAATAGACTGATATCTAGTAACGAGATTGAAGCAGTGATCAAAAACCTCCCAAAAAACAAGAGCCCAGGACCTGACGGATTCCCTGGGGAATTCTACCAAACTTTCAAGAAGAAATAACACCAATTCTCCTGAAGCTGTTCCAAAAAATTGAAGCAGAAGGAAAACTTCCAGACTCTTTTTATGAAGCCAGCATTACCCTGATCCCCAAACCAGGCAAAGACCCTACCAAAAAGGAGAATTTCGGACCAATATCACTGATGAATATGGATGCTAAGATTCTCAACAAGATCCTAGCCAACAAAATCCAAAAGTACATTAAAAAGATTATCCACCATGAGCCGGTGGGATTCATCCCTGGGTTACAAGGTTGGTTCAACATTTGCAAATCAATCGATGTGATAGAACAAATCAATAAGAGAAGAGAGAAGAACCATATGGTGCTCTCAATTGATGCAGAAAAAGCATTTGTCAAAATCCAGCATCCGTTCTTGATGAAAACGCTTCAAAGTATAGGGATAGAGGGAACATTCCTGAACTTCATAAAATCTATCTATGAAAGAACCACAGCAAATACAATCCTAAATGGCAAAAAGCTTGCAGCCTTCCCGTTGAGATCAGGAACACGACAAGGATGCCCACTCTCACCAATCTTGTTCAACATAGTATTAGAAGTTCTAGCAATGGCAATCAGACAACAAAGAGAAATAAAATGTGTCCAAATTGGCAAGGAAGAAGTCAAACTCTTTCTCTTCGCAGATGACATAATTCTTTATATGGAAAACCACAAAGACTCCACCCCCAAAATACTAGAACTCGTACAGCAATTCAGTAACGTGGCAGGAAACAAAGTCGATGTACAGAAATCAGTGGTTTCTTATACACTAACAATGAAAACACAGAAAGGGAAATTAGAGAATCACTTCCATTTACTATAGCACCAAGAACCATAAGATACCTGGTAATAAACACACACACACTCTTAAAAGAGTCCCATAGAAGTTAGGGAGCAAATGAGGAATAGCAATCATGGAAGCAAAATTCAGAGAAAATACCATATATATAAAAAAAAAAAAAAAAGCTTAGAGAATCAAAGTAACAAACCGTCCAAACTGGATAAGTTAACTCCTTACCTATCAAGAATTAATTAACTAATTAAGTAATTAAGTAGTTAATTAATATATTAATCAACCTTACCTAAGAGACCCTTACACAGAAGTCTGCCAGCAAATCCAAAACCGGAGAAAAAAGGATAAATTCCAAGACACATACGCACTACCATGACAAGATCATGAGTCATACATATCTGATGTCTCAGGTAATGACTTTTGAAGCAGGTTTTGAGGCTTTTGAAGCAGTCCTCAAACATCTCCCAAAACACAGAAATCCAGGTTCAAATCAATTCCCTGGTCCACAATTCGAGATATTTAATGCTAAGTCAGATTTTCTCATCTATTCCCAAAATGTAGGAAGAGGGAATATTCTAATTAACAATGTCCAAAGACCAAATTCACATAAGGACCTTATAGGAAATCAATTGCATACCATTTTAATCAGTAAGATAATAAAACTACAATTCATTTCTCTTCTCTTTCTTTCTTCATCTCCATGTGAAATGACCTGTTCTGTTTTCTATTCACTATGTTTTCTTATATTCGGCTAGCCAGGCTTTCATCCATCCTACGTTTTTTGGCATAGTGTTCCCAGATTCTTTAATTGCATATACCACCAAGTTTTCATCCTCATATAATGCCATAACACCTCCATACCCATTATCCAGTTCCCACTTTATGGGAGGTCTTATCCTCCTGTAACCTTCAGCTGGGTCCCCAAAGTCCTGAGTCTGACTTCTTCTCCTTCCGTTTTTCCTTACTACTACTCATGTCCATGGTATTCTTCATGGGCCACTTATGAGTGAAGCCATAGGATATTTCCCTTGGTCAGCTTGGATTTTCATTTGGAAATAATTGTCTATATCATCAACTTCATAATCATCTTTATCCACTAGCCCTTAAATGGCTATCTCGGCACCTTCCACAGTGATGCTAGAGTGTGCATGGAAGGCCATCGATGTTGGTCATTCATTTTCATCTGAATAAAGAGAGTTGCTCAACATGGCTCTCCTTATGACTATGGCATGCAGCATTTACTAATGATGACAAGGAGTGGTGCCCAGGGCTCTTTCTTTCCAGGTAGCGATCATGCAGACTTTCACTCTCCATGAAGCCTTTGCAACTGTGTTTAAGGTAATGTCAGGTAGACAGAGCCTTCATCCCTTAGGACTGGTGTTTCAGGACACTAGCAGATAAGGACACGGACAGCACAATGTGTCTCTGTCCTGGCAATTTTCCTGGATTAGTGACTTTCCTTCCCTTCTTCATTCCCTCACCTTCCAAGCTGAGCAAGCACCAAAGGCAGACCTTCCACCCGAGAAACCATAGGGAACAGTAGCTCAGAATGGACCCTCTCACCCAAGGATATCCAACCTCCCAGAGACCAAATGGGAGCCAAGAGGCCTCGCTGTTGATTGAGATCTCTAGAAATTGCAGTGGAAATAGGAACACATTGCTCTCTCTGGAGAAATGTTGGTATAAAGAATGGTATACAGAACATCATTTTCTTTTCTCTTTGTATAGAAAATGGGATTGGGAAAGAAACAGAAAGGAACAGCTGAGTTTATGATCATGCTAGCAGTGCTCTTTCTTGTTCCTTCCCAAGTCTTTCTACTTAAAGCCATAGGACTCATATGTCATGAGATTTGGATTGCTGCTTCAGTTAAGGCAGCTTTTGTGATGTCACAAAGCTCTGAGGTCCTAGCAACCACTCCTCACCAAACCACGCCTCATAACTTCACCTGGCCGGAGTAGTCCTTTGTCAGCCAGGAGTATCAAAATCACTCCAATCTGCTGGAGCCGTCTGGGTATTTCCCCAAGACAGTTTGTGAAGCGATTTGGGGTCAACTTCGGCATGGCCAATTTTGTAGGCTTTGGCCGTGACTGTCACCACCACCCCTCTGGACTCCTGAGAAGGGCAAGAATCCACAATTCCATCTTACCGACATAAGGTCAAGAAAGAGTCAGGAGTACAACAGCCTTACATGGGGAACTCCACGTAATACACATGGTCATGACCTCACACCCAATACGGAGGCTTCAGACCAGGAAAAGCGTCCCCCGCCCTCCGAGGAAAGCTCCGAGCTGACACCCGCAACCATACCAATGACATGTGTGGAGGCTTCAGCAGTGAAGACACAAGTTCTTTTTGCATCTCCAGAAATGGTGCCATAAAAGCCTCCCAATTTTCCCAGCAGACCAAATATTAAACTCAGACCCTACACTGTAAAAGCTTAGGCCCAGGACCTACTCATCTGTTTGGAGCTCACAGGAGCAAGCATTGAGCATGTTGCAAGAGAAGCAATCCCCATGTGAAGCCATTGGAAAAGCCGTTCAGGCCAGTTTCCAGAATAGAACGTGAATCTACAAAAGGTCTCTGTCTTCTCTGTATTCAAAACGCACCTTCTGTTATGTACCCTGAAGTTAATTTATTTAGGAAGAAAAGCTCATGTGATGCCCATGGGCTGGCACTTGAGAAAGTCTCAGGTGTTTGTGACATGCCCTCTTGTGTTGTGTTGTGGCTGTCCACTCTCCTGTGGGCTCGTCCTCTGCAGAGGCTCTCCTTGCCTTCCATTCAGAGTGTTTGGTGTCTGGGACAAATTTGGTTTGCCTGTGAAATGTAACTTTCAATCCACTCCACAAAACATAGGGCCTGCTGAATTCTGTGGCCAGGTGAGAGGATGTGGGCAGGGCTTTCTTCTAGTCCCCTGCAGGATTTTCTGTTCTCCTGGGACTAAGCAACCTGGCCTGAAGAAGGCAGTCCCAACAGTGTTCCCGGTTGGGAAATCGTTATTGCAAGTTGGGCAGGTAATGTCCTCAACATCCTGAATGTGACCACTTCTCAGTCTTGATGTTGGGGGTTGTAGTGCCCGAGTATCTTTGGCGCCCATCGAGGCATCACCACCAACACTGCCCATCACGAATGCACCCACAGAAATAATAATCTTACCACTGTGCCAACAGGTATAGTCTCTGATCATGGTTTCCAGGCTATCTGCACCTGGTTGCTTGATGGTGTCCTCTCCAGTGTTTTCTGGCCTATATGATTGCAAAGCATGCTGATCTGGTATCTGCGGGCCTCAAGACCATTCGGTTTCAAGAAATCATGTCCTTCAGACACTCTCCATTTCTACGCCAACATCTATGGATCAACATTCAAATTGTGGGTTTTAAGTGTGCTTCCTTCCTCTGGGCCTTTGTCATTGGCCATGGCTCCCTGACCTCTGAAGCACCAACCGTCCAACTCTCCCATAAGCCCTGTCTACACCCTTATCCCAATGCCTTTCTGACATCTTCTCTGATTTCTAGGCTTCAGGTCCATTTATGCCATGTTTACATTGATGTGGACATTTCTGGTTGTGCTGATGGCTGAAGACATGCCTGGAGCTCCCACACACTTCTACCATCTCCCTGTCTTCCAAATGCACTGTGGACTCTTATGGAGCCATAGGCAAGAAGGTATTATTGCTCCTTGTGACATAATGCAGAAAGGGAGAGAGCATTGGGCTGTGTCATAACTGTCAGTCACAGAAAGACAACTACCATACGATTTCACTCACTCATGGAAGTAAAGAAACATGTGAAAAAGCAAGAAAAAGGAACAAACAAATAGACTCTAACCAGGCACACAAAATTTGGTGTTTGTTCCAGGCAGGCTAGTCAGAATCTGCGTATCTAAAAGTGGATCAAATGGGACATTCAATACAGGAAATGTGGCTGAACAGGATGTAATGTGAGTTTCCAAAGTGTTTGAAGGTGAAATGTGATCTGAAATAGAGCAGATTCATATCTCTTAAAATATCATTTTTAGTGTTTTGTGAAACACACACACACTCACTCACAGACACACACACACACACACACACACACACACACACACACACACACACTCTTAAAAGACTCCACAGAAGTTAGGGAGCAAGAGAGGAAAACACTCACAGAAGCAAAATTCAGAGAAAATACCATAAAAAACAAAACTTAGAATATTGAAGTAACAAACCGTCCAATCTGGATAAGGCAACTACTTACCTATCATGAATTAATTAAGTAAGTAAGAAAGTAATAAGTAAATAAATAATTAATTAAACAACCTTACCTAAAAGACCTCTCCATGCAAGTCTTATAGCAAATCCAATACTGGAGAAAAAAGGATAAATTCCAAGACACAAATGCACTACCATGACAATATAAAGAGTCATACATATCTGACATCTCAGGTGTTGACAAAAGCTTTTGAAGTGTCTCAAACATGTCCAACACTCAGAAAGCCAGGTTCAAATCAATTCCCTGGTCCACAATTAGAGATATTTAATGGTAATGTTGGCTTTTCTCATCTATTCCCAAAATATAGGAAGAGGGAAAACTCTAATTTACCATGCCCAAAACCCAATTCAGATAAGGACCATATAGAAACCAATAGCATACAATGTAATCATTATGATAATAAAACTAGAATTCATTTCTCTTCTCTTTCTTTCTTCATCTCCATGTGAAACGTCCTGTATTGCTTTCTATTCACTATTTTGACTTGTATTCAGCAAGCCAGCCTTTATCCATCCTACGTTTTTTGACATAGTGTTCTTATATTTAATTGCATATACCACCAAGTACACATCCTCATATAATGCCACACCACCTCCATACCCATTAACCAGTTCCCTCTTTATGGCAGGACTTATCATCCTGTAACCCACAGCTTGGTCCCCAAAGTACTGAGTCTCTCCTTGTGTGACAACCTGTCTCACTTCTTCTCTTTCCGTTTTCCTCTCTGGAAGAGAGCAGCTTCATATATCTTAAAATATCATTTTCAGCGTTTTATGAAACACACACGCACACACACACACACACACACACTTAAAAGTGTCCCACAGAGGTTAGGGAGCATGTGAGGAATAGAACTCATGGAAGCAAAATTCAGAGAAAATACCATAAAAAACAAAAGCTTAGAGAATCAAAGTAACAAACCATCCAAACTAGATAAGTTAACTCCTTACCTATCAAGAAATAATTAAATAATTTCCTAAAACACCCTACACACAAGTATGTCAGCATATCCAATACCGGAGAGAAAAGGATAAATTCCAAGATACATACACTCTACAATGACAATATCTAGAGTCATACATATCTGACGTCTCAGGTTATGAATTTTGAAGCAGCATTAGAGGCTTTTGAAGCAGTCCTCAAACATCTCCCAACACAAAGAATGCCAGGTTCAAATCAAATACCTGGACCACATTTTGATACATTTAATGGAAATGTCACAGTTTGTCATCTATTCCCAAATTGTTGGAAGAGGGAAATCTCTAATTTACAATGTCCAAAGACACAAGTCAGATATGACCTTATAGGAAGGTCCTTATAGGAAAACAATTGCATACCATTTTTATCAGTAAGATAATAAAAGGAGAATTCATTTCTCTTCTCTTTCTTTCTACATCTCCATGTGAAACGACCTGTTTTGCTTTCTATTCACTATTTTTTCTTATATTCTGCAAGCCAGTCTTTAATCCACCCTCGTTTATAGACATAGTGTGCCCTTATTCTTTAATTGCATATACCACCAAGTGCTCATCCTCATATAATTCCACACCAACTCCATACTCATTATCCAGTACCCTCTTTATGGCATGTCTTATCCTCCTGTAGCCCTCAGCTTGGTCCCCAATGTCATGAGTCTCTCCTGGTGCATCTCCCTGTCTGACTTCTTCTCCTTCCGTTTTCCGTTACTACTACTCATGTCCATGGTATTCCTCAGGGGCCACATATGAGTTAAGCCATAGGATATTTCGCTTGTTCTGCTTGCATTTTCATTTGGATATCATCTTCTTTATCATCATATTCATAATCATATTTATCCACTAGACCTTAAAGGGGTATCTCGGCTCCTTCCAAAGTGATGCTAGAGTGGCCATGGCAGGCCATCGATGTTGGCCGTTCATTTTCATCTGAATAAAGAGAGTTGTTCAACATGGCTCTCCCCATGACTATAGCATGTAGCCTTAACTAATGATGACAAGGAATGCCGACCATGGTTCTTTCTTTAGGGGTAGCGATCATGCAGAGTTTCAAGTGAAATGAAGACTTTGCAACGGTTTTTAAGGTAATGTCAGTTAGACAGAGCTTTCACCCCTTGGGACTGGTGATTCAGGAGACTGGCAGATAATGATCCGGACAGCAGAACACATTCTTGCCCTGGCAATTTTCTTGGATTGTGATTTTCCTTCACTTCTTCGTTTCCTCAACTTCCAAGCTGACCAAGCACCAAAGGCACACCTTACACCCGAGAAACCATAGGGAACAAAAGCTATGAATGGACCCTCTCACCCCAGGTTATCCAAACTCCCAGAGACCTAATGGTAGCCAAGTGGCCTTGCTGCGGATTGAGATCTCTAGAAATTGCAGTGGAAATAGGAAAGCCTTGCTCTCTCTGGAGAAATGTTGTTCTAAAGAATGGTATACAGAACATCGTTTTCTTTTCTCTTTGTATAGAAAGTGGAAGTGGGAAAGAAAAAGAAAAGTCCACCTGAGTTCATGATCAGGCAAAAGGTCACTTTCTTGTTCCTTTCCAGGTCTTTCAACTTAAAGCCATCGGACTCATATGTCATGAGAATGAGATTGCTGCTTCAGTGAAGTTAGGTTCTGTGATGTCACAGAGCTCTGAGGTCCTAGCAGCCACTCCTCACCAAACCATGCTTCATCACTTCACCGTGTTGGAGTAGTTCTGGATCAGCCAGGAGTATCAAAATCACTCCAAACCGCCTAAGAAGTCTGGTTATTTCCCCAAGACAGTTTGTGAAGCGATTTGTGGTCATCTTCTCCATGGCCGAATTTGTAGTGTTTGGACGTGACTGTCACCACCACCCAACTCGACTCCAGAGAAGGGCAAAATCCACAATTCCATCTTACCCACGGAAGGTCAAGAAAGAGTCAGGAGTACAAGCAGCCTCACACGGGGAACTCCACTCCATACACATGTTCATGGTCCTCACACATTATCAGGATGCTTCTGTCCAGGAAAAGTGCCCCCAACCCTAAGAGGGAAGCTCAGAGTTAGCACCCCCAACCCTACCAAAGACATTTCTGGAATCTTCAACGGTGAGGACACGAATTCTTCTTGCATCTCCAGAAATCGTGCCATAAATGCCTCCCAAATTTCCCACCTGACCAAATATTAAAGGCAGACCCTACACCCTAGAAGCTAAGGCCCAGGACGGAATCAACTGTTTGGAGCACACAGGTGCAAGCACGGAGCATGTTGGAAGAGAACCATTCCCCACGCAAAGCCATCAGAACTGGCTTTCAGGCCAGTTTCTAGAATACAACGTGAATCTACAAAAGGTCTCTGTCTTCTCTGTATTCGAAACACGCCTTCTGTTATGTACCCTGAAGATCATTTCTTTAGGAAGAAGTGCTCCCCGAGTGCCCAAGAGCTATCACTTGAGAGAGACTCAGGTGTGTGTGACATGCCCTCTGGTGTTGTGTTGTGACTGTCCACTCTCCTGTGGGCTTGTCCTCTGCAGAGGCTCTCCTTGCCTTCCATTCAGAGCGTGTCGTGTCTGGTCCAAATATGTTGAGTTTAACTTTCGTGGGTCTGGTGTGCCTGTGAAACGTGAACTTAAACCCACTCCACAAAACTTAAGGCCTGCTGAACTCTGTGGCCAGGTGAGAGGATGTGGGCAGGGCTTTCTTCTAGTCCCCTGCAGGATTTCCTGTTCTCCTGGGACTAAGCAATGTGGCCTGAAGAAGGCAGTCCCAACAGTCTTCCAGGTTTGGGATTCCGTGATTGCAGGTTGGGCAGCTAATGTCCTCACCGTCCTGCCTGTGGCCACTTCTCAGTCTTGATGCTGGCGGTTGTAGGGCCCAAGTGTCTTTGGCGCCCATCGAGGCATCTCCACCAACACTGCCCATCACGAATGCACACAAAGAAATAATAATCTTACCACGGTGTCAACAGGTATTTTCTCTGATCACGGTTTCCAGGCTGTCTGTACCTGGTTGCTTGCTGGTGTCCTCTCCAGGAGATACACAGTGTTCTCTGGAGTCTATGTCTGCAAAGCATGCTGATTTGGAATCCCCCGGCCTCAAGACCCTTAGGTTGCAAGAGCTCATGTCATTCAGACACTGTCCTTTTCTCCGACAACACCTATGGGTCAACATTCAAATTGTGGGTTCTAAGGTGCTCCGCTCCCCTGGGCCTTTTTGTCTTTGGCCATGGCTCCCTGCCCTCTGAAGCACCAACCATCCAATTCTCCCATAAGCGCTGTCTACACAATTCTCCCATGGTCTCTGTGACTTCTTCTCTCTTTCGCTGTGGAGTGTGATGTATAGGCTGCAGGTCCATTTATGCCATGTTTCCATTGATGTGGTCATCTTCTGGTGGTGCTGACGGCTGAAGAAAAGCCTGGAGCTCCCAGACACTTCTAGAGTCTCCCTGTCCTCCAGATGCAATGCGGACTCTTATGGAGCCATAAGCAAGAAGGCATTCTTGCTCCTTGTGACATGTGGCGGAAAGCGAGAGAGGATTGGACTGTTTCATATCTGTCAGTCACAGAAAGACAACTGCCATAGGATTTTACTCACTCATGGGAGTAAATAACATCTGAAAAAGCAAGAAAAAGGGACAGGCAATTAGACTCCAACAAGGCACACAAAATTTGGTGTTTGTCCCAGGCAGGCTAGTCAGAATGTGCCTTTCTAAAAGTGGATCAAATGGGATATTCAATGCAGGAAATGTGGCCGAACCCGATGTAACGTGAGTTTCCACAATGTTTGAAGGTGAATTGTGATCTGGAATAGAGCAGCTTCATATCTCCTAAAATATCACTTTTTGCCTTTTGTGAAATACACACACACACACTTAAAAGAGTCCCACAGAAGTTAGGGAGCAAGTGAGGAATAGGACTCATGGAAGCAAAACTAAGAGAAAGTACCAAAAAAACAAACGCTTAGAGACTCAAAGTATCAAATCGTCCAATCTGGATATGTTAACTTCTTACCTATCAAGGATTAATTAATTAATTAAACAACCTTAACTAAAGACACCTACACACAACTCTGTCACAAAATCCAGTATCGGAGAAAAAAGAATAAATTCAAAGACGCATACGCACTACCATTACAAGATCATCAGTCATACATATCTGACGTTTTAGATGTTGACGAAAGCTTTTGAAGCAGTCCTCAAACATCTCCAACACACAGAAAGCCAGGTTCAAATCAATTCCCTGGTCCACAATTCGAGACATTTAATGGTAATGTCAGCTTTTCTCATCTATTCCCAAAACGTAGGAAGAGGCAAGACTCTAATTGACAATGTCCAAAGACCCAATTCACATAAGAACGTTATAAGAAACCAATTGCATAACATTTTAATCAGAAAGATAATAAAATGAGAATTCATTTCTATTCTCTTTCTTTCTTCATCTCCATGTGAAACGGTCTGTTTTTCTTTCTATTCCCTATTTTTTTCTGATATTTGGCAAGCCAGCCTTTCATCCATCCTACCTTTTTTGACATAGTATTCCCTGATTATTTAATTGCATATACCACCAAGAGTGCATCATCATATAATGCCACACCGCCTCCATACCCATTAAACAATTCCCTCTTTATGGAAGAACTTATCCTCCTGTAATCCACAGCTTGGTCCCCAAAGTCCTGAGTCTCTCTTGGTGTGACTTCCTGTCTGACTTCTTCTCCTTCCATTTTCACTTACTACTACTCATGTCCATGAAATTGCTCATGGGCCACATATGTGTAAAGCTATAGGATATTTCCCTCGGTCGGCTTTCATTTTCATTTGTAAATCATCTTCTTTACGATCATCTTCATAATCATCTTTGTCCACTAGCCCTTAAATGTGTATCTCAGCTCCTTCCACAGTGATGCTAGAGTGGGCATGGGAGGCCATCGATGTTGGACGTTCATTTTCATCTGAATAAAGAGAGTTGCTCAACATGGCTTTCCCCATGATTATGGCATGTAGCATTAACTAATGATGACAAGGTGTGCTGAACAGGGCTCTTTCTTTCGGGGTAGCGATCATGCAGATTTTCACTCTCTATGAAGACTTTGCAACAGTATTTAAGGTAATGACAGGTCGACAATTCTTCATCCCTTAGGACTGTTTTCAGGACAACAGCAGATAAGGACATGGAGAGAACAACGCATCCCTGCCCTGGTTTTTCCTGGAAAGTTTACTTTCCTTCCCTTCATCCTTCCATTAACTTCCAAGCTGACCAAGCACCAAAGGCAGACCTTACAACTGAGAAACCATAGAGAACAGAAGCTAAGAATGGACCCTATCACCTAAGGATATCCATCCTGCCTAGACCTAATGGTAGCCAAGAGGCCTCGCTGTTGATTGAGATCTAGAAATGGCAGTGGAAATAGGAACACTTTGCTCTCTCTGGAGAAATGTTGGTCCAAAGAATGGTATACAGATCATCGTTTTCTGTTCTCTTTGTATAGAAAGTGGAAGTGGGAAAGAGACAGAGAAGACCACCGGAGTTCATTATCAGGCTATCAGGTCTCTTTCTTTTTCCTTCCAAGGTCTTTCTACTTAAAGCCGTAGGACTCCTATGTCATGAGAATGGGATTGCTGCTTCAGTGAAGTCAGATTCTGTGATGTCACAAAGCTCTGATGTCCTTGAAACCACTCCTCACCAAACCGTTACTCATCACTTCACCTGGCTGGAGTAGTTCTGGGTCAGCCAGGAGTATCATAATCACTCCAATCCGCTGGAGCCACCTTGGTATTTCACCAAGAGAATATGTGAAGCGATTTGGGGTCACTTTCTCCATGGCTGAATTTGTAGTCTTTGGAGGTGACTGTCACCACCACGCCTCTGGACTCTTGGGAAGGGCAAGAATCCACAATTCCATCTTACCCATGTAAAGTCAAGAAAGACTCATGAGTACAAGCACCCTCACACTGGGAACTCCATGTCATACACATGTTCCTATTCCTCACACCTTACCATGATGCTTCTGTCCAGGAGAAGCGCCCCCAACCCTAAGAGGAAAGCTCAGAGTTAACACCCGTAACCATACCAAAGACATTTCTGGAGTCTTCAACTGTGAGGACACGAGTTCTTCTTGCATCTCCAGAAATCGTGCCATAAATGTCTCCCAAATTTCCCACTTGACCAAATATGAAAGGCAGACCCTACACCCTAGAGCTTAGGCCCAGGACTGACTCATCTGTTTGGAGCTCACAGGAGCAAGCACGGAGCATGTTGGAAGAGAACCATTCCCCACGTGGAGCCATCGGAACAGGCTTTGGGGCCCGTTTCAGAAATTCAACGTGAATCTACCAAAGGTCTCTGTCTTCTCTGTATTTGAAACGAGCCTTCTGTTATCTACCCTGAAGATAATTTCTTTAGGAAGTAGAGCTCATGGAGTGCCCAAGGGCTGGCACTTGAGAGAGTCTCAGGTGTGTATGACATGCCTTCTGTGGTTGTGTTGTGGCTGTCTACTCTCCTGTGGGATCATCCTCTGCAGAGGCTCTCCTTGCCTTCCATTCAGAGTGTGTGGTGTCTGGGCCAAATATGTTGAGCTTAAGTTTCGTGGGCCTGGTGTGCCTGTGAAACGTGAAATTAAATCCACTCCACAATACTTAAGGCCTACTAAATTCTGTGGCCAGGTTAGAGGATGTGGGCAGGGCATTCTTCTTGTCCCCTGCAGGATTTTCTGTTCTCCTGGGACTAAGCAACGTGGCGTGAAGAAGGCAGTCCCAACAGTCTTTCAGGTTTGGGATTCCAGATTGCAGGTTGGGCAGCTAATGTCCTCACCGTCCTGCCTGTGGCCATTTCTCAGTCCTGATGCTGACGGTTGTGGAACCCAAGTATCTTTTGTGCCCATCGAGGCAACTTCACCAACACTGCCCATCACGAATGCACACAAAGAAATAATAATCTTTCCATGGTGTCAACAGTTATTGTCTCTGATCATGGTTTCCAGGATGTCTGCGCCTGGTTGCTTGCTGGTGTCCTCTCCAGGAGATACACAGTGTTCTCTGGAGTCTATGTCTTCAAAGCAATCTGCTATGGACTCCCCCGGCCTCAAGACCCAAGTCTGGCACTTGTGAGAATCTCAGGGGTGTGTTATATGCCCTCTGGGTTTGTGTGGTGGCTGTCCACTCTCCTGTGGGCTTGTTTTCTGCACAGTCTCTCCTTGCCTTCCATTCCGAGTGTGTGGTGTCTGTGCCAAATATTGTGAGGTTAAGCTTCGTGGGTCTGCTGTGCCTGTGTAACGTGACTTTCAACCCACTCCCCAAAACTTAAGGCCTGCTGAAATCTGTGGACAGGTGAGAGACTGTGAGCAGGGCTTTATTTTAGTCCCCTGCAGGATTTTCTGTTTTCCTGGGACAAAGCAACATGGCCTGAAGAAGGCAGTCCCAATAGTGTTTCAGGTTTGGGATTCCGTGATTGTATGTTGGGCAGTTAATGTCTTCACTGTCCTGCCTGTGGCCACTTCTCAGTCTTGATGCAGGCGGTCATAGAGCCCAAGTATCTTTGGCGCCCATTGAGGCATTTCCAACAACACTGCCCATCAATGCACACATAGAAATAATAATCATTCCCCGGTGTCAACAGGTATTGTCTCTAATCATGGTTTCCAGGCTTTCTGCACCTGGTTGCTTGCTGGTGTCCTCTCCAGGAGATACACAGTGTTCTCTGGAGTCTATGTCAGCAAAGCATATTTATGTTGAATCCCTGGTCCTCAAGACCCTTGGGTGCAAGAACTCATGTCCTAGAGACTCTCTCCTTTTCTCAGCCAACAGCTATGGGTAAACATACAAATTGTCATTTATAAGTGTGCTCCTCTCACCTGGTCCTTTGTCTTTGGCCATGGCTCCCTGTCCTCTGAAACACCAACCGTCCAATTCTCCCATAAGCCCTGTCTACACAATTCTCAAATGGGCTCTGTGACTTCTTCTCTCTTTCGTTGTAGAGTGTGATTTCTGTAATTCAGGTCCATTTATGCCATGTTTCCATTGATGGGGTCATCTTCTGGTTTTGCTGAAGGCTGAAGACAAGCCTGGAGCTCCCAGACATTTCTACCATCTCTCTGACTTCCAAATGCACTGCGGATTCGTATGGAGCCATAAGGAAGAAGGCATTCTTGCTCCTTGTGACATGTGGTGGACAGGGAGAGAATATTGGTCTGAGTCGTATCTGTCAGTCACAGAAAGACAACTACCATACGATTTCACTCACTCATGGAAGTAAAGAAACATGTGAAAAAGCATGAAAAAGGGACTGGCAAATAGACACTAAATTTGGTGTTTGTGCCAGGCAGACTAGTCCGAATCTGCGTTTCTAAATGTGGTTCAAATGGGACAATCAATGCAGGAAATGTGGAAGAACGGGATGTAACGTGAGTTTCCCCAGTTTTTGAAGGTGAATTGTGATCTGGAATAGAGCAGCTTCAAATCTTTTAAAATATCATTTTTAGCAGTCCTGAGAGGAAAATATATAGCGGTACAATCCTTTCTCAAGAATCAAGAAAGGTCTCAAGTATACAACCTAACCCTACACGTAAAGGAGCTGGAGAAAGAACAAGAAAGAAACCCTAAACTCAGCAGGAGAAGAGAAATCATAAAGATCAGAGCAGAAATCAATGAAATAGAAACCAAAAAAAAAAAAAAACAATAGAAAAAATCAATAAACTAGGAGCTGGTTCTTTGAAAGAATCAATAAGATTGATAAACCCCTGGCCAGACTCATCAAAAAGAAAAGAGAAAGGACCCAAATCAATAAAATCATGAATGAAAGAGGAGAGATCACAACTAACACCAAAGAAATACAGACAATTATAAGAAAATACTATGAGCAACTCTACACCAACAAATTTCACAATGTGGAAGAAATGGATGCATTCCTAGAGACATATAAACTACCACAACTGAACCAGGAAGAAATAGAAAACCTGAACAGGCCCATAACCAGTAAGGAGATTGAAACAGTCATCAAAAATCTCCAAACAATCAAAAGCCCTGGGCCAGACGGCTTCCCAGGGGAATACTATGAAACATTTCAAGAAGAACTCATTCCTATTCTCCTGAAACTGTTCCAAAAAATAGAAAAGGAAGGAAAACTTCCAAACTCATTTTATGAGGCCAGCATCACCTTGATCCCCAAACCAGACAAGGATCCCACCAAAAAAGAGAACTACAGACCAATATCCTTGATGAACACAGACGCAAAAATTCTCGCCAAAATACTAGCCAATAGGATTCAACAGTACATTAAAAGGATTATTCACCACGATCAAGTGGGATTTATTCCAGGGCTGCAGGGTTGCTTCAACATCCGCAAATCAATCAATGTGATACAACACATTAATAAAAGAAAGAACAAGAACCATATGATACTCTCAATAGATGCCGAAAAAGCATTTGACAAAGTACAGCATCCCTTCCTGATCAAAACGCTTCAAAGTGTAGGGATAGAGGGCACATACCTCAATATTATCAAAGCCATCTATGAAAAGCCCACCGCAAATATCATTCTCAATGGAGAAAAACTGAAAGCTTTTCCACTAAGGTCAGGAACATGGCAGGGATGTCCATTATCACCCCTGCTATTCAACATAGTACTAGAAGTCCTAGCCTCAGCAATCAGACAACAAAAAGAAATTAAAGGCATCCAAATTGGTAAAGAAGAAGTCAAACTATCACTCTTCGCAGATGATATGATACTATATGTGGAAAACCCAAAAGACTCCACTCCAAAACTGCTAGAACTTGTACAGGAATTCAGTAAAGTGTCAGGATATGAAATCAATGCACAGAAATCAGTTGCATTTCTGTACACCAACAACAGGACAGAAGAAAGAGAATTTAAGGAGTCAATCCCATTTACAATTGTACCCCAAACTATAAGATACCTAGGAATAAACCTAACCAAAGAGGCTAAGAATCTATACACAGAAAATTATAAAGTACTCATGAAAGAAATTAAGGAAGACACAAAAAAATGGAAAAATGTTCCATGCTCCTGGATTGGAAGAATAAATATTGTGAAAATGTACATGCTACCTAAAGCAATCTACACATTTAATGCAACCCCTATCAAAATACCATCCATTTTTTCAAAGAAATGGAACAAATAATCCTCAAATTCATATGGAACCAGAAATAGCCTCGAATAGCCAAAGGAATATTGAAGAACAAAGCCAAAGTTGGTGGCATCACAATTCCGGACTTCAAGCTCTATTACAAAGCTGTCATCATCAAGACAGCATGGTACTGGCACAAAAACAGACACATAGATCAGTGGAACAGAATAGAGAGCCCAGAAATCGACCGTCAACTCTATGTTCAACTAATCTTCGACAAAGCAGGAAAGAATGTCCAATGGAAAAAAGACAGCCTCTTCAATAAATGGTGCTGGGAAAATTGGACAGCCACATGCAGAAAAATGAAATTGGACCACTTCCTTACACCACACACGAAAATAGACTCCAAATGGATGAAGGACCTCAATGTGAGAAAGGAATCCATCAAAATCCTTGAGAAGAATGCAGGCAGCAACATCTTCGACCTCAGCCGCAGCAACATCTTCCTAGGGACAATGGCAAAGGCAAGGGAAGCAAGGGCAAAAATGAACTATTGGGATTTCATCAAGATCAAAAGCTTTTGCACAGCAAAGGAAACAGTTAACAAAACCAAAAGACAACTGACAGAATGGGAGAAGATATTTGCAAACGACCTATCAGACAAAGGGCTAGTATCCAAAATCTATAAGGAACTTAGCAAACTCAACACCCAAAGAACAAACAATCCAATCAAGAAATGGGCAGAGGACATGAACAGACATTTCTGCAAAGAAGACATCCAGATGGCCAACAGACGCATGAAAAAGTGCTCCACGTCACTCGGCATCAGGGAAATACAAATCAAAACCACAATGAGATATCACCTCACACCAGTCAGAATGGCTAAAATTAACAAGTCAGGAAATGACAATTGCTGACGAGGATGCGGAGAAAGGGGAACCCTCCTCCACTGTTGGTGGGAATGCAAGCTGGTGCAACCACTCTGGAAAACAGCATGGAGGTTCCTCAAAATGTTGAAAATAGAACTACCCTATGACCCAGCCATTGCACTACTGGGTATTTACCCTAAAGATACAAACATAGTGATCCGAAGGGTCACGTGTACCCGAATGTTTATAGCAGCAATGTCTACAATAGCCAAACTATTGAAAGAACCTAGATGTCCATCAACAGATGAATGGATAAAGAAGAAGTGGTATATATACACAATGGAATACTATGCAGCCATCAAAAGAAATGAAATCTTGCCATTTGCGACGACGTGGATGGCACTAGAGCGTATCATGCTTAGTGAAATAAGTCAATCGGAGAAAGACAATTATTATATGATCTCCCTGATATGAGGACATGGAGAAGCAACATGGGGGGTAGGGAGATAGGAGAAGAATAAATGAAACAAGATGGGATTGGGAGGGAGACAAACCATAAATGACTCTTCATCTCACAAAACAAACTGGGGGTTGCTGGGGAAGTGGTATTGGGAGGGGGTAGGGGGCTATGGACATTGGGGAGGGGAGGCGAACCATAAGAGACTATGGACTCTGAAAAACAACCTGAGGGTTTTGAAGGGTCAGGGGTGGGAAGTTGGGGGAACAGGTGGTGGGTAATATGGAGGGCACGTTTTGCATGGAACACCGGTTGTTGTGCAAAAACAATGAACACTGTTACGCTGAGAAAAATAAATAAAATGGAAAAAAATAAATAAATATCATTTTTAGTGTTTTGTGAAACACACACACACACAGAAACACCCACACACACACACACACTTAAAAGAGTCCCACAAAAGTTAGGGACCAAGTGAGGAATAGCACTCTTGGAAGCAAAATTCAGAGAAAATGCCAAAAAAAAAAAAAAAAAAACAAAAAAACTTAGAGAATCAAAGTAGCAAATCATCCAAACTGGATAAATTAACTACTTACCTTTCAAGAATTAATTAATTAATTAAACAACCATACCTAAAGACGCCTACACACAAGTATGCCAGAAAATCCAATACTGGAGAGGAAAGGATATATTCCAAGACACATACACACTACCAAGACGTATCTCTCACATGATACACACTTGATATCTATCACTTGATATGCACTTGATATCTATCACTTGATATACACTATCAAGATCATGAGTCATACATATCTGACATCTCAGGTAATGACGAAAGCTTTAAAGCAGTCCTCAAACATCTCTCAACACACAGAAAGCCAAGTTCAAATCAGTTCTCTGGTCCACAATTCGAGACATTTAATGGTCATATCGGCTTTTCTCATATATTCCCAAATTGTAGGAAGAGGGAAGTCTCTAATTTCCAATCTCCAAAGACCCAATTCAGATAAGAACCTTATAGGAAACCAATTGCATACAATTTTAATCAGTAAGATAATAAAACTAGAATTCATTTCTTTTCTTTCCTTCTTCATCTCCATGAGAAACGGCGTGTTTTGCTTTCTATTCACTATTTTTTCTTATATTCGGCAAGCCAGCCTTTCATCCATCCTATGTTTTTTGACATAGTGTGCCCTGATCTTTAATTGCATATACCACCAAGTGCTCATCCTCATATAATGCCACACCACCTCCATACCCATTAACCATTTCACTCTTTATGGCATGTCTTATCCTCCTGTAACCCTCAGCTTGGTCCCCAATATCCTGAGTCTCTCCTGGTGTGTCTGCCTATCTGACTTCTACTCCTTTCGTTTTCCCTTACTACTACTAATGTCCATGGTATTCCTCATGGGCCACATACGAGTGAAGCCATGAGATATTTCCCTTGGTCTGCTTGTTTTTCATTTGGAAATAATCTTCTTTTTTATATATATTTTTTTTATTTCCAGCATTAACAGTGTTCATTGTTTTGGCATCACATCCAGTGCTCAATGCAGTACGTGCCCTCTCTATTACCCATCACCTCGTTCCTCAACCTCCCACCCCTCGCCCCTTCAATACCATCTGGTTGTTTTTCAGAGTCCATAGTCACTCATGGTTCATCTCCCCTTCCAGTTTCCGTCAACTTCCTCTCCTCTCCATCTCCCCATGTCCTCCATGTTATTTGTTATCCTCCACAAATAAGTCAGACCATATGATACTTGACTCTCTCTGCTTGACTTATTTCACTTAGCATAATCTAATCAAGTCCCGTCCATGTTGCTACAAAAGTTGGGTATTCATCCTTTCTAAAGCAGGCATAATACTCCATTGTGTATATGTACCACATCTTTCTTATCCATTCATCCATTGAATGGCATCTTGGTTCTTTACACAGTTTGGCTACCGTAGCCATTGCTGCAATAATCATTGGGGTACAGATGGCCCTTCTTTTCACTACATCTGTATCTTTGGGGTAAATACACAGCAGTGCAACTACAGGGTCATAGGGAGGATCTATTCTTAATTTCTTTAGGAATCTCTACACTGTTCTCCAAAGTGGCTGCACTAACTTGCATTCCCACCAACAGTGTAAGAGGGTTCCCCTTTCTCCACATCCTCTCCAACACAAGATGTTTCCTTTCTTGCTAATTTTGGCCTTTCTAACTGGTGTCAGGTGGTATCTCAATGTGGTTTTAACTTGAATCTCCCTGATGGCTAGTGATGATGAACATTTTGCATGTGTCTGATAGCCATTGTATGTCTTCGTTGGAGAAGTGTCTGTTCATATCTTCTTCCCAATTTTCGATATGATTATCTGTTTTGTGTGTGTTGAGTTTGAGAAGTTCTTTATAGATCCTGGATATCAACCTTTTGTCTGTACTGTCATTTGCCAATATCTTCTCCCATTCTGTGGGTTGCCTTTTTGTATGGTTGACTGTTTCCTTTGCTGTGCAGAAGCTTTTGATCTTCATGAAGTCCCAAAAGTTCATTTTCGCTTTTGTTTCCTTGGCCTTTGGAGACATATCGTGAAATAAGTTGCTGTGGCTGATATCAAAGAGGTTACTGCCTATGTTCTCCTCTAGGATTCTGATGGATTCCTGTCTCATGTTGAGGTCTTTTATCCATTTCGAGTTTATCTTTGTGTACGGTGTAAGAGAATGGTTCAGTTTCATTCTTCTACATATTGCTGTCCAGTTTTCCCAGCACCATTTATTGAAGAGACTGTCTTTTTTCCATTGAATATTTTTTCTGTTTTGTCAGAGAGTTGAGGGTCCATATCTGGGCTCTCCGCTCTGTTCCACTGGTCTATGTGTCTGTTTTTATGCTAGTACCACGCTGTCTTGGTGATCATAGCTTTGTAGTAAAGATTGAAATCGGGTAACGTGATGCCGCCAGTTTTGTTTTTGTTTTCAGCATTTCCTTAGCAATTTGGAGTCTCTTCTGATTCCATACAAATTATAGGATTATTTGCTCCAGCTCTTTGAAAAATACCGGTGGAATTTTGATCGGAATGGCATTAAAAGTATAGATTGCTCTAGGCAGTATAGACATTTTAGCAATGTTTATTCTTCCAATCCAAGAGCATGGAACAGTCTTCCATCTTTTTCTGTCTTCTTCAATTTCTTTCATGAGTGTTCTGTAGTTCCTCGAGTACAGGTCCTTTACCTCTATGGTTAGGTTTATGCCCAGGTATCTTATGGTTCTTGGTGCTATAGTAAATGGAAGTGATTCTCTAATTTCCCTTTCTGTATTTTCATTGCTAGTGTATAAGAAAGCCACTGATTTCTGTACATCGACTTTGTTTCCTGCCACCTTACTGAATTGCTGTATGAGTTCTAGTAGTTTGGGGGTGGAGTCTTTGTGGTTTTCCATATAAAGAATTATGTCATCTGCGAAGAGAAAGAGTTTGACTTCTTCCTTGCCAATTTGGATACATTTTGTTTCTCTTTGTTGTCTGATTGCCATTGCTAGAACTTCTAATACTATGTTGAACAAGATTGGTGAGAGTGGGCATCCTTGTCGTGTTCCTGATCTCAACGGGAAGGCTGCAAGCTTTTTGCCATTTAGGATTGTATTTGCTGTGGTTCTTTCATAGATAGATTTTATGAAGTTCAGGAATGTTCCCTCTATCCCTATACTTTGAAGCGTTTTCATCAGGAACGGATGCTGGATTTTGTCAAATGCTTTTTCTTCATCAATGGAGAAGACCATGTGGTTCTTCTCTCTTCTCTTATTGATTTGTCCTATCACATTGATTTATTTGCGAATGTAGAACCAACATTGAAACCCAGGGATGAATCCCACATGGTCATGGTGGATAATCTTTTTAATGTGCTGCTGGATCCTGTTCGCTAGGATCTTGTTGAGAATCTTTGCATCCATATTCATCAGTGATATTGGTCCGAAATTCTCCTTTTTGGTAGGGTCTTTGCCTGGTTTGGGGATCAGGGTAATGCTGGCTTCATAAAAAGAGTCTGGAAATTTTCCTTCTGCTTAAGTTTTTTGGAACAGCTTCCGGAGAATTGGTGTTATTTCTTCTTTGAAAGTTTGGTAGAATTCCCCAGGGAATCCGTCAGGTCCTGGGCTCTTGTTTTTTGGAGATTTGTGATCACTGCTTCAATCTCTTTTCTAGATATCGGTCTATTCAGGTTGTCAATTTCTTCCTGGTTCAATTTTGGGAGTTTGTAGTTTTCCAGGAATGCATCCATTTCATCTAGGTTTCTTAGCTTATTGGCATATAACTGTTGGTAATAATTTCTGATGATTGTTTCTATTTCCTTGGTGTTAGTTGTGATCTCTCCCTTTTCATTCATAATTTTATTAATTTGGGTTTTTTCTCTTTTCTTTTGGATTAGGGTGGCCAATGGTTTATCAATCTTATTGATTCTTTCAAAAAACAGCTTCTAGTTTCTTTGATACGTTTTACTGTATCTCTCATTTCTACCTCATTGATCTTTGCTCTAATCTTGATTATTTCCCTTCTTGCGTGTGGAGTTTGTTTGATTTGTTGTTGATTCTCCATTTATTTAAGGTGTAGAGACAGCTGGTGTATTCTGGATTTTTCAATTTTTTTGAGGGAGGTTTGGATGGCTATGTATTTCCCCCTTAGAACCACCTTTGCTGTATCCCATAGGTGTTGGACCGAAGTGTCTTCATTCTCATTGGTTTCCAGGAATTGCATAAGTTCATCTTTGATCTCCTGTTTGATCCAAGCATTCTTAAGCAAGGTAGTCTTTAGCTTCCAGTTGTTTGAGTTCCTTCTGAACTTTTCCTTGTGATTGAGTTCCAGTTTCAAAGCATTGTGTTCTGAGAATATACAGCGAATAATGTCATTCTTTTGGTATCCGTTGAGTCCTGGTTTGTGACCCAGTATGTGGTCTATTCTGGAGAAGATTCCATGTGCACTTGAGAAGATGAGTATTCTGTAGTTTTAGGATGGAATGTTCTGTATATGTCTATGAGGTCCATCTGGTCCAATGTTTCATTCAATGCTCTTATTTCTTTATTAATTTTCTGCTTCGATGTTCTGTCTATTTCTGAGAGAGGCATATTAATCTCCTACTATTATTGTATTCATATCAATAGACTCATTATCTTGATTAATAGTTTTCTTATGTCATTGGGTGCTCCCATATAGGGGACATAGATCTTCACAATTGTTAGATCATCGTG
Organism: Meles meles; assembly: GCF_922984935.1. Taxonomy (NCBI): domain Eukaryota; kingdom Metazoa; phylum Chordata; class Mammalia; order Carnivora; family Mustelidae; genus Meles; species Meles meles. The sequence goes on along the minus strand of NC_060088.1, from coordinate 30,934,571 downwards.
GCAGATAGTCCCTTTAAGAATTATGTAGTGTCCTTCTGTATCTCTGACTACAGTCTTTAGATTAAAATCTAATTTATCTGATATGAGAATCGCTACCCTGGCCTTCTTTTGAGGCCCATTGGCATGAACGATGCTTCTCTATCCCTTCACTTTCAGTCTGGGTGTATGTTTAGGTTCAAAATGGGTCTCTTGTAGACAGAATATGGATGCGTCCTGTCGTTTTATCCAATATGCAATCCTGTGTTGTTTTATGGGCAAATTTAGGCCATTCACATTGAGAGTGATTATTGAGAGATAGGTTTTTATTGACATCGTGTTGCCTTTGAAGTCTTTCTGTCTGTAGATTGTTTGTATATTTCTGTTCAATGATATTCTTAGGATTTTTTTCTCTTTTATAGGACCCCCCTTAATATTTTCTGCAGTGTCGGCTTGGTGGTTGCATAGTCTTTTAAGCCTTGCCGGTCTTGGAAACTCTTTATCTCTCCATCCATTTTTAAATGTCAGTCTTGCAGGATAGAGTATTCTTGGTTTCATGTTCTTCTCATTTAGTACTCCGAATATATTTTGTCAGCCCTTCCTGGCTTGCCAGGTCTCTGTGGAAAGGTCTGACGTTAGTCTAATGGGCTTTCCTCTGTATGTAAGGAGCTTCTTTGTCCTACACTACCAGATAAGGACACGGACAGCACAATGCTTCCCTGCACTGGCAATATTCCTGGAATTGTGACATTCCTTCCCTTCTTCCTTCCCTCGCCTTCCAAGCTGACCAAGCAACAACAGAAGGCCTTACACCCGAGAATCCATAGGGAACAGAAGCTAAGAATGGACCCTCTCAACCAAGGCTATCCAACCTCCCAGAGCCCTAATGGTAGCCAAGAGGCCTCGCTGTTGATTGAGATCTCTAGAAATTGCAGTGGAAATAGGAACACCTTGCTCTCTCTGGAGAAATGTTGGTCTAATGATGGGTATACAAAACATCATTTTATTTTCTCTTTGTATAGAAAGTGGAAATGGGAAAGGAACAGAAAAGACCACCTGAGTTCATGATCAGGCTAACAGGGCTCTTTCTTGTTCCATCCCAGGTCTTTCTAATTAAAGCCATAGGACTCATATGTCTTGAGAATGGGGTTGCTGCTTCAGTGAAGTCAGCTTCTGTGACGTCACAAAGCTCTGAGGTCCTAGCAACCACTCCTCACCAAACCATGCCTCATCACTTCACCTGGCTCAAGTAGTCCTGGGTAAGCCAGGTTTATCAAAATATTTCAAACTGCAGGAGCCACCTGGGTATTTCCCCAAGACGGTTTGTGAAACGGTTTGGGGTCACCTTCTCCATGGCCGACTTTGTAGTCTTTGGCCATGACTGCCACAAACACCTCTGGACTCCTGAGAAGGGCAAGAATCCACAATTCCATCTTACCCATGTAACATCAAGAAAGAGTCAGGAGTACAAGCAGACTCATATGGGGAACTCCAGGCAATACACATGTTGATGGTCCTTACACCCTATCAGGAAATGGGCCCCCTGCCCTCCAAAGAAAGCAAAGAGTTAAGACCCGCAACCATACCAAAGACATGTCTGGAGTCTTCAAGAATGAGGACAGGAGTTCTTCTTGCATCTCCAGAAATCGTGCCATAAATGCCTCCTCATTTTCCCAGCTGACCAAACATTAAAGGGAGATCCTACACCCTAGAAGCTTAGGCCCAGGATGGACTCATCTGTTTGGAGCTCACAGGAGCAAGCACGGAGCATGTTGGAAGAGAACCAATCCCCTTTGGAAGCCATTGGAAAAGGCTTTCGGAAAGTTTCAGGAATACAAAATGAATCTACAAAAGGTCTCTGTTTTCTCTGTATTCGAAACAAGCATTCTGTTTTCTACCCTGAAGATAATTTCTTTAGGAAGAAGAGCTCATGGAGTGCCCAAGGGCTGGCACTTGAGAGAGTCTCACATGTGTGTGACATGCCCTCTGAGGTTCTGTTGTGGCTGTCCACTCTCCTGTGGGCTCGTCCTCTGCAGAGGCTCTCCTTGCCTTCCATTCAGAGTGTTTGGTGTCTGGGCCAAATACGGTGAGGTTAATCTTCGTGGGTCTGGTGTGCCTGTGAAACGTGACTTTCAACCCAATTCCCAAAACTTAAAGCCTACTGAATTCTGTAGCCAGGTGAGATGATGTGGTCAGGGCTTTCTTCTAGTCCCCTGAAGGATTTTCTGTTCTCCAGGGACTAAGCAACGTGGCCTGAAGAAGGCAGTCGCAACAGTGTTCCAGGTTTGGGATTCCGTGATTGCAGGTTGTGCAGCTAATGTCCTCACCATCCTGCCGGTGGCCTCTTCTCAGTCTTGATGCTGGCGGTCGTAGAGCCCAAGTATGTTTTTTTTTTTTTTTTGCCTTAATTTTTTTTTTTTTACAGCATAACAGTGTTCATTGTTTTGGCATCACACCCAGTGCCCCATGCAGTACGTGCCCTCCCTATTACCCACCACCTGGTTTCTCAACCTCCCACACCACGCCACTTCAAAACCCTCTGGTTGTTTTTCAGAGTCCATAGTCTCTCATGGTTCATCTTCACTTCCAGTTTCCCTCAACTCCCTCTCCTCTCCATCTCCCCATGTCCTCCATGTTCTTTGTTATCCTTCACAAATAAGTGAGACCATATGATACTTGACTCTCATTGCTTGACTTATTTCACTCAGCATAATCTCTTCCAGTCCCGTCCATGTTGGTACAAAAGTTGGGTATTCATCCTTTCTGATGGAGGGATAATACTCCATTGTGTATATGTACCATATTTTCCTTATCCATTCATCCATTGAAGGGCATCTTGGTTCTTTCCACAGTTTGGCGAACGTAGCCATTGCTGCAATAAACATTGCATCTTTGGGGTAATGAAATAAACATCTTTGGGGTAAGTACCTAGCAGTGCAATTGCAGGGTCATAGGGAAGCTCTATTCTTAATTTTTTTTTTTTAATATTTTTTATTTATTTGACAGAGAGAAATCACAACTAGGCAGAGAGGCAGGCAGAGAGAGAGGAGGAAGCAGGCTCCCTGCAGAGCAGAGAGCCTGATGTGGGGCTCGATCCCAGGACTCTGGGATCATGACCTGAGCCGAAGGCAGAGACTTTAACCCACTGAGCCACCCAGGCACCCCTATTCTTAATTTCTTTAGGAATCTCTACACTGTTCTCCAAAGTGGCGGCACTAACTTGCATTACCAACAACAGTTTAAGAGGGTTCCCCTTTCTCCACATCCTTCCAACACTCGTTGTTTCCTGTCTTGCTAATTTTGGCCATTCTATCTGGTGTTGTTTTAACTTGAATCTCCCTGATCGTTAGTGATAATGAATATTTTTTCATATGTCTGATAGCCATTTGTATGTCTTCGTTGGAGAAGTGTCTGTTCATATCTTCTGCCCATTTTTTGATCGGATTATCTATTTTTTGTGTGTTAAGTTTGAGAAGTTCTTTATAGATCCTGGATATCAACCTTTTGCCTGTACTGTCATTTGCAAATATCTTCTCCCATTCCGTGGGTTGCCTTTTTGTATGGTTGACTGTTTTCTTTGCTGTGCAGAAGATTTTGATCTTGATGAAGTCTCAAAAGTTCATTTCCGCTTTTGTTTCCTTGGCCTTTGGAGATATATCTTGAAAGAAGTTGCTGTAGCTGATATCAAAGAGGTTACTGCCTATGTTCTCCTCGAGGATGCTGATGGATTCCTGTTTCACGTTGAGGTCTTTTATCCATTTAGAGTTTATCTTTGTGTACGGTGTAAGAGAATGGTTCAGTTTCATTCTTCTACATATTGCTGTCCAGTTTTCCCAGCACCATTTGTAGAAGAGACTGTCTTTTTTCCATTGTATATTTTTTCCTGTTTTGTCAAAGATTATTTGACCATAGAGTTGAGAGCCCCAGTATCTTTGGCGCTCATCGAGGCATCTCCACCAACACTGCCCATCACAAATGCACACAAAGAAAAAATAATCTTACCAAGGTGTCACCAGGTATTGTCTCTGATCATGGTTTCCAGCCTGTCTGCACTTGAATGCTCTCTGGTGTCCTCTCCAGGAGATACACAGTGTTCTATGGAGTCTATGTCTGCAATGCATGCTGATCTGGAATCCCAGGACCTCAATACCCTTGGGTTGCAAGAACTCGTGTCCTTCAGACACTCACCTTTCTCCACCAACAGCTATGGGTCAACATTTAAATTGTGGGCTCTAAGAGTGCTCCTCTCCCCTGGGCCTTTGTCTTGGCCAGGGCTCCTACGCTCAGAAGAAGCAACCGTGTAATTCTCCAATAAGCCATGTCTACACCCTTCTCCCATGGTCTCTGTGACTTCTTCTCTATTTCACTGTGGAGTGTGATTTCTAGGCTTCTGGTCCATTTATGCCATGTTTCCATTGATTTGGTCATCTTCTGATTGTGCTTATGGCTAAAGAAAAGCCTGGAGCTCCCAGACATTTCTACCATCTCCCTTTCCTCCAAATGCTCTGCATACTCTTAGGAGCCATAAGCAAGAAATCATTCTTGCTCCTTGCAACATGTGACAGAAAGTGAGGGAGCATTGGGCTGGGTCATCTCTGTCAGTCACAGAAAGACAAATCCCTTACGATTTTACTCATTCTTGGAAGTAAGGAAACATATGAAAAAGCAAGAAAAAGGGACAGGCAATTAGAATCTAGTTAGGCACACAAAATGTGGTGTTTGTTCCAGGCAGGCTAGTCAGAATCTGCGTTTCTAATAGTGGATAAAATGTGACATTCAATGCAGGAGATTTTTTTTTAAATTAATTTATTTATTTTTATTTGCTTATTTACAGCATAACAGTGTTCATTGTTTTGGCATCACACCCAGTGCTCCATGCAGTACGTGCAGGAGATTTTGATGAATGGGATGTAATGTGAGTTTTCACTGTTTGAAGGTGAATTGTGATCTGGAATAGAACAGCCTCATATCTATTAAAAAGTCATTTTTAGCGTCTTATGAAACACAGACACACATACAGACACACACAGACAAACACAGACACACAGATATATACACACACACTTAAAAGAGTCCCACAGAATTTAGGGAGCAAGTGAGAAATATCACTCATGGAAGCAAAATTCAGAGAAAATACCATAAAAAAATTAGGAGAGTCAAAGTAACAAACCGTCCAAACTGGATAAGTTAACTCCTTATCCATCAAGAATTAATTAATTAATTAATTAATTGATTAATTAAACAACCTTACCTAAACACCCCTCCACAGAAGTTGCCAGCAAATGCAATAGCGGAGAGAAAAGGATAAATTCCAAGACACAAACGCACTACCATGACAAGATCATGAGTCAGACATATCTTACGTCTCAGGTAATGACGTTTGAAGCAGCTTTTGAGGCTTTTGAAGCAGTCCTCAAACATCTCCCAACACCTCCCAACACCTCCCAACAGAAAGCCAGGTTCAAATCAATTCCATGGTCCACAATTCAAGACATTTATTGGTAATGTCATATTTTACCATCTATTCCCAAAATGTAGGAAGAGGGAAGACTCTAATTTACAATGTCCAAAGACCCAATTCACATAAGGACCATATAGGAAACCAATTGCATACAATTTTAATCAGTAAGATAATAAAACAAGAATTCATTTCTCTTTCTTTCTTCATATCCATGGGAAATGGCCTGTTTTGCTTTCTATTCACTATTTTTTCTTATATTCAGATACACAGCCTTTCATACATCCTACATTTTTGACATAGTACTCCCTGATTCTTTAACTGCATATACCACCAAGTGCTCATCCTCAAATAATGACACACCAACTCCATACCCATTAACCAGTTCCCTCTTTATGGCAGGACTTATCCTCCTGTAACCCTCCGCTTGGTCCCCAAAATCTTGAATCTCTCCTGGTGGGTCTCCGTGTTTGACTTCTCCTTCCATTTTCCCTTACTACTACTCATATCCATGGTATTCCTCATGAGCCACATATAAGTGAAGCCATAGGATATTTCCCTTGGTCGGCTTGCATTTTTATTTGAAAATAATCTTCTTTATCATAATCTTCAAAATCATCTTTATCCACTAGCCCTTAAAAGGTTATCTCGGCTCCTTCCACAGTGATGTTAGAGTGGGCATGGCAGGCCATCGATATTGGCCATTAATTTTCATCTGAATAAAGAGCGTTGCTCAACATGGCTCTCCCATGGCTATAGCATGTAGCATTAACTAGTGATGACAAGGAGTGCTGACCAGGGCTCTTTCCTTAGGGGTAGCTATCATGCAGAGTTTCACTCTCAATGAAGCCTTTGCAACGGTGTTTAAGGTAATACCAAGTAGACAGAGCCTTCATTCTTAAGACTGGTGTTTCAGGACACTAGCAGATAAGGACACAGCACAACGCATTCCTGCCCTAGCATTTTTCCTGGAATTGTGACTACGCTTCCCTTTTTCCTTCTCTCAACTTCCAACCTGACCAAGCACCAAAGGGAGACCTTACACCCGAGAAACCATAGGGAACAGAAGCTAAGAATGGACCCTCTCACGCAAGGATATCCAACTTCCCAGAGACCTAATCGTAGCCAAGAGGCCTCGCCAAAAATTGAGATCTCTAGAAATTGCAGTGGAAATAGGAACGCCTTGCTCTCTCTGGAGAATTGTTGGTCTAAAGAATAGTATACAGAACATCATTTTCTTTTCTCTTTGTATAGAAAGTGGAAGTGGGAAATAAACAGAAAGACTACCTGAGTTCATGATCAGGCTAACAGGGCTCTTTATTGTTCCTTCCCATGTCTTTCTACTTAAAGACATAGGACTCATATGTCATGTGTATGGGATTGGTGCTTCAGTGAAGTCAGTTTCTGTGAAGTTACAAAGCTCTGAGGTCCTAGGAACCACTCCTCACCAAACCATGGCTCATCACTTCACCTGGTTGGAGTAGACCTGGGTCAGGCAGGAGTATCAAAATCACTCCAACATCTGGACTCGCCTGGGGATTTCACCAAGACAGTTTGTGAAGCGATTTGGGGTCACCTTCTCCATGGCTGAATTTGTAGTCTTTGTCCAGGACTGTCACCACCACCCCTCTGGACTCATGAGAGGGGCAAGAATCCACAATTCCATCTTACCCACATAAGGTCAAGAAAGAGTCAGGAGTACAAGCAGACTCACACGGGGAACTAAACGCCATACACATGTTAATGGTCCTCACACCTTATCAGGATGCTTCTGACCAGGAAAAGCGCCCCCAACCCTAAGGGGAAAGCTCAGAGTTAACACCTGCAACCATACCAAAGACATGTCTGGAGTCTCCAACACTGAGGACACGAGTACTTCTTGCATCTCCAGAAATCGTGCCATAAATGTCTGTTTATAGCTCACAGGAGCAAGCACGGAGCATGTTGGAAGAGAACCAGTCCCTATGTGAAGTCATCAGAAAAGGAATTCGGGCCAATTTCAGGAATACAACTTGAATCTACAAAAAGCGTCTTTCTCTTCTGTATTCTGTTATCTACCCTGAAGATATTTTTTTTTACGAAGAAGAGCTCATGGAGTGCTGAAGGCTGGCACTTGAGAGAGTCTCAGGTATTGTGACATGCCCTCTGGAGTTGTGTTGTGGCTGTCCACTCTCCTGTGGGCTCATCATCTGCAGAGGCTCTTCTTGCCTTCTATTCAGATTGTTTGGTGTCTGGGCCAAATATGGTGTGGTTAAGCTTTGTGGGTCTGGTGTGCCTGTGAAACGTGAACTTAAAACCTCTCCACAAAACTTACGGCCTGCTGAATTCTGTGCCCATATGAGAGGATGTGGGCAGTGCTTTCTTCTAGTCCCCAGCAGGATTTTCTGTTCTCCTGGGATTAAGCAACGTGGCCTGAAGAAGGACTCCCAACAGATTTCCAGGTTTGAGAATACGTGATTGCAGGTCGGGAAGCTAATGTCCTCACCGTCCTGCCTCTGGACACTTCTCAGTCTTGATGTTGGCGGTCATAGGGCCCAAGTTTATTTGGCGCCCATAGAGGCATCTTCACCAACCTGCTCTTCATGAATGCACACAAAGAAAAAATAATCGTACCACGGTGTCAACAGGTATTGTCTCTGAAGTTATTTTCCAGGCTGTCTGCACCTGTTTGCTTGATGGTGTCCTCTCCAGGAGATACACAGTGTTCTCTGGAGTCTATATCAGCAAAGCATGCTGATCTGGAATCGCTGGGCCTCAAGAGCCTTGGGTTGCAAGAACTCGTGTCCTTCAGACACTCCTTTTCTTTGACAACAGCTAAGGGTCAACATTAGTTTTGAGGGTTTTAAGTGTGCTCCTCTCCCCTGGGCCTTTTTTTTTTTTTTTTTTTTTTTTTTTTTTTTTTTGGCCATGGCTCCTTGCCTTCTAAAGTACCAACCATCCAATTCTGCCATAAGCCCTTTCTACACCCTTCTACCATGGTCTCTGGGCCTTCTTTTCTCTTTCACTGTGGAGTATGATTTCTAGGCTTCAGGTCCTTTTATGCCATGAGTACATTGATGTGGCCATCTTCTGGATGTGCTGATGGCTGCAGACAAGCCTGAGCTCGCAAACACGTGGACTGCACTGCGGACATTTATGGAGCCATCAACAAGAAGGCATTCTTGATCCTTGTGACATGTGGCGGACAGGGAGAGGGCATTGGGCTGTGTCATATCTGTCAGTCACAGAAAGGCAACTATCATACCATTTCACTCACTCATGGAAGTAAAGATACATGGGAAAAAGCAGGAAAAAGAGACAGGCAATTAGACTCTAACCAGGCACACAAAATTTGGTGTTTATTCCAGGCAGGCTAGGCAGAAACTGCCTTTTAAATATGGATCAAATGGTACATTCAATGCAGGAATTGTAGCTGAATGGTGTGTAATGTGAGTATCCAGTTTTTGAATGTGAATTGGATCTGGAATAGAGCAGCTTCATATCTTTTAAATATCATATTTAGCGTTTTCTGAAACACACACACACACACACACACACACACACACACACATACACACACACACACACTTAAAAGAGTCCAACAGAAGTTAGGGAGCAAGTGAGGAATAGCACTCATGGAAGCATAATTCAGAGAAAATACCATAAAAAAACAAAAGCTTAGAGAATCAAATATCAACCCGTCCAAACAGTATAAGTTAACTCCTTACCTATCAATAATTCATTAATTAATTAAACAGCCTTACCTAAATGAACCCTCCACACAAGGATGCCAGAAAATCCACTACCTTAGAGGAAAGGATAAATTCCAAGACACATACGCACTACCATGACAAGATCATGAGTCATACATATATGACTTCTCAGGTAATGACTTTAGAAGCAGCTTTTGAGGTTTTGTAGCAGCCCTCAAACATCTCCAAACACACAGAAAGCCAAGTTCAAATCAATTCCCTCGTCTACAATTTGAGATGGTTAATCATAATGTCGGCTTTTCTCATTTATTCCAAAAATGTAGGAAGAAGGAAGACTCTAATTTACAATGTCCACAGAACCAATTCACATAAGGACCTTATTGGAAACAATGGCATACAATTTTAATCATTACGATAATAAAACTAGAATTCATTTCTCTTCTCTTTCTTTCTTCATCTCCTTGTGAAACGGCCTATTTTGCATCCTCTTTAATATTTTTCCTTATATTTGGCAAGGTAGTCTTTCATCCATCCTTGTTTTTTGACATAGTGTTCCCTGATTCTTTAATTGCATATACCACCAAATGCTCATCCTCCTACAATGCCACACCACCTCCATACCCATTATCCATTTCCTTCTTTATCGCATGTCTTATCTCCCTGTAAACCTCAGCTTGGTCCCCAAAGTCCTGAGTCTCTCCAGGTGCGTCTCCCTTTCTGACTTCTTCTCCTTCCGTTTTCCCTTACTAATACTCATGTCCATGGTATTCCTCATGGGTCACATATGAGTGAAGCCATAGGATATTTCCCTTGGTCTTTTTTCATTTTCATTTGGAAATCCTCTTTAACATCATCTTCATAATAATCTTTATCCACAATCCCTAAAATGTGTATTTCGGTTCCTTCCACAGTTACGATAGAGTGGGCATGGCAGGCCATCAATGGTGGCCGTTCATTTTCATCTGAATAAAGAGAGTTGCTCAACATGGCTCTCCCCGTGACTATCGCATGTAGCATTAACTAAGGAACAAGGAGTGCTGTCCAGGGCTCTTTCTTTAGGGGTAGCGAACATGCAGCTTTTCACTCTTCATGAAGCCTTTGCAATGGTGTTTAAGGTAATGTCAGGTAGACAGAGCCTTCATCCTTACGACTGGTTTTTCAGGACACTAGCAGATAAGGACACAGACAGCACAACGCATCCCTGACCTGGCAATTTTCCTGGAATTGTGACTTTCCTTCCTTTCTTCCTTCCCTCACCCTCCAAGGTGACCAAGCCCAAAGGCAGACCTTACACCCGAGAAACCATAGGGAACAGAAGCTAAGAATTGACCCTCACCCCCAAGGCTATCTAACCTACCAGAGACCAAATGATAGCCAAGAGGCCTCGCTGTTAATTGAGATCTCTAGAAATTGCAGTGGAAACAGGAACACCTGAGTTCATGATCGGGCTAACAGGGCTCTTTCTAGTTCCTTCCCAGTTCTTTCTACTTAAAGCCTTAGGACACATATGTCATGAAAATTGGATTGCTGCTTCAGTGAAGTCAGCTTCTGTGATGTCACAAATATCTGAGGTCCTAGCAACCACTCCTCACCAAACCACGCCTCATCACTTCACCTGGCTGGAGTAGTTCTGGATCAGCCAGGAGTATCAAAATCACTCCAAACCGCTGGAACCGCCTGGGTATTTCTTCAATACAGTTTGTGAAGCCTTTTGGGGTCACCTTCTCCAAGGCTGAAATTGTAGTCTTTCGCCTTGACTGTCACCACCTCCCCTCTGGACTTCTGAGAAAGGCAAGAATCCACAATTACATCTTACCCACGGAAGGTCAAGAAAGAGTCAGTAGTACAAGCAGCCTCATAAGGGGAACTCCACGCCATACACATGATCGTAGTTCTCACAGCCTATCATAATGCTTCTGACCAGGAAAAGCTACAGCAACACTCAGAGGAAAGCTCAGAGTTAACATCCGCAACCATAACAAAGACATGTCTGGAGTCTTCAAAAGTGAGGACAGGAGTTCTTCTTGCATCTCCAGAAATCGTGCCAGAAATGACTCCCAATTTTCCCAGCTGACCAATCATTAAAAGCAAACCCTACATCCTAGAAGCTTAGGCCCAGGAAGGACTCATCTTTTTGGAGCTCACAGGAGCAAGCACGGGCATGTTGGAAGAGAATCAATCCCCATGTGAATCCATTGGGAAAGGCTTTTGGGCCAGTTTCAGGAATACAACGTGAATCAACAAAATGTCTCTGTCTATTCTGTATTCGAAACACGCATTCTGTTATCTACCCTGAAGATAATTTCTTTAGGAATAAGAGATGATGGAGTGCGCAAATTCTGGCACTTGAGAGAGTCTCAGTGTGTGTGACGTTCCCTCTGGGGTTGTGTTGTGGCTGTCCACTCTCCTGTGGGCTCGTCCTCTGTAGAGGCTCTCCTTGCCTTCCATTCAGAGTGTGTGGTGTCTGGGACACATATGGTGAGTGGTGTCTTGTGTCTGGTGTGCCAGTGAAACATGACTTTCAACCCACTCCACATACTGAAGGCCTACTGAATTCTGTTACCAGGTGAGAGGATGTGGGCAGGGACTTCTTCTAATCCCCTGCAAGATTTTCTGTTCTCCTGGGACTAAGAAACCTGGGCTGAAGAAAGCAGTCCCAACTGTGTTCCATGTTTGGGAATCCGTGATTGCAGGTTGGGCAGCTAATGTCCTCACCGTCCTGCCTGTGGCCACTTCTCAGTCTTGATGCTGGCGGTCGTAGTGCCCAAGTATCTTTCTTTTATTTTTGCCTTAAATTACTTTTATTTGTTTATTTACAGCATTATAGTATTCACTGTTTTGGTATCACCACCAGTGCTCCACACATTATGTGCCCTCCATATTACCCACCCACTTGACTCATCCGCCCACAACCCCCCCCCCCTTCAAAACCATCGGGTTGTTTTTCAGAGCCATAGTCTCTCAAGGTTCACCTCCCCTTCCAATTTCCCACAACTCCATCTCCTCTCCATCTCTCCATGTCCTCCATGTTCTTTGTTGTGCTCTACAAATAAGTGAAACCATATGATACTTGTGACTCTCTGCTTGACTTATTTCGCTCAGCATAATATCTTCCAGTCCCGTCCATGTTGCTACAAAAGTTGGGTATTCATCCTTTCTGATGGAGGCATGATAATCCATTGTGTATATGGACCACATCTTCCTTATCCATTCATCCGTTGAAGGGCATCTTGGTTCTTTCCACAGTTTGGCGACCATAGCCATTGCTACAATAAACATTGGGGTAGAGATGACCCTTATTTTCACTACATCTGTATCTTTGGGGTAAATACCCAGCAGTGCAATTGCAGGGTCATAGGGAAGCTCTATTCTTAATTTCTTCAGGAATCTCCACACTGTTCTGCAAAGTGGCTGCACTAACTTGCATTCCCACCAATAGTGTAAGAGGGTTCCCCTTTCTCCACATCCTTTCCAACACACGATGTTTCCTGTCTTGCTAATTTTGGAGATTCTACCTGGTGTCAGGTGGTATATCAATTTTGTTTTAATTTGAATCTGCCTGATGGCTGGTGATGATGAATATTTTTTCATGTGTCTGACAGCCATTTGTATGTCTTCGTTGGAGAAGTGTCTGTTCATATCTTCTGCCCATTTTTTGATATGATTATCTGTTTTGTGTGTGTAGAGTTTGAAAAGTTCTTTATAGATCCTGGATATCAACCTTTTGTCTGTACTGTCATTTGCAAATATCTTCTCCCATTCCGTGGGTTGCCTTTTTGTATGGTTGACTGCTTCTTTGCTGTGCAGAAGCTTTTGATCTAGATGAAGTCCCAAAAGTTCATTTTTGCTTTTGTTTCCTTGGCCTATGGAGACATATCTTGAAAGAAGTTGCTGTGGCTGATATCGAAGAGGTTACTGCCTATGTTCTCCTCTAGGATTCTGATGGATTCCTGTCTCATGTTGAGGTCTTTTATCCATGTCGAGCTTATCTTTGTGTACGGGGAAAGAGAATGGCCGAGTTTCATTCTTCTACATATACATGTCCAATTTTCCCAGCACCATTTTTTGAAGAGACTGTCTTTTTTCCATTGTATATTTTTTCCTGATTTATCGAAGATTATTTGACCATAGAGTTGAGAGACCAAGTATCTATGGCTCCCATCGAGGCATCTCCACCAGCACTGCCCATCAAGAATGCACACAAAGAAATAATAATCTTACCACGGTGTCAACAGGTATTGTCTCTGATCATGGTTTCCAGGCTGTCTCCACCTGGTTGCTTGCTGGTGTCCTCTCCAGGAGATACACAGTGTTCTCTGGAGTCTATGTCTGCAAAGCAAGCTGATCTGGAATGCCAGGGCCTCAAGACCCTTGTGTTGAAAGAACTCGTGTCCTTCACACACTCTCCTTTTCTCCGCCAACAGCTATGGGTCAACATTCAAATTGTGGGTTCTAAGTGTGCTCCTCTCACCCGGGCCTTTGTTTTTGCAAAGGCTCCCTGCCCTCTGAAGCACCAACCGTCCTTTCTCCCATAAGCCCTGTATACACCCTTCTCCCATGGTTTCTGTGACTTCGTCTCTCTTTCACTGTGGAGTGTGATTTCTAGGCTTCAGGTCCATTTACGCCGTGTTTCCTTTGATGTGCTCATCTTCTGGTGGTGCTGATGGCTGAAGACAAGCCTGGAGCTCCCAGACACATCTACCATCTCCCTGTTGTCCAAAGGCACTGCAGACTCTTATGGAGCCATAAGCAAGAAGGCATTCTTGCTCCTTGCACATGTTGCAGAAAGGGAGAGAGCATTGTGTTTTGTCGTATTTGTCAGTCACAGAAAGACAACTACCGTACGAATTCACTCAATCATGGAAGTAAAGAAACATGTGAAGAAGCAAGAAAAAGGGGCAGACCATTAGACTCAAACCAGGCACACATAATTTGTTGTGTGTTCCAGGCAGGCAAGTCAGAATCTGCATTTCTAAAAGTGGATCAATGGGACATTCAGTGCAAAAATGTGGGAAAACAGGATGTAACATGAGTTTCCATTGTGTTTGAAGGTGAATTGTGACCTGGAATAGAGCAGGTTCATTCCTCTTCAAATACCATTTTTAGCGTTTGGTGAATCACACACACACACACACACACACACACACACACACACACACACACTTAAAAGAGTCCCACAGAATTTAGGGAGCAAGTGAGGAATAGCACTCATGGAAGCAAAATTCAGAGAAAATACCATAAAAAACAAAAGCTTAGGGAATCAATGTATCAACCCGTCCCAACTGGATAAGGTAACTCCTTACCTATCAAGAATTAACTAATTAATTAATTAATTAATTAAGCAACGTTACCTAAAAAAAAAACCTCCACACAAGTATGCCACAAATCCAAAACCATAGAGAAAAAGATAAATTCCAAGAAACATACGCAATACCATGACAAGATCATGAGTCATACATATTTGATGTCACAGGTAATGACTTTTGAAGCAGTTTTGAGGCTTTGGAAGCAATCCACAAACATATCCCCACACACAGAAAGCCAGGTTCAAATCAATACCCTAGTCCACAATTCGAAACATTTAATGATAATGTCGGCTTTTCTCATCTATTATTAAAATGTAGGAAGAGGGAAGTCTCTAACTGACAATGTCCAAAGACCCAATTCAGATAAGGACCTGATAGGAAACCAATTGCATACAATTTTAATCAGTAAGATAATAAAGTTTGAATTCATTTCTCCTCTCTTTCTTTCTTCACCTCCACGTTAAAAGACCTCTTTTGCTTTCTATTCACTATTTTTTCTGATATTTGGCAAGCCAGCCTTTCATCCATCCTACGTTTTTTACATAGTGCTCCCTGATTCTTTTTTTACCCCATTTTATTTCTTTTTTCAGCGTAACAGTATTCATTCTTTTTGCACGACACCCAGTGCTCCATGCAAAATGTGCCCTCCCCATTACCCACCACCTGTTCCCCCAATCTCCCACCCCTGACCCTTCAAAACCCTCAGGTTGCCCCAACCTCCCACCCCTGACCCTTCAAAACCCTCAGGTTGTTTTTCAGAGTCCATAATCTCTTATGGTTCGCCTCGTCTCCCCAATGTCCATAGCCCGCTCCCCCTCTCCCAATCCCACCTCCCCCCAGCAACCCCCAGTTTGTTTGTGAGATTAAGAGTCATTTATGGTTTGTCTCCCTCCCAATCCCACCTTGTTTCATTTATTCTTCTCCTATCCCCCTACCCCCCCCATGTTGCTTCTCCATGTGCTCATATCAGGGAGATCATATGATAGTTGTCTTTCTCCGATTGACTTATTTCACTAAGCATGATACTCTCTAGCTCCATCCACGTCGTCGCAAATGGCAAGATTTCATTTCTTTTGATGGCTGCATAGTATTCCATTGTGTATATATACCACATCTTCTTTATCCATTCATCTGTTGATGGACATCTAGGTTCTTTCCATAGTCTGGCTATTGTAGACATTGCTGCTATAAACATTCGGGTACACGTGCCCCTTTGGATCACTATGTTTGTATCTTTAGGGTAAATACCCAGTAGTGCAATGGCTGGGTCATAGGGTAGTTCTATTTTCAACATTTTGAGGAACCTCCATGCTGTTTTCCAGAGTGGTTGCACCAGCTTGCATTCCCACCAACAGTGCAGGAGGGTTCCCCTTTCTCCGCATCCTCTCCAGCATCTGTCATTTCCTGACTTGTTAATTTTAGCCATTCTGACTGGTGTGAGGTGATATCTCATTGTGGTTTTGATTTGTATTTCCCTGATGCCGAGTACGTGGAGCACTTTTACATGTGTCTGTTGGCCATCTGGATGTCTTCTTTGCAGAAATGTCTGTTCATGTCCTCTGCCCATTTCTTGATTGGATTGTTTGTTCTTTGGGTGTTGAGTTTGCTAAGTTCCTTATAGATTTTGGATACTAGCCCTTTATCTGATATGTCGTTTGCAAATATCTTCTCCCATTCTGTCAGTTGTCTTTTGGTTTTGTTCACTGTTTCCTTTGCTGTGCAAAAGCTTTTGATCTTGATGAAATCCCAATAGTTCATTTTTGCCCTTGCTTCCCTTGCCTTTGCCGTTGTTCCTAGGAAGATGTTGCTGCGGCTGAGGTCGAAGAGGTTGCTGCCTGCATTCTCCTCAAGGATTTTGATGGATTCCTTTCTCACATTGAGGTCCTTCATCCATTTGGAGTCTATTTTCGTGTGTGGTGTAAGGAAGTGGTCCAATTTCATTTTTCTGCATGTGGCTGTCCAATTTTCCCAGCACCATTTATTGAAGAGGCTGTCTTTTTTCCATTGGACATTCTTTCCTGCTTTGTCGAAGATGAGTTGGCCATAGAGTTGAGGGTCGATTTCTGGGCTCTCTATTCTGTTCCACTGATCTATGTGTCTGTTTTTGTGCCAGTACCATGCTGTCTTGATGATGACAGCTTTGTAATAGAGCTTGAAGTCCGGAATTGTGATGCCACCAACTTTGGCTTTGTTCTTCAATATTCCTTTGGCTATTCGAGGTCTTTTCTGGTTCCATATAAATTTTAGGATTATTTGTTCCATTTCTTGGAAAAAAATGGATGGTATTTTGATAGGGATTGCATTAAATGTGTAGATTGCTTTAGGTAGCATAGACATTTTCACAATATTTATTCTTCCAACCAGGAGCATGGAACATTTTTCCATTTTTTTGTGTCTTCCTCAATTTCTTTCATGAGTACTTTATAATTTTCTGTGTATAGATTCTTAGTCTCTTTGGTTAGGTTTATTCCTAGGTATCTTATAGTTTTGGGTCCAATTGTAAATGGGATTGACTCCTTAATTTCTCTTTCTTCAGTCTTGTTGTTGGTATACAGAAATGCAACTGATTTCTGTGCATTGATTTTATATCCTGACACTTTACTGAATTCCTGTACAAGTCCTAGCAGTTTTATAGTGGAGTCTTTTGGGTTTTCCACATATAGTATCATATCATCTGCGAAGAGTGATAATTTGACTTCTTCTTTACCAATTTGGTTGCCTTTAATTTCTTTTTGTTGTCTGATTGCTGAGGCTAGGACTTCTAGTACTATGTTGAATAGCAGTGGTGATAATGGACATCCCTGCCGTGTTCCTGACCTTAACGGAAAAGCTTTCAGTTTTTCTCCATTGAGAATGATATTTGCGGTGGGCTTTTCATAGATGGCTTTGATAATATTGAGGTATGTGCCCTCTATCCCCACACTTTGAAGAGTTTTGATTAGGAAGGGATGCTGTACTTTGTCAAATGCTTTTTCAGCATCTATTGAGAGTATCATATGGTTCTTGTTCTTTCTTTTATTAATGTGTTCTATCACATTGATTGATTTGCGGATGTTGAACCAACCCTGCAGCCCTGGAATAAATCCCACTTGATCGTGGTGAATAATCCTTTTAATGTACTGTTGAATCCTATTGGCTAGTATTTTGGCGAGAATTTTTGCGTCTGTGTTCATCAAGGATATTGGTCTGTAGTTCTCTTTTTTGGTGGGATCCTTGTCTGGTTTGGGGATCAAGGTGATGCTGGCCTCATAGAATGAGTTTGGAAGTTTTCCTTCCTTTTCTATTTTTTGGAACAGTTTCAGGAGAATAGGAATGAGTTCTTATTGAAATGTTTCATAGTATTCCCCTGGGAAGCCGTCTGGCCCAGGGCTTTTGTTTGTTTGGAGATTTTTGATGACTATTTCAATCTCCTTACTGGTTATGGGCCTGTTCAGGTTTTCTATTTCTTCCTGGTTCAGTTGTGGTAGTTTATATGTCTCTAGGAATGCATCCATTTCTTCCACATTGTGAAATTTGTTGGCGTAGAGTTGCTCATAGTATTTTCTTATAATTGTCTGTATTTCTTTGGTGTTAGTTGTGATCTCTCCTCTTTCATTCATGATTTTATTGATTTGGGTCCTTTCTCTTTTCTTTTTGATGAGTCTGGCCAGGGGTTTATCAATCTTATTGATTCTTTCAAAGAACCAGCTCCTAGTTTCATTGATTTTTTCTATTGTTTTTTTGGTTTCTATTTCATTGATTTCTGCTCTGATCTTTATGATTTCTCTTCTCCTGCTGAGTTTAGGGTTTCTTTCTTGTTCTTTCTCCAGCTCCTTTACGTGTAGGGTTAGGTTGTGTACTTGAGACCCTTCTTGTTTCTTGAGAAAGGCTTGTACCGCTATATATTTTCCTCTCAGGACTGCCTTTGCTGTGTCCCACAGATTTAGAGCTGTTGTGTTTTCATTATCATTTGTTTCCATGAATTTTTTCAATTTTTCTTTAATTTCCTGGTTGACCCATTCATTCTTTAGGAGGATGCTGTCTAGTCTCCATGTATTTGGGTTCTTTCCAGCTTTCCTCTTGTGATTGAGTTCTAGCTTCAGAGCATTGTGGTCTGAAAATATGCAGGGAATAATCCTAATCTTTTGATACCGGTTGAGACCTGATTTGTCACCCAGGATGTGATCTATTCTAAAGAAGGTTCCATGTGCACTAGAGAAGAATGTGTATTCTGTTGCTTTGGGATGAAATATTCTGAATATATCTGTGATGTCCATCTGGTCCAGTGTGTCATTTAAGGCCTTTATTTCCTTGTTGATCTTTTGCTTGGATGATCTGTCCAAGTGCTCCCTGATTCTTTAATTGCATATACCACCAAGTGCTCATCCTCATATACTGCCAAATTTCCTCCATACCCATTAACCAGTTCCCTCTTTATGACAGGTGTTATCTTCCTGTTACCCTCAGCTTGGTCCCAAAGTCCTGAGCCTCTTTCGTGCATCTACCAGTCTGACTATTCTCCATCCGTTTTCCCTTACTAATACTCATGTCCAAGGTATACCTCCTGCACTATATAAGAGTGAAGCCATAGGATATGTCCCTTGGTCGGCTTGCATTTTCATTTGGAAATCATGTTCTTTATCATCATGTTCATAATCATCTTTATCCCCTAGCCCTTAAAAGTGTATCTCGGCTCCTTCCACAGTGATGCTAGAGTGGGCATGGCAGGCCTTCGATGTTGGCCGTTCATTTTCATCTGAATAAAGAGAATTGCTCAACATGGCTCTCCCCATGACTATGGCATGCAGCATTAACTAAAGATGACAAGGAGTGCTGAGCAGGGCTCTTTCTCTCAGAGTAGCGATCATGCAGAATTTCACTCTCCATGAAGTCTTTACAACGGTGTTTAAAGTAATGTCAGTTAGACACAGCCTTCATCCCTTAGGACCGGTGTTTCAGGCACTAGCAGACAATGACATGGACAGCACAATGCATCACTCTCCTATTTTCCTGGAATTGTGACTTTCCGTCCCTTCTTCCTTCCCTCCACTTCCAAGCTAACCAAGCACCAAAGGCAGACCTTACACCTGAGAAACCATAGGGAACAGAAGCTTAGAATGGACCCTCTCACCCAAGGATATACAACCTCCCAGAGACCTAATGGGAGCCAAGAGGCCTCGCTGTTGATTGAGATCTCTAGAAATGGCAGTGGAAATAGGAACACCTTGCTCTCTCTGGAGAAATGTTGGTCTAAAGAATGGTATACAGATCATCGTTTACTTTTCTCTTTGTATAGAAAGTGTAAGTGGGAAAGAAACAGAAAAGACCACCTGAGTTCATGGTCAAGGTAACAGGGCTCTTTCTTGTTCCTTCCCAGGTCTTTCTACTTAAAGTCATAGGACTTTATCTCATGAGAATGGGATTGCTGCTTCAGTGAAGTCAGCTTCTGTGATGTCACAAAGCTCTGAGGTCCCAGCAACCACTCCTCACCAATCCACGCCTCATCACTTCACCTGGCTGATTTGTTCTGGGTCAGCCAGGAGTAACATAATCACTCCAACATCTGGAGTCGCCTTGGGATTTCACCAAGACAGTTTGTGAAATGATTTGGGTCACCTTCTCCATGGCCAAATTTCTAGTCTTTGGCCGTGACTGTCACAACTCCCCATTGGTCTCCTGGGAAGGGCAAGAATCCACAATTCCATCTTACCCATGTAAGATCAAGGAAGATTCAGGAGTATAAGGAGCCTCACACGGGTAACTCCACGCCAAACACATGTTCCTGGTCCTCATACCCTATCAGGATGCTTCTGACCAGGAAAAGCGCCCCCGCCCTCCGAGGAATGCTCAGAGTTAACACCCGCAGGCATACCAAAGACATGTTTGGAGTCTTCAACAGTGAGGACATGAATTCTCTTGCATCTCCAGAAATTGTGCCATAAATGCCTCCCATTTTCCCAGCTGACCAAACATAAAATGTAGACCCTACACCCTAGAAACGTAGGCCCAGGACGGACTCATCTGTTTGGTGCTCACAGCAGCAAGCAGGGAGCATGTTGGAAGAGAACCAATCCCCATGTGAATCCATCGGAAAAGGCTTTCGGTCCATTTTCAGGAATACAACGTGAATCTACAAAAGGTCTCTGTCTTCTGTGTATTCGAAATGCGCATTCTGTTATCTAACCTGAAGATAATTTCTTTAGGATTTAGAGCTCATGGAGTGCCTGAAAGCTGGCACTTGAGAGAGTCTCAGGTGTGTGTGACATTCCATCTAGGGTTTTGTTTTGTCTGTCCAATCTCCTGTGAACTCGTCCTCTGCAGAGGCTCTCCTTGCCTTCCATTCAGAGGTTTTGGTGTCTGCGCCAAATACGGTGAATTTAAGCTTCGTGGTGTTAGGGTCCATGATCAAAGGAACAAGTCTGACAGAAGGCTAAATCAAGCAAAGTTTTATTTCACGCCATGCATCGAAACCAAACTGTATCAGATACCAAACTGCATCAGAAACCAAACTGCTTTAAAAACCAAACTGCCTTAAAAACCAAACTGATTGGTAGGTGCCCGAGTCTTACTGGGACCACCGCCTCCCAGTTGCTGGGGTCCCTCTTGGAGGCTCCCTGCCTCACCCTCACCGTACCACAGACCCACTCCCAGCGGGCTGCACCGTTGGCTCCTGAGAGGCTGCTCCTGATGGCGGCACTGCCCGAGGTGGCCTGGCTGCTTGCAGCGGCACTGCTGCTGATACTCTGGCTCAGGGTGGTGTCGCTCATGGCAGCACCGCTGACGCTGCTCCTCTGGGCAGTGCCCCTCGTGGTGGCACCACTGCCGCTGCTGCTCTGGTGCTCAGGACGGTGCCAGTCATGGTGTGGCAACTGCTGCTGTTGCTCTGGTCGGTGCACAGCGCGGCGCCACTCGTGTTACAGCTCAAGGCAGCGCCGAAGCCACTGCCGCCTCTGCCCTGATGCACGGGTGGTGTTGCTGGCCGAGGCCCGCTGCTGCTGCTGCTGCTGCTGCTCTGGGCAGTGCACGGGGCGGTGCCGCTCGTGTTAACCTGCCTGGAACAAACACCAAATTTTGTGTGCGTGGTTAGAATCTCATTGCCTGTCCCTTTTTCTTACTTTTTCACATGTTTCATTACTTCCATGAGTGAGAGAAATCGTATGGTAGTTGTCTTTCTGTGACTGACCGATATGACACAGCCCAATGCTCTCTCCTTTCTTCCATTGTCACAAGGAGCAAGAACGCCTTGGTGCTTATGGCTCCATAAGGGTCCGCAGTGCATTTGGAGGAAAGGGAGATTGTAGAAGTGTCTAGGACCTCCAGGCATGCCTTCAGCCAACAGCACAACCAGAAGATGACCACATCAATGCAAACATGGCATAAATGGACCTGAAGCTTAGAAATCACACTCCACAGAGAAAGAGAGAAGAAGTCACAGAGACAATCGGAGAAGGGTGTAGACAGGGCTTCTGGGAGAGTTGGACGCTTGGTGCTTTAGAAGGCAGGGAGCCCTGGCCAAAGACAAAGTCCCATTGGAGAGGAGCACTCTTAGAACCCATAATTTGAATGCTGACCCATTGCTGTTGGCAGAGAAACAGAGAGTGTCTGAAGGACACGAGTTCTTGCAACCCATGGTTCTTGAGGCATGGCAATTCCAGATCAGCTTGCTTTGCAGACATAGACTCCAGATAACATTCTGTATCTCCTGGAGAGGTCACCAGCAAGCACCCATGTGCAGACAGCCTGGAAACCATGATCAGAAACAATACCTGTTGACACCATGGTACGATTCTTATTTCTTTCTGTGCATACCTGATGGGCAGTGTTGGTGGAGAATCCTCGATGGGAGCCAAAGTAACTTGGGCTCTACGACCGCCAGCATCAAGACTGAGAAGTGGCCACAGGCAGGAAGGTGAGGACATTGGCTGCTCAAACAGCAATCACGGATTCCCAATTATGGAACACTGTTGGTACGGCCTTCTTTAGGCCACATTGCTTCATCCCAGGAGAACAGAAAATCCTGCAGGGGACAAGAAGAATGCCCTGCCCACATCCTCTCACCTAGCCACAGAATTCAGCAGGCCCTCCATTTTTTGGAGTGGGTTGAAAGTCGTGTTTCCAGGCATACCAGATCCATGAAGCTTAACCTCACCATAGTTGGCACAGACACCACTCACAGTGAATGGAAGGCAAGGAGAGCGTCTGCAGAGGACGAGCCCACAGGAGAGTGGACAGCCACAACACAACACCAGAGGGCATGTCACACACACCTGAGACTCTCTCAAGTGCCAGAACTTTCGCACTCTAGATCTCTTCCTCCTAATGAAATTAGCTTCAGTGTAGATAAGAGAATGAGCATTTCAAATACAGAGAAGATAGAGACTTTTGTAGATTCACATTTTATTCCTGAGACTGGCCCAAAAGCCTTTTCTGATGACTTCCCATGGGGATTGGTTCTCTTCCATCATGCTACGTGCTTGCTCCTGTGAGCTCCAAACAGATGAGGCCTAAGCTTCTAGGTTGTAGGGTCTGCCTTTAATATTTGGTCAGGTGGGAAATTTGGGAGGCATTTATGGCACGATTTCTGGAGATGCAAGAAGAACTCGTGTCCTCACCGTTGAAGACTCCAGAAATGTCTTTGGTAGGGTTGGGGGTGTTAACTCTGAGCTTCCCTCTTAGGGTTGGGGACACTTTTCCTGGACAGAAGCATCCTGATAAGATGTGAGGACCATGAACATGTGTATGGCGTGGAGTTCTCCGTGTGAGGCTGCTTGTACTCCTGACTCTATCTTGACATTACGTCGGTAGGATGGAATTGTTCATTCTTGCCCTTCTCAGGATTCCAGAGGGGTGGTGGTGACAGTCATGGACAAAGACTAGAAATTTGGCCATGGAGAAGGTGACCCCAAATCGGTTCACAAACTGTCTTGGGGACATTCCCAGGCGGATCCAGTGTTTTGGAGTGATTTTGATACACCTGGCTGATGCAGAAGTACTCTTATTTATTTAATAAATAAATTTTAAAAAAGTTAAAAAAAAAGAAAAGAAATAATAATCTTACCACGGTGTCCACATGTATTGTCTCTGATCATGGTTTCCAGGCTCTCTGCACCTGGTTGTTTGCTGGTGTCCTCTCCGGGACATATGCAGTGGTTTCTGGAGTCTATGACTGCAAACATACTGATCTGGAATCCCTGTGCCACAAGACCCTTTGGTTGCAAGAACTCATGTCATTCAGACACTCTCCTTTTCTCCGCCAACATCTCTGGGACAACATTCAAATTGTGGTTTCTAAGTGTGCTCCTCTCCCCTGAGCCTTTGTCTTTAGCCAAGGCTCCGTGCCCACTGAAGCAACAACCATCCAATTCTCCCATAAGCCCTGTCTACGCCCTTCTCAGATGGTTTCTGTGACTTCTCTCTTTCACTGTGGAGTGTGATTTCTACGCTTCAGGTCCATTTATGCCATGTTTACATTGATGTGGTCATCTTCTGGTTGTGCTGATGGCTGAAGACAATGCTGGAGCTCCCAGACACTTCTCCCATCTCCCTGTTCTCAACATGCACTGTGGACTCCTATGGAGCCATAAGCAAGAAGTCAATCTAGCTCCTTGTGACATGTGACAGAAAGGGAGAGAGCATTGCCCTGTGTCATATCTGTCAGTCACAGAAAGGCAACTACCATATGATTTCACATTCATGTACGTAAAGACCAGTGAAAAAGCAAGAAAAATGGACAGGCAATTAGACTCTAACCAGGCACACAAAATTTGGTGTTTGTGCCAGGCAGGCTAGTCAGAATCTGCATTTCTAAAGTGGATAATATGAGACATTCAATGCAGGAAATGGGGCCAAACGGGATGTAACGTGAGTTTCCACTGTGTTTGTAGGTGAATTGTGATCTGGAATAGAGCAGCTTCATATCTCTTAAAATATAATTTTTAGCATTTTGTGAAACACACACACACACACACACCCTTAAAAGAGTACCACAGAAGTAAGGGAGCAAGTGAATATTATCAATCATGGAAGCAAAATTCAGAAAAATACCATAAAAAACAAAAGCTAAGAAAATCAAGGTAACAAACCGTCCAAACTGGATAAGTTAACTCCTTAGCTATCAAGAATTAATTAATTTATTTATTAATTAAACAACCTTACCTAAAAGACTCCTCTACACAAGTTTGCCATCAAATCCAATACCCGAGTGTAAAGTATAAATTCCAAGACACATACACTCTACCATGACAAGATCATGAGTCATACATATCTGACGTCTCAGATAATGATGAAAGCTTTTGAAGTAGTCCCCATATATCTCCCAACACACAGAAAGGAAGGATCAAATCCATTCCCTGGTACACAATTCGAGACATTTAAAGGTAATGTCGGCATTTCTCATCTATTCCCAAAATGCAGAAAGAGGGAAAACTAATTAACAATGTCCAAAGACCCAATTCAGATAAGGACCTTGAAGGAAACAAATTGCATATAATTTTAAACTGAATTTCCATTCAGAGTGTGTGGTGTCTGAGCGAAATATGGTGAGGTTAATCTTTCTGTGTCTGGTGTGCCTGGAAACGTGACTCTCAACCCACTCCAAAAAATTTAAGGCCTGCTGAATTCTGTGGCTAGGTGAGAGGATGTGGTCAGGACATTCTTCTTGTCCCCTGCAGGATTTTCTGTTCTCCTGGGACGAAGCAACGTGGCCTGAAGAAGGCCATCCCAACAGTGTTCCAGGTCTGGGAATCCGTGATTGCTGTTTGGGCAGCCAATGTCCTCACCTTCCTGCCTGTGGCCACTTCTCAGTCTTGATGCTGGCAGTCGTAGAACCCTAGTTACTTTGGCTCCCATCGGGGCATCTCCACCAACACTGCCCATCAGGAATGCACAGAAAGAAATAAGAATCGTACCACGGTGTCAACAGGTATTGTCTCTGATCATGGTTTCCAGGCTCTCTGCCCATGGTTGCTTGCTAGTGTCCTCTCCAGGAGATACACAGTGTTCTGCAGTTCTGAAGTATATGTCTGCAAAGCATGCTGAACTGGAATCCCCTGACCTCAAGACCCTTGTGTTGCAAGAACTCGTGTCATTCAGACAGTCTCCCTTTCTCCGCCGACAACTATGGGTCAAGGAACAAATTGTGGGTTCTAGCTGGGCTCCTCTCCCCTGGGCCTTTGTCTCTGGCCATGGATCCCTGCCTCCTGAACACCAACCCACCCATTCTCCCATAAGCCCTCTCTACACCCTTTGCTCTTGGTCTCTGTGACTTCTCTCTTTCGCTGT
Organism: Meles meles; assembly: GCF_922984935.1. Classification (NCBI taxonomy): domain Eukaryota; kingdom Metazoa; phylum Chordata; class Mammalia; order Carnivora; family Mustelidae; genus Meles; species Meles meles. The sequence goes on along the minus strand of NC_060088.1, from coordinate 30,908,880 downwards.
GGAGTGTGATGTATAGGCTTCAGGCCCATTTATGCCATGTTTCCATTGATGTAGTCATCTTCTGGTGGTGCTGATGGCTGAAGACAAGCCTAGAGCCCCAGACATTTCTAGAGTCTCCCTGTCCTCCAGATGCTCTGCGGACTCTTATGGAACCATAAGCAAGAAGGTATTCTTGCTCCTTGTGACATGTGGAAGAAAGTGAGAGAGGATTGGGCTGTGTCATATCTGTCAGTCAGGGAAAGACAACTACCATATGATTTTACTCACACATTGGAGTAAAAAACATGTGAAAAAGCAAGAAAAAGGGACAGGCCATGAAACTCCAACAAGGCACACAAAATTTGGTATTTGTGCCAGACAGGCTAGTCAGAATCTGCATTTCTAAAGTGGATAATAGGAGACATTCAATGCAGGAAATGGGGCCAAACGGGATGTAACGTGAGTTTCCACTGTGTTTGTAGGTGAATTGTGATCTGGAATAGAGCAGCGTCAGATCTCTTAAAATATCATTTTTAGCGTTTGGTACAGCACACACACGTACACACACACTCATACACACACACACACACACACACACACACACACACACACAAACACTCTTAAAGGGTTCCACAGAATTTAGGGAGCTTGTGAGGAATAGCACTCATGGAAGCAAAATTCAGAGAAAATACAATAAAAAAACAATAGCTTAGAGAATCAAAGTAACAAACCGTCCAAACTGGATAAGTTAACTCCTTATCTACCAAGAATTAATTAATTAATAAACAACCTTACTTAAAAGACCTTACACAAAAGTCTGACATCAAATCCAATACCGGAGAGAAAAGGATGAATTCCAAGACACATATGAACTACCATGACAAGATCATGAGTCATACATCTCGGACACTCATGTAAAGACTTTTGACTTTGCAGGCTTTTGAAGCAGTCCTCCAACATCTCCCAACACACAGAAAGCCAGGTTCAAATCAATTCCCTGGTCAACAATTCGAGACATTTAATGGTAATGTCAGCTTTTCTCATCTATTCCCAAAATATAGGAAGAGGGAAGACTAATTTACAATGCCCAAAGACCCAGTTCATATAAGGACCTTATAGGAAACCAATTGCATACAATTCTAATCAGTAAGATAATAAAACTAGAATTCATTTCTCTTCTCTTTCTTTCTTGATCTCCACGTATAAGACCTGTTTTGCTTTCTATTTACTGTATTTTCTTATATTCGACAAGCCAGCCTTTCATCCATCCTACTTTTTTTGACATAGTGTTCCCTGATTCTTTAATGGTGTATACCACCAAGTGCTCATCTTCATATAATGCCACACTACCTCCAAACCCATTATCCAGTTCCCTCTTTATGGCATGACTTATCCTCCTGTAACCCTCAGCTTGGTCCCCAAAGTCCTGAGTGTCTCCTGGTGCATCTCCCTGTCTGACTCCTTCTCCTTCCATTTTCCCTTACTACGACTCATGTCCATGGTATGCATCATGGGCCACTTATGAGTGAAGCCATAGGATATTTCCCTTGGTCTGCTTGCATTTTCATTTGGAAATCATCTTCTTTATTATCATCTTCATAATCATCTTTATCCACCAGCCCTTAAAAGGGTATCTCGGCTCCTTCCACAGTGAAGCTAGAGTGGCCATGGCAGGCCATCGATGTTGGCCGTTCAATTTCATCTGAATAAAGAGCGTTGCTCCACATGGCTCTCCCCATGACTATCGCATGTTACATTAACTAATGATGACAAGGAGTGCTGCCCAGGGCTCTTTCTTTAGGGGGAGCGATCATGCAGAGTTTCACTCTCCGTGAAGCCTTTGCAACGGTGTTAAAGGTAATGTCAGGTAGACAGAGCCTTCATCCCTTAGGACTGGTGTTTCAGGACACTGGCAGATAAGGATATGGACAGCACAATGCTTCCCTGCTCTGGCAATTTTCCCGGAATTGTGACTTTCCTTCCCTTCTTCTTTCCCTCCACTTCCAAGCTAAACAAGCACCAAAGGCAGACCTTACACCTGAGACACCATAGGGAAGAGAAGCTAAGAATGGACCCTTCACCCAAGGATATCGAAGCTCCCAGAGTCATAATTGTACCCAAGAGGCTGCGCTGTTGATTGAGATCACTAGAAATTGCAGTGGAAATAGGAACACCTTGCTCTCTCTGGAGATATGTGAGTCTAAAGAATGGTATACAGATACAGAACATCGTTTTCTTTTCTCTTTGTACAGAAAGCAGAAGTGGGAAAGAAACAGAAAAGACCACCTGGGTTCATGACCAGGCTAACAGGGCTCTTTCTTGTTCCTTCCCAAGGCATTCTACTTAAAGCCAGAGGACTCATATGTCATGAGAATGGGATTGCTGCTTCAGTGAAGTCAGCTTCTGTGATGTCACAAATCTCTGAGGTCCTCGAAACCACTCCTCACCAAACCACGCCTCATCACTTCACCTGGCTGGAGTAGTTCTGCGTCAGCCAGGGGTATCAAAATCACTCCAAACCACTGGAGCTGCCTGGGGATTTCCACAAGACAGTTTGTGAAGCGATTTGGGGTCACCTTCTCCATGGCTAAATTGGTGGTAGTCTTTGACCGTGACTGTCACCACCACCCCTCTGGACTCCTGAGAAGGGCAAGAATCCACAATTCCATCTTACGCATGTAAGGTCAAGAAAGAGTCAGGAGTACAAGCAGCCTCACACGGGGATCTGCACGCCAAACACATGTTCATGGTCCTCATAGCCTATCAGGATGCTTCTGACCAGGAAAAGTGACCCCCGCCCTCTGAGGAAAACTAAGAGTTAACAACCACAACCATACGTAATACATATCTCGGGTCTTCAAGAATGAGAACACGAGTTCTTCTTGCATCTCCAGAAATCGTGCCATAAATGCCTCCCCATTTTCCCAGATGACCAAACATTAAAGGCAGCCCCTACACCCTGGAAGCTTAGGCCCAGGATGGACTCATCTGTTTGGAGCTCACAGGAGCAAGCACGGAGCATGATGGAAGAGAACCGATCCCCATTGGAAGCCATCGGAAAAGGCTTTTGGACCAGTTTCAGGAATACAACGTGAATCTACAAAAGGTCTCTATCTTCTCTGTATTCGAAACGTGCATTCTCTTATCTACCCTGAAGCTAGTTTCTTTAGGAAGAAGAGATCATGGAGTGCGCAAGTTCTGGCAATTGAGAGAGTCTCAGGTGTGTGTGACATGCCCTCTGCGGTTGTGTCGTGGCTGTCCACTCTCCTGTGGGCTCGTCCTCTGCAGAGGCTCTCCTTCCCTTCCATTCAGAGTGTGTGGTGTCTGGCCTAAATATGGTGTGTCTGTGAAACATGACTTTCAACCCACTCCACAAAACTTAAGGTCTGCTGAATTCTGTGGCCAAGTGAGAGGATGTAGGCAGGGCTTTCTTCTAATCCCCTGCACGATTTTCTGTTCTCCTGGGACTAAGGTACTTGGCCTGAAGAAGGTATTCCCAACAGTTACAGGTTTGGGAATCCGTGATTGCAAGTTGGGCAGCTAATGTCCTCACCGTCCTGCCTGTGGCCAGTTCTCAGTCTGAATGCCCTGGATCGTAGATTCCAAGTTTCTTTTGCGCTCATCGAGGCATATCCAACAACACTGCCCATCATGAATGCACACAAAGAAATAATCTTACCTCGGTGTCAACAGGTATTGTCTATGATCATGGTTTCTTTCATGTCTGCACCTGTTGCTTGCTGGTGTCCTCTCCAGGGGATACACAGTGTTCTGCAGTTCTGGAGTCTTTGTCTGCAAAGCATGCTGATCTGGAATCCCTGTGCCTCAAGACCCTTGGGTTGCAGGAACTAATGTCATTCAGACACTCTCCTTTTCTCCCGCAACAGCTATGGGTCAACATTCAAATTGTGGGTTCTAAATGTGCTCCTCTCCAATGGGCCTTTGTCTTTGGCCTGGCTTCCTGCCCTCTGACCCACCAACCGTCCAATTCTCCCATAAGACCTGTCTACACAATTCTCCCATGGTCTCTGTGACTTCTTCTCTCTTTTGCTGTGGGTTGTTATTTCTATGCTTCAGTCCATTTATGCCTTGTTTACATTGATGTGGTCATCTTCTGTTTGTGCTGATGGCTGAAGACATGCCTGAGCTCGCAAACACTTCTACTGTCTCACTCTCTTCCAGATGCACTGCGGTCTCTTATGGAGCCATAATTAAGAAGGCATTCTTGAGGAGTCAAGGTGGCGGGGAAATAGGAGGAGGCACCATTTCAACCTGTACCCTAAAGTGAACTGATTACCTACCAAAGAACTCCAACCACTCATGAAATCAGCCTGTGATCAGTATTATACACATCTGGATCTCTACAGGAGCAGAAGACATCAGTCTCAGGTAAAGCAGACTGGGAGCTTCGGACTGATATTGGAAGATAAACAAAAGGGGTGGGAGCCACTAGAGGTGACTGATTGGAAAGTAATATCACAACACGAGAGTGCTCTGCATCTGGGACCAGCATTAACTTGGAGTCTGGTTGAAAGCACTCAAATAACAAAGAGCAAATTATTGCGGGTGGTAATAGTGGTAACCTGGGTGGTTAGGGTCAGGGACCTAAGTCCCCGGACCCAGGATGGCCTCCCCTGGCACTGAGCCAGAGAGAGAGTGGTGCAGAAATCAGGTCTCTGTCCTTGAGCCACCAGTGCGCCTGAACGCCAGCGCGCCCGAGAAGGAGTGGGGTCTGGCTCCCATGAAGGGCTGGGAGCCTGGCCAGTGGAAATTCTGAAACGCGAGCATCCCACACCCTCCCTTGGGATAGGTGCTCATAGGCGCTAGCCTGGAGCTCTGGTATCCGGAAAAACCAGACATTCCCAGCCCGGGACAGCGGGAAAATCTCAGTGTGCGATCTCTGTTCAGAACCTCTTGGCGGTCTGGAGCTGCTCAGACAGCCATCGCTGCCCTGGTTTTGGGTACAACGAGGAGCTCCTGCATCCCCAGGGACAGTGACTCAGAACCGACTCTGCCAGCAGCCTTTGCAAAACATTCTGATGCTTCTCTCTGAGATGGGGTCAGGGAGCAGTTTACTCTCCTTTAAACCTCCAAAAACCATCAAAAGCTGTCAAGGCAAGAGAAAGCAGATGCAAGAACATAAAAACCCCCAGAGGACAAAAGGCTGAAAAAAACAGTTTCCTCAGAGCTCACCCCCTTGAGGGGAGCGGGAGGACCTAACTCAGGGAACATCATTGTCTGAAAACTCACGTGGCAGGCCCCTCCCCCAGAAAACCAACCAGGAAGGAAGAAAAAAAAAAAGACTACAAGAGAACAACCACCACTACTTTATAAATACTACTTTTATTTTTAACTCTTTACCAATATTCTGGTTCTTTTTTTTATACATACATATAATTTTTTAACCTATTTAACACCACACTGAGATGTCCAGTACATCAAATTCTTCAATAACCTTCTAACCTGAACTTTTTGATACATACACCCGTGTTTTTCTTTTGCTTGTCTATTTTTTAAACTCTTTTTTAATTTTAACTTAGTTTAGTTAGTTAGTTTAGTTAGTTAGTTTAGTTTTAATTTTAACTTAGTTTAGTCTAGTTTATTCTTTTTTAATTTTTATTCTACTATACATATACAGTTAAACTTTGAGGTAATCCAATTTCCCCAATCAATGCTACCCCTATAGGCAAAACAGTTTCTATTCCCCCTGTAACTTAGGAAGGTTGAGTCCCTTAAGAAAAACATCAAGATACCTTCAGGAAGAATGAAAATAAACTTCCTCACCCACACTGAGAATTTATAACCACCCTCCCAATTTTTCCTTCTGTCAGTGTTTCTGTGAATTTGTGTTTGTCCTGATAATATATAAATCTTATACTTGGGGTTCTTTCTGATGAGGTTCTTCCCTTTTTTCTGGTATCTCTTGTCATATACTTTTATCAGTCTTTTTGTTTGTCTGTTTTTGTTTGTATACTTCATAAATCTTACCTTGTGGCCCATTTGGGCTGAGCCTTCTTTTTTATCTTCCCTTTTTTTCCTATCTCTCTCTCTCTCTCTTTTTTTTTCCTTTTTTCTTTCCCCCTTTTTTCTGTCTTCTTCTCTATTTCTTTTTCTTTTCTTTTTTCTCTCATTTGGGTGGGGAATCGTGATTGCACAGAAGTATTCCAGGGTGCACATTGACTGCACCACAATCGATAGGTCCAGCTGCATCTGTTCGGTCATCTCTTGCCAAAATGACTAGGAGGAGGAATACCCAACAGAAGAAAAATACAGAGGATGGGCCTTCTGCCACAGAGTTAATGGCTATCGACATAGACAATATGTCAGAAAAGGAACTCAGACTAAAAATTATCAAGGCAATAGCTAGGTTGGATAAAGCCATGGATGACCAAATGGAATTTATTAGGGCAGAACTGAAAGCCACCAGGGATGATGTTCAAAATGCTCTCAATGAGTTCCAATCTAATCTAAATTCTCTAAAACCTAGGGTAACTGAGACAGAAGATAGAATTAGTGATCTGGAGGACAAAAAGATAGAGAGAAAGGATCAGGAGGAAACCTGGAACAAACAGCTCAGAAGCCACGAAAACAGAATCAGGGAAATAAACGATACCATGAAACGTTCCAATGTCAGAATTATTGGAATCCCTGAAGGGGAGGAAAAGGAAAGAAGTCTAGAAAATATAGTGGAACAAGATGTCTATGAAAATTTTCCCAATCTCGTGAATGGAAACAACATTCATGTGCTAGAGGCGAAGAGATTTCCTCCCACGATTTTAGATTCTTGAAAATCCTCATGACACCTTATAGTTAGAATGAGGAATTATGTTTCAAGAGAGACCCTCTTAAAAGCAGCTAGGACAAAGAAGCTCCTTACATACAGAGGAAAGCCCATTAGAATAATGTCAGAACTTTCCACAGAGACCTGGCAAGCCAGGAAGGGCTGGCAAAATATATTCAGAGTACTAAATGAGAACATGGAACTAAGAATACTCTATCCAGCAAGACTGACATTTAAAATGGATGGAGAGATAAAGAGTTTCCAAGACCAGCAAGGCTTAAAAGACTATGCAACCACCAAGCCGACACTGCAGGAAATATTAAGGGGGGGGGTCCTATAAAAGAGAAAAAATCCTAAGAATATCATTGAACAGAAAAATAGAAACAATCTACAGACAGAAAGACTTCAAAGGCAACACGATGTCAATAAAAACCTATCCCTCAATAATCACTCTCAAGGTGAATGGCCTAAATGCACCCATAAAACGACACAGGGTTGCAGATTGGATAAAACGACAGGACCCATCCATATGTTGTCTACAAGAAACCCATTTTGAACCTAAGGATACACACAGACTGAAAGTGAAGGGATAGAGAAGCATCTTTCATGGCAATGGGCCTCAAAAGAAGGCCGGGGTAGCGATTATCATATCAGATAAATTAGATTTTAAACAAAAGACTGTAGTCAGAGATACAGAAGGACACTACATAATTCTTAAAGGAACTATCTGCCAAGATGTTCTAACAATTGTGAATATCTATGTCCCCCATATGGGAGCACCAAATTACATAAGAAAACTATTAATCAAGATAAAGAGTCATTTTGATATGAACACAATAATAGTAGGAGATCTTAATACGCCTCTCTCAGAAATAGACAGATCATCAAAGCAGAAAATTAATAAAGAAATAAGAGCATTGAATGAAACATTGGACCAGATAGACCTCATAGACATATACAGAACATTCCACCCTAAAACAACAGAATACTCATTCTTCTCAAGTGCACAAGGAACCTTCTCCAGAATAGACCACATACTGGGTCACAAAGCAGGACTCAACTGAAACCAAAAGACTGACATTAATCCCTGCATATTCTCAGATCACAATGCTTTGAAACTGGAAATCAATCACAAGGAAAAGTTCAGAAAGAACTCAAACACCTGGAAGCTAATGACCACCTTGCTTAAGAATGCTTGGATCAACCAGGAGATCAAAGATGAACCTAAGCAATTCATGGAAACCAATGAGAATGAAGACACTTCAGTCCAAAACCTATGGGATAGAGCAAAGATGGTTCTAAGGGGGAAATACATAGCCATCCAAGCCTCCCTCAAAAAAATTGAAAAATCCAGAATACACCAGCTGTCTCTACACCTTAAAGAAATGGAGAATCAACAACAAATCAAACCAACTCCACATGCAAGAAGGGAAATAATCAAGATTAGAGCAGAGATCAATGAGGTAGAAACCAGAGATACAGTAGAACGTATCAATGAAACTAGAAGCTGGTTTTTTGAAAGAATCAATAAGATCAATAAACCATTGGCCACACTAATCCAAAAGAAAAGAGAGAAAGCCGAAATTAATAAAATTATGAATGAAAAGGAGCGATCACAACTAACACCAAAGAAATAGAAACAATCATCAGAAATTATTACCAACAGTTATATGCCAATAAGCTAAGCAAATTAGGGGAAATGGATGCATTCCTGAAAAACTACAAACTCCCAAAATTGAACCAGGAAGAAATTGACAACCTGAATAGACCGATATCTAGTAATGAGACTGAAGCAGTGATCAAAAACCTCCCAAAAAACAAGAGCCCAGGACCTGACGCATTCCCTGGGGAATTCTACCAAACTTTCAAAGAAGAAATAACACTAATTCTCCTGAAGCTGTTCCAAAAAATTGAAGCAGATGGAAAACTTCCAGACTCTTTTTATTGAGCCAGCATTACCCTGATCTCCAAACCAGGCAAAGACCCTACCAAAAAGGAGAATTTCAGACGAATATCACTGATGAATATGGATGCTAAGATTCTCAACAAGATCCTAGCAAACAAAATCCAAAATTACATTAAAAAAATTATCCACCATGAGCAGGTGGGATTCATCCCTGTGTTGCAAGGTTGGTTCAACATTCGCAAGTCAATCAATGTGATAGAACAAATCAATAAGAGAAGAGAGAAGAACCACATGGTCCTCTCAATTGATGCAGAAAAAGCATTTGACAAAATCCAGCATCCACTCCTGATGAAAACGCTTCAAAGTATAGGGATAGAGGGAACATTCCTGAACTTCATAAAATCTATCTATGAAAGACAAACAGCAAATATCCTCAATGGGAAAAAGCTTGCAGCCTTCCCGTTGAGATCAGGAACAAGACAAGGATGTCCACACTCACCACTCTTGTTCAACATAGTATTAGAAGTTCTAGCAATGGCAATCAGACAACAAAGAGAAATAAATGGTATCCAAATTGGCAAAGAAGAAGTCAAACTCTCTCTCTTCACAGATGACATGATTCTTTCTATGGAAAACCCCAAAGATTCCACCCCCAAACTACTAGAACTCATACAGCAATTCAGTAACGTGGCAGGATACAAAGTCAATGTACAGAAATTAGTGGCTTTCTTATACACTAACAATGAAAATACAGAAAGGGAAATTAGAGAATCGATTCCATTTACTAGAGCACCAAGAACCATAAGAGACCTGGGAATAAAGCTAACCAAAGAGATAAAGAACCTGTACTCGAGGAACTACAGAACACTCATGAAAGAAATTGAAGAAGACACAAAAAGATGGAAGACTGTTCCATGCTCTTGGATTGGAAGAATAAACATTGTTAAAATGTCTATACTGCCTAGAGCAATCTATACTTTTAATGCCATTCCGATCAAAATTCCACCGGTGTTTTGCAAAGAGCTGGAGTAAATAATCCTAAAATTTTATGGAATCAGAAGAGACCCCAAATTGCTAAGGAAATGTTGAAAAACAAAAACAAAACTGGAGGCATCACGTTACCCGATTTCAAGCTTTACAACAAAGCTGTGATCACCAAGACAGCATGGTACTGGCATAAAAACATACACATAGACCAGTGGAACAGAGTGGAGAGCCCAGATATGGACCCTCAACTCTATGGTGAAATAATCTTCGACAAAACAGGAAAAAAATATACAATGGAAAAAAGACAGTCTCTTCAATAAATGGTGCTGGGAAACTGGACAGCGATATGTAGAAGAATGAAACTCGACCATTCTCTTACACCGTACACAAAGATAAACTTGAAATGGATAAAAGACCTCAACGTGAGACAGGAATCCATCAGAATCCTAGAGGAGAACATAGGCAGTAACCTCTTCGATATCAGTCACAGCAACTTCTTTCACGATATGTCTCCAAAGTCCAAGGAAACAAAAGCGAAAATGAACATTTGGGATTTCATCAAGATCAAAACTTCTGCACAGGAAAGGAAACAATCAACAAAACTAAAAGGCAACCCACGGATTCGAGAAGATATTTGCAAATGACAGTACAGGCAAAAGGTTGATATCCAGGATCTATAAAGAACTTCTCAAACTCAACACACACAAAACAGATAATCATATCAAAAAATGGGCAGAGTATATGAACAGACACTTCAACAAAGACATACAAATGGCTATCAGACACATGAAAAATGTTCATCATCACTATCCATCAGGGAGATTCAAATTAAAACCACATTGAGATATCACCTGACACCAGTTAGAATGGCCAAAATTAGCAAGACAGGAAACAACGTGTGTTGGAGAGGATGTGGAGAAAGGGGAACCCTCTTCCACTGTTGGTGGGAATGCAAGTTAGTGCAGCCACTTTGGAGACCAGTGTGGAGACTCCTGAAGAAATTAAGAATAGTGCTTCCCTCTGACCCTGCAATTGCACTGCTGGGTATTTACCGTAAGGATTGGGAGGGAGACAAACCATAAATGACTCTTAATCTCACAAAACAAACTGGGGGTTGCTGGGGTGAGGTGGGATTGGGAGAGGGGGAGGGGGCTATGGACATTGGGGAGGGGAGGCGAACCATAAGAGACTATGGACTCTGAAAAACAACCTGAGGGTTTTGAAGGGTCAGGGGTGGGAGGTTGGGGGAACAGGTGGTGGGTGATGGGGAGGGCACGTTTTGCATGGAGCACTGGGTGTTGTGCAAAAAGAATGAATACTGTTACGCTGAAAAAATTAATAAAAAGGGAAAAAATATCTTTGGTAAGTGATGAACAAAAGTATTTCATCACTGGGAATTATGTGTTACTTAATAAATATCTTCTCACATTAAAAAAAAAAAAAGATACAGATGTAATTAAAAGAAGGGTCATCTGTACCCCAATATTAATTGCAGCAATGGCTATGTTCACCAAACTGTGGAAAGAACCACGTAGCCCTTCAACGGATGAATGGATAATTAAGATGAGGTACATATACACAATGGAGTATTATGCCTCCATCAGAAAGGACGAATACCCAACTTTTGTAGCAACATGGAAGGGACTGGAAGAAATTATGCTGAGCGAAATAAGTCAAGCAGAGAGAATCAAGTATCATATGGTCTTACTTAATTGTGGAGCATAACAAATAACATGGAGAACATGGGGAGATGGAGTGGAGAGGGAATTGAGGGAAACTGGAAGGGGAGTTGAACCATGAGAGACTATGGACTCTGAAAAACAACGAGAGGGTTTTGAAGGGGCGGGGGGGGGGGAGTCTGGGAGGTTGAGGAACCAGGTGGTGGGTAATAGGGAGGGCACCTACTTCATGGAGCACTGGGTGTGATGCCAAAACAATGAACACTGTTATGCTGTAAATAAACAAATAAACAAATAAAAAAAGAAGGCATTCTTGTTCCATGTGACATGAGGCAGAAGGGGAGAGAGCATTGGGCTGTGTCATATCTGTCAGTTACAGAAAGACAACTACCATACGATTTCACTCCCTCATGGAAGTAAAGAAACATGTGAAAAAGCAAGAAAAAGGGACAGGCAATGAGACACTAAGCAGACACTCAAAATTTGGTGTTTGTCCCAGGCAGGCTAGTCAGAAACTGCAGGAAGTATAGCTGAATGGGATGTAACGTGAGTTTCCATTGTGTTTGAAGGTGAATTGTGATCTGGAATAGAGCAGCTTAATATCTCTTAAAATATCATTTTCAGCATTTTGTGAAACACACACACACACCCCCACACACACACACACACGCACCCCACACACTTAAAAGGTTCCCAAGAAGTTGGGGAGCAAGTGAGGTATAGCACTCATTGAAGCAAAATTCAGAGAAAATACCATAAAATACAAAAGCTTTGAGAATCAAAGTAACAAACCATCAAAACTGAATATGTTAAGTCCTTACCTATCAAGAATTAATTAATTAAATATTAAACAACCTTACCTAAAAGTATGCCAGCAAATACAATACCGGAGAGAAAAGTATAAATTCCAAAACACATATGCACTACCATGAGAAGATAATGAGTCGTACATATCTGTCGTCTCAGGTAATGACTTTTGAAGCAGATTTTGAGGCTTTAGAAGCAGTCCTTAAAGATCTCCCAACACAGAGAAAGCCATCTTCAAATCAATCCCCTTGTCCATAATTCGAGACATGTAATGTCAGCTTTTCTCATCTATTCCCAAAATGTAGGAAGAGGGAAGACTCTAAATTACAATGTCCAAAGACCCAATTCACATAAGGACCTTATAGGAAACGAATTGCATTCCATTTTAATCAGTAGTATAATAAAACTAGAATTCATTTCTCTTCTATTTCTTTCTTCACCTACATGTGAAACGGAGTGTCTTGCTTTCTCTTCACTATTTTTTCTTATATTCGGAAAGCCAGTCTTTCATTCATCTAATGTATTTTGACATAGTGTTCCCTGATTCTTTAATTGCATATAGCACCAAGGGCTCATCCTCATATAATGCCACACCACCTCCAAACCCATTATCCAGTTCCCTCTTTATGGCATGTCCTATCCTCCTATAACGCTCAGATTGTCCCCAGAGCCTGAGTCTCTCCTGGTGCGTCTCCCTGTCTGAATTCTTCTACTTTCATTTTCACTTCCATCTACTCATGACCATGCTATACCTCATGGGACACATATCAGTGAAGCCATAGGATATTTCCTTTGGTCTGCTTGCATTTTCATTTGGATATCCTCTTCTTCTTTTTTTTTTTAAGATTTTATTTATTTATTTGACAGACAGAGATCACAAGTAGACAGAGAGGCAGGCAGAGAGAGTGAGAGGGAAGCAGGCTCCCTGCCAAGCAGAGAACCTGATGCGGGACTCGATCCCAGGACCCTGAGATCATGACCTGAGCCGAAGGCAGAGGCTTAAACCACTGAGCCACCCAGGCGCCCATGGATATCCTCTTCTTTATCATCCTATTCATAATCATCTTTATCCACTAGCCCTTAAAAGGGTATCTCGGCTCCTTCCACAGTGACGCTAGAGTGGGCATGGCAGGATATCGATGTTGGCCGTCCATTTTCATCTGAATAATGAGCGTTGCTCAACATGGCTCTCCCCATGAGTATGGCATGTAGCATTAACTAATGATGACAAGGAGTGCTGACCAGGGCTCTTTCTTGAGGGGTAGCGACCATGCAGAGTTTCACTCTCCATGAAGCCTTTGCAACGGTGTTTAAGGTAATGTCAGGTAGACAGATCCTTCATACCTAGGACTGGTGTTTCAGGACACTAACAGATAAGGACACGGACAGCACAACGCATCCTTGCCCTGGCAATTTTCCTGGAATTGTGACTTTCCTTCCCTTCTTCCTTCCCTCAACGTTAAAGCTGACCAAGCACCAAAGGCAAACATTACACCCAGAAACCATAGGGAACAGAAGCTAAGAATGCACCATCTCACCCAAGGACATAAAACCCCCGAGAGACCTAATGGTAGGAAGAGGCCTCGCGGTTCATTGAGATCTCTAGAAATTGCAGTGGAAATAGGAACACCTTGCTCTCCCTGGAGAAATATTGGTCTAAAAAATGGTATACAGAACATCATTTTCTTTTCTCTTTTTATAGTACGTGGAAGTGGGAAAGAAACAGAAAAGACCACCTGAGTTCATGATCAGGCTAACAGGGCTCTTTCTTGTTCCTTCCCAGGTCTTTCTACTTAAAGCCATAGGACTCATATGTCATGAGAATGGGATTGCTGCTTCAGTGCAGTCAGCTTCTGTGACGTCACAAAACTCTGAGGTCCTAGCAACCACTCCTCACCAAACCACGCCTCATCACTTCACCTGGATGGAGTAGTTCTGGGTCAGCCAGGAGTATAAAAATCACTCCACCACTGGAGTCGCCTGGTTATTTCCCCAAGACAGTTTGTGAAGCGATTTTGGGTCATCTTCTCCATGTCTGAATTTGTAGTGTTTGGCCGGGACTGTCACCACCACACCTCTGTACTCCTGAGAGGGGCAAGAATCCACAATTCCATCTTACCCATGGAAGGTCAAGAAAGAGGAGTACAATCAGCCTCACACGGGGAACTCAACGTCAAACACATGTTCATGGGCCTCACACCCTATCAGGATGCTTCTGACCAGGAAAAGCGCCCCCCGCCCCCCAAAGAAAGTTCAAAGTTAACACCCGCAACCATACCAAAACCTGGCTGGCGTCATCAACTGTGAGGACACGAATTCTTCTTGCATCTCCAGAATTCGTGACAAAAATGCCTCCCTATTTTCCCAGGTGACCAAACATTAAAGGCAGACCCTCCACCCAGAAGCTTAGGCCCAGGATGGACTCATCTGTTTGGAGCTCACAGGAGCAAGCAAGGAGCATGTTGGAAGACAACCAGTACCCATGGGAAGCCATCTGAAAAGGCTTTCAGGCAAGTTTCAGGAATACAACATGAATCTTCAAAAGGTCTCTGTCTTCTCTGTATTCGAAACGCACCTTCTGTTATCTACCCTGCAGTTAATTTCTTTAGGAAGAATAGCTCATGGAGTGCACAAATGCTCTCACTTGAGAGAGTCTCAGGTGTGTGTGATATGCCTTCTGACATTGTGTTGTGGCTGTCCAATCTGCTGTGGGCTCGTCGTTTGCAGAGCCTCTCCTTGCCTCCCATTCAGAGTGTGTGGTGTCTGGGCCAAGTATGGTGCTGTTAAGCTTCGTGAGTCTGGTGTGACTACCACTCGCATGGCACCGCTGCCGCTGCTGCTCTGGTGCAGGGGGTAGTGCCGCTCGTGGTGGCGCCGCTGCCCCTGCTGCTCTGGGCGGTGCCCGGGGCGATGCTGCTTGAGAATCAAACCGACCGTTCGGGGCCATCTCTTATGCAGAGGCGACAATGACGAGGATGCCACTCCCGATGACAAAGAGGTGAGGATGAGGAGGACGATAAGGATGACAACCCTGATGACACAGACTCGGCTCCCCATGATGCCACTCCAGCAAGGCCACTCCTCGGACGAGGCCACACACTGGACGAGGCCGCTTCCGACGATGAAGAGGCTGCTCTAGACAAGGCCGTTCAAGGACGGGGCCGCATGCCAATGAGGCCACTCCCCGGAATGATGCCATTCTGGCGAGGCCGCTCTGGACCAGGCCACTCCAGCAAGGTCACGGCTCGGAACGGTGAGGCCATTGGCAGTGGGGCTGCAGCTGGGGGCAGCGAGGCTGCTGGAGGTGGTGAGGCTGGTCGCAGTGGGGCTTTGGCTCAGGGCAGTGAGGCCCCTGGCGGCGGGGCTGTGGCTTGGGGCAGCGAGGCTGCTGGAGGCGGCAAGGCTGGTAGCGGTGGGGCTGCAGCTCACGGCGAGGCCCCTGGTGGCGGGGCTGTGGCTTGGGGCAGCAAGGCCCCTGGCAGCGGGGCTGAAGCTGGGGGCGGTGAGGCCGCCGGCCGCGGGGCCGCGGGTCCGGACGGCGCTGCTCCCGATGACCCCGACGCTATCACTCCTATGACTACCCTAATGGCTCCCAAAGGCTACCCTAATGGCTACTCTAACTGCTATTCTAACTGCCATTCTAACTCCTCCCACTTCTCCAACGGCTATTCTAACACCTCCTACTCCCCCCCCCCCCCCAGCCTCACAGACTGACCTTTATAGAGGTGGTTGAGCCCGGCCCAAGACAGGTGGCCAATGAGATTTCAACTCACCACAGTTAATATATGCTTACCCCACTGATTGGATATGGCTATCTGGCCTGGCCCACACCTATATCCAGGGTTTACAGTTCCTCTGACAAATCAGGTCCCTACATTCCCCCCTTTTCTTTGGAACTCAGTCAAATCCTTGACTTTTCAGCCAGTTCTATGTTCTCCTGTTGTAAGGGGGTTATATTGAGCATGTAAGACTAACATTTTTATCGCTCCAATTTTCTTTGGTACAAATGACATTAGGGTGTTTATAATCCAGGGGCCAAAAAGTAACAGTAGTGCACAGTTGGCTGATGAGTTAGCCATTCAACGCTTTGTATAACCTTTTCCATTGACCATGTAGCTACTCCCATCTGTGAACAGAGTCATCTCGGCATCCGGCAGGGGAATGTCTCTGAGATCCGGCCTTATACCTGAAACTTGGGTTAGGACCTCCCCACAGACATGTGGATGGTCAGCCAGCTCCTCTGGCAGCAGCATGGTTGGATTTAGCACTGCAAGGGGCCAGATGGTCACTCTTGGTTTGTTGAAGAGGAGGGCCTTATACCCCATAACTCATGTGTTTGTCATCCATCGGTCGGGTGGAGTCCGAAGAAGGCCCTTGATGGCGTGTGTGGTGGTCAAAATGAGATTTTGACCCAAAGTCAATTTACTTGCATCCTTGACCAGGAGGGCCATGGCAGCAATTATGCAGAGGCAAGAGGGGAACCCAGCTGCTACTGGATCTAGTTTCTTGCTAAGATAGGCTACTGGCCTTTGCCAAGGCCCCAGAGTCTGAGTCAAAACTCCTTTGGCCACCCCTGCTTTTCATCCACATACAAATGGAAGGGCTTTGGTAACATCTGGGATGGCCAGTGCTGGAGCACTCAGTACAACTGTTTGCAATTCCCAAAATGCTCCTTCTGCCTCAGCTGTCTACTCTATCATAGTGAGCCCCCCCCCCTTTTCCCAGTTCATACAGAGGTTGGGCAATCTCCACAACCTGCAGTATCCACAGCCTACAGTAGCCCACCATCCAAGAAACTTCCTCAGCTGTTGGGACGTGATGGGGCGGGGGTATCCGGTGATCACCTGTTTCCTCGACTCAGACAGTGAATGCACTCCCTCATGAAGATCAGAACCTAGATAAGTGGCATGGCTCTGACAGAGCTATGCTTTCTTTGCTGACACCCAATACCCTTTTCCCTGCAGAGTCTGTAAAAGAGCTCTTGGCCCCCACAAACATGACTCATAGTTCTCAGCGGCTACTAGCAAGTCATCAACGTACTGTAGCAGAGTGACTCCTGGGTTGGAGGTTGTGTACTCACGCAAATCCTCACATAGGGCCTCGTCAAAAAAAAAAAAAATTGTGGGTGAATTATTGAATCCTTGAGGAAGTCTTGTCCAGGTGAGCTGGCCGTGGAATCCTTCCTGTGGGTTGGACCACTCAAACGCAAAAAGGGGTTGAGATTCCCTTGCTAAAGATATGCAGAAAAATGCATCCATGAGATCTAAGACAGTATACACAGTTCTTTGGGGGCCCAGGAGGGAGAGTAGGGTATAGGGGTTAGGCACCATCGGGTAGATATCTTCAACCTGTTTATTAACTTCCCACAAGTCCTGAACGGGTCTGTACTCCCCAGTCCTGGCCTTTTTGACGGGCAGCAAAGGTGTGTTCCATGGAGATTTGCAAGGAACTAGGATCCCTTCTCCTCGGAGGTGGTTAATGTGTTTTCTGATCCCTTCCTTTGCTTTCCGGGGAAGGGGGTGCTGCCGATTGTGAACAACCATAGCCATCGCCTTTAATTTTACCACCACTGGAGGTTGTCCCCTGACCAGGCCAAGGGTCTTCCCTTCTGCCCAGACCTTGGGAAACTTGACGTGTAGGATTTGGAGAAGGCTCCCCACCTTTGTCTCCTCTGGTTTTGAGACTGGCTCATAAAGGAGGTATTCATCTACTGCTTCCATAAGCACCTGTACCGTGGGTTGTCTCAAGGTTACAGTCATGTCTCCTTCCGAGAACTGAATGCCAGCTCATAACTTGTGGAGGAGATCTCTTCCCATCAAGTTATATGGGGCATTAGGGAGGACCAAAAATCGATGTTTAACTACTCCCGAGGCCAATTTTAAAGTCCTTTCTATTGTCCATTTATGTCTCTCTGTGCCGTTTGCTCCTTGTACCCAAACTTCCTCTCCCGATAGTTTTCCCATAGGTTCAAGTAATGAAAACTGGGCTCCCGTGTCCTCCAAAAAAATCAATTGATTTCCCCTCCACTTCAATTTTTACTCTGGGGGCCAGCATTGCCGTCTTCCTTTTGGGGCACTCCCTGGCCCAGTGTCCTTTTTCCTTACAGTAAGCACACTGATCTGAACCTAAGTCTTCCCACCTGCCTTCTCTGTGCTTAGGCTTTTCCTTCCATTTACTATCCCCTACCTATCTCATGTAATGCCAAAACCTTAACCAGCTTTTTGTCTGTTTTTCATTCTCCTGTGCATCCTTGATGTTAAACATCCTTTCTCCTATTCCCAATAAATGAATCAGATTCTTCCCTTCAAATCCTTCAATTTCCTGAAGATTCCTCCTTGTATCCGGGACTGACTGACTGGCAAAATCAAGATTCACTGCCCCCTGATTTTCGGGTTCCTCAGGGTCGATCAGGCTATACATTTTATAGGCTTTAATAAGCCTTTCTAGGAAAGCTCCTGGAGATTCATTCTTACCTTAAGTCACTGTACTAATTCTGGTTTAGTCTGATGGTTTAGTCTGAGTGCAACTTTTACTTCTGGAAATTCAGTTCCAGGATTTCAACATATCAAAGACCTGTATTTGTTCTGAAAGTCTCCCATATGTATTTCCTTTAAGGAAGAATTCATCTTACAAGAGAATTAAAACAATTACAAATGACAAAAAAACTCAGAATAATTATGGTTAAATATCAAATGATGACCCTTATCAAAACATTAAAGCTTTAGGAAATGTATAGAAACTCTGGAGTTGTTACAGCATTTACCCAAATGTAACCCAAGGTTTATCATTGATGTAGCAGTACTTCCTGAGTAACTTAGCACATCAGGGAAAAGCCTTATGAGTTGAAGAGATCTCATTTACAATTCTCGGTGGGCAAAGAGAAAACCATTCACATTTTAGCCACTTGTGAACTGTTATGACAACCGTTAAGCACAAAACTTGTTTACTAACAGATTTCAAAAGCACAAACCCAATTCCAGCAACCAGCACCCTAGCACTTCATCCCATTTGTCATCCAAGCTAAACTTCAAAGCTTCAGGTTGCCAAAGACTCTGAAAGCTACTTTAACAATTACCCATTAAAACCCTGAGACAGACAATTAACCATCAGTTCAGTCATCTCTTTGCTAACAGATTTCATGTTCCATCTGGGCCCATTCCACTTCAGACGCCATGTTTGCCGCCAGCAAGGGGGAGGGCCTAGGCAGTCCAAGTCGGGCGACAGAAGGCAAGGAATTCCCTGAAACAAAGGGAGTTTTGGCAGCTGCTTGGGAATATTCCTCAAAGTCTCTGTCCTGAGTTAGACTAACACCAGTTGGCTCTAGTGATACCCCTTAACAGACAAAATGAGTGAGGGAGAACCCCACATCTATTATGAGGAACAGAGGGATGAATGTCAGAGTCTCCTTACTCTTTTCTTGTCCCATGCCTTCAAACAAAACAACACAGCAGACAACAAAAAGAGAAGACAAAGACAACCACAGGCCCAGCGGTCCTGCCACCAGTGGGGATTTCCTAGGGGGACTCAAACCCCCGATAACCACCTCAGGCAACTCGAACCCCCGATGACCGCCTAGGGGGACTCGAACCCCCTGACCATCCAGGGAGACTCAAACCTCTGGTGACAATCCAGGGGGACTCAAACCCCCAATGACCACCTCGGAGGACTCAAACCTCCGAAGACCATCTTGGGGGACTTGAACCTCCAATGACCGCCTAGGGGGACTCGAACCCCCTGACCATCCAGGGAGACTCGAACCTCTTAGTGACTGTCCAGGGAGACTCAAACCCCCAATGACCACCTCAGGGGACTCGAACCCACGATGACCATCTTGGGGGACTCGAACGCCCGATGACCACCTAGGGGGACTCGAACCCCCTGACCATCCAGGGAGACTCGAACCCCCTGGTGACTGTCCAGGGGGAGTCAAACCCCAATGACCACCTCGGGGGACTCGAACCCCCGATGACCATCTTGGGGGACTCGAACCCCCGATGACCGCCTAGGGGGACTCGAACCCCCTGACCATCCAGGGAGACTCGAACCCCCTGACCATCTTGGGGGACTCGAACCCCCAATGACTGCCTAGGGGGACTCAAACCCCCTGACCATCAAGGGAGACTCGAACCCCCTGGTGACCATCCAGGGGGACTCAAACCCCCTGTCAATCTACCAGCAGAGGGATGGGGCATCCCCGCATCCACTCCAGCCCTGGGGAGCATGGCTGCGTCCAGCTTCTCCCCGGTGGGCCATACCCTGGAGCTCCAACCAGAAAGACAGATAAAATCCTAACACCTCCGGAGGTTTTTCTCATAAGTTCAGATGCTGGATCAGTTCTTGTTGTTTGATCCCGGACGAGCCCCCAATGTTAGGGTCCGTGATCAAAGGAATGAGACTGACACAAAGCGAAAATCAAGCAAAGTTTTATTTCGCGCCATGCATCAGAAACCAAACTGCATTAGAAACCAAACTGCATCAGAAACCAAACTGCATTAGAAACCAAACTGCATCAGAAACCAAACTGCATTAGAAACCAAACTGCTTCAGAAACCAAACTGCATTAGAAACCAAACTGACCAGTAGGTGCCTGAGTCTTGCTGGGGACCACCGTCTCCCAGTCGCTCCCAGTTCCTGGAGGCTCCCTGCCTCACCCTCACAGTACCACAGACCCACTCCCGGTGTGGCTGCACCGTTGGCTCCTGAGAGTCTGCTCCTGATGGTGGCACAGCCCGAGGCGGTGTGGCTGCTTGTGGCGGCGCTGCTGCTGATACTCTGGCTCAGGGTGGCATCACTCGCGTCAGCACCGCTGCCGCTGCTGCTCTGGGCGGTGACGCTTGCGGTGGTGCCGCTGCCTGCTGCTGCTCTGGACGGTGCCACTCGCATGGCACCTCTGCTGCTGCTGCTCTGGTGCACAGGGTGGTGGCGCTCGTGGTGGCA
Source organism: Meles meles (assembly GCF_922984935.1). NCBI lineage: Eukaryota > Metazoa > Chordata > Mammalia > Carnivora > Mustelidae > Meles > Meles meles. The sequence continues at coordinate 30,887,804 of NC_060088.1, read as the reverse complement.
CCGCTGCCCCTGATGCTCTGGGCGGTGACCGGGGTGATGCCGCTCGAGGTGGCGCCGCTGCCGCTGCTGCTCTGGGTGGTGCCCGGGGCGATGCCGCTTGAGGTGGCACCGCTGCCGCTGCTGCTCTGGGCGGTGCCCGGGGCGATGCCACTCGAGAATCAAACCGACTGGACGGGGCCATCTCTTACGCAGAGGTGACAATGACAAGGATGCCACTCCCAATGACAAAGAGGCGAGGATGAGGAGGATGATGAGGATGACAACCCTGATGACACAGACTCTGCTCCCCATGATGCCACTCCAGCAAGGCCACTCCCCGGACGAGGCCACACACTGGACGAGGCCGCTTCCAACGATGAAGAGGCCGCTCTAGACGAGGCCGCATGTCAATGAGGCCACTCCCTGGAATGACGCTGCTCTGGCGAGGCTGCTCTGGACCAGGCCACTCCATCAAGGTCACAGCTCGGAGCGGTGAGGCCGCCGGCAGCGGGGCCGCAGCTGGGGGCAGCGAGGCTGCTGGAGGTGGCGAGGCTGGTCACGGTGGGGCTGTGGCTCAGGGCAGGGAGGCCCCTTGCAGTGGGGCTGTGGCTTGGAGCAGTGAGGCCCCTGGCCGCGGGGCTGCAGCTGGGGACAGCGAGGCTGCAGGCCACGGGGCCGTGGCTTGGGGCAGCGCGGCTCCCGATGACCCTGATGCTATCACTCCTATGACTACCCTAATGGCTCCCAAAGTCTACCCTAACGGCTACTCTAACTGCTATTCTAACTGCTATTCAAACTGCCATTCTAACTGCCATTCTAACTCCTCTCACTTCTCCAATGGCTATTCTAACACCTCCTACTCCCACCCCCACCCAGCCTCACAGACTGACCTTTATAGAGGTGGTTGAGCCCGGCCCAAGACAGGTGGCCAATGAGATTTCAACTCACCACAGTTAATATATGCGTACCCCACTGATTGGATATGGCTATCTGGCCTGGCCCGCCCCTATATCCAGGGTTTACAGTTCCTCTGCCTAATCAGGCCCCTACATTCCTCAGACATTTTCAGGATGCTTCTGACCAGTAAAAGCGCCCCCCGCCCACCGAGGTAAGCTCAGAGTAAACACCCGCAACCATACCAAAGACATGTCTGGAGTCCTCAACAGTGAGGACACGAGTTCATCTTGCATCTCCAGAAATCGGGCCATAAATGCCTCCCAATATTCCCAGCTCACCAAACATTAAAGGCAGACCCTACACCCTAGAAGCTTAGGCCCAGGATGGACTCATCTGATTGGAGCTCTCAGGAGCAAGCACGGAGCCTGTTGGAAGAGAACCAATTAACATGGGAAGCCTTCGGAAAAGGCTTTCAGTCAAGTTTCAGGAATACAACATGAATCTACAAAAGGTCTCCGTCTATTCTGTATTCGAAACCTGCCTTCTGTTATCTACCCTGAAGATAATTTCCTTAGGAAGTATAGCTCATGGAGTGCCCAAAGGCTGGCACTTGAGAGTCTCAGGTGTTTGTGACATGCCCTCTGGGTTTGTGTTGTGGCTGTCCACTCTATTGTGGGCTCGGCCGCTGCAGAGGCTCTCCTTGCCTTCCATTCAGAGTGTGTGGTTTCTGGGCCAAACATGGTGATGTTAAGTTTCGTATGTCTGATGTGCCTAGGAACGTGACTTTCAACCCACTCCACAAAACTTAAGGCCTGCTGAACTCTGTAGCCACGTGAGAGGATGTTGGTACGGCTTTCTTCTAGTCCACTGCAGGATTTTCTGTTTTCCGGGGACTAAGCAACTTGGCCTGAAAAGGCAGTCCCAACAGTTTTCTAGGTATTGGAATCCGTGATTGCAGGTTGGGCAGCTAATGTCCTCACTGTCCTGCCTCTGGCCACTTCACAGTCTTGATGTTGGCAGTCATAGAGCCCAAGTTCTTTGGCGCCCATCGAGGCACCTCCACCAAAACTGCCCATCACCAATGCACACAAAGAAATAATAATCTTACCACGGTGTCAACAGTTATTGTCTCTGATCATGGTTTCCAGGCTGTCTGCACCTGGTTAATGGCTGGTGACCTATCCACGAGATACAGAGTGTTCTGAAGTTCTGGAGTCTATGTCTGCAGATCATGCTGATGTGGAATCCCTGGGCCTCAACCCTTAGGTTGCAAGTACTCATGTCATTAAGACACTCTCCATTTCTCCGCCAACAGCTCTGGCTCAACATTCAAATTGTGGGTTCTAAGTGTGCTCCTCTCCCCTGGACCTTTGTATTTGGCCATGGCTCTCTGCCCTCTGAAGCACCAAACGTCCAATTCTCCCATAAGCCCTGTCTACACCCATCTCCCATGTTCTCTGTGACTTCTTTTCTCTTTCGCTGTGGAGTGTGATTTCTAGGGTCAGGCCAATTTATGTCATGTTTGCATTGATGTGGTCATCTTCTGGTTGTGCTGATGGCTGAAGTCAAGCCTGGAGTTCCTAGACACTTCTACCATCTCCCTTTCCTCCAAATGCACTGCGGACCCGTATGGAGCCATAGCATGAAGGCCTTCTTGCTCCTTGTGACAATCGCAGAAAGGAGAGAGCATTGGGCTGTGTCATATCTGTTAGTTATAGCATACGATTTCACTCACTCATGGAAGTAAAGAAACATAGGAAAAAGCAAGAAAAAGGGACAGGCAATGAGACTCTAACCAGGCACACAAAATTTGGTGTTTGTTCCAGGCAGGGTAGTCAGGATCTGCCTTTCTAAAAGTGGATCGAATGGGACATTCAATGCAGGAAATTTGGCCGATCAGTATGTAACGTGAGTTTCCACTGTTTTAGTAGGTGAAATGTGATCTGAAATCGTGCAGCTTCATATCTCTTAAAATATCATTGTTAGCGTTTTCTGAAACAGGCACACACACACACACACACACACACACACAAACACACACTCTCTCTCTCTCTGTTAAAGGAATCCCACAGAAGTTAGGGTGCAAGTGAGGAATAGCACTCATAGAATCAAAATTAAGAGAAAATACCATGAAAAACAAAAGCTTACAGAAGCAATGTAACAAATCATCTAAATTGGATAAGTTAACTCCTTACCTATCACGAATTAGTTAAATATTAAACTAATTATTTAAACAACTTTACCTAAAAGACCCCTACAGAGAAGTCTGCCAGCAAATACAATAGCAGAGAGAAAAGGACAAATTCCAAGACACATACGCACTACCATGACAAGATCAATGGTCTGACGACTCAGGCAATGGCTTTTGAATCAGTTTTTGAGGCTTTTGAAGTAGTCCTAAAACATCTCCCAACACACAGAAAGCCAGGTTCCCTGGTCCACAATGTGAGACATTTAATGGTAATGTCGGCTTTTCTCATCTATTCCCAAAATGTAGGAAGAGGGAACACTCTAATTTACAATGTCCAGAGACCCAATTCACATAAGGACCTTATAGGAAACCAATTGCATACCATTTTAATCAGTAAGATAATAAAACTAGAATTCATTTCTCTTCTCTTTCTTTCTTCATCTCCACGTGAAACGACCTGTTTGCTTACTATTCAATGTATTTTCTTATATTCGGCAAGTGAGCCTTTCATCCATCCTACGTTTTTTGACATAGTATTCCTTGATTCTTTAATTGCGTATATCAACAAGTGTTCATCCTAATATAATGCCACACCACATCCATACTCATTATCCAGTTCCCTCTTTATGGCATGACTTATCCTCCTGTAACCCTCAGCTTGGTCCCCAAAGTCCTGAGTCTGTCCTGGTGCATCTCCCTGTCTGACTTTCTCTCCTTCTGTTTTCCCTTACTACTACTCATGTCCATGGTATTCCTCATGGGCCACATAGGAGTGAAGCCATAGGATATTTCCCTTGTTCTGCTTGAATTTTCATTTGGAAATCATCTTCTTTATCATCATCTCCATAATCATCTTTAACCACTAGGCCTTAAAAAGGTATCTCGGCTCCTTCCACAGTGATGCTAGAGTGGGCATAGCAGGCTATCGATGTTCGTCATTTGTTTCATCTGAATAAAGAGAGTTGCTCAACATGGCTCTCCCCATGACTATGGCATGTAGCATTAACTAATAATGACAACTAGTGCTGACCAGGGCTCTTTAGGTGTAACGATCATGCAGAATTTTATTCTCCATTAAACCTTTGCAATGGTGTTTAATGTAATGTGAGGTAGAGAGAGCCTTCATCCCTTGGGACTGGTGATTCAGGACACTAGCAGATAAGGACACGGACAGCACAATGCATCCCTGCCCTGGAAATTTTCCTGGAATTGCGACTTTCCTTCCCTTCTTCATTCCCTCCCCTTCCAAGCTGACCAAGCACCAAAGTCAGACCGTACACCCGAGAAAACATAGGGAACAGAAACTAAGAATGGACCCTCTCACCCAAGGATATCCAACCTACCCAAGACCTAATGGTAGCCAAGAGGCCTCGCTGTTGATTGAGATGTCTAGAAATTACAGTGGAAATAAGAACACCTTGCTCTCTCTGGAGAAATGTTGGTCTAAATAATGGTATAGAGAACATTGTTTTCTTTTCTCTTTTTCTAGAACGTGGAAGTGGGAATGAAACAGAAAAGGCCACCGGAGTTCATGATCAGGCTAACAGGGCTCTTTCCTGTTCCTTCCCAGGTCTTTCTACTTAAAGTCATAGGACTCATATGTCATGAGAATGTGATTGCTGCTTCAGTGAAGTCAGCTTCTGTGGCGTCACAAATCTCTGAGGTCCTAGAAACCACTCCTCACCAAACCATGCCTCATCACTTCACCTGGCTGGAGTAGTTCTGGGTCAGCCATGTGTATCAAAATTACTCCAAACCACTGGAGCCTCCTGGGTATTTCCCAAGACAGTTTATGGAGCGATTTGGGGTCACCGTCTCCATGGCCGAATTTGTAGTCTTTGGCCGTGACTGTCACCACCACCCCTCTGGACTCCTGAGAAATGGAAGAATCCACAATTCCACCTTACTCACGGAAGGTCAAGAAAGTGTCAGGAGTACAAGCAGCCTCACACGGGGAACTCCACGCCATACACATGTTCATGTTCCTCACACCCTATCAGGATCTTCTGACCAGGAAAAACGCCCCCCCGCCCTCGGAGGAAAGCTCCGAGTTAACACCCGCAACCACACCAAAGACCTATCTGGAGTCTTCTACAGTGAGGACACGAGTTCTTCTTACATCTCCAGAAATCGTGCCATAAATGCCTCCCAATTTTTGCAACTGAGCAAACATTAAAGGCAGACCCTACACCCTAGAAGCTTAGGACCAGGATGGAATCATCTGTTTGGAGGTCACAGGAGGAAGCACGGAGAATTTTGGAAGATAACCAATCCCCATGTGAAGCCATCGGAAAAGGCTTTCAGGCCAGTTTCAGGAATTCAACGTGAATCTAAAAAAGTCTCTGTCTTCTCTGTATTCAAAACGCGATTTCTTTTATCTACCCTGAAGATAATTTCTTTAGGAAGAAGAGCTCATGGAGTGCCGAAAGGCTGACCATTGAGAGAGTCTCAGGTGTGTGTGACATGCCCTCTGGGGTTGTGTTTTGGCTGTCCATTCTCTTCCTGCTTGTCGTCTGTAAATGCTCCCTTGGCCTTCCATTAAGAGTGTTTGTTGTCTGGGCCATATATGGTGTGCCTGTGAAACCTGACTTTCAACCCTCTCGACAAAACTTATCTGTGGCCAGGTGAGAAGACATGGTCGGTGTTTCTTCTAGTCCCCTCCAGGATTTTCTGTTCTCCTGGGACTAAGCAACGTGGCCTGAAGAAGGCAGTCCCAACAGTGTTCCAGGTTTGTGTATCCATGATTGCAAGTTGTGCAGCTAATATCCTCACTCTCCTGCCTGTGGCCACTTCTCAGTCTTGAGGCTGGCGGTTGTAGAGCGCAAGTATCTTTTGTGACCATCGAAACATCTCCACCAACACTGCCCATCACCAATGCACACAAAGAAATAATAATCTTACCACGGTGTCAAAAGGTATTGTCTCTGATCATGGTTTCCAGGATGTCTGCACCTGGTTACTTGCTGGTGACCTCTCCAGGAGTTACACAGTGTTCTCTGGAGTCTCTGTCTGCAAAGCATGCTGATCTGGAAACCCTGGTCCTCAGGACCCTTGGGTTGCAAGATCTAATGTCATACAGACACTCTCCTTTTCTCCGCCAAGAGCTATGGGTCAACATTCATACTTTGTGTTCTAAGTGTGCTACTCACCCCTGCGCCTTTGACTTTGATCATGGCTCCCTACACTCTGAAGCACCAACCGTCCAATTCTCCCATAAGCCCTCTCTACAGCCTTCTCCCAGGGTCTCTGTGACTTCTTCTCTCTTTCGCTGTGGAGTGTGATTTCTAGGCTTCATGTCCATTTATGCCATATTTCCATTGATATGGTCATCTTCTAGTTTTGCTGATGGCTGAAGACAAGCCTGGAGCCCCCAGACACTTCTACCATCTCCCTGTTCTCCAAATGCACTGTGGACTCTTATGGAGCTATAAGCAGGAAGGCGTTCCTGTTCCTTGTGACAGGTGGCAGAATGGGAGAGCGCATTGAGCTATGTCATATCAGTCAGTCACAGAAAGAAAACTACAATACAATTTCACTCAGTCATCGGAGTAAAGAAATATGTGAAAAAGCAAGAAAAAGGGACAAGCATATAGACTCTAAGCAGGCACACAAAATTTGGTGTTTGTTCCAGGCAGGTTCGTCAGAATCTGCCTTTCTAAAAGTGTTCAAATTCGACATTCAAAGCAGGAAATGTGGCCGAATGGGATGTAAAGCGAGTTTCCACTGTGTTTTAAGGTGAATTGTGATTTGGAATAGAGCAGCTTCATATCTATTAAAATATCATTTTTAGCGTATTGAGAAACACACACACACATAAAAACACAAACACACACACACAGTTAAAAGAGTCCCACAAAAGTTAGGGAGCAAGTTAGGAATAGCACTCAAGGAATCAAAATTGAGAGAAAATACCATAAAAACAAAAGCTTAGAGAGTAAAATAGCATACTGCCCAAACTTGATTAGTTAACTCCTAACCTATCAAGAATTACTTACTTACTTACTTACTTACTTACTTACTTACTTACTTACTTACTTACTTAATTAATTAATTAAACAACCATACTTAAAAGACCACTACACAGAAGTCTGCCAGCAAATCCAATACCGGAGAGATAAGTAAAAATTCCAAGACACTTATGCACTACCATGACAAGATCATGAGTCATATATATCTGTCATCTCAGGTAATGACTTTGAAGCAGGCTTTAAGGCTTTTGAAGGAGTCTTCAAAAATCTCCCAACACACAGAAAGCCAGGTTCAAATCAATCCCCTGGTCCACAATTCGAGACATTTAATGGTAATGTCAGCTTATCTCATCTATTCTCAAAATATAGGAGGAGGGCAGACTCTGATTTACAATGTCCAAAGACCCAATTCAGATAAGGAACCTATAGGAAACCAATTGCATAAATTTTAGTCAGTAAGATAATAAAACAAGAATTCATTTCTCTTCACTTTCTTTCTTCATCTCCATGTGAAACGGCCTGTTTTTCTTTCTATTCACTATATTTTCTTATATTCGGCATGCCAGCCTTTCATCCATCCTACATTTTTTTGACATAATGTTCCCTGATTCTTTAATTGCATATACCACCAAGGGCTCATCCTCATATAATGCCACACCACATCCATACCCATTAACCAGTTCCCTCTTTATGGCAGGTCTTATCCTCCTGTAACCCTCAGCTTTGTCCCCAAAGTCCTGAGTCTCTCCTGGTGCATCTCCCTGTCTGATATCTTCTCCTTCCATTTTAACTTACTACTACTCATGTCCATGGTATTCCTCATGGACCACATATGAGTGAAGCCATCGGATATTTCCCTTGTTCTGCTTGCATTTTCATTTGCAAATCATCTTATTTAACACCATCTTCATAATCATATATATCCACTAGCCCCTAAAAGGTTATCTTGCCTCATTACACAGTGATGCTAGAGTGGGCATGGCAAGCCATCGATGTTGGCCATTCATTTCATCTGAATAAAGAGAGTTGATCAACATGTCTCTCCCCATGACTATGGCATGTAGCATTAACTACTGATGACAAGGAGTGCTGACCAGGGCTCTTTCTTTAGGTTTAGCGATCATGCAGCATTTCACTCTCCATGAAGCCTTCGCAACGGTGTTTAAAGTAATGTCAGGTAGACAGAGGCTTCATCCCTTAGGAATGGTGTTTCAGGACACTAGCAGAAAAGGATGTAGACAGCACAATGCATCCCTGCCCTGGAAATTTTCCTGGAATTGTGACTTTCCTTCCCTTCTTCCTTCCATCACCTTCCAAGCTGACCAAGCACCAAAGGCAGACCTTATACCCCAGAAACGATATTGAACCAAAGCTCAGAATGGACACTCTCACCCAAGGCTATCCTAATGGTAGCCAAGAAGCCTCGCTGTTGATTTAGATCTCTAGAAATTGCAGTGAAAATAGAAACACCTTGGTCTCTCTGGAGAAATGTTTGTCTAAAGAATGATATACAGAACATCGTTTTCTTTTCTCTTTGTACAGAAAGTGGAAGTGGGAAAGAAATAGATAAGACCACCTGAGTTCATGATCAGGCTAACAGGGCTCCTTCTTGTTCCTTCCCAAGTCTTTCTATTTAAACCCATAACAATCATATGTCAATAGAATGGGATTGCTGCTTCAGTGAAGTCAGCTTCTGTGCTGTCACAGAGCTCTGATGTCCTAGCAACCACTCCTCACCAAACCACGCCTCATCACTTCACCTGGCTGGAGTAGTTCTGGATCAGCCAGGAGTATCAAAATCTGTCCAAACCGCTTGAGCCGCCTGGGTACTTCCCCAAGACAGTTTGTGAAGAGATTTGTGGTAACCTTTTCTATGACCGAATTTGTAGTCTTTGGCGTGATTGTCACCACCACCCCTCTGGACTCCTGAGAATTGCAAGAATCCACAATTCTGTCTTACTGACGTAACCTCAGAAAGGGTCAGGGTACAAGCAGCCTCACACTGGGAACTCCACGCCATACACATGTTCATGGTCCTCACACACCATCAGGATGCTTCTGACCAGGAAGCGACCCTCGCCCTCCGAGGGAAGCTCCGAATTAACACCTGAAACCATACAAAAGACATATATGGAGTCTTCAACAGTGAGGACACGAGTTCTTCTTCCATATCCAGAAATCGTGCCATAAATGCGTCCAATTTTCCTAGCTGTAGAAACATTAATTGCAGACCCTATAACCTAGAAGCTGAGGCCCAAGACGGACTCATCTCTTTGGATCTCACAGAAGTAAGCACGGAGAATTGTGGTTTCTTGCCCTTCTCAGGAGTCCAGAGGGTTGGTGGTGACAGTCATGGCCAATGACTACAAATTCGGTCATGGAGAAAGTGACCTCAAATCGCTCCACAAAATGTCTTGGGGAAATACCCAGGCGGCTCCAGTGGTGTGGAGTGATTTTAATACTCCTGGCTGACCCAGAACTAATCCAGCCAGGTGAAGTGATGAGTCGTAATTTGGTGAGGAGTGGTTGCTAAGAATTCAGAGCTTTGTGACATAACAGAAGCTGACTTCACTGAAGCAGCAATCCCATTCTCATGACATATGAGTCCTATGGCTTTAAATAGAAAGACCTGGGAAGGAGCAAGAAAGACCCCTGTTAGCCTGATCATGAACTCAGGGGGTCTTTTCAGTTCCTTTCCCACTTCCATTTTCTATACAAAGAGAAAAGAAAACGATGTTCTGCATTCCATTCTTTAGACCAACATTTCTCCAGAGAGAGCAAGGTGTTCCTATTTCCACTGCAATTTTTAGAAATCTCAATCAACGGCGAGGCCTCTTGGCTACAATTAGGTCTCGGGGATGTTTGATATCCTTGGCTGAGATGGTCCATTTCTATTATCTCTTCTCCATGATTTCTTGGCTGTAAGGTCTGCCTTTGGTGCTTGGTCAGCTTGGAAGGTGAGTGAAGGAAGAAGGGAAGGAAAGTCACCATTACAGGAAAATTCCCAGGGCAGAAATGCATTGTGCTGTCCTTGTCTTAATCTGCTAGTGTCCTGCAACACAAGTCCTAAGGGATGAAGGCTCTGTCTACCTGATATAACCTTAAACACCGTTGCAAAGGCTTCATGGACAGTGAATCTCTGCATGATCGCTACCCGAAAGAAAGAGCAATGTCAGCACTCCTTGTCCTCATTAGTTAATGCTACCTGCCATAGTCATGGGGAGATCCATGTTGAGCAACTCTCTTTATTCAGATGAAAATGAAGGTCCAACATCAATGGCTTGCCATGCCACACTAGCATCACAGTGGAAGGAGGTGAGGTACAATTTTAAGGCCTAGTGGATAAAGATGAGTATGAAGATGATGATAAAGAAGATGATTTCCAAATGTAAATGCAAGCAGACCATGGGAAATATCCTATGACGTCACTCATATGTGGTCCATGAAGAATAACATGGACATGAGCAGCAGAAATGGAAAACGGAAGTAGAAAAAATCAGACAGAGAGACTCAACAGGAGAGACTTAGGCTCTTGGGACCAAGCTGAGTGTTACAGGAGAATAATACCTGCCATAAAGTGTGAACTGGTTAATGGGTATGGAGCTGGTTTGGCATTATATGAGGATGCGCTCTTGGTCGTATATGCAATTAAAGAATTAGGGAACACTATGTCAAAAAACAAAGGATGGATGAAAGGCTGGCTTTCCGAATATAAGAAAAAATATTGAATAGAAAGAAAACAGGCCATTTCCCATTGAGATGAAGAAAGAAAGAGAAGAGAAATGAATTCTCGTTTAATTATCTTACTGAATAAATGGAATGCAATCGGTTTCCTATAAGGTCCTTATCTGAATTGGGTCTTTGGACATTGTACATTAGAGTCTTCCCTCTTCCTACATTTTGGGAGTAGATGAGAAAAGCCGAAATTACCATTAAATGTCTCGAATCGTGGACCAGGGAATTTATTTGAACCTGCTTTTCTGTGCGATGAGAAATGTTTTAGGACTGCTTTAATATCCTCCAAAGTTGCTTCAAAAGTCAGGTATGTATGACTCATGATCCTGTCATGGTAGTGCGTATGTGTCTTGGAATTTTTCCTTTTCACTCCATTGTGGGATTTGCTGGCAGACTTCTGTGTAGGGGTCTTTTAGTTATGGTTGTTTAATTAGTAAGGATTTAACTTATGCAGTTTGGATGCTTTGTTACTTTGATTCTCTAAAATTTTTTATGGTATTTTCTCTGAATTTTGCTTCCATCAGTGCTATTCCTCACTTGCTCCCTAAATTCTGTGGGACTCTTTTAAGTGTGTGTGTGTGTGTGTGTGTGTGTGTGTGTGTGTGTGTTCCAGAAAATGCTAAAAATGTTATTTTAAGAGATATGAAGCTGCTCTGCTGCTCTTTCCACATCACAATTCACATTCAAACACAGTGGAATCTTACGTTACATTCCGTTCAGCCACATTTCCTGCATTGAATGTCCCATTTGATCCACTTTGAGAAACGCAGATTCTGACTAGCCTTCCTGGAACAAATACCAAATTTTGTGTGCCTGGTTAGAGTCTAATGACCAGTCCTTTTTTCTTGCTTTTTCACATGTTTCTTTACTTCCATGAGTGAGTGAAATCGTATGGTATTTGTCTTTCTTTGATTAATAGATACGATACATCCCAATGCTCTCCCTTTCTGCCACATGCCATAAGGAGGAAGAATGCCTTCTTGCTGATGGCTCCATAAGAGTCTGCAGTGCAATTGGAGGACAGGGAGATGGTAGAAGTGTCTGGGAGCTCTAGGCTTGTTTTCACCCATCAGCACAACCAGAAGATGACCACGTCAATGTAAACATGGCATAAAAGGACCTGAAGCCTAGAAATCCCAGTCCACAGTGAAAGAGAGAAGAAGTCACAGAGACCATGGGAGAAGGGTGTAGAGGGGCCTTATGGGAGAATTGGATGGTTGGTGCTTCAGAGGGCAGGGATCCAGGGCCAAAGACAAAGGCCCAGGAGAGCGGAACACACTTAGAACCCACAATTTGAATGTTGACCAAAGCTGTTGCCGTAGAAGAGTGTATCTGAATGACACGAGTTCTTGCAATCCAATGATCTTGAGGCCCAGGGATTCTAGATCAGCATGCTTTGCAGACAAACATTCCAGAACTCAGAACACTGTGTATCTCCTGGAGAGGACACCAATAAGCAACCAGGTGCAGACAGCCTGGAAACCATGGTCAGATACAATACCTGGTGATACCGTGGTAAGATTATTATTTTGTTGTGTGCATTTTTGATGGACAGTGTTGGGGGAGATGATCGATGGCTGTCAAAGATACTTGGGTTATACTACCGCCAGTATCAAGACTGAGAAGTGGCCACAGTAGGATGTGAGGACATTAGCTTCCCAACCTGCAATCACGGAATCTTAAACCTGGAACTCCGTTGGATTGCCTTCTTCTGGCCACGTTGCTTAGCCCCTGGAGAACAGAAAATCCTGCACACATCCTCTCACCTAGCCACAGAATTGATCAGGCCTTAAGTCTTCTGGAGGGGCTTGAAAATCACGTTTCACAGGCACACCAGACCCACGAAGCTTAACCTCAGCATATTTGGCCCACACACCAAACACTCTGAATGGAAGCTAAGGAGAGCCTCTGCAGAGGATGAGCCCACAGGAGAGTGGACAGCCACAACACAACCCCAGAGGGCATGTCACACACATCTGAGACTCTCTCAAGTGCCAGCCTTTGGGCACTCCATGAGCTCTTCTTCCTAAAGAAATTATCTTCAGGGTAGATAACAGAATGCGCATTTCGAATCCAGAGAAGACAGAGACCTTGTGTAGATTCACATTGTATTCCTGAAACTCACCCGAAAGCCTTTTCAGATTGCTTCACATGGGTATTAGTTCTCTTCCAAAATGCTCCGTGCTTGCTCCTGTGAGCTCCAAACAGATGAGTCTGTCCTGGGCCTAAGCTTCTAGGTTGTAGGGTCTGCCTTTAATCTTTGGTCAGCTGGGAAAATTGGGAGGCATTTATGGCACGATTTCTAAGATGCAAGAACTCTTGTCCTCACTGTTGAAGTCTCCAGACATGTCTATTGTATGGTTGCGGGTGTTAATTCTTAGCTTTCCCCGGAAGGCGGGGGGCACTTTTCCTGGTCAGAAGCCTCCTGTTAGGGTGTGAGGACCATGAACATGTGTATGGCTTGAATCCCCATCTGAGGCTGCTTGTACTCCTTGTAGGGGCCTGATTAGCCAGAGGAAATGTAAACCCCGGATATAGGGGAGGGCCAGGCCAGACAGCCGTTTCCAATTAGTGGGGGCACATATATTAACCTTGGTGAGTTGTAATCTCATTGGCCACCTGTGTGTTGACCGTTCTCAACCACCTCTATAAAGGTTAGTCTGTGAGGCTGTGTGGGGGGAGAAGTATGAGTAGTTAGAATAGCCATTGGAAAAGTAGGTGATGTTAAAATAGCCATTGGAGGAGTAAGAGGACTTAGAATAGCGGTTGGGGAATAGGAGGAGTTAGAATATCCATTGGAGAAATAGGAGGAGTTAGAATGGCAGTTAGAATAGCAGTTAGAATAGTCATTAGGATAGCCTTTGGGAGACATTAGGGTAGTCATAGGAATGATAGCATCGGGGTCATCGGGAGCAGAGCCACCCCAAGCCAAGGGCTGGAGTGGCCTGTTCTAGAGTGGCCATGCCAGAGCGGCGTCATTCCAGGGTGCGGCCTCCTTGGCTTGCAGCTCTGTCCTTGAGCGTCCTTATCCAGAGCGGCCTCTTTATCGAGGAAGCGGCCTTGTCTGGTGTGTGGCCTCGTCTGGGGAGTGGCCATGTTGCAGTGGCATCATGGGGAACAGAGTCTGTGTCATCGGGGTTGTCGTCCTTTTCTTCCTCGCCCAGAGCAGCAGTGGAAGTGGTGCCGCCTGGAGCTGTAACACGAGTGGCATCGACCCGTGCACTGCCCAGGGCACCAGCGGTGGTGGCGCCACCGCAAGCAGCACCGCCCAGAGCAGCAGCAGTAGCGGAGCTGCTGCGAGCGACGCCACCCTGAGCCAGAGTATCAGCAGCAGCGCTGCCACAAGCATCCACGCCGCCTCAGGCAGTGCAGCCATCAGGAGCAGCCTCTCAGGAGACAACGGTGCAGCCACGCCGGGAGTGGGTGTGTGGTATGGTGAGGGTGAGTCAGGGAGCCTCCAGGAGGGACCCCAGCGACTGGGAGGCGGTGGTCCCCAGCAAGACTCGGGCACCTAACGGTCAGTTTGGTTTCTAATGCAGTTTGGTTTCTAATGCAGTTTAGTTCTGATGCAGTTTGGTTTCTGATGCAATTTGGTTTCTGATGCATGGCACGAAATAAAACTTTGCTTGATTTTTGTTTTGTGTCAGTCTCGTTCCTTTGATCACGGATCCTAACATTGGTGGTTCGTCCGGGATCAAACAACGAGAACTGAGCCAGCATCTGAACTTATGGGAAAAGCCCCCAGAAGTGTTATGATTTTATCTCTCTGTCTGGTTGGAGCTCCAGGGTATGGCCCACCAGGAGAAGCTGGACGCAGCCATGCTCCCCAGGGCTGGAGTGGATGCGGGGATACCCCATCCCTCTGATGGTAGATCCACAGGGGGTTTGAGTCCCCCTGGGTGGTCGGGGGGTTCGATCCCCCTAGATGGTCAGGGAGTTCGAGTCTCCCTAGGCGGTCATCAGGGGTTCGAGTCCTCCAAGGTGGTCATCGGGGGTTCGAGTCCCCCGGAGTGTTCATCGGGGGTTTGAGTCCCCCTTTCCGGTCATGGGGTTTGAGTCCCCCTAGGAAATCCCCACTGGTGGCAGGACCGCTGGGCCTGTGGTTGTCTTTGTCTTGTCTTTTTGTTGTCTGCTGTGTTGTTTGTTATGTTTGAAGGAATGGGGCAAGCAAAGAGTAAGGGGACTCTGACTTTCATCCCTCTGTTCCTCATAATATATGTGGGGCTTCTCCCTCACTCATTTCGTGTGTTAAGGGCTATCACTAGAGCCAACTAGGGTTAGTCTAACTCAGGACAGAGACTTTAAGGAATATTCCCAAGCAGCTGCCAAAACTCCCTTTGTTTTGGGGAATTCCTTGCCTTCTCTGGCCCAATGTGGACTGCCTAGCCCCTCCCCCTTGCTGGCGGAAACATGGCATCTGAAGTGGAATGGGCCCAGAAGGAACATGAAATCTGTTAGCAAAGAGGTGACCGAACTGATGGTTAATTGTCTGTCTCAGGGTTTTTATGGGTAATTGTTAAAGTATCTTTCAGAGTCTTTGGCATCCTGAAGCTTTGAAGTTTAGCTTGATGACAAATGGGATGAAGTGCTAGGGTGCTGGTTGCTGGAACTGGGTTTGTGCTTTTGAAAGCTGTAAGTAAACAAGTTTTGTGCTTAAAGGCTGTCATAACAGTTCACAAGTGGCTAAAATGTGAATGGTTTTCTCTTTGCCCACCGAGAATTGTAAATGAGATCTCTTTGACTCATAAGGCTTTTCCCTGATGTGCTAAGTTACTCAGGAAGTACTGCTACATCAATGATAAACCTTGGGTTACATTTGGGTAAATGCTGTAACAACTCCAGAGTTTCTATACATTTCCTAAAGCTTTAATGTATTGATAAGGGTCATCATTTGATATTTAACCATAACTATTCTGAGGTTTTTTTGTCATTTGTAATTGTTTTAATTCTCTTGTAAGATGAATTCCGCCTTAAATGAAATTCATATGGGAGTCTTTCAGAACAAATACATGTCTTTGATATGTTGAAATCTGGAACTGAATTTCCAGAAGTAAAAGTTGCACTCAGACTAAACCATCAGACTAAACCAGAATTAGTATAGTGACTTAAAGTGAGAATGAGTCTCCAGGAGCATTACTATAAAGGCTTATTAAAGCCTATAAAATGTATAGCCTGATCGTTCCTGAGGAACCAGAAAATCAGGGGGCAGTGAAACTTGCTTTTGCCAGTCAGTCAGTCCTGGATACAAGGAGGAAACTTCAGGAAATTGAAGGATTTGAAGGGAAGAATCTGAGCTATTGGGAATAGGAGAAAGTATGTTTAACAACAGGGATGCATAGGAGGATGAAAAACAGACAAAAAGCTGGTTAAGGTTCTGGCATTACATGAGATAGGTATGGGATAGTAAGTGGAAGGAAAAGCCTAAGCACAGAGAAGGCAGGTGGGAAGACTTAGGTTCAGATCAATGCACTTACTGTAAGGAAAAAGGAGACTGGGCCACGGAATGCCCCAAAAGGAAGACAACAGTGCTGGCCCCAGAGTAAAAATTGAAGTGGAGGGGAAATCAATTGATTTTTTTGGTGGACACGGGGGCCCAGTGTTCATCATTACTTGAACCTATGGGAAAACTATCTGGAGAGGAAGTTTGGGTACAAGGAGCAAATAGCACAGAGAGACATAAAAGGACAACAGAAAGGACTTTAACTTTGGCCTCGGGAGTAGTTAAACATCGATTTTTGGTCCTCCCTAATGCCCCATATAACTTGATGGGAAGAGAGACATGACTGTAACCTTGAGACAACCCACTGTACAGGTGCTTATGGAAGCAGTAGATGAATACCTCCTTTACAAGCCAGTCTCAAAACCAGAGGAGACAAAGGCGGGGTGCCTTCTCCAAATCCTACACGTCAAGTTTCCCGAGGTCTGGGCAGAAGGGAAGACCCCTGGCCTGGTCAGGGGACAACCTCCAGTGGTGGTAAAATTAAAGGCGATGGCTATGGCTGTTCACAATCGGCAGCACCCCCTTCCCCGGAAAGCAAAGGAAGGGATCAGAAAACACATTAACCACCTCCAAGGAGAAGGGATCCTAGTTCCTTGAAAATCTCCATGGAACACACCTTTGCTGCCTGTCAAAAAGGCCTAGACTGGGGAGTACAGACCCGTTCAGGACTTGTGGGAAGTTAATAAACAGGTTGAAGATATCTACCCGATGGTGCCTAACCCCTATACCCTACTCTCCCTCCTGGGCCCCCAAAGAACTGTGTATACTGTCTTAGATCTCAAGGATGCATTATTCTGCATATCTTTAGCAAGGAAATCTCAACCCTTTTTGCTTTTGAGTGGTCCGACCCACAGGAAGGATTCCAAGGACAGCTCACCTGGACAAGACTTCCTCAAGGATTCAATAATTCACCCACCATTTTTTTTTTTTTGACGAGGCCCTATGTGAGGATTTGCATGAGTACAGAACCTCCAACCCAGGAGTCACTCTGCTACAGTACGTTGATGACTTGCTAGTAGCCGCTGAGGACTATGAGTCATGTTTGTGGAGGCCAAGAGCTCTTTTACAGACTCTGCAGGAAAAAGAGTATTGGGTGTCAGCAAAGAAAGCACAGCTCTGTCAGAGCCATGACACTTATCTAGGTTCTGATCTTCATGAGGGAGTGCATTCACTGTCTGAGTCCAGGAAACAGGTGATCACTGGATACCCCCGCCCCATCATGTCCCGACATCTGAGAAAGTTTCTTGGACGGTGGGCTACTGTAGGCTATGCACACTGCAGTTTGCGGAGATTGCCCAACCTCCATATGAACTGGAAAAAGGGGGGGGGGTTCAGTATGATAGAGTAGACAGCTGAGGCAGAAGGAGCATTTTGGGAATTACAATCACTTGTACTGAGTGCCAAAGCATTGGCCATTCCAGATGTTACCAAGCCCTTCCACTTGTATGTGGATGAAAAAGCAGGGGTGGCCAAAGGAGTTTTCAGACTCTGGGGCCTTGGCAAAGGCCAGTAGCCTATCTTAGCAAGAAACTAGATCCAGTAGCGGCTGGGTTCCCCTCTTGCCTATGCATAATTACTGCCATGGCCCTCCTGGTAAAGGATGCAAGTAAATTGACTCTGGGTCAAAATCTCATTTTGACCACCACACACGCCATCAAGGGCCTTCTTCGGACTCCACCCGACCGATGGATGACAAACACATGAGTTATGGGGTATAAGGCCCTCCTCTTCAACAAACCAAGAGTGACCATCCAGCCCCTGGCAGTGCTAAATGCAGCCACATTGCTGCCAGAGGAGCTGGCTGACCATTCACATGATTGTGGAGAAGTCCTAACCCAAGTTGCAGGAATAAAGCTGGATCTCAGAGACATTGCCCTCCCAGATGCTGAGATGACTCTGTTCACAGATGGGAGTAGCTACGTGGTCAATGGAAAGAGGTATGTGGGGGCTGCGGTAGTTTCTCCCGGGCAGAGACTCTGGACAGCTGCCCTGCCACATGGAACTATGGCACAAAAAGCGGAGCTGATTGCTCTCACTAAGGCACTGCAGATGGCCAAAGCTAAAACCGCCAACATCTATACAGACAGCAAGTACGCCTTTGCTACTCTTCATATACATGGGGCTATTTATAAAGAAAGGGGCCTATTAACAGCAGAAGGAAAAGGAATTAAAAACAGAGGAGAAATATTGGCTCTCCTCCAGGCTATTTGGGACCCCAAAAGAGGTGGCCATTATGCATTGCCCAGGACACCAAAAGGGGACTGATCTGATGTCAAAAGGAAACGAATTAGCAGATCAAGCCACAAAACAAGCAGCCTGAGAAACAGAGCAAGAACTTGTTACACTCCCAGCTCCAGCCCTACCAGAAAAACCGAACTCTTCAGAAGAAGCTTTAAAGTATTTACAGAAATGGGTTAAATTGAACTATGAAGGGAACTGGGCTAAGACTGAAGCAGGGAAAATAATTCTTCCTCGAAGACTAGATAAGAAGTTAGTACACCAAATACATCAGGGTACTCATTTGGGGATACGCAAACTCATGGAACTTATAGGCAAGCAGTTCCAGGTTTCTAAATTAGGGCATATGGCACAGGATGTAGTCGATAGATGTGCTCAATGCCAGGCAGTTAATGTGGGAAGAACGAAAATGGGAAGAGGGAAAAGAGATAGAGGTAAGGAGCCAGGAATTTATTGGGAAATAAATTTTACAGAAATGAAACCTGGAAAATATGGGCACAAATACATGCTAGTTTTTGTAGATACATTTCCATGTTAGTTTTTGTAGATACATTTTCAGGCTGGATAGAGGCTTTTCCCGCCAAACATGAGACGGCAGGAGTGGTAGCCAAAAAAGCTACTAGAAGAAATAATTCCTAGGTTTGGGCTGCCTCTTGCAATTGGATCAGACAATGACCCTGCATTTGTGAGTTCAGTCTCATGGGCATTGGCCAAGGCCGTGGGCACTAATTGGAAACTACATTGTGCCTACCGGCCTCAGAGTTCTGGGAAAGTAGAGAGAATGAATCGGACTCTTATAGGGATCTTGACAAATCTAATTCTGGTGACTAGCTGTGGATGGGTGGATCTCCTTCCTTTCGCCCTCCTCAGGGCACAATGTACACCCTATTTAAGCAAGGTGACCCCATTTGAAATAATGTTTGGGAGATCCCCCCTCTCTGTCCTTGACTACTAGAGGGTGAGCTAGAAGACCTGACTGATCAGTCTGTACTCGAGTCACTGAAGGTATTAGTCTGTCTTTAAAAAAAAAAACCCACTCAGGGATCCTGACTGCCCACACTGGGATAGAGATGGAGGTGGAACCACATCCTTAGCAACTTGGGGGCTAGGTATTGATACGTTGCTATCAAGGGGGAAACTTGGAGCCTCGCTGCAAGGGACCATTTACTGTTATCCTGACCACCCCCATGTAAGTAAAAGTAGAAGGAATCAGGGACTGGATTCACGTGGGTCACGTCAAACGAGCCGAGGACAAGGATGCCCCCAGAGATGGAAGCTGCAGTGGACAGAACCCCGCTGACCATGGACTAAAGCTAAGACTAAAAAAACTGTGAGTTTATTGTTGCTCCTATTTTACCTGTTTATGTAAAGTATATGTGGGAAATTAGATGAATGGAATTAGAAAAAAAATGGAAAAGGTTATACAAAGCGTTGAATTGCTAACTCATCATCCGACTGTGCACTACTGTTACTTTTTGGCCCCTGGATTATAAACACCCTAATGTCATTTGTAACAAAGAAAATTGGTGCGATAAAAATGTTAGTCTTACATGCTCAATATAACCCCCTTACAACAGGAGAACATAGAACTGGCTGAAAAGTCAAGGATTTGACTGATTTCCAAAGATAAAGGAGGAATGTAAGGGCCTGATTAGCCAGAGCAACAGCGGCAGCAGCGCCGCCTCAAGCTGTAACACAAGCTGCGCCACCCCGTGCACCGACCATAGCAGCAGCGGCAGTGGCTCCACCGCGAGCAGCACCACCAAGAGCAGCAGCCGCAGCCGTGCCACTGCCAGCAGCACCGCCCTGTGCACCATAGCAGCAGCGGCAGCAGCGCTGCCTCAAGCTGTAACACAAGCTTCGCCACCCCGTGCACCGACCAGAGCAGCAGCGGCAGCGGCGCCACCTCAATCAGCATCACCCCGTGCACCACCCAGAGCAGCAGCGTCGGCAGCGCCACCACCAGCAGCACCACCCTGTGCACCAGAGCACCAGAAGCAGCGGCGGCGCTGCCTTGGGCTGTAACACGAGAGGCACCGCCCCGTGCACCGCCCAGAGCAACAGGGGCAAGGGCTCCACCGCAAGCAGCACCACCCAGAACAGCAGCGGCAGCGGTGCCTCCACGAGCAGCGCCGCCCCGGGCACCGCCCAGAGCAACAGAGGCAGCGGCGCCACCTCAAGGGTCATTTCCCTGTGCACCGCCAAGAGCAGCAGTGGCAGCGGCGCCACCTCGAGCTGTAACACGTGCAGCACCACTCCGTGAACCGCCTAGAGCAGCAGCAGCAGTGGCTCCACCGTGAGCAGCAACACCCAGAGCAGCAGCAGGCAGCAGCGCCACCTCAAGCAGCACCGCCCAGAGCAGCAGCGGCGGCGGCTCCGCCTCGAGCTGTAACACATACAGCACCATCCCGTGCATCACCCAGAGCAGCAGCAGCAGTGGCTCCACCGAGAGCAGCACCACCCAGACCAGCAGCAGGCAGCAGCGCACCCCAAGCAGCATTGCCCAGAGCAGCAGCGGCAGTGGCACTGCCAAGAGCAACACCACCCTGAGCCAGAGTATCAGCAGCAGCGCCCCCACAAGCAGCCAGGCCACCTCGGGCAGTGCCGCCATCAGGAGCACCCTCTCAGGAGCCAAGGTGCAGCCACGCTGGGAGTGGGTCTGTGGTACAGTGAGGGTGAGGCAGGGAGCCTCCAGGAGGGACACCAGCGACTGGAAGGCGGTGGTGCCCAGCAAGACTCGGGCACCTAATGGTCAGTTTGGTTTCTAATGCAGTTTGGTTTCTAATGCAGTTTGGTTACTGATGCAGTTTGGTTTCTGATTGAGTTTGGATTCTGATGAATAGCGCAAAATAAAATGTTGCTTGATTTTGCTTTGTGTCAGTCTCGTTCCTTAGATCACGGACCCTAACACTACATATTCTTTCATGACCTTATGTGGCTAAGATGGAATTGTGGATTCTTGCCCTTCCCCTGAGTCCAGAGGGGTGGAGGTGACAGTCACGGCCAAAGACTACAAATTCGGCCATGGAGAAGGTGACCCCAAATCACTTCACAAAGTCTCTTGGTGAAATACCCAGGCAGCTCCAGCGGTTTGGAGTGTTTTTGATACTCCGGGCTGACCCAGAACTACTCCAGCCAGGTGAAGTGATGAGGCAAGCTTTGGTGAGGTTGCTAGGATCTCAGAGCTTTGTGACGTCCAGAAGCTGACTTCAGTGAAGCAGCTATCCCACTCTCATGACATATGAGTCCAATGGCTTTAAGTAGAAAGACCTGGAAAGGAACAAGAAAGAGCCATGTTAGCCTGATCATGAACTCAGTTGGTCTTTTCTGTATCTTTCCCAGTTCCATTTTCTACACAAAGAGAATAGAAAACGATGTTTTGTATACCATTCTTTGGACCAATATTTCTCCAGAGAGAGCAAGGTGTTCCTATTTCCACTGAAATTTCTAGAGATCTCAATCAACAGTGCGGCCTCTTGGGTACAAATATGTCTCTGGGAGCTTCAATATCCTTGGATGAAGGGTCCATTCTTAGCTTCTGGTCCCCATGGTTTCTCGGGTGTAAGGGCTGCCTTTGGTGTTTGGTCAGCTTGGAAGGTGAGGGAAGGAAGAAGGGAAGGAAAGTCACAATGCCAGGAAAATTGCCAGGGCAGGGATGTGTTGTGCTGTCCTTGATATTATCTGCTAGTGTCCTGAAACACCAGTCCTAAGGGATGAAGGCTCTGTCTAGCTGACACTACCTTAAATACCATTGCAGAGGCTTCATGGAGAGTGAAATGCTGCATGATCGCTACCCCTAAAGAAAGAGACCTGGTCAGCACACCTTGTCATCATTAGTTAATGCTACATGCCATAGTCATGCGGAGAGCCATGTGGAGCAACGCTCTTTATTCAGATGAAAATGAATGGCCACCATGGATGGCCTGCCATGCCGACACTAGCATCACTGTGGAAGGAGACAAGATAACCTTTCACGGGCTAGTGGATAAAGATGATTATGAAGTTGATGATAAAGAAGATGATTTCCAAATGAAAATGCAAGCAGAACAAGGGAAATATCCTATAGCTTCACTGATATGTGGTCCATGAGGAATACCATGGACATGAGTAGTAGTAAGGAAAAACGGAAGGAGAAGAAGTCAGACAGGGAGCAGCACCAGGAGAGACTCAGGACTTTGGGGACCAATCTGAAGGTTACAGGAGGATAAGACTTGCCTTAAAGAGGGAACAAGTTAATGGGTATGGAGTTGATGTGGCATTATATGAGGATGAGCACTTGATGGTATATGCAATTAAAGCATCAGGGAACACTATGTCAAAAAACGTAGGATGGATGAAAGGCTGCCTTGCCGAATATAAGAAAAAATAGTGAATAAAAGGAAAACCGGCCGTTTCACATGGAGAAAAAGAAAGAAAGACAAGAGAAATGAATCCTAGTTTTATTATCTTACTGATTATAATTGTATACAATTGATTTACTATAAGGTCCTTATGTGAATTGGGTCTTTGGACATTGTAAATTAGAGTCTTCCCTCTTACTACATTTTGGGAATAGATGAGAAAAGCCAACATTACCATTAAAGGTCTCGAATTGTGGACCACGGAATTGATTTGAACCTGGCTTTCTATGTGTTTGTAGATGTTTGAGGACTGCTTCAATAGCTTTCGTCATTACCTGAGACATCAGATATGTATGACTCATGATCTTTTCATGGTAGTGCGTATGTGTCTTGGAATCCATTCTTTTCTCCCCAGTATTGGGTATGATGGCATACTTATGTGGACGTGTTTTTTAGGTAAGGTTGTTTAATTAACTAACTAACTAATTAATTAATTAATTCTTGATAGGTAAAGAGTTATCTTATCCAGTTTGGACGGTTTGTTACTTAGATTCTCTAAACTTTTGTTTTTTATGGTATTTTCTCTGAATTTTGTTTCAGTGAGTGCGATTCCTCACTTTCTCCCTAAATTCTCTGGGACGCTTTTAATTTTGTTTGTGTGTGTGTGTGTGTGTGTGTGTGTGTGTGTGTGTGTTCGTGTGTATTTCAAAACACTAAAAATGATATTTTAAGAGATATGAAGCTGCTCTATTCCAGATCACAACTCACCTTTAAACACAGAGGAAACTCAAGTTACATCCCGTTTGGCCACATTTCCTGCATTGACTGTCCCATTTGATCCACTTTGAGAAACGCAGATTCTGACTAGCCTGCCTGGAACCAACACCAAATTTTGTGTGCCCGGAGAGTCTAATTGCCTGTCCCATTTTCTTGTTTATTCACATGTTTCTTTACTCCCATGAGTGAGTGAATCATATGGTAGGTATCTTTCTGTGACTGACAGATACGACACAGAGCAATGCGATCTCCCTTTCTGCCACATGTCATAAGGAGCAATAATGCCTTCTTGCTTATGGCTCCATAAGAATCCACAATGCATTTGGAGGACAGGGAGATGGTAGAAGTGGCCGCGAGCTCCAGGCTTGTCTTCAGACATCAGCACAACCATTGATGACCACATCATTGTATACATGGCATAAACTGACTTAAAGCCTAGAAATCACACTCTACAGCGAAAGAGAGAAGAAGTCAAAGAGGCCATGGGAGAAGGGTGTAGACAGGGCTTATGGGAGAATTGGATGGTTGGTGCGTCAGTGGTCAGGGAGTCATGGAGAAAGACAAAGGGCCAGGGAGAGGAGCACACTTAGAACCCACAATATGAATGTTGACACATAGCTTTTGGCAGAGAAAAGGAGAGTGTCTGAACGACACGAGTTCTTCCAACCCAAGGGTCTCGAGTCCCGGGGATTCCAGATCAGCATGCTTTGCAGACATAGACTCCAGAGAACACTGCATATCCCCTGGAGAGGACACCAGCAAGCAACCAAGGGCAGACAGCCTGGAAACCATGATCAGAGACAATGCCGGTTGACACCGTATTAAGATTAGTATTTCTATGTGTGCATTCATGATGGGCAGTGTTGGTGGAGATGCCTTGATGGGCGCCAAAGATACTTGGGTTCTACGACCGCCACCATAAAGACTGAGAAGTGGCCATAGGCAGGACGGTTAGGATATTGCTGCCAAAACTGCAATCATGGATTCCCAAACCTGGAACACTGTTGGGACTGCCTTCTTCAGGCCACATTTCTTAGGTCCACAGGAACAGAAAATCCTGCAGGGGACTAGAAGAAAGTCCTGCCCACACCCTCTCACCTGGTCACAGAATACAACAGGTCTTAAGTTTTGTGGAGTGTGTTGAAAGTCACGTTTCACAGGCACACCAGACGCATGAAGCTTAACCTCACAATATTTGGCCCAGTCACCAAACATTCTGAATGGAAGGCAAGGAGAACCGCCACAGAGGACGAGTCCCAAGGAGAGTGGACAGCCACAAAACAACCCCAGAGGGCATGTCACACACACCTGAGACTCTCTCAAATGCCAGCCCTTTGGCACTTCCATGAGTTCTTCTTCCTAAAGAAATTATCTTCAGTGTAGATAACAGAATGCTGATTTTGAATACCGAGAAGACCGAGACCTTTTGCAGATTCAAGTTGTATTCCTGAATCTTTCCTGAAAACCTTTTCGGATGAAATCACATGGAGACTGCTTCTCATCCATCATGCTCTGTGCTTGCTCCTGTGAACACCAAACAGATGAGTCCACCCTGGGCCTAAGTTTCTAGGCTGTAGTGTCTGAATTTAATGCTTGGTCAGCTGGGAAAATTGGTGGCATTTATGGCACGAATCTGGAGTTGCAAGAAGAATTCATGTCCTCACAGCTGAAGTCTCCAGACATGTCTTTGGTTTGGTTGTGGGTGTTAACTCTGAACTTTCTTGGAGGGCGGGGGGCGCTTTTCCTGATCAGAAGCATCCTGAAAGGGTGTGAGGTCCATGAACATGTGTACGGCGTGGAGTTTCCCATATGAGGCTGCTTGTACTCCTGACACTTTCTTGACCTTAAGTGGTTAAGCTGGCAATGTGGATTCTTGCCCTTCTCACCAGTCCAGTGGGGTGGTGGTGACAGTCACAGCCAGAGACTAGAAAATTGGGCATGGAGAAAGTGACCCCAAATCGCTTCACAAACACTCTTGGGGAAATACCCAGGCGGCTCCAGCAGTTTGGAGTAATTTTGATACTCCTGGCTGACCCAGAATTACTCCAGCCTGGTGAAGTGATGAGGCATGGTTTGGTTAGGAGTGGTTGCTAGGAAGTCAGAGCTCTGTGACGTCCAGAAGCTGTCTTCACTGAAGCAGCCATCCCATTCTCATGACATATGAGTCCTATGGCTTTAAGTAGAAAGACCTGAGAAGGAACAAGAAAGAGCCCTGTTAGCCTGAACATGAACTCAGGTGCTTTTTTCTGTTCCTTTCCCATTTCCAATTTGTACACAAAGAGAAAAGAAAACGATGTTTCGTATACCATTCTATAGACCAACATTTCTCCAGAGAGAGCAAGGGGTTCCTATTTCCACTGCAATTTCTAGAGATCTCAAACTACAGCGAGGCCTCTTGGCTACCATTAGGTCTCTGGGAGGTTGTATATCCTTGAGTGAGAGGATACATTCTTAGCATCTGTTCCCTATGGTTTCTCAGGTGTAAGGTCTGCCTTTAGTGCTTGGTCAGCTTGGAAGGTGAAGGAAGGAAGAAGGGAAGGAAAGTCACAATTCTAGGAAAATTGTCAGGGCAGGGATGCGTGGTGCTGTACGTGTTCTTATCTACTAGTGTCCTGGAACACCAGTCCTAAGGGAAGAAGGCTCTATCATCCTCACATTACCTTAAACAGCATTTCAAAGGCTTCATGGAGAATGAAACTCTGCATGATCGCTACCCCTAAAGAAAGTGCCCCAATCAGCACTCCTGGTCATCATTAGTTAATGCTATATGCCATAGTCACGGGGAGCGCCATGTTGAGCAACTGACTTTATTCAGATGATATTGAACGGCCAACATCGAAGGTCTGCATTGCCCACACAGGCATCAATATGGAAAGAGCTGAGATACCCTTTTAAGGGCTAGAGGATAATATGATTATGAATATGATGATAAAGAAGATGATTTCCAAATGATAATGCAAGCAGACCAAGGGAAATATCCTATGTCTTCACTCCTATGTGGCCCATGAGGCATACACAGGCAGGACGGTGAGGAAATTAGCTGCCCAACTTGCAATCACAGATTCCCAAACCTGTAACTGTTGGGAATACCTTCTTCAGGCCAAGTACCTTAGTCCCAGGAGAACAGAAAATCGTGCAGGGGATTAGAAGAAAGCCCTGCCCACATCCTCTCACTTGGCCACAGAATTCAGCAGAACTTAAGTTTTGTGGAGTGGTTGAAAGTCATGTTTCACAGGCACACCATATTTAAGCCAGACACCACACACTGTGAATGGAAGGCAAGGAGAGCCTCTGCAGATGACGAGCCCACAGGAGAGTGGACAGCCACAGCACAACCCCAGAGGGCATGTCACACACACCTGAGACTCTCTCAAGTGTCAGAACTTGCACACTCCATGATCTCTTCTTCCTAAAGAAACTAGCTTCAGGGTAGATAAGAGAATGCACGTTTCGAATACAGAGAAGATAGAGACCTTTTGTAGATTCACGTTGTATTCCTGAAACTGGTCCAAAAGCCTTTTCCGATGGCTTCCAATGGGGATTGGTTCTCTTCCATCATGCTCCGTGCTTGGTCCTGTGAGCTACAAACAGATGAGTCCATCCTGGGCCTAAGCTTCCAGGGTGTAGGGGCTGCCTTTAATGTTTGGTCAGCTGGGAAAATGGGGAGGCATTTATGGCACGATTTCTGGAGATGCAACAAGAACTCGTGTCCTCATTCTTGAAGACCCGAGATATGTATTAGATATGGTTGTGGGTGTTACCTCTTAGCTTTCCTCGGAGGGCGGGGGTCACTTTTCCTGGTCAGAAGCATCCTGATAGGCTATGAGGACCATGAACATGTGTTTGGCATGCAGTTCCCCGTGTGAGGCTGCTTGTACTCCTGACTCTTTCTTGACCTTACGTGTGTAAGATGGAATTATGGATTCTTGCCCTTCTCAGGAGTCCATAGGGGTGGTGGTGACAGTCATGGTCAAAGACTACCACCAATTTAGCCATGGAGAAGGTGACCCCAAATCGCTTCACAAACTGTCTTGGGGAAATCCCCAGGTGGCTCCAGCGGTTTGGAGTGATTTTGATACTGCTGGCTGACCCAGAACTACTCCAGCCGGATGAAGTGATGAGGCGTGGTTTGGTGAGGAGTGGTTTCTAGGACCTCAGAGATTTGTGACGTCACAGAAGCTGACTTCACTGAAGCAGCAATCCCATTCTCATGACATATGAGTCCTCTGGCTTTAAGTAGAATGCCTTGGGAAGGAACAAGAAAGAGCCCTGTTAGCCTGGTCATGAACCCAGGTGGTCCTTCCTGTTTCTTTCCCACTTCCGCTTTCTGTACAAAGAGAAAAGAAA
Source organism: Meles meles (assembly GCF_922984935.1). Lineage (NCBI taxonomy): Eukaryota > Metazoa > Chordata > Mammalia > Carnivora > Mustelidae > Meles > Meles meles. Next base: position 30,859,832 of record NC_060088.1, on the reverse strand, counting down.
ACGATGTTCTGTATACCATTCTTTAGACTCACATTTCTCTAGAGAGAGCAAGGTGTTCCTATTTCCACTGCAATTTCTAGCGATCTCAATCAACAGCGCGGCCTCTTGGGTACAATTATGACTCTGGGAGCTTTGATATCCTTGGGTGAAGGGTCCATTCTTAGCTTCTCTTCCCTATGGTGTCTCAGGTGTAAGGTCTGCCTTTGGTGCTTGGTTAGCTTGGAAGTGGAGGGAAAGAAGAAGGGAAGGAAAGTCACAATTCCGGGAAAATTGCCAGGGCAGGGAAGCATTGTGCTGTCCATATCCTTATCTGCCAGTGTCCTGAAACACCAGTCCTAAGGGATGAAGGCTCTGTCTACCTGACATTACCTTTAACACCGTTGCAAAGGCTTCACGGAGAGTGAAACTCTGCATGATCGCTCCCCCTAAAGAAAGAGCCCTGGGCAGCACTCCTTGTCATCATTAGTTAATGCAACATGCGATAGTCATGGGGAGAGCCATGTGGAGCAATGCTCTTTATTCAGATGAAATTGAATGGCCAACATCGATGGCCTGCCATGGCCACTCTAGCTTCACTGTGGAAGGAGCCGAGATACCCTTTTAAGGGCTGGTGGATAAAGATGATTATGAAGATGATAATAAAGAAGATGATTTCCAAATGAAAATGCAAGCCGACCAAGGGAAATATCCTATGGCTTCACTCCTATGTGGCCCATGAGGCATACCATGGACATGAGTCATAGTAAGGGAAAACGGAAGGAGAAGGAGTCAGACAGGGAGATGCGCCAGGAGAGACTCAGGACTTTGGGGACCAAGCTGAGGGTTACAGGAGGATAAGTCATGCCATAAAGAGGGAACTGGATAATGGGTTTGGAGGTAGTGTGGCATTATATGAAGATGAGCATTTGGTGGTATACGCCATTAAAGAATCAGGGAACACTATGTCAAAAAACGTAGGATGGATGAAAGGCTGGCTTGTCGAATATAAGAAAATATAGTAAATAGAAAGCAAAACAGGTCGTTACACGTGGAGATCAAGAAAGAAAGAGAAGAGAAATGAATTCTAGTTTTATTATCTTACTGGTTAGAATTGTATGCAATTGGTTTCCTATAAGGTCCTTATATGAATTGGGTCTTTGGGCATTGTAAATTAGTCTTCCCTCTTCCTATATTTTGGGAATAGATGAGAAAAGCTGACATTACCATTAAATGTCTCGAATTGTTGACCAGGGAATTGATTTGAACCTGGATTTTTGTGTGTTGGGAGATGTTGGAGGACTGCTTCAAAAGCCTGCAAAGTCAAAAGTCTTTACATGAGTGTCCGAGATGTATGACTCATGATCTTGTCATGGTAGTTCGTATGTGTCTTGGAATTTATCCTTTTCTCTCCAGTATTGGATTTGCTGGCAGACTTCTGTGTAGGGGTCTTTTAAGTAAGGTTGTTTATTAATTAATTAATTCTTGATAAGTAAGGAGTTAACTTATCCAGTTTGGACGGTTTGTTACTTTGATTCTCAAAGCTTTTGTTTTTTTTATGGTATTTTCTCTGAATTTTGCTTCCATTAGTGCTATTCCTCACAAGCTCCCTAACTTCTCTGGGACCCTTTTAAGTGTGTGTGTGTGTGTGTGTGTGTGTGTGTGTGTGTGTGTGTGTGTGTTTTGTACCAAATGGTAAAATGATATTTTAAGAGATATTAAGCTGCTCTATTCCAGATCACAATTCACCTACAAACAAGTGGAAACTCACGTTACATCCCGTTCAGCCACATTTCCGGCATTGAATGTCCCATTTGATCCACTTTTGGAAAGGCAGAATCTGACTGGCCTGCCTGGAACCAACACCAATTTTTTGTGCCTGGTTCGAGTCTCATTGCCTGTCCCTTTTTCTTGCTTTTTCCCACGTTTCTTTACTTCCATGAGTGAGTGATATCGTATGGTAGTTGTCTTTCTATGACTAACAGATATGACACAGCCGAATGCTCTCTCCTTTCTGCCACTGTCACAAGGAGCAAGAATGCCTTCATGCTTATGGCTCCGTAAGGGTCCACAGTGCCTTTGGAGGAAAGGGAGATGGTAGAAGTTTCTAGGAACTGCAGGCTTGTCTTCAGCCAACAGCACAACCAGAAGATGACCACATCAATGCAAACATGGCATAAATGGACCTGAAGCCTAGAAATCACACTCCACAGCGAAATAGAGAAGAAGTCACAGAGACCAGGGGAGAAGGGTGTAGACCGGGCTTATGGGAGAGTTGGACGCTTGGTGCTTTAGACGGTAGGGAGCCCTGGCCAAATACAAAGGCCAATTGGAGAGGAGCATACTTAGAACCCACAATTTGAATGCTGACCCATAGCTGTTGGCGGAGAAACGGAGAGTGTCTGAAGGGCACGAGTTCTTGCAACCCAAGGTTCTTGAGGCCTGGCGATTCCAGATCAGCATGCTTTGCCGACATAGTCTCCAGATAACATTCTGTATCTCCTGGAGAGGACAGCAGCAAGCAACCAGGTGCAGACAGCCTGGAAACCATGCTCAGAGACATTACCTGTTGACCCCTTGGTACGATTCTTATTTCTTTCTGTGCATTCCTGATGGGCAGTGTTGGTGGAGGTGCCTCGATGGCGCCACAGATAGTTGGGCTCTATGACTGCCAGCATCAAGACTGAGAAGTGGCCACAGGCAGGAAGGTGAGGACATTGGCTGCCCAACCAGCTATCAGAGATTCCCAAATATGGAACACTGTTGGGATGGCCTTCTTCAGGCCACATTGCTTCATCCTAGGAGAACAGAAAATCCTGCAGGGGACAAGAAGAATGCCCTGCCCACATCCTCTCACCTAGCCACAGAATTCAGCAGGCCTTAATTTTTTTGGAGTGGGTTGAAAGTCCCGTTTCCAGGCACACCAGACCCACAAAGCTTAACCTCGCCATTTTTGGCACAGACACCACACACTGTGAATGGAAGGCAAGGAGAGCCTCTGCAGAGGACGAGCCCACAGGAGAGTGGACAGCCACAGCACAACCCCAGAGGGCTTGTCACACACACGTGAGACTCTCTCAAGTGTCAGAACTTGTGCACTCCATGATCTCTTCTTCCTAAAGATATTAGCTTCAGGCTAGATAAGAGAATGCGTGTTTCGAATACAGAGAAGATAGAGACCATTTAGAGATTCACGTTGTATTCCTGAGAATGGCCCAAAAGCTTTTTCCGATGGCTTCCCATGGGGATTGGTTCTCTTCCATCATGCTCCGTGCTTGATCCTGTGAGCGCCAAACAGATGAGTCCATCCTGGGCCCAAGCTTCCAGGGAGTAGGGGCTGCCTTTAATGTTTGGTCAGCTGGGAAAATGGGGAGGCATTTATGGCACGATTTCTGGAGATGCAACAAGAACTCGTGTCCTCATTCTTGAAGATTCGAGATATGTATTAGGTATGGTTGTGGGTGTTACCTCTTAGCTTTCCTCGGAGGGCGGGGGTCACTTTTCCTGGTCAGAAGCATCCTGATAGGCTATGAGGACAATGAACATGTGCTTGGCGTGCAGTTCCCCGTGTGAGGCTGCTTGTACTCCTGACTCTTTCTTGACCTTTCGTGTGTAAGATGGAATTGTGGATTCTTGCCCTTCTCAGGAGTCCAGAGGGGTGGTGGTGACAGTCACGGTCAAACACTACCACCAATTCAGCCATGGAGAAGTGACCCCGAATCGCTTCACAAACTGTCTTGGGGAAATCCCCAGGCAGCTCCAGCGGTTTGGAGTGATTTTGATACTCCTGGCTGACCCAGAACTACTCCAGCCAGGTGAAGTGATGAGGCGTGGTTTGGCGAGGAGTGGTTTCTAGGACCTCAGAGATTTGTGACGTCACAGAAGCTGACTTCACTGAAGCAGCAATCCCATTCTCATGACATATGAGTCCTCTGGCTTTAAGTAGAATGCCTTGGGAAGGAACAAGAAAGAGCCCTGTTAGCCTGAACATGAACTCAGGTGGTCTTTTCTGTTTCTTTCCCACTTCCGCTTTCTGTACAAAGAGAAAAGAAAACGATGTTCTGTATACCATTCTTTAGACTCACATTTCTCCAGAGAGAGCAAGGTGTTCCTATTTCCACTGCAATTTCTAGCGATCTCAATCAACAGCGCGGCCTCTTGGGTACAATTATGACTCTGGGAGCTTCGATATCCTTGGGTGAAGGGTCCATTCTTAGCTTCTCTTCCCTATGGTGTCTCAGGTGTAAGGTCTGCCTTTGGTGCTTGGTTAGCTTGGAAGTGGAGGGAAGGAAGAAGGGACGGAAAGTCACAATTCCAGGAAAATTGCCAGGGCAGGGAAGCATTGTGCTGTCCATGTCCTTATCTGCCAGTGTCCTGAAACACCAGTCCTAAGGGATGAAGGCTCTGTCTACCTGACATTACCTTTAACACCGTTGCAAAGGCTTCACGGAGAGTGAAACTCTGCATGATCGCTCCCCCTAAAGAAAGAGCCCTGGGCAGCACTCCTTGTCATCATTAGTTAATGCAACATGCGATAGTCATGGGGAGAGCCATGTGGAGCAACGCTCTTTATTCAGATGAAATTGAACGGCCAACATCGATGGCCTGCCATGGCCACTCTAGCTTCACTGTGGAAGGAGCCGAGATACCCTTTTAAGGGCTGGTGGATAAAGATGATTATGAAGATGATAATAAAGAAGATGATTTCCAAATGAAAATGCAAGCCGACCAAGGGAAATATCCTATGGCTTCACTCCTATGTGGCCCATGAGGCATACCATGGACATGAGTAGTAGTAAAGGAAAATGGAAGGAGAAGAAGTCAGACAGGGAGATGCACCAGGAGAGACTCAGGACTTTGGGGACCAAGCCTAGGGTTACAGGAGGATAAGACATGCCATAAAGAGGGAACTGGATAATGGGTTTGGAGGTAGTGTGGCATTATATGAAGATGAGCACTTGGTGGTATATGCCATTAAAGAATCAGGGAACACTATGTCAAAAAACGTTGGATGGATGAAAGGCTGGATTGCCGAATATAAGAAAATATAGTGAATAGAAAGCATGAGAGGAAAGAAAGTGAAGAGAAATTAATTCTAGTTTTATTATCTTACTGATAAAAAATTGTATTCAATTTTGTTTCCTTTAAGGTCCTTATGTAAATTGGGTCTTTTGACATTGTAAATTAGAGTCTTCCCTCTTCCTACATATTGGGAATAGATGAGAAAAGCTGACATTACCATTAAATGCTTCAAAAGTCATTACCTGAGATGTATGTATGTATGACTCATCATCTTGTCATGGTAGTGTGTATGTGTCTTGGAATTTATCCTTTTCTCTCCAGTATTGGATTTGCTGGCAGACTTCTCTGTAGGGATCATTTAGGTAAGGTTGTTTCTTAATTAATTAATTAATTAATTCTTGATATGTAAGGAGTTACATTATTCAGTTTGGACAGTTTGTTACTTTGATTGTCTAAGCTTTTGTTTTTTTATGGTATTTTCTCTGAATTTTGCTTCCATGAGTGTCATTCCTCACTTTCTCCCTAACTTCTGTGGGACTCTTTAAGTGTGTGTGTGTGTGTGTGTGTGTGTGTGTGTGTGTGTGTGTGTTTGTGTGTGTTTCTCAAAACGCTAAAAATGATATTTTAAGTGATATTAAGCTATTCTATTCCAGATCACAATTCATCTTCAAACACAGTGGAAACTCACGTTACACCTTATTCGGCAAAATTCCTTCATTGTATGTCCCATTTGATCCACTTTTAAAAACACAGATTCTGACTAGCCTGCCTGGAACAAACACCAAATTTTGTGTGCCTTGTTAGAGTCTAATTGCCTGTCCCTTTTTCTTGCTTTTTCCCATGTTTCTTTACTCCACGAGTGAGTGAAATCGTATGGTAGTTGTCTTTCTGTGACTGACAGATATGACACAGCCCAATGCTCTTTCCCTTTCTGCCACATGACAGAAGGAGCAAGAATGCCTTCTTGCTTATGGCTCCATAAGAGGCTGCAGTGCATTCGGAGGACAGGGAGATTGGAGAAGTGTCTAGGAACTCCAGGCTTGTCTTTAGCCATCAGCACCACCAGAAGATTACCCCATCAATGCAAACATGGCATAAATGGATCTGAAGCCTAGATATCACACTCCACAGAGAAAGAGAGAAGAAGTCACAGAGACCAGGGGAGAAGGGTGTAGAAAGGGCTTATGGGAGAATTGGATGGTTGGTGCTTTAGAGCAGGGAGCGCTGGCCAAAGACAAAGGCCCATTGGAGAGGAGCACACTTAGAACCCACCATTTGAATGCTGACCCATAGCTGTTGGCGGAGAAACGGAGAGTGTCTGAAGGACACGAGTTCTTGCAAGCCAAGGTTCTTGAGGCCTGGCGATGCCAGATCAGCATGCTTTGCAGACATAGACGCCAGATAACATTCTGTATCTCCTGGAGAGGACACCAGCAAGCAACCAGGTGCAGACAGCCTGGAAACCATGATCAGAGTCAATACCTGTTGACACCGTGGTACGATTCTTATTTCTTTCTGTGCATTCCTGATGGGCAGTGTTGGTGGAGATGCCTCGATGTGCGCCAAAGTAACTTGGGCTCTACGACCGCCAGCATCAAGACTGAGAAGTGGCCACAGGCAGGAAGGTGAGGACATTGGCTGCCCAACCAGCAATCACGGGTTCCCAAATATGGAACACTGTTGGGACGGCCTTCTTCAGGCCATGATGCTTCGTCCCAGGAGAACAGAAAATCCTGCAGGGGACAAGAAGAATGCCCTGCCCACATCCTCTCAACTAGCCACAGAATTCAGCAGGCCTTAAATTTTTGGAGTGGGTTGAAAGTCACGTTTCCATTCACACCAGACCCACGAAGCTTAAGCTCACCATAGTTGGCACATACACCACACACTGTGAATGGAAGGCAAGGAGAGCCTCTGCAGAGGACGAGCCCACAGGAGAGTGGACAGCCACAACACAACCCCAGAGGGCTTGTCACACACACCCGAGACTCTCTCAAGTGTCAAAACTTGTGCACTCCATGATCTCTTCTTCCTAAAGAAATTAGCTTCAGGCTAGATAAGAGAATGCGCGTTTCGAATACAGAGAAGATTCAGACCTTTTGTAGATTCACGTTGTATTCCTGAGAATGGCCCCAAAGCCTTTTCCGATGGCTTCCTGTGGGGATTGGTTCTCTTCCATCATGCTCCGTGCTTGCTCCTGTGAGCTCCAAAGAGATGATTCCATCCTGGGCCTAAGCTTCCAGGGTGTAGGGGCTGCCTTTAATGTTTGGTCAGCTGGAAAAATGGGGAGACATTTATGGCACGATTTCTGGAGATGCAAGAAGAACTCGTGTCCTCATTCTTGAAGACTCGAGATATGTATTTGGTATGGATGTGGGTGTTACCTCTTAGCTTTCCTCAGAGGGCGGGGGGCCTTTTCCTGGTCAGAAGCATCCTGATAGTGTGTGAGGACCATGAATATGTGTATGGAGTGGAGTGCCCAGTGTGAGGCTGCTTCTACTCCTGACTCTTTCTTGGCCTTATGTTGGTAAGATGGAATTATGGATGCTTGCCCTACTCAGGAGTCCATAGGGGTGGTGGTGGGAGTTAGGACAGAGACTACAAATTCGGCCATGGAGAAGGGGACCCCAAATAGCTTCACAAACTCTCTTGGGGAAATACCCAGTAGGCTCCACGGGATTGGAGTGATTTTGATACTCCTGGCTGACCTTGACGTACTCCAGCCAGGTGAAGTGATGAGGCGTGGTTTGGTGAGGAGTGGTTGCTTGGACCTCAGAGCTTTGTGACATCACAGAAGCTGACTTCACTGAAGCAGCAATCCCATTCTCATGACATATGTGTCCTATGGCTTTAAGTAGAAAGACCTGGGAAAGAACAAGAAAGAGCCCTGTTAACCTGAACATGAACTCAGGTGGTCATTTATGTTTCTTTCCCACTTACACTTTCTATACAAAGAGATAAGAAAACGATGTTCTGTCTACCATTCTTTAGACCAATATTTCTCCAGAGAGAGCAAGGTGTTCCTATTTCCACTGCAATTTCTAGAGATATCAATCAACAGCGAGGCCTCTTGGCTACCATTAGGTGTCTGGGAGGTTTGATATCCTTGCGTGAGAGGGTCCATTCGTCGCTTCTGTTCCCTATGGTTTCTCAGGTGCAAGGTCGGCCTTTCGTGCTTGGTCAGCTTGGAAGGCGAGGGAAGGAAGAAGGGAAGGAAAGTCACAATTCCAGGAACATTGCCAGGGCAGGGAAGTGTTGTGCTGTCCATGTCCTTATCTGCTAGTGTCCTGAAACACGAGTCCTAAGGGATGAAGGCTCTGTCTACCTGACATTACCTTAAACACCATTGCAAAGGCTTCATGGAGCGTGAAATTCTGCATGATCTCTACCCCTTAAGAAAGAGCACCAGTCAGAACTCCTTGTCATCATTAGTTATTGCTACATGCCATAGTCATGGGGAGATCCATGTTGAATAACGCTCTTTATTCAGATGAAAATGAATGGCCAACATCGATGGCCTGCAATGCCCACATTACCATCACTGTGGAAGGAGCTGAGATACCCTTTTATGGGTTAGTGGATAAAGATGATTATGAAGAAGATGATAAAGAAGAAGTTTTCCAATTGAAAATTCAAGCAGACCAATTGAAATATCCTATGCCTTCACTCATATGTGGCCCATGAGGAATACCATGGACATCAGTTGTAGTAAGGGGAAATGGAAGGAGTAGTAGTCAGACAGCGAAATGCACCAGGAGAGACTCAGGATTTTTGGGACCAAGCTGAGGGTTACAGGAGGGTAAGACATGCCATAAAAAGGGAAACGGTTAATGGGTATGGATGTGGTGTGGCATTATATGAGGATGAGCACTTGGTGGTATATGCAATTAAAGAATCAGGGCACACTATGTCAAAAAACGTAGAATGGATGAAAGCCTGGCTTGCCGAATATAAGAAAAAATAGTGAATAGAAAGCAAAATAGGCCGTTTCACTTGGAGATGAAGAAAGAAACAGAATTCTAGTTTTATTACCTTACTGATTAACATGGTATGGAATGGTTTCCTATAAGGTCCTTATCAGAATTGAGGCTTTGTAAATTGTACATTAGAGACTTTCCTCTTCATACCTTTTGGGAATAGATGAGAAAAGCCGACATTACCATTAAATGGCTCAAATTGTGGAGCAGAGAATTGATTTGAACGTGGATTTCTGTGTGTTGGGAGATGTTTGAGGACTGCTTCAAAATTTTTCATCATTACCTGAGATGTCAGATATATATGACTCATGATCTTGTCATGGTAGTGTGTATGTGTCTAGGAATTTATCCTTTTCTCTCCGGTATTGGATTTGCTGGCAGACTTCTGTGTAGGGGTCTTTTAGGTAAGGTTGCTTAATTAATTAATTAATTAATTCTTGATAGGTACGGAGATAACTTATCCAGTTTAGACGGTTTGTTTCTTTGATTCAATAAGCTTTTGTTTTTTATGCTGTTTTCTCTGAATTTTGCTTCCATGAGTGCTATTCGTCACTTGCTCCCTAACTTCTGTGGGACTCATTTGACTGTGTGTGTGTGTGTGTGTGTGTCTGTGTGTGTGTGTGTGTGTGGTCACAAAATGTTAAAATGATATTTTAAGAGATATGAAGCTGCTCTATTCCAGATCACAATTCAACTTCAAACACAGTGGAAACTAACATTACATCCCGTTCGGCCACATTTCCTGCATTGAATGTCCCATTTGATCCACTTTTAGAAAGGAATATTCTGCCTAGCCTGCCTGGAGCTAACAACAAATTTTGTGTGCCTGATTAGAGTCTAATTGCCTGTCCAATTTTCTTGTTTTCTCACATGTGTCTTTTCTTCCATGAGTGAGTGAAATCGTATGGGAGTTGTCTTTCTGTGACTGACAGATATGACACAGCCCAATGCTCTCTCCCATTCTGCCACATGTCACAAGGAGCTAAATGCCTTCTTACCTATGGCTCCATAGGATTTCGCAGTTCATTTGGAGGACAGGGAGATGGGAGAAGTGTCTGGGAACTCCAGGCTTGTCTTCAGCCATCAGCACAACCAGAAGATGACCACATCAATGACAACATGGCATAAATGCACCTGAAGCCTAGAAAACACACTCCATAATGAAAGAAAGAAGAAGTCACAGAGTCCATGTGAGAAGGGTGTAGACAGGGCTTATGGGAGAATTGGACGGTTGGTGCTTCAGAGGGCAGGGAGCCTTGGCAAAGATAAAGGCCCATTGGAAAGGAGCACAGTTAGAACCCACAATTTGAATGTTGACCCATAGAAGTTGGTGGAGTAGAGAGTGTGTGAAAGACACCAATTCTTGCAACATAAGTATCTTGAGGCCCAAGGACCCCAGATCAGCATGTTTTGCACTCATAGAATCCAAAGAACACTGTGTATCTCCTGGAGATGACACCAGCAAGCAACAAGGTGCAGACAACCTGGTAACCATGATCAGAGACAATACCTGTTGACACCGTGGTAAGATTATTATTTCTTTGTGTGCATTGCTGATGGTCAGTGTTGGTGGAGATGGCTCAATGGGCGCCTCAGATACTTGGGCTCGACGACCGCCAGCATAAGACTGCAACGTGGCCACAGGCAGGAAGGTGAGGATATTAGCTGCCCAACCTGCAATCACAGATTCCCAAAGCTGGAAACCGTGTTGGGACTGTCTTCTTCAGGCCACGTTGCTGAGTGATAGGAGAACAGAAAAACCTGCAGGGGACTATGAGAAAAACCTGCCCATATCCGCTCACCTGGCCATAGAATTCAGCAGGCCTTAAGTTTTGTGGAGTGGGTTGAAAGTCACGTTTCACAGGCATACTCTATTTGGCCCAGACACAAAACAACTCTCTTTATTCAGATGAAAATGACCGGCCAAAATCGATGGTTTGCCATGCCCAATCTAGCATCACTGTGGAAGGAGCTGAGATAATCTTTTAAGGGCTACTGGCTAGTGTGAGGTGATATCTCATTGTGGTTTTGATTTGTATTTCCCTGATGCCGAGTGACGTGGAGCACTTTTTCATGCGTCTGTTGGCCATCTGGATGTCTTCTTTGCAGAAATGTCTGTTCATGTTCTCTGCCCATTTCTTGATTGGATTGTTTGTTCTTTGGGTGTTGAGTTTGCTAAGTTCCTTATAGATTTTGGATACTAGCCCTTTATCTGATATGTCGTTTGCAAATATCTTCTCCCATTCTGTCAGTTGTCTTTTGGTTTTGTTCACTGTTTCCTTTGCTGTGCAAAAGCTTTTGATCTTGATGAAATCCCAATAGTTCATTTTTGCCCTTGCTTCCCTTGCCTTTGCCGTTGTTCCTAGGAAGATGTTGCTGCGGCTGAGGTCGAAGAGGTTGCTGCCTGCATTCTCCTCAAGGATTTTGATGGATTCCTTTCTCACATTGAGGTCCTTCATCCATTTGGAGTCCATTTTCGTGTGTGGTGTAAGGAAGTGGTCCAATTTCATTTTTCTGCATGTGGCTGTCCAATTTTCCCAGCACCATTTATTGCAGAGGCTGTCTTTTTTCCATTGGACATTCTTTCCTGCTTTGTTGAAGATTAGTTGACCATAGAGTTGAGGGTCGATTTCTGGGCTCTCTATTCTGTTCCACTGATCTATGTGTCTGTTTTTGTGCCAGTACCATGCTGTCTTGATGATGACAGCTTTGTAATAGAGCTTGAAGTCCGGAATTGTGATGCCACCAACTTTGGCTTTCTTTTTCAATATTCCTTTGGCTATTCGAGGTCTAAAGATGATTATGAAGATGATGATAAAGAAGACGATTTTCAAATGAAAATGCAAGCACTCCATGGCAAATATCCTATGGCTTCACTCATATGTGGCCCATGAGGAATATCATGGACATGAGTAGTAGTAAGTGAAAATGGAAGGAGAAGAAGTCAGACAGGGAGACACACCAGGAGAGACTCAGGACTTTGGGGACCAAACCTAGGGTTACATGAGGATAGACATGCCATAAAGAGGGAACTGGGTATTGGGTAGGAGGTGATGTGACATTATATGAGGATGAGAACTAGGTGCTATATGCAATTAAAGAATCAGGGAACACTATGTCAAAAAATGTAGGATGAATGAAAGGCTGGTTTGCCGAATATAAGAAAAAATAGTGAGCAGAAAGCAAAACAGGCCCTTTCACATGGAGGTGAGGAAAGAAAGAGAAGAGAAATGATTTCTAGTTTTATTATCTTACAGTTTAAAATGGTATGCAATTGGTTTCCTATAAGGTCCTTATGTGAATTGGGTCTTTGGACATTGTCAATTAGAGTCTTCCCTCTTCCTACATTTTGGGAATAGATGAGAAAAGCCGAGATTACCATTAAATGTCTCGAATTGTGGATCAGGGAATTGATTTGAACCTGGCTTTCTGTGTGTTGGGAGATGTTTGAGGACCGCTTCAAAAGCCTCAAAAGCTGCTTCAAAAGTCATTACCTGATATGTCATATGTGTATGACTCATGGTCTTGTCATGGTAGTGCGTATGTGTCTTGGAATTTATCCTTTCCACTCCAGTATTGGATTTGCTGGCAGACTTGTGTGTAGGGATCTTTTAGGTAAGGTTGTTTAATTAATTAATTAATTAAACATTAAATTAAAATTAATTAAATAAATTAATTAAAATTAATTAATTCTTGGTAGGTAAGGGGTTAACCTATCCAGTTTGGATGGTTTGTTACTTTGATTCTCTATGCTTTTGTTTTTTATGATATTTACTCTGAATTTTGCTTCCATGAGTGCTATTCCCCATTTTCTCCCTAACTTCTGTAGGACCCTTTTAAAGGTGTGTGTATGTAGTGTGTGTTTATGTGTGTGTGTGTTTTTGTCTGTGTTTCACAAAACGCTAAAAAGTATATTTTAAGATACCTGAAGCTGCTTGATTCCAGATCACAATTCACCTTCAAGCACAGTGGAAACTCACGTTACATCCCGTTCGGCCACATTTCCTGCATTGAATGTCCCATTTGATCCACTTTTAGAAAGGCAGATTCTGACTAGCCTGTCTGGGAAAAATACTAAATTTTGTGTGCTGGTTAGATTCTCATTTCCTGTCCTTTTCTTGCTTTTTCACATGTTTCTTTAATTCCATGAGTGAATGAAAACGTATGGTTGTTGTCTTTCTGTGACGGACAGATATGACAGAGCACAATGCTCTCTTCTGTTCTGTCACATGTCATAAGGAGCAAGAATGCCTTCTTACTTATGGCTCCATAAGAGTCCTCAGTGCATTTTGAGGACAGGGAGATGGTAGAAGTGTCTGGGAGCCTCAGGCTTCCTAGAAATCACACTCCACTGAGAAAGACAGAAGAAGTCACAGAGATAATGGGACAAGAGTGTAGACAGGGATCCTGGGAGATATGGCCGGTTGGTGATTCAGAGGACTGGGAGAAATGGCCAAAGTCAAACGCCCAGGGGAGAGGAGCACACTTAGAACCCACAATATGAATGTTGACCCTTAGGTGTTGGCGGAGAAAATGGAGTGTCTGAATGACATGAGTTCTTGCAACCCAAGGGTCTTGAGGCCCGGGGATTCCACATCAGCATGCTTTTAGACATAGACTCCAGAGAACACTTTGTATCTCTTGGAGAGGACACCAGCAAGCAAGCAGTTGCAGACAGCCTGGAAACCATGATCAGAGACAGTACCTATTGACACCGTCATAAGATTATTATTTCTTTGTGTGCCTTCGTGATGGGCAGTGTTGGTGGAGATGCCTCGATGGGCGCCAAGGATACTTGGGCTCTGTGACCACCCGTATCAAGACTGAGAAGTGGCCACAGGCAGGAAGGTGAGGACATTAACTTCCCAACCTGCAGTCACAGATTCCCAAACCAGGAACACTGTTGGGACTGCCTTTTTCTGGACTCGATGCTTAGAATAATAGAAAATCCTGCAGGGGACTAGAAGAAAGCCCTGCCCACATCCTCTCACCTGGCCAAAGTATTCAGCAGGCCTTAAGTTTTGTGGAGTAGGTTGAAAGTCACGTTTCACAGGCTCAACATACCCATGAAGCTTAAACTCATCATATTTGACCCCATACACTCTGAATGGAAGGCAAGTAGAGCCTCTTCAGAGGAGGAGCCCACAAGAGAGTGGACAGCCACAACACAACCCCAGAAGGCATGTCACACACACCTGAGACTCTCTCAAGTGCCAGCACTTGGGTACTCCATAAGTTCTTGTTCCTAAAGAAATTATCTTCAGGGTAGATAACAGAATGCACGTTTTGAATACAGAGAAGAAAGAGACCTTTTTGTAGATTCACGGTGTATTCCTGAAACTGGCCCAAATGCCTTTTCAGTTGGCTCCACATGGGGATTGTTTCTCTTCCAACATGCTCCGTGATTGCTCCTGGGAGCTCCAAACAGATGAGTCCGTCCTGGGCCTAAGCTTCTAGGGTGTAGGGTCTGCATTTAATGTATGGTCAGCTGAGAAAATTGGGAGGAATTTATGTCACGATTTCTGGAGATGCAAGAATTCTTGTCCTCACTTTTGAAGACTGAAGACATGTCTTTGGTAGGGTTGCGGGTTTAAACTCTGAGCATTACTCGGATGGTGGGGGGCGCTTTTCCTGGTCTGAAGCCTCCTAATAGGGTGTGAGGACCATGAACATGTGTATGGCATGGATTTCCACGTATGAGTCTGCTTGTACTCCTGACTCTTTCTTTACCTTAAGTGGGTAAGATGGAACTGCGGATTCTTGCCCTTCTCCGGAGTCCAGAGAGGTGGTGGGGACAGTCATGTACAAAGACGACAAATTCAGCCATGGAGAAGGGGACCCCAAATCGCTTTACACTGTCTTGTTACAATGCCCAAGTGGCTAAAGCGGTTTTGAGTGATTTTGATACTCCTGGCTGACCCAGAACTACTCCAGCCATGTGAACTGATGAGGGGTATTTTTGGTGAAGAGTGGTTGCTAGGACCTCAGAACATTGTGCCGTCACATAAGCTGACTTCACTGAAGCAGCAATACCATTCTCATGACATGAGTCCTATGGCATTAAGTAGAACGTCCTGGGAAGTAACAAGAAAGAGCCTTGTTACCCTGATTATTAACCCTGGTGGTCTTTTCTGTTCTTTCCCACTTCCACTTTCTATACAAAGAGAAAAGAAAACGAGGTTCTGTATACCAATCTTTAGACCAAGTATTCTCCAGAGAGACCAATGTGTTCCTATTTCCACTGCAATTTCTAGAGATCTCAATCAATAGCGATGCCTCTTGGCTACCTTTAGGTCTCTGGGAGGTTTGATATCCTTGCGTGAGAGGGTCCATTCATCGCTTCTGTTCCCTATGGTTTCTCGGGTGTAAGTACTGAATTTGGTAGTTGGTCAGCTTGGAAGGCGAGGGAAGGAAGAAGGGAAGGAAAGTCACAATTCCAGGAAAATTGCCAGGGCAGGGAAGCGTTGTGCTGTCCGTGTCCTTATCTGCTAGTGTCCTGAAACACCAATCCCAAGGGATGAAGGCTCTGTCTCACTGACATTACCATAAACACCATTGCAAAGGCCTCATGGAGAGTGAAATTCTGCATGATCGCTACCCTTAAAGAAAGAGCCCTGGTCAGCACTCATGGTCAGCATTAGTTAATGCTACATCCCATATTCACGGGGAGAGCCATGTTGAACAACTCTCTTTGCTAAATGAAAATAATGGCCAACATTGATGGCTTGCCATTCCCAATCTAACATCACTATAGAAGGAGCTGAGATACCATTTAAGGGCTAGTGGATAAACGTGATTATGAAGATAATGATAAAAAAGATGATTTCCAAATGAAAATGCAAGCAGACCAAGGGAAATATCCTATGGCTTCACTCTTACGTGGCCCATGAGGACTACCATGGACATGAGTAGTAGTAAGGGAAAACGTAAGGAGAAGAAGTCAGACAGGGAGACGCACGAGGAGAGACTCAGGACTTTGGGGACCAAGCTGAGGGTTTCAGGAGGATAAGTCCTTCTATAAAGTGGGAACTGGTTATTGGGTATGGAGGTGGTGTGGCATTACATGAGGATGAGCAATGGTGGTATATGCAATTAAAGGATCAGGGAACACTATGTCAAAAAACGTAGGATGGATGAGAGTCTGGCTTGCTGAATATAAGTAAAAATAGTGAATAGAAAGCAAAACAGGCCGTATTACATAGAGATGAAGAAAGAAAGAGAAGAGAAACGAATTTTAGTTTTATTAACTTACTGATTAAAATTGTATGCCATTGGTTTCCTATAAATTCCTTATCTAAATTGGGTCTTTGGACATTGTAAATTTCACAAAATGCTTAAATTGATATTTTAAGAGATATGAAGCTGTTCTCTTCCATATCATAATTCACCTTCAAACACAGTGGAAACTCATGTTACAACCCATTCAGCCACAATTCCTGCATTGAATGTCCCATTTGATCCACTTTTAGAAAGGAAGTTTCTGACTAGCCTGCCTGGAACCAACACCAAATTTTGTGTTCCTGGTTAGAGTCTAATTGCCTGTCCCTTTTTCTTGCTTTTTCCCATGTTTCTTTACTCCATGAGTGAGTGAAATCGTATGGTATTTGTCTTTCTGTGACTGACAGATATGACACAGCCCAATGCTCTCTCCCTTTCTGCCACATGTCACAAGGAGCAAGAATGCCTTCTTCCTTATGCCACCATAAGGGACTGCAGTGCATTTGGAGGAGAGGGAGATGGTAGAAGTGTCTGGCAGCTGCAGGCTTGTCTTCAGCCAACAGCACAACCAGAAGATGACCACATCAATGGAACCATGGCATAAATGGAGCTGAAACCTAGAAATCACACTCCACAGCAAAAGACAGAAGTCACAGAGACAATGGGAGAAGTCTGTAGAGAGGCCTTATGGGAGAATTGGACGATTGGTGCTTCAGAGGGCAGCGGGCCATGGCCAAAGACAAAGGCCAAGGGGGAGAGGAGCACACTTAGAACCCACAACTTGAATGTTGACCAACAGCTGTTGGCGGAGAAAAGGAGAGTGTCTGATGGACACAAGTTCTCACAAACCTAGGGACTTGAGGCCTGGGGATTCCAGATCAGCATGGTTAGCAGACATAGACTCCAAAGAACACTGTGTATCTCCTGGAGAGGACACCAGCAAGCAAGCAGTTGCAGACAGCCTGGAAACCATGATCAGAGACAATACCTGTTGACACCTGGTAAAATTATTATTTCTTTGTGAGCATTCGTGATTGGCAGTGTTGGTGGAGATGCCTCGAAGGGCGCCAAAGATACTTGGGCTCTACGGCCACCAGCATCAAGACTGAGAAGTGGCCACAGGCAGTATAGTGAGCACATTAGCTGCCCGACCTGCAATCACGGATTCCCAAACCTGGAACACTGTTGGGACTGCCTTCTTCAGACCACTTTGCTTAGTCCCAGGAGAACAGAAAATCTGGCAGGGGCCTAGAGGAAAGCCCTGCCCACATCCTCTCACCTGACCAAAGAATTCAGCAGGCATTAAGTTTTGTGGAGTGGGTTGAAAGTCAAGTTTCACAGGCACAACAGATCTACGAAGCTTAAACTCAACATATTTGTCCCAGACACCACACACTCTGAATGGAAGGCAAGGAGAGCCTCTGCAGAGGACGAGCCCACAGGAGAGTAGACAGCCACAACACAACACCAGAGGGCATGGCACACACACCTGAGACTCTCTCAAGTGCCAGCCCATGGGCTCTCCATGAGCTCTTATTCCTAAAGAAATTATCTTCATGGTAGATAACAGAATGCGCGTTTCGAATACAGAGAAGACAGAGACCTTTTGTAGATTCACATTATATTCCTGAAATTGGACCAAAAGCCTTTTCTGATGTCTTCCCATGGGGATTGGTTCTCTTCCAACATGCTCCGTGCTTGGTCCTGTTAGCTACAAACAGATGAGTCCGTCCTGGGCCTAAGCTTCTAGGGTGTAGGGTCTGCCTTTAATGTTTGGTCAGCTGGGAAATTTGGGAGGCATTTATTGCACGATTTCTGGAGATGCAAGAAGAACTCGTGTCCTCTCTGTTGAAGACTCCAGACATGTCTCTGTTATGGTTGCGGTTGTTAACTCTTAGCTTTCCTCGGAAGGCAGGGGGCCCATTTTCTGGTCAGAAGCATCCTGATAGGGTGTGAGGACAATGAACTTGTGTATAGCGTGGAGTTCCCCGTGTTAGGCTGCTTGTACTCCTGAATATTTCTTGGCCTTCTGTTGGTAAGATGGAATTGTGGATTCTTGCCTTTCTCAGGAGTCCAGAGGGGTGGTGGTGGCAGTCACGGCCAATGACTACAAAGTCGGCCATTGAGAAGATGACCCCAAATCGTTTCACAAACTATCTTGGAGAAATACCACGGCTGCTGAAGAGCTTTGAAGTGATTTTGATAAACCTGCCTGACCCATAACTTCTCCAGCTAGGTGAAGTGATGAGGCGTGATTTGGTGAGGAGTGGTTGCTAGGACCTCAGAGCTTTGTGACATAACAGAAGCTGATTTCACTGAAGCAGCAATACCATTCTCATGACATAGGAGTCCTATGGCTTTAAGTAGAAAGACCTGGGAAGGAACAAGAAAGAGCCCTGTTAGCCTGAACATGAACTCAGGTGGTCATTTATGTTTCTTTCCCACTTACACTTTCTATACAAAGAGAAAATAAAACGATGTTCTGTATACCATTCTTTAGACCAACATTTGTCCAGAGAGAGCAAGGTGATCCTAATTCCACTGCAATTTCTAGAGATCTCTATCAACACCGAGGCCTCTTGGCTAACTTTAGGTCTCTGGGAGGTTGGATATCTTTGGGTGAGAGGGTCCATTCTTAGCTTCTGTTCCCTATGGATTCTCGGGTGTAAGGACTTCCTTTGTTTCTTGGACAGCTTTGAAGGCGAGGGAAGCAAGAAGGGAAAGAAAGTCACAATTCCCGGAACATTGCCAGGGCAGGGATGCATTGTGCTGTCCGTGTCCTTATCTGCTAGTGTCCTGAAACACCAGTCCTATGGGATGAAGGCTCTGTCTACCTGACATTACCTTAAACACCGTTGCAAAAGCTTCATGGAGAGTGAAATGCCTCATGATCGCTACCCCTAAAGAAAGAGCCCTGGTCAGCACTCCTTTTCATCAGTAGTTAATGCTACATGCCATAGTCATGGGGAGAGCCATGTTGAGCAACTCACTTTATGCAAATGAAAATGGACGGCCAACATCGATGGCCTGCCATGCCCACACTAGCATCACTGTGGAAGGAGCCGAGATACCCTAGTATCTAGTAAGGGCTAGTGGATAAAGATGATTATGAAGATGGTGATAAACAAGATGATTTCCAGAGGAGTCAAGATGCCTGGGAAGTAGTGGGAGGCACCATTTGAACCTGTACTCTAAAGTGACCTGATTACCTACCAAAGAACTCACACCACCGATGAAATCAGCCTGAGATCAGAATTATACACGTCTGGATCTCTACAGGAGCAGAAGATGCCAGTGACAGGTAAAGCAGACTCGGAGCATTGGACTGATATCGGAACATAAACAAAAGGTGGAGGGAGCCTCCAGAGGTGACCGTTTGGAAAGTAATACCCCAATATGAGAGTGCCCTGCCTCTGGGAAGCAGTATTAACTTGGAGTCTGGATGAAAGCACTCAAAAAACAAAGAGCATTGATTCTTTGAAACAAGATGGGATTGGGAGGGAGACAAACCATAAATGACTCTTAATCTCACAAAACAAACTGGGGGTTGCTGCGGGGAGGTGGGATTGGGGGAGGGGGAGCGGGCTATGGACATTGGGGAGGGGAAGCGAACCATAAGAGACTATGGACTCTGAAAAACAACCTGAGGGTTTTGAAGGGTCAGGGGTGGGAGGTTGGGGCAACCTGAGGGTTTTGAAGGGTCAGGGGTGGGAGGTTGGGGGAACAGGTGGTGGGTAATGGAGAGGGCACGTTTTGCATGGAGCACTGGGTGTTGTGCAAAAAGAATGAATACTGTTACGCTGAAAAAATAAATAAAATGAGAAAAAAAAAAGTAAAAAAAAAAAAAAAAAACAAAGAGCAAAGGATCGTGGGGGGAAATAGTGGGAACCTGGGTGGTTAGGGTCAGGGACCTAAGTTCCTGGACCCAGGACAGCCTCTCCTGGAGCTGAGCCAGAGAGTGCAGCGGAGAAATCAGGTCTCCATCCCTGAGCCTGCAGTGTGCCAAGAACGAGTGGGGTCTGGCTCCCGTGAGAGGCTGGGAGCCTGGCCAGATGGCAATCCTGAAACGCGCATGTCCCACACCCTCCCTTGGGATAGGTGCTCATAGGCGCTAGTCTGGAGCTCTGGCATCCAGAAAAACCAGACATTCCCAGCCCGGGACAGTGGGAAAATCTCAGTGTGCGATCTCTGCTCGGAGCCTCTCTCGTGGTCTGGAGCTGCCCAGACAGCCACGGCTGCCCTGGTTTTGGGTACAAAGAGGAGCTCCTGCATCCCCAGGGACAGTGACTCAGAACAGACTCTGCCAGCAGCTCTTGCAAAACATTCTGAGGCTTCCCTCTGAGAGGGAGGTCAGGGTGCAGTTTGCTCTCCTCTAAACCTCCAAAAACCATCAAAAGCTGTCAAGGCTAGAGAAAACAGATCAAAGAACATAAAAACCCCCCAGAGATCCAAAGCCTGAAAAAAACAGTTTCCTCTGAGCCCACCCTCTTGAGGGGAGTGGGAGGACCTAACTCAGGGAACATCATCCTCTGAAAACCCACGTGGCAGGCTCCTCCCCAGAAAACCAACCAGGAAGGAAGAAAAAAAAAAAAAGACTACAAGAGAACAACCACCACTACTTCATAAATACAACTTTTATTTTTAACTCTTTACCAATATTCTGGTTCTTTTTTTAAATACATACAGATAATTTTTTAACCTATTTACCACCACACTGAGATTTCCAGTACATCAAATACTTTAATAACCTTTTAACCTGAACTTTTTGATACATACACCAGTGTTTTTCTTTTGCTTTTCTATTTTTTTTAATTCTTTTTTAATTTTAACTTAGTTTAGTCTAGTTTATTCTTTTTTAATTTTTATTTTCTACTATATGAAAAATATGAAAAATTTATTTTTTACTATTTATTTTATTATATTATATTATATATAGGAGAAAATAAAATAAAATAAATAGTAAAAAATAAAATAAAATAATATAATATAATATAATATATATTATATATATAATTATATATTATATATATAAATAATATAATATATTTTATATATATAATTATTATTTTATTTTTTACTATTTATTTTATTTTATTTTCTACTATACATATAGAGTTAAACTTCAAGGTAATCCCCTTTCCCCCATCAATGCTACCCCTATAGGCAAACCAGTTTGTAATCATCCTGTAACTTAGGAAAGTTGAGTCCCTTAACAAAAACCTCAAGTTACATTCAGGAAGAATCAAAATAACCTTCTTCACCCACACTGAGAATTTATAACCACTCTCCAAATTTTTCCTTCTGTCAGTGTTTCTGTGAATTTGTGTTTGTTCTGATAATATATAAATGTTATACTTGGGGTTCTTTCTGATGAGGTTCTTCCCTTTTATATATATTTCTCTTGTAATATACATTTATCAGTCTTTTTACTTGTCTGGTTTTGTTTGTATACTTCACGAATCTTACCTTGTGGCCCATTTGGGCTGAGCCTTCTCTTTGATCTTTCCTTTTTTTCCTATCTCTCTCTCTCTTTTTTTCCTTTTTTCTTTTCCCTTTTTTTCTTTCTTCTTCTCTATTTCTTTTTCTTTTCTTTTTTCTCTCATTTAGGTGGGGAATCCTGATTGCACAGAAGCGTTCCAGGGTGCACATTGACTGTACCACAATCGATAAGTCCAGCTGCATCTGTTCAGTCAACTCTTACCAAAATGACTAGGAGGAGGAATACCCAACAGAAGAAAAATACAGAGGATGGGCCTCCTGCAACAGAGCTAATGGCTATCGACATAGACAATATGTCAGAAAAGGAATTCAGACTAACAATTATCCAGACAATAGCTAGGTTGGAGAAAGCAATGGATGACCAAACAGAACTGATTAGGGCAGAACTGAAAGCCACCAGGGATGATGTTCACAACATTAGGGAAGAACTGAAAGCCACCAGGGATGATGTTCAAAATGCTCTCAATGAGTTCCAATCTAATCTAAATTCTCTAAAAGCTAGGGTAGCTGAGACATAAGATAGAATTAGTGATCTGGAGGACAAACAGATAGAGAGAAAGGATCAGGAGGAAGCCTGGAACAAACAGCTCAGAAGCCACGAAAACAGAATCCGGGAAATAAATGATGCCATGAAACGTTGCAACGTCAGAATTAATGGAATCCCCGAAGGGGAGGAAAAAGAAAGAAGTCTAGAAGATATAGTGGAAGAAGTTGCCTATGAAAATTTTCCCAATCTCACGAATGGTAACAACGTTCATGTACTAGAGGCAGAGAGATTTCCTCCCAAGATTTTAGATTTTTGAAAGTCCTCAGGACACCTTATAGTTAAAATGAGGAATTATGTTTCACGACAGACCCTCTTAAAAGCAGCTAGGACAAAGAAGCTCCTTACATACAGAGGAAAGCCCCTTAGAAAAAGGCCAGACCTATCCACAGAGACCTGGCAAGCCAGGAAGGGCTGGCAAAATATATGCAGAGTACTAAATGAGAAGAGCATGCAACCAAGAATACTCTATCCAGCAAGACTGACATTTAAAATGGATGGAGAGATAAAGAGTTTCCAAGACCGGCTAGGCTTAAAAGACTATGCAACCACCAAGCCGACACTGCAGGAAATATTAAGGGGGGTCCTAGAAAAGAGAAAAAATCCTAAGAATATCATTGAACAGAAAAATAGAAACAATCTACAGACAGAAAGACTTCAAAGGCAACACGATGTCAGTAAAAACCTATCTCTCAATAATCAGTCTAAAGGTGAATGGCCTAAATGCACCCATAAAATGACACAGGATTGCAGATTGGATAAAACGACAGGACCCATCCTTATAATGTCTACAAGAAACCCATGTTGAACCTAAGGATACACCCAGACTAAAAGTGAAGGGATGGGGAAGCATCTTTCATGGCAATGGGCCTCAAAAGAAGGCCTGGGTAGCGATTCTCATATCAGATAAATTAGATTTTAAACTAAAGACTGTAGTCAGAGATACAGAAGGACACTACATAATTCTTAAAGGGACTATCCGCCAAGATGATCTAACAATTGTGAATATCTATGTCCCCTATATGGGAGCACCCAATTACATAAGAAAACTATTAATCAAGATAAAGAGTCATATTGATATGAATACAATAATAGTCGGAAATTTTAATTCGCCTCTCTCAGAAATAGACAGACCATCGAAGCAGAAATTAATAAAGAAATAAGAGCATTGAATGAAACATTGGACCAGATGGACCTCATAGACATATACAGAACATTTCACCCTAAAACAAGAGAATACTCATCTTCTCAAGTGCACATGAAACCTTCTCCAGAATAGACCACATACTGGGTCACAAAGCAGGACTCAACCGATACCAAAAGACTGATATCATTCCCTGCATATTCTCAGATCACAATGCTTTGAAACTGGAACTCAATCACAAGGAAAAGTTCAGAAGGAACTCAAACACCTGGAACCTAAAGGCCACCTTGCTTAAGAATGCTTGGATCAACCAGGAGATCAAAGATGAACTTAAGCAATTCATTGAAACCAATAAGAATGAATACACTTTGGTCCAAAACATATGGGATACAGCAA
Source organism: Meles meles (assembly GCF_922984935.1). NCBI lineage: Eukaryota > Metazoa > Chordata > Mammalia > Carnivora > Mustelidae > Meles > Meles meles. The sequence continues at coordinate 30,836,056 of NC_060088.1, read as the reverse complement.
AGGTGGTTCTAAGGGGAAATACATAGCCATCCAAGCCTCCCTCAAAAAAAAAAAAAAAAAAAAAAAAAAAAAAAACAAATCCAGAATACACCAGCTGTCTCTACACCTTAAAGAAATGGAGAATCAACAACAAATCAAACCAACTCCACATGCAAGAAGGGAAATAATCAAGATTAGAGCAGAGATCAATGAGGTAGAAACCAGAGATACAGTAGAACGTATCAATGAAACTAGAACCTGGTTTTTGGAAAGAATCAATATGATCGACAAACCATTGGCCACACTAATCCAAAAGAAAAGAGAGAAATCCCAAATTAATAAAATTATGAATGAAAAGGGAGAGATCACAACTAACACCAAGGAAATAGAAATAATCATCAGAAATTATTACCAATAGTTATATGCCAATAAGCTAAGCAACCTAGATGAAATGGATGCATTTCTGGAAAACTACAAACTCCCAAAACTGAACCAGGAAGAAATTGACAACCTGAATAGACCAATATCTAGTAACGAGATTGAAGCAGTGATCAAAAACCTCCCAAAAAAACAAGAGTCCAGGACCTGACGGAGTCCCTGGGGAATTCTACCAAACTTTCAAAGAAGAAATAACCCCAATTCTCCGGAAGCTGTTCCAAAAACTTGAAGAAGAAGGAAAACTTCCAGACCCTTTTTATGAAGCCAGCATTACCCTGATCCCCAAACCAGGCAAAGACCCTACCAAAAAGGAGAATTTCAGACCAATATCACTGATGAATATGGATGCAAAGATTCTCAACAAGATCCTAGCAAACAGGATCCAACAGCATATTCAAAAGATTATCCACCATGACCATGTGTGATTCATCCCTGGGTTGCAAGGTTGGTTCAACATTCGCAAGTCAATCAATGTGATAGAACAAATCAATAAGAGAAGAGAGAAGAACAACATGGTCCTCTCAATTGATGCAGAAAAAAGCATTTGACAAAATCCAGCATCCGTTTCTGAGGAAAACGCTTCAAAGTATACGAATGGAGGGAACATTCATGAACTTCATAAAATCCATCTTTGAAAGACCCACAGCAAATATCATCCTCAATGGGAAAAAGCTTGCAGCCTTCCCATTGAGATCAGGAACACAAGGATGCCCACTCTCACCACTCTTGTTCAACATAGTATTAGTAGTTCTAGCAACAGCAATCAGACAACAAAGAGAAATAAAATGTATCCAAATTGGTAAGGAAGAAATCGAACTCTCTCTCTTGACAGAAGACATGATTCTTTATATGGAAAACCCCAAAGACTCCACCCCCAAACTACTAGAACTCATGCAACAATTCAGTAACGTGGCAGAATACAAAGTCAATGTACAGAAATCAGTGGCTTTCTTTTTTTTTTCTTTTTTTTTATTTGTTTATTTACAGCATAACAGTGTTTATTGTTTTGGCATCACACCCAGTGCTCCATGCAGTACGTGCCCTCCCTATTACCCACCACCTGGTTCCTCAACCTCCCACCCCCTCACCCCCTGCCGCCCCTTCATAATCCTCTGGTTGTTTTTCAGAGTCCATAGTCTCTCATGGTTCATCTCCCCTTCCAGTTTCCCTCAACTCCCTCTCCTCTCCATCTCCCCATGTCCTCCATGTTATTTGTTATGCTCCACAAATAAGTGAGACCATATGATACTTGACTCTCTCTGCTTGACTTATTTCGCTCAGCATAATTTCTTCCAGTCGCGACCATGTTGCTACAAAAGTTGGGTATTCGTCCTTTCTGATGGAGGCATAATACTCCATTGTGTATATGGACACATCTTCCTTATCCATTCATCCGTTGAAGGGCATCTTGGTTCTTTCCACAGTTTGGCGACCGTAGCCATTGCTGCAATAAACATTGGGGTACAAATGGCCCTTCTTTTCACTACATCTGTATCTTTGGGGTAAATACCCAGCAGTGCAATTGCAGGGTCATAAGGAAGCTCTATTTTTAATTTCTTCAGGAATCTCCACACTGTTCTCCAAAGTGGCTGCACTAACTTGCATTCCCACCAACAGTGTAAGAGGGTTCCCCTTTCTCCACATCCTCTCCAACACACGTTGTTTCCTGTCTTGCTAATTTTGGTCATTCTAACTGGTGTCAGGTGGTATCTCAATGTTGTTTTAATTTGAATCTCCCTGATGGCTAGTGATAATGAGCATTTTTTCATGTGTCTGATAGCCATTTGTATGTCTTCATTGGAGAAGTGTCTGTTCATATCTTCTGCCCATTTTTTGATATGATTATCTGTTTTGTGTGTGTTGAGTTTGAGAAGTTCTTTGTAGATCCTGGATATCAACCTTTTGTCTGTACTGTCATTTGCAAATATCTTCTCCCATTCCGTGGGTTGCCTCTTTGTTTTGTTGACTGTTTCCTTTGCTGTGCAGAAGCTTTTGATCTTGATGAAGTCCCAAAAGTTCATTTTTGCTTTTGTTTCCTTGGCCTTTGGAGACTTATCTTGAAAGAAGTTGCTGTGGCTGATATCAAAGAGGTTACTGCCTATGTTCTCCTCTAGGATTCTGATAGATTCCTGTCTCACGTTGAGATCTTTTATCCATTTTGAGTTTATCTTTTTGTACGGTGTAAGAGAACGGTCGAGTTTCATTCTTCTACATATCGCTGTCCAGTTTTCCCAGCACCATTTATTGAAGAGACTGTCTTTTTTCCATTGGATATTTTTCCTGTTTTGTCGAAGATTATTTGACCATAGAGTTGCGGGTCCATATCTGGGCTCTCCACTCTGTTCCACTGGTCTATGTGTCTGTTTTTATTCCAGTACCATGCTGTCTTGGTGATCACAGCTTTGTAGTAAAGCTTGAAATCGGGTAACGTGATGCCGCCAGTTTTGTTTTTGTTTTTCAACATTTCCTTAGCAATTCGGGGTCTCTTCTGGCTCCATACAAATTTTAGGATTATTTGCTCCAGCTCTTTGAAAAATATCGGTGGAATTTTGATCGGAATGGCATTAAAAGTATAGATTGCTCTAGGCAGTATAGACATTTTAACAATGTTTATTCTTCCAATCCAAGAGCATGGAACAGTCTTCCTCTTTTTGTGGCTTTCTTATACACTATCAATGAAAATATAGAAAGGGAAATTAGAGAATCAATTCCATTTACTATAGCACCAAAACCATAAGATGCCTGGGAATAAACCTAACCAAAGAGGACCTCTACTCAAGGAACAACAGAACACTCATGAAAGAAATTGAAGAAGACACAAACATGATGTTTCCTCAAACATCTCCCAACACACAGAAAACCAGGTTCAAATCAATTCCCTGGTCCACAATTCGAGACCATTTATGGTAATGTCGGCTTTTCTCATCTATTCCCAAAATGTAGGAAGAGGAAAGACTCTTATTGACAATGTCCAAAATCCATGGTATTCCTCATGGGCCACATATGAGTGAAGCCATAGGATATTTCCAATGGTCGGCTTGCATTTTCATTTATAAATCATCTTCTTTATCATCATCTTCATAATCATCTTTATCCACTAGCCCTTAAAAGGGTATCTTGGCTCCTTCCACAGTGATGCTAGAGTGGACATGGCAGGCCATTGATGTTGGCCGTTCATTTTCATCCGAATAAAGAGAGTTTCTCAACAAGGCTCTCCCCATGACTATGGCATGTAGCATTAACTAATGATGACCAGGAGTGCTGACCAGGGCTCTTTCTTTCGGTAAGAGATCATGCAGAATTTCACTCTCCATGAAACCTTTGCAACGGTGTATAAGGTAATGTCAGGTTGACAAGCCTTCAACCCTTGGGACTGCTGTTTCAGGACAATAGCAGATAAGGACATGGAGAGCACAACGCATCCCTGCCCTGGCAATTTTCCTGGAATGGTGCCTTTCCTTCCCTTCTTCCTCCATCACCTTCCAAGCTGAACAAGCACCAAAGGCAGACCTTACACCCGAGAAACCATAGAGAACAGAAGCTAAGAATGGACCCGCTTACCCAAGGATATCCAACCTCCCAGAGACCTAATGGTAGCCAAGAGGCCTCGCTGTTGATTGAGATCTCTAGAAATGGCAGTGGAAATAGGAACACCTTGCTCTCTCTGGAGAAATGTTGGTCTAAAGTATGGTAGACAGAACATCGTTTTCTTTTCTCTTTGTATAGAAAGTGGAAGTGGGAAAGAAACAGAAAAGACCACCTGAGTACATGATCAGGCTAACAAGGCTCTTTCTTGTTCCTTCCCAGGTCTTTCTACTTAAAGCCATAGGATTCATATGTCATGAGAATGGGATTGCTGCATCAGTGCAGTCAGCTTCTCTGATGTCACAAAGCTCTGAGGTCCTAGAAACCACTCCTCTCCAAACCATGCCTCATCACTTCACCTAGCTGGAGTAGTTCTGGGTCAGCCAGGAGTATTAAAATCACTCCAAACCGATGGAGCCGCCTGGGTATTTCCCGAAGAAAGTTTTTGAATCGATTTGGGGTCAGCTTCTCCATGGCCGAATTTGTAGTCTTTGGACATGACTGTCAGCATCACCCCTCTGGACTCCGGGGAAGGGCAAGAATGCACAATTCCATCTTACCCATGTAAGCTCAAGAAGGATTTAGGAGTACAAGCAGCCTCACACGGGGAACTCCACACCATACTCATGTTCATGGTCCTCACACCTTATCAGGATGCTTCTGTCCAGGAAAAGCGCCCTAAAGCTAAGAGGATAGCTCGGAGTTAACACCTGCAACCATGCCAAAGACATTTCTGGAGTCTTCAAATGCAAGGACATGAGTTCTTCTTGCATCTCCAGAAATCGTGCAATAAAGGCCTCTCAAAATTCCCACCTGAACAAATATTAAAGGCAGACCCTACACCCTAGAAGCTTAGGCCCAGGATGGACTCATCTCTTTGCAGCTCACAGGGTAAGCCTGGAGCATGTTGGAAGAGAACCATTTCCCACGTGAAGCCATCAGAACAGGCTTTCGGGCGAGTTTCAGGAATACAACGTCAATCTACAAAATGTCTCTCTCTTCTCTGTATTCAAAACACGCATTCTGTTATCTACCCTGAAGATAATTTCTTTAGGGGAAGAGCTTATGGAGTGCACAAGGGCGGGCACTTGAGAGAGTCTCAGGTGTGTGTGCAATGCCCTCTGGTTTTGTTTGTGGCTGTCCACTCTCCTGTGGACTCGTCCTTCGCAGAGGCTCTCCTTGCCTTCCTTTCAGAGTGGCCAAATATGTTGAGTGTAAGCTTCGTCGGTCTGGTGTGCCTGTGAATCTGGAACTTAAACCCACTCCATGAAACTTAAGGCCTGCTGAACTCTGTGGCCAGGTGAGAGGATGTGGGCAGTGCTTTCTTCTAGTCCCCTGCAGGATTTTCTGTTCTCCTGGGACTAAGCAACGTGGCCTGAAGAAGGCAGTCCCAACAGAATTCCAGGTTTGGGATTCCGTGATTGCTGGTTGGGCAGCTAATGTGCTCACCGTCCTGCCTGTGGCCACTTATTAGTCTTGATGCTGGCGGTTGTAGAACCCAAGTATCTTTCGCCCACATCGAGGCATCTCCACCGACACTGCCCATCAAGAATGCACAAAAAGATATAATAATCTTACCTCGGAGTCAACAGGTATTGTCTCTGATCATGGTTTCCAGGCAGTCTGCACATGTTTGCTTGCTGGTATCCTCGCCAGGAGATACAGAGTGTTCCCTGGAGTCTATGTCTGCAAAGCATGCTGATCTGGAATCCCCCGGCCTCAAGACCCTTAGGTTGCAAGAACTCGTATCCTTCAGACACTCTCCTTTTCTCCGCCAACACCTATGGGTTAACATTCAAATTGTGGGATCTAAGTGTGCTCTCCCCTGGGCCTTTGTCTTTGGCCAGGTCTCCCTGCCCTCTGAAGCACTAACTGTCCAATTCTCCCATAAACCCTTTCTACACAATTCTCCCATGGTCTCTGTGACTTATTCTCTCTTTCACTGTGGAGTGTGATTTCTAGGCTTCAGGACCATTTATGCCATGTTTCCATGGATGTGCACATCTTCTGGTTGTGCTGATGGCTGAAGACAAGCCTAGATCTCCCAGACACTTCTAGAGACCCCCTGTCCTCGCCATGTACTGCGGACACTAATGGAGCCCTAAGCAAGAAGGCATTCTTGCTCCTTGTGACAGGTGGCGGAAAGCGAGAGAGGGTTGGGCTGTATCATATCTGTCAGTCTCAGAAAGACAATGACCATACGATTTTACTCACTCATGGGAGTAAAAAACAGGTGAAAAAGCAAGAAAAAGGGACAGGCAATTAGACTCCAACAAGGCACACAAAATTTGGTGTTTGTTCCAGGCAGGCTACTCAGAATCCGCCTTTCTAAAAGTGGATAAAATGGAACATTCAATGTGAGAATTGTGGCTGAATGGCATGTAACTTGAGTTTCCAAAGTGTTTGAAAGTGAATAGTGATCTGGAATAGAGCAGCTTCATATCTCCTAAAATATCATTTTTTTTCATTTCGTGAAACACACACACACACACACACACACACTTAAAAGGGTCCCACATAAGTTAGGGAGCAAGTGAGAAATAGGACTCAAAGAAGCAAAATTCAGAGAAAGTACCATAAAAAACAAAAGCTTAGAGAATCAAAGTATCAAACCGTCCAATCAGGATACGTTAACTCCTTACCTATCAAGAATTAATTAATTAATGTTACCTAAAGACACCTACACACAACTCTGCCAGAATATCCAAGACCGGAGAGAAAAGGATAAATTCCAAGATGCATACGCACTACCATGACAAGATTATGAGTCATACATATCTCACGTCTTAGGTGTTGACGAAAGTTTTTGAAGCAGTCCTCAAACTTCTACCAACACACAGAAAGCCAGGTTCAAATCAATTCCCTGGTCCAAAATTCGAGACCTTTAGTGGTAATGTCGGCTTTTCTAATTTATTCGCAAAATGTAGGAAGAGGAAAGACTCTAATTGACAATGTCAAAAGACCCAATTCAGATATGGACCTTATAGGAAACCAATTGCATACCATTTTAATCAGTGAGATAATAAAACTAGAATTCATTTCTTTTCACTTTCTTTCTTCATCTCCATGTGAAACAGCCTGTTTTGCTTTCTGTTCACTATTTTTTTCTGATATTCGGCAAGCCAGCCTTTCATCCATCCTACGTTTTTTGAAATAGTATTCCCTGATTCTTTAATTGAATATACCACCAAGTACTCATCCTCTTATAATGCCACACCACATCCATACCCATGAACCAGTTCCCTCTTTATGGCAGGACTTATCCACCTGTAACCCTCAGCTTGGTCCCCAAAGTCCTGAGTCTCTCCTGTGGTGTCTCCCTCTCTGACTTCTTCTCCTTCCGTTTTTCCTTACTACTACTCATGTCCATGATATTCTTCATGGGCCACATATGGGTGAAGCCATAGGATATATCCCTTGGTAGGATTGAATTTACATTTAAATTCATCTTCTTTATCATCATCTTCATAATCGCCTTTATCCACTAGCCATTAAAGGTTATCTCGGTTCCTTCCACAATGATGCTAGAGTGGGCATGGCATGCCATTGATGTTCGACATTCATTTTCATCCAAATAAAGAGAGTTGCTCAACATTTCTCTCCCCATTACTATGGCATGTAGCTTTAACTAATGATGACAACGATTGCTGACCAGGGCTCTTTCATTCCGGGTAGCAATCATGCAGAATTTCACTCTCCATGGAGCTTTGCCATGCTGTTTAAGGGAATGTCAGGTCGACAAGCCTTCATCCCTTAGGACTGCTGTTTCAGGACAACAGCAGATAAGGACACAGAGAGCACAACGCATCCCTGCCCTGGCAATTTTCCTGAAATGGTGACTTTCCTTCCCTTCTTCCTTCCATCACCTTCCAAGCTGACCAAGCACCAAAGGCAGACCTTACACACGAAAAAACATACAGAACAGAAGCTAAGAATGGACCCTCTCATCCAAGGATATCCAACCTCCCAGAGACCTAATGGGAGCCAAGAGGCCTCGCTGTTGATTGAAATCTCTAGAAATGGAAAATGGAACACATTGCTCCCTCTGGAGAAATGTTGGTCTAAAGAATGGTAGACAGAACATCGTTTTCTTTTCTCTTTGTATAGAAAGTGGAAGTGGGAAAAAAAAAAAAAAAACAGAACAGTCCACCTGAGTTCATGATCAGACTAACAGGGCTCTTTCTTGTTCCTTCCCAGGTCTTTCTACTTAAAGCCATAGGACTCATATGTCATGAGAATGGGATTGCTGCTTCAGTGCAGTCAGCTACTGTGATGTCACAAAGCTCTGAGGTACTAGAAACCACTCCTCACCAAACCACGCCTCATCACTTCACCTGGATGGAGTAGTTCTGGGTCAGCCAGGAGCATCCAAATCACTCCAAACCGCTGGAGCCGCCTGGGTGTTTCCCCAAGACAGTTTGTGAAGCGATTTGGCGTCACCTTCTCCATGGCCGAATTTGTAGTCTTTGGCCGGAACTGTCACCACCAACCCTCTGGACACCTGAGAGGGGCCAGAATCCACAATTTCATCTTACCAACGGAAGGTCAAGAAAGAGTCAGGAGTACAAGCAGCCTCACACGGGGAACTCCACGCCATACACATGTTCATGGGCCTCACAACTTATCAGCATGCTTCTGTCCAGGAAAAGCGCCCCAACCCTAAGAGGAAAGCTCAGAGTTAACACCCGCAACCATGCCAAAGACTCCATTTCTGGAGTCTTCAACTGCGAGGACATGAGTTCTTCTTGCATCTCCCACCTGACCAAATATTAAAGGCAGACCCTACACCCAAGAAGCTTAGGCCCAGGACGGACTCATCTGTTTGGAGCTCACAGGAACAAGCACGGAGCATGTTGGAAGAGAACCATTCCCCACGAGAAGCCATCACAACAGGCTTTCGGGCCAGTTTCAGGAATACAACGTGAATCTACAAAAGGTCTCTGTCTTCTCTGTATTCGAAAGGAGCATTGTGTTATCTACCCTGAAGATAATTTCCCTGGGAAGGAGAGCTCATGGATTGCCAAAGGCTGGCACTTGAGAGAGTCTCAGGTGTGTGTGCCATGCCCTCTGGTGTTGTGTTGTGGCTGTCCACTCTCCTGTGAGTTCGTCCTCTGCAGAGGCTCTCCTTGCCTTCCATTCAGAGTGTGTGGTGTCTTGGCCAAACATGTTGAGTTTAAGCTCCGTGGGTCTGGTGTGCCTGTGAAACGTGAACTTAAACCCACTCCACAAAACATAAGTCCTGCTGAAATCTGTGGCCAGGTGAGAGGATGTGGGCAGGGCTTTTTCAGGTCCCCTGCTGGATTTTCTCTTCTCCTGGACTAAGCAACGTGGCCTGAAGGAGGCAGTCCCAACGGTGTTCCAGGTTTGGGATTCCGTGATTGCAGGTTGGGCAGCTAATGTGCTCACTGTCCTTCCTGTGGTCACTTCTCAGTCTCGATGCTGGCGGTTGTAGAGCCCAAGTATCTTTCACGCCCATTGAGGCATCTCCACCAACACTGCCCTTCATGAATGCACACAAATAATTCATAATCTTACCACGGTGTCAACAGGTATTGTCTCTGATCATGGTTTCCAGGCTGTCTGCACCTGGTTTCTTGCTGATGTCCTCTCCAGCAGATACACAGTGTTCTCTGGAGTCTATGTCTGCAAAGCATGCTGATCTGGAATCCCCCGGCCTCAAGACCCTTAGGTGCAAGAACTCGTGTCCTTCAGACACTCTCCGTTTCTCTGCCTACAGCTATGGGTCAACATTCAAATTGTGTGTTCTAAGGTGCTCCTCTCTCCTGGGCCTTTGTCTTTGGCCATGACTCCCTGCCCTCTGAAGCACCAACTGTCCAATTCTCCCATAATCCCTGTCTACGCAATTCTCCCATGGTCTCTGTGACTTCTTCTCTCTTTTGCTGTGGAGTGTGATTTCTAGGCTTCAGGTCCTTTTATACCATGTTTTCACTGATGTGGTCAATTTCTGGTGGTGCTGATGGCAGAAGATAAGCCTAGAGCTCCCCAATTCTTCTAGAGTCTCCCTGTCCTCCAGATGCACTGTGGACTCTTATGGAGCCATAAGCAAGAAGGCATTCTTGCTCCTTGTGACATGTGGCGGAAAGTGAGAGAGGATTGAGCTGTGTCCTATCTGTCAGTCACAGAAAGACAACGACCATATGATTTTTCTCACTCATGGGAGTAAAAAACATGTGAGAACGCAAGAAAAAGGGACAGGCCATTAGACTCCAACAAGGCACACAAAATATGGTGTTTGTTCCAGGCAGGCTAGTCAGAATCTGCCTTTGTAAAAGGGGATCAAATGGACATTCAATGCAGGAAATGTCGCCGAACGGGATGTAACGTGAGTTTCCACAGTGTTTGAAGGTGAATGATATTCTGGAATAGAGCAGCTTCATATCTCCTAAATTTTCATGTTTTGTGTTTTGTGAAAGACACACACAAACACACACACACAAACACACACACACACACTTAAAGGAGTCCCACAGAAGTCAGGGAGTAAGTGAGGAATAGGACTCATGGAAGCAAATTCAGAGAAAGTACCATAACAAACAAAAAGCTTAGAGAATCAAAGTATGAATCCGTCCAATCTGGATATGTTAACCCCTTACCTATCAAGAATTAATTAATTAACTATTAATTAATTAATTAACTATTAATTAATTAGATAACCTTACCTAAAGACACCTACACACAATTCTGCCAGAAAATCCAAGACCGGAGAGAAAAGGATAAATTCCAAGACACATATGCACTACTATGACAAGATCAGGAATCATACATATCTGACGTCTTAGGTGTTGACGAAACTTTTGAAGCAGTCCTCAAATATCTCCCAACACACAGAAAGCCAGGTTCAAATCAATTCCCTGGCCCACAATTCGAGACCTTTAATGGTAATGTCGGCTTTTCTCATCGATTCCCAAAATGTAGAAAGAGGAAACTCGAATTGACAATGTCCAAAGACCCAATTCTGATAAGGACCTTATAGGAAACCAATTGCATACCATTTTAATCTGTAAGATAATAAAACTAGAATTCATTTCTCTTCTCTTTCATTCTTCATCTCCCTGTGAAACAGCGTGTTTTGCTTTCTATTCACTATTTTTTTCTGACATTCGGCAAGCCAGACTTTCATCCATCCTAGGTTTTTTGACGTAGTGTTCCCTGATTCTTTAATTGCATATACCATCAAGTACTCATCCTCATATAATGCCACACCACCTCCATACCCATGAACCACTTCCCTCCTTATGGCAGGACTTATCCTCCTAACCCTCAGCTTTGTCCCCAAACTCCTGAGTCTCTCCTGGTGTGTCTCCCTCTCTGACTTCTTCTCCTTCCATTTTCACTTACTACTACTCATGTCCATGATATTCCTCATGGGCCATATATGACTGACACCATAGGATATTTCCCTTGGTCGGCTTGCATTTTCATTTGGAATTCATCTTCTTTATCATCATCTTCATAATTATCTTTATCCACTAGCTCTTAAAAGGATATCTCAGCTCCTTCCACAGCAATGCTAGAGTGGGCATGGCATTGATTTTTCACCTGTTTTTTACTCCCATGAGTGAGTAAAATCTGGAGGTGGGGAATGAAAATGGCGGCCTCCCAGTCTCTGGCCTGGAGGAGCCGAGAGCCTGGGGCCCCACTCCTCAGTGCGCCCCCAGAGGACAGCACCCAATCACTCCCGTATCCCCAGCGTCTAGCCGCGCTCCGAGCTCATCCAGCCCGCGAACAGTTCAAGGTAACCCCGAGCTGAGAGTTCAGTCCTCGGCTCTGTCTCTGCAGCCGGCTTCTCCATTCTAATACCTGTGAGCTCTCCGACACTCTGACACCCCCGATCCTTCTGTGACCCTGCGGGGCCTGGGGCCACGCTGACCCCGCGTGGGCTTCACCCTGGTTTAGCCTCTGGAGCAATGTCCCTCAGTGGAACAGACTTTTAAAAGTCCTGATTTTGTGCGCTGTTCCTCCGCCGCTTGCCGGGAGCCGGCCCCTCCCCCCGCGGTCTATCTTCCCATCATTTTAGATTCACTTCTCCGCCAGTCCTACCTTTCAGAAAGTGGTTGATTTTGTTTCTAGAGTTACTGTTCTTCTTCTCTTTGCTCTCCCGTTGGATTTGTAGGTGTTTGCATAGTTTAGATAAGCTATCGAGCTGATCTCCTGCTACCTGATGTAGTCTCAGGCTGCTACTTCTCCGCCATCTTGACTCCTCTGATTCTCTAAGCTTTTTGTTTTTTATGGTACTTTCTCTGAATTTGCTTCCATGAATCCTATTCCTCACTTGCTCCCTAACTTCAGTGGGATTCTTTTAAGTGTGTGTGTGTGTGTGTGTGTGTGTGTGTGTTTCACAAAACGCAAAAAATGATATTTTAGGAGATATGAAGCTGCTCTATTCCAGATCACCATTCACCTTCAAACACTGTGGAAACTCAAGATACATCCCGTTCAGCCACATTTCCTACATTGAATGTCCCATTTGATCCACTTTTCGAAAGGCAGATTCTGACTAGCCTGCCTGGAACAAACACCATATTTTGTGTGCCTTGATGGAGTCTAATTGCCTGTCCCTTTTTCTTGCATTTTCACATGTTTTACTGCCATGAGTATGGTCGTTGTCTTTCTGTGACTAACAGATAGGACACAGCCCAATCCTCTCTCGCTTTCCACCATATGTCACAAGACACAAGAATGCCTACTTGCTAATGGTTCCATAAGTGTCTGCAGTGCATCTGGAGGACAGGGAGACTCTAGAATTGTCTGCGAGCTCTAGGCTTATCTTCTGCCATCAGCACCACCAGAAATTGACCACATCAGTGAAAACATGGTATAAATGGACCTGAAGCCTAGAAATCACACTCCACAGCGAAAGACAGAAGAAGTCACAGAGACCATGGGAGAATTGTGAAGACAGGGATTATGGGAGGACTGGACGATTGGTGCTTCAGAGGGCAGGGAGCCCTGGCAAAAGACAAAGGCCCACTGGAGAGGAGCACCTTAGAACCCACAATTTGAATGTTGACCCATAGCAGTAGGCAGAGAAACGGAGAGTGTCTGAAGGACATGAGTTCTTGCAACCTAAGGGTCTTGAGGCCGGGGGATTCCAGATCAGCATGCTTTGCAAACTTAGACTCCAGAGAATACTGTGTATCTCCTGTTGAGGACACCAGCGGGCAACCAGGTGCAGACAGCCTGGAAACCATGATCAGAGACAATACCTGTTGACACCGTGGTAAGATTATGAATTCTTTGTGTGCATTCATGAAGGGCAGTGTTGGTGGAGATGCCTCAATGGGCGTGAAAGATACTTGGGCTCTACAACCGCCAGCATCAAGACTGAGAAGTGGCCACAGGCAGGATGGTGAGCATATTAGCTCCCCAACCTGCAATTATGGAATCCCAATCCTGGAACACTGTTGGGACTGCCTTCTTTAGGCCACCTTGCTAGTCCCAGGAGAACAGAAAATCCTGCAGGGGACCTGAAAAAGCCTTGCCCACATCCCCTCACCTGGCCACAGAGTTCAGCAGGCCTTATGTTTTGTGGAGTGGGTTTAAGTTCACGTTTCACAGGCACACCAGACCCATGAATCTTAAACTCAACATATTTGGCCCAGATACCACAAACTCTGAATGGAAGGCAAGGAGAGCGTCTGCATAGGACGAGCCGACAAGAGAGTGGACAGCCACAACACAACACCAGAGGACATCCACACACATCTGACATTTTCTCAAGTGCCAGCCCTTGGGCAATCCATGAGCTCTACTTTCTAAAGGAATTATATTCAGGGTACTTAACAGAATGCGTGTTTCAAATACAGAGAAGACAGAGACCTTTTATAGATTCAGGTTGTATTCCTGAAACTGGTCCGAAAGCCTGTTGCAATGGCTTCACGTGGAGAATGGTTCTCTTTCAACATGCTCCATGCTTGCTCCTGTGAGCTCCAAACAGATGAGTGCGATCTGGGCCTAAACTTCTAGGGTGTAGGTTCTGCCTTTAATATTTGGTCAGGGGGGAATTTGGGAGACATTTATGGCACGATTTCTGGAGATGCAAGAAGATCTCGTGTCCTCACAGTTGAAGACTCCAGAAATGTCTGTGGTATGGTTGTGGGTATTAACTCTGAGCTTTCCTCTTAGCGTTGGGGGCGCTTTTCCTGGACAGAAGCATCCTGATAAGGTGTGAGGACCATGAACATGTGTACGGCGTGGAGTTCCCCAGGTGAGGCCGGTTGTACCCCTGACTCTTTCTTGACCTTACGTCGGTAAGATGGAATTGTGCATTCTTGCCCTTTGTCTTTGGCCAGGGCTCACTTCCCTCTGAAGCACCAACCGTCCAATTCTCCCATAAGCCCTGTCTACACCCTTCTCACATGGACTCTGTGACTTCTTCTTTCTTTCATTATGGAGTGTGTTTTCTAGGCTTCAGGTGCATTTATGCCATGTTGTCATTGATGTGGTCATCTTCTGGTTGTGCTGATGGCTGAAGACAAGCTGGAGTTCCCAGACACTTCTCCCATCTCCCTGTCCTCCAAATGCACTGCGAACTCCTATGGAGCCGTAGGTAAGAAGGCATTTAGCTCCTTGTGACATGTGGCAGAATGGGAGAGAGCATTGGGCTGTGTCATATCTGTCAGTCACAGAAAGACAACTCCCATACGATTTCACTCACTCATGGAAGAAAAGACACATGTGAGAAAACAAGAAAATTGGACAGGCAATTAGACTCTAATCAGGCACACAAAATTTGTTGTTAGCTCCAGGCAGGCTAGGCAGAATCAAATGGGACATTCAATGCAGGAAATGTGGCCGAACGGGATGTAATGTTAGTTTCCACTGTGTTTGAAGTTGAATTGTGATCTGGAATAGAGCAGCTTCATATCTCTTAAAATATCATTTTAACATTTTGTGACCACACACACACACACACACACACAGAGTCAAATGAGTCCCACAGAAGTTAGGGAGCAAGTGAGGAATAGCACTCATGGAAGCAAAATTCAGAGAAAACAGCATAAAAAACAAAAGCTTATTGAATCAAAGAAACAAACCGTCTAAACTGGATAAGTTATCTCCTTACCTATCAAGAATTAATTAATTAATTAATTAATTAATTAATTAAGCAACCTTACCTAAAAGACCCCTACACAGAAGTCTGCCAGCAAATCCAATACCGGAGAGAAAAGGATAAATTCCTAGACACATACACACTACCATGACAAGATCATGAGTCATATATATCTGACATCTCAGGTAATGACGAAAGCTTTTGAAGCAGTCCTCAAACATCTCCCAACACACAGAAATCCACGTTCAAATCAATTCTCTGCTCCACAATTTAAGCCATTTAATGGTAATGTTGGCTTTTCTCATCTATTCCCAAAAGGTATGAAGAGGAAAGACTCTAATGTACCATTTACAAAGACTCAATTCTGATAAGGACCTTATAGGAAACCATTGCATACCATGTTAATCAGTAAGATAATAAAACTAGAATTCATTACTCTTCTCTTTCTTCATCTCCAAGAGAAACGGCCTATTTTGCTTTCTATTCACTATTTTTTCTTATATTCAGCAAGCCAGGCTTTCATACATTATACGTTTTTTGACATAGTGTTCCCTGATTCTTTAATTGCATATACCACCAAGTGCTCATCCTCATATAATGCCACACCACATCCATACCCATTAACCATTTCCCTTTTTATGGCATGTCTTCCCCTCCTGTAACCTTCAGCTTGGTCCCAAAAATCCTGAGTCTCTCCTGGTGCATTTCCCTGTCTGACTAGTACTCCTTCCGTTTCCCCTTACTACAACTGATGTCCACGGTATTCCTCGTGGGCCACATATGAGTGAAGCCATAAGATATTTCAATTGGTCTGCTTGAATTTTCATTTGGAAATCATCTTCTTTATCATCTTCTTCATAATCGTCTTTATCCACTAGCCCATAAAAGGGTATCTCAGCTCCTTCCACAGTGATGCTAGTGTGGGCATTTCCGGCCATCGATGTTGGCCATTCATTTTCATCTGAATAAAGAGCGTTGTTCAACATGGATCTCCCCATGACTATGGTATGTTGCAATAACTAATGATAACAAGGAGTCCTGACTGGTGCTCTTTCTTAAGGGGTAGAGATCATGCAGCATTTCACTCTCCATGAAGCCTTTGCAACTGTTTCTAAGGTAATGTCAGGTAGACAGAGCCTTCATCCATTAGGACTCCTCTTTCAGGACACTAGCAGATAAGGACACGGACAGCACAACACTTCCCTGCCCTGGCAATGTTCCTGGAATTGTGACATTCCTTCCCTTCTTCCTTCCCTCGCCTTCCAAGCTGACCAAGCACCAAAGGCCGACCTTACACCTGAGAAACCATAGGGAACAGAAGCGATGAATGGACCCTCTCACGCAAGGATATCAAACCTCCCAGACACCTAATGGTAGCCAAGAGGCCTCGCTGTTGATTGAGATCTCGTGAAATTGCAGTTGAAACTGGTACACCTTGCTCTCTCTGGAGAAATGTTGATCTAAAGAATGGTATAGAGAACATCGTTTTCTTTTCTCTTTTTATTGAAAGTGGTAGTTGGAAAGAAACAAAAAGACCACCTGCTTTCATGATCAGGCTAACAGGGCTCTTTCTTGTTCCTTCCCAGGTCTTTCTACTTAAAGCCTTAGGACCCATATGTCATGAGAATGGGATTGCTGCTTCTGTGAAGTCAGCTTCTGTGATGTCACAAAGCTCTGAGGTCCTAGCAACCACTTCTCACCAAACTACGCCTCATCACTTCACCTGGCTGCAGGAGTTCTGGTTCAGCCAGGAGTATCAAAATCACTCCAAACCGCTGGAGCCGCCTGGGTATTTCCCCAAGACAGTTTGTGAAACGATTTGGGGTCAACTTCTCCGTGGCCGAATTTGTAGTCTTTGGCTGGGACTGTCACAACCACCCCTCTGGACTCCTGAGAATTGCAAGAATCCAGAATTCCATCTAACCCATGTATGGTGAAGAAAGAGTAAGGAGTACAAGCAGCCTCACACGGGGAACTCCACGCCATACACATGTTCATGGTCCTCACATCCTATCAGGATGCTTCTGACCAGGAAAAGCACCCCTGCCCTCCGAAGAAAGTGCAGAGTTAACACCAGCAACCATACCAAAGACATGTCTGGAGTCTTCCACAGGGAGGACACGAGTTCTTCTTGCATCTCCAGAAATCTTGCCATAAATGCCTCCCAATTTTGCCAGCTGACCAAACATTAAAGGCAGACCCTACACTCTAGAATCTTAGGCCCAGGAAGGACTCATCTGTTTGGAGCTCACAGGAGCAATCTCAGAGCATTTTTAAGAGAACCAATCCCTATGTGAAGCCATCTAAAAAAGTTTCGGTCCAGTTTCAGTAATACAATGTGAATCTACAAAAGGTCTCTGTCTTCTCGGTATTCAAAATATGCATTCTGTTATCTACCCTGAATATAATTTCTTTAGGAAGAAGAAATCATGAAGTGCCCAAAGGGTGACACCTGATAGAGGCTCAGGTGTGTCTGACATGCCCTCTGGGGTTGTGTTGTGGCTGTCGACTCTCCTGTGGGCTCGTCCTCTGCAGAGGCTCTTCTTGCCTTCCATTCCAAGTGTGTGGTGTCTGGGCCAAATATGGTGAATTTAAGCTTCATGGTGTTAGGTTCCATGATCAAAGGTACGAGACAGACACAAACAAATATCAAGCAAAGTTTTATTTCATGCCATGCATCAGAAACCAAACTGCATCAGAAACCAAACTGCATCAGAAACCAAACTGCATTAGAAACCAAACTGACCAGCAAGTGCCCAAGTTTTGCTGGGGACCACCGCCTCCCAGTTGTTGTGGTCCCTCCTGGAGGCACCCTGCCTCATCCTCACTGTACCAGAGACCCACTCCTGGCATTGCTTCATCTTAGGCTCCTGAGGGGCTGCTCATGATTTCAGCACTACCTGAGGTGGTGTGGCTGCTTGGGGCAGCGCTGCTGCTGATACTCTGGCTCAGGGTTGCATCGCTCTCGGCAGCGCGCTACTGCCGCTGGTACTCTGGGCGGTGCCGGTCGCGGTGCTGCTGCGGCCGCTGCTGCTCTGGGTGGTCCAAGGGGTGATTCTGCTTGAGGTGGCGCCTCTGTCGCTGCTGCTCTGGGCCTTGCACGGGGCGCCACCGCTCGTATTACAGCTCGAGGCGGCACCACTGCGGCTCCTGCTCTGGTGCAGGGGGTGATTCTGCTGGCAGTGGCGCCGCTGCTGCTGCTGCCCTTGGGGCTGCCCACGGTGGCACCGCTGCCGCTGCTGTACTGTGCGGTGCACGGGGAGGTCCCGCTCGTGTTACATCTCCAGGCAGCGCTGCTGCCACTGTTGCTCTGGTGCATGGGGTGGTTCTGCTGGCGGTGGCGCGGATGCTGCTGCTGCTCTGGGTGGTGCACGGGGCGGCGCCGCTCCTGTTACAGCTTGAGGCGGTGCTGCTTCCGCTGGTGGTCTAGGTGAGGATGACAAGGACGACAACCCCGATGACACAGACTCTGCTCCCCATGATGCCACTCCAACAAGGCCACTCCCCGGATGAAGCCACACACCGGATGAGGCCGTTTCTGATGATGAAGAGGCCGCTCTTGACGAGCCTGCTCAAGAAGGGGCTGCATGCCAATGAGGCCGATCCCTGAAATGACGCTGCTCTGGTGAGGCCACTCCAGACCAGTCCACTTCAGCACTGCTCACGGCTTGGAGCAGCAAGGCCGCTGGCAGTGGGGCCGCAGCTGGGGCGGCGAGGCTGCTGGAGGCGGCGAGGCTGGTCGTGGTAGGGATGCAGCTCAGGGTGGCGAGGTCCCTGGTGGCGGGGCTGCAGCTGGGGGTGGCGAGGCCACCGGCAGTGGGGCTACGGCTTTGGGCAGCGCTGCTCCCGATGACCCCGATGCTATCACTCCTATGACTACCCTAATGGCTCCCAAAGGCTATCCTAATGGCTATTCTAACTGCTATTCTAACTGTCATTCTAACTCCTCCTACTTCTCCAACGGGTATTCTAACTCTTACTACTTCTCCAACCGCTATTTTAACTCCTCCTACTTCTCCAATAGCTATTCTAACTCCTCCTACTTCTCCCTCCACCCAGCCTCACAGACTAAGCTTTATAGAGGTGGTTGAACCCGGGCCACACACAGGTGGCCAATGAGATTTCAACTCACCACAGTTAATATATGTGCACCCCACTAATTGAATACAACTATCTGGCCTGACCC
This sequence comes from Meles meles, assembly GCF_922984935.1. NCBI lineage: Eukaryota > Metazoa > Chordata > Mammalia > Carnivora > Mustelidae > Meles > Meles meles. Next base: position 30,816,794 of record NC_060088.1, on the reverse strand, counting down.
ACCCCAATATCCAGGGTTTACAGTTCCTCTGGCTAATCAGGCCCCTACATTCCCCCTTTATCTTTGGAAATCAGTCAAATCCTTGACTTTTCAGCCAGTTCTATGTTCTCCTGTTGTAAGGGGGTTATATTGAGCATGTAAGACAAATATTTTTATACCTCTAACTTTCTTTGGTACAAATGACATTAGGGTGTTTATAATACAGGGGACAAAATGTAACAGTAGTGCACAGTTGGCTGATGAGTTAGCCATTCAACGCTTTGTATAACCTTTTCCATTTTTTCTAATTCCATTCATCTAATTTCCCACCTATACTTCACATAAACAGGTAAAATAGGAGCAACAATAAACTCACAGTTTTTTTAGTCTTAGCTTTAGTCCATGGTCAGCAGTGTCTGTCGACTGCAGCTTCCATCTCTGGGGGACGTCCTCGTCCTCGGCTCGTTTGACATGACCCACGTGAATCCAGGCACTGATGCCTTCTACTTTTAGAAGTTGGTCAGGATAACAGTAAATGGTCCCTTCCAGCGAGGCTCCCAGTTTCCCCCTTGATAGCAACGTACCCAAACCTAGTCCCCAGTTTGCTAAGGATGTGGTTCCACCTCCGTCTCCATCCCAGTGTGGGCAGTCAGGATCCCTGAGTGGGCTTTTTTAAAGACAGACTAATGCCTGCAGTGACTCAAGTACAGACTGATCAGTCATTTCTGCTAGGTCAACCTCTAGTAGTCAAGGAAAGAGAGGGGGGATCTCAAATGGGGTCACCTTGTGCTGCTCACGGTGACGCCGCTGCCACTCCTGCTCTGGGCGGTGCACCGTGTGGTGCCACTTGAGGTGGCGACACTGCTGCTGCTGCTACTCTGGGCGAGGATGACAAGGATGACAACCCCGACGACACAGACTCTGCTCCCCATGATGCCACTCCAACGAGGCCACTCCCCGGACAGGGCACACACCAGACGAGGTTGCTTCCAGCGATGAAGAGGCCGCTCTGGAAGAGGCTGCTCAAGGACGGGGCCGCATGCCAACGAGGCCACTCCCTGGAATGATGCCGCTCTGGCGAGGCTGCTCCAGACCAGGCCACTCCAGCACTGGTCGCGGCTCAGAGCGGCGAGGCCACTGGCAGCGGGGTTGCAGCTGGGGGTGGCGAGGCTGGTCGTGTTGGAGCTACAGTTCAGGGCAGCGAGGTCGAACGGGATGTAACGTGAGTCTCCACTGTGTTTGAAGGTGAAGAGTGATCTGGAGTAGAGCAGCTTCACATCTCTTAAAATATCATTTTTAGCGTTTTGTGAAACACACACACACACACACACACACACACACACACACACCCTTAAAAGAGTCCCACAGAAATTAGGGAGCAAGTGAGGAATATCACTCATGGGAGCAAAATTCAGAGAAAATAACTTAAAAAACAAAATCTTGGAAAATCAAAGTAACAAACCATCCAAACTGGATAAGTTAACTCCTTACCTATCAAGACTTAATTAATTGATTAATGAATTAATTTATTAAAAGACCTTACCTAAAACACCTTACAAAGAAATATGCCAGCAAATCCAATACAGGAGAGAAAAGGATAAATTTGAAGACACATGCACACTACCATGACAAGATCATGAATCATACATATCTGACGTCTCAGGTAATGACTTTTGAAGCAGCTTTTGATGCTTTTGAAGCAGTCCTCAAACAGCTTCCAACACACAGAGAGCGAGGGTCAAATCAATCCCCTGGTCCAAAATTTGAGACATTTAATGATTATATCAGCTTTTCTCATCTATTCCCAAAATGTAGGCAGTGGCAAGGTTCTAATTTGCAATGTTCAAGGACACAATTCACATAAGGACCTTATAGGAAACCAATTGCATACCATTTTAATCAGTAAGATAATAAAACTGGAATTCATTTCTCTTCACTGTCTTTCTTCAACTCCATGTGAAACGGCCTGTTTTGCTTTCTATTCAATATTTTTTCTGATATTCGCAAGCCAGCCTTTCATCCATCCTACGTTTGTTGACATAGTATTCCCTGATTCTTTAATTGAATAAACCACCAAGTGCTAATCCTCATATAATGCCACACACCTCCATACCCATTAACCATTTCTCAATTTATGGCATGTCTTATCCTCCTGTAACACTCAGCTTGGTTCCCAAAGGCCTCAGTCTATCCTGGTGCGTCTCCCTGTCTGACTTCTTCTCTTTCTGTTTTCCCTTACTCATGTCCATGGTATTCCTCATGGGCCACATATGAGTGAAGCCATAGGATATTTCCCTTGGTCTGCTTGCATTTTCATTTGGAAATCATCTTCTTTATCACCATCTTCATAAACACCTTTATCCACTAGCCCTTAAAAGGGTATCTCGGGTCCTTCCACAGTGATACTAGAGTAGGCATGGAGGGCATCAATGTTTGCCATTCATTTTCCTCTGAATAAAGAGAGTTGCTCAACATGGCTCTCCCCATGAATATGGCATGTAGCATTAACTAATGATGACCATGAGTGCTGACTAGGGCTCTTTCTTTAGGGGTAGCGATCATGCAGCATTTCACTTTCCATGAAACCTTTCCAATGGTGTGTAAGATAATGTCAGGTAGACAGAGCCTAAATCCCTTTGGACTGGTGTTTCAGGACACTAGCAGATAAGGACACGGACAGAACAACGCATCCCTGCAATGGCAAATTTCCTGGAATATGACTTTCCTTCCCTTCTTCCTTTCCTCAACTTCCAAGCTGAAAAAGCACCAAAGGCAAACCTTACACCCAAGAAACCATAGGGAACAGAAGCTAAGAATTGAACCTCTCACCCAAGAATATCCAAACTGCCAGATACCTAATGGTAGCCAAGAGGCCTCACTGTTGATGGAGATCTCTAGAAATTGTAGTGGAAATAGGGAGACCTTGATCTCTCTGGAGAAATGTTGGTCTAAGGAATGGTATACAGAACATCTTTTCTTTTCTCTTTGTATAGAAAGTGTAAATGGGAAAGAAACAGAAAAGACCACCTGAGTTCATGATCAGGCCAACAGGGCTATTTCTTGTTCCTTCCCACGTCTTTCTACTTAAAGCCATAGGACTCATATGTCTTGAGAATGGGATTGCTGCTTCAGTGAAGTCAGCTTCTGTGATGTCACGAAGTTCTGAGGTCCTAGCAACCGCTCCTCACAAAACCACGCCTCATCACTTCACCTGGCTGCAGTAGTTCTGGGTCAGCCAGGAGTATCAAAATGACTCCAAAATGCTGGATTTGCCTGGGTATTTCCATAAGACAGTTTGGGAAGCGATTTGGGGTCACCTTCTCCATGGCCGAATGTGTAGTCTTTGGTCGGGACTGTCACCAAAACCCCTATGGACACCTGAGAAGAGCAAGAATCCACATTTCCAACTTACCCACATAAGGTCAAGAGAGAATCAAGAGTACAAGCAGCGTCACACAGGGAACTCCACGCCATACACATGTTCACACCCTATCAGGATGCTTCTGACCAGGAAATACGCCCCCCGCCATTCAGGAAAGCTCCAAGTTAACACCCGCAACCATACCAAAGACATGTCTGGTGTCTTCAACAGTGAGGACACGAGTTCTTCTTGAATCTTCAGAAATCGTGCTATAAATGCCTCCCAATTTTACCAGCTGGCCAAACATTAAAGGCAGACGCTACACCCTAGAAGCTTAGGCCCAGGACGGACTCATCTGTTTGGAGATCAGAGGAGCAAGCACGGAGCATGTTGGAAGAGAACCAATCCCCATGTGAAGCCACCGGAAAAGGCTTTCGGCGCAGTTTCAGGAATACAACGTGAATTTACAAAAGGTCGCTGTCTTCTCGGTATTCCAAATGTGCATTCTGTTATCACACTGAAGATAATTTCTTTAGAAAGAAGAGATTATGAAGTGCCCAAGGGCTGGCACTTGAGAGAGTCTCACGTGTGTGTGATATGACATCTGAGGTTGTGTTGTGGCTGTCCACTTTCTTGTGGGCTCGTCCTCTTCAGAGGCTCTCCTTGCCTTCCAATCACAGTGTGTGGTGTCTGGGCAAAATATGGTGAGGATAATCTTTGTGGTCTGGTGTGCCTGTGAAATGAGACTTCCTACCCACTCCACAAAACTTAAGGCATCCTCAATTCTGTGACCAGGTGAGAGGATGTAGGCAGGGCTTTTTTCTAGTCCACTGCAGGATTTTCTGTTCTCCTGGGACTAAGCAACATGGCCTGAAGAAGGCAGTCCCAACAGTGTTGCAGGTTTGGGAATCTGTGATTGCAGTTTGGGCAGCTAATGTCCTCACTGTAATGCCTGTGGCCACTTCTCAGTCTTGTTGCTGGCCGTCATAGAGCCCAAAGTTGTATGGCGCTTTTCGAGGCATCTCCACCAACACTGCCCATCACCAATAACACAAAGAAATAATGATCTTACCACGGTGTCAACAGGTATTATCTCTGATCATGGTTTCCAATCTGTCTGCACCTGGTTGCTTCCTGGTGTCCTCTCCAGGAGATAGACAGTGTTCTCTGGAGTATATGTCTGCAAAGCATGCTGATATGGAATTCCAGTTCTTCAAGACCCTTGGGTTGCAAGAATGCGTGTCGTTCAGACACTCTCCTTTTCTCCACCAGCATCTATGGGTCAACATGGAAATTGTGGGTTCTAAGCGTGCTCCACTCCACTGGGCCTTTGTCTTTGGCCATGGCTCCCTGCCCTCTAAAGCACCAACCATCCAATTCTCCCATAAGCCCTCTCTACTCCCTTCTCCATGGTCTCTGTTACTTCTTCTCTCTTTCACTGTGGAGTGTGATTTCTAGGCTTCAGGTCCATTTTTGCCATGTTTCCATTGATGTGGTCTTCCTCTGGCTGTGCTGAAGGCTGAGACAAGTCTGGAGCTCCCAGACACTTCTCCCATCTCCCTGTCCTCCAAGTGCACTGTGGACTCTTATGAGCCATAAGCAAGAAGGCATTATTGTCCTTGTCACATGTTGTAGAAAGTGAGAGAGCATTGGGCTGTGTCAGATCTGTCAGTCACAGAAAGACAACTAACATACGATTTCACTCACTCTTGGAAGTAAAGAAAAATGTGGAAAAGCAAGAATAAGGGAGAGGCAATTAGACTCTAACCAGGCACACAAAATTTGGTATTTGTTCCATGTGGACTAGTCAGAAACTTCGTTTCTAAAAGTGGATCAAATGGGACATTCAATGCAGGAAATTTGGCTGAACGTGCTGTAACGTGATTTTCCACTGTGTTTGAATATGAATTGTGATCTGGAATAGAGCAGGTTCATATCTCTTAAAATATGATTTTTAGCATTTTGTGAAACATATACACACACACACACACACACAAAAGAGTGTCACAGAAATTATGGAGCAAATGTGGTAAAGCGCTCATGGAAGCAAAATTTAGAGAAAATACCATGAAAAACAAAAGCTTAGAGTAACAAACCATCCAATTTGGATAAGTTAACTCCTTTCCTATCAAGAATTAATTAATTAATTAGTTCAAAGCTCTGAGGTCCTAACAACCACGCCTCACCAAACCATGCCTCCTCACTTCACCTGGAAGGAGTAGTTCTGGGTCAGCCAGGAGTATCAAAATCACTCCAAACCGCTGGAGCCGCCTGTGTATTTCCCCAAGACAGTTTGTGAAGCGATTTGGGGTCACCTTCTCAATGGACGAATTTCTACTGTTTGGCCGGGACTGTCACCACCACCCTGGTGGACTCCGGAGAAAGGTAAGAAGCCACAATTCCATCTTACCCACATAAGGTCAAGAAAGTGTCAGGAGTACAAGCAGCCTCACACAGGGAAATCCATGCCAGATACTTGGGCACTACGACCGCCAGCATCAAGAATGAGAAGTGGCCACAGGCACAATGGTGAAGACATAAGCTACCCAAACTACAATCACGGATTTCCAAACCTGGAACTGCCTTCTTCAGGCCACAATGGCTCCACAAGGGGATTCACCGATGGCTTCACAAGGGGATTGTCTTCACAAGGGATTCACAATGGGATGGCTTCACAAGGGTATTGGTTCTCTTCCAACATGCTCCGTGCTTGCTCCTTTGAGCTCCAAACAGATGAGTCCGTCCTGGGCCTAAGCTTCTACGGTTTAGGGTCATCCTTTAATGTTTGGTCAGCTGGGAAATTTGGGAGGCATTTATGGCACGATGTCTGTAGATGCAATAAGGACTCATGTCCTCATTGTGGAAGACTCCAGATATGACTTTGGTATGGTTGCGGTTGTTCACTCTGAGCTTACCTTGGAGGGCGGGGGTCGTATTTCCTGGTCAGAAGCATCCTAATATGGTGTGAGGACCATGAACATGTGTATGGCGTGGAGTTCCCCGTGTAAGGTTGTGTGCACTTGACTCTTTCTTGACCTTATGACGGTAAGATGGAATTGTGGATTCTTGCCTTTCTCAGGAGTCCATAGGTGTGTTGTTGACAGTCACGGCGAAAACTACAAATTCGGCCATGGAGAAGGTGACCCCAAATGCTTCACAAACTGTCTTGGGATAATACCCAGGTGGCTCCAGTGGTTTGGAGTGAATTTGATACTCCTGGCTGACCCAGAACTACTCCAGCCAGGTGAAGTGATGAGGCATGGTTTGGTGAGGCATGGTTGCTAGGACCTCAGAGCTTTGTCACATATCAGAAGCTGACTTCACAGAAGCAGCAATCCCATTCTCATGACATATGAGTCCTATGCCTTTAAGTAGAAAGACGTGGGAAGGAACGAGAAAGAGCCCTGTTAGCCTGATCATGAACTCAGGTGGTCTTTTCTGTTTCTTTCCCACTTCCACTTTCTATTCAAAGAGAAAAGAAAATGATGGTATGTCTACTGTTCTTTAGACCAACATTTCTCCAGAGAGAGCCAGTGTTCCTATTTCCACTGCAATTTCTGGAGATTTCAATCAACAGCAAGGACTCTTGGCTACCATTATGTCTCTGGGAGGTTTGATATCCTTGGGTGAGAAAGTCCTTTCTTAGCTTCTGTTCTCCATGGTTTCTCGGGTGTAAGGTCTGCCTTTTGTGCTTGGTCAGCTTCGAAGGTGAGTGTAGGAAGAAGGGAAGGAAAGTCACAATTCCAGGAAAATTGTCAGGGTAGGGATGCGTTGTGCTGTCCATGTCCTTATCTGCTAGGGTCATGAAACACCAGTCCTAAGGGATGAAGGCTCGGTCTACCTGACATTAACTTAAACACCGTTGCAAATGCTTCATGGAGAGTGAAACTCTGCATGATGGCTACCTGTAAAGAAAGTGCCCTGGGGAGAGGAGTCACGATGGTGGAGAAGTAGCAGGCTGAGACTACATCAGGTAGCAGGAGATCAGCTCAATAGCTTATCTAAACATTGCAAACACCTAAAAATCCAATGGGAGATTGAAGAAAAAAGAACAGCAATTCTAGAAACAGAAAATCAACCACTTTCTGAAAGGTAGGACTGGCGGAGAAGTGAATAAAAAATGACAGGAAGATAGACCTCAGGGGGAGGTGCCAGCAAGCGGCGGACCAATGGAGCACAAAATCAGGACTTTTAAAAGTCTGTTTCACTGAGAGACATTGCTCCAGGGGCTAAACTGGGGTGAATCCCACGTGGGGTCAGCTTGGCCCCAGGTCCCGCAGGGTCACAGAAGGATCGGGGGTGTCAGAGTGTCACAGAGCTCGCAGGTATTAGAACAGAGAAGCCGGCTACAGAGACAGAGCCAAGGACTGAACTGTTAGCTCTGGGTTACCTTGAACTGGTCGCGTGCTGGGTGAGCTCGGAGCGCAGCTAGAGGCTGGGGATACGTTAGTGATTGGGTGTTGTCCTCTGGGGGCGCACTGAGGAGTGGGGCCCCGGGCTCTCAGCTCCTCTGGGCTGGAGACTGGGAGGAGTCTATTTTCATTCCCGTCCTCCAGAACTCTACAGAAAGCGTTCAGAGAACAGAAGCTCCCAAAAGCGAATCCGAACTGATTACTTAGTCCAGCCCCCAGTAAGGGCAGTGCAATCCATCCTTGGGCAAAGATACTTGAGAGTCACTACAACAGGCCCCTCTCTCAGAAGATCTACAAAATATACAGCCAGGACGAAGTTCATCTATCAAGGAAAGCAGGTTCAAATCCTAAGACAGCAGCAGAAATCCAGAGGAGGAGATAGCAAAGTACAGAACTCATGGCTTTCTCCCCATGATTCTTAGTCTTGTGGTTAATTCAATTTTTTTTTCTTTTTTTCAATTTTTTTTTCTTTCTTTGTTCTTCTTCTCCTAAATTTTTTAAAACTTTTATCCTTTCTTTTTTTAACGTTTTTTGACTAGTTTATCTAAATATATATATTTTTTCTTTCTTTTTTATATTTTTTCTTTATTTGCTTTATTTTTTAATTTTTTTTCTTTTTTTTTCTGAACCTCTTTTTATCCCCTTTTACCCCTCATAATTTGGGGTCTCCTCTGATTTGGTTACAGCGCATTTTTTGGGGTCTTTCCCACCCTTTTAGTATTTTATTTGATCCTTCATTTCCTCTTATCTGGACAAAAGGATAAGACGGAAAAAATCACCACAAACAAAAGAACAATAGGCAATACTGAAGGCTAGGGACCTAATCAATACAGACATTGGTAATATGTCAGATCAAGAGTTCAGAATGACGATTCTGAACATTCTAGCCGGGCTTGAAAAAGGCATAGAAGATATTAGAGTAACTCTCTCTGGAAATATAAAAGCCCTTTCTGGAGAAATTAAAGAACTAAAATCTAACCAAGTTGAAATCAAAAAAGCTATTAATGAGGTGCAATCAAATATGGAGGCTCTCACTGCTAGGATCAATGAGACAGAATAAAGAATTAGTGATATAGAAGACCAAATGACAGAGAATAAAGAAGCCGAGCAAAAGAGGGACAAACAGCTACTGGATCACGAGGGGAGAATTCGAGAGATAACTGACACCTTAAGACGAAACAACATTAGAATATTGGGATTCCAGAAGAAGCAGAAAGAGAGAGGGGAGCAGAAAGTCTATTGGAGAGACATATTGGAGAGAATTTCCCTAATATGGCAATGGGAACAAGCATCAAAATCCAGGAGAGGGGCACCTGGGGGTCTCAGTGGTTTAAGCCTCTGCCTTCAGCTCAGGTCATGCTCTCGGTGTCCTGGGATCGAGCCCGCATCGGGCTCTCTGCTAATTAGGGAGCCTGTTTCTCCCTCTCTCTATGTCTGCCTCTCTGCCTACTGTGACCTCTCTTTGTCAAATAAATAAATAAATAATATAAAAAAAATCCAGGAGATGCAGAGAACCCCCCTCAAAGGCAACAAGAATAGGTCCACACCCCGTCACCAAATAGGAAAATTTACAAGTCTTACTGACAAAGAGAAATTCCTGAAAGCAGCCCGGGAAAAGAAGTCTGTAACATACAATGGTAAAAATATTAGATTGGCAGCAGACTTATCCACAGAGACCTGGCAGGCCAGAAAGAGCTGGCATGATATATTCAGAGCACTAAACGAGAAAAACATGCAGCCAAGAATACTCTATCCAGCTAGGCTATCATTGAAAATAGAAGGAGAGATCAAAAGCTTCCAGGACAAACAAAACCTGAAAGAATTCGCAAACACCAAACCAGCTCTACAGGAAATATTGAAAGGGGTCCTCTAAGCAAAGAGAGAGCCAAAAAGTAGTAGATCAGAAAGGTCAGAGACAATATACAGTAACAGACACCTTACAGGCTAATAATGGCACTAAATTCATATCTCTCAATAGTTGCCCTGAATGTTAATGGGCTAAATGCCCCAATCAAAAGACACCGGGTATCAGAATGGATAAAAAAACAAAACCCATCAGTATGTTGCCTACAAGAAACTCATTTTAGATGGAAAGACACCTCCAGATTTAAAGTGAGGGTGTGGAAAACAATTTACCATGCTATTGGGCATCAGAAGAAAGCTGGGGTGGTGATCCTTATATCAGATCAATTAGATTTTAAGCCAAGGACTATAATAAGAGATGAGGAAGGACACTATATCCTACTCAAAGGGTCTGTCCAACAAGAAGATCTAACAATTTTAAATATTTATGCCCCTAACGTGGGAGAAGCTAACTATATCAACTAATTAATAACAAAATCAAAGAAACACATCAAAAATAATACAATAATATTAGGGGACTTTAACACTCCCCTCACTGAAATGGATAGATCATCCAAGCAAAAGATCAACAAGGAAATAAAGGCCTGAAATGACACACTGGACCAGATGGACATCACAGATATATTCAAAACATATCATCCCACAGCAACAGAATACACAGTCTTCTCTAGTGCACTTGGAACCTTCTCCAGAATAGATCACATCCTGGGTCAAAAATCAGGTCTCAACCGGTATCAAAAGATTAGGATCATTCCCTGCATATTTTCCGACCACAATGCTCTGAAGCTAGAACTCAATCACAAAAGGAAAGCTGGAAAGAACCCAAATACATGAAGACTAAGCAGCATCCTAATAAAGAATGAAAGGGTCAACCAGGAAATTAAAGAAGAATTGAAAAAAATTCATGGAAACAAATGATAATGAAAACACAACAGTTCTAAATCTGTGGGACACAGCCAAGGCCGTCCTGAGAGGAAAATATATAGTGGTTCAAGCCTTTCTCAAGAAACAAGAAAGGTCTCAAGTACACAACCTAACCCTACACGTAAAGGAGCTGAAGAAAGAACAAGAAAGAAACCCTAACCCAGTAGGAGAAGAGAAATCATAAAGATCAGAGCAGAAATCAATGAAATAGAAACAACAACAACAAAAAAATAGGAAAAATCAATGAAACTAAGAGCTGGTTCTTTGAAAGAATCAATAAGATTGATAACCCCCTGCCCAGACTCATCAAAAAGAAAAGAGAAAGGACCCAAATCAATAAAATCATGAATGAACGAGGAGAGATCACAACTCACACCAAAGAAATACAGAAAATTATAAGAACATACTGGGCGCCTGGGTGGCTCAGTGGGTTAAGCCGCTGCCTATGGCTCAGGTCATGATCTCAGGGTCCTGGGATCGAGTCCCGCATCGGGCTCTCTGCTTGGCAGGGAGCCTGCTTTCCCCTCTCTCTCTGCCTGCCTCTCTGTCTACTTGTGATCTTTCTCTGTCAAATAAATAAATAAAATCTTAAAAAAAAAAATAAGAACATACTATGAGCAGCTCTACGCCAACAAATATGACAATCTGGAAGAAATGGATGCATTCCTAGAGACGTATAAACTACCACAACTGAACCAGGAAGAAATAGAAACCCTGAACAGGCCCATAACGAGTAAGGAGATTGAAACAGTCATCAAAAATCTCCAAACAAATAAAAGCCCAGGGCGAGACGGCTTCCCAGGGGAATTCTAACAAACATTTAAAGAAGAACTAATTCCTATTCTCCTGAAACTATTCCAAAAAATAGAAATGGAAGGAAAACTTCCAAACTCATTTTATGAGGCCAAGATCACCTTGATCCCCAAACCAGACAAGGATCCCACCAAAAAAAAGAACTACAGACCAATATCCTTGATGGACACAGATGCAAAAATTCTTGCCAAAATACTAGCCAATAGGATTCAACAATACCTTAAAAGGATTATTCAGCACGATCAAGTGGGGTTTATTCCAGAGCTGCAGGATTGGTTCAACATCCACAAATCAATCAATGTGAAAAAACACATTAATAAAAGAAAGAACAAGAACCATATGATACTCTCAATAGGTGCTGAAAAAGCATTTGACAAAGTACAGCATCCCTTCCTGATTAAAACTCTTCAAAGTGTAGGGATAGAGGGCACATACCTCAATATTATCCAAGCCATCTATGTAAAACCCACCGAAAATATCATTCTCAATGGAGAAAAACTGAAAGCTTTTTCGCTAAGGTCAGGAACATGACAGGGCTGTCCGTTATCACCACTGCTATTCAACATAGTACTAGAAATCCTACCCTCAGCAATCAGACAACAAAAGGAGATTAAAGTCATCCAAACAGGCAACGAAGAAGTCAAACTATCACACTTCGCAGATGATATGATACTGTATGTGGAAAACCCAAAAGACTCCACTCTAAAACTGCTAGAACTTGTACAGGAATTCAGTAAAATGTCAGGATATAAAATCAATGCACAGAAATCAGTGGCATTTCTGTACACCAAAAACAAGACAGAAGAAATAGAAATTAAGGAGTCAATCCCATTTACAATTGCACCCAAAACTATAAGATACCTAGGAATAAACCTAACCAAAGAGGCTAAGAATCTATACGCAGGAAACTATAAAGTACTCATGAAAGAAATGGAGGAAGACACAAACAAATGGAAAAATGTTCCATGCTCCTGGATTGGAAGAATAAATATTGTGAAAATGTCTATGCTACCTAAAGCAATCTACACATTTAATGCAATCCCTATCAAAATACCATCCATTTTTTTTTTTCAAAGAAATGGAACAAATAATCCTAAAATTTATATGGAACCAGAAAAGACCTCGAATAGCCAAAGGAATATTGAAAAAGAAAGCCAAAGTTGGTGGCATCACAATTCCGGACTTCAAGCTCTATTACAAAGCTGTCATCATCAAGACAACATGGTACTGGCATAAAAACAGACACATAGATCAATGGAACGGAATAGAGAGCCCAGAAATACACCCTCAACTCTATGGTCAACTAATCTTTGACAAAGCAGGAAAGAATGTCCAATGGAAAAAAGACAGCCTCTTCAATAAATGGTGCTGGGAAAATTGGACAGCCACATGCAGAAAAATGAAATTGGACCACTTCCTTACACCACACCTCAATGTGAGAAAGGAATCCATCAAAATCCTTGAGGAGAAGGCAGGCAGCAACCCCTTTGACCTCAGACACAGCAACATCTTCCTAGGAACATTGGCACAGGCAAGGGAAGCAAGGGCAAAAATGAACTATTGGGATTTCATCAAGATCAAAAGCTTTTGCACAGCAAAGGAAACAGTGAACAAAACCAAAATACAACTGACAGAATGGGAGGAGATATTTGCAAACGACATATCAGATAAAGGGCTAGTGTCCAAAATCTATAAGGAACTTAACAAACTCAACACCCAAAGAACAAACAATCCAATCAAGAAATGGGCAGAGGACATGAACAGACATTTCTGCAAAGAAGACATCCAGATGACCAACAGACACATGAAAACGTGCTCCACGTCACTCGGCATCAGGGAAATTCAAATCAAAACCACAATGAGATATCACCTCACACCAATCAGAATGGCTAAAATTAACAAGTCAGGAAATGACAGATGCTGGCGAGGATGCGGAGAAAGATAAACCCTCCTCCACTGTTGGTGGGAATGCAAGCTGGTGCAACCACTCTGGAAAACAGCATGGAGGTTCCTCAAAATGTTGAAAATAGAACTACCCTATGACGCAGCAATTGCACTACTGGGTATTTACCCTAAAGATATGAACATAGTGATCCGAATGGGCACGTGTACTGGAATGTTTATAGCAGCAATGTCTACAATAGCCAAACTATGGAAAGAACCTAGATGTCCATCAACAGATGAATGGATAAAGAAGTGGTATATATACACAATGGAATACTATGCAGCCATCAGAAAATGAAATCTTGCCATTTGCGATGATGTGGATGGAACTAGAGGGTATCATGCTTAGTGAAATAAGTCAATCGGAGAAAGACAACTATCATATGATCTCCCTGATTTCAGGACATGGAGATGCAACATGGGGGGTTAGGAGGACAGGAAAGAATAAAAGAAAGAAGATGGGATTGGGAGGGAGACAAACCATAAATGACTCTTCATCTCACAAAACAAACTGGGGGTTGTGGGGGAGGTGGGGTTGGGAGAGGGGAGGGGGTTATGGACATTGGGGAGGAATGTGCTATCATGAGTTCTGTGAAGTGTGTAAACTTGGCGATTCACAGACCTGTACCTTGGGGATAAAAATATATTATATGATTATTAAAAAAAAGAGTTCTGGGCAGCACTTCCTGTCATCATTAGTTAATGTTACATGCCATTGTCATGGGGAGAGCCATGTTGAGCAACTCTCTTTATTCAGAGGAAAATGAACGGCCAACAGCGATGGCCTCCTATGCCCACTCGCATAAATGTGGAAGGAGCTGAGGTACCCTTTTAAGGGCTAGTGGATAAAGATGATTATGAAGATGATGATAAAGAAGATGACTTACAAATGAAAATGGAAGCAGACCAAGGGAAACATCCTATGTCTTCACTCCTATGTGCCCCATGAGGAATACCATGGACATGAGTAGTAGTAAGGGAAAACGAAAGGAGAAGAAGTCAGACAGGGAGACGCAGCAGGAGAGACTCAGGTATTTGGGGACCAAGCTGAGGGTTACAGGAGGATAAGGCCTGCCATAAAAAGAGAACTGCTTTATGGGTATGGAGTTGGTGTGGCATTATATGAGGATGAACACATGGTGGTGTATGCAATTAAAGAAGGGAACACTACGTCAAAAAATGTAGGATGCATGAAAGGCTTGCTTGCCAAATATAAGAAAAAATAGTGAATAGAAAGCAAAACAGGCTGTTTCACATGGAGATGAAGAAAGAAAGAGAAGAGAAATGAATTCTAGTTTTATTATCTTACTGATTAAAATGGTATGCAATTGGTTTCCGATAAGGTCTTTATCTGAATTGGGTCTTTGTACATTGTCAATTAGAGTCTTCCCTCTTCCTACATTTTGGGATTAGATGAGATAAGCCGACATTACCATTAAAAGTCTCGAATTGTGGACCAGGGAATTGATTTGAACCTGGCTTTCTGTGTGTTGGGAGAAATTTGAAGACTGCTTCAAAAGCCTCAAAAGCTGCATCAAAAGTCATTACCTGAGACGTCAGATATGTATGATTCTTGATCTTGTGATGGTAATGTGAATGTGTCTTGGAATTAATCCTTTTATCTCCGGTATTAGAATTGCTGGCATACTTGTGTGGAGGGGTCTTTTAGGTAAGGTTTTTTAATTAATTAATTAAGTAATTAATTAATTCTTGGAAGGTAAAGGGTTCACTTATCCAGTTTGACTTTTTTTTATTTTATTCTCTAAGGTTTGTTTTTATGATATTTTTCTGAATTTTGCTTCCATGAGTGCTATTCTTCATTTGCTCCCTAATTCTGTGAGACTCTTTTAAGTGTGTGTGTGCGTTAGTGTGTGTTTCAGAAAATGCTAAAAGTGATTTTATGTGATATGAAGTTGCTCTATTCCAGATCACAATTCACCTTCAAACACAGTGGAAACTCAGTTACAACACATTTGGCCACAATTAATGCATTGAATGTCCCATTTGATCCACTTTTAGAAAGGCAGTTTCAGAATAGCCTGTATGGAACAAACACCAAATTTTGTGTACCTGGTTAGATTCTCATTGCCTGTCCCTTTTCCTTGCTTTTTCACACGTGTCTTCCATGAGTGAGTGAAATCGTATGGTAGTTGTCTTTCTGTAACTGACAGATGTGACACAGCTCAATGCTCTCTACCATTCTGCCACGTCACAAGGAACAGGAATGCCTTCTTGCTTATGGCTCTACAAGAGTCCGCATTGCATCTGGAAGACAGGGAGACGGTAGATGTTTATGCCATCTCAGGCTAGTCTTCAGCCATCAGCACAAGCAGAAGATGTCCACATCAATGTAAACATGGCATAAATGGACCTGAACCTTAGAAATTACACTCCACAGCGAAAGAGAGAAGAAGTCACAGAGACCATGGGAGAAGGGTGTACACAGGGCCTATGGGATAATTGGACAGTTGGTGCTTCAGAGGGCAGGGAGAAATGGAAAAAAGGCAAAGCCCCAGGGGAGAGGGGCGCACGTAGAAACCACAATTTGAATGTTGAACCATAGCTGTTTGCGGAGAAAAGGAGAGAATCTGAAGGACACGACTTCTTGCAACACAAGGGTCATGAGGACCGGGGATTCCAGATCAGCATGCTTTGCAGACATAGACTCCAGGGATCACTATGTACCTCCTGGAGAGGACACCAGCAAGCAACCAGGAGCCTGGAAACCATGATCAGAGGCAATACCTGTTGACACCATGATAAGATTATTCTTTCTTTGTGTGCATTCGTGATGGGCAGTGTTGGTGGAGATGCCTCGATGGGCGCCAAAGATATTGGGCTCTATGACCGTCAGCATCAAGACTTAGAATTGGTCACAGGCAGGAAGGTGACGACATTAGCTGCCAACCTGCAATCACGGATACCCAAACCTGGAAAACTGTTGGGACTGCCTTCTTCAGGCCACCATGCTTAGTCCCAGGAGAACAGAAAATCCTGCAGAGGACTAGAAGAAATCCCTGCCCACATCCTCTCACCCTGTCACAGAATTCAGCAGGCTTTACGATTTGTGCACTGGGTTGAAAGTAACGTTTCACAGGCACACCATAGTGCTCGCTTCGGCAGCACATATACACAGGCACACCATAATTTTCCCAGACACCAAACACTCTGAATGGAAGGCAAGGAGATCTTCTGCAAAAGAGGAGCCTACAGGAGAGTGGACAACCACAACACAACCCCAGAGGGCATGCCACACACACCTGAGACTCTCCCAAGGGCCAGCCCTTGGGCACTCCATGAGCTCATCTACCTAAAGAAATTATCTTCAGGGTAGATAACAAAATGCACGTTTTGAATACAGAGAAGACGTTGTATTCATAAAACGGGCCCGAAAGCCTTTTCCGATGGCTTCACAATGGAATTGGACCACTTCCAACATGCTCTGTGCTTGCTCCTGTGAGCTCCACATAGATGAGTCTGTCCTGGGCCTAAACTTCTAGGGTGTAGGGCTGCTTTTAATGTTTGGTCAGCTAGGAACATTGGGAGTCATTTACGGCACGATTTCTGGACATGCAAGAAGAACTCGTGTCCTCACTGTTGAAGACTCCAGATATGTGTTTGTTATGATTTTGGGTGATAACTCTGAGCTTTCTTCAGAGGGTGGGGCCGCTTTTACTGGTCAGAAGCATCCTTATAGGGAGTGAGGACCATGAATATGTGTATGGCATTGAGATTCCCATGTGAGGCTCTTTGTACTCCTGACACTTTCTTGACCTTATATTGGTAAGATGGAATTGTGGATTCTTGTCCTTCTCAGGAGTCCAGAGTGGTGGTGGTGATAGACAAGGCCAAAGACTACAAATACGGCCATGTGGAAGGTGACCCCAAATCGCTTCACAAACTGTCTTGGGGAAATACACAGGCGGCTACAGAAGTTTGGAGTGATTTCGATACTCCTGGCTGACCCAGAACTACTGCAGCCAGATGAAGTGATGAGGCATGGTTTGGTGAGGTGTGGTTGCTAGGACCTCAGAGCTTAAGACGCCACAGAAACTGACTGCACTGAAGCAGCAATCTCATTCTCATGACATATGAGTCCTATGTCTTTAAATAGAAAGACCTGGGAAGGAACAAGAAAGAGCCCTGTCAGCCTGATCATGAACTCAGGTGGTCTTTTCTGTTTCTTTCCCACTTCCACTTTCTATACAAAGAGAAAAGAAAACGATGTTCTGTGTACCATTCTTTAGACCAAGACATCTCCAGAGAGAGCAAGGCGTTCCTATTTCCACTGCAATTTCTAGAGATCTCAATCAACAGCGAGGCCTCTTGGCTACCATTAGATCTCTGGGAAGTTGGATATCCTTGGGTGAGAGGGTCCATTCTGAGCTTCTGTTCCCTATGGTTCCCAGGTGTAAGGTCTGCCTTTGAACCTTGGTCAGCTTGGAAGATGAGCGAAAGAAGAAGGGAAGGAAAGTCACATTTCTAGGAAAACTGCCAGGGCAGGGATGCGTTGTACTGTTCGTGTCCTTATTTGCTACTGTCCTGAAACACCAGTCCTAAGGGATGAAGGCTCTGTCTACCTGACACTACCTTAAACACCATTGTAAAGGCTTCATGGAGAGTGAAAATCTGTATGATCGCTACCACTAAAGAAAGAGCCCTGGTCAGCACTCCTTGTCATCATTAGTTAATGCTACATACCATAGTCATGGGGAGAGCCATGTTGAGCAATTCTCTTTATTCAGATGAAAATGATCGACCAACATCGATGGCCTGCCATGCCCACTCTAGCATCATTGTGGAAGGAGCCGTGATACCCTTCTAAGATCTAGTGCATAAAGATGATTATGAAGATGATGATAAAGATGATTTCCAAATGAAAATGCAAGCAGACCAAGGGAAATATCCTATGACTTCACTCATATGTGGCCAATGAGGAATATGATGGACATGAGTATTAGTAAGGGAAAACAGAAGGAGAAGAAGTCAGACAGGGAGACGCACCACATGAGACTCAGGCTCTGGGGAGCACATTGAGGGTTACAGGAGGATAGGACATGCCACAAAGAGGGAACTAGTTAATGGGTATGGAGTTGTTGTGACATTATATGAGGATGAGCACTTGGTGGTATATGCAAATAAAGAATCAGGGAACAATATGTCAAAGAACGTAGGATGGGTGAAAGGATGGTTTGCTGAATATAAGAAAAAATAGTGAATAGAAAGCAAAACAGGTCGTTTCACGTGGAGAAGAAGAAAGAAAGAAGAGAAATGAATTCTAGTTTTATTATCGTAATGATTAAAATGGTATGCAATTGGTTTCATATAAGGTCCTTATATGAATTGGGTCTTTGGACATTGACAGTTAGAGTCTTCCCTCTTCCTACATTTTGGGAATAGATGAGAAATCCCGACACTACCAATAAATGTCTCGAATTTTGGACCAGGGAATTGATTTAACTTGGCTTCCTGTGCGTTGGGAGGTGTTTGAGAACTGCTTCAAAAGCCTCAAAAGCTGCTTCAAAAGTCATTACCTGAGACGTCAGATATGTATGACTCATGATCTTGTAATGGTAGTGCGTATGTGTCTTGGAAATTATCCTTTTCTCTCTGGTATTTGATTTGCTGGCAGACTTCTTTGTAGGAGTATTTTAGGTAAGGTTTTTTAATTAGTTAATTAATTAATTAATTCTTGATAGGTATGGAGTTAACTTATCCAGTTTCGACTGTTTGTTACTTTGATTCTCTAAGCTTTTATTTTTTATGGTATTTTCTCTGAATTTTGCTTCCCTGAGTGCTATTCCTCACTTGCTCCCTAACTCTTTTTTTTTAATTTTTTTTATTTTTATTTTTTTTTTCATTTTATTTATTTTTTCAGTGTAACATTATTCATTCTTTTTGCACAACACCCAGTGCTCCATGCAAAACGTGCCCTCCCCATTACCCACCACCTGTTCCCCCAACCTCCCACCCCTGACCCTTCAAAACCCTCAGGTTGCCCCAACCTCCCACCCCTGACCCTTCAAAACCCTCAGGTTGTTTTTCAGAGGATGTACCGTGAGTTTCCACTGTGTTTGAAGGTGAATTGTGATCTGGAATAGAGTAGCTTCATATCTCTTAAAATATTATTTTTACTGTTTTGTGGAACACACACACACACACACACACACACACACACACACACATATTTAAAAGAGTCCCAAAGTTAGGCAGCTCCCTAATATTTTAAGAGATATGAAGCTGCTCTATTCCAGATCACAATTCACCTTCAAACACAGTGGAAACTCGCGGTACATCCTGTTTGGCCGCATTTCCTGCATTGAACGTCCCATTTGATCCACTTTTAGAAACGCAGATTCTGACTAGCCAGCCTGGAACAAGCACCAAATTTTCTGTGCTTGTTAGAATCTCATTGCCTGTCCCTTTTTCTTGCTTTTTCACATGTTTCTTTACTTCCATGAGTTAGTGAAATTGTATGGTAGTTGTCTTGCTGTTACTGATATATATGACACAGCATAAGGCTCTCTCCCTCTGCCACATGTCACAAAGAGCGAGAATGCCTTCTTGCTTCTGGCTCCATAAGAGTCCGCAGTGCATTTGAAGGACAGGGAGATGGTAGAAGTGTCTGGGAGTTCCAGGTTTGTCTTCAGCCTTCAGCACTACCAGAAGATGACCACATCAATGCAAACATGGCATAAATGGACCTGAAGCCTAGAAATCACACTCCACAGCGAAGGAGAGAATAAGTTACATAGACCATGGGAGAAGGTTGTAGATAGGACTTATGGGACAAATGGACAGTTGGTGCTTCAGAGGGCAGGGAGCCATGGCCAAGGACAAAGGACCAGGGGAGAGGAGCACACTTAGAACCCAAAATTTGGAAGTTGACCCCTAGCTGTTGGCGGAGAAAAGGAGAGTGTCTGAATGACACGAATTCCTGCAACCCAATGTTCTTGAGGCCCAGGGATTCCAGATCAGCAAGCATTGCAGACATAGACTCCAGAGAACACTGTGTATCTCCTGGAGAGGGCAACACCAAGGAACCAGGTACAGACAGCTTGGAAACCATGATCAGAGACAATCCCTGTTGACACCGTGGTAAGATTATTTCTTTGTGTACATTCATCATGGGTAGTTTTATTGGAGATGCATCTGTTGGCGCCACAGATACTTGGGCTCTACGACCGCCAGCATCAAGACTGAGAAGTGGCCACAGGCAGGACGTTGAGGACATTATTTGACCAACCTGCAATCACGGATTCCCAAACCTGGAACACTCTTGGGACTGCCTTCTTCAGTCCACTTTGCTTAGTCCCAGGAGAGGAGGAAATCCTGCAGTGGACAAGAAGAAAGGCCTGCCCTCGTCCTCTCACCTGGCCACAGAATTCAGCAAGCCTTAACTTTTGTGGAGTGGTTGAAGGTTACGTTTCACAGGCAAACCAGAACCACGAAGCTTAACCTCACCATAATTCCCCCAGACACCAAACATTCCAAATGGAAGGCAAGGAGAGCCTCTGCAGAGGACCAGCCCACAGGAGAGTGGACAGCCACAACCCTACCCAAGAGGGCATATCACACACACCTGAGACTCTCTCAATTGCCAGCCCTTGGGCACTACTTGAGCTCTTCTTCTTAAAGAAGAAGAGAAGAAGAAGAAGAAGCTCTTCTTCTTAAAGAAATTATCTTCATGGTAGATAACAAAATGAGCGTTTTGAATACAGAGAAGACAGAGACCTTTTGTATGTTCACGTTTTATTCCTGAAACTGGCCTGAAAGCCTTATCCCATGGCTTCACATGGGGATTGGTTTTCTTCAACATGCTCCATGCTTGCTCCTGTGAGCTCCAAACAGATGAGTCTGTCCTAGGTCTAAGCTCCTAGGGTGTCGTGTCTGCCTTTAATATTTGGTCAGCTGGGAAATTTGGGAGGCATTTATGGCACGATTTCTGGAGATGCAAGAAGGACTCGTGTCCTCACTGTTGAAGACTCCAGACATGTCTTATGTATGTTTGCAGGTGTTAACTCTGAGCTTTCCTCGGAGTGCTGGTGGAGCTTTTCTTGGTCAGAAGCATCCTGATAGGGTGGGAGGACCATGAACATGTGTATGGTGTGGAGTTCCAGGTGTGAAGTTGCTTGTACTCCTGATTCTTTCTTGACCTTAATTGGGTAAGATGGAATTGTGTATTCCTGCCATTCTCAGGAGTCCAGAGGAGTGGTGGTGGCATTCACGGCCAAAGACTTGAAATTCGGCCACAGAGAAGGTGACCACAAATCGCTCCACAAACAGTCTTGGAGAAATACCCAGACGGCTCCAGCGGTTTGGATTGATTTTGTTACTCCTGGTTGACCCAGAACTACTCCAGCCAGGTGAAGTGTTGAGGCGTGCTTTGTTGAGGAGTGGTTTCTAGGACCTCAGAGCTTTGTGACATCACTGAAGCTGACTTCACAGAAACAGCAATCCCATTCTCATGACATATGAGTCCTAAGGCTTAAAGTAGAAAGACCTGGGAAGGAGCAAGAAAGAGCCCTGTTAGCCTGATCATGAACTAAGGTGATCTTTTCTGTTTCTTTCCCACTTTCAATTTCTATACAAAGAGAAAAAAAAAAACGATGTTCTGTATACCATTTTTTTAGGACAACCTTTCACCGCAGAGTGCATGGGGTTCCTAATTCCAATGCCATTTCTAAAGATCTCAATCAACATCGAGGCCTCTAGGCTATGATTATGTCTCTGGGATGTTTGATATCCTTGGGTGAGAGGGTCCATTCTTAGCTTATTTTCCCTATGGTTTCTCGGGTGTCATGTCTGCCTTTGCACCTTGGTCAGCTTGGAAGGTGATGGAAGGAAGAAGGGAAGAAAAATCACAATTGCAGGGAAAATTGCAAGGGCATAGATGCTTTGTGCTGTCCGTGTTCTTATCTGCTAGTGTCCGGAAACACCAGTCCTAAGGGATAAAGGCTCTGTGTACCTGACATTACCTTATACACCGTTGCAAAGGCTTCATGGAGAGTGAAACTCTGCATGATCGCTACCCCTAAAGAAAGAGCCCTGGGCAGCACTCCTTGTCATCATTAGTTAATGCTACATGCGATAATCATGGGGAGAGCCATGTTGAGCAACGCTCTTTATTCAGATGAAAATGAACGGCCAACATCGATGGCCTGCCATGGCCACTCTAGCTTTACTGTGGAAGGAGCCGAGATACCCTTTTAAGGGCTGGTGGATAAAGATGATTATGAAGATGATAATAAAGAAGATGATTTCCAAATGAAAATGCAAGCCGACCAAGGGAAATATCCTATGGCTTCACTCCTATGTGGCCCATGAGGCATACCACGGACATGAGTAGTAGTGAGGGAAAACGGAAGGAGAAGAAGTCAAACAGGGAGACGCACCAGGAGAGACTCAGGACTTTGGGCACCAAGCTGAGGGTTACAGGAGGATAAGACCTTCCATGAAGAGGGTACTGGTTAATGGGTATGGAGTTGGTGCGGCATTATATAAAGATCAGCCCTTAGTGGTATATGCAATTAAAGAATCAGGGAACACTATGTCAAAAAACGTAGGATGGATGAAAGGCTGGCTTGCTGAATATAAGAAAAAATAGTGAATATAAAGCAAAACAGGCCGTTTCACATGGAGATGGAGAAAGAAAGTGAAGAAATGAATTCTAGGTTTATTATCTTACTGATTAAAATTGTATGCAATTGGTTTCCTATAAGGTCCTTATCAGAATTGGGTCTTTGGACATTGTAAATTAGAGTCTTTCCTCTACCTACATTTTGGGAATAGATGAGAAAAGCCGACATTACCATTAAATGTCTCGAATTGTGGACCAGGGAATTGATTTGATCCAGGCTTTCTGTGTCTTGGGATATGTTGGAGGACTACTTCAAAAGCCTGAAAAGCTGCCTCAAAAGTCATTACCTGAGACGTCAGATACATATGCCTCATGATCTTGTCATGGTAGTGGTTATGTGTCTTGGAGTTTATCCTTTTCTCTCCGGTATTGGATTTGCTGACATACATATGTGGAGGGGTCTTTCAGGTAAGTTGTTTTATTAATTACTTACTTAATTAATTAATTCTTGATAGTTAAGTAGTTAAATTATCCATTTTGGACGGTTTGTTTCTTTGATTCTCTTAGATTTTTTATTCATGGTGTTTCCTCTTATTTAGCTTCCATGAGTGCTTTCCTCACTTGCTCCCTAACTTCTGTGGGACTCTTTTAAGAGTGTGTGTGTGTGTGTGTGTGTGTGTGTGTGTGCATGTGTGTGTCTTTCACAATTTGCTAATAATGATATTTTAAGAGATATGAAGCTGTACTATTCCAGACCACAATTCAACTTCAAACATGGTGGAAACTCACGTTACATCCCGTTTGGCCTCATTTCCTGCATGGAATGTCCCTTTTGATCCACTTGTAGAAAGGCAGATTCTGACTAGCTTATCTGGAACAAACAACAAATTTGGGTGCCTGGTTAGAATCTAATTTTCTTTCCCTTTTTCTTGCTCTTTCACATGTAATTTTACTTCCATTAGTGAGTGAAATTGTATGGGAGTAATCTTTCTGGGACTGACAGATATGACACAGCCCAGTGCTTTTTCTCATTCCGCCACATGTCACAGGGAGCAAGAATACCTTATTGCTTATGGCTCCATAAGATTCCTCAGTGGATTTGGAGGACAGGTAGATGGTAGCAGTTCCTGGGAGATCCAGTCTTGTCCTCAGCCATCAGCACATCCAGAAGATGACCACATCAATGTAACCATGGCATATATGGACCAGAAGCCTAGAAATCACACTCCACAGCGAAAGAGAGAAGAAGTCACAGAGACCATGGGAGAAGGGTGTAGATAGGTCTTATGTCAGAATTGGATGGTTGGTGCTTCAGAGGGCAGGGAGCCATGGCCAAAGACAAATGCCCAGGGGATAGGAGCACACTTAGAACCCACACTTTGAATGTTGAACCAGAGCTGTTGGTGGAGAAAAGGAGAGTCTCTGAAGGACACAAGTTCTTGCAACACAAGGGTCTTGAGTCCCGGGGATTCCAGATCAGCAAGCTTAGCAGACATAAACTCCAGAGAACACTGTGTATCTCCTGTAGAGGACAACAGCAAGCAACCTGGTACTGACAGCATATAAACCACGATCAGAGACAATTCCTTTTCACACCATGGTAAGATTATTATTTCTTTGTGTGCATTCATGATGGGCAGTGTTGGTCGAGATGCCTCGATGGTCACCAAATTTACATGGGCTTACAATCGCCAGTATCAAGACTGAGATGTGGCCACAGGCAGGACAGTGAGGGCATTAGCTGTCCAACCTGCAATCACGGATTACCAAACCTGGAACACTCTTAGGACTGCCTTCTTCAGGCCACGTTGCTTCGTCCCAGGAGAACAGAAAATCCTGCAGGGCACTAGAAGAAAACCCTGCCACATCCTCTCCCCTGGCCACAGAATTCAGCAGGCCTTAGGTTTGGGGAGTGGGTTGAAAGTCACGTTTCACAGGCACAACATATTAGGCCCCAAAACCTCACACTCTGAATGGAAGGCAAGGAGGGTCTCTGCAGAGGACGAGCCCACAGGAGAGTGGACAGTCACAACGCAACCCCAGGGGTATGTCCAAACACCCGAGACACTCTGAAGTGTCAGGCACTGGGTACCACATCCTAAAGAATTTATCTTCAGGGTAGATAACAATATGCGCATTTCGAATTCAGAGAAGACAGAGACCCTTTTTTAGATTCACTTTGCATTTCTGACACTGGCCTGAAAGCCTTTACAGATGGCTTCACATGGGGATTGGTCCTCTTCCAACATGCTCCATGCTTGCTCCTGAGAGCTCCAAACAGATGAGTCCGTCCTGGGCCTAAGCTTCTAGGGTGTAGGGTCTGCCATTAATGTTTGGTCAGCTCGTGAAATTGGGAGTCATTTATGGCATGATTTCTGGAGATGGCTTTTGGGCCAGTTTCAGGAATACATCGTGAATTTACAAAAGGTCTCTGTCTTCTTAGTATTCGAAAAGCACATTCTGTTATCTACCCTGAAGATAAATCCTTTAGGAAGAAGAACTTATGGAGTGCCCAAGGTCTGGCACTTGAGAGATTCTCACGTGCGTGTGATATGCCCTCTGAGGTTGTGTTGTGGCTGTCCACTCTCCTGTGGGCTCGTCCTCTGCAAAGGCTCTCCTTGCCTTCCATTCAGAGTGTTTGGTGTCTGGGATAATATGTTGAGGTTAAGCTTCGTGAGTGTGTTGGGCCTGTGAAACGTGATCTTAAACCCACTCCAGAAAACTTAAGTGCTGCTGAATTCTGTGGCCACTTGAGAGGATTTGGGCAGGGCTATCTTCTAGTCCCCTGCAGGATTTTCTGTTCTCCTGGGTCTAAGCATCATGGCCTGAAGAAGGCAGTTGCAACAGTGTTGCAGGTTTGGGAATTCGTGATTGCATGTTGGACAGCTAATGTCCTCAGCGTCCTGGCTGTGGCCACATCTCAGTCTTGATACTGGCGGTCATAGAGCCCATGTATCTTTGACGCCCATCAAGACATCTCCACCAACACTGCCTATCATGAATGCACACAGAGAAATAATAATCTTACCACGGTGTGAAAAGGAATTGTCTCTGACCGTGGTTTACAGGCTGTCAGTACCAGGTTGCTTGCTGGTGTCCATCCTATGTTTTTTGACATAGTGTTCCCTAATTCTTTAATTGCATATACCACCAAGTACTCATCCTCATATAATGCCACACAACCTCCATACCCATTAACCAGTTCCCTCTTTATGGCATGTATTATCCTCCTTTATACCTCAGCTAGGTCCCCAAAGTCCTGAGTTTCTCCTGGTCCGTCTCCCTGTCTGACTTCTTCTCCTTCCGTTTTCCCTTACTACTACTCATGTCCATGGAATTACTCATGGGCCACATAGGAGTGATACCATAGGATATTTCCCTTGGTCTGCTTGAATTTTCATTTGGAAATCATCTTCTTTATCATCATCTTCATAATCACCTATATCCACTAGCCCTTAAAGGGTATCGCGGCTCCTTCACAGTTATGCTAGTGCGGACATGGCAGGCCATCGATGTTGGCCGTTCATTTTCATCTGAATAAAGAGCGTTGCTCAACATGGCTCTCCCCATGATTATGGCATGTAGCATTAACTAATGATGAGAAGGAGTGCTGACCAGGGCTCTTTCTTTAGTGGTAGCGATCATGCAGCTTTTCACTCTCCCTGAAGCCTTTGCAACGGTGTTTAAGGTAATGTCAGGTTGACAGAGCCTTCATACCTTAGGACTGTTGTTTCAGGACATTAGCAGATAAGGACACGGACAGCACAGCGCATCCATGCCCTGGCAATTTCCCTGGAATTATGACTTAAATTCCCTTCTTCCTTCCCTTACTTTCCAAGCTGACCAATCACCAAAGATTGGTTACACCCGAGAAACCATAGGGAACAGAAGCTAAGAATAGACCCTCTCAGCCCAAGATATCCAACCTCCCAGAGACCTAATGGTAGTCAAGAGGCCTCGCTGTTGATTGAGATCTCTAGAAATTGCAGTGGAAATAGGAACACCTTGATCTCTCTGGACAAATGTTGGTCTAAAGAATGGTATATAGAACATTGTTTTCTTTTCTCTTTCTATAGAAAGTGGAAGTGGGGAAGAAACTGAAAAGACCACCTGAGTTCATGATCAGGCTAACAGGGCTCTTCCTTTTTCCTCCCCATTTCTTTCTACCTAAAGCCATAGGACTCAAATGTCATGAGACTGGGATTGCTGCTTCAGTGGAATCAGCTTCTGTGACGTCACAAATCTCTGTGGTCCTAGCAATCACTCCTCACCAAAGCACGCCTCATGACTTCACCTGGCTGGAGTAGTTCTTGGTCAGCCAGGAGTATCAAATCACTACAAACCGCTAAGCTGCCTGGGTATTTTCCCAAGAGAGTTTGTGAAGCGATTTGGGTCACCTTCTCCATGGCCGAATTTGTAGTTTTTGGCCGTGACTGTCACCATCACCCCTCTGGACTCCTGAGAATGGCAAGAATCCACAATTCCATCTTACCTATGTAAGGTCAAGAAAGAGTCAGGGTTATAAGCAGCCTCACATGGGGAAGTCCATCCCATACACATAATCATGGTCCGAACACACTATCAGGATTCTTCGGACCAGGAAAAGCACCCCCCCTTCTCTGAGGAAAGCTCAGAGTTAACACTCGCAACCAAATCAAAGACATGTCTGGAGTCTTCCACAGTGAGGACACGAGTTCTTCTTGCATCTCCAGAAATCGTGCCATAAATAGCTCCCAATTTTCGTAGCTGACCAAACATAAAAGGCAGACTCTACACCCTAGATTCTTAGGCCTAGTATGGACTAATCTGTTTGGAACTCACAGAAGCAAGCACGAAGCATGTTGTAAGAGAACCAATCCTCATGGGAAATCATCAGAAAAGTCTTTCGGGCCTGTTTCAGGAAAACAACGTGAATCTACAAATGTCTCCGTCTTCTCTGAATTCGAAATGTACATTCAGTTATCTACCCTGAAGATAATTTCTGTAGGATGAAGAGGTCATGGAGTGCCCAATGGCTGGCATTTGTGAGAGTCACAGGTATGTGTGACTTGCCTTCTAGAGTTGTGTTGTGTCTGTCCCCTCTCCTGGGGGCTCGTTCTCTGCAGTTGTTCTCCTTGCCTTCCATTCAGAGTGTTTGGTGTCTGGGCCAGATATGGTGAGGTTAAGCTTCTTGGGTTATCTGTGCCTGAGAAACGTGACTTTCAACCCACTCTACAAAACTTAAGGCATGCTGAATTCTGTGGCCAGGTGAGATAATGTGAGCAGGGATTTCTTCTAGTCCCCTGCAGGATTTTCTGTTCTCCTGGGACTAAGCAACATGGCCTGAAGAAGGCATTCTAACAGTGTTCCAGATTTGAGAATCCGTGATTGAAGGTTGGGTAACAATGTCCTAACTGTCCTGCCTGTGGCCACTTCTAAGTCTTGATGCTGGCGGTCGCAGAGCCCAAGTATCTTTGGCGCACATCGAGGTATCTTCACCAACACTGCCCATCACGAATGCAGAAAGAAATAATAATCTTACTACTATGTCAACTGGTATTGTCTCTGATCATGGTTTCCAGGCTGCCTGCACCTGAATCATGGCTGGTGTCCTCTCCAGGAGATACACAGTGTTCTGCAGTTCTGGAGTGTATCTGCAAAGCATGCTGATCTGGAATCCCCAGGGCTCAAGACCCTTGGGTAGCAAGAATTCGTGTCCTTCAGACACTCTCCTTTTCTGCGCCAATTGCTATAGTTCAACATTCAAATTGTGGGTTCTAAGTGTGCTCCTTTCCCCTGGGCCTTTGTCTTTGGCCATGGCTCCCTGACTCTGAAGCACCAACAGTCCAATTCTCCCATAAGCCCTGTCTACACCCTTCTCCCATGGTCTCTGTGACTTCTTCTCTCTTTCGCTGTGGAGTGTGATTTCTAGGCTTCAGCTCCATTTAGGCCATGGTTCCATTGTTGTGGTTATCTTCTGATTGTGCTGATGGCTGTAGACAAGCCTTGAGCTCCCAGACACTTCTACCATCTCCCATCCTCCAAATGCACTGCGAACTCTTTTGGAGCCATCAGCAAGAAGGGATCTTGCTCCTTGTGACATGTGGCAGAAAGGGAGAGAGCATTGGGTTGTGTCGTATCTGTCAGTCACAGAAAGAAAACTACCATACGTTTTCACTCACTCATGGAAGTAAAGAAACATGTGATAAAGGAAGAAAAATGGTCAGGCAATTAGCCTATAAGCATGCACACAAAATTTGGTGTTTGTTCCAGGCAGGCTAGTCAGAATCTGCATTTCTAAAGGTGGATCAAAAGGACATTCAATGCAGGAAATGTGGCCGAACCAGATGTAAGGTGAGTTTCCACTGTGTTTAAAGGTGAATTGTAATCTGGAATAGAGCATCTTCATATATATTAAAATATCATTTTATAGTTTTGTGAAACACACACACATAAACACACAGACTTAAAAGAGTCCCACCGAAGTTAGGGA
Organism: Meles meles; assembly: GCF_922984935.1. Taxonomy (NCBI): domain Eukaryota; kingdom Metazoa; phylum Chordata; class Mammalia; order Carnivora; family Mustelidae; genus Meles; species Meles meles. The sequence continues at coordinate 30,787,446 of NC_060088.1, read as the reverse complement.
GCATGTGAGGAATAGCACTCATGAAAGCAAAATTCAGAGAAAATACCATAAAAAACAGAAGCTTAGAGAATCAAAGTAACAAACCTTCCAAACTGGATAAGTTAACTCCTTGGGTATCAAGAATGAATGAATGAATTAGTTAATTAATTAATTAAGCAAACTTACCTAAAAAAAAACCCTCAACACAAATATGCCATCAAATCCAATACCAGAGATAAAGGATAAATTCCAATACACATACGCATTGCCATGACAAGGTGAAGAGTTATACATATCTGACGTCTCAGGTAACGATTTTGAAGCAGCCTTTGAAGCTTTTGAAGCAGTCCGCAAACATCTCCCAAAAGACAGAACGGTTCAAATCAATTCCCTGGTCCACAAATCGAGACACTTAATGGGAATGGCGGCATTTCTCATCTATTCCTAATATGTAGGAAGAGGGAAGACTCAAATTTAGAGTGCCCAAAGACCCAAATCACATAAGGACGTTATAGGAAACCAATTGCATACAATTTTAATCAGTAAGATAATAAAACTAGAATTCATTTCTCTTCACTTTCTTTCTCATCTCCATGTGAAACGGCCTGTTCTGCTTTCTATTCACTATTTTTTCTTATATTCGGCAAGCCAGTCTTTCATCCATCCTACATTTTTGACATAGTGTGCCCTGATTCTTTAATTGCATATACCACCAAGTGCTCATCCTCACGTAGTGCCACACCACATCCATACCCATGAACCAGTTCCCTCTTTATGGAAGGTCTTCTCCTCCTGTAAGCCTCAGCTTGGTCCCCCAAATCGTGAGTCTCTCCTTGTGCGTTTCCCTGTCTGACATCTTCTCCTTCTGTTTTCCCTTACTACTACTCATGTCCATGGTATTCCTCATGGGCCACATATTAGTGAAGCCATAGGATATTTCCCTTGGTCGGCTTGCATTTTCATTTGGAAATCATATTCTTTATCATCATCTTCATAATCATCTTTATCCACTAGCCCTTAAAAGGGTATCTCGGCTCCTTCCACAGTGATGCTAGTGTGGGCATGGCAGGCTATCGATGTTGGCCATCCATTTTCATCTGAATAAAGAGAGTTCCTCAAAATGGGTCTCCCTATGACTATGGCATGTAGCATTAACTAATGATGATGAGGAGTGCTGACCAGGGCTCTTTCTTTAAGTTTATCGATTATGCAGCGTTTCACTCTCCCTGAAGCCTTTGCAACGGTGTTTAAGGTAATGTCAGGTAGACAGAATTTAAGCTTCATGCTGTTCGGGTCCGTGATCAAAGGAATGAGACTGACACAAAGCGAAAATCAAGCAAATTTTATTTCTCGCCATGCATCAGAAACCAAACTTCATCAGAAACCAAACTGCATCCGAAACCAAACTGCATCAGAAACCAAACTGCATTAGATACCAAACTGACCAGTAGGTGCCCAAGTCTTGCTGGGGACCACCGACTCCCAGTCACTGGGGTCCCTCCTGGAGGCACCCTACCTCACCCTCACTGTACCACAGACCCACTCCTGGCATGGCTGCACTGTTGGCTCCTGAGAGGCTGCTCCTGATGGCGGCACTGCCCGAGGCGGCATGGTTGCTTGTGGCGGCGCTGCTGCTGATACTCTGGCTCAGGGTGGCATCGCTCTCGGCAGCGCCGCTGCCGCTACTGCTCTGGGTGAAGCACTGGGCGGTGCCGCTTGAGGTGGTGCTGCTGCCCCTGCTGCTCTTGGAGGTGCATGGTGTGCCACCGTTCTTGTTACAGCTCAAGGCGGCGCCGCTGCTGCTGCTGCTCTGGTGCACGGGGCGGTGCTGCTGGCGGTGGCGCTGCTGCCGCTGGTGCTCTGGGCGGTGCACGGGGCGGCACCGCTCCTGTTACTGCTTGAGGCGGCACCGCTTCCGCTGCTACTCTGGGTGAGGATGACAAGGACAACAACCCGGAGGACACAGACTCTGCTCCTCATGATGCCACTCCAACAAGGCCACTCCCCGGACGAAGCCACACACCAGACGAGGCGGCTTCTGACAATGAAGAGGCCATTCTGGATGAGATCACTCAAAGACTGACCGCATGCCAACGAGGCCGCTCCCTGGAATGACGCCGCTCTGGTGAGGCCACTCTGGACCAGGCCACTCCAGCCCTGGTTGCAGCTTGGAGCGGCGAGGCCGCTGGCAGTGGGGCCACAGCTGGGGCCGGTGAGGCTGCTGGAGTGGGCAAGGCTGGTCGCAGTGGGGCTACAGCTCAGGGCGGTGAGGTACCTGGCGCTGGGGCTACAGCTGGGGACAGCGAGGCCACCAGTGGCAGGGCCGGGGCTTGGGGCAGCGCAGCTCCCAATGACTCCGATGCTATCACTCCTATGACTACCCTAATGGCTCTGAAAGGCTATCTTAATGGTGATTCTAACTGCTATTCTAACTGCCATTCTAATTCCTTCTACTTCTCCAATGGCTATTCTAACTCCTCCTACTTCTCCAACCGCTATTCTAACTCCTCCTACTTCTCCAATGGCTATTCTAAATCCTCCTACTTCTCCCCGCTATTCTACATCCTCCTACTTCTCCAATGGCTAGTCTAACTCCTCCGACTTCTCCCCCAACCCAGCCTCACAGTCTAACCTTTGTAGAGGTGGTTGAGCCCGGCCCATACACAGGTGGCCAATGAGATTTCAACTCACCACAGTTAACATATGCACACCCCACTAATTGGGTACAACTATCTGGCCTGGCCCGCCCCAATATCTGGAGTTTACAGTTCCTCTGGCTAGTCAAGCCCCTACATTCCCCCTTTTTCTTTGGAAATCAGTCAAATCCTTGACTTTTCAGCCAGTTCTATGTTCCCTGTTGTAAGGGGGTTATATTGAGCATGTAAGACTAACATTTTTATCGCTCCAATTTTCTTTGTTACAAATGACATTAGGGTGTTTATAATACAGGGGCCAAAATGTAACAGTAGTGCACAGTCGGCTGACGAGTAAGCCATTCAACGCTTTGTATAACCTTTTCCATTTGTTCTAATTCCATTCATCTAATTTCCCACCTATACTTCACATAAACAGGTAAAATAGGAGCAACAATAAACTCACAGTTTTTTTAGTCTTAGCTTTAGTCCATGGTCAGCAGAGTCTATCGACTGCAGCTTCCATCTCTGGGGGACATCCTCGTCCTCGGCTCGTTTGACGTGACCCGCGTGAATCCAGGCACTGATGCCTTCTACGTTTAGAAGTTGGTCAGGATAACAGTAAATGGTCCCTTCCAGCGAGGATCCCAGTTTCCCCCTTGATAGCAACGTACCCAAACCTAGTCCCCAGGTTGCTAAGGATGTGGTTCCACCTCCATCTCCATCCCAGTGTGGGCAGTCAGGATCCCTGAGTGGGCTTTTTTAAAGACAGACTAATGCCTGCAGTGACTCGAGTACAGACTGATCAGTCATTTCTGCTAGGTCAACCTCTAGTAGTCAAGGACAGAGAGGTGGATCTCCCAAATATTATTTCAAATGGGGTCACCTTGCTTAAATAGGGTGTACATTGTGCCCTGAGGAGGGCGAAAGGAAGGAGATCCACCCATCCACCGCTAGTCTCCAGAATTAGTTTTGTCAAGGTCTTTTTAAGAGCCTGGTTCATTCTCTCTACTTGCCCAGAACTCTGAGGCCGGTAGGCACAATGTAATTTCCAATTAGTGCCCACGGCCTCGGCCAATGCCTGTGAGACTGAATTCACAAATGCAGGGTCATTGTCTGACCCGATTGCAAGAGACAGCCCAAACCTAGGAATTATTTCTTCTAGTAGCTTCTTGGCTACCACTCCTGCTGTCTCATGTTTGCCGGGAAAAGCCTCTATCCAGCCTGAAAATGTATCTACAAAAACTAACATGACAATGTATCTACAAAAACTAGCATGTACTTGTGCCCATATTTTCCAGGTTTCATTTCTGTAAAATCTATTTCCCAATAAATTCCTGGTTCCTTACCTCTTTCTCTTTTCCCTCTTCCCATTTTCATTCTTCCCTCATTAACTGCCTGGCATTGAGCACATCTATCGACTACATCCTGTACCATATGCCCTAATTTAGAAACCTGGAACTGCTTGCCTATAAGCTCCTTGAGTTTGGGTATCCCCAAATGAGTACCCTGATGTATCTGGTCTACTAACTTCTTATCTAGCCTTCGAGGAAGAATTATTTTCTCTGCTTCAGTCTTAGCCCAGTCCCCTTCATAGTTCAATTTCACCCATTTCTGTTAATATTTTAAATCTTCTTCTGAAGAGTTCGTTTTTTCTGGTAGGGCTGGAGCCGGGAGTGTAACCAGTTCTTGCTCTGTTTCTCGGGCTGCTTGCTTTGTGGCTTGATCTGCTAATTGGTTTCATTTTCACATCAGATCACATCAGATTTTGGTGTCCCAGGCAATGTATAATGGCCACCTCAATTAGGTCCCAAATAGCCTGGAGGAGAGCCAATATTTCTCCTCTGTTTTTAATTCCTTTTCCTTCTGCTGTTAATAGGCCCCTTTCTTTATAAATAGCCCCATGTATATGAAGAGTAGCAAAGGCGTACCTGCTGTCCATATAGATGTTGGTGGTTTTACCTTTGGCCATCTGCAGTGCCTTAGTGAGTGCAATCAGCTCCGCTCTTTGTGCCGAAGTTCCATGTGGCAGGGCTGCTGTCCAGAGTCTCTGCCCAGGAGAAACTACCACAGCCCCTGCATACCTCTTTCCATTGACCATGTAGCTACTCTCATCTGTGAACAGAGTCATCTCGGCATCCGGGAGGGCAATGTCTCTGAGATCCAGCCTTATTCCTGCAACTTGAGTTAGGACCTTCCTACAGTCATGTGGATGATCAGCCAGCTCCTCTGGCAACAGCGTGGCTGGATTTAGAACTGCCAGGGGCTGGATGGTCACTCTTGGTTTGTTGAAGAGGAGGTCCTGATACCCCATCACTCAGGCATTTGTCATCCATCGGTCTCGTGGAGTCTGGAGAAGGCCCGTGATGGTGTGTGTGGTGGTCAAAATGAGATTTTTGACTCAACATCAATTTACTTGCATCCTTGACCATGAGGGCCATGGCAGCAATTATGCAGAGGCAAGAGCGGAACCCAGCCACTACTGGATCTAGTTTCTTGCTAAGATAGGCTATTGGCCTTTGCCAAGGCCCCAGAGTCTGAGTCAAAATCCTTTGGCCACCCCTGCTTTTTCAAACCTATACAAGTGCAAGGGCTTGGTAACATCTGGGATGGCCAATGCTGGGGCACTCAGTACAACTGTTGGTAATTCCCAAAATGCTCCTTCAGCCTCAGCTGTCTACTCTATCATAGTGAGACCCCCTTTTGCCAGTTCGTATGGAGGTTGGGCAATCTCCGCAAACTGCAGTATCCACAGCCTACAGTAGCCCACCATCCAAGAAACTTCCTCAGATGTCGGGACGTGATGGGGCTGGGGTATCCGGTGATCACCTGTTTCCTGGACTCAGACAGTGAATGCACAGAGCTGTGCTTTCTTTGCTGACACCCAATAGCCTTTTTCCTGAAGAGTCTGTAAAAGAGCTCTTGTCCCCCACAAACATGACTCATAGTCCTCAGCGGCTACTATCAAGTCATCAACATACTGTAGCAGAGTGACTCCTGGGTTGGAGGTTCTTTACTCATTCAAATCCTCACGTATGGCCTCGTCAAAAAAAAAAAAAAATGTTGGGTGAATTATTGAATCCTTGAGGAAGCCTTGTCCAGGTGAGCTGGCCTTGGAATCCTTCCTGTGGGTCGGACCACTCAAAAGCAAAAAGGGGATGAGATTCCCTTGCTAAAGATATGGAGGAAAATGCATCCTTGAGATCTAAGACAGTATACACAGTTCTTTGGGGGCCCAGGAGGGAGAGTAGGGTATAGGGGTTAGGCACCATTGGGTCGATATCTTCAACCTGTTTGTTAACTTCCCACAAGTCCTCAACGGGTCTGTACTCCCCCAGTCTTGGCCTTTTTGACGGGCAGCAAAGTGTGTTCCATGGAGATTTGTAAGGAACAAGGATCCCTTCTCCTCGGAGGTGGTTAATGTGTTTTCTGATCCCTTCCTTTGCTTCCCGGGGAAGGGGGTGCTTCCGATTGTGAACAGCCATAGCCATCACCTTTAATTGTACCACCACAGGAGGTTGTCCCCTGACCAAGCCAGGGGTCTTCCCTTCTGCCCAGACCTCGGGAAACTTGACCTGTAGGATTTGGAGAAGGCTCCCTGCCTTTGTCTCCTCTGGTTTTGAGACTGGCTCATAAAGGAGGTATTCATCTACTGCTTCCATAAGCACCTGTACAGTGGGTTGTCTCAAGGTTACAGTCATGTCTCCTTCCGAGAACTGAATGCCAGCTCATAACTTGTGGAGGAGATCTCTTCCCATCAAGTAATATCGGGCATTAGGGAGGACCAAAAATCGATGTTTAACTACTCCCGAGGCCAAATTTAAAGTCCTTTCTGTTGTCCATTTATGTCTCTCTGTGCCGTTTGCTCCTTGTACCCAAACATCCTCTCCAGATAGTTTTCCCATAGGTTCAAGTAGTGATGAAAACTGGGCTCCCGTGTCCACCAAAAAAATCAATTGATTTCCCCTCCACTTCAATTTTTACTCTGGGGGCCAGCATTGTCGTCTTCCTTTTGGGGCACTCCCTGCCCCAGTGTCCTTTTTCCTTACAGTAAGCACACTTATCATAACCTAAGTCTTCCCACCTGCCTTCTCTGTCCTTAGGCTTTTCCTTCCATTTACTATCCCCTACCTATCTCATGTAATGCCAAAACCTTAACCAGCTTTTTGTCTGTTTTTCATCCTCCTCTACATCCCTGTTGTTAAAGATCCTTTCTCCTATTCCCAATAACTCAGATTCTTCCCTTCACATCCTTCAATTTCCTGAAGTTTCCTCCTTGTATCTGGAACTGACTGACTGGCAAAATCAAGATTCACTGCCCCTGATTTTTGGGTTCCTCACGGTCTTTCAGGCTATACATTTTATAGGCTTTAATAAGCCTTTCTAGGAAAGCTCCTGGAGACTCATTCTTAACCGTAAGTCACTGTACTTATTCTGGTTTAGTCTGATGGTTTAGTCTGAGTGCATCTTTTACTTCTGGAAAATCAGTTCCAGGATTTCAACATATCAAAGATCTGTATTTGTTCTGTAAGTCTCCCATATGAATTTCCTTTAAGGCGGAATTCATCTTACAAGAGAATTAAAACAATTACAAATGACAAAAAAATATCAGAATAGTTATGGTTAAATATCAAATGATGACCCTTATCAATACATTAAAGCTTTAGGAAAAGTATAGAACCTCTGTAGTTCTTACAGCATTTACCCAAATGTAACCCAAGGTTTATCATTGATGTAGCAGTACTTCCTGAGTAACTTAGCACATCAGGGAAAAGCCTTATGAGTCAAAGAGATCTCATTTACAATTCTAGGTGGGCAAAGAGAAAACCATTCACATTTTAGCCACTTGTGAACTGTTATGACAGCCTTTAAGCACAAAACTTGTTTACTAACAGATTTCAAAAGCACAAACCCAGTTCCAGAAACCAGCACCCTAGCATTTCATCCCATTTGTCATCCAAGCTAAACTTCAAAGCTTCAGGTTGCCAAAGACTCTGAAAGCTACTTTAACAATTACCCATTAAAACCCTGAGACAGACAATTAACCATCAGTTCAGTCATCTCTTTGCTAACAGATTTCATGTTCCATCTGGGGCATTCCACTTCAGATGCCATGTTTCCCACCAGCAAGGGGGAGGGGCTAGGCAGTCCACTTCGGACCAGAAAAGGCAAGGAATTCCCCAAAACAAAGGGAGTTTCGGCAGCTGCTTGGGAATATTCCTTAAAGTCTCTGTCCTGAGTTAGACTAACCCCAGTTGGCTCTAATGATAGCCCTTAACACGCGAAATGAGTGAGGGAGAAGCCCCACATCTATTATGAGGAACAGAGGGATGAAAGTCAGAATCCCCATACTCTTTGCTTGCCCCATTCCTTCAAACATAACAAACAACACAGCAGACAACAAAAAGACAAGACAAAGACAACCACAGTCCCAGCGGTCCTGCGAGCAGTGGGGATTTCCTAGGGGGACTCAAACCCCATGACCGCCTAGAGGGACTCGCACCTCAAATGACCACCTTGGGTGACTCGAACCCCCGATGACCACGTTGGAGCACTCGAACCCCTGATGACCGCCTAGGGGGACTCAAACCCCCTAACCATCCAAGGGGACTCAAACCACCTGACCATGTAGGGGTTCTTGAACCCTCTGACCACCCAGGGGTACTCAAACCCCCTGTCAATCTACCAGCAGAGGGATGGGGCATCCCCGCATCCACCCCAGCCCTGGGGAGCATGGCTGCATCCAGCTTCTCTCCGGTGGGCGATACCCTAGAGCTCCAACCAGACAGACAGTTAAAATCCTAAAACCTCCGGAGGCTTTTCCCATAAGTTCCGATGCTGGCTCACTTCTCGTTCTTTGATCCCAGGTGAGCCCCAGTGTTAGGGTCCATGATCAAAGGAACAAGATTGACACAAAGCGAAAATCAAGCGAAGTTTTATTTCATGCCATTCATCAGAAACCGAACTGCATCAGAAACCAAACTGCATTAGAAACCAAACTGCATTAGAAACTAAACTGACCGGTAGGTGCCCGAGTCTTACAGGGGACCACCGCCTACCCAGTCACTGGGGTCCCTCCAGGAGGCTCCCTGCCTCACCCTCAGCATACCACAGACCCACTCCCAGCGTGTCTGCACCGTTGGCTCCTGAGAGGCTGCTCCTGATGGCAGCACTGCCCGAGGCGGCGTGGCTGCTTGGGGCGGCGATGTTGCTGATACTCTGGTTCAGGGTGGTGTGGCTCGTAGCAGCGCCACTGCCGCTGCTACTCTGGGTGGTGCATGGTGCGGCACTGCTTGCGATGGTGCCTCTGCCATGGCTGCTCTGGGTGGTGCTGCTCACGGTGGCGCCGCTGCCACGGCTGCACTGGGCGGTGCATGGGGCGGTGCCACTCATGTTACAGCTCGAGGTGGTGCGGCTGCCACTGCTGCTCTGGTGCACGGGGCGGTGCTGCTGGTGGTGGCGCTGCTGCCGCTGCTGCTCTGGGCGGTGCATGGGGTGGTGCCACTGGAGGTGGTGCTGCTGCAGCTGCTGCTCTGGGCGGTGCACGGGGAGGCACCACTCATTTTACAGCTCAAGGCAGCGCTGCTTCCACTGCTGCTCTGGGCGAGGATGACAAGGACAACAACCCTGACGACACAGACTCTGCTACCCATGATGCCACTTCAACAAGGCCACTCCCTGGACGAGGCCACACACCTGACGAGGCCACTTCCGATGATGAACAGGCCGCTCTGGACGAGGCCACTCAAGGACGGGGCAGCATGCCAATGAGGCCACCTCCTGGAATGACGCTGCTCTGGCGAGGCCGCTCCGGACCAGGCCACTCCAACCGTGATCACAGCTTAGAGGAGCGAGGCCGCTGGCAGCGGGGCTGCAGATGGGGGCAGCGAGCCTGCTGGAGGTGGTGAGGCTGGTTGCGGTGGGGTTACAGCTCATGGTGGTGAGGTCCCTGGCGGCGGGGCTGCAGCTGGAGGTGGCAAGGCCACTGGCAGCGGGGCTGCGGCTGGGGGTGGCGCTGCTCCCAATGACCCTGATGCTATCACTCCTGTGACTACCCTAATGGCTCCCAAAGCTACTCTAATGGCTATTCCATCTGCTATTCTAACTGCCATTTTAACTCCTCCTACTCCAATAGCTATTCTAACTCCTTACTTCTGAAATTGCTATTCTAACTCCTCCTGCTTCTCCAACCGCTATTCTAACTCCTCCTACTTCTCCAATGGCTATTCAAATACCTCCTAAACTCCCCCCACCCAGCATCACAGACTAACGTTTGTAGAGGTGGTTGAGTCCGACCTACACACAGGTGGCCAATGAGATTTCAACTCACCACATTTAATATATGTGCACCCCACTAATTGGATACGGCTATCTGGCCTTGCCTGCCCCTATATCCAGGCTTTAGAGTACCTCTGGCTAATCAAGCCCCTACAAGGAGTACAAGCAGCCTCACATGGGGAATTCCAGGCCATAAACATGTTCATGGTCCTCACACCCTATCAGGATGCTTCTGACCAGGAAAAGCACCGCCCGCCTGCCAAGGAAAGCTATGAGTTAACACCTGCAACCATACAAAGACATGTCTGGTGTCTTCAACAATGAGGACACGAGTTCTGCTTACATCTCCAGAAATCATGCCATAAATGCCTCCCAATTTTCCCAGCTGACCAAAGATTAAAGGCAGGCACTACACCCTAGAAGCTTAGGCCCAGGATGGACTCATCTGTTTGGAACTCACAGGAGCAAGCACGGAGCATGTTGGAAGAGACCCAATCCCCATGGCAAGCCATTGGAAAAGGCTTTCAGGCCAGTTTCAGAAATACAACGTGAATCTACAAAACGTCCCTCTCTTCTCTGTATTCCAAACGCATATTCTGTTATCTACCATGAAGATAATTTCTTTAGGAAGAAAAGCTCATGGAGTGCCCAAGGGCTGGCACTTGAGAGAGTCTCAGGTGTGTGTGACATGCCCTGTGGTGTTGTGTTGTGGCTGTCCTTTCTCCTGTGGTGTCGTCCTCTTCAGAGGCTCTCCTTGCCTTCCATTCAGAGTGTTTGGTGTCTGGACAATATATGGTGAGGTTAAGCTTCGTGGGTCTGGAGTGCCTGTGAAACGTGACTTTAAACCCACTCCACAAAACTTAAGGTCTGCTGAATTCTGTGGCCAGGAGAGAGGATGTGGGCAGGGCATTCTTCTAGTCCCCTGAAGGATTTTCTCTTCTCCTGGGACTAAGCAACATGGCCTGAAGAAGGCAGTCCGAACAGTGTTCCAGGTTTAGGAATCTGTGATTGCAGGTTGGGCAGCTAATGTCGTCACAGTCCTGCCTGTGGCCACTTCTCAATCTTGATGCTGGCGGTCGAAGAGCCCAAGTATCTTTGGCGCCCATCGAGGCATCTCCACCACACTGCCCATCAAGAATGCACACAAAGAAATAATAATCTTACTAAGGTGTCAACACGTATTGTCTCTGATCATGGTTTCCAGGCTGTCTGCACCGGTTTGCTTGCTGTTGTGCTCTCCAGGAGATACACAGAGTTCTGCAGTTCTGGAGTCTATGTCTGGAAAGAATGCTGATCTGGAATCCCCGGGCCTCAAGACCCTTGGGTTGCAAGAATTCGTGTCCTTCAGACACTCTCCTTTTCTCCGCCAACAGCTATGTGTCAACATTCACATTGTGGGTTCTAAGTGTGCTCCTCTCCCCTGGGCCTTTGTCTTTGGCCATGGCTCCCTGCCCTCTGAAGCACCAAACGTCCAATTCTCAAATAAGCTCTGTCTACGCCCTTCTCCCATGGTCTCTGTGACTTCTTATCTCTTTTGCTGTGGAGTGTGATTTTTAAGGTTCAGGTCCATTTATGCCACGTTTACATTGATGTGGTCCACTTCTGGTTATGCTGATGCCTAAGACATGCCTGGAGTTCCCAGACACTTCTATCATCTCCCTGTCCTCCAAATGCACTGCGGACTCCTGTGGAGCCATAAGCAAGAAGGCATTCATGCTCCTTGTGACATGTGGCAGAATGGAAGAGAGCATTGGGCTGTGTCTTTTCTGTCAGTCCCAGAAAGACAACTCCCATAAGATTTCACTCACTCATGGACGTAAAGAAACCTGTGAAAAAGCAAGAAAAAGGGACAGGCAATTAGCCTCTAACCAGGCACACAAAATTTGGTGTTTGTTCCAGGCAATCTAGTCAGAATCTGCGTTGCTAAAATTGGATCAATTGGGACATTCAATGCAGGAAATGTGGCCAAACGGGAAGTAAGGTGAGTTTCCACTGTGTTTGAAGGTGAATTGTGATCTGGAATAGAGCAGCTTCATATCTCTTAAAATATATTTTTTAGCGTTTTGTGAAACACACAAAACACACACACACAGACAGACACACAGACAAAGCCCTTAAAAGAGTCCCACTGCAGTTAGGGAGCAAGTGACGATTATCAATCATGGGAGCAAAATTCAGAGAAAATAACTTAAAAAACAAAATCATAGAAAATCAAAGTAACAAACCGTCCAAACTTGATGAGGTAACTCCTTACCTATCAAGACTTAATTAATTGATTAATGAATTAATTAATTAAAAGACCTTACATAAAAGACCCTTACACAGAACTATGCCAGCAAATCCAATACAGGAGAGAAAAGGGTAAATTCCAAGACACAAACGCACTACCATGACAGATCATAAGTCATACATATCTGATGTCTGAGGTCATGACGAAAGCTTTTGAAGCAGTCCTCAACCATCTCCCAACACACTGAACGTAGTGTTCCCTGATTCTTTAATTGCATACACCACCATGTGTTCATCCTCATATAAAGCCACACCATCTCCAAACCCATTATCCAGTTCCCTCTTTATGGCATGGCTTATCCTCCTGTAACCCTCAGCTTGGTCCCCAAAGTCCTGAGTCTCTCCTGGTGTGTCTCCCTGTCTGACTTCTTCTCCTTCCGTTTTCCCTTCCTACTACTCATGTCCATGGTATTCCTCATGGGCCACATATTAGTTAACACTTAGGATATTTCCCTTGGTCTGCTTGCATTTTCATTTGGAATTCATCTTCTTCATCATCATCTTCATAATCATCTTTATCCTTTAGCCCTTAAAAGGGTATCAGGGCTCCTAACACAGTGATGCTAGAGTGGGCATGGCAGGCCATCGATGTTCACCATTCATTTTCATCCGAATAAAGAGAGTTGTTCAACAGGGCTCTCCCAATGAATATGGCATGTAGCATTAACTAAGGATGACAAGGAGTGCTGACCAGGGCTCTTTCTTTAGGGGTAGCTATCATGCAGATTTTCACTCTCCAAGAAGCTTTTGTAACCGTGTTTAAGGTAATGTCAGGTCGACAAAGCTTTCATCCCTTGGGCCTGGCGTTTCAGGACACTAGCAGATAAGGACACGGACAGCACAACGCATCGCTGCACTGGCAATTTTCCTGGAATTGTGACTTTCCATCCCTTCTTACTTCCCTCACTTTCAAAACTGACCAAGCACCAAAGGCAGACCTTACAACCGAGACATCATAGGGAACAGAAGCTAAGAATGTACTGTCTCACCCAAGGATATCCAACCTCCCAGAGACCTAATGGGAGCCAAGAGGCCTCAATGTTGATTGAGATATTTAGAAGTTGCAATGGAAATAGGAACACCTTGCTCTCTCTGGGGAAATATTGGTTAAAGAATGGTAGACAGAACATTGTTTTCTTTTCTCTTTGTATAGAAAAGGGAAGTGAGAAAGAAACAGAAAAGGCCACCTGAGTTCATGATCAGGCTGACAGGGCTCTTTCTTGTTCCTTCCCAGTTCTTTCTATTTAAAGCCATAGGACTCCGATGTCATGAGAATGGGATAGCTGCTTCAGTGAAGTCAGCTTCTGTGACGTCACAAAGCTCTGAGGTCCTAGCAACCACTCCTCACCAAACCGCGCCTCATCACTTCACCTGGCTGGAGTCGTTCTGGGTCAGCCAGGAGTATCAAAATGACTCCAAACTGCTGGAGCTGCCTGGGTATTTCCCCAAGAGAGTCTGTGAAGCCATTTGGGGTCACCTTCCCCATGGCCGAATTTGTAGTCTTTGGCCGTGACTGTCAACACCACTCCGCTGGAATCCTGAGAAGGGCAAGAATCCACAATTCCATCTTACTGACGTAAGGTCAAGAAAGAGTCAGGAGTACAAGCAGTCTCACACGGGGAACTAGACCCATAAACATGTTCATGGTCCTCACACCCTATCAGGATGCTCCTGACCAGGAAAAGCGCCCACTGCTCTCCCAGGAAAGCTCTGAGTTAACACCCGCAACTATAGCACAGACATGTCTGGAGTCTTCCACAGTGAGGACACGAGTTCTTGCATCTCCAGAAATTGTGCCATAAATGCCTCCCCATTTTCCCAGCTGACCAAACATTAAAGGCAGACACTACACCCTAGAAGCTTAGGCCCAGGATGGACTCATCTGTTTGGAACTCACAGAAGCAAGCACGGAGAATGTTGGAAGAGGACCAATCCCCATGGAAGCCATCGGAAAAGGCTTTTGGCCAGTTTCAGTAATACAGGTCTCTGTCTTCTCTGTATTCGAAACACGCATTATGTTATCTACCCTGAAGATAATTTCTTTATGATGAAGAGCTTTATGATGATGATGAGACTTGAGAGAATCTCAGGTGTGTGTGACATGCCCTCTGGGGTTGTGTTGTGGCTGTCCACTCTCCTGTGGGCTCTTCCACTGCAGAATCTCTCCTTCCCTTCCAGTCACAGTGTTTGGTGTCTGGACCAAATATGGTGTGCCTGTGAAACGTGACTTTCAACCCACTCCACAAAACTTAAGGCCTGCTGAAATCTGTGACCAGGTGGGAGGATGTGGGCAGGGTTTTCCTCTAGTCCCCTGCTGCATTGTCTGTTCTCCTGGGACTAAGCAACGTGGCCTGAAGAAGGCATTACCAACAGTGTTCTAGGTTTAGGAATCCATGATGGCAGGTTGGGCAGATAAGGTGCTCACCGTCCTGCCTGTGGCCACATCCCAGTCTTGATGCTGGCGGTTATAGAGCCCAAGTATCTTTGATGCCCATCGAGGCATCTCCACCAACACTGCCCATCAAGAATGCACACAAAGAAATAATAATCTTACCACGGTGTCAACAGGTATTGTCTCTGATCATGGTTTCCAGGCTGTCTGCACCTGTTTTCTTGCTGGTGTCCTCTCCAGGAGATACACAGTTTTCTGCAGTTCTGGAGTCTATGTCTGCAAAGCATGCTGGTCTGGAATCCCCGGGCCTCAACACCCTTGGGATGCAAAAATTCGTGTCCTTCACACATTCCCCGTTTCTCCACCAACAGCTATGTGTCAACACTCAAATTGTGGGTTCTAAGTGTGCTCCTCTTCCATGGGCCTTTGTCTTTGGCCATGGCTCCCTGCCCTCTGAAGCACCAACCGTCCAATTCTCCCATAAGCCCTGTCTACACCCTTCTCCCCTGGTCTCTGTGACTTCTTCTCTCTTTCACTGTGGAGTGTGATTTCTAGGCTTCAGGTCCATTTATGCCATGTTTACATTGATGTGATCATCCTCTGGGTGTGCTGATGGCTGAAGACAAGCCTGAGAATGCAGACACTTCTATCATCTCCCTGTCTTCCAAATGTACTGCTGACTCTTATGGAGCAATAAGCAAGAAGTCATTCTTGTTCCTTGTGACATGTGGCAGAAAGGGAGAGAGCATTGGGGTGTGTCATATCTGTCAGTCCCAGAAAGACAACTACTATATGATTTCACTCACTCATGGAAATAAAGAAACATGTGAAAAAGCAAGGAAAAGGGACAGGCAATTTGATTCTAACCAGGCACACAAAATTTGGTGTTTGTTCCAGGCAGGCTAGTCAGAATCTGAGTATCTAAAGGTAATCAATTAGGACATTCCATGCAGGAAATGTGGCCAAACGGGATAGAACGTGAGTTTCCACTTTGTTTGAAGGTGAATTGTGATCTGAAATAGAGCAGCTTCATATCTCTTAAAATATCATTTTTAGCGTTTTGTGAAACACAACACACACATGCATTCTTAAAAGAGTCACACAGAAGTTAGGGAGCAAGTGAGAAATAGCACTCAGGGAAGCAAAATTCAGAGAACATACCATTAAAAAAAAAAAAGCTTAGAAGATGAAAGCAAAAAACCGTCCAAACTGGAAAAGTTAACTCCTCAGCTAACACGAATTATTAATTAATTAATTAATTAAACAACCTTACCTAAACGACCCCCACACAGAACACTGCCAGCAAATCCAAAACCGGAGAGAAAAGGACAAATTCCAAGACACATACGCACTACCGTGACAAGATCATGAGTCATACATATCTGACGTCTCAGGTAATGACTTTTGTAGCAGCTTTTGAGGCTTTTGAAGCAGTCCTCAAATATCTCCCACCTCACAGAAAGCCAGGTAAAAATCATTTCCCTGGTCCACATTTCGAGACATTTAATGGTAATGTCGGCTTTTCTCATCTATTCCCAAAATGTAGGAAAAGGGAAGACTCGAATTTACAATGTCCAAAGACCCAATTCACATAAGGACCTTAAAGGAAACCAATGGCATACAATTTAATCAGTAAGATAATAAAACTATAATTCGTTTCTCTTCTCTTTATTTCTTCATCTCCGCATGAAAAGACCTGTTTTGCTTTCTATTCAGTATATTTTCTAATTATCGGTGAGCCAGAGTTTCATCCATCCATCGTTTTTGGACAGAGTGTTCCCTGATTCTTTAATTGCATATACCACCATGTGCTCCTCCTCATATAATGCCACAAAACCTCCATACTCATTAACCAGTTCCCTCCTTAGGGCATGTCTTTTCCTCCTGTAACCCTCAGCTTGGTCCCCAAAGTCTTGAGTCTCTCCTGGTGTGTCTCCCTGTCTGACTTCTTCTCCTTCCGTTTTCCCTTCCTACTACTCATGTCCATGGTATTCCTCATGGGCCACATATTAGTTAACACTTAGGATATTTCCCTTGGTCTGCTTGCATTTTCATTTCGAATTCATCTTCTTTATCATCATCATTTTCTTTTTTCTTTGTACAGAAAGGGGAAGTGGGAAAGAAACAGAAAAGACCACCTGAGTTCATAATCAGGCTAACAGGGCTCTTTCTTTTTCCTTCCCAAGTCATTCTACTTAAAGCCATAGGACTCATATATCATGAGAATGGGTTTGCTGCTTCAGTGAAGTCAGCTCTGTGACGTCACAAATCTCTAAGTTCCTAGAAACCACTCCTCACCAAACCATGCCTCATCACTTCACCTGGCTGGAGTAGTTCTGGGTCAGCCAGGAGTATCAAAATCATTCCAAACCGCTGGAGCCGCCTGGGGATTTCCTCAAACAGTTTGTGAAGTGATTTGGGGTAACCTTCTCCATTGCCGAATTGGTAATATTTGACTCTGACTGTCACCACCAGCCCTCTGGACTCCTGAGAAGGGCAAGAATACACAGTTCCATCTTACACACGTAAGGTCAAGAAATAGTTAGGAGTACAAGGAGCCTCACACGGGGAACTCCAAACCAAAAACATGTTCATGGTCCTCATACCATATCAGGATGCTTCTGACCAGGAAAAGTGCCCCCCGTCCTCCCAGGAAAGCTAAGAGGTAACACCCAGAACCATATAAATACATATCTCGAATCTTCAATAATGAGGACACGAGTTCTTGTGCATCTCCAGAAATCGTGCCATAAATGCCTCCCCATTTTCCCAACTGACCAAATATTAAAGGTAGACCATACACCCTGGAAGTTTAGGCCCAGAATGGTCTCATCTGTTTGGAGCTCACTGGGGCAAGCACGGAGCATGATGGAAGAGAACCAATCCCCATGTGAAGCCATGGGAAAAGGCTTTTGGGCCAGTTTCAGAAATACAACTTGAATCTGCAAAAGGTCTCTTCTTCTCTGTATTCAAAACGCGCATTCTCTTATCTACCCTGAAGCTAATTTCTTTAGGAGGAAGAGATCATGGAGTGCGCAAGATCTGGCACTTGAGAGAGTCTCAGGTGTGTGTGACATGCCCTCTGGGATTGTGTTGTGGCTTTCCACTCTCCTGTGGGCTCGTCCTCTGCAGAGGCTCTCCTTGCCTTCCATTCACAGTGTGTGGTGTCTGTGCCAAATATGGTGAGGTTAAGCTTCGTGAGTCTGGTGTGCCTGGAAACGTGACTTTCAACACACTCCAAAAAAAATTAAGGCCTCCTGAATTCTGTGGCTAGGTGAGCCTATGTGGGCAGGACATACTTCTTGTCCCCCGCAGAATTTTCTGTTCTCCCGGGACGAAGCAACGTGGCCTGAAGAAGGCCGTCCCAAAAGTGTTCCATGTTTGGGAATCCGTGATTGCTGGTTGGGCAGCCAATGTCCTCACCTTCCTGCCTGTGGCCACTTCTCAGTCTTGATGCTGGTGGTCGTAGAGCCCAACTCTCTGTGGCCACATCGAGGCATCTTCACCAACATTGCCCATCAGGAATGCACAGAAAGAAATAAGAATCGTACCATGGTGTCAACAGGTATTGTCTCTGATCATGATTTCCAGGCTGTCTGCACCTGGTGGCTTGCTGGTGTCCTCTCCAGGAGATACAGAATGTTATCTGGAGTCTGTGTCTGCAAAGCATGGTGATATGGAATCGCCAGGCCTCAAGAACCTTGGGTTGCAAGAACTCGTGTCCTTCAGACACTCTCCGTGTCTCCGCCAACATCTATGTGTCAGCATTCAAATTGTGGGTTCTAAGTGTGCTCCTCTCCAATGGGCCTTTGTCTTTGCCCAGGGCTCTCTGCCCTCTAAAGCATAACCTTCCACTCTCCCATAAGCCCTGTTTACACCCTTCTCCAATGGTCTCTGTCACTTCTTCTCTCTTTCGCTGTGGAGTGTGATTTCTAGGCTTCAGGTCCACTTATGCCATGTTTCCATTGATGTGGCCATCTTCTGTTTGTGCTGATGGCTGAAGACAAGCCTGGAGTTCCTAGAAAATTCTGCCTCTCCCTTTCCTCCGAATGCACTGCGGACCCTTATGGAGCCATAAGTAAGAAGGCATTCTTGCTCCTTCTGACAATGGTCGAAATGAGAGAGCATTGGGCTGTGTCATAGTGTTAGTCAGAGAAAGACAACTACCATACAGATTTCACTCACTCATGGAAGTAAAGAAACATGGGAAAAAGCAAGAAAAAGGGACAGGCAATGAGACTCTAACCAGGCACACAAAATTTGGTGTTTGTTGCAGGCAGCCTAGTCAGAATCTGCCTTTCTACAAGTGGATCAAATGGGACATTCAATGCCGGAAATGTGGCTGAACGGGATGTAACGTGAGTTTCCACTGTGTTTGTAGGTGAATTGTGGTCTGGAATAGAGCAGCTTCTTATCTCTTAAAATATCATTTTACCATTTGGTACAACACATACACACACTCACACACACACACACACACACACACACACACACACACACACACACACACTCTTAAAAGGGTACCACAGAATTTAAGGAGCTTGTGAGGAATAGCACTCATGGAAGCAAAATAAAGAGAAAATACCATAAAAAAACAAACAAACAAAGTTTAGAGAATCAAAGTAACAAACCATCCAAACTGGATAAGTTAACTCCTTACCTATCAAGAATTAATTAATTAATAAACAACCTTACTTAAAAGAACCCTACACAGAAGTCTGCCAGCAAATCCAATACCGGAGAGAAAAGGATAAATTCCAATAAACATACGCACTACCATGACAAGATCATGAGTCATACATCTCAGACGTCTCATATAAAGACCTTTGACGCAGCTTCTGAGGCTTTTGAAGCAATCCTCAAACATCTCCCAACACACAGAAAGACAGGTTCAAGTCAATTCCCTGGTCAACAATTCGAGAGAGTTCATGTTAATGTCATCTTTTCTCATCTATTCCCAAAATGTAGGGAGAGGGAAGAATAATTTACAATGTCCAAAGACCCAATTCATTTAAGGACCTTATAGGAAACCAATTGCATACAATTCTAATCAGTAAGATAATAATACTAGAATTCATTTCTCTTCTCTTTCTTTCTTGATCTCCACGTGTAACGACCTGTTTTGCTTTCTATTCACTATATTTTCTTATATTCAGCAAGCCAGCCTTTCATCCATCCTACGGTTTTGACATAGTGTTCCCTGATGCTTTAATTGCATATACCACCAAGTGCTCATCCTCATATAAAGCCACACCACCTCCAAACCCATTATCCAGTTCCCTCTTTATGGCATGACTTATCCTCCTGTAACCCTCAGCTTGGTCCCCAAAGGCCTGAGTGTCTCCTGGTGCACTCCCTGTCTGACTTCTTCTCCTTCCATTTTCCCTTCCTACTATTCATGTCCATGGTATTCCTCATGGGCCACATAGGTGTGAATCCATAGGATATTTCCATTGGACTGCTTGCATTATCATTTGGAAATCATCTTCTTTATTATCATCTTCATAATCATCTTTATCCACTAGCCCTTAAAAGGGTATCTCGGCTCCTTCCACAGTGATGTTAGTGGGGGCATGGCAGGCCATCGATGTTGGACATTCATTTTCATCTGAATAAAAAGAGTTGCTCAACATGGCTCTCCCCAGGTCTATGGCATGTAGCATTAACTAATGATGACATGGAGTGCTGACCAGGGTTCTTTCTTTAAGGGTAACAATCATGCAGAGTTTCACTCTCCATGAAGCCTTTGCAACACTGTTTATGGTAATGTCAGATAGACAGATTCTTCATCTCTTAGGACTGGTGTTTCAGGACACTAGCACATAAGGACATGGACAGCACAGCACATCCCTGCCCTGGCAATTTTCCTGGAATTGTGACTTTCCTTTCCCTATTTCCTTCCCTGACCTTCCAAGCTGACCAAAAACCAAAGCCAGACCTAATACCCGAGAAACCATAGGGTCCAGAGGCTAAGAATGGACCCTCTCACACAAAGATATCCAACTTCCCAGAGACTTATGGTAGCCAAGAGGCCTAGCTGTTGAGACCTCTAGAAATTGCAGTGGAAATACGGGAGAGCCATGTTGAGCAACTCTCTTTCTTCAGATAAAAATGAACTTGTCATGGTAGTGCGTACGTGTCTTGAAATTTATCCTTTACTATCCGGTATTGGATTTGCTGGCATACTAGTGTTTACGGGTCTTTTAGGTATGGTTGATTACTTAATTAATTAGGTTATTAATTAATTAATTAATTCTTGATAGGTAAGTACTTAACTTATCCAGATTGGATGGTTTGTTACTTTGATTATCTAAACTCTTGTTTTTTATGGCATTTTCTTTGAACTTTCCTTCCATGAGTGCTGTTCTTCACTTACTCCCTAACTTCTGTGGGACTCTTAGTGTGTGTGTGTGTGTCTGTGTGTTTCACAAAACTCTTAAAATGATATTTTAAGACATATTAACCTGCTCTATTCCATATCACAGTTCACCTTCAAACACAGTGGAAACTCACGTTACACCCCATTCGGCCACAATTCCTGCATGGAATTTCCCAATTGATCCACTTTTAGAAATTCAGATTCTGACTAGCCTGCGTGGAACAAACAGCAAATTTTGTATGCCTGGTTAGAGTCGAATTTCCTGTCCCTTTTTATTGCTTTTTCACATGTTTCTTTATTTCCATGAGTGAGTGAAATTGTATATTATTTGTCTTCTTTGACTGACGGATAAGACACAGCCCAAGGCTTTCTCCCTTTCTATCACATGTCACAAGGACCAAGAATGCCTTCTTACTTATGGCTCCATAAGAGTCCGCAGTGCATTTGGAAGACAGGGAGATGGTCAAGGGTCTGGGAGTTCCAGGCTTGTCTTCAGCCATCAGCACAACCAGAAGATGACCACTTCCATGTAAACATGGCATAAATGGACCTGAAGCCTAGAAACCACACTCCACAGCATAAGTGAGAAGAAGTCACAGAGTCCAGGGGTGAAGGGTGTAGACAGGGCTTATGGGAGAGTTGGAAGGTTGGTGCTTCATAGGGAAGGGAGCCATGACCAAATCCAAAGGCCCAGGGGAGAGGAGCACACTTAGAACCCACAATTTGAATGTTGACCCAGAGCTGTTGGCGGAGAAAAGGAGAGTGTCTGAAGGACACACGTTCTTGCAACACAAGGTTCTTGAGGCCCAGGGATTTCAGATCAGCATACATTGTAGACATAGACTCCAGAGAACACTGTGTATCTCCTGGAGAGGACACCGGCAAGAAAACAGGTGCACATAGCCTGGAAACCATGATCAGAGACAATACCTGTTGACACCATGGTAAGATTATTCATTCTTTGTGTACATTCTTGATGGGCAGTGTTGGTGGAGATGACTCGATGGGCGCCAACGATACTTGGGCTCTACGACTGCCAGCATCCAGACTGAGAAGTGGCCACAGGCAGGTCGGTGAGGACATTAGCTGCCCAACCTGCAATCAGGGATTCCCAAACCTGGAACAGTGTTGGGACTGCCTTCTCCAGGCCTCGTTGCTTACTCCAGGAGAACAAAAAATCCTGCAGGGTTCTAGAAGAAAGCCCTGCCCACATCCTCTCACCTGGCCACAGAATTCAGCAGGCCTTAAGTTTTGTGGAGTGGGTTGAAAGTCACGTTTCCCAGGCACACCACACCCACGAAGCTTAATATCACTATATTTGGCCCAGACACGACACACTCTGAATGGGAGACAAGGAGATCCTCTTCAGAGGACGAGTCCACAGGAGAGTGGACAGCCACAACACAACACCAGAGGGCATGTCACACACACCTGAGACTCTCTCAAGTGCCAGCCATTGGGAACTACATGAGCTCTTCTTCTGAAAGAAATTATCTTCAGGGTAGATAACAGAATGCACGTTTCAAATACAGAGAAGAGATACTTGTTGTAGATTTACGTTGTCTTCCTGAAACTGGTCCAAAAACCTTTTCCGATGGCTTCACATGGGGATTGGTTCTCTTCCAACATGCTCCGTGCTTGCTCCTGGGAGTTCCAAACAGATGAGTCCATCCTGGGCCTATGCTAATAGGGTGTACGGTCTGCATTTTATGTTTTTTCAGCTGGGAAAATTGGTACTCATTTATGGCACGATTTCTGGAGATGCAAGAAGAACTCGTGTCCTCAGTGTTGAAGACTCCAGACATGTCTTTGGTATATTTGCGAGTGTTAACTCTGAGCTTTCCTCGGAGGGCGGGTTGCGCATTTCCTGGTAAGAAGCATCGTGATAGGGTGTGAGAGACATGAGCATGTGTATGGTGTGGTGCTCCCCTTGTGAGGAAGCTTGTACTCCTTACACTTTCTTGACCTTAAGTAGGTAAGATGGAATTGTGGATACTTTCCCTTCTCTGGAGTTCAGCAGGGTTGTGGTGACATTCCCTTCCAAAGACTAGAATTTCGGCCATGGAGATGGTGACCCTAAAAGGCTTCACAAACTGTCTTGGGGAAATACTCAGGCGGCTACATCGGTTTGGAGTGATTTTGATACTCCTGGCTGACTCCGAACAATTCCAGCCAGGTGAAGTGATGAGGCGTGGTTTGGTGAGGAGTGGATGCTAGGACCTCAGAGCTTTGTCATATCACAGAAGCTGACTGCACTAAAGCAGCAATCACATTCTCATGACATATGAGTCCTATGGATTTAAGTAGAAAGAACTGGGAAGGAACAAGAAAGAGCCATGTTAGCCTGATCATGAATTCAGGTGGTCTTTTCAGTTTCTTTCCCACTTCCACTTTCTATACAAAGAGAAGAGAAAACGATGTTCTCTGTACCATTTTTAGACCAACATTTCTCCGGAGAGAGCACTGCAATTTCTAGAGATCTCAAACAACTGCGAGGCCTCTTTGATACCATAACGGTAGAGGGCCTCCTGGCTACCTCTGGGAGGTTTGATATCCTTGGGGGAGAGGGTCCATTCTTAGCTTCTCTTCCCTATGTTTTCTCGGGTGTAAGGTCTGCCTTTGGGCTTGGTCTGATTGTAAGGTGGGGGAAGGAAGAAGGGAAGGAAAGTCACAATTTCAGGAAAATTGCCAGGGCAGGGATGCCTTGTGCTGTCCGTGTCCTTATCTGCTAGTGTCCTGAAACACCAGTCCTAAGGGATGAAGGCTCTGTCTACCTGACATTACCTTAAACACCGTTGCCAAGGTTTCATGGAGAGTGAAACTCTGCATGAGAGCTATCCCTTAAGAAAGAGCCCTGGTCAGCACTCCTTGTCATCATTAGTTAATGCTACATGTCATAGTCATGGGGAGAGCCACGTTGAGCAACTCTCTTTATTCGGAAGAAAATGAATGGCCAACATCGATATCCTGCCATGCCCACTCTAGCGTCACTGTGGAAGGAGCCGAGATATCTTTTAAGGGCTAGTGGATAAAGATGATTATGAAGATGATGATAAAGAAGATGATTTCCAAATGAAAACGCAAGTAGACCAAGGGAAATATCCTATGGCGTCACTCATATGTGGCCCATGAGGAATACCATAGACATTATTATTAGTAAGAGAAAACGGAAAGAGAAGAAGTCAGAGAGGGAGACACAGGAGGAGAGACTCGGGACTTTGGGGACCAAGCTGAGGGTTACAGGAGGATAAGACCTCCCACAAAGGGAACTGCATAAAGGGTATGGAGATGGTGTGACATTATATGAGGATGAGCTGTTGTTGGTATATGCAATTAAAGAATCAGGGAACACTATGTCAAAAACGTAGGATGGATGAAAGGCTGGCATGCCTAATATAAGAAAAAATAGTGAATAGAAAGTTAAACAGGCCGTTTCACATGGAGATGAAGAAAGAAAGAGAAGAGAAATGAATTCTAGTTTTATTATCTTACATTTTAAAATGGTATGCAATGGTTTCCTATAAGGTCCTTATGTGAATTGGGTCTTTGGGCATTGTCAATTAGAATCTTCCCTCTTCCTACATTTTGGGAATAGATGAGAAAAGCCGACACTACCATTAAATGTCTAGAATTGTGGACCACAGAATTTGTTTGAACCTGGCTTTCTGTGTGTAGGGTGATATTTGAGGACGGCTTTAAAAGCCTCAAAAGCTTCTTCAACTGTCAGTACCTGAGACATCAGATATGTATGACTCATGACCTTGTCATGGTAGTGCGTATGTGTCTTTTAATTTATCCTTTTCTACCCGGTATTGGATTTGCTGGCATACTTGTTTTTACGGGTCTTTTAGGTATGGTTGATTAATTAATTAATTAAATCCTGATAGGCAAGGAGTTAAGATATCCAGTTTGGACGGATTGTTACTTTGACTCTCTAAGCTCTTTTTTTTTTTATGGTATTTTCTCTGAATTTTGCTTCCATGAGTGCTATGCCTCAAAAGCTCCCTAACTTCTGTGGGACCCTTTTAAGAGAGTGTGTGTGTGTGTGTGTGTGTTGTACCAAATGATAAAATGATATTTTAAGAGATATGAAGCTGCTCTTTTCCAGATCACAATTCACCTACAAACACAGTGGAAACTCACGTTACATCCAGTTCAGCCACATTTCCGGCATTGAATGTCCCATTTGATCCACTTTTAGAAAGGCAGATTCTGATTGGCCTGCCTGGAACCAACACCAAATTTTGTGTGCCTGGTTCGAATCTTATTGTCTTTCCATTTTTCTTGCTTTTTCCCACGTTTCTTTACTTCCATGAGTGAGTGATATCGTATGGTAGTTGTCTTCTGTGACTGACAGATAAGACACAGCCCAATACTCTCTCCTTTTCTGCCACATGTCACAAGGAGCAAGAATGCCTTCTTGCTTAGAGCTCCATAGGAGTTCACAGTGCATTTGGAGGACCGGGAGATGTCAAGTGTCTGGGAGTTCCAGGCCTGTCCTCAGACATCAGCACAACCAGAAGATGACCACATCTATGTAAACATGGCATAAATGAACCTGAAGCCTAGAAATAACACTCCACAGCGAAAGAGAGAAGAAGTCACAGAGACCATGGGAGAAGGGTGTATACAGGGCTTATAGGAGAATTGGATGACTTGTGCTTCATAGGGAAAGGAGCCATGGCAAAATCCAAAGGCCCAGGGGATAGGAGCACACTTAGAACCCACAATTTGAATGTTGACCCAGAGCTGTTAAGGGGAAAAGGAGAGTGTCTGAAGGACACACGTTCTTGAAACACAAGGGTCTTGAGGCCCAGGGATTTCAGAGCAGCATGGTTTGCAGATATAGAGTCCAGAGAACACTGTGGAGAGGACACCTGCAAGCAAACAGGTGCACATAGCTTGGAAACCATGATCAGAGACAATACCTGGTGACACAGTGGTAAGCTTATTATTTCTTTGTGTGCATTCATGATGGGCAGTGTTGGTGGAGATGACTCGATGGGCGCCAACGATACTTGGGTTCTACGACCGCCAGCATGCAGACTGAGAAGTGACCACAGGCAGGTCGGTGAGGACATTAGCTCCCCAACTTTCAGTCAGCAATTCCCAAACCTGGAACACTGTTGGGACTGCCTTCTTCAGGCTTCGTTGCTTACTCCAGGAGAACAAAAAATCCTGCAGGGGTCTAGAAGAAAGCCCTTCCCACATCCTCTCACTTGGCCACAGAATTCAGCAGGCCTTAAGTTTTGTGGCTTGGGTTGAAAGTCACGTTTCCCAGGCACACCACACCCACGAAGCTTAACCTCACCATATTTACCAAGACACGACACACTCTGAATGGCAGGCAAGGAGAGCCTTGGCAGAGGACGAGTCCACAGGAGAGTGGACAGCCACAACACAACCCCAGAGGGCATGTCACACACACCTGAGACTCTCTCAAGTGCCAGCCCTTGGGAACTCCATGAGCTCTTCTTCCGAAAGAAATTATCTTCAGGGTAGATAACAGAATGCACGTTTCAAATACAGAGAAGACAGAGACCTGTTGTAGATTCAAGGAGTCTTCTTGAAACTGACCCGAAATCCTTTTACGATGGCTTCACATGGGGATGGGTTCTCTTCCAATATGATCCGTACTTCCTCCTGGGAGCTGCAAACAGATGAGTCCATCCTGGGACTATGCTTATAGGGTGTACGGTCTGCATTTTATGTTTGGTCAGCTGGAAAAATTGGGAGGCATTTATGGTACGATTTCTGGAGATGCAAGAAGAACTCGTGTCCTCAGTGTTTAAGACTCCAGACATGTCTTTGGTATGGTTGCGGGTGTTAACTCTGAGATTTCCTCGGAGGGCTGGGTGCACATTTCCTGGTAAGAAGCATCCTGATAGAGTGTGAGGACCATGAACATGTCTATGATGTGGAGTTCCCCTTGTGAGGCTGCTTGAACACCTGATACTTTCTTGACCTTATGTAGGTAAGATGGAATTGTGGATACTTTCCCTTCTCCGGAGTCCAGAGGGGTGGTGGTGACAGTCAAGGCCAAAGACTACACATTTGGCCATGGAGAAGGTAACCCCAAAAGGCTTCACAAACTGTCTTGGGGAAATACCCAGGCGACTACATCGGTTTGGAGTGATTTTGATACTCCTGGCTGACCCAGAACTATTCCAGCCACGTGAAGTGATGTGGCGTGGTTTCGTGAGGAGTGGTTGCTAGGACCTCAGAGCTTTGTCATATCACAGAAGCTGACTTCACTGAAGCAGCAATCCCATTCTCATGACATATGAGTCCTATGGCTTTAAGTAGAAAGACCTGGGAAGGAACAAGAAGAGCCCTGTTAGCCTGATCATGATCTCAGGTGGTCTTTCCAGTTTCTTTCCCACTTACACTTTCTATACAAAGAGAAAAGGAAACAATGTTCTGTATACCATTCTTTAGACCAACATTTTTCTGAAGAGAGCACTGCAATTTCTAGAGATCTCAAACAACTGCGAGGCCTCTTGGCTACCATTAGGTCTCTGGGAGGTTTGATATCCTTGGGTGAGAGGGTCCATTCATAGCTTCTCTTCCCTATGTTTTCTCGGGTGTAAGGTCTGCCTTTGGGCTTGGTCCGATTTTAAGGTGGGGGGAAGGAAGAAGGGAAGGAAAGTCACAATTCCAGGAAATTTGCCAGGGCAGGGATGCCTTGTGCTGTCCGTGTCCTTATCTGCTAGTGTCCTGAAACACCAGTCCTAAGGGATGAAGGCTCTGTCTACCTGACATTACCTTAAACACCGTTGCCAAGGTTTCATGGAGAGTGAACATCTGCATGAGAGCTACCCCTAAAGAAAGAACCCCGGTCAGCACTCCTTGTCATCATTAGTTAATGCTACATGCCATAGACCTGGGGAGAGCCATGTTGAGCAACTCTCTTTATTCAGATGAAAATGAACGGCCACCATCGATGGCCTGCCGTGCCCACACTAGCATCACTGTGGAAGGAGCCTAGATACCCTTTTAAGGGCTAGTGGATAAAGATGATTATGAAGATGATGATATAGAAGATGATTTCCAAATGAAAATGCAAGCAGACAAAGGGAAATATCCTATGGCTTCACTCCTATGTGGCCCATAAGGATTACCATAGAACTTAGTAGTAGTAAGGGAAACGGAAGGAGAAGAAGTCAGAGAGGGAGATGCAGGAAGAGACACCCGGGACTTTGAGGACCAAGCTGAGTGTTACAGGAGCATAAAACTTGCCACAAAGAGGGAACTGCTTAATGGGTATGGAGGTAGTGTGGCATTATATGAGGATGAGCAGTTGCTGCTATATGCAATTAAAGAATCAGGGAACACTATGTCAAAAATGTAGGATGGATGAAAGGCTGGCATTACTAATATAAGAAAAAATAGTGAATAGAAATTTAAACAGGCCGTTTCACATGGAGATGAAGAAAGAAAGAGAAGAGAAATGAATTCTAGTTTTATTATCTTACAGTTTAAAATGGTATGCAATGATTTCCTATCAGGTCCTTATGTGAATTGGGTCTTTGGAGATTGTCAATTAGGGTCTTCCCTCTTCTTACATTTTGGGAATAGATGAGAAAAGCCGACATTACCATTAAATGTCTAGAATTGTGAACCAGGGAATTGATTTGAACCTGGCTTTCTGTGTGTTGGGTGATGTTTGAGGACGACTTCAAAAGCCTCAAAAGCTGCTTCAAATGTCAGTAGCTGAGACGTCAGATATGTATGACTCAATATCTTGTCATGATAGTGCGTATGTGTCTTGGAATTTATCCTTTTTATCCGGTATTGGATTTGCTGTCATATTGTGTTTATGGGACTTTTAGGTATGGCTGATTAATTAATTATTAATTAATTAATTTTAGATAGGTAAGGAGTTAAATTATCTAGGTTGGACAGTTTGTTACTTTGGTTCTCTAAGCTCTTGTTTTTTATGGTATGGAATTTTGTTTCCATGAGTGCTATTCCTCACTTGACCCCTAACTTCTGTGGGACTCTTCTAAGTGTGTGTGTGTGTGTGTGTGTGTTTGTGTGTATTTCACAAACCGCTAAAAATGATATTTTAAGAGATATGAAGCTGCTCTATTCCATATCACAATTCACCTTCAAACACAGTGGAAACTCATGTTACATCCCGTTTGACCACATTTCCTGCATTGAATATCCCATTTGATCCACTTTTAGGAATGCAGATTCTGACTAGCCTGCGTGGAACAAACAGCAAATTTTGTGTGCCTGGTTAGAGTTGAATTTCCTGTCCCTCCTTCTGCGTTTTCACATGTTTCTTTACTTCCATGA
Source organism: Meles meles (assembly GCF_922984935.1). Lineage (NCBI taxonomy): Eukaryota > Metazoa > Chordata > Mammalia > Carnivora > Mustelidae > Meles > Meles meles. The sequence goes on along the minus strand of NC_060088.1, from coordinate 30,758,192 downwards.
GTGAGTGAAATCATATGGTAGTTTTCTTCTCTGACTGACAGATAAGAAACAGACCAATGCTCTCTCACTTTCTGCCACATGTCACAAGGAGCAAAAATGCCTTCATGCTTATGGCTCCATAAGAGTCCACAGTGCATTTGGAGGACAGGGAGATGGTCAAGGGTCTGGGAGTTCCAGGCTTGTCTTCAGCCATCAGAACAACCAGAAGATGACCACATCCATGTAAACATGGCATAAATGGACCTGAAGCCTAGAAATCACACTCTACAGCGAAAGAGAGAAGAAGTCACAGAGACCATGGGAGAAGGCTATAGACAGGGCTTATGGGAGAATTGGACGATTGGTGCTTCATAGGGAAGGGAGCCATGACCAAATCCAAAGGCCCAGGGGAGAGGAGCACACTTAGAATCCACAATTTGAATGTTGACCCAGAGCTGTTGGTGGAGAAAAGGAGAGTGACTGAAGGACACAAGTTCTTGCAACACAAGGGTCTTGAGGCTCAAGGATTTCCGATCAGCATGCTTTGAAGACATAGACTCCAGAGAACACTGTGTATCTCCTGGAGATGACACCGGCAAGCAACCAGGTGCACATAGCCTGGAAACCATGATCAGATACAATACCTGTTGACACCGTTGTAAGATTATTAATTCTTTGTGTGCATTCGTGATGGACAGCGTTGGTGGAGATGCCTCGATGGGCGCCAAAGATACTTGGGCTACGACCACCAGCATCCAGACTGAGAAGTGGCCACAGGCAGGTCGGTGAGGACATTAGCTGCCCAACCTGCAATCAGGAATTCCCAAACCTGTAACACTGTTGGGACTGCCTTCTTCAGGCCTCGTTGCTTACTCTAGGAGAACAGAAAATCCTACAGCTGTCTAGAAGAAAACCATGCCCACATCTTCTCACCTGGCCAAAGAATACAGCAGGCCTTAAGTTTTGTGGCATGGGTTGAAAGTCACGTTTCCCAGGAACACCAGACCCACGAAGCTTAACCTCACCATATTTGGCCCAGACACGACACCCTCTGAATGGGAGGCAAGGAGAACCTCTGCAGAGGACGAGTCCAAAGGAGACTGGACAGCCACAAAACAACCCCAGAGGGGATGTCTCACACACCTGAGACTCTCTCAAGTGCCAGCCATTGGGAACTCCATGGGCTCTTCTTCCAAAAGAAATGAACTTCAGAATAGATAACAGAATGCACGTTTCAAATACAGAGAAGACAGAGACCTTTTGTAGATTCACGGTGTCTTCCTGAAACTGGCCCAAAAACCTTTTCCGATAGCTTCACATGTGGATGGGTTCTCTTCCAACATGCTCCGCGCTTGCTCCTGGGAGCTCCAAACAGATGAGTCCGTCCTGGGCCTACGCTTATAGGGTGTACGGTCTGCATTTTATGTTTGGTCAGCTGGGAAAACTGGGAGGCATTTATGGCACGATTTCTGGAGATGCAAGAAGAACTCGTGTCCTCAGTGTTGAAGCCTCCAGACATGTCTTTGGTATGGTTGCAGGTGTTAACTCTGCGCTTTCCTTGGAGGGCAGTGTGTGCATTTCCTTGTAAGAAGCATCCTGATAGCGTGTGAGGACCATGAACATGTGTATGGTATGGAGTTCCCCTTGTGAGGCTGCTTCTAATCCTGACACTTTCTTGACCTTACGTCGGTAAGATGGAATTGTGGATACTTTCCCTTCTCCGGAGTCCAGAGGGGTGGTGGTGACAGTCAAGGCCAAAGACTACAAATTCGGCCATGGAGAAGGTGACCAAAAAAGGCTTCACAAACTGTCTTGGGGAAATACCCAGGCGGCTACATCAGTTTGGAGTGGTTTTGATACTCCTGGCTGACCCAGAACTATTCCAGCCACGTGAAGTGATGAGGCGTGGTTTGGTGAGGAGTGGTTGCTAGGACCTCAGAGCTTTGTGACATCACAGAAGCTGACTTCACTGAAGCAACAATCCCATTCTCATGACATATGTGTCCTATGGCTTTAAGTAGAAAGATCTGGGAAGGAACAAGAAAGAGCCCTGTTATTCTGATCATGAATTCAGGTGGTCTTTTCAGTTTCTTTCCCACTTCCACGTTCTATACAAAGAGAAAAGAAAACAATGTTCTGTATACCATTCTTTAGACCAATATTTCTCCAGAGAAGGCAAGGTGTAACTACTTCCACTGCAATTTCTAGAAATCTCAATCAACCGAGAGTCCTCTTGGCTACCATTAGCTCTCTGGGATGTTTGATAATCTTGGGTGAGAGGGTCCATTCTTAGCTTCTGTTCCCTATGGAACATACGAATGACATGACTGCAGTCTTCAAAAGTGAGGACACGAGTTCTTCTTGCATCTCCAGAAATCGTGCCATAAATGCCTCCCAATTTCTCCAGCTGACCAAACATTATAGGAAATCAAATGCATACAATTTTAATCAGTAAGATAATAAAGCTAGAATTCATTTCTCTTCTCTTTCTTCATCTCCATGTGAAATGGCGTTTGCTTTCTATTCTCTATTTTTACTTATATTCGGCAAGCCAGGCTTAACTCCATCCTACGTTTTTTGACAGAGTATTCCCTGATTCTTTAATTGCATATACCACCAAGGGCTCCTTCTCATATAATTCCAAGCACCTCCATACGCATTAACCAGTTACCTCTTTATGGTATGTCTTATCCTCCTGTAACCCTCAGCTTGGTCCCCAAAGTCCTGAGTCTCTCCTGGTGTGCCTCCCTGTCTAACTACCTCTCCTTCCGTTTTCCCATAATACTACTCATGTCCATGGTATTCCTCATGGGCCACATATGAGTGAAGCCATAGGATATTTCCTTTGGTCTGCTTGCATTTTCATTTGGAAATCATCTTCTATATCATCATCTTCATAATCATCTTTACCCACTAGCCTTTAAAAGTGTATCTGGGCTCCTTCCACAGTGATGCTAGATTGGGCGTGGCAGGCCCTCGATATTGGCCGTTCATTTTCATCTGAGTAAAGAGCATTGCTCAACATGGCTCTCCCCATGACTATGGCATGTAGCGTTAACTAATGATGACAAGGAGTGCTGACAAGGGCTCTTTCTTTAGGTGTAGAGATCATGCAGAGTTTCACTATCCATGAAGCCTTCGCAACGTTGTTTAAGGTAGTGTCAGGTAGACAGAGCCTTCATCCCTTGGCACTGGTGTTTCAGGACACTAGCAGATAAGGACACGGACAGCACAATGTATCCCTGCCCTGGCAATTTTCTTGGAATTGTGACGTTCTTTCCCTTCTTCTTTCCCTCACCTTCCAAGGTGACCAACATCAAAGTCAGACTTTACACCTGAGAAACCATAGGGAACATGGACCATCACACCCAAGGATATCCAACAAACCAGAGACCTAACGGTTGTGAAGAGGCCTCGCTGTTGATTGTGATCTCTAGAAATTGCAGTGGAAATAGGAACACCATGCTCTCTCTGGAGAAATGTTGGTCTAAAGAGTAGTATACAGAACATCTTTTTCTTTTCTCTTTGTATAGAAAATGGAAGTGGGAAAGAAACAGAAAGGACCACCTGAGTTCATGATCAGGCTAACAGGGCTCTTTCTTGTTCCTTCCCAAGTCTTCCTACTTAATGAAATAGGATTTATATGTTGAGAATGGGATTGGTGCTCCAGTGAAGACAGCTTCTGTGACGTCACAAAGCTCTGAGGTCCTAGCAACCACTCCTAACCAAACCACGCCTCATCACATACCTGGCTGGAGTAGTTCTGCATCAGCCAGGTTTATCAAATCACTCCAAACCACTGGAGCTGCCTGGGAATTTCTCCAAGACAGTTTGTGAAGCGATTTGGTGTCTCCTTCTCCATGGCCGAATTTGTAGTCTTTGGCCGTGACTGTCACCACCACCGCTCTGGAATCCTGAGAAGGGCAAGAATTCACAATTCCATCTTACTGTAGAAAGGTCAAGAAAGAGTCAGGAGTACAAGCAGCCTCACATGGGGAATTCCACACCATAAACATATTCATGGTGCTCACACCCTATCAGGACGCTTCTGACCTGAAAAGCGCCTCCCGCCCTCTATTGAAAGCTCAGTGTTAACACCTGCAACCATACCAAAGACATGACTGGAGTCTCAACAGTGAGGACACAAGTTCTTCCTGCATCTCCAGAAATCGTGCCATAAATGCCTCCCAATTTTCCCATCTGAACAAACATTAAAGGTAGACCCTACACCATAGATGCTTAGGCCCAGGACGGACTCATCTGTTGTAGTTCACAGGAACAAGCACGGAGCATATTGGGAGAGAACTAAACCCCATGTAAAGTCATCAGAAAAGACTTTCAGTGCAGTTTCAGGAATACAACTGAATCTACAAGAGGTCTCTGTGTTCTCTGTATTCGAAACACGCATTCTGTTTTCTACTCTGAAGATAATATCTTTACGAAGAAGAACTCATGGAGTGCCAAAGGTCTGGCACTTGAGAGAGTCCAGGTGTGTGTGACATGCTCTCTAGGGTTGTGTTGTGGCTCTCCACTCTCCTGTGGGCTCGTCCTCTGCAGAGGCTCTCCTTGCCTTCCATTCAGAGTGGTGTCTGGGCCAAATATGCTGTGCCTGTGAAACTTGACTTTCAACCCATGCCACAAAACTTAAGGCCTGCTGAATTCTGTGGCCAGGTGAGAGGATGTGGGCAGGGCTTTCTTCTAGTCCTCTGCAGGATTTTCTCTTCTCCTGGTACTAAGTATCTTGGCCTGACAAAGGCAGTTCCAACAGTGTTCCAGGTTTGGGAATCCGTGATGCAGGTTGGGCAGCTAATGTGCACACCGTTCTGCCTGTGGCCACTTCTCAGTCTGAATGCTGGCGGTTACAGAGACCAAGTATCTTTGGCGCCCATCGAGGCATCTCCACCAACACTGCCCATCACAAATGAACATAAGGAAATAATAATCTTACCAAGGTGTCAACAGGTATTGTCTCTGATCATGGTTTCCAGGCTGTCTGCACCTGGTTGCTTGCTGGTGTCCTCTCCAGGAGATACAAAGTGTTGTCTGGAGTCTATGTCTGCAAAGAATGCTGATCTGGAATCGCCGGGCCTCAGGGCCCTTCGTTTGCAAGTACTCTTATCATTCAGTCCGTCTCCTTTTCTCCTCCAGCAGCTTTGGGTCAACATTCAAATTGTGGGTTCTAAGTGTGCTTCTCTCCCCTTGGCATTTGTCTTTGCCATCGCTCCCTGCCCTCTGAAGAACCAACCGTCCAATTCTCCCATAAGACCTGTCTACACGCTTCTCCCATGGTCTCTGTGACTTCTTCTCTCTTTCGCTGTGGAGTGTGATTTCTAGGTTTCAGGTCCATTTATGCCATGTATACATTGATGGGGTCAACTTCTGTTTATGCTGATGTCTGAAGACAGGGCTGGAGACCCAGACACTTCTACCATCTCCCTGTCCTCCAAAAGCACTGCAGAATCTTATGGAGCCATAAGCAAGAAGGCATTTTTCTCCTTGTGCCTTGTGGCAGAAAGGGAGAGAGCATTGGGCTGTGTCCTATCTGTCAGTCAGTGAAAGACAACTGCCATACGATTTCACTCACTCATGGAAGTAAAGAAACATGTGAAAAAGCAAGAAAAAGTGTCAGGCAATGAGACTCTAACCAGGCAAACAAAATTTGGTGTTTGTTCCAGGCAGGCTAGTCAGAATCTGCGTTTCAAAAAGTGGATCCTATGGGACATTCAATGCAGGAAATGTGGCTGAACGGGATGTAACGTGAGTTTCCACTGTGTTTGAAGGTGAATTGTGTTCTGGTATAGAGCAGCTACATATATCTTAAAATATCATTTTTAGCATTTTGTGAAACACACATACACACACACACACTCTTAAAAGGGTCCCACAGAAGTTAGGGAGCTTGTGAGGAATAGCACTCATGGAAGCAAATTTCAGAGAAAATACCATAAAAAAAAAAAAAAGCTTAGAGAATCAAAGTACCAAACCGTCCAAACTGGATAAGTTAACTCCTACCAATCAAGAATTAATTAATTAATTGATTGATTGATTGATTGATTGATTATTAAACAACCTTATCTAAAGACCCCTAAAGAGAATTCTACGAGCAAATCCAATTCTGGAGAGAAAAGGATAAATTCCAAGACACATATGCACTACCATGACAAGATCATGAGTCATACATATCTGACGTCTCAGGTACTGATTTTTGAAGCAGGTTTTGAGGCTTTTGAAGCAGTCATCAAACATTTCCCAACACAGAAAGCCAGGTTCAAATCAATTCCATGGTCCACAATTCGAGAAAATAAATGGTAATGTCGGCTTTTCTCATCTATTCCCAAAATGTAGGAAGAGGGAAGACTCTAACTTATATTGTCCAAAGACACAATTCACATAAGGATCTTATAGGAAAACCAATGGCATACAGTTTTAATCAGTAAGATAATAAAACTAGAATTCATTTCTCTTCTCTTTCTTTCTTGATCTCCACGTGAAACGACCTGTTTTGCTTCCTATTCACTATATTTTCTTATATTCGGCAAGACAGCCTTTCATCCATCCTACGTTTTGTGACATAGTGTTCCCTGTTTCTTTAATTGCATATACCAGAAATTGCTCATCCTCATATAAATGCCATACCACCTCCATACCTATTATAAAGTTCCCTCTTTATGACAGGTCTTATGCTCCTGTAACTTACAGCTTGGTCCCCCAAGTCCTGAGTCTCTCCTGGTGCATCTCCCTTTCTGACTCCTTCTCCTTCCGTTTTCCCTTACTACTACTCATGTCCATGGTATTCCTCATGGGCCATATATGAGTGAAACCATACGATATTTCCCTTGGTGTGCTTGAATTTTCAATTGGAAATCATCTTCTTTATCATCGTCTTCATAATCATCTTTATACACTAGCGCTTAAAAGGGTTTCTCGGTTCCTTCCACAGTGATGCTAGAGTGGGCAAGGCAGGCCATCGATGTTGGCCATTCATTTTCATCTGAGTAAAGAGAGTTTCTCAGCATGGCTCTCCCCATGACTATGGCATGTAGCATTAATTAATGATGATAAGGAGTGCTGACCAGGGCTCTTTCTTTAGGGGTAGCAATCATGAAGATTTTCACTCTCCATGAAGCCTTTGCAATGGTGTTTCAGGTAATGTCAGGTAGAGAGAGACTTCATCCCTTGGGACTGGTGTTTCAAGAAATAGCAGATAAGGACACGGACAGCACAATGCATCCCTGCCCTTGCAATTTTCCTGGAATGGTGACTTTCCTTCCCTTTTTCCTTCCCTCAACTTCCAAGCTGACCAAGCACCAAAGGAAGACCTTACTCCAGAGAAACCATAGGGAATAGAAGATAAAAATGCACACTCTCACCCAAGGATATCAAACCTCCCAGATACCTATTGGTAGCCAAGAGGCCACGATGTTGACTGGGATCTCCAGAAATTTCAGAGGATATAGGAACACCTTGCTCTCTCTGGAGAAATATTGGTCTAAAGAATGGTATACAGAACATCGTTTCCTTTTCTCTTTGTATAGAAAGTGGAAGTGGGAAAGAAACAAAAAAGACCACGTGAGTTCATGATCAGGCTAACAGGGCTCTTTCTTGTTCCTTCCCAGTTCTTTCTATTTAAAGCCATAGGACTCCGATGTCATGAGAATGGGCTTGCTGCTTCAGTGAAGTCAGCTTCTGTGACGTCACAAATCTCTGAGGTCCTAGAAACTACTCCACACCAAACCACTCCTCAACACTTCACCTGGCTGGAGTAATGCTGGGTCAGGCAGGAGTATCAAAATCACTGCCAACAGCTAGCGCTGACTGGGTATTTCCCCAAGACAGTTTGTGAAGCCTTTTGGGGTTACCTTCTCCATGGCCGAATTTGTAGTCTTTGGCCAGGACTGTCACCACCACCCCTCTGGACTCCTGAGTAGGGCAAGAATTCACAATTCCATCTTACCCACGTAAGGTCAAGAAAGAGTCAGGATTACAAGCAGTCTCACAAGGGGAACTCCACGCCATACACATGTTCATGGTCCTCAAACCCTATCAGGATGCTTCTGACCAGGAAAAGTGCCCCCCGCCTTTCCAGGAAAGCTCAGAGTTAACACGCATAACCTGACCAAAGACCTGTCTGGAGTCTTCAACAGTGAGGACACGAGTTCTTTTTGCATCACCAGAAATCATGCCATAAATGGCTCCCAATTTTCCCAGCTGACCAAACATTAAAGGCAGACACTACACCATAGACTCATAGGACCAGGTCGGACTCATCAGTTTGGAGCTCACGGAAGAAAGCACAGAGCATGTTGGAAGAGAACCAATCCCCATGTGAAGCCATCAGAAAATGCTTTCGGGCCAGTTTCAGGAATAAAACGTAAATCTACAAAATTTCTGTCTTCTCTGTATTTGAAATGTGCATTCTGTTATCTACCCTGAAGATAATTTCTTTAGGAAGAAGAGCTCATGGAGTGCCTAAAGGCTGGCAATTGAGAGAGTCTAATGTGTGTGTGACATGCCCTCTGGGGTTGTGTTGTGGCTGTCCACGCTCCTGTGGGCTCATCCTCTGCAGAGGCTCTCCTTGCCTTCCATTCATAGTGTTTGGTGTCTGGGCCACATATTGTGTATCTGTGAAACATGACTTTCAACCCAATCCACAAAACTTAAGGCATGCTGAATTCTGTGGCCAGGTGAGGGGATGTGGGCAGGGCTTTCTTCTAGTCCCATGCAGGATTTTCTGTTCTCCTGGGACTAAGCAAAATGGCCTGATGAAGGCAGTCCCAACAATGTTATAGTTTTGGGAATCCGTGATTGCAGGTTGGGCAGCTAATGTGCTCACTGTCCTGCCTTTGGCCACTTCTCAGTCTTGATGTTGTCGGATATAGAGCCCAAGTATCTTTGATGCCCATCGAGGCATCTCCACCAACACTGCCCATCTCCAATGCACACAAAGAAATAATCTTACCAAGTTGTCAACAGATATTGTCACTGATCATGGTTTCTAGGCTGTCTGCACCTGGTTGCTGGCTGGTGTCCTCTCCAGGAGATATACAGTATTCTCTGGAGTCTATGTCTGCTAAGAATTCTGATCTGGAATTTCCGGGCATTTGTACCCTTGGTTAGCAAGTACTCGTGTCATTCAGAAACACTCCTTTTCTCCGCCAACAACGTTGGGTCATCATTCAAATTGTGGGTTCTAAGTGTGCTTCTCTCCCCTGGGCCTTTCTCTTTGGCCATGGTTCCCTGCCCTCTGAAGCCCCAACAGTCCAATTCTCCCATAAGCTCTGTCTACACCCTTCTCCCATGGTCTTTGTGAATTCTTCTCTCTTCCGCAGTGGAGTGTGATTTCTAGGTCAGGTCCATTTATACCATGTTTACATTGATGTGGACATCTTCTGTTTGTGCTGATGGCTGGAGACAGGCCTGGAGCACCCAGACACTTCACCATATCCCTGTCCTCCAAATGCACTGCAGACTCTTATGGAGCCATAAGCAAGAAGGCATTTTTGCTCCTTGTGCCTCGTGGCAGAAAGGGAGAGAGCATTGGGCTGTGTCATATCTCTCAGTCAGAGAAAGACACCTACCATACGATTTCACTCACTCATGGAAGTAATGAAACATGTGAACAATCAAGAAAAAGGGACAGGCAATGAGACTCGAACGAGGCACACAAAATTTGGTGTTTGTTCCAGGCAGGCTATTCAGAATCTATGTTTCTAAAAGTGGATCAAATGGAACGTTCAATGCAGGAAATGTGGCCGAATGGAATATAATGTGAGTTTCTACAGTGTTTGAATGTTAATTGTGATCTGGAATAGAGCAGCTTCATATTTCTTAAAATATCATTTTTAGCATTTTATGAAACAAAACACACACACACACACACACACACACACACACAGACATACACACACACTCTTAAAAGAGTCCCACAGAAGTTAGGGACCAATTGAGGAATAGCACTCATGGTAGCAAAATTCAGAGAAAAAACAATAAATAACAAAAGCTTAGAGAATCAAAGTAACAAACCGTCCAATCTAGATAAGTTAACTCCTTACCTATCCATAATTAATTAATTAATTAAACAACCTTATCTAAAAGACCCCTACAAAGAAGTCTGCAAGCAAATCCAATACCGGTGAGAAAAGGATAAATTCCAAGACACATATGCACTACCATGACAAGATCATAAGTCATACATATCTGACAACTCAATTAATGACTTTTGAAGCCGATTTTGAGGCTTTTGAAGCAGCCCTCAAACATCTCCCAACACACAGAAAGCCATGTTCAAATCATTTCCCTGGTCCACATTTCGAGACATTTAATGGTAATGTTGGCTTTTCTCATCTATTCCCAAAATGTAGGAAGAGGGAAGACTCTAACGTACAATGTCTAAAGACCCAATTCACATAAGGAACTTATAGGAAAACCAATTGCATACAATTCTAATCAGTAAGATAATAAAACTAGAATTAATTTCTCTTCTCTTTCTTTTTTCATCTCCACGTGAAATGACATGTTTTGCTTCCTATTCACTATATTTTCTTATATTAGGCATGCCAGACTTTCACCCATCTTACGTTTTGTGACATAGTGTTCCGTGATTCTTTAATTGCATATACCACCAAGTGCTCATCATCATTTAATGCCACACCCCCACCATACCCATTAACCAGTTCCCTCTTTATGGCATGTCTTATCCTCCTGTAACCCTCAGCTTGGTACTCAAATTCCCGAGTCTCTCCTTGTGCGACTCCCTGTTTGACTTCTTTTCCTTCTGATTTCCCTTACTACTACTCATGTCCATGGTATTCTTCATGGGCCACATATGAGTGAAGCCATAGGATATTTCCTTTGTTCTAATTCCATTTTCATTTGGAAATCATCTTCTTTATCATCATCTTCATAATCATCTTTATCCACAAGCCTTTAAAAGGGTATCTTGGCTCCTTGCACAGTGATGTTAGAGTGGGCATGTAGGCCATTCCTTTTCATCTGAATAAAGAGTGTTGTTCACCATGACTCTGCCGATGTTTATGGAATGTAGCATTATCTAATGATGACAAGGAGTGCTGACCAGTGATCTTTCCTTAGGGATAGGGATCATGCAGATTTTCCCTCTCCATGAAGCCTTTGCAATGGTGTTTAAGGTAATGTCGGGTAGACAGAGCCTACATCCCTTGGGACTGGTGTTCCAAGACACTAGCAGATAAGGACAAACAGCAGAATGAATCCCTGCCATGGCAATTTTCCTGGAATTGTGACTTCCCTCACCTTCTTCCTTCCCTCAACTTCCAAGCTGACCCAGCACCAAAGGCAGACCTTAAACCTAAGAAAACATAGGGAACAGAAGGTAAAAATGGACCTCTCACCCAAGGATATCCAACCTCCCAGAGACCTAATGGGAGCCAAGAGGCCTCGCTGTTGATTGAGATCTCTAGAAATTGCAGTGGAAATAGGAAAACCTTGCTGTCTCTTGAGAAATGTGGGTCTAAAGAATGGTATGCAGAACATCGTTTTCTATTCTCTTTGTATAGAATGTGGAAGTGGGAAAGAAACAGAAAAGACCACCTCAGTTCATGATCAGGCTAACAGGGCTCTTTCTTGTTCCTTCCCAGGTCTTTCTACTTAAAGCCATAGGACTCATATGTCATGAGAATGGGATTGCTGCTTCTGTGAAGTCAGCTTCTGTGGCGTCACAAAGCACTGAGGTCCTAGAAACCTCTCCTCACCAAACAATGACTCATCACTTCACCTGGCTGGAGAAGTTCTGGGTCAGCCAGGAGTATCAAAATCATTCCAAACCACTGCAGCTACCTGGGTATTTCCTCAAGACACTTGGTGAAGGGATTTGGGGTCACATTCCCCATGGCCGAATTTGTAGTCTTTGGTCGAGACTGTCACCACCACACCTCTGGAATCCTGAGAGTGGAAAGAATCCACAATTCCATCTTACCCATGTAAGTTCAAGAAAGAGTCAGGAGTACAAAGAGCCTCACACCGGGAACCCCACGCCATACACATGTTCATAGTCCTCACACCCTATCAGGATGCTTCTGACCAGGAAAAGCACCCCCACCCTCCGAAGAAAGGTCCGAGTTTACACCCCCAACCATACCAAAGACATGTCTGGAGTCTTCAACAGGGAGAACACTATTTCTTTTTGCATTCTCAAAAATCGTGCCACAAATGCCTCCCAAATATCCCAGCTGTCCATACATTAAAGCATACCCTACACGATAGAAGCTAAAGCCCAGGACGGACTCTTCTGTTTGGAGCTCACGGAGCATGTTGGAAGAGAACCAATCCCAATGTGAAGCCATCAGAAAAGGCTGTCGGGCCAGTTTCAGGAATACAACATGAATCTACAAATGGTCTCTCTCTTCTCTGTATTTGAAATTCGCATTCTGTTTTCTACACTGAAGATAATTTCTTTAGGAAGAAGAGCTCATGGCGTGCCCTAGGGCTGGCACGTGAGAGAGACTCCAGTGTGTGTGACATGCCCTCTGGGGATGTGTTGTGGCTGTCCACTCACCTGTAGGCTCCTCCTCTGCAGAGGCTCTCCTTGTCTTCCATTCAGAGTGTTTGGTGTCTGGGCCAAATATGTTGAGGTAAATCCTCGTGGGTCAAGTATGCCTGTGAATCGTGATTTTCAAACAACTCCCCAAATTTAAGGCCTGCTTAATTCTGTGGCCAGGTGAGAGCATGTGGGCAGGGCTTTCTTCTAGTCCCCTGCAGGATTTTCTCTTCTCCTGGAACTAAGCAACGTGGCCTGAAGAAGGCATTTGCAACAGTGTTCCAGGATTGGGAATCCGTGATTGCATGCTGGGCATCTAATGCTCTCACCGTCCTGCCTGTGGCCACTTCTCAGTCTGGATGCTGGCGGTCGTAGAGCCCAAGTATCTGTAGAGCCTATTGAGGCATGTCCACCAACAATGCCCATCACCAATGCACAGAAAGAAATAATAATCTTTCCACGTTGTCAAAAGGTATTGTCTCTGATCATGGTTTCCATGCTGTCTGCACCTGGTTGCTTGCTGGTGTCCTCTCCAGGAGATACACAGCATTCTCTGGAGTCTATGTCTGCAAAGCATGCTGATCTGGAATCCCCAGTCCTCAGGACCCTTGGGTGGCAAGAACTCTTTTATTCAAACACTCTCCTTTTCTCCGCCAACAACTATGGTTCCACATTCAAATTGTGGGTTCAAAGTGTGCTCCACACCCCTGGTCTCTTGTCTTTGTATACGGCTTTCGGCCCTCTGAAGCCCCAACTGTCCAATTCTCCCATAAGCCCTGTCTACACCCTTCTCCCATGGTCTCTGTGACTTCTTCTCTCTTTCGCAGTGAAGTGTGATTTCTAGGCTTCAGGTACATTTATGCCATGTTTCCATTGATGTGGTCATATTCTGGTTGTGCTGATGGCTGAAGATATGCCTGGAGATTCCATGACACTTCCACAATCTCACTGTCCTCCAAATGCACTGCGGACTCTTATGGAGCCATAAGCAAGAAGGCATTCTTGCTCCTTGTGACATGTGGTAGAAAGGGAGAGAGCATTGGGCTGTGTCCTGTTAGTCACAGAAACACAACTACCATACGATTTCAGTCATTCATAAAAGTAAAGAAACATGTGAAAAAGCAAGAAAAGTGGACAGGCAATTCAACTCTAAAAAGGCACGCAAAATTTGGTGTTTGATCCAGGCAGGCTAGTCAGAATCTCCATTTCTAAAAGTGGATCAAATGGGACATTCAATGCAGGAAATATGGTCGACCAGGATGTAACGTGAGTTTCCACTGTGTTTGAAGGTGAATTGTGATCTGGAATAGAGGAGTTTCATATCTCTTATAATATCATTTTTAGCATTTTGTGAAATAGACAAACACCCCCCCACACACACACACAGACACACTTAAAAGTGTCCCACAGAATTTAGGGAGTAAGTTTGAAATAGCACTCATGGAAGCAAAATTCAGAGGAAATACCATAAAAGAACAAAAGCTTAGAGTATCAATGTAACAAACCATCCAAACGGTATAAGTTAACTCCTTACCTATCAAGCATTAATTAATTAATTAATTAATTAATTGATAATTAATTAAACAACCTTACCAAAAAGACCCCTACACAGAAGTCTGCCAGCAAATCCAATACCGGGAGAAAAGGATAAATTCCAAGACACATACGCACTACCATGGCAAGATCATGAGTCATACATATCCTACGTCTCAGGTAGTGACTATTCAAGCAGCTTGAGGCTTTTGAAGCAGTCCTAAAACATCTCCAAACACACAGAAAGCCAGGTTCAAATCAATTCCCTGGTCCATAATTCGAGGTATTTAATGTTAATGTCGGGTTTTCTTATCTATACCCAAAACGTAAGAAGAGGGAAGACTCTAATTTACAATGTCCAAAGAACCGATTCAGGTAAGGACCTTACAGGAAACCAATTGCATACTATTTTAATCAGCAAGATAATAAAACTATAATTCATTTCTCTTCTCTTTCTTTCTTCATCTCCATGTGAAACGGCCTCTTTTGCTTTATATTCACTATATTTTTCTGATATTCGGCAAGCCAGCCTTTCATCCATCCTAAGTTTTTTGACATAGTGTTCCCTGATTCTTTAATTGCATATACCACCAAGTAATCATCCTCATATAATGCCACACCACCTCAATAATCATTAACCAGTTCCCTCTTTATGGCATGTCTTATCTTCCTGTAACCCTCAGCTTGGTCCCCAAAGTCCTGAGTCTCTCCTGGTTTGTCTCCATGTCTGACTTCTTCTCCTTCCATTTTCCCTTACTACGACTCATGTCCATTGTATTCCTCATGGGCCACATATGAGTGAAGCCATAGGATATTTCCTTTGTTCTGCTTGCATTTTCATTTGGATATCATCTTCTTTATCATCATCTTCATAATCATCTTTATCCACCAGCCCTTCTGAGAGTATCTCGGCTCCTTCCACAGTGATGCTAAAGTGGGCATGGAAGGCCATAGATGTTGGCCATTCATTTTCATCTGAATAAAGAGAGTTGCCCAACATGGCTCTCCCCATGACTATGGCATGTAACATTAACTAATGATGACAAGAAGTGCTGCCCACGGCTCTTTCTTTTATTTATTTATATTTTAAACATATAATGTAATTTTTTCCCCAGGAACACAAGTCTGTGATTCACCTGGTTTACACGCTTCACAGCACTCACGATAGCACATACCCTCCCCAATGTCCATAACCCCCTCCCCCTCTCCCAACCCCACCTCCCCCCAGCAACCCCAGTTTGTTTTGTGAGATTAAGAGTCATTTATGGTTTGTCCCCTCCCAAACCCATCTTGTTTCATTTATTCTTTTCCTGACTCCCTAACCCCCCATGTTTCATTCCATGTCCTCATATCAGGGATATCATATGATAGTTGTCTTTCTCCGATTAACTTATTTCACTAAGCATGATACCCTCTAGTTCGATCCATGTCATCGCAAATGGCAAGATTTCATTTCTTTCGATGGCTGCATAGTATTCCTTTGTGTATATATACCACATCTTCTTTATCCTTCATCTGTTGATGGACATTTATGTTCTTTCCATAGTTTGGCTATTGTAGACATTGCTGCTATGAACATTCAGGTACACGTGCCCCTTCGGATCACTGCATTTGTATCTTTAGGGTGAATACCCAGCAGTGCTATTGCTGGGTCATAGTGTAGTTCTATTTTCAACATTTTGAGGAACCTCCATGCTGTTTTCCAGAGTGGTTGCACCAGCTTGCATCACACCAACAGTGGAGGAGGGTTCCCCTTTCTCCGCATCCTCGCCAGCATCTGTCATTTCCTGACTTGTTCATTTTAGCCATTCTGACGGGTGTGAGGTGGTAACTCATTGTGGTTTTGATTTGTATTTCCCTGATGCCGAGTACGTGGAGCACTTTTTCATGTGTCTCTTGGCCATCTGTATGTATTCTTTGCCGAAATATCTGTTCATGTCCTTGACCATTTCTTGTTTGGATTGTTTGTTCTTTGGGTGTTGAGATTGTTATGTTCCTTAAAGATTTTGGATACTAGCCCTTTATCTGATATGTCGTTTGCAAATATCTTCTCCCATTCTGTCAGTTCTCTTTTGTTTTGTTAACTGTTTCCTTTGCTGGGCAAAAGCTTTTGATCTTGATGAAATCCCAATAGTTCATTTATGCCCTTCCTTCCTTTGCCTTTGCCGATGTTCGTAGGAAGATGTTTCTGCTACTGAGGTCGAAGAGGTTGCTGTCTGTGTTCCCCTCAATGATTTTGATGGATTCCTTTCTCACATTGAGGTCCTTTATCCATTTTGAGTCAATTTTCGTGTGTGGTGAAAGGAAGTGGTCCTATGTCATTTTTCTGCATGTGGCTGTCCAAGTTTTCCAGCACCATTTATTGCAGAGGCTGTCTTTTTTCCATTGGACATTCTTTCCTGCTTTGTCGAAGATTAGTTGACCGTAGAGTTGAGAGTCTATTTCTGGGCTCTCTATTCTGTTGCATTGATCTATGTCTGCTTTTGTGCCAGTACCATGGTGTCTTGATGATTACAGCTTCGTAAAAGAGCTTGAAGTCCGAAATTGTGATGCTGCTAACTTTGGCTTTCTTTTTCAATATTCCTTTGGCTATTCGAAGTCTTTTCTGGTTCCATATAAATTTTAGGATTATTTGTTCCCTTTCTTTGAAAAAGATGGATGGTATTTTGATAGGGATTGCATTAAATGTGTAGATTGCTTTAGGTAGCATAGACATTTTCACAATATTTATTCTTCCAATCCAGGAGCATCGAACATTTTTCCATTTGTTTGTGTCTTCCTCAATTTCTTTCATGAGTACTTTATAGTTTTCTGCGTATAGATTCTTAGCCTCTTTGGTTAGGTTTATTCCTAGGTATCTTATAGATTTGGGTGCAATTGTAAATGGGATTGACTCCTTAATTTCTCTTTCTTCTGTCTTGTTGTTGGTGTACAGAAATGCAACTGATTTCTGTGCATTGATTTTATATCCTGACACTTTACTGAATTCCTGTACAAGTTCTAGGAGTTTTGGAGTAGAGTCTTTTGGGTTTTCCACATATAGTATCATATCATCTGCGAAGAGTGATAGTTTGACTTCTTCTTTACCAATTTGGATGCCTTTAATTTCTTTTTGTTATCTGATTGCTGAGGATAGGACTTCTAGTACTATGTTGAATAGCAGTGGTGATAACGGACAGACCTATTGTGTTCCTGACCTTAGCGAAAAAGCTATCAGTTTTTCTCCATTGAGAATGATATTTGCAGTGGGTTTTACATAGATGGCTTGGATAATATTGAGGTATGTGCCCTCTATCCCTACACTTTGAAGGGTTTTGAACAGGAAGGGATGCTGTACTTTGTCAAATGCGTTTTCATCATCTATTGAGAATATCATATGGTTCTTGTTCGTTCTTTTATTAATGTGTTCTATCACATTGATTGATTTTCGGATGTTGAACCAACCCTGCAGCCCTGATATAAATCCCACTTGATCGTGGTGAATAATCCTTTTAATGTACTATTGAATCCTAATGGCTAGTATTTTGGCGAGAATTTTTGCATCTGTGTTCATCAAGGATATTGGTCTGTAGTTCTCTTTTTTGGTGGGATCCTTGTCTGGTTTTGGGATCAAGGTGATGCTGGCCTCATAAAATGAGTTTGGAAGTTTTCCTTCCATTTCTATTTTTTGGAAAAGTTTCAGGGGAAGAAGAATTCGTTCTTCTTTAAATGTTTGGTAGAATTCCCCTGGGAAGCCGTCTTTCCCTGGGCTTTTTTTTGTTTGTAGATTTTTGATGACTGTTTCAATCTCCTTACTGGTTATGGGCCTGTTCAGGTTTTCTATTTCTTCCTGGTTCAGTTGTGGTAGTTTATGTGTCTCCAGGAATGCATCCATTTCTTCCAGATTGTCAAATTTGTTGGCGTAGAGTTGCTCATAGTATGTTCTTATAATTGTCTGTATTTCTTTGATGTTAGTTGTGATCTCTCTTTCTTTTACACTTTTATTTATTTGGGTCCTTTCTCTTTTCTTTTTGATAAGTCTGGCCAGGGGTTTATCAATCTTATTGATTCTTTCAAAGAACCAGCTCTTAGTTTCATTGATTTTTTCTTTTCTTTTTTTTTTTTTTTTTTGGTTTCTATTTCCTAGATTTCTGCTCTGATTTTATGATTTCTATTCTCCTGCTAGGTTTAGGGTTTTTTTCTTGTTCTTTCTCCAGCTCCTTTACGTGTAGGGTTAGGTTGTGTACTTGAGATCTTTCTTGTTTCTTGAGAAAGGCTTGTACCACTATATATTTTCCTCTCAGGACTGCCTTGGCTGTGTCCCACAGATTTAGAACCGTTGTGTTTTCATTATCATTTGTTTCCATGAATTTTTTCAATTCTTCTTTAATTTCCTGGTTGACCCCTTCACTCTTTAGAAGGATGTTGTTTAGTCTCCATGTATTTGGGTTATTTCCAGCTTTCCTCTTGTGACTGAGTTCTAGCTTCAGAGCATAGTGGTCTGAAAATATGCAGGGAATGATCCTAATCTTTTGATACTGGTTGAGACCTGATTTGTGACCCAGGATGTGATCTATTCTGGAGAAGGTTCCATGTGCACTAGAGAAGAATGTGTATTCTGTTGCTTTGGGATGAAATGCTCTGAATATATCTGTGATGTCCATTGGGTCCAGTGTGTCATTTAAGGCCTTTATTCGCTTGTTGATCTTTTGCTTAGTTGATCTGTCCATTTCAGTGAGGAGGATGTTAAAGTCCCTTACTATTATTGTATTATTATTGATGTGTTTCTTTGATTTTGTTATTAATTGGTTGATATAGTTGGCTGCTCCCACGTTAGGGCCATAGATATTTAAAATTGTTAGATCTTCTTGTTGGACAGACCCTTTGAGTAGGATATAGTGTCCTTCCTCATCTCTTATTATAGTCTTTGTCTTAAAATCTAATTGATCTGATATAAAGATCACCACCACAGCTTTCTTCTGATGCCAATTAGCATGGTAAATTGGTTTTCATCCCCTCACTTTAAATCTGGAGGTGTCTTCGCGTCTAAAATGAGTTTCTTGCAGGCAACATACTGGTGGGTTTTGATTTTTTATCCATTCTGATACCCTTTGTCTTTTGATTGGCGCATTTAGCCCATTAACATTCAGGGTAACTATTGTGAGATATGAATTTAGTGCCATTATTAGCCTGTAAGGTGACTGTTACTGTATATTGTCTCTGTACCTTTCTGATATACTGCTTTTAGGCTCTCTCTTTGCTTAGAGGAGCTGGTTTGGTGTTTGCGAATTCTTTCAGGTTTTGTTTGTCCTGGAAGCTTTTGATCTCTCCTTCTATTTTCAATGATAGCCTAGCTGGATAGAGTGTTCTTGGCTGCATGTTTTTCTCGTTTAGTGCTCTGAATATATCATGCCAGCTCTTTCTGGCCTGCCAGGTCTCTGTGGATAAGTCTGCTGACAATCTAATATTTTTACCATTGTATGTTACAGACATCTTTTCTCCGGCTGCTGTCAGGATTTTCTCTTTTTCACTAATATTGTAAATTTTACTATTAGGTGATGGGATGAGGACCTATTCTTGTTGACTTTGAAGGGCGTTCTCTGCATCTCCTGGATTTTTTTAAATATTTATTTATTTATTTATTTATTTGACAGAGAGAGGTCACAATAGGCAAGGGGCAGGCCGAGAGAGAGGGCGAAACAGGCTCCCTACTGAGCAGAGATCTCGATGCGGGGCTCGATCCCAGGACTTTGAGATCATGACCTGAGCGGAAGACAGAGGCTTAAACCACTGAGCCACCCAGGCGTCCCTCTCCTGGATTTTGATGCTTGTTCCCATTGCCATATTAGGGAAATTCTCTCCAATAATTCTCTGCAATACACTTTCTGCTCCCCTCTCTCTTTCTTCTTCTTCTGGAATCCCAGTTATTCTAATGTTGTTTCGTCTTATGGTGTCACTTATCTCTCGAATTCTCCCCTCATGGTCCAGTAGCTGTTTGTCCCTCTTTTGTTTGGCTTCTTTATTCTCTGTCATTTGGCCTTCTATATCACTAATTCTTTCTTCTGCCTCATTGATCCTAGCAGTGAGAGCCTCCATTTTTGATTGCACCTCATTAATAGCTTTTTTGATTTCTACTTGGTTAGATTTTAGTTATTTAATTTCTCGAGAAAGGGCTTTTATGTCTCCAGAGAGGGATTCTCTAATATCTTCCATGCCTTTTTTGAGCCCAGCTAGAATGTTCAGAATCGTCATTCTGAACTCTTGATCTGACATATTACCAATGTCAGTGTCGATTAAGTCCCTAGCCTTCGGTACTGTCTCTTGTTTTGTTTGTGGTGAATTTTTCCGCCTTGTCATTTTGTCCAGATAAGAGGATATGAAGGATCAAATAAAATACTAAATGGGTGGAAGAGACCCCAGAAATATGCGCTGTAACCAAATCAGAAGAGACCTCAAATTGTGGGGGGAAAAGGGGATAAAAAGATGTTCAGAAAAAAAAGAAAAATTTTTAAAATAGAACAAAGATAAAATATGAATAAGAAAGAAAAATTATATATATTTATATAAACTAGTCAAAAACCGTTAAAAAAGAAAAGGGTAAAAGTTTTAAAAAATTTAGCAGAAGAACAAAGAACGAAAAAAAAATTGAAAAAAGAAAAAAAATTGAATTAACCACAAGACTAAAGAATCATGGGGAGAAAGCCATGTGTTCTGTGCTCTGCTTTCTCCTCCTCTGGATTTACGCTGCTGTCTTAGGAATTGAACCTGCTTTCCTTGATAGATGAACTTCGTCCTGGCTGGATATTTTGTTGATCTTCTGGGGGAGGGGCCTGTTGTAGTGACTCTCAAGTGTCTTTGCCCAAGGAGGGATTGCACCACCCTTACCGGGGGCCGGAATAAGTAATCGGCTCGGGTTCACTTTTGGGAGCTTCTGTTCTCTGAACATTTTCCATAGGGTTTTGGAGGACGGGAATGAAAATGGCGGTTTCCCAGTCTCCGGACCGGAGGAGCCAAAAGCCCAGGGTCCCACTCCTCAGTGCACCCCCAGAGGACAGCACTCAATCACTCCTGTATCCCCAGCCTCCAGCCGTGCTCCGAGCTCACCCAGCCCGCGACCAGTTCAAGGTAACCCCGAGCTGAGAGTTTAGTCCTCGTCTCTGTCTCTGTAGCCGGCTTCTCGGTTCTAATACCTGCGAGCTCTGCAACACTCCAACACCCCCGATCCTTCTGTGACCCTGCGGGACCTGGGGCCATGCTGACCCTGCGTGGGTTTCACCCCAGTTTAGCCTCTGGAGCAATGTCCTTCAGTGGAACAGACTTTTAAAAGTCCTGATTTTGTCCTCCATTGCTCTGCCGCTTGCCGGGAGCCCCTCCTCCCGCGGTCTATCTTCCTGACGTATTAGATTCACTTCTCCGCCAGGCTTACCTTTCAGAAAGTGGTTGATTTTCTGTTTCTAGAATTGCTGTTCTTCTTTTCTTCAATCTCCCATTGGATTTTTAGGTGTTTGCAATGTTTAAATAAGCTATTGAGCTGATCTCCTGCTACCTGGTGTAGTCTCAGCCTGCTACTAATCCACCATCTTGACTCCTCTCCCCAGGGCTCTTTCTTTATGGGTAGTGATCATGCAGAGTTGACTTTCCATGAAGCCTTTGTAATGGCGGTAAGGTAATGTCAGGTAGACTGAGCCTTCATCCCTTAGGACTGGTGTTTCATGACACTGGAAGAATAAGGACACGGACAGCAAAACGCATCCTTGCCCTGGCAATTTTCCTGGAATTGTGACTTTCCTTCCCTTATTACTTCCCTCACATTGAAGCTGACAAAACACCAAAGGCAGATCTTACACCTGAGAACCCATAGGGAACAGAAGCTAAGAATAGACCCTCTCACCCAAGGATATCAAACCTCCACAGACCTAATGGTAGCCAAGAGGCCTCGCTTTTGATTGAGATCATTCAGACTCTCTCCATTTCTCCGCCAACAGATATGGGTCAACAATCAAATTGTGGGTTCTAAGTGTGCTCCTCTCCCCTGGGCCTTTGTCTTTAGCCATGCCTCTCTGTACTCTAAGGCAACAACCGTCCAATTCTCACATAAGCCCTGTCTATACCCTTTTCCCATGGTCTCTGTGACTATTCCCTCTTTCGCTGCAGAGTGTGATTTCTAGGTTTCAGGTCCATTTATGCCATGACTCTAACCTGGCACACAAGGATTGGTGTTTGTTCCAGGCAGGCTAGTTAGAATCTGCGTTTCTAAAAGTGGATCAAATGGACATTCAATGCAGGAAATGTGGTTGAACAGGATGTAACGTGAGTTTCCACTGTGTTTCAAGGTGAATTGTGATCTCTTAAAATATCTCTTCTCTTCATATCTCTTAAAATATCATTTTAGCATTTTGGGAAACACACACACACACACTCTCACACACTTAAATGAGTCCCACAGAAGTTAGGTAGCAAGTGAGGAATAGCACTCATGGAAGCAAAATTCAGAGAAAATACAATAAAAAACAAAAGCTTAGGGAATCAAAATATCAACCCGTCCAAACAGTATAAGTTAACTCCTTACCTATCAAGAATTAATTAATTAAAGGAACAAACCGTCCAAACTGGATAAGATAATTCCTTACCTATCAAGAATTACTTACTCACTTAATTAATAAATTAATTAATTACACAACTTCACCTAAAAGACCCCTACACACAAGTATGCGAGCAAATCCAATACTGGAGAGAAAAGGATAAATTCCAAGACACATATGCACTACCATGGCAAGATCATGAGTCATAAATATCTGACATCTCAGATAATGAAAAATGATTTTGAAGCATTCTTCAAACACCCCCAAAACACAGAACGCCATGTTGAAATCAATTCCCTGGTCCACAATTCGAGACATTTAATGGTAATGCTGGCTTTACGCATCTATTCCCAAAATGTAGGAAGAGGGAAGAATCTAATTTCCAATGTCCAAAGACCCAATTCAGATAAAGACCTTATAGGGATCCAAATGCATACAATTATAATCAATAAGATAATAAAACTAGAATTCATTTCTCTTCTCTTTCTTTCTTCATCTCCATGTGATACGGCCTGTTTTGCTTTCTATTCAGTATTTTTTCTTATATTCGGTGAGCCAGACTTTCATCCATCCTACGTTTTTTGACGTAGTGTTCCCTGATTCTTTAATTGCATATACCACCAAGTGCTCATCTTCATATAATGCTACACCACCTCCATACCCATTAACCAGTTCCTTCTTTACGGCTTGTCTCTCCTCTTGTAAACCTCAGCTTGGTCCCCAATTTCTGAGTCTCTCCCGGTGCGTCTCCCTATCTGACTTCTTCTCCTTCCATTACCTTACTACTACTCATATCCATGGTATTCCTCATGGGCCACATAGGAGTGAAGCCATAGGATATTTCCCTTGGTCGGCTTGCATTTTCATTTGGAAATCATCTTCTTTATCATCATCTTCATAATCATCTTTATCCACTAGCCCTTAAAAGGGTATCTCGGCTCCTGCCTCAGTGATGCTAGAGGGGGCATGGCAGGCCATCGATGTTGGACCTTCATTTTCATCTGAATAAAGAGGGTTGCTCAACATGGCTCTCCCCATGATGATGGCATGTAGCATTATCTAATGATGACAAGGAGTGCTGACAAGGGCTCGTTCTTTCGGGGTAGCGACCATGCAGAGTTTCACTCTCCATGAAGCTTTTGCAATGATGTTTATGGTAAAGTCAGCTAGACAGAGCCTTCATCTCTTAGTACTGGTGTTTCAGTACAGAAGCTGATAAGGACACGGACAGCACAATGATTCCCTTCCCTGGCACTTTTCCTGGAATTGTGACTTTCCTTGCCTTCTTGTTCCTTTGACTTCCAAGATGACCAAGCACCAAAGGCAGACCGTACCCAGAGAAACCATAGGGAACAAAAGCTAAGAATGGACCCTCTCACACAAGGACAACAAACCTCCCAGAGAATTAATGGTAGCCAAGAGGCCTCGCAGTGGATTAAGATCTCTTGAAATTGCAGTGGAAATAGGAACACCATGCTCTCTCTGGAGAAATGTTGGTCTAAAGAATGGTATACAGAACATTGTTTTCTTTTCTCTTTTTATAGAAAGTGGAAGTGGGAAAGAAACATAAAAGATAACCTGAGTGCATTATCAGGCTAACAGGGCTCTTTCTTGTTCCTTCCCATGTCTTTCTACTTAAAGCCATAGGATGCATATGTCATGAGAATGGGATTGCTGCTTCAGTGAAGTCTTCTTCTGTGATGTCACAATGCTCTGAGGTCCTAGCAACCACTCCTCACCAACCCATGCCTCATCACTTCACTTGGATGGAATAATGCTGGTTCAGCCAGGCGTATCAAATCACTCCATACAGCTTGGGCCTTCTGGGTATTTCCCCAAGAGAATTTGTGAAGTGATATGGGTTCACATTCTCCATTGGCAAATTTGTAGTCTTTGGTCATGACTGTCACCACCAACCCTCTGGCCTCCTGAGAAGGCAGGAATCCACAATTCCATCTTACCCACGTAAGTTCAAGAAGGTGTCAGGAGTACAAGCAGCCTCACACGGGGAACTCCAGGCCATACACATGCTCATGGTCCTCATGTTAGGGTCCGTGATCAAAGGAACGAGACTGACACAAAGCGAAAATCAAGCAAAGTTTTATTTCGCGCCATGCATCAGAAACCAAACTGCATCAGAAACCAAACTGCATCAGAAACCAAACTGCATTAGAAACCAAACTGCATCAGAAACCAAACTGCATTAGAAACCAAACTGACCAGTAGGTCCCTGAGTCTTGCTGGGGACCACTGCCTCCCAGTCACTGGGGTCCCTCCTGGAGACTCCCTGCCTCACCCTCACAGTACCACAGACCCACTCCCGGTGTGGCTGCACCGTTGGCTCCTGGGAGTCTGCTCCTGATGGTTTCACTGCCCGAGGCGGTGTGGCTGCTTGTGGCGGCGCTGCTGCTGATATTCTGGCTCAGGGTGGCATCACTCGTGGCAGCGCCGCTGCCACTGCTGCTCTGGGCGGTGCTGCTTGCGGTGGTGCCGCTGCCTGTTGCTGCTCTGGGCAGTGCCACTCGCATGGCACCGCTGCCGCTGCTGATCTGGTGCACAGGTTGGTGCCGCTCGTGGTGGCGCCGCTGCCCCTGTTGCTCTGGGCAGTGCACGGGGCGATGCCGCTCGAGGGGGCGCTGCTGCCACTGCTGTTCTGGGCGGTGTCCGGGGCGATGCTACTCGAGAATCAAACCGACCGGTTGGGGCCATCTCTTACGCAGAGGCGACAACGAAAAGGATGCCATTCCCAATGACAAAGAGGCGAGGATGAGGAGGACGATGAGGATGACAACCCTGATGACAGACTCTGCTCCCCATGATGCCACTCCAGCAAGGCCACTCCCCGGAGCGGTGAGGCCGCTGGCAGCGGGGCCGCAGCTGGAGGCAGCGAGGCCAGTAGAGGCAGCGAGGCTGGTCGAGGTGGGGCTGCGTCTCAGGGTGGCCAGGCCCCTGGTGACGGGGCTGAGGCTTGGGGCAGCGAGGCCGCTGGAGGCGGCGAGGCTGGTCCTGGTGGGGCTGCGGCTCAGGGCGGCGAGGCCCCTGGTGGTGGGGTGTGGCTGGGGGCGGCGAGGCCGCCGGCCGCGGGGCAGCGGCTTAGGGCGGCACTGCTCCCGATGACCCTGACGCTATCACTCCTATGACTACCCTAATGGCTCCCAAAGACTACCCTAATGGCTACTCTAATGGCTCCCAAAGGCTACTTTAACAGCTACTCTAATGGCTATTCTAACTGCTATTCTCACTGCCATTCTAACTCCTCCCACTTCTCCAACGGCTATTCTAAAACCTCCTACTTCTCCAACAGCTATTCTAACACCTCCTACTTCTCCGCCCACCCAGCCTCACAGACTGACCTTTATAGAGGTGGTTGAGCCCGGCCCACAGACAGGTGGCCAATGAGAGTTCAACTCACCACAGTTAATATATGAGTACCCAACTGATTGGATATGGCTATCTGGCCTGGCCCGCTGCTATATCCGGGGTTTACAGTTCCTCTGCCTAATCAGGCCCCTCCAGTCCTCACACCCTATCAGGATGTCTCTGACCAGGAAAAGCGGCAACCACCTTCCAAGGAAAGCTCAGAGTTAACACCCAAAACCATACCAAAGACATGTCTGGAGTCTTCAAGCGTGAGGACAAGAGTTCTTCTTGCATCTCCAGAAATAGTGCAATAAATGCCTCCCAATTTTCCCAGCTGACCAAACATTAAAAGCAGACCCTACACCCTAGAAGCTTAGGCCCAGGACGGAATCATCTGTTTGGAGCTCACAGGAGCAAGCACGGAGCATTTTGGAAGAGAACCAATCCCCATTTGAAGCCATCGGAAAGGCTCTCAGGCCATTTCAGGAATACAAGGTGAATCTACAAAAGGTCTCTCTCTTCTCTGTATTTGAAATGCGCATTCTGTTATCTACCCTTAAGATAATTTCTTTCGGAAGAAGAGATGATGGAGTGCCCAAGGGCTGGCACTTGAGAGAGTCTCAGGTGTGTGTGACATGCCATCTGGGGTTGTGTTGTGGCTGTCCACTCTCTTGTGGGCTCCAACTCTGCAGAGGCTCTCCTTGCCTTATATTCAGAGTGTGTGGTGTCTGGGCCAAATATGGTGAGTATATGTTTCATGGGTCTGGTGTGTGTATGAAACGTGTCTTTCAACCCCACAAAAGTGTCTTTCACTTTTGTGGAGTGTCTTTCAACTCCACAAAACATAAGGCCTGCTGAATTCTGTGGCCAGGTGAGAGGATGTGGGCAGGGCTTTCTTTTAGACCCCTGCAGGATTTTCTGTTCTCCTAGGACTAAGCAACGTGGCAGAAGGACTAAGCAGAAGGCAGAACAACAGTATTCCAGGTTTGGGAATCCATGATTGCAAGATGGGCAGCTAATGTCCACACCGTCCTGCCTGTGGCCATTTCTCAGACTTGATGGTGGAGATCATAGAGCCCAAGTATCTTTGGCACCCATCGAGGCATCTCCAGCAACACTGCCCATCACGAATGCACACAGAGAAATAATAATCTTACCGCTTTATCAACAGGCATTGTCTCTGATCATGGGTCCTCAAGACACTTGGGTTGAAAGAACTCAGGGCATCAGACACTCTCCTTTTCTCTGCCAACAGCTAAGGGTCAACATTCAAATTGTGGGTTCGAAGTGTGCTTTTCTCCCCTGGGTCTTTGCCTTTGGCCATCGCTTCCTGGCTTCTGAAGCACCAACTATCCAATTCTCCCATAAGCCCTCTCTACACCCTTTTCCCATGGTCTCTGTGACTTCTTCTCTCTTTCACCATGGAGTGTGATTTCTAGGCTTCAGGTCCATTTATGCCATGTTTACATTGATGTGGTCATCTTCTGGTTGTGTGATGGCTGAAGACAAGCCTGGAGCTCCCAGACACTTCTACCGTCTCCCTGTCCTCCAAATGCACTGCGGACTCTTAGGGAGCCATAAGCAAGAAGGTATTCTTGCTCCTTGTGACATGTGGCAGAAAAGGACAGAGCATTGATCTTTGTCATATCTGTCAGTCACAGAAAGACATCTCCCATACGATTTTACAAACTCATGGAAGTAAAGAAACATGTGAAAAAGCAAGAAAAAGGGAAAGGCAATGAGACTCGAACCAGGCACACAAAATTTGTTCCAGGCAGGCTAGTCAGAATATGCATTTGTAAAAGTGGATCAAATGGGACATTCAATGCAGGAAATATGGCCAACAGGATGTAACGTGAGTTTCCACTATGTTTGAAGTTGAATTGTGATATGGAATAGAGCACCTTCATATCTCTTAAAATATCATTTTTAGCATTTTCTGAAGCTCACACACACACACACACACAAGCACACACTTTAAAGTGCCCACACAAGTTAGGGAGCAACTGAAAAATATCACTTAGGTAAACAAAATTCAGAGAAAATACCAAAAGAAACAAAAGCTTAGAAAAAAGTAGCAAACCGTCCAAACTAACTGCTTTCGTATAAAGAATTAATTTATTAATAATTAATTAATTAAATATCCTGACCAAAAGAAACCTCCACACAAGTATGCCAGCAAATCCAATACCGGAGAGAAAGGATAAATTCCAAGACACATAAGCACTACCATGACAAGATCATGAGTGCTTCATATCTGACGTCTCAGGTAATGACTTTTGAAGCAGTTTTTGAGGCTTTTGAAGCAGTCCTCAAATATCTCCCAACACACAGAAAGCAAGGTTCAAAACAATTCCCTGGTTTCCAGTTCCAGACTTTAAACAGTAATGTCGGCTTTCCTCATCTATTCCCAAAAGGTAGGAAGAGGGAAGACTAATTTCCAATGTCCAAAGACCAATTCACATAAGGACCTTATAGGAAACCAATTGCATACAATTTTAATCAGTAAGGTAATAAAACAAGAATTCATTTCTCTTCTATTTCTTACTTCACCTACATGTGAAGCGGCCTGTTTTGCTTTCTCTTCAATATTTTTTCTTATATTCGGCAAGCCACTCTTTCAACCCTCTAACGTTTTTTGACATAGTGTTCCCTGATTCTTTAATTGCATATACCAAGTGCTCAACCTCATGTAATGCCACACCACCTCCATTCCCATTAACCAGTTCCCTCTTTATGGCAGGTCTTATCCTCCTGTAACCCTCAAGTTGGTCCCCAATGTACTGAGTCTCTCCTGGTGCGTCTCCCTGTCCTCCTTCCATTTTCCCTTTCTACTATTCATGTCCATGGTGTTCCTCAAGGGCCACAAGTTAGTGAAACCATAGGACATTTCCCTTGGTCTGCTTGCATTTTCATTTGGAAATCGTCTTCTTTATCATCATTTTCATAATCATCTTTATCCACTAGCCCTTAAAATGGTATCTCGACTCATTCCACACTGATGCTAGAGTGAGCATGGCAGGCCAAACATGTTGGCCGTTCATTTTCATCTGAATAAAGAGAGTTGCTCAACATGGTTCTCCCCATGACTATGGCATGTAACATTAACTAATGATGACAAAGAGTGCTGACCAGGACTCTTTCTTTAAGGGTAACGATCATGCAGAGTTTCACTCTCCATGAAGACTTTGCAACGGTTTTTAAGGTAATGTCAGGTAGATAGATCCTTCATCCCTTAGGATTGGTGTTTCAGGACACTAGCAGTAAATGACAAGGACAGCACAATGCATAACTGCCCTGGCAATTTTCCTGGAATTGTTACTTTCCTTCCCTTCTTCCTTCCCTCACCTTCCAAGCTTACCAAGTACCAAAGGCAAACCTTACACCCGAGAAAACATAGGGAACAGAAGCTAAGAATGGACCCTCTCAACCAAGGATATCCAACCTCCCAGAGAACTAATGGTAGCCAAGAGGCTCGATGTTGATTGCGATCTCCAGAAATTGAAGGGGAAATTGGAACACCATGCTCTCTCTGGAGAAATGTTGGCCTAAAGAATGGTATACAGAACATCGTTTTATTTTCTCTTTGTATAGAAAGTGGAAGTGGGTAAGAAACAGAAAAGACCACGTGAGTTCATGATCAGGGTAACAGGGCTCTTTCTTATTCCTTCCCATGTCTTTCTACTTAAAGCCATAGGACTCATATGTCTTGAGAATGGGATTGCTGCTTCAATGAAGTCAGCTTCTGTGACGTCACAAAGCTCTGAGTTCCTAGAAACTGCTCCTCAACAAAGCATAACTCATTACATCACCTGGCTGGAGTATTTCTGGGTCTGCCAGGAGTATCAAAATCACTCCAAACCACTGGAGCCGTCTAGCTGTTTCCCCAAGAGAGTTTGTGAAGCGATTTTGGGTCACCTTCTTCATGGCCGATTTTGTAGTCTTTGGCCATGACTGTCTCCACCAACCCCTGGACTCCTGAAAAGGGCAAGAATCCAAAATTACATCTTACCCACCTAAGGTCACGAACGAGTCAGGAGCACAAGCAGCCTCACACGGGGAATTCAAAGCCATAAACATGTACATTGTCCTCACACACTATCAAGATACTTCTGTCCAGGATAAGGGCCCCCCACCCTCCTAGGAAAGCTCAGAGTTGACACCCTCAACCATACCAAAGACATGTGTGGTCTTCAACAATGAGAACATGATTTCTTCTTAAATCTCCAGAAATCATGCCATAAATGCCTCCCAATTTTCCCAGCTGACCAGTCATTAAATTCAGACCTTACACCCTAGAAGCTTAGGCCCATGATGGACTCACTGTTTAGAGATCACAGGAGCAAGCACGGAGCATGTTGGAAGAAAACCAATCCCCATGTGAAGCCATCAGAAAAGGCTTTCAGGCCTGTTTCAGGAATGCAACGTGAATCTAAGAAAGGTGACCATCTTCTCTCTATTCTCTGTATTTGAAACGTGCATTCTCTTATCTACCTAGAAGAAAATTTTTTATGAGTAGAGCCCATGGAATGCCCAAGGGCTGGCAATTGAGAGAGTCTCAAGTGTGTGTGGCATGCCCTCTTGTGTTGTGTTGTGGCTGTCCACTCTCCTATGGGCTCATCCTTTGCAGAATCTCTCTTGCCTTCCATTCAGTGTTTGGAGTCTGGGCCAAATATGGTGAGTTTAAGCTCTTGGGTCTCGTGTGCCTGTGAAACGTGACTTTCAACAGACTCCACAAAACTTAAGGCCTGCTTAATTCTGTGGCCAGGTGAGAGGGTGTGGGCAGGGCTTTCTTCTAGTCCCATGGAGGATTCTCCAACTAAGCAACGTGGGCTAATGAAGGCAATCCCAACAGTGTTCCAGGTTTAGGAATCCGTGATTGCTGGTTGGGCAGCTAATGTCCTCACCGTCCTGCCTGTGGCCACTTCTCAGTCTTGATGCTGGCGGTCGTAGAGCCCAGTATCTTTGGCGCCCATCAAGTTATCTCCACCAACACTGCCCATCACGAATGCACCCAAATAAATAATAATCTTACCACGGTGTCAACTGGTATTGTCTCTGATCATGGTTTCCAGGATGTCTGCACTAGTTGCTTGCTGGTGTCCTCTCCAGGAGATACACAGTGTTCTATGGAGTCTATGTCTGCAAAGCATGATAACCTGGAATCCCCAGGCCTCAAGACCCTTGGGTTGCAAGAACTCATGTCCTTCTGACACTCTAGTTTTCTCGGCCAACTGCTATGGGTCAACATTCAAATTGTGGGTTCTATGTGTGCTCCGCTCCCCTGGGCCTTTGTCTTTCTCCATGGCTCCCTGCCCTCTGAATTCCCAACTGTCCAATTCTCCCATAAGCCCTATCTACACCCTTCTCCCATGGTCTCTGTGACTTCTTCTCTCTTTCACTGTGGAGTGTGATATCTAGGATTCAGGCCCATATATGCCATGTTTCCATTGATGTGGTCATCTTATGGTTGTGTTGATGGCTGGAGCTCCCAAAACATCTACCATCTCCCTGTCCTCCAAATGCACTGCGGACTCTTATGAAACCATAAGCCAGAAGGCATTCTTGCTCCTTGTGACACTAGCAGATAAGGACATGGACAGCATAACGCATCCTGCCCTGGCAATTTTCCTGGAATTGTGACTTTTCTTCCCTTCTTCCTTCCCTCCACTTTCAAGCTGACCAAGCACCAAAGGCAGACCTTACACCAGAGAAAACATAGGGAACAGCAGCTAAGAATGGACCCTCTCACCCTAGGATACCAAATATCCCAGAGACCTAATGGGAGCCAAGAATCCTCGCTGTTGATTGAGATCTCTGGAAATTGCAGTTGAAATAGGAACCCCTTGCTCTTTCTGGAGAAATATAGGTCTAAGTAATGTTACACTGGGTGCCTGAGTGGCTTAGTTGGTTAAAGCCTCTGCCTTCAGCTAAGGTCCTGAACCCAGGGTCCTGGGATCGAGCCCTATATTGGGCTCTCTCTCAGCGAGGAGCCTGCATCCCTTCCTCTCTCTGCCTGCCTCTCTACCTACTTGTGATCTCTGTCTGTCAAATAAATAAATAAAATCTTAAAAAAAAAAGAATGGTATACAGAACATCGTATTCTTTTCTATTTGTATAGAAAGTGGAAGTGGGAAAGAAACAGAAAAGACCACCTGAGTTCATGATCAGGTTAACAGGGCTCATTATTGTTCCTTCCCAGGTCTTTCTACTTAAAGCCATAGGACTCCTATGTCATGCGAATGGGATTGCTGCTTCAGTGCAGTCAGCTTCTGTGAGTCACAAACTCTGAGGTCCTAGAAACCTCTCCTCACCAAACAACGACTCATCACTTCACCTGGCTGGAGAAGTTCTGGGTCAGCCAGGAGTATCAAAATCACTCCAAACTGCTGAAACCGCCTGGGGATTTCCCCAAGACAGTTTTTGAAGCGATTTGGGGTCACCTTCTCCTTGGTCGGATTTGTAGTCTTTGGACAGGACTGTCACTAACACCCCTCACTCTACCACTCCTGAGAAGGGCAAGAATCCACAATTCCAACTTACCCACGTAAGGTAAAGAAAGAATCAGGAGTACAAGCAGCATCACACGGGGAACTCCACGCCATACACATATATATGTTCTTCCCACACTATCACGATGCTTCTGACCAGGAAAAGCGCCCCACCTTCGAAGAAAGCCCAGTACTAACACCCGCTACCATAGCATAGACATATCTGGAGTCTTCAAAAGTGAGGACAAGATTCTTACTTGCATCTCCAGAAATCGTGCCATAAATGCCTCCCAATTTTCCCAGCTGACACAAAACCTTAAAAGCAGACACTACACCCTAGAAGCTTAGACCCAGGGTTGACTAATCTGTTTTGAGCTCACAGGAAGAAGCAAGGAGCATGTTGGAAGAGAGACAATCGCCATGTAAAGCCATCAGTAAAGGCTTTCGGGACAGTTTCAGGAATACAACATGAATCTACAAAAGGTGTCTGTCTTCTCTATATTCGAAACGCACATTCTGTTATCTTCCCTGAAGTTAATTTCTTTAGAAAGAAGAGCTCTTGAGGGCCTAAGGACTGTCACTTGAGAGAGACTCAGGTGTGTGTGATATGCCCTCTGGGTTGTGTTGTGGCTGTCCACTCTCATGTGGGCTCGTCCGCATCAGAGGCTCTCCTTGCCTTCCAATCAGAGTGTTTGGTGTCTGGTCCAAATATGGTGAGTTTAAGTTTCATGCGTCTGATGTGCCTGTGAAACGTGACTTTCAACACACTCCACAAAACTTAAGGCCTGCTGAATTCTGTGGCCTGGTGTGGATGTGGGCAGGGTTTTCTTCTAGTCCCCTACAGGATTTCCTGTTCTCCTGGGACTAAGCAACATGACCTGAAGAAGGCAGTCCCAACAGTGTTTGAGGTTTGGGAATCCGTGATTGCAGGTTGGGCAGCGAATGTCCTCACTCTAACCCTCACGAATGCACACAAAGAAATAATAATCTTACTACGGTGTCACCAGTTATTGTCTCTGACAATGGTTTTCAAGCTGTCTTCCCCTGTTTGGTTGTTGGTGTCCTCTCCAGGAGATACACAGTGTTCTCTGGAGTCTCTGTCTAAAATGCATGCTGCTCTGGAATTCCTGGGCCTCAAGACCCTTTGGTTGAAAGACCTCGTGTCCTTCATACACTCTCCATTTCTCCGCCAACAGCTATGGGTCAACATTCAATTTGTGGGTTCTAACTCTGCTCCGCTCCCCTGGGCCTTTGCCTTTGTCCATGGCTTTCTGCCCTCTGAAGCTCCAACCATTCAATTCTCCAATAAGCCCTGTCTGCACCCTTCTCACATTGTCTCTGTGACTTCTTCTCTCCTTCGCTGTGGAGTGTGATTTCTAGGCTTCAGGTCCAATTATGCCATGTTTACATT
The DNA here is from genome assembly GCF_922984935.1 of Meles meles. Taxonomy (NCBI): domain Eukaryota; kingdom Metazoa; phylum Chordata; class Mammalia; order Carnivora; family Mustelidae; genus Meles; species Meles meles. The sequence continues at coordinate 30,724,343 of NC_060088.1, read as the reverse complement.
GATGTGGTCATCGTCTGGTTGTGTTGATGCCTGGAGCCTCCAGACACTTCTACCATCTCCCTGTCCTCCAAATCCATTGCGGACTCTTATGGAGCCATAAGCAAGAAGGCCTTCTTGCTCCTTGTGACATGTGGCAGAAAGGGAGAGAGCATTGGGCTGTGTCCTATCTGTAAGTCCCAGAAAGACAATTTCCATACGATTTCACTCACTCATGGAAGAAAAGAAACATGTGAAAAAGCAAGAAAAATGGACAGACAAATAAACTCTAACCAGGTACACAAAATTTGGTGTCTGTCCAAGGAAGGCTAGTCAGAATGTGCTTTGCTAAAAGTGGATCAAATTGGACATTCAATGCAGGAAATGTGGCCTAAAGGGATGTAATGTGAGTTTCCACTGTGTTTGAAGTAAAATTGTGATCTGGAATAGAGCAGCTTCATATCTCTAAAAATATCATTTTTAGCATTTTGTGAAACTCACACACACACACACACACACACACACACACACACACACACTTAAATGGGTCTGACAGAAATTAGGGAGCAAGTGAGGAATAACACTCATGGAAGCAAAATTCAGAGAAAATACCATAAAAAACAAAAGCTTAGAGAATCAAAGTAACAACCATCCAAACTGGATAAGTTAACTCCTTTCTGTATTAATTAATTAATTAAACAACCTTTACTAAAGGACCCCTCAACACAAGTATGCCAGCAAATCCAATACCGGAGATAAAAGGATAAATTCCAAGGCACATACACACTAACATGGCAAGATCATGAGACATACATATCTTACATCTCAAGTAATGACTTTAGAAGCAGCTTTTGAGTCTTTTGAAGCCATCCTCAAAGTTCTCCCAACACACAGAAAGCTAGGTTCAAATCAATCCCTGGTCCACAATTCGAGACATTTAATGGTAAAGTTGGTTTTTCTCATCTATTCCCAAATATAGGAAGAGGAAAGACTCTAATTTCCAATGTCTAAAGACCCAACTCACATAAGGACCTTATAGGAAACCAAATGCATACAATTTTAATCAGTAAGATAATAAAGCAAGAATTCATTTCTCTTCTCTTTCTTTCTTCCTCTCTTTGTGAAATGGCCTGTTTTGCTTTCTATTCACTATTTTTCTTTATATTCGGCAAGCGAGCATTTCATCCATCCTACGTTTTTTGACATAGTGTTCCCTGAGTTTTTAATTGCATATACCACCAAGTGCTCATCCTCATATAGTGCTATCCCAATTCCATACCCATTAACCAGTTCCCTCTTTATGGCATGTCTTATCCTCCTGTAAATCGCAGCTTGGTCCCCAAAGTCCTGAGTCTCTCCTGGTGCGTCTCCCTGTCTGACAACTTCTCCTTCCGTTTTCCCTTATACTACTAATGTCCATGGTATTCCTCATGGGAATCATAGTAGTGAAGCCATAGGTTATTACCCTTGGTCTGCTTGCATTTTCATTTGGAAATCATCTTCTTTACCATCATCTGCATAATCATTTTTATCCAATAGCCCTTAAAATGGTCTCTCAGCTCCTTTCACAGTTATGCTTGAGTGGACATGGCAGGCCGTCGATGATTTCCGTTCATTTTCATCTGAATAAAGAGAGCTGCTCAACAGGGCTCTGCCCGTGACTATGGAATGTAGCTTAACTAATGATGACAAGGAGTGATGACCGGGGCTCTTTCTTTAGGGGTAGCGATCATGCAGATTTTCCCTCTCCATGAAGCCTTTACAATGGTGTTTAAGTTAATGTCAGGTAGACAGATCTTTCATCCCTTAGGACTGCTGTTTCAGGAAACTAGCAGATAAGGACACGGACAGCACAACGCATCCCTGCCTTGGTAATTTTCCTGGAATTGTGACTTTCCTTCCCTTATTACTTCCCTCGGCATCCAAGCTGACCAAGCACCAAAGGCAGACCTTACACCCAAGAAACCATAGGGAACAGAATCTAAGAATGGACCCTCTCACCCAAGGATAGCCAACCTCCAAGAGACCTAATGGTAGCCAAGAGGCCTCGCTGTTGATTGCGATCTCTAGAAATTGCAGTGGAAATAGGAACACCTTGCTCTCTCTGGAGAAATGTTGTTCTAAAGAATGGTATACAGAACATCGTTTTCTTTTCTCTTTGTATAGAAAGTGGAAATGGGAAAGAAACAGAAAAGGCCCCCTGAGTTCATGATCAGGCTAACAGGGCTCTTTCTTGTTCCCTCCCATGTCTTTCTACTTAAAGCCATTGGACTCATATGATATGAGAATTGGATTGCTGCTTCAGTGAAGTCAGCTTCTGTGACATCACAAAAATCTGAGGTCCTAGCAACCACTCCTCACCAAACCATGCCTCAACACTTCACCTGGCTGGAGTAGTTCTGTGTCAGCCAGGAGTATCAAAACCACTCCAAACCGCTGGAGCCCTTGGGTATTTCCCCAAGATACTTTGTGGATAGATTTGGGGTCATCTTCTCCATGGCCGATTTTGTAGTCTTTGTCCGTGACTGTCACCACCATACTCTGGACTACTGAGAAGGGCAAGAATCCACAATTCCATCTTACCCACGTAAGGTCAAGAAAGACTCAGGGGCACACAGCCTCACACAGGGAACTCCATCCCTTACACATGTTCATGGTCCTCACACACTTTCAGGATGCTTCTGACCAGGAAAAGCGCCACCCGCCCTCCGAGGAAAGCTCAGAGTTAACACCCGCAACCATACCAAAGACATGCCTGGCGTCTTCAACAGTGAGGACAAGAGTTCTTCTTGATGTCCAGAAATAATGCCATAAATGCCTCCCAATTTTCCCAGCTGACCAATAAGTAAAGGCAGACCCTACACCCTAAAATCTTGGGCCCAGGACGGAGTCATCTGTTTGGAGCTCACAGAAGCAAGCACGGAGCAGGTTGGAAGAGAACCAACCCCATGTGAAGCCATGGGAAAAGGCTTCCGGGCCTCTTTCAGGAATACAACGTGAAACTACAAAAGGTCTCTGTCTTCTGTGTATTCAAAACATGCATTCTGTTATCTACCCTGATGTTAATTTCTTTCAGAAGAAGAGCTCATGGAGTGCCCAACGGCTGTCACTTGAGAGAGTCTCAGGTGTGTGTGACCTGCCCTCTGGGGTTGTGTAGTGGCTGTCCACTCTCCTGTGGGCTTGTCCTCGGCAGAGGCTATCCTTGCCTTCCATTCTGAGTGTTTGGTGTCTGGGCCAAATATCGTGAGGTTATGTTTCGTGGGTCTGGTGTGCCTGTGAAACATGAATTTCAACACACTCTGCAAAACTTAAGGTCTGCTGAATTCTGTGCCCACGTGAGGGGATATGGGCAGGGCTTTCTTCTAGTCCCCTGCAAGATTTCCTGTTCTCCTGGGACTAAGCAACGTGGCCTGAAGAAGGCAGTCCCAACAGTGTTCCAGGTTTGGGAATCCGTGATTGCATGCTGGACAGTTAATGTCCTTACCGTCCTGCCTGTGGCCAATTCTCAATCTGAATCCTGGTGGTCATAGGGACCAAGTATCGTTGGCGCCCATTAAGGCATCTCCACCAACACTACCCATCATATATGTACACAAAGAAATAATAATCTTTCCAAGGTGTTAACAGGTATTGTCTCTGATCATGGTTTCCAAGCTGTCTGCACCTGGTTGCTTGCTGGCATCCTCTCGAGGAGATACACAGTGTTCTCTGGAGTCTATGTCTGCAAAGCATGCTGATCTGGAACCCCAGGACTCAAGTCCCTTGGCTTGAAAGACCTCATGTCATTCAGACACTCTCCATTTCTCCTCCATCGTCTATGGGTCAACATACAATTTGTGGGCTCTAAGTGTGATCTGCTCCCCGAGCATTTGTCTTTGTCCATGGCTCCCTGCCCTCTGAGGCACCACCCGTCCAATTCTCCCATAAGCCCTATCTACACCCTTCTCCCATGGTCTCTGTGACTTCTTCTCTCTTTCGCTGTAGAATGTGATTTTTGGGCTTCAGGTCAATTTATGCCATGTTTCCATTGATGTGGTCATCTTCTGGTTAGGCTTATGACTGAAGACAAATCTGGAGCTCCCAGACACTTCAACCATCTCCCTGTCCTCCAAATACACTCGGACTCTTATGTAGCCATAAGGAAGAAGGCATTCTTGCTCCTTGTGACATATGGCAGAAAGGGAGAGAGCATTGAGCTGTGTCCTATCTGTCAGTCAGAGAAAGAAAACTACCATACAATTCAATTTCAATCACTCATGGAAGTAAAGAAACAGGTGAAAAAGCAAGAAAAAGGATGGGCAATGAGACTCTAACCAGGAACACAAAATTTGGTGTTTGTTCCAGGCAGGATAGTCAGAATATTCATTTCAAAAGTCGATCAAATGGCACATTCAATGCAGGAATTGAGGCCGAATGGGGTGTAACGTGAGTTTCCACTGTGTTTGAAGGTGAATTGTGATCTGGACTTGAGCAGCTATATATCTCGTAAGATATCATTGTTAAAGTTTTGTGAAACACACACACACACACACACACACACACACACACACACAAAAAAAAAACTCCCAGAGAATTAGGGAGCCAGTGAAGAATAGCACTCATGGAAGCAAAATTCAGAGAAAATATCATAAAAAACAAAAGCTTAGAGAATCAAAGAAACAAACTGTCAAAACTGGATAAGTTAAATACTTACCTATCAAGGATTAATTAATTAATTAATTAACAACCTTACCTAAAAACCCCTCCACATAAGTATGCCAGGAAATCCAATATTGGAGAGAAAAGGATAAATTCCAAGACACATACACACTACCATGACAAGATCATGAGTCATCCATATATGACGTCTCAGTTAATGACTTTTCAAGCAGCTTTTGAGGCTTTTGAAGCAGTCCTCAAGCATCTCCCAATACACAGAAAGCCAGATTCAAATCAATTTCCTGTTCCACAATTTGAGACATTTAATGGTAATGTCGGTTTTTATCAATTATTCCCAAAATATTGGAAGAGGGAAACTCTAATTTCAAATGTCCAAAGACCCAATTCAGATAAGGACCTTATAGGAAACCAATTGCATACCATTTCAGTAAGTAAGTTTAAAAAACTAGAATTCATTTCTCTTCTCTTTCTATATCTCCATGTGAAACCACTTGTTTTGCATTCTATTTACTATTTTTCCTTTTATTCGGCAAACCATCCTTTCATCCATCCTACGTTTTTTGACATAGTGTTCCCTGATTTTTAATTGCATACAGCACCAAGTGCTCATCTTCATATAATTCCACACCACCTCCATACCCATTAACAAGTTCCCTCTTTATGGCATGTCTTATCCTCCTGTAAACCTCAGCTTGGTCCCCAAAGTCCTGAGTCTCTCCAAGTGTGGCTCCCTGTCTGACTTCTTCTCCTTCCGTTTTCCCTTACTACTACTTATGTCCATGGTATTCCTCATGGGAAACATATGAGTGAAGCCATAGGATATTTCCCTTGGTCTGCTTGCATTTTAACTTAGAAATCATCTTCTTTATCATCATCTGCATAATCATCTTTATCCACAAGCCCTTGAAAGTGTCTCTCGGAACCTTCCACAGGAATGCTAGAGTGAGCATGGCAGGCCATCAATGTTGGCCGCTCAATTTCATGTGAATAAAAGATTGCTCAACATCGCTCTCCCCATGACTATGGCATGTAGCTTTAACTAACGATAACAAGGAGTGCTGACTGGGGCTCTTTCTATAGGGGTAGCGATCATGCATAGTTTCACTCTCCATGAAGCCTTAGTAACGGTTTTAAGGTTATGTCAGGTAGACAGAACTTTCATCTCTTAGGACTGGAGTTTCAAGACACTAGCAGATAAGGACACGGACAGCACAAGGCATCCCTGCCCTGGCAATTTTCCTGGAATTGTGACTTCCTTCCCTTCTTCCTTCCCTCGACTTCCAAGCTGACCAAGCACCAAAGGCAGATCTTACACCCGAGAAACCATAGGGAACAGACACTAAGAATGGACCCTCTCACCCAAGGATAACCAACCTCCCAGAAACCTAATCGTAGCCAAGAGGCCTCGCTGTTGATTGCGATCTCTAGAAATTGCAGTGGAAATAAGAACACCTTGCTCTCTCTGGAGAAATGTTGGTCTAAGGAATAGTAGACAGAACATCGTTTCCTTTTCTCTTTGTACAGAAAGTGGAAATGGGAAAGCAACAGAAAAGACCAACTGGGTTCATGATCAGGCTAACTGGGCTCTTTCTTATTCCTTCCCATGTCTTTCTACTTAAAGCCATTGGACTCATATGACATGAGAATTGGATTGCTGCTTCAGTGAAGTCAGCTTCCGTGACGTCACAAAAATCTGAGGTCCTAGCAACCACTCCTCACCAAACCGTGCCTCAACACTTCACCTTGCTGGAGTAGTTCTGGGTCAGCAAGGAGTATCAAAACCACTCCAAACCGCTGGAGCCACCTGGGTATTTCTCCAAGACAGTTTGTGGATCTTTTGGGGTCATCTTCTCCATGGCCGATTTTGTAGTCTTTGTCCATGACTGTTACCAGCACACCTCTGGACTACTGAGAAGGGCAAGAATCCACAATTCCATCTTACCCACATAAGGTCAAGAAAGAGTCAGGAGTACAAGCAACCTCACACGGCGAACTCCATGCCATACACATGTTCATGGTCCTCACACACTATCAGGATGATTCTGACCAGGAAAAGCACCCCTCCGAATTCTGAGGAAAGCTCAGAGTTAACACCCGCAACCATACCAAAGACATGTCTGGAGTCTTCAACATTGAGGACAAGAGTTCTTCTTGAATGTCCAGAAATAATGCCATTAATGCCTCCCAACTTTCCCAGCTGACCAATAATTAAAGACACACCCTACACCCTAAAAGCTTAGACCCAGGAGGGACTCCTCTGTTTGGAGCTCAGAGGAGCAAGCACGGAGCATGTTGGAAGAGAAACAATCCCCATGTAAAGCCATGGGAAAAGGCTTTCGGGCCTCTTTCAGGAATACAACATGAATCTACAAAAGGTCTGTCTTCTCTGTATTCGAAACGTGCCTTCTGTTATCTATCCTGAAGATAATTTCTTTCAGAAGAGCTCATGGAGTGCCCAATGGCTGTCACTTGAGAGTCTCAGGTGTGTGTGACCTGCCCTCTGGGGTTGTGTAGTGGCTGTCCACTCTCCTGTGGGCTCGTCCTCTGCAGAGGCTCTCCTTGCCTTCCATTCAGATTTTTTGGTGTCTGGGCCAAATATGTTGAGGTTAAGCTTCATTGATTTGGTGTGCCTGGAAACATGACTTTCAACCCATTCCACAAAATGTAAGGCCTGCTGAATTCTGTGGCCAGGTGAGAGGATTTGGGCAGGACTTTCTTCTAGTCCCCTGCAGGATTTCCTGTTCTCCTGGGACTAAGCAACTTGGCCTGACAATGGCAGTCCCAACAGTGTTCCAGGTTTCGGAATCTGTGATTGTAGATAAAGCAAGTAATGTCCTCACCGCTGTGCCTGGGGCGTTTCTCAGTCTTGATGCTGGTGGGAGTAGAGCCTAAGGATCTTTTGCGCCCATGGAGGGATCTCCACCAACACTGCCCATCACGAATGCACACAAAGAAATAATAATCTTATACGTGTAAACAGGCATTGTATCTGATAATGGTTTCCAAGTTCTCTACACAGGGTTGCATGCTGGTGTCCTCTCCAGGAGAAACACAGTGTTCTTCAGTTCTGGAGTTTATGTCTGCAAAGCATGCTGATCTGGATTCTCCGGTCCTCAAGAACCTTGGGTTGCAGGAACTCATGTCATTCAGACTTCTTTCTCCGCCAACGGCTATGGGTCAAAATTCAAATTGTGGGTTCTAAGAGTGCTCCTCTCCTCTGGGCCATTGTCTTTGGCCATGGCTCCCTGCCCTCTGAAGCCCCAACCGTCCAATTCTCCCATAAGCCTTGTCTACACCATTCTCCCATGGTCTCTGTGACTTCTCTCTTTCACTGTGGAGTGTGATTTCTAGGATACAGGACCATTTATGCCATATTTCCATTGGTGAGGTCTTCATATGGTGGTACAGATGACTGAAGACAAGTCTGGAGCTCCCAGACACATCTATAATCTCCCTCTCCTCCATAAAAAGGGAACTGGATATGGGTAGGGATGTGGTGTGGCATTATATGAGGATGAGCACTTGGTGGTATATGCAATTAAAGAATCAGGACACACTATGTCAAAAAACGCAGGATGGATGAAAGCCTGGCTTGCCGAATATAAGTAAATAGGGTGAATAGAAAGCAAAACAGGTCGTTGCGCATGGAGATGATGATAGAAAGAGAAGAGAAATGAATATTTTCATTATCTTACTGTTTAAAATTGTATGGACTTGGTTTCCTATAAGGTCCTTATGTAAATTGGGTCTTTAGACATTGTACGTTAGAGTCTTCCCTCTTCCTACATTTTGGGAATAGATGAGAAAATCCGACATTACCATTAAATGTCTCGAATTGTGGACCAGGGAATTGATTTGAACCTGGCTTTCTGTGTATTGGGATATGTTGGAGGACGGCTTCAAAACCCTCAAAAGCTGCTTCAAAAGTCATTACCTGAGACGTCAGATATGTATGACTACTGATCTTGCCATGGTAGTGCATATGTGTCTTGGAATTTATCCTTTTCTCTCCGGTATTGGATTTGCTGGCAGACATCTGTGTAGGGTTCTTTTAGGTAAGGCTGTTTAATTAATTAATTAATTAATTAATTAATTAATTAATTGTTGATAGGTAAGTCATTAACTTATCCAGTTTGGACGGTTGGTTATTTGATACTCTAATCTTTTGTTTTTTACCGTATGTTCTCTGAATTTTGCTTCCATGAGTGCTATTCCTCACTTGCTCTCTAAATTCTGTGGGACTCATATAAGTGAGCGTGTGTGTGTGTGTGTGTGTGTGTGTGTGTGTGTGTGTGTTTTTCACAAAACGCAAAATGATATTTTAAGAAATATGAAGTTGCTCTATTCCAGATCACAATTCACTTTCAAACACAGAGGAAACACACGTTACATCCCGTTCGGCCACATTTCCTGCATTGAATGTCCCATTTGATCCACGTTTAGAAAAGCAGATTTTGACTAGCCTGCCTGGAACAAACACAAAAATTTGTGTGCCTGATTAGACTCTAATTCCCTGTCCCATTTTCTTGCTTTTTCACATGTTTCTTTACTTCCATGAGTGAGTGAAATCATATGGTAGTGGTCTTTCTGTGACTGACAGATATGACACAGCCCAATGCTTTCTCCTTTTCTACCACATGTCACAAGGAGCAAGAATGCCTTCTTCCTTATGGCTCCATATGAATCCGCAGTGCATTTGGAGGACAGGGAGATGGTAGAAGTGTTAGGGAGCTCTAGGTTTGTCTTCAGCCTTCAGCACAAGCAGAAGATGACCACATCGATGAAACATGGCATAAATGGACCTGAAGCCTAGAAATCACACTCCACAGCGAAAGAGAGAAGAAGTCACAGAGACCATGGGAGAAGGGCTTATGGGAGAATTGGACCTTTGGGGATTCAGAGGACAGGGAGCCATGGACAAAGACAAAGGCCCAGGGGAGAGGAGCACACTTAGAACCCACAATTTGAATGTTGACCTATAGCTGTTGGCGGAGAAAAGGAGAGTGTCTGAAGGAACTGAGTTCTTGCAAAGTAAGGGTCTTCAAGCCTGGGGATTTCTCATCAGCTTTCTCTGCAGAAATAGACTCCAGAGAACACTGTGTATCTCTTGCAGAGGACACAAGCAAGCAACCAGGTGCAGACAGCCTGGAAACCATGATCAGAGACAATCCCTGTTGACACTGTGGTAAGATTATTATTTCTTTGGGTGCATTCCTGATGGGCAGTGTTGGTGGAGATGCCTCGATGGGCCCAAAATATACCTGGGCCCTACGACAGCCAGCATTAAGACTGAGAAGTGGATACAGGCAGGAGGGTGAGGACATTAGCTGTCCAATCTACAATCACGGATTCCCAAACACTGTTGGGACTGCCTTCTTCAGGGCACGTTGCTTATTCCCAGGAGAAGAGGAACTCCTGCAGTGGACTAGAAGAAAGCCCTACCCACATCCTCTCATCTGGCCACAGAATTCAGCAAGCCTTAAATTTTGTGGAGTGGGTTTAAGGTCTCATTTCACAGGCACAACACACCCACGAAACTTACCATCACCATATTTGTCCTAGACAATAAACACACTGAATGGAAGGCAAGGAGAGTTTCTGCAGAGGACGAGCCCACAGGAGAGTGGACAGGCACAAAACAATGACAGCGGTCATTCACACAAACCTGAGATTCTCTCAAGTGCCAGCCCTTGGACATCCATGAGCTCTTCTTCCTAAAGAAATTATCTTCAGGGTAGATAACAGAATGCGTGTTTCGAATACAGAGAAGACAGAGAACTTTTATAGATTCACGTTTTATTCTTGAAACTGGCCTGAAAGCTTTTTCCAATGGCTTCACATGGGGATTGATTCTCTTCCAAATTGCTCTGTGCTTGCTCCAGAGAGCTCCAAACAGATGAGTCCATCATGGGCCTAAGCTTCTAGGGTGTTGGTTCTGCCTTTAATGGTTGGTCAGCTGGGAAAATTGGGAGGCATTTAGTGCATGATTTCTGGAGATGCAAGAAGAAATCTTGTTCTCACTGTTGAAGACTCCAGACATGTCTTATTTATGGTTGACGGTGTTAACTCTGAGCATTACTCGGATGGTGACTGGCACTTTTCCTGGTTAGAAGCATCCTGATAGTGTGTGAGGACCATGAACATGTGTATGGTGTGGATTTCCCTGTGTGAGGCTGCTTGTACTCCTGACTCATTCTTAACCTTACGTGGGTAAGATGGAATTGTGGATTCTTGCCCTTCTCAGGAGTCCAGAGTGGTGGTTGTGACAGGCACGGGCAAAGACTACAAATTCAGCCATGGAGAAGGGGAACCCAAATCGTTTCACAAACTGTGATGTTGAAATATGCAGTCGACTACAGCGGCTTGGAGTGGTTTTGATATTCTTGGCTGACGCAGAACTACTCCAGCCAGGTGAAGTGATGAGGCGTGGTTTGGTGAGGAGTGGTTGCTAGGACCACAGAGCTTTGTGATGTCACAGAAGCTGACTTCACTGAAGCAGCAATCCCATTCTCATGACATATGAGACCTATGGATTTAAGTAGAAAGACCTGGGAAAGAACAGAAAAGAGCCCTGTTAGCCTGATCCTGAACTCAGGTGGTCTTTTCGGTTTCTTTCCCACTTCCACTTTCCTTGCCAAGAGAAAAGAAAATGATGTTCTGTATACCATCCCTTAGACCAATATTTCTCCAGAGAGTGCAAGGTTTTCCTATTTCCACTGCAATTTCTAGAGATCTCAATCAATCGTGAGGCCTCTTGGCTACCTTTAGGTCTCTGGGTAGTTTGATATCCTAGGGTGAGAGGGTCCATTCTTAGCTTAGGTTCCCGATGGTTTCTTGGGTGTAAGGTCTGCCTTTGGTGCTTTGTCAGCTTGGAAGGCTAGGGAAGTAATAAGGGAAGGAAAGTCACAATTCCTGGAAAATGACCAGGGCAGGGATGCTTTGTGTTGTCCGTGTCGTTATCTGCTAGTGTCTTCAGACACTAGTCCCAAGGGATGAAGGCTCTCTCTACCTGCCATTACCATAAACACCATTGTAAATGCTTCATGAAGAGGGAAAATCTGCATTATTGCCACTCCTAAAGAAAGAGCCTGGTCAGCACTCCTTGTCATCATTAGTTAATGCTACATGCCATAGCCATGGGGAGAGTCATGTTGAACAACTCTCTTTCTTCAGATGGCAATGAACTGGCAACATCGATGGCCTGTCATGCCCACTCTAGCATCACTATGGAAGGATCCGAAATGCCCTTTTAAGGGCTAGTGGATAAAGATGATTATGATGATGATAATAAAGAAGATGATTTCCAAATGAAAATAAAAGCAGACCAAGGGAAATATCCTATGGCCTCACTCACATGTGACTCATGACAAATACAATGGACATTAGTAGTAGTAAGGGAAAACGGAAGGAGAAGATGTCAGAGAGGGAGTCGTACCAGGAGAGACTCAGGACCTTGAGGACCAAGCTGAGGATTCCAGGAAGATAAGACATGCCATAAAGAGGGAACTGGTTCATGGGTAGGGAGGTGGTGGGGCATTATATGAGGATGAGCACTTGGTGGTATATGCAATTAAAGAATCAGGGAACACTATGTCAAAAAACGTAGGAGGGATGAAAGACTGGCTTGCTGAATATAAGAAAAAATAGTGAATAGAGAGCAAAACAGACCGTTTCACATAGAGATGAAGAAAGAAAGAGAAGAGAAATGAATTTTAGTTTTATTATCTTACTGATTAAAAATGTATACAATTGGTTTCCTATAAGTTCCTTATGTGAATTGGGTCTTTGGACATTGTAAATTAGATTCTCCCTCTTCCTACATTTTGGGAGTAGGTGAGAAAAGCGGACATTACCATTAAATGTTTCAAATTGTGGACCAGGGAATTGATTTGAATATGGCTTTATTTGTGTTGGGAGATGTTTGAGGACTGCTTCAAAGCCTCAAATGCTGCTTCAAAAGTCATTACCTGAAATGTCAGATATGTATGATTCATGATCATGTCACGGTAGTGCATATGTGTATTGGAATTTATCCTTTTCTCTCCGGTATTGGATTTGCTGGCAAACTCTGTGTAGGGGTCTTTTAGGTAAGGTTTTTTAATTAACCTTTGATTCTCTAAGCTTTTGTTTTTATGGTATTTTCTCTGAGTTTTGCTTCCATGAGTGCTATTCCTCACTTTGCTCCCTAGCTTCTGTGGGACTCTTTTACGTGTGTGTGTGTGTGTGTTTCACAAAACGGTAAAAATGATATTTTAATGGATATGAAGCTGCTCCATCCAGATCACAATTCAACTTCAAACACAGTGGAAACTAACGTTACATCCCATTCGGCCACATTTCCTGAATTGAATGTCCCATTTGATCCACTTTTAGAAACGCAGATTCGGACTAGCCTGCCTGTAATAAACACCAAATTTTGAGTGCCTGGTTAGAGACTATTGCCTGTCCCTTTTTCTTACTATTTTACATGTTTCTTCCTTCCATGAGTGAGTGAAATCATATGGTAGTTGTCTTTCTGTAACTGACAGATATGATACAGCCCAATGCTCTCTCCCTTCCTGCCACATGTCACAAGGAGCAAGAATGCATTCTTGCTTATGCCTCCATAAGAGTCCGCAGTGCATTTGGAGGAGGGGGAGATGGTAGAATTGTATGGGAGCTCCAGGCTTGTCTTAAGCCATAAGCACAACCAGATGATGACCACATCAATGGAAAGATGGCATAAAAGGACCTGAAGTCTAGAAATCACAGTCCATAGCGAAAGAGGGAAGAAGTCACAGAGATTGTGGAGAATGGTGTAGACAGGCTTATGGGAGAATTGGACGGTTTGTGCTTCAGAGCACAGGGATCGTGGACATAGACTAAGGTCAAGGTGTCATAAGCACACTTAGAACTCACAATTTGAATGTTGAACCATAGGTGTTGGCAGAGAAAAGGAGAGTGTCTGAAAGACACGAGTTCTTGCAACCCAAGGACTTGAGGCCCGGGTATTCCAGATCAGCATGCTTTGCAGACATAGACTCCAGAGAACACTGTGTATCTCCTGGAGAGGGCACCAGCAAGCAACCAGGAGCAGACAGCCTGGAAACCATGATCAGAGACAATACCTGTTGACAGCGTGGTAAGATTCTTATTTCTTTGTGTGCATTGGTGATGGGCAGAGTTGGTGGAGATGGCTCGATGGACGCCAAAGATACTTGCGTTCTACCAATGCCAGCATCAAGACTGAGTATAGGCCACAGGCAGGACGGGGAGGATATTAGCTGCCCAACGTGCAGTCACGGATTCCCAAACCTGGAACACTGTTGGGAATGCCTTCTTCAGGCCAAGTTTCTTTGTACCAGGAGAACAGAAAATCATGGAGTGGACTAGGAGAAAGCCCTGCCTGTATCCTCTCAACTGGCCACAGAATTCAGCAGGCCTATGTTTTATGGAGTGGGTTGAAAATCACGTTTCTTAGGCACACCACACCCACGAAGCTTAAACTCAACATATTTGGCCCAGACACCAAAAACTCTGAATGGAAGGCAAGAAGAGCCTCTGCAGAGGATGAGCCCACAGGAGAGAGGACAGCAACAAAACAAAACACAAAAACCAAAATCTTAGAGAATCAAAGTAACAAACCATCCAATATGGATAAATTGTCTCCTTACCAATCTATAATTAATTAATTAATACCTATAAGACTGCTCCACACAAGTATGCCAGCAAATGAATGCCGGAGAGAAAAGGATAAATTCCAAGACACATACGCACTACCATGACAAGATCATGAGTCATATGTATCTGACGTCTCAGGTAATGACGAAAGCTTTTGAAGCAGTCCTCAAACATCTCCCAGTACAGAGAAATCCAGGTTCAAATCGATTCCCTGGTCCACAATTGGAGACATTAATTGTAATGCTGGCTTTTCTAATCAATTCTGAAAATGTTGGAAGTGGGAAGACTCTAATTTACAATGTCCAAAGACCCAATTCAGATAACGACCTTATAGTAAACCATATGCATAAAATTTTAATCAGTAAGATAATAAAACTGGAATTAATTTCTCTTCTCTTTCTTTCCTTATCTCCATGTGAAATGGCCTGTTTTGCTTTCTATTCACTATTTTTTCTTATATTCGGCCACCAGCCTTTTATCCATCCTACGTTTTGTGACATAGTGTTCCCTGATTCTTTAATTGCATATACCAACAAGTGCTCATCCTCATATAATGCCACACCACTTCCATACCCATGAACCAGTTCCTTCTTTATGGCAGGACTTATCCTCCTGTAACCCTCAGCTTGGTCCCCAAAGTCAATTTCACTCTCCATGAAGCCTTTGCAATGGTTTTTAAGGTAATATCAGGTAGACAGAGACTTCGTCCTTTAGGATTGGTGTTTCAGGACACTAGCAGATATGGACTCGGACAGCACAATGCATCCCTGCCTTGGCAATTTTCCTGGAATTGTGACATTCCCTCCCTTCTTCCTTCCATCACCTTTCAAGCTGACCAAGCACCAAAGGCAGACCTTCAACCCGAGAAACCATAGGGACCAGAAGATAAGATTGGACCCTCTCACCCAAGGATATCCAACCTCCAAGAGACCTAATGGGAGCCAAGAGGCCTCGCTGTTGATTGAGATCTCTAGAAATTGCAGTGGAAATAGGAACACCTTGCTCTCTCTGGAGAAATGTTGGTCTAAAGAATGGTATACAGAACATCGTTTCCTTTTCTCTTTGTATAGAAAGCGGAAGTGGGAAAGAAAGAGAAAACACCACCTGAGTGCATGATCAGGCTAACAGGGCTCTTTCTTGTTCTTTCCCAGGGCTTTCTACTTAAATCCATATACTCATATTTCGTGAGAATGGGATTGCTGCTTCAGTGAAGTCAGTTTCTGTGACGTCACAAAGCTCTGAGGTCCTAGCAACCACTCCTCACCAAACCACACCTCATCATGTCACCTGGTTGGAGTAGTTCTGGTTCAGACAGAAGTATCATAATCACTCCAAACCGCTGGAACCGCCTGGGTATTTCCCCAACACTGTTTGGGAAGCAATTTGGTGTTAATTTCTCCATGGCCGAATTTCTAGTCTTTGCCGGGACTGTCACCACCATCCCTGGGGACTCCTGAGAAGGACAGGAATCCACAATTCCATTTTATCCACGTAAGGTCAAGAAAGAGTCAGGAGTATAAGCACCCTCAAACTGGGAACTCCACGCCATACACACGATCATGGTCTTCACACCCTATCAGGATGCTTGTGACAGGAAAAGCGCCCCTGCCCTCCGAGGAATGCTCCTGGTTAACACCCGCAACCATTCCAAAGATATGTCTGTGGTCTTCAACAGTGAGGACAACAGTGAGATCTTCTTGCATCTCCAGAAATCGTGCCAGTAATACCACCCAATTTTCCGAGCTGACCAAACCTTAAAGGCAGAACCAACACCCTAGAAGCTAGGCCCAGGATGGACTTATCTGTTTGGAGCTCACAGGAGCAAGCACGGATCATGTTGGAAGAGAACCAATCCCATGTGAAGCCATCAGAAAAGGCATTTGGGCCAGTTTCAGGAATGCAACGTGAATGTACAAAAGGTCTCTGTGTTCTCTGTATACCATACGTGCATTCTGTTATCTACCCTGAAGATAATTTCTTTAGGAAGAAGAGCTCATGGAGTGAACAAGGGCTGGCACTTGAGAGAGTCTCAGGTGTGTGTGACATGGACTGTGTGGTTGTGTTGTGGCTCTCTACTCTCCTGTGGTCTCGTCCTCTGCAGAGGCTCTCCTTGCCTTCCATTCAGAGTGTATGGTGTCTGGGCCAAATATGGTGAGTTTAGGCTTCGTATGTCTGGTGTGCCTGTTAAATTTGACTTTCAACACACTCCACAAAACTTAAGGCCTGCTGCATTCTGTGGCCAGGTGAGAGGATGTGGGCAGGGCTTTTTTCTAGTCCCCTGAAGGAATTTTATTCTCCTGTGACTAAGCAACCTGTCCTTAAGAAGACAGTCCCAAAAGTTTTCCAGGTTTGGGAAACCGTGATTGCAGTTTGGGCAGCTAATGTCCACACTGTTCTGCCTGTGGCCACTTCTAAGTGTTGATGGTGGCGGTCATAGGGCCCAATATCTTTGGCGCCCATCGACGCATCTCCACCAGCACTGCCCATCACGAATACACCCAAAGAAATAAGAGTCTTACCACGGTGTCAACAGGTAGTGTCTCTGATCATGCTTTCCATGCTGTCTGCACCTGGTTACTTGCTGGTGTCCTCTCCAGGAGATACACAGTGTTCTCTGGAGTCTATGTCTGCAAAGCATTCTGATCTGGAATCCCCGGGCCTCAAGACCATTGGGTTGCAAGACCTCGTGTCATTCAGACACTCTCCTTTTCTCCGCCAACAGCTATGGGTCAACATAAAAATTGTGGGTTCTAAGAGTGCTCCTCTCCCCTGGGCCTTTGTCTTTGGCCATGGCTCCCTGCCCTCTAAAGCATCAACTGTACAATTCTCTGATAAGCCCTGTCTACACCCTTCTCCCACGGTCTCTGTGACTTCTTCTCTCTTTCGCTGTGGAGTGTGATTTCTAGACTTCAGGTCCATTTATGCCATGGTTCCATTGATGTGGTCATGTCCTGTATATGCTGATGTCTGAAGACAAGCCTATAGCTACCAGACACTTGTACAGTTTCCCTGGCATCCAAATGCACTGTGGACTTTTATGGAGCCAAGAACAAGAAGGCATTCTTGCCCCTTGGGATATGTGGCAGAATGGGAGAGAGCATTGTGCTGTGTCTTATCTCTCAGTCACTGAAAGACAACTACCATACGATTTCACTCACTCATCGAAGTAAAGAAACTTGTGAAAAAGCAAGAAACGGGACAGGCAATTTGACTCGAACTAGGCACAGAAAATTTGGTGTTTGTTCCAAGCAGGCTAGTCAGAATCTGCCCTTCTAAAATTGAATCAAATGGTACATTCAATGCAGGAATACTGGCCAAATGGGATGTTATGTGATTTTCCACTGTGTTTGAAGGTGAATTGTGATCTGGAATAGAGCAGCTTCATATCTCTTAAAATATCATTTTTAGCGTTTTGTGAAACACACACACACAGACTTAAAAGAGTCCCACAGAAGTTAGGGAGCAAGTGAGGAATGACACTCATGGAACCAAAATTCAGGGAAAATACCTTAAAAAACAAAAGTTTAGAGAATCAATTAACAAACCGTCCAAACTTAATGAGTTAACTCCTTATGTATCAACAATTAATTAATTAATTAATAATTAATAATTAATTGTTTATTAATTAATTAATTAATTAAACAACCTTACCTAAAGACCCTCCACAAAAGTATGCCAGCAAGTCCAATACCGGAGAGAAAAGGGTAAATTCCAAGACAAATTCATACTACCATGACAAGATCATGAGGCATACATAACTGAGTCCTAGGTTATGACTTTTGAAGCAACCTTTGAGGCTTTTGAAGCAGCCCTCAAACATCTCCCAACACACAGAAAGCCAGGTTCAATTCAATTCTTTGGTCCACAATTTGCGACATTTAAAGGTAATGTCGGCTATTCTCAATCTATTCCCAAAATGTAGAAAGAGGGAAGACTCTAATTGACAATGTCCTAAGAACCAATTCACATAAGGAACTTATAGGAAACCAATTGCATACAATTTTTATCAGTAAGATAAAAGCTAGAATTCATTTCTCTCATCTTTCTTTCTTCATCTCCATGTGAAGCGGCCTGATTTGCTTTCTATTCAATATTTATATTTATATTCGGCAAGCCAGTCTTTAATCCATCCTACGTTTTTGATGTAGTGCTCCCTGATTCTTTAATTGTATATACCACCAAGTGCTCATCCTTATATAATGCCACATCACCTCCATACACACTAACCACTTCCCTCTTTATGGCATGTTGTACCCTCCTGTAACTCTAGCTTGGTCCCCAATGTCCTGAGACC
Source organism: Meles meles (assembly GCF_922984935.1). Classification (NCBI taxonomy): domain Eukaryota; kingdom Metazoa; phylum Chordata; class Mammalia; order Carnivora; family Mustelidae; genus Meles; species Meles meles. The sequence continues at coordinate 30,705,754 of NC_060088.1, read as the reverse complement.
CTCCTGGTGTGTCTCCCTGTCTGACTTGTTCTCCTTCCATTTTCCCTTACTAATACTCATGTTCATGGTATACCTCATGGGACACATAGGAGTGAAGCCATCAGATATTTCCCCTGGTCTGCTTGCATTTTCACTTGGAAATCACCTTTTTTATCATCATCTTCACATTCATCTTTAATCACTAGCCCTTAAAATGGTATCTCGCCTCCTTCCACCTAGATGCTAGAGTGGCCATGGCAGGCCATCGATGTTGGCCGTTCCTTTTCATCTGAATAAAGAGCTTTACTCAGCATGGCTCTCCCCATGACTATGGCATGTAGCATTAACTATTGATGACAAGGACTGCTGACCAGGGGTCTATCTTTAGGGGTAGCGATCATGCAGAGTTTCACTCTCCATGAAGCCTTTGCAATGGGGTGGAAGGTAATGTCTGGTAGACAGAGCCTTCATCATTTTGGACTGGATTTTTTTGAAACGTGACTTTCAACTCACTCCACAACACTTAAGCACTGCTCTATTCTGTGGCCAGGTGAGAGGATGTGGGCAGGGCTTTCTTCTAGTCCCCTGCAGGATTTTCTGTTCTCCTGGGACTAAGCAACATTTCCTGAAGAAGGCAGTCCCAACAGTGTTCTAGGATTGGGAATCCGTGATTGCAGGTTGGGCAGCTAATGTCCTCACCGTCCTGCCTGTGGCCACTTCTCAGTCTTGATTCTGGTGGACGTAGAGCCCAAGTATCTTTGGCGCCCATCGAGGCATCTCCACCAACACTGCCCATCACGAATGCACCCAAAGAAATAATAATCTTACCACGGTGACAAAAGATATTGTGTCTGATCATGGTTTCCAATCTGTCTGCACCTGGTTGCTTGCTGGTGTCCTCTCCAGGAGATACACAGTGTTCTCTGGAGTCTATGTTTGCAAAGCATGCTGACCTGGAATCCATGAGCCTCAAGAACCTTGGGTTGCAAAAACTCATGTCCTTCAGACAGTCTCTTTTTCTCCGTCAATGGCTATGGGTCAACATTAAATTGTGGATTCTAAGTGTGCTCCTCTCCCCTGGACCTTGTCTTTGTCCTTGGCTCACTGCCCTCTGAAGCACCAACCATTCAATTCTCCCATAAGCCCCGTCTGAACCCTTCTCCCATGGTCTCTGTGACTTCTCTCTTTCGCTGTGGAGTGTGATATCTAGGCTTCAGGTCCATTTATGCCATGTTTACATTGATGTAGTCAGCTTCTGGTTTTATTGACGGCTGAAGACAAGCCTGAGCTCACAGACACATCTACCATCTCTCTGTCTTCCAGATGCACTGCGGACTGTTATTGAGACATAAGCAAGAAGGCATTCTTGCTCCTTGTGACATGGGGCAGAAAGGGAGAGAGCATTGGGCTGTGTCCTATCTGTTAGTCACAGAAACACAACTACCATAAGATTTCACTCACTCATGGAAGTAAAGAAACATGTGAAAAAGCAAGAAAAAGGGACAGGCAATGAGACTCTAACCAGGCACACAAAATTTCATGTTTGTTCCAGGAAGGCTAGTCAGAAACTGCCTTTCTAAAAGTGGACCAAATGGGCATTCAATGCAGGAATTTTGGTCGAATGGGGTGTAACGTGAGTTTCCACTCTGAAGGTGAACTGTGATCTAGAATAGAGTAGTTTCATATCTCTTAAAATATCATTTTTAGAGTTTTCTGAAACACACACACACACACACACACACAAACACACACACTTATAAAGTTCCCAAACAAGTTAGTGAGCAAGTGAGGGATAGCACTCATGGAAGCAAAATTCAGAGAAAATACCATAAAAAACAAAAGCTTAGAGAATAAAAATAACAAACCGTCCAAACTGGATTAGTTAGCTCCTTACCTATCAAGAATTAATTAAATAATTAGGAAGAGAGTAAAGATGGCGGAGAAGTAGCAGCCTGAGACTACATCAGGTAACAGGAGATCAGCTCGATAGCTTATCTAAACATAGCAAACACCTACAAATCCAACGGGAGAGCGAAGAGAAGAAGAACAGCAACTCTAGAAACAGAAAATCAACCACTTTCTGAAAGGTAGGTCTGGCGGAGAAGTGAATCTAAAACAACGGGAAGATAGACCGCGGGGGGAGGGGCCGGCTCCCGGCAAGCGGCGGAGGAACGGAGCACAAAATCAGGACTTTTAAAAGTCTGTTCCACTGAGGGACATTGCTCCAGGGGCTAAACCGGGGTGAAGCCCACGCGGGGCCAGCGTGGCCCCAGGCCCCGCAAGGTCACAGAAGGATCGGGGGTGTCAGAGTGTCGGAGAGCTCGCAGGTATTAGAACGGAGAAACCGGCTGCAAAGACAGAGCCGAGGACTGAACTCTCAGCTCAGGGTTACCTTGAACTGGTCACGGGCTGGGTGAGCTCGGAGCACGGCTAGAGGCTGGGGATACGGGAGTGATTGGGTGCTGTCCTCTGGGGGCGCACTGAGGAGTGGGGCCCCAGGCTCTCGGCTCCTCCGGGCCGGAGACTGGGACGCCGCCATTTTCATTCCCGTCCTCCGGAACTCTACGGAAAGCGTTCAGGGAACAGAAGCTCCCAAAAGCGAACCCGAGCCGATTACTTAGTCCGGCCGCCGGTAAGGGCGGTGCAATCCCGCCTCAGGCAAAGACACTTGAGAGTCACTACAACAGGCCCCTCCCCCAGAAGATCAACAAAATATCCAGCCAGGATGAAGTTCATCTATCAAGGAGAAAGCAGATTCAATTCCTAAGACAGCAGAGCAATTCCAGAGGAGGAGAAAGCAAAGCACTGAACTCATGGCTTTCTCCCCATGATTCTTTAGTCTTGCGGCTACTTCAATTTTTTTTTCTTTTTTCAATTTTTTATTTTTTTTTCTTTTTTCAATTTTTTTTTCTTTTTTCTTTTTTCTTCTTCTGCTAAATTTTTTTAAAAACTTTTACCCTTTTCTTTTTTAACGTTTTTTGACTAGTTCATCTAAATATATATATTTTTTCTTTCTTTTTTATATTTTTTTATTTGTTTTATTTTTTAAATTTTTTTCTTTTTTCTTTTTTTTTTTCTTTTTTTTCAGAACCTGTTTTTTATCCCCTTCCCCCCCCCCCACAATTTGGGGTCTCTTCTGATTTGGTTACAGCGCATTTTTCCGGGGTCTTTGCCACCATATTAGTAGTTTATTTGCTCCTTCATATCCTCTTATCTGGACAAAATGACAAGGCGGAAAAAATCACCACAAACAAAAGAACAAGAGACAGTACCGAAGGCTAGGGACCTAATCAACACAGACATTGGTACTATGTCAGATCAAGAGTTCAGAATGACGATTCTGAACATTCTAGCCGGGCTCGAAAAAGGCATGGAAGATATTAGAGAAACCCTCTCTGGAGATATTAAAGCCCTTTCTGGAGAAATTAAAGAACTAAAGTCTAACCAAGTTGAAATCAAAAAAGCTATTAATGAGGTGCAATCAAAAATGGAGGCTCTCACTGCTAGGATCAATGAGGCAGAAGAAAGAATTAGTGATATAGAAGACCAAATGACAGAGAATAAGGAAGCCGAGCAAAAGAGGGACAAACAGCTACTGGACCATGAGGGGAGAATTCGAGAGATAAGTGACACCATAAGACGAAACAACATTAGAATAATTGGGATTCCAGAAGAAGAAGAAACGGAGAGGGGAGCAGAGGGTCTATTAGAGAGAATCATTGGAGAGAATTTCTCTAATATGGCAAAGGGAACAAGCATTAAAATCCAGGAGATGCAGAGAACCCCCCTCAAAGTCAACAAGAATAGGTCCACACCCCGTCACCTAATAGTAAAATTAACAAGTCTTAGTGACAAAGAGAAAATCCTGAAAGCAGCCCGAGAAAAGAAATCAGTAACGTACAATGGTAAAAATATTAGATTGGCGGCAGACTTATCCACAGAGACCTGGCAGGCCAGAAAGAGCTGGCATGATATATTCAGAGCACTCAATGAGAAAAACATGCAGCCAAGAATACTCTATCCAGCTAGGCTATCATTGAAAATAGAAGGAGAGATCAAAAGCTTCCAGGACAAACAAAAACTGAAAGAATTTGCAAACACCAAACCAGCTCTCCAGGAAATATTGAAAGGGGTCCTCTAAGCAAAGAGAGAGCCTAAAAGTAGTAGATCAGAAAGGTACAGAGACAATATACAGTAACAGTCACCTTACAGGCTAATAATGGCACTAAATTCATATCTCTCAATAGTTACCCTGAATGATAATGGGCTAAATGCCCCAATCAAAAGACACAGGGTATCAGAATGGATAAAAAAACAAAACCCATCAGTATGTTGCCTACAAGAAACTCATTTTAGACGTGAAGACACCTCCAGATTTAAAGTGAGGGGGTGGAAAACAATTTACCATGCTAATGGGCATCAGAAGAAAGCTGGGGTGGCAATCCTTATATCAGATCAATTAGATTTTAAGCCAAAGACTATAATAAGAGATGAGGAAGGACACTATATCCTACTCAAAGGGTCTGTCCAACAAGAAGATCTAACAATTTTAAATATCTATGCCCCTAACGTGGGAGCAGCCAACTATATCAACCAATTAATAACAAAATCAAAGAAACACATCAATAATAATACAATAATAGTAGGGGACTTTAACGCTCCCCTCACTGAAATGGACAGATCATCCAAGCAAAAGATCAACAAGGAAATAAAGGCCTTAAATGACACACTGGACCAGATGGACATCACAGATATATTCAGAACATTTCATCCCAAAGCAACAGAATACACATTCTTCTCTAGTGCACATGGAATATTCTCCAGAATAGATCACATCCTGGGTCACAAATCATGTCTCAACCGGTATCAAAAGATTAGGATTATTCCCTGCATATTTTCAGACCACAATGCTCTGAAGCTAGAACTCAATCACAAGAGGAAAGCTGGAAAGAACCCAAATACATGGAGACTAAACAGCATCCTTCTAAAGAATGAATGGGTCAACCAGGAAATTAAAGAAGAATTGAAAAAATTCATGGAAACAAATGATAATGAAAACACAACAGTTCAAAATCTGTGGGACACAGCAAAGGCAGTCCTGAGAGGAAAATATATAGCGGTACAAGCCTTTCTCAAGAAACAAGAAAGGTCTCAAGTACACAACCTAACCCTACGCGTAAAGGAGCTGGAGAAAGAACAAGAAAGAAACCCTAAACCCAGCAGGAGAAGAGAAATCATAAAGATCAGAGCAGAAATCAACGAAATAGAAACCAAAAAAACAATAGAAAAAATCAATGAAACTAGGAGCTGGTTCTTTGAAAGAATCAATAGGATTGATAAACCCCTGGCCAGACTCATCAAAAAGAAAAGAGAAAGGACCCAAATCAATAAAATCATGAATGAAAGAGGAGAGATCACAACTAACACCAAAGAAATACAGACAATTATAAGAACATACTATGAGCAACTCTACGCCAACAAATTGGCCAATCTGGAAGAAATGGATGCATTCCTAGAGACATATAAACTACCACAACTGAACCAGGAAGAAATAGAAAACCTGAACAGGCCCATAACCAGTAAGGAGATTGAAACAGTCATCAAAAATCTCCAAACAAACAAAAGCCCAGGGCCAGACGGCTTCCCAGGGGAATTCTACCAAACATTTAAAGAAGAACTCATTCCTATTCTCCTGAAACTGTTCCAAAAAATAGAAATGGAAGGAAAACTTCCAAACTCATTCTATGAGGCCAGCATCACCTTGATCCCAAAACCAGACAAGGATCCCACCAAAAAAGAGAACTACAGACCAATATCCTTGATGAACATAGACGCAAAAATTCTCGCCAAAATACTAGCCAATAGGATTCAACAGTACATTAAAAGGATTATTCACCACGATCAAGTGGGATTAATTCCAGGGCTGCAGGGTTGGTTCAACATCCGCAAATCAATCAATGTGATAGAACACATTAATAAAAGAAAGAACAAGAACCATATGATACTCTCAATAGATGCTGAAAAAGCATTTGAAAAAGTACAGCATCCCTTCCTGATCAAAACTCTTCAAAGTGTAGGGATAGAGGGCACATACCTCAATATTATCAAAGCCATCTATGAAAAACCCACCGCAAATATCATTCTCAATGGAGAAAACCTGAAAGCTTTTCCATTAAGGTCAGGAACACGGCAGGGATGTCCATTATCACCACTGTTATTCAACATAGTATTAGAAGTCCTAGCCTCAGCAATCAGACAACAAAAAGAAATTAAAGGCATCCAAATTGGTAAAGAAGAAGTCAAACTATCACTCTTCACAGATGATATGATACTATATGTGGAAAACCCAAAAGACTCCACTCCAAAACTTCTAGAACTTGTACAGGAATTCAGTAAAGTGTCAGGATATAAAATCAATGCACAGAAATCAGTTGCATTTCTATACACCAACAACAAGACTGAAGAAAGAGAAATTAAGGAGTCAATCCCATTCACAATTGTACCCAAAACTATAAGATACCTAGGAATAAACCTAACCAAAGAGACTATGTATCTATGCACAGAAAATTATAAAGTACTCATGAAAGAAATTGAGGAAGACACAAAAAAATGGAAAAATGTTCCATGCTCCCGGATTGGAAGAATAAATATTGTGAAAATGTCTATGCTACCTAAAGCAATCTACACATTTAATGCAATCCCTATCAAAATACCATCTATTTTTTTCAAAGAAATGGAACAAATAATCCTAAAATTTATATGGAACCAGAAAAGACCTCGAATAGCCAAAGGAATATTGAAGAACAAAGTCAAAGTTGGTGGCATCACAATTCCGGACTTCAAGCTCTATTACAAAGCTGTCATCATCAAGACAGCATGGTACTGGCACAAAAACAGACACATAGACCAGTGGAACAGAATAGAGATCCCAGAAATAGACCCTCAACTCTATGGTCAACTAATCTTCGACAAAGCTGGAAAGAATGTCCAATGGAAAAAAGACATCCTCTTCAATAAATGGTGCTGGGAAAATAGGACAGCCACATGCAGAAAAATGAAATTGGACCACTTCCTTACACCACACACGAAAATAGACTCCAAATGGATGAAGGACCTCAATGTGAGAAAGGAATCCATCAAAATCCTTGAGGAGAATGCAGGCAGCAACCTCTTCGACCTCAGCCGCAGCAACATCTTCCTAGGAACAACGGCAAAGGCAAGGGAAGCAAGGGCGAAAATGAACTATTGGGATTTCATCAAGATCAAAAGCTTTTGCACAGCAAAGGAAACAGTGAACAAAACCAAAAGACAACTGACAGAATGGGAGAAGATATTTGCAAACGACATATCAGATAATGGGCTAGTATCCAAAATCTATAAGGAACTTAGCAAACTCAACACCCAAAGAACAAACAATCCAATCAAGAAATGGGCAGAGGACATGAACAGACATTTCTGCAAAGAAGACATCCAGATGGCCAACAGACACATGAAAAAGTGCTCCACGTCACTCGGCATCAGGGAAATACAAATCAAAACCACAATGAGATATCACCTCACACGAGTCAGAATGGCTAAAATTAACAAGTCAGGAAATGACAGATGCTGGAGAGGATGTGGAGAAAGGGGAACCCTCCTCCACTGTTGGTGGGAATGCAAGCTGGTCCAACCACTCTGGAAAACAGCATGGAGGTTCCTCAAAATGTTGAAAATAGAACTACCCTATGACCCAGCAATTGCACTACTGGGTATTTACCCTAAAGATACAAACATAGTGATCCGAAGGGGCACGTGTACCCGAATGTTTATAGCAGCAATGTCTACAATAGCCAGACTATGGAAAGAACCTAGATGTCCATCAACAGATGAATGGATCAAGAAGATGTGGTATATATACACAATGGAATACTATGCAGCCATCAAAAGAAATGAAATCTTGCCATTTGCGACGACGTGGATGGAACTAGAGCGTATCATGCTTAGTGAAATAAGTCAATCGGAGAAAGACAACTATCATATGATCTCCCTGATATGAGGACATGGAGAAGCAACATGGGGGGGTAGGGGGATAGGAGAAGAATAAATGAAACAAGATGGGATTGGGAGGGAGACAAACCATAAATGACTCTTAATCTCACAAAACAAACTGGGGGTTGCTGGGGGGAGGTGAGATTGGGAGAGGGGGAGCGGGCTATGGACATTGGGGAGGGGAGGCGAACCATAAGAGACTATGGACTCTGAAAAACAACCTGAGGGTTTTGAAGGGTCAGGGGTGGGAGGTTGGGGGAACAGGTGGTGGGTGATGGGGAGGGCACGTTTTGTATGGAGCACTGGGTGTTGTGCAAAAAGAATGAATACTGTTACGCTGAAAAAAAAAAAAAAAAAAACCTAAGCTGAGAAGATGGGTATAGTAAAATTGATGAGAGGAATGACAAGGGTTTGCACTGATTCCCAACTGCGAGGTAAGGGGTGAAGTTTCTAAGTCCCTCACCCCCACATTCCATTGTCTCTCAACACCTTCCAGCAAGGAATCATCCATGTAGATCCAGAAAGAAGAGGCAGGGAAATTAGTTTCGTTTCGTTTTGTTTTTATTTGTAGTTCTTTAAGCTAAATTTCAAAAGTGTTGTAAAAGCATTTGGATATACTTAATTGTAATAAAACTTTCCATGATCAAAAGGGTTTTATTTAAGGGTAATGGAAGGACACCTGGTGGCGCAGTCCGTTGAGAGTCCAACTCTTGGTTTTGGCTCAGATCAGGATCGCAGGATCATGGGATTGGAGCTCCAAGTTGGGCTCCGAGATCAATAAGTCTACTTAAGATTCTCTCTTTCTCGCCCTCTGGCCCCCCCTCCACATTCACTCTCTCTCTCTCTCTTTCCTGCTCTCTCAAATAAGTGAATCTTTAAAAAAAATAAAAATAAAGGTAATGTATATGGTCTCAGAAAAATAATCACAATATAAAATCATAGCCCCAAATCTGAACTCCCAAATTCTTTGCACATCATTGCTTTCAGAGATTTCATTTCTAGCTGTCTCCCTCTCACTTTATTGCACAACCACCCAGAGCTTAAAGCATTAAGATGTTATTCTTCCTGTTTATAGACTGAAATCACAACCGTCTCTATTTAGCTTTAAAAGCTAAAACGGTAAACATCTCTGCAAATTGTGATAGTAAAAATTCATCAGATGGACAGTATAAGTTCAAAGATTAATGTACTATTTCTTGATAATAAAAAAGAATACATGTACTTTATATTATTTTCCCTAAAAATAATAGCACAACTTTTTACATACTGGGAAAAGGAGCAACGAACAGTCACAGTGATTGCATAGATAAGCAAGATTTGTCCCAATTCTTTTTTAAAGATTTTATTTATTTATTTGACAGAGAGAGGTCACAAGTAGGCAGAGAGACAGGCAGAGAGAGAGGGGAAGCAGGCTCCCTGCTGAGCAGAGAGCCTGACGCGGAACTCGATCCCAGGACCCTGAGATCATGACCTGAGCTGAAGGCAGAGGCTTAACCCACTGAGCCACCCAGGCGCCCTGTCCCTATTTTTTTCCTTAAGTATTATGGTGCTATTTTTCAGACTTATTCATAAGAAAAACACGATCTCCATTATTCCGATATTATGGGAGCAGTATTAAGATATTATTGCATAGTGGCTGAAAGCATGAGAGCCAGAGTTCAACTGCTCAGGTTCAAATTCTGACTGAGTTTCTGGTCTCCAAGTATCCATTTCCTCTTCTCATCTGTGACACTGGGATAAGACTATGGCCACTGCTATTGTACTTGTTCGACAGTAACATGTGATTCGGACTAAAAATCAGGAGTTCTGATTTCTCATCCCATCTCTACTATTAGTTAGATGTACTGTGCTAAGAAACAAACTTAAATTCTCTTCACCCATAGTACAAAATCAGGCCAGTCTCCAAGACCATAAAAGATTGATGATTCTGTGCTTCTCAAAGCAGAATTCTCTTGACTTGACCTTCCCTTTGTTCTTTAATCCACTAGAAGCACGGCGTCTCATCACTTCTTCAATAAAACCATTTGAACCTGTAATTTTATCAAGTGTCCATGCACAGGAAAAGTTCACCCTTCACCACACTCCAGCAAATAACTGACCCATTAACCATGACACTGGTATTTAACACAAGATACTCTGAAGACTATAACCAAAACTAACGTTACGTATACGTAAATAGAATCAGTATGACCTGGCCCACTTTAGCTGACAGACTGGATAGCACAAAGCTATTGGGCAAGTATCAGGAGTTTTCTGAAAATCAGGTAACCTATCTGTAAAATGGGGTAAATAATTCGCCCAAACTCCTCCTGCTTTTAGGGGAACTGAATGCCACAATGTCTGAGGATTCGTGAGCTCCTGAGGACTCATCTCTAAGCTACAATCCTATGTGTCATCTTTCAGGTCCAACCACAGGCCTGTGCAAAGCTTTGGCTGGCAGGCCTCCTGGGGAGAACCACGTAAGAACCAGTAGTTTTCTGGAAAGAGTTGCAGTGAAGGCCTCAAGTCCTCCTCCCCCCACCCCCTGGGCTAGCCACATTTGTATGGAACCCTGCATTCCTAGCCCAGGCACCTCCATGCAGAGGCCTCCTTAGTGGAGGGTCATGGCTGAGACTTTTTTCCCATTTTTGACTCAGTACCTTTCTACTCCTAGACTTGCCCTCCCCTGGCCCTGAACCCACAGGTCCCTAGAGTCAGGGGTCCTATCTGAAGTCTTTGAGAGTGAGCAATTCTCCCCATCTGTGCTGTACTCTCCCCACACCCACAGGGTCAATCCCTGGGGACAAATGGATCATCGGGGAGCAAGCAGCTCTTTTTTATCTTTTGCTCGTACTGTGGCAGTAAATGAATAAAGGCTTAAGTCTTAAAAAAAAAAGAATTAATTAAATAATTAATTAAATAATTAATTAACATCCTTACCTAAAGAGCCACTCAACATAAGTATGCCAGCAAATCCAGTACCAGATAAAAAAGCTAAATTCCAAGACACCTACCCATTACAATGACAAAATAATGAGTCATACATATCTGATCTCTCAGGTAATGATTTTGAGCAGCTTTTGAGGCTTTTGAAGCAGTCCTCAAATCTCTCTACATGTGAAACGGCCTGATTTGCTTTCTCTTCACTATTTTTTCTTATATTCAACAAGAGAGTCTTTCATCCATCTGAAGTTTTCTGACATAGTGCTCCCTGATTCTTTATTTGCATATACCACCAAGTGCTCATCCTCATAAAATGCCACACCACATCACTACCTATTAAACAGTTCCCTCTTTATGGCATGTCATATCCTCCTGTAACCCTCAGCTTGGCCCCAGAGCCTGAGTCTTTCCTGGTGTGTCTCACTGTCTGAATTCCTCTCCTTTAATTTTCCCTTCCTACTACTCATGCCCATGGTATTCCTCATGGGACACATATGAGTGAAGCCATAGGATATTTCCCTTGGTCGGCTTGCATTTTCATTTGGAAAACATCTTCTTTATCATCATCTTCATAATCATCTTTATCCACTAGCCCTTAAAAGTGTATCTCGGTTTCTTCCACAGGGATGCTGGAGTGGGCAGGGCAGGCCATCGATGTTGGTCGTTCATTTTCATCTGAATAAAGAGAGTTGCTCAACATGGCCTCCCCAAGACTATGGCATGTAGCATTAACTAATAATGACAAGGAGTGCTGACCAGGGCTCTTTCATTAGGGGTAGCGATCATGCAGAGTTTCACTCTCCATGAAGCCTTTGCAACGGTGTTTAAGGTAATGTCAGGTAGACAGAGCCTTCATCCTTTTGGACTGGATTTCAGGACACTATCAGATAAGGACACAGACAGCACAATACATCCCTGCCCTGGCAATTTTCCTGGAATTATGAATTTCCTTCCCTTTTTCCTTCCCTCACCTTAAAAGTTGACCAAGCACCAATGGCAGACCTTACACCCCAGAAACCATAGGGAACAGAAAGTAAGAATGGACCCTCTCACCGAAGGATATCAAACCTCCCAGAGACCTAATGGTAGCCAAGAGGCCTCGCTGTTGATTGAGATCTCTAGAAATTGCAGTGGAAATAGGAACATCCTGCTTTCCCTGGAGAAATGTTGGGCTAAAGAATGGTATACAGAACATCGTTTTCTTTTCTCTTTGTATAGAAAGTGGAAGTGGGAAAGAAACAGAAAAGACCACCTGAGTACATGATCAGTCTAACAGGTCTCTTTCTTTTTCCTTCCCAGGTCTTCCTCCTTAAAGCCATAGGACTCATATGTCATGTGAATGGGATTGCTGCTTCAGTGAAGTTAGCTTCTGTGACGTCAAAAAGCTCTAAGGTACTAGCAACCACTCCTCACCTAACCACGCCTCATCAATTCACCTGGCTGAAGTAGTTCTGGGTCATCCAGGAGTATCAAAATCACTACAAACTGCTAGAGATGCCTGGGTATTTCCGAAGAGAGTTTTTGAAGTGATTTGGGGTCACCTTCTCCATGGCCGAATTTGTACTCTTGGCTGGGTCTTTCACCACAACCCATCTGGACTCCTGAGAGTGGCAAGAATCTACAACTCCATCTTACCCATGTAAGGTCAAGAAACAGTCAGGAGTACAAGCAGCCTCACACGGGAACTCCACGCCATGCACATATTCATGGTCATCACGCAGTATCAGGTTACTTCTGACCAGGAAAAGCGCCCCCCGCCCACCGAGGAAAGCTCAGAGTTAACACCCCCAACCATACCAAAGACTGTCTGGAGTCTTCAACAATCAGGACACGAGTTCTTCTTGCATCTCCAGAAATCGTGCCATAAATGACTCCCAATATTCCCAGCTCACCAAACATAAAAGGCAGACCCTACACCCTGGAAGATTAAGCCCAGGACCTACTCATCTGTTTGGAGCTCAAAGAGCAAGCACGGAGCATTTTGGAAGAGAACCAATCCCCATGTGAAGCCATCTATAAAGGCTTTTGGGCCAGTCTCAGTAATACAACGTGAATCTACAAAAGATCTGGGTCTTCTCTGTATTCGAAACGAGCCTCCTGTTATCTACCCTGAAGATAATTTCTTAGGAAGAAGAGCTCATGGAGTGCCCAGGGCTGGCACTTGAGAGAGTCTCAGGTGTGTGTGACATGCCCTCTGGGGTTGTGTTGTGTCTGTCCACTCTCCTGTGGACTCTTCCTCTGGGGAGGATCTCCTCGCCTTCCATTCAGAGTGTGTGGTTTCTGGGCCAAAAATGGTGAGGTTAATGCTTGTGGGACTGGTGTGCCTGTGAAACGTGACTTTCAACTTATTCCACAAAACTTAAGGCCTGCTGAATTCTGTGGCCAGATGAGAGGATGTGGGCAGGACTTTCTTCTAGTCCCCTGCAGGATTTTCTATTCTCCTGGGACTAAGCAACGTGGCCTGAAGATGGCAGTCCCAACAGTGTTCCAGGTTTGGGAATCCGTGATTGCAGGTTGGGCAGCTAATGTCTTCACCGTCCTGCCTGTGGCCACTTCTCAGTCTTGATGCTGGCCGTCATAGAGCCCAAGTTCATTGGCGCCCATCGAGGCACCTCCAACAACACTGCCCATCACCAATGCATACCATGGAGTCAACAGATATTGTCTCTGATCATGGTTCCAGGATGTCTGCACCTGGTTAATGGCTGGTGTCCTCTCCAGGAGATACACAGTGTCCTCTGGAGCCTATGTCTGCCAATCATGCTGATCTGGAATCCCCAGGCCTCAAGTCCTTGGTTTCAAGAACTCGTGTCCTTCAGACACTCTCCATTTCTCCGCCAACAGCTATGGGTCAACATTAAAATTGTGGGTTCTAAGTGTGCTCCTCTCCCCTGGGCCTTTGTCTTTGGCCATGGATCCATGCCCTCTGAAGCACCAACCGTCCAATTCTCCTAGAAGACCTGTCTACACCCTTCTCCCATGGTCTTGTGACTTCCTTCTTCCACTGTCGAATGTGATTTCTAGGATTCAGGTCCATTTATGCCATGTTTCCATTCAATGGTCATCTTCTGTTTGTGCTGATGGCTGAAGACAGGCCTGGAGCTCCCAGAGACTTCTATCATCTCCCTGTTCTCCAAATGCACTTCAGACTCTTATGGAGCCATAAGCAATAAGGCATTCTTGCTCCTTGTGATATCTGGCAGAAAGGCAGAGAGCATTGTGCTGTGTCTTATCTGTCAGTCCCAGAAAGACAACTATCATATGATTTCACTCACTCATGGGAGTAAAGAAACATGTGGAAAAGCAAGAAAGGGGGACAGGCAGATAGACTCTAACCAGGCACACAAAATTTGGTGTTTGTTCCAGGCAGGCTAGTCATAATCTGTGTTTCTAAAAGTAGATCGAATGGGACATTCAATGGAGGAAATTGTCCAAAAGGTATTTAACGTGAGTTTCCACTGTGTTTGAAGGTGAATTGTGATCTGGAATAGAGCAGCTTCATATCTTTTAAGATATCATTTTTTGCGTTTTGTGAAACAGACACACACACACTCTCTCTCTATCTTTCTCTCTCTCTCTCTCTCTCTCTCTTAAAGGAGTCCCTCAGAAGTTAGGGAGCAAGTGAGGAATAGCACTCATGGAATCAGGGAAAATACATTAAAAAAAAAAAGTTTACAGAATCAAAGTAACAAACCGTCCAAACTGGATAAGTTAACTCCTTACCTATCAAGAATTAGTTAATTAATTAAATAATTAATTAAACAGCATTACCTAAAAGATCCCTACAAAGAAGTCTGCCAGCAAATCCAATACCAGAGACAAAAGACTAAATTCCAAGTCACATACACACTACCAGGACAATATCAATGGTCATACATATCTGAGGTCTCAGGTAATGACTTTTGAAGCACCTTTGGAGGCTTTTGAAGCCATCTTCAAACATCTCCCAACACACAGAAAGCCAGGCTCAAATCAATTCCCTGCACCACAATTTGAGACATTTAATGGTAATGTCATCGTTTCTCATCTATTCCCAAAATGTAAGAAGAGGAAAGACTATAATTGACAATGTCCAAAGACCCAATTAACATAAGGCCCTTATAGGAAACCAATTCCATACAATATTAATCAGTAAGATAATAAAACTTGAATTCATTTCTCTTCTATTTCTTTCTTCATCTCTACATGAAACGACCTGTTTGCTTACTATTCACTATATTTTCTTATATTGGGCAAGCCAGACTTTCATCCATCCTACGGTTTTTTACATAGTGCTCCCTGATTCTTTAATTGCGTATAGCACCAAGTGCTCATCCTCATATAATGCCACACCACCTCCATACCTATTATCCAGTTCCCTCTTTATGGCATCTTATCCTCCTGTAACCCTCAGCTTGGTCGCCAAAGTCCTGAGTTTGTCCTGGCGCATCTCCCTGTCTGACTTCTTCTCCTTCCGTTTTCTCTTACTACTACTCATGTCCATGGTATTCTTCATGGGCCACATAGGAGTGAAGCCATCAGATATTTCCCTTGGTCTTCTTGCATTTTCATTTGGAAAGCATCTTCTTTATCATCATCTTCATAATCATCTTTATCCACTAGTCCTTAAAAGCATAACTCGGCTCCTTCCACAGTGATGCTTGAATGGGCATGGCAGACCATCGATGTTGGCCATTCATTTTCATTTGAATAAAGAGAGTTGCTCAACATGGCTCTCCCCATGGCGATGGAATGTACCATTACCTAATGATGAGAAGGAGTGCTGACCAGGGCTCTTTCTTTAGGGGTAGCCTCATGCAGAATTTCACTCTCCATGAAGCCTTTGCAACCATGTTTAAGGTAATGTTAGGTGTACAGAGACTTCATCCCTTGGGACTGGATTTCAGGACACTATCAGATAAGGACACGGACAGCACAAGGCATCCCTGCCATGGCAATTTTCCTGGAATTATGACTTTCCTTCCCTTCTTCCTTCCCTCACCTTAAAAGCTGACCAAGCACCAATGGCAGACCTTACACCCCAGAAACCATAGAGAACAGAAGCTATGAATGGACTTTCTCACCCAAGGATATCACACCTCCCAGAGACCTAATAGTAGCCAAGAGGCCTCGCTGTTGATTGAGGTCTCTAGAAATTGCAGTGGAAATAGGAACACGTTGCTCTCCCTGGAGAAATGCTGGTCGAAAGAATGGCATACAGAACATCGTTTTCTTTTCTCTTTGTACAGAAAGGGGAAGTGGGAAAGAAACAGAAAAGACTACCTGAGTTCATGATCAGGCTAACAGGGCTCTTTCCTCTTCATTCCCAGGCCTTTCTACTTAAAGCCATAGGACTCCTATGTCATGAGAATGGGATTGCTGCTTCAGTGAAGTCAGCTTCTGTGACATCACAAAGCTCTAAGGTCGTATAAACCAATCCTCACCAATCCATGCCTCATCACTTCACCTGTCTGCAGTAATTCTGGATCAGCCAGGAGTCTCAAAATCACTACAATCCGCTGGAGCTGCCTGGGTATTTCCCCAAGACAGTGTGTGAAGCGATTTGGGGTCACCTTCTCCATGGCCGAATTTGTAATCTTTGGCCATGTGTGTCACCACCACCCCTCTGGACTCCTGAGAAGGGCAAGAATCCACAATTCCAACTTACACACGTAAGGTCAAGAAAGAGTCAGGAGTACAAACAGCCTCACACTGGGAACTCCACGCCATAAACATGTTCATGGTCCTCACACCGCATCAGGATGCTTCTGACCAGGAAAAGCGCCACCCACCCTCCTACGAAAGCTCAGAGTTAACACCCGCAACCATAACAAAGACCTGTCTATAGTCTTCAACAGTGAGGACACTAGTTCTTCTTGCATCTCCAGAAATCGTGCCATAAATGCCTCCCCATTTTACCAGCTGACCAAACAAGAAAGGCAGACACTACACCCTAGAAGCTAGGCCCAGCATGGACTCATCTGTTTGGAGCTCACAAGAGCAAGCATGGTGTATGTTGGAAGAGAAGCAATCCCCATCTGAAGCCATCAGAAAAGGCTTTTGGACCAGTTTCAGGAATGCAACGTGAATCTACAAAAGACTCTGTCTTCTCTGTATTCGATACGTGCATTCTGTTATCTATTCTGCAGATAATTTCTTTAGGAAGAAGAGCTCCTGGAGTGCCCAAAGGCTGAGAATTGAGAGGGTCTCAGGTGTGTGTAACATGCCCTCTGGGGTTGTGTTGTGGCTGTCCATTCTCCTGTGGACTTGTCCTCTGAGAGGCTCTCCTTGCCTTCCATTCAGAGTGTTTGGTGTCTGGGCCAAACATGGTGTGCCTGTAAAACGTGACTTTCAACCCTCTCCACAAAACTTAAGTCCTGCTGAATTCTGTGCCCAAGTGAGAGGATGTGGGCAGGGCTTTCTTCTAGTCCCCTGCAGGATTTTCTTTTCTCCTGGTACTAAGCAACGTGGCCTGAAGAAGGCAGTCCCAACCACGTTCCAGGTTTGGGAATCCGTGATTCCAAGTTGGGCAGCTAATATCCGCATCGTCCTGCCTGTGGCCACATCTCAGTCTGTATGCTGGCGGTTGTAGAGTCCAAGTATCTTTGGTGCCATAGAGGCATCTCCACCAACACTGACCATCACGAATGCACACAAAGAAATAATAATCTTACCACGGAGTCAACAGGTATTGTCTCTGATCATGGTTTCCTGTCCGTCTGCACCTGGTTGCTTGCTGGTGTCCTCTCCAGGAGATACAGAATGTTCTCTGGATTCTATGTCTGCAAAGCGTGCTGGTATGGAATACTTGGGCCTCAAGACCCTTGGGTTGCAAGTACTCATATTATTCAGACACTCTTCTTTTTTCCGCCAAATACAATGGGTCAACCTTCAAATTGTGAGTTCTAAGTGTGCTTCTCTCCCCTGGGCCTTTGTCTTTGGCCATGGCTCCCTGCCCTCTGAAGCAACAAACGCCCAATTCTCCCATAAGCCCTGTCTACACCCTTCTCCCATGGTCTCAGTTACTTCTTCTCTCTTTCACTGTGGAGTGTGATTTCTATGCCTCATAACCATTTATGCAATTTTTACATTGATGTGGTCGTCCTCTGATTGTGTTGATGTCTGAAGACAGGCCTGGAGCTCCCAGAATTTCTTCCATCTCCCTGTGCTCCAAATGCACTGCGAACTCTTATAGAGCCATAAGGAAGAATGCATTCTTGCTACTTGTGACATGTGGCAAAAAGGGAGAGAGCATTGGGCT
Source organism: Meles meles (assembly GCF_922984935.1). Classification (NCBI taxonomy): domain Eukaryota; kingdom Metazoa; phylum Chordata; class Mammalia; order Carnivora; family Mustelidae; genus Meles; species Meles meles. The sequence continues at coordinate 30,687,585 of NC_060088.1, read as the reverse complement.
GTGTCATATCTGTCAGTCACAGAAAGTCAATTACCATACGATTTCACTCATTCAGAGAAGGAAAGATACATGAGAAAAAGCAAGAAAAAGGGACAGGCAATAGACTCGAACAAGGCACAGAAAATTAGGTGTTTGTTCCAGGCAGGCTTGTCAGAATCTGCTTTTCTAAGAGTGGATCAAGTGGTACATTCAAAGTAGGAAATGTGGCAGAACGGGATGTAACGTGAGTTTCCCATGTATTTGAAGGTGAATTGTGATCTTCAATTCAAAGATTCATATCTTCAAAGAGCTTTATATCTCTTAAAGTATCATTTTCCTTTGTTACGTGAAACACACACACACACACACACACACACACACACACACACACACTTTAAATAGTCCCACAGAAGTTATGGAGCGTGTGGGGAATAGCACACAGGGAAGCAACATTCAGAGAAAATACCATAAAAAAACAAAAACTAAGAGAATCAAAATAAAAAACCGTCCAAACTAGATAAGTTAACTCCTTACCTATCAAGAATTAATTAATTAATTAATTAATTAATTAAACAACCTTACCTAAAAGACCCCTACACAGATCTCACAGCAAATCCAGTACTGGAGAGAAAAGGATAAATTCCAAGACACATACACACTACCATGACAAGATCATGAGTCATACATATCTGAGCTCTCAGGTAATGACTTTTAAAGCACCTTTTGCGGCTTTTGAAGCAGTCCTCAAACATATCCCAACACACAGAAAGCCAGGTTCAAATCAGTTCCCTGTTCCACAATTCGAGACATTTATTGGCAATGTCGGCTTCTCTCATCTATTCCCAAAATATAGGGAGAGGGAAGACTCTAATGTACAAAGTCCAAAGACCCAATTCACATAAAGACTTTATAGGAAACCAATTGCATATAATTTTAATCAGTAAGGTAATAAAAAAGAATTCATTTCTCTTCTCATTATTTCTTCATCTCCACGTGAAACGACCTGTTTTGGTTTCTATTCACTATTTTTTCTTATATTGGGCAAGCCAGGCTTTCATCCATCCTACGTTTTGTGACATAGTGTTCCCTGAGTGTTTAACTGCATATACCACCCAGTGCTCATCCTCATATAATGCCACACCACCTCCATACCCATTAACCTGTTCCCTCTTTATGGCAGGTCTTATCCTCCTGTAACCCTCAGCTTGGTCGCCAAGTCCGAGTCTCTCTTCGTGCGTCTCCCTGTCTGACTACATTTCCTTCCATTTTCCCTTACTACTACTCATGTCCATGGTATTCCTCATGGGACACATAGGAGAGAAGCCATGGGATATTTCCCTTGGTCTGCTTGCATTTGCATTTGGAAATCTTCTTTATCATCATCTTCATAATCATATTTATCCACTAGCCCTTAAAAGTGTATCACGGTTTCTTCCACATTTATGATAGAGTGGGCATGGTAGGCTATAGATGTTGGCCGTTCATTTTCATCTAATAAAGAGAGTTGCTCAACATGCCTCTCCCCATGACTATGGCATGTAGCATTAACTAATGATAACAAGGGTTGTTGACCAGGGCACTTTCTTTAGGGGTAGCCATCATGCAGGTTTTCACTCTCCATGAAGCCTTTGCAATGCTGCTTAAGGTAATGTCAGGTATACAGAGCCTTCATCCCTTAGGACTGGTGTTTCAGGACACTAGCAGATATGGGCCCGGACAGCACAATGCATCCCTGCCTTGGCCATTTTCCTGGAATTGTGACTTTCCTTCCCTTCTAGCTTCCCTCAACTTCCTAGCTGACCAAGCGTTAAAAGGTGACCTTACACCCGAGAAACCATAGGGAACAGAAGCTAGGAACGGACGCTCTCACCCAGAGACATCAAACCCCCTAGAGTCCTTATGGTAGCCAAGAGGCCTCGCTGTTGATTAAGATCTCTAGAAATTGCAGCGGAAATAGGAACAGCTTACACTCTCTGGAGAAATGTTGGTCTAAAGAATGGTATACAGAGTATCATTTTCTTTTCTCTTGCATAGAAAGTGGAAGTGGGAAAGAAACAGAAAGGACCACCTGAGTTCATGATCAGGCTAACAGGGCTCTTTCTTGTTCCTTCCCAGGTTTTTCTACTTAAAGCCATAGGACTCATGTGTCTTGAGAATGGGATTGCTGCTTCAGTGAACTCAGATTCTGTGATGTCATAAAGTTCTGAGGTCCTAGCAACCAATCCTCACCAAACCACGCCTCATCATGTCACCTGGTTGGAGTAATCTGCGTCAGGCAGGAGTATAAATATCAGTGCAAACCGCTGGAGCCGCCAGGGTATTTCAACAACACTCTTTGTGACGCGATTTGGGGTCACCTTCTCCATGGCTGAATTTGTAGTCTTTGGCCAGGACTGTCACAACCACAACTCTGGACTCCTGAGAAGGGCAAGAGTCCAGAATTCCATCTTACCCACGTAAGGACAAAAAGAGTTAGGTGTACAAGCAGCCTCACGCAGGGAACTCAATGCCATACACATGTTCATGATCCTCACACCCTATCCGATGCTTCTGACCAGGAAAGCGCCCCACGACCTCCGAGGAAAGCTCAGAGTTAACACCTGCAACCATGCCATTGCCCTGTCTGGAGGCTTCAACAATGAGGACAAGAGTTCTTCTTGCATCTCCAGAAATCGTGCCATAAATGCCTCCCAATTTTTCCAGCTGACATTTAAGGCAGACCCTACACCCTAGAAGTTTAGGCCCAGGACAGACTCTTCTATTTGGAGCTCCAGGAGCAATCACGGAGCAAGTTGGAAGAGAACCAATCCCCATGGGAAGCCATTGGAAAAGGCTTCCGGGCCAGTGTCAGGAATACAACATGAATCTACAAAAGGTCTCTGTCTTCGCTGTATTTGAAACACATATTCTGTATTCTACTCTGAAGATAAATTCTTTAGGAAGAAGTACTCATGGAGTGCCCAAGGGCTGGCACTTGAGAGAGTCTCAGGTGTGTGTGACATGCCCTCTGGGGTTGTGTTGTGGCTCTCCACTCTGCTGTGGGCTCGTCCTCTGCAGAAGCTCTCCTTGCCTTCCATTCAGAGTGTTTGGTGTCTGGGCCAAATATGGTGAGGTTAAGCTTCGTGGGTATGGTACGCCCATGAAATCTGACTTTCCACCTACTCTTAAAGAAAATAAAGACCTGCTGAATACTGTGGCCAGGTGAGAAGATGTGTGCAGGGCTTTCTTCTAGTCCCCTGCAGGATTTCCTGTTCTCCTGGGACTAAGCAACGTGGCCTGAAGAAGGCAGTCCCAAGAGTGTTCCATGTTTGGGAATCCGTGATTGCATGTTGGGCAGCTAATGTGCTCACCGTCCTGCCTGTAGCCACTTCTCAGTCCTGATGCTGGCGGATGTAGAGCCCAAATGTCTTTGGCGCCCATCGAGCCATCTCCACCAACACTGCCGATCACAAATGCACACAATGAAATACTAATCTTACCACAGTGTTAACTGGTAATGTCTCTTATAATGGTTTCCAGGCTGTCTCCACCTGGTTCCTTGCTAGTGTCCTCTGTAGGAGATACACACTGTTATCTGGAATCTATATCTGGAAAGCATGCTGAGCTGGGATCCCCGGACCTCAAGACCCTTGGGTTCAAGAATTCGTGTCATTCAGACACTCTCCTTTTCTTCTCAAACAGCTATGGGTCAACATGCAAATTGTGGGTTCTAAGTGTGCTCCTCTCCCCTGGGCCTTTGTCTTTGTCCATGTCTCCCTCCTCTCTGAAGCACCTAGCATCCAATTCTCCTATAAGCCCTATCTACACCCTTCTCCCATGGTCTCTGTGATTTCTTCTCTCTTTCGCTGTGAAGTGTGATTTCTAGGCTTCAGGGCCATTTATGCCATGTTTCCATTTATGTGGTCATCTTCTGGTTGTGCTGATGGCTGAAGACAAGCCAGGAGCTCCCAGAAACTTCTACCCTCTCCCTGTCCTCCAAATGCACTGCGGACCCTTATGGAGCCATAAGCAAAAGGCATTCTTGCTCCTTGTGACATGTGGCAGAAAAGGAGAGAGCATTGGGCTGTGCATATCGGTCAGTCACAGAAAGACAACTACCATACGATTTCTCTCACTCATGAAAGTAAAGAAACATGTGAAAAAGCAAGAAAAGGGGACAGGCAATGAGACTCTAACTAGGCACACAAAATTTGGTGTTTGTTGCTGGCAGGCTAGTCAGAAACAGCCATTCTAAAAGTGGAACAAATGGTACATTCAATGCAGGAAATGTGGCCAAACGGGATGTAACATGAGTTTCCACTCTGTTGGACGGTGAATTGTGATCTGGAAAAGAGCAGCTTTATATCTCCTAGAATATCATTTTTAGCGTTTTGTGAAACACACACACACACACAGACATACACACACACACACACACTCTTAAAAGTGTCCCACAGAATTTAGGGTGCAATTGAGGAATAGCACTCATGGAAGCAAAATTCAGAGAATATTCCATAAAATAAAAAAGATTAGAGAATCAAAGTAACAAACTGTTCAAACTGGATAAGTTAACTCCATACCTATGAAGAATTAATTAGGTAATTACTTACTTAGTTAATTAAACAACCTTACCTAAAAGACCCCTCCAAAAAGTGTGCCAGGGAATCCAATACCGGAGAGATAACAATAAATTTCAAGATACATACGCACTACCATGACAAGATCATGAGTCATACATATGTGACGTCTCAGGTAATGCCTTTTTTTTTAAGATTTATTTATTTGACAGAGAGAGATCACAAGTAAGCAGAGAGGCAGGCAGAGCGAGAGGAGGAAGCAGGCTCCCCGCTGAGCAGAGAACCTGATGTGGGGCTCAATCCAAGGACCCTGAGATCATGACCTGAGCTGAAAGCAAAGGCTTATCCCACTGAGCCACCCAGGGGCCCCTCAGGTAATGACTTTTGAATCAGCTCTTGAGGCTTTAAAAGCACTCCTCAAACATCTCCCAAAAAAAAAAAAAAAAAACAGAAAGACAGGTTCTAATCAATTCCCTGGTCCACAAATCAAGACATTTAATGGTAATGTCAGCTTTTCTCATCTATTCATAAATGTAGGAAGAGGGAAGACTTTAATTTACAATGTCCAAAGACCCAATTCACATAAGGAACTTATAGGAAACCAATTGCACACAATTTTTATCAGTAAGATAATAAAGCTAGAATTCATTTCTCTTCTCTTTCTTTCTTCATCTCCACGTGAAACGACCTGTTCCGCTTTCAATTCATTATATTTTCTTAAATTCGGCAAGCCAGCCTTTCAGCCATCCTACCTTTTTCTGACTTCGTGTTTCTTGATTCTTTAATTGCATATACCACCAAGTGCTCATCCTCATATAATGCCACACCAACTCCATACCCATCAACCAGTTCCCTCTTTATGTTATTTCTTATCTTCTTGTAACCCTCAGCTTGGTCCCCAAAGTCCTCAGTCTCTCCTGGTGCGTCTCCCTGTCTGACTCCTTCTTCTTCCGTTTTCCCTTACTATTCCTCATGTCCATGGTATTCCTCATGGACCACATATGAGTGAAGCCATAGGATATTTCCCTTGGACTGCTCGCATTTTCATTTGGAAATCATCTTATTTATCATCATCTTCAAAATCATCTTTATCCACTAGCTGTTAAAAGGGTACCTCGGCTCCTTCCACAGTGATACTAGTGTGGGCATGGCAGGCCACCATCGTTGGCCGTTTATTTTCATCTGAATAAGAGAGTTGCTCAAAATGGCTGTCCCCATGACTGTGGCATGTAGTCTTAAATAATGATGACAAGGAGTGCTGAACAGGGCTCTTTTGTTAGGGGTAGCGATCATGCAGAATTTCACTATCCATGAAGCCTTTTCAATCGTGTTTAAGGTAATGTCAGGCAGACAGAGCCTTCTCCCTTGGGACTGGTGTTTCAGGACACTAGCAGATAAGGACATGGACAGCACAACGCATCCCTGCCTTGGCAATTTTCCTTGAATTATGACTTTCCTTCCCTTTTTACTTCCCTCACCTTCCATGCTGAGCAAGCACCAAAGGCAGACCTAACACCCGAGAAACCATACGGAACAGAAGCTAAGAATGGACCCTCTCACCCAACGATATCGAACCTCCCACAGTCCTAATGTTAGCCAGGAGGCCTCGCTGTTGATTGAGATCTAGAAATTGGAGTGGAAATAGGAAGACCTTGATCTCTCTGGAGAAATGTTGGTCTAAAGAATGGCATACAGAACATCGTTTTCCTTTCTCTTTGTATAGAAAGTGGAAGTGGGAAAGAAACAGAAAAGTACACGTGACTTCATGATCAGTCTACAGGGCTTTTCTTGTTCCTTCCCAGGTCTTCCTAGTTAAAGCCATAGGACTCATATGTCTTGAGAATGGGATTGCTGCTTCAGTTTAGTCAGCTTCTGTGACGTCACAAAGCTCTGAGGTCCTAGAAACCACTCCTCACCAAACCATGCTTCATCATTTCACCTGGCAGTGAAGTTTGGTGTGTATCAAAATCATTCCAAACCTCTAGAGCTGCCTGGGTATTTCAACAAGACAGTTTGTGAAGTAATTTGGCGTCACCTTCTCCCTAGCCAAATTTGTGGTGTTTGGAAGTGTCTGTAACCACCACACCTCTAGACTCCTGAGAAGGGCAAGAATCCACATTTCCAACTTCCTATGCAAGGTCAAGAAGACTCAGGAGTACAAGCAGGCTCACATGTGGAACTCCACGCCATACACACGTTCATGGTCCTCACACCCTATCAGGATGTTTCTGACCAGGATAAGCGCCCCCCGCCCTCCGAGGAAAGCTCCGAGTTAACACCCACAACCATACCAAGATATGTCTGGAGTCTTCATCAGTGAGGACATGAATTCTTCTTGCATCTTCAGAAATCGTGCAGTAAATGCCTCTCAATTTTCCCAGGTGACGAAACATTAAACCCTAGAAGCTTAGGCCCAGGATGGACTCATCTGTTTGGAGCTCACAGGAACAAGCACGGAGCATGTTGGAAGAGAACAAATCCCCATGTGAAGCCATCGGAAAAGGCTCTCGGGACAGTTTCAGGAATACAACATGAATCTACAAAAGGTCTCTGTCTTCTCTGTATTCGAAACGTGCATTCTGATATCTACCCTGAAGATAATTTCTTTAGGAACAAGAGCTCATGGTGTGTCCATTGTCTGGCACTTGAGAGAGTCTCAGGTGTTTGTGACATGCACTCTGCGGTTGTGCTGGGGCTGTTAACTCTCCTGTGGGCTCATCCTCTGCAGAAGCTCTCCTTGCCTTCCATTCAGAGTGTTTGGTGTCTGGGACAAATATGGTGTGCCTGTGAAACGAGACTTTCAACCCATTCCACAACACTTAAGGCCTGCTCTATTCTGTGGCCAGTTGAGAGGATGTGAACAGGGCATTCTTCTTGTCCCCTGAAGGATTTTCTGTTCTCCTGGTACTAAGCAACGTGGGCTGAAGAAGGCAGTCCCAACAGCATTCCAGGTTTCTGAATCCGTGATTGCAGGTTGTGCAGCTAATGTCCTCACCGTCCTGCCTGTAGCCACTTCTCAGTCTTGATGCTGGCGGTCATAGAGCCCAAATATCTTTGGCACCCATTGAGGCATCTCCACCAACACTGCCCATCTCGAATGCACCCAAAGTAATAATAATCTTACCAAGGTGTCAACAGGTATTGTCTTTGATCATGGTTTCCAAGCTGTCTGCACCTGGTTGCTTGCTGGTGTCCTCTCCAGGAGATACAGAGTGTTCTCTGGAATCTATGTCTGCAAAGCATGCTGATCTGAATCCCTGAGCCTCAAGACCCTTGGGTTACAAAAATTCGTGTCCTCAGACACTCTCTTTTTCTCCGCCAACGGCTCTGGTTCAACATACAAATTGTGGATTCTAAGTGTGCTCCTCTTCCCTGGTCCTTTGTCTTTTTCTTTGGCTCCCTGCCCACTGAAGCACCAACCATCCAAATCTCCTATAAGCCCCATCTAAACCCTTCTCCTATGGTCTCTGTGAATTCTTCTCTCTTTTGCTCTGGAGGGTGATATCTAGGCTTCAATTCAATTTATGCCATGTTTACATCGATGTGGTCATCTTCTGGGTGTGCTGATGGCTGAAGACAAGCCTGAGCTCGCAGACACATCTACTGTCTCTGTCTTCCAGATCCACTGCAGACTGTTATAGAGACATAAGCAAGAAGGCTTCCCTGTTCCTTGTGACATGTGTCAGAAATGTAGAGAGCATTGGGCTGTGTCATATCTGTGAGTCACAGAAAGACAAATACCATACGATTTCACTCACTCATGGAATTAAAGAAACATGGGAAAAAGCAAGAAAAAGGGACAGGCAATGAGACTCTAACCAGGCACACAAAATTTGGTGTTTGTTCCAGGCAGGCTAGTCAGAATCTGCCCTTCTAAAGTGGATCAAATGGGCATTCAATGCAGGAATTGTGGTCGAATGGGGTGTAACGTGAGTTTCCCCTCTGTTTGAAGGTGAATTGTGATCTGGAATAGAGTAGCTTCATATCTCTTAAAATATTATTTTTAGAGTTCTCTGAACACACACACACACACACACACACACACACACACACACACACACACACACCACTTAAAAAGGTCCCACACAAGTTAGTGAGCAAGTGATTGATAGCACTCATGGAAGCAAAATTCAGACAAAATACCATAAAAAACAAAAGCTTAGAGAATCAAAATACCAAACCGTCCAAACTGGATAAGTTAACGCCTTACCTATCAAGAATTAATTAAATAATTAAGTAATTAATTAACATCCTTACCTAAAAAGCCACTCCACATATGTATGCCAGCCAATCCAGTACCAGAAAAAAAGGATAAATTCCAAGACACCTACCCATTACCATGAACACATCATGAGTCATACATATCTGATCTCTCAGGTAATGATTTTTGAAGCAGCTTTTGAGGTTTTGAAGCAGTCCTCAAACATCTCCCAACACACAGAAAGCCAGGATCAAATCAATTCCCTGGTCCACAATTCGAGACATTTAATGGTCATGTCGGCTTTTCTCATCTATTCCCAAAATACAGGAGGAAGGAAGACTGTAATTTACAATGTCCCAAGACCCAATTCACATAAGGACCTTATAGGAAACCAATGGCATACAACTTTAATCAGTAAGATAATAAAACTAGAATTCATTTCTCTTCTATTTCTTTCTTCATCTCTACATGAAACGACCTGTTTGCTTACTATTCACTACATTTTCTTATATTCAGCAAGCCAGCCTTTAATCCATCCTACGTTTTTGACATAGTGCTCCCTGATTATTTAATTGCATATACCACTAAGGACTCATAATCATATAATGCCACACTGCCTCCATACCCATTAACAAGTTCCCTTTTTATGGCATTTCTTATCATCCTGTAACTCAGAGCTTGGGCCCCAAAATCCTGAATCTGTCCTGGTGCATCTCCCTGTCTGACTTCTCCTTCCATTTTCCCTTACTACTACTTATGCCCATGGTATTTTTCAGGGACCATATATGAGTAAAGACATAGGATATTTCACTTGGTCTGCTTGCATTTTCATTTGGAAATCATCTTTATCATCATCTTCATATTCATCTTTATCCACTAGCCCTTAAATGGGTACCTCGGCTCCTTCCCCAGTGATGCTAGATTGGGCATGGCAACAAATCGATGTTGGCCATTCATTATCTTCGGAATAAAGAGAGTTGTTCAACATTTCTCTCCCCATGACTATGACATGTAGCGTTAAGTAATGAGGACAAGGAGTGCTGACCAGGGCTATTTCTTTAGGGGTAGCTCTCATGCGGAATTTCATGCTCCATGAAGCCTTGGCAATGGTGTTTAAGGTAATGTAAAGTAGAGAGAGCCTTCATCCCTTAGGATTGCTGTTTCAGGACACTAGCAGATAAGCACACGGATAGCAGAATGCATTCCTGCCCTGGAAATTTTCGTGGAATTGTAACTTCACTCCCCTTCTTTCTTCCCTCAACTTCAAATCTGACCAAGCATCAAAGGCAGACCTTACACCCGAGAAGCCACAGGGAACAGAAGAATGGATCCTCCCACCCAAGGATATCAAAAATCCCAGAGACCTAATGGTAGCAAAGAGGCCACGCTGTTGATTGAGATCTCTAGAAATTGCAGTGGAAATAGGAACACCTTGCTCTCTCTGAGGAAATATGGGTCTAAAGAGTGGTATACAGAGCATCCTTTACTTTTATCTTTGTTTAGAAAGTGGAAGTGAGAAAGAAACACAAAGACCACCTGAGTTCATGATCAGGCTAACCAGGAGCTTTCCTGTTCCTTGCCAGGCCTTTCTCCTTAAAGCCATAGGACTCCTATGTCATGAGAATGGGATTGCTGCTTCAGTGAAGTCAGCTTCTGTGACGTCAAAAAGTTCTGATGTCCTAGCAACCACTCCTCACCAAAGCATGCTTCATCACTTCACCTTGCTGGAGTAGTTCTGGGTTAGCCAGGAGTATCAAAATCATTCCAATCCGCTGAGCCGCCTGGGTATTTCCCCAAGACAATGTGTGAAGCGATTTGGGGTCAAATTCTCCATGGCCGAATTTGTAGTCTTTGGCCGGGACTGTCAGCACCACCCCTCTGGACTCCTGAGAGGGGCAAGAATCTACAATTCCATCTTACACATGTAAGGTCAAGAAAGTGTCAGGAGTACAAGCAGCCTCACACGGGGAACTCCACGCCATACACATGTTCATGGTCCTTACCATCACAATACTTCTGACCAGGAAAAGCGCCCCCAGCCCACCGAGGAAAGCTCAGAGTTAACACGCAGAACCATACAAAAGACCTCTCTAGAGTCTTCAACAGTGTGGACACGAGTTCTTCTTGCATCTCCAGAAATCGTGCCATAAATGTCTCCCAATTTTGCCAGGTGAAAAACATTAAAAGCGGTCCCTACACCCTAGAAGCTTAGGCTCAGTATAGACTCATCTCTTTGGAGCTCACAGGAGCAAGCACAGAGCATGTTGGAAGAGAAACAATACCCATGGGAAGCCATCTGAAAAGAGTGTCAGGCAAGATTCAGGAATACAACATGAATCTACAAAAGGTCTCTGTCTTCGCTGTATTCAAAACGCGCCTTCTGTTATCTACCCTGAAGATAATTTCTTTAGGAAGATGAGCTCATGGAGTGCCCAAAGGTGGCACTTGAGAGAGTCTCAGGTGTGTGTGTGACATGCCCTCTGGGGTTGTGTTGTGGTCCACTCTCCTGTGGGCTCGTCCTCTAAGACGCTCTCCTTGCCTTCCATTCAGAGGGTTTGGTGTCTGGGCCAAAGATGGTGAGGTTAAGCTTCGTATGTCTGGTGAGCCTGTTAAACTTGACTTTCAACCAACTCCACAAAACTTAAGGCCGGCTGAATTCTGTAGCCAGGGAGATGATGTGGGCAGGGCTTTCTTCTAGTCCACTGCAGGATTTTCTATTTTGCTGTGACTAAGCAACCTGTCCTGAAGAAGGCAGTCCCAACAGTGTTCCAAGTTTGGGATTCCGTGATAGCAGGTTGGGCAGCTAATGTCCTCACCGTCCTGGCTATGTCCACTTCTCAGTCTTGATGCTGATGGTTTTAGGGCCCCAGTCCTTTGGGGCCCATCGAGGCATCTCCACCAACACTGCCAATCACCAATGCACACAAAGAAATAATAATCCTACCACGGTGTCAACAGGTATTATCTCTGATCATGGTTTCCAGGCTGTCTGCACCTAGTTAATGGCTGGTGTCCACTCCAGGAGATACACAGTGTTCTGAAGTTCTGGAGTCTATGTCTGCAATCATGCTGATGTGGAATGCCCGGTCTCAAGACCCTTGGGTTGCAAGTACTCATGTACTCTCCTTTTCTCCACCAACAGCTATGGGTGAACATTCAAATTATGGGTTATAAGTGTGCTCCACTCCCCTTGGCCTTTGTCTTTGCCATGGATCCCTGCCCTCTGAAACACCAACCGTCCAATTCTCCCATAAGCCCTGTCTACATCCTTATCCTATGGTTTCGTGACTTCTTCTCTCTTTTGCTGTGGAGTGTGATTTCTAGGGTCAGTTCCATTTAAGCCATGTTTACATTGATGTGGTCATCTTCTGGTTGTGCTGATGGATGAAGACAAGCCTGGAGATCCCAGGCACTTCTACCATCTCCCTGTCCTCCAAATGCTCTGCGGACTCTTTTGGAGCCATAAGCAAGAAGGCATTCTTACTCCTTGTGACCTGTGGCAGAAAGGAAGAGAGAATTGGGCTGTATCATTTCTGTCAGTCACAGAAAGACAATACCATACGATTTCACTCACTCATGGGAGTAAAGAAACATGTGAAAAAGCAAGAAAATTTGACAGGCAATTACACTCTAACCAGGCACACAAAGGTTGGTGTTTGTGTCAGGCAGGCTAGTCAGAATCTGCCTTTCTAAAAGTGGATCAAATGGGACATACATTGCAGGAATTGTGGCCGAATGGGGTGTAACGTGAGTTTCCACTGTGTTTGAAGGTGAATAATTGTGATCTGGAATAGAGCAGCTTCATATCTCTTAAAATATCATTTTTAGCGTTTTCTGAAACAAAATGTTTTGTGAAACACACACACACACACACACACACACACACACACACACACTCTTAAAGGAATCCCTCAGAAGTTAGGGAGCAAGTGAGGAATAGCACTCATATATTTAAAATTCAGAGAAAATATCATAAAATACAAAAGTTTACAGAATCAAAGTAACAAACAGTCCAAAATGGATAAGTTAACTCCATATGTTTCAAGAATTAGTTAATTATCTAATTATTTAAACAACATTACCTAAAAGATCCCTAAAGAGAAGTCTTCCAGCAAATCCAATACCGGAGAGAAAAGGCTAAATTCCAAGACACATATGCACTACCATGACAAGATCATGAGTCATATATATCTGACATCTCAGGTAATGACTTTTAGAGAAGCTTTGGAGGCTTTTGAAGCACTCCTTAAACATCTCCCAACACACCGAATGCCAGGTTCAAATCATTTCCCTGGTCCACAATTTGAGACATTTAATGGTTATGTCAGCTTTTCTCATCTATTCAAAAAATGTAGCAAGAGGGAACACTCTAATTTACAATGTCCAAAGACTCAGTTCACATAAGGACTTTATCGGAAACCAATTGCATACAATTTTAATCAGTAAATAATAAAACTACAATTCATTTCTCTTCTCTTTCTTTCTTCATCTCCACGTGAAATGACCCGTTTGCTTACTATTCACTATATTTTCTTATATTGGGCAAGCCAGCCTTTCATCCATCCTACGTTTTTTGACATAATATTCCCTCATTCTTTAATTGCATATACCAACAAGTGCTCATCCTCATATAATGCCCCACCACCTCCATACCCATTATCCAGTTCCCGCTTTATGGCATCTTACCCTCTTGTAAGCCTCAGCTTGGTCCCCAAAGTCCTGAGTCTGTCCTGGTGCGTCTCTCTGTCTGACTCCTTCTCCTTCCATTTTCCCTTATTACTACTCATGTCCGTGGTATGCCTCATGGGCCACATAGGAGTGAAGCCATAGGATATTTCCCTTGTTCGGCTTCCATTTTCATTTGGAAATCATCTTCTTTATTATCATCTTCATAATCATCTTTATCCACCAGCCCTTGAAAGGGTATCTCGGCTCCTTCCACAGTGAAGCTAGAGTGGCCATGGCAGGCCATCGAGGTTGGCCGTTCAATTTCATCTGAATAAAGAGCGTTGCTCCACATGGCTCTCCACATGACTATGGCATGTAGCATTAACTAATGATGACAAGGAGTGCTGACCCGGCTATTTATTTAGGGATAGCGATCATGCAGAGTTTCACTCTCCATGAAGCCATTGCAATGGTGTTTAATGTAATGTCAGGTAGACAGGTACTTCATCCCTTAGGAATGGTGTTTCAGGACACTAGCACTTAAGGACACGGACAGCACAACGCATCCCTGCCCTGGCAATTTTCCTTGAATTGTGACTTCCCTTCCCTTCTTCCTTCCCTCAACTTCCAAGCTGACGAAGCACCAAAGGCAGACCTTACACATGAGAAACCATAGGGAACAGAAGCTAAGAATGGACCCTCTCACCCAAGGGTATCCAACCTCCCAGAGACCTAATGGTAGCCAAGAGGCCTCGCTGTTCATTGAGATCTCTAGAAATTGCAGTGGAAATATGAACACCTTGCTCTCTCTGGAGAAATGTGGGTCTAAAGAATGGTATACACAACATTGTTTTCTTTTCTCTTTCTGTAGAAAGGGGAAGTGGGAAAGAAACAGAAAAGACCCCCTGAGTTCATGATCAGGCTAACATGCCTCTTTCTTGTTCCTTCCCAACTCTTTCTAATTAAAGCCACAGGACTTCTATGTCATGAGAATGGGATTGCTACTTCAGTGAAGTCAGCTTCTGTGACGTACAAAGCTCTGACTTCCTAGCAACCACTCCTCACCAAACCATGCCTCATCACTCACCTCGCTGTAGTACATCTGCGTCAGCCAGGAGTATCAAATTCACTTCAAAATGCTGGAGCCGCCTGTGTATTTCCCCAAGAGAGTTTGTGAAGCGATTTCGGATAACCTTCTCCATGACTGAATTTGTATTCTTTGGCCGTGACTGTCACCACCACCCCTCTGGACTCCTGAGAGTGGCAAGAATCTACAATTCCTTCTTACCAACGTAAGGTCAAGAAAAAATCAGGAGTACATGCAACCTCACATGGGGAACTCCACGCCATACACATGCTCATGGTCCTCGCACCCTATCAGGATGCTTCTGAACAGGAAAAGCGCCCACTGCCGTCCGAGGAAAGCTCAGACATAACACCAGCAATCATACCAAAAACATGTCTGGAGTCTTCAACAGTGAAGACACGAGTTCTTCTTGCATCACCAGAGGTTGTGCCATAAATGCCTCCTAATTTTCCCGGCTGACCTAACATTAATGGCAGACCCTACAACCTAGGAGCTTAGGCCCAGGACGGACTTATCTGTTTGGAGCTCACAGGAGCAAGCACTGAGCATCTTGGAAGAGAACCAATCCCCATGTGAAGCCATCAGAAAAGGACATGCCCTCTGGGGTTATGTTGTGGCTGTCCACTCTCCTGTGGTCTCGTCCTCTGCACAGGTTCTCCTTGCCTCCCATTCAGAGTTTGTGGTGTCTAGGCCAAATAGGGTGATGTTCGTGTGTCTGCTGTGCCTGTGAAACGTGACTTTCAACCCACTCCACAAAATTTAAGGTCCTCTGAATTCTGTAGCCAGCTGATAGAATGTGGGCAGAACTTCCTTCTAGTGCCCTGAGGGTTTTCTGTTCCCTGGGACTAAGCAACGTGGCCCGAAGAAGGCAGTCTGAACAGTGTTCCAGGTTTGGGAATCTGTGATTGCCTTTTGGACAGCTATTGTCCTCACCGTCCTGCCTGTGGCCTCTTCTCTGTCATAATGCTGGTGGTCGAAGAGCCCAAGCATCTTTTGCGCCCCTTGAGGCATCTCCACCAACACTGCCCATCAGGAATGCACACAAAGAAATAATAATCTTACCACGGTGTCAACAGGTATTGTCTATGTTCATGGTTTCCAGGGTGTCTGTAACTGGTTGCTTGCTGGTGTACTCTCGAAGAGATACACAGTGTTTGCAATACTGGAGTCTATGTCCGCAAAGCATGCTGATCTGGAATCCACAGGCCTCAAGACCTTTGGGTTGCAAGAACTCATGTCATTCAGACACTCTCCTTTTCTCTGCCTTTTCTCTGTAGACCCAGCTATGGGTCTACATTCAAATTACAGGCTCTAATTATGCTCTTCTCTCCTTGGCCTTTGTCCTTGGCCATGGGTCCCTGTCCTCTGAAGCACCAACCGTCCAATTCTCCCATAAGCCCTGTCTACACCCTTCTCCCATGGTCTGTGACTTCTTCTCTCTTTCGCTGTGGAGTGTGATTTCTAGGTTTCAGGGCCATTTATGCCATGCTTTCATTGATGTGGTGTTGTTTTGGTTGTGCTGATGTCAGAAGATAAGCCTGGAGCTCCCAGACATTTCTACCAACTCCCTGTCCTCCAATGCACTGCGGAATCTTAGGGAGCCATAAGCAAGAAGGCATTCTTTCTCCTTGTGACATGTGTCTGAAAGGAGATAGCATTGTGCTGTATCATATTTCTCAGTCACAGAAAGACAACTACCATACGATTTCACTCACTCATGGAAGTAAAGAAACATGAAAAAAACAAGAAAATGGGACAGGCAATTTGACTCTAACAAGGCACACAAAATTTTGTCTTTGTTCCAGGCAGGCTAGTCAGAATCTGCGTTTCTAAAAGTGTATCAACTGGGAAATTCAATGCAGGAAATGTGGCCAAACAGGATGGAACGTGAGTTTCCAGTGTGTATGAAGGTGAATTGTGATCTGGAATAGAGCAGCTTCATATCTCTTAAAATATAATTTTTAGCGTTTTGTGAAACACAGACACACAAACAAACACACACACAGACACACACACACACACACACAGGCACACACACACACACACACACTTAAAAGTGTCCCACAGAAGTTAGGGAAACTTTTAGGAATAGCACTCATGGAAGCAAAATTCAGAGAAAATACAAAAAAAAAAAAAGTTAGAGAATCAAAGTAACAAACCGCCAATCTGGATAACTTAACTCCTTTCCTATCAAGAATTTATTAATCAATACTGGATAAGAAAGGAGAAATTCCAAGACACATACACACTACCATGACAAGATCATGAGTCATACATATCTGACGTCTCAGGTAATGACTTTTGAAGCAGCTATTGAGGCTTTTGAAGCAATCCTCAAACATCTCCCAACAGACAGAAAGCCAGGTTCAAATCAATTCCCTGGTCCACAATTCGAGACATTTAACGGTAATGTCTGCTTTTCTCATCTATTCCCAAAATGTAGGAAGAGGGAAGACTCTAATTTACAATATACAAAGACCCAATTCAAATAAAGACCTCCACGACAGATACTTGGGCTCTATGACCGCCAGCACCAAGACTGAGAAGTGGCCACAGGCAGGACGGTGAGGACATTAGCTGCCCAACCTGCAATCACAGATTCCCAAACATGGAACACTGTTGGGACTGCCTTCTTCAGGCCATGGTGCTTAGTCCCAAGAGAACAGAAAATCCTGCAAGGGACTAGAATAAAGCCCTGCCCACATCCTTTCACCTGGCCACAGAATTCAGCAAGCCTTAAGTTTTGTGGAGTCGGTTGAAAGTCACATTTCACAGGCACACCATATTTGGCCCAGACACTAAACATTCTGAATGGAAGGCAAGGAGAGCATCTGCACGGGACGAGCCCACAGGAGAGTGGACAGCCACAACACAACCCCAGAGGGCATGTCACACACACCTGAGACTCTCTCAAGTGCCAGCCCTTGGGAATTCTTTGAGCTCTACTTCCTAAAGAAATTATCTTCAGGGTAGATAACAGGATGCGTGTTTCGATTAAAGAGAAGACAGAGACCTTTTGTAGATTCACGTTTTATTCCTGAAACTGGCCTGAAAGCCTTTTCAGATGGCTTCACATGGGGATGGGTTCTCTTCCAACATGCTTCGTGCTTGCTCCTGTGAGCTCCAAATGGATGAGTCCGTCCTGGGCCTAAGCTTCTAGGGTGTAGAAACTGTCTTTAACGTTTGGTCAGCTGTGAAAATTGGGAGGAATTTATGGCAGGATTTCTGGTGATGCAAGAATAACTCGTGTCCTCACTGTTGAAGACTCCAGACATGTCTTTAGTATAGTTGCGGGTGTTAACTCTGAGCTTTCCTCGGAAGGTGCGGGGCACTTTTCCTGGTCAGAAACATCTTGATAGGGTGTGAGGACTATGAACATGTGTATGGGTGGAGTTCCCCGTGTGAGGCTGCTTGTACTCCTGACTCTTTCTTGACATTACGTCAGTAAGATGGAATTGTGGATTCTTGCCCTTCTCAGGAGTCCAGAGGGGTGGTGGTGACACTCACTGCCAAAGACTAGAAATTCGGCCATGGAGAAGGTGACCCCAAATTGCTTCACAAACTCCCTTGGGGAAATACCCAGGCAGCTCCAGCGGTTTTGAGTGATTTTGATACTCCTGGCTGACCCAGAACTACTCCAGCCAGGTGAAGTGATGAGGTGTGGTTTGGTTAGGAGTGGTTGCTAGGACCTCAGAGCTTTGTGACATCACAGAAGCTGACTTCACTGAAGCAGCAATCCCATTCTCATGACATAGGAGTCCTATGGCTTTAAATAGAAAGACCTAGGAAGGAACAAGAAAGAGCCCTCTTAGCGTGATTATGAACTCAGGGGGTCTTTTCTGTTTCTTTCCCACTTCCACTTTCTATACAAAGAGAAAAGAAAATGATGTTCTGTATACCATTCTTTAGACCAACATTTCTCCAGAGAGAGCACGGTGTTCTTTTTTTCACTGTAATTTCTAGAGATCTCAATGAAAAGCGAGGCCTCTTGGCTACAACTAGATCTCTTGGAGGTTGGATATCCTTGGGTGAAAGGTTCCATTCTTAGCTTCTGTTCCCTATGGTTTATCGGGTGGAACGTCTGCCTTTAGTGATTGCTTAGATTGAGGTGAGGGTAGGAAGTAGGGAAGGAAAGTCACATTTCCATGAAATTTGCCAGGGCAGGGATGCATTGTGCTGTCAGTGTCCTTATCTGCTAGAATCCGAAACACCATTCCCAAGAGATGAAAGCTTTGTTTACCTGACATTACCTTAAACACCGTTGCAAAGGCTTCATAAACTCTGCATGATAGCTACCCCTAATGAACGAGCCCTGGTCAGCACCCTTGTCATCATTAGTTAATGCTACATGCCATAACCATGGGGAGATCCATGTTGAGCAACTCTCTTTATTCAGATGAAAATGAAAGGACAACATTGATGGCCTGCCATGCCCACTCTAGCATCACTGTGGAAGGAGCCGGGATACCCTTTTAAGGGCTAGTGGATAAAGATGATTATGAAGATGATGATAAAGAAGATGATTTCCAAATGAAAATGCAAGCAGACCAAGTGAAATATCCTATGTCTTTACTCATTTATGGTCCCTGAAAAATACCATGGGCATATGTAGTAGTAAGGGAAAATGGAAGGAGAAGACGTCAGACAGGGAGAGGCACAAGGAGAGACTCAAGACTTTGGAGACAAAGCTGCGGGTTGCAGGAGTATAAGCCCTGCCATAAAGAGGGAACTGGTTCATGGGTATGGAGGTGGTGTGGCATTACATGAGGATGAGTACTTGGTGGTATATGAAATTAAAGAATCAGGGAACACTGGTTGCTAGGAACTCAGAGTATTGTGACGTCACAGAAGCTGATTTCACTGAAGCAGCAACCCCATTCAAGACATAAGAATCCTCTGGCTTTAAGTAGAAAGACATTGGAAGGAACAAGAAAGAGCCCTGTTAGCCTGATCATGAGCTCAGTGGTTTTTCTGTTTCTTTCCCACTTCCACTTTCTATACAAAGAGAAAAGAAAATGATGTTCTGTGTACCTTTCTATAGACCAACATTTCTCCAGAGATAACAAGGTGTTCCTATTTCCACTGCAATTTCTAGAGTCCTCAATCAACAGCGAGTCCTCTTGGCTACCATTAGGTCTCTGGGAGGTTTGCTATCCTTCGTTGAGAGGATCCATTCTTAGCTTCTGTTCCCTATGGTTTCTAGGGTGGAAGGTCTGCCTTTGCTTCTTGGTCAGCTTGGAAGTTGAGGGAAGGAAGATGGGAAGGGAAGTCACAATTTCAGGAATATTGCCAGGGCAGGAAAGCATTGTGAGGTCCAGGTCCTTATCTGCTAGTGTCCTGAAACACCAGTAATAAGGGATGAAAGCTCTGTCTTCCTGACATTACCTTAAACTCCGTTGCAAGGGCTTCATGGAGAGTGAAACTCTGCATGATCGCTAACCCTAAAGAAAGGGCCCCAGTAGCACTCCTTGTCATAATTAATTAATGCTACATGCCATAGTCATGGGGATAGCCATGTTGAGCAACGCTCTTTATTCAGATGAAAATGAACGGCCAACATCGTTTGCCTGCTATGCCGACTCTAGCATCACTGTGGAAGGTGCCAAATATCCTTTAAAGGGCTAGTGGATAAAGATAATTATGAAGATTATGATAAAGAAGATGATTTCCAAATGATAATGCAAGCAGACCAAGGGAAATATCCTATGGCTTCACTAATATGTGGTCCCTGTGGAATACCATGGATATCTGTAGTAGTAAGGGAAAACAGAAGGAGAAGAAGTCAGACAGGGAGACACACCAGGAGAGACTCAAAATTTTGGGGACCAAGTTGAGATTTGCAGGACCATAAGACATGACATAAAGAGGGAACGGGTTAATGGTTAGGGAGGTGGTGTGGCATTATATGAGGATGAGCACTTGGTGGTTGATGCAAGTAAAGAATCAGGGAACACTATGTCAAAAAAAAGTAGGATGGATGAAAGGCTGGCTTGCTGAATATAAGAAAAAAATAGTGAATAGAAAGCAAAATAGCCCATTTCACATGGAGATGAAGAAAGAAAGAGAAGAGAAATGAATTCTAGTTTTATTATTTAGTGATTAAAATTGTATGCCATTGGTTTCCTATAAGGTCCTGATCTGAATTAGGTCTTTGGACATTGTAAATTAGAGACTGACCTCTTCCTACATTTTGGAATAGAGAGCAAAGCCGACATGACCATTTAAGGTTTCGAATTGTGGACCAGGGAATTGATTTGAACCTGGCTTTCTGTGTGTTGGGAGATGTTGGAGGACTGCTTCAAAAGCTTTCATCATTACCTGAGATGTCAGATATGTATGACACATGATCTTGTCATGGTAGTGCGTGTGTGTCTTGGTATTTATCATTTTCTCTCCATTATTACATTTGCTGGCATATTTTTGTGAAGGGGTCTTTAAGGAAGTGGTTTAATTATTTAATTAATTAATTCTTGATAGGTAAGGATTTAACTCTAGTTAGGAAGGTTTGTGACATTGATTCTCTAAGCTTTTGGTTTTTATTGTATTTTCTCTGAATTTTGCTTCCATGAGTGCTATTCCTCACTTGCTCCCTAATTTCTGTGGGCCTCTATTAGTGTGTGTTTGTGTGTGTCTGTGTGTGTGTGTGTGTGTGTTTGTGTTGTACAAAATGCTAAAAATGATACTTTAAGAGATATGAAGCTGCTCTATTGCAGACCACCAAATTTTGTGTGCCTGGTTAGAATCTAATTGCCTGACCCTTTTTCTTGTTTTTTTTTTTTTTCACTTATTTCTTTACTTCCATGAGTGAGGGAAATCGTATGGTAGTTGTCTTTCTCTGACAGGCAGATAGGACAGAGCCCAATGCTATCTACCATTCTGCCACATGATACATGGAGCAAAATGCCTTCTTGCTTATGGCTCCATAAGAGTCCTCAGTGCATTTGGAGGAAAGGGAGATGGTAGAAGTGTCTGGGAGATCCAGGCTTGTCTTCAGCCATCAGCACAATCAGATGACCACATCAATGTAAACATGGTATAAAAGGACCTGAAGCATAGAAATCACAGTCCAAAACGAAAGAGAGAAGAAGTCACAGAGACCATGGGAGAAGGGTGTAGACAGGGCTTAGGGGAAAATTGTACAGTTGGTTCTTCAGAGGGCAGGGAGCCATAGCCAAAGACAAAGGCACAGTTGAGTGGAGAACAAATAGAACCCACAATTTGAATGTTGACCCATAGCTGTAGCGGAAAAAGAAGGGTATCTTAAGGACACGAGTTCTTGCAACCCAAGGGTGTTGAGGCCCAGGCATTCCAGATCAGCATGCTTTGCAGACATAGACTCCAGAGAACACTGTGTATCTCCTGGAGAGGACACCAGCAAGCATCCAGGTGCAGACAGATTCAAAACCATGATCAGAGACAATACCTGTTGTCACTGTGGTAAGATTATTATTTCTTTGTTTGCACTTGTGATGGGCAGTGTTGCTGGAGATGCTTCAATGGGCGCCAAAGATACTTGGGCTATATGACCGCCAGCATCAAGACTGAGCAGTGGCCACAGGCAGAACGGTGAGGACATTAGCTGCCCAACCTGCAATCATGGAATCCCATTCCTGGAACACTGATGAGACTGCCTTCTTCAGGCCACGTTGCGTAGTCACAGGAGAACAGAAAATCCTGAAGGGGAGTAGAATCAAACCCTGACTAGAAAAAAGCCCTGCCCACATCTTCTCATCTTGGCCAAAGAATTCATCAGGCCTTAAGTTTTGTGGAGAGGGGTGAATGTCACGTTTCACAGGCACACCGGACCCACGAAGCTTAACCTCACCATATTTGGTCCAGACACAAACACTCTGAATGGAAGGCAACGAGAGCCTCTGCAGAGGTCGAGCCCACAGGAGAGTGGACAGCCACAACACAACCACACAGGTCATGTCACACACACGTGAGACTCTCTCAAGTGCCAGCCCTTGGGCACTCCATGAACTTTTCTTCCTAAAGAAATTAACTTCACTGTAGATAACAGAATACGCATTTGGAATACAGAGAAGATAGAGACCTTTTGTAGATTTACGTTGTATTCCTGAAACTGGCCCGAAAGCCTTTTCTGATGGCTTCCCATGGGGATTGGTTCTCTTCCAACATGCTCCATGCTTGCTCCTGTGAGCTCCAAACAGAAGAGTCCGTCCTGGGCCTAAGCTTCTAGGGTGTAGAGCCTGCTTTTAATCTTTCGTCAGCTGGGAAAATTGGAGGCATTTATGGCACGATTTCTGAAGATGGACGAAGAACTCTTGTCCTCACTATTGAAGACCCCAGACATGTCTTTGGTATGACTGCGGGTGTTAACTCTGAGCTCCTCAGAAGGCGGGTTGCACTTTTCCTTGTCAGAAGCATCCTGATAGGGTATGAGGACAATGAACATGTTTATGGCCTGGAATTCCCCGTGTGAGGCTGCTTGTACTCCTTGTAGGGGCCTGATTAGCCAGAGGAACTGTAAACCCCAGATATAGGGGCGTGTCAGGCCAGATTGCCATATCCAATTAGTTTGGTGTGCATATATTAACTGTGGTGAGTTGAAATCTCATTGGCCACCTGTGTGTTGGCCAGGCTCAACCACCTCTATAAAGATTACTCTGTGAGGCTGGGTGGGGCTAGAATTAGGAGGTGTAAGAATAGCCATTGGAGAAGTATGAGGAGTTAGAATAGCCGTTGGAGAAGTAGGAGGAGTTAGAATAGCCGTTGGAGAAGTAGGAGGAGTTAGAATGGCAGTTAGAATAGCAGTTAGAATAGCTGTTAGGGTAGCCTTTGGGAGCCATTAGGGTAGTCATAGGAGTGATAGCATCGGGGTCATCAGGAGCAGTGTCGCCCCAAGCCACGGCCCCGCTGCAGGTGTCCTCGCTGCCCCCAGCTGCAGCTCCGCCACCAGGGACCTCGTTCCCCTGAGCTTTAGCCCCACCACGACCAGCCTCGTCGCCTCCAGCAGCCTCACTGCTCCCAGCTTCGACCCTGCTGCCAGCGGCCTCACCTCTCTGAGCTGAATCCTTGCCAATGCGGCATCATTCCAGGGAGCGGCCTTGTTGGCATGTGGCCCCTTCCTTGAGCGGCCTCTTCCAGAGTGGCCTCTTCATCGTCGGATGTGGCCTCGTCTGGTGTGTGGCCTCTTCTGGGGAGTGGCCTTGTTGGAGTGGCATCATGGGGAGCAGAGTCTGTGTCATTGGGGTTGTCGTCCTTGTCATCCTCGCCCAGAGCAGCAGTGGAAGCGGCGCCGCCTCGAGCTGTAACATGAGCAGTGCCGCCCCGTTCCCCACCAGAGCAGCAGCAGCAGCGGTGCCGCCTTGAGCTGTAACACGAGCAGCATGGCCCAGTTAACCGCCCAAAGCAGAGGCGGAAGCGGCGCAACCGTGAGCAACACCACCCAGAGCAGCTGCGGCAGAGGCGCCACCGCGAGCAGCGCCGCCCCGCGCACCGCCCAGAGCAGCAGCAGCAGCAGTACCACCTCAAGTGGCATCACCCCATGCACCGCCCAGAGCAGCAGCAGCAGCAGCGCCACCACCAGCAGCACCGCCCTGTGCACCAGAGCAGCAGTGGCAGCGGTGCTGCCGCGAGCTGTAACGAGCGGCAGCGCCCCATGCCCTGCCCAGAGCAGCAGCGGCAGCAGTGCCACCTCAATTGGCATTGCCCTGTGCAGCGCCCAGAGAATCAGCGGCAGAGGTGCTGCCGTGAGCGACGCCACCCTGAGCCAGAGTATCAGCAGCAGTGCCGCCGCATGCAGCTATGCCACCTCGGGCAGTGCCGACATCAGGAGCAGCCTCTGAGTAGAAAACGTGCAGCCACACCGGGAATGGGTTTGTGGTACGGTGAGGGTGAGGCAGGGATCCTCCTGGAGGGACCCCAGCGACTGGGAGGCCATGGTCCCCAGTAAGACTTGGGCACCTAACGTTCAGTTTGGTTTCTGATGCACTTTGGTTTCTGATGCAGTTTGGTTTCTGATGCAGTTTGGTTTCTGACGCATGGCATGAAATAAAACTTTGCTTGATTTTCGCTTTGTGTCAGTCTCATTCCTTTGATCACGAACCCTAACATTGGGGGCTCGTCCGGGATCAAAGAACGAGAACTGAGCCAGCATCAGAACTTATGGCAAAAGCCTCCGGAGGTGTTAGGATTTTATCTGTCTGTCTGGTTGGAGCTCCATGGTATGGCCCACCGGGGAAAAGCTGGACACAGCCATGCTCCCCAGAGCTAGATTGGATGCGGGGACACCCCATCCATCTGCTGGTAGATCGACCGGACGCTTGAATCCCCCTGGGCAGTGGGGGGTTCAAGTCCCCCTAGGTGGTCAAGGGATTCGGTGCCCTGTACTGTCATCAGGGGGTTTGAGTCCCCCTGTACGGTCACCAAGGGGTATGAGTCACCCTGGATGGTCAGAGGGTTCGAGTCCCCCTAGGCGGTCATCAGGGTTTCTAGTCCTCCAAGGTGGTCATCGGGGGTTCGAGTCCCCCGAGGTGGTCATCGGGGGTTCGAGTCCCCATTTCCGGTCATGGGGTTTGAGTCCCCCTAGGAAATCCCCACTGGTGGCAGGACCGCTGGGCCTGTGGTTGTCCTTGTCTTGTCTTTTTGCTGTCTGCTATGTTCTTTGTTATGTTTGAAGGAATGGGGCAAGCAAAGAGTAAGGGGACTCTGACTTTCATCCCTCTGTTCCTCATAATAGATGTGGGGCTTCTCCCTCACTCATTTCGTGTGTTAAAGGCTATCACTAGAGCCACCTCGTGTTAGTCTAATTCAGGACAGAGACTTTAAGGAATATTCCCAAGCAGCTGCCAAAACTCCCTTTGTTTCGGGGAATTCCTTGTCTTCTCTGGCCCGACGTGGACTGCCTAGCCCCTCCCCCTTGCTGGCGGGAAACATGGCATCTGCAGTGGAATGGGCCCAGATGGAACATGAAATCTGTTAGCAAAGAGATGACTGAACTGATGGTTAATTGTCTGTCTCAGGGTTTTAATGGGTAATTGTTAAAGTAGCTTTCAGAGTCTTTGGCAACCTGAAGCTTTGAAGTTTAGCTTGGATGACAAATGGGATGAAGTGCTAGGGTGCTGGTTGCTGGAATTGGGTTTGTGCTTTTGAAATCTGTTAGTAAACAAGTTTTGTGCTTAACAGCTGTCATAACAGTTCACAAGTCCTAATATGTGAATGGTTTCCTCTTTGCCCACCTAGAATTGTAAATGAGATCTCTTTGACTCATAAGGCTTTTCCCTGATTTGATAAGTTACTCAAGAAGTACTGCTACATCAATGATAAACCTTGGGTTACATTTGGGTAAATGCTGTAACAACTCCAGAGGTTCTATACATTTCCTAAAGATTTAAAGTTTTGATAAGAGTCATCATTTGATATTTAACCATAAATATTCTGATATTTAACCATAACTATTCATAACTATTTTTGTCATTTGTAATTGTTTTAATTCTCTTGTAAGATGAATTCTGCCTTAAAGGAAATTTATATGGGAGACTTTCAGAACAAATGCAGGTATGTGGTATGTTGAAATCCTGGAACTGAATTTCCAGAAGTAAAAGTTGCACTCAGACTAAACCATCAGACTAAACCAGAATTAGTACAGTGACTTAAGGTAAGAATGAGTCTCCAGGAGCTTTCCTAGAAAGGCTTATTAAAGCCTATAAAATGTATAGCCTGTTCGACCCTGAGGAACCCGAAAATCAGGGGGCAGTGAATCTTGATTTTGCCAGTCAGTCAGTCCCAGATACAAGGAGGAAACTTCAGGAAATTGAAGGATTTGAAGGGAAGAATCTGAGTTATTTGGAATAGTAGAAAGGATGTTTAACAACAGGGATGCACATGAGGATGAAAAACAGACAAAAAGCTGGTTAAGGTTTTGGCATTACATGAGATAGGTAGGGGATAGTAAGTGGAAGGAAAAGCCTAAGCACAGAGAAGGCAGATGGGAACACGTATATTCAGTTCAGTGTGCTTAGTGCAAGAAAAAGGACACTGGGCCAGGGAGTGGCCCAAAAAGGAATACAGCAATGCTGGCCCCAAGAGTAAAAATTGAAGTGGAGGGGAAATCAATTGATTTTTTTGGTGGACAAGGGAGCCCAGTTTTCATCACTACTTGAACCTATGGGAAAACTATCTGGAGAGGAAGTTTGGGTACAAGGAGCAAACGGCACAGAGAGACATAAATGGACAACAGAAAAGACTTTAAATTTGGCCTCAGGAGTAGTTAAACATCGATTTTTGGTCCTCCCTAATGCCCGATATTACTTGATGGGAAGAGATCTCCTCCACAAGTTATGAGCTGGCATTCAGTTCTCAAAAGGAGACATGACTGTAACCTTGAGACAACCCACTGTACAGGTGCTTATGGAAGCAGTAGATGAATATCTCCCTTACAAGCCAGTCTCAAAACCAGAGGAGACAAAGGCGGGGAGCCTTCTCCAAATCCTACAGGTCAAGTTTCCCGAGGTCTGGGTAGAAGGGAAGACCCCTGGCTTGGTCAGGGGACAAACTCCAGTGGTGGTACAATTAAAGGCGACGGCTATGGCTGTTCCCAATCAGCAGCACCCCCTTCCCGGGAAGCAAAGGAAGAGATCAAATAACACATTAACCACCTCCGAGGAGAAGGGATCCTAGTTCCTTGCAAATCTCCATGGAACACACCTTTGCTGCCTGTCAAAAAGGCCAAGACTAGGGAGTACAAACCCGTTCAGGACTTGTGGGAAGTTAATAAACAGTTTGAAGATATCTACCTGATGGTGCCTAACCCCTATACCCTACTCTCCTCCCGGGCCACCAAAGAACTGTGTATACTGTCTTAGATCTCAAGGATGCATTTTTCTGCATATCTTTAGCAAGGGAATCTCAACACCTTTTTGCTTTTGAGTGGTCCGACCCACAGGAAGGATTCCAAGCCCAGCTCACCTGGACAAGACTTCCTCAAGGATTCTATAATTCACCAAACATTTTTTTTTGACAAGGCCCTACGTGAGAATTTGCGTGATACAGAACCTCCAAACCAGGAGTCACTCTGCTACAGTATGTTAATGACTTGCTAGTAGCCGCTGAGGACTATGAGTCATGTTTGTGAGGGGCAAGACCTCTTTTGCAGACTGCAGGAAAAAGATTATTGGGTGTCAATAAAGAAAGCACAGCTCTGTCAGAGCCATGCCACTTATTTAGGCTTTGCTCTTCATGAGGGAGTGCATTCACTGTCTGACTCCAGGAAAAAGGTGATCACCAGACATCCCCGCCCTATCACGTCCTGACATCTGAGGAAGTTTCTTGGATGGTGGGCTACTGTAGGCTGTGGATACTGCAGTTTGCAGAGATTGCTCAACCTCCATACGAACTGGTAAAAGGGGGGGCTCACTATGATAGAGTAGACAGCTGAGGCAGAAGGAGCATTTTGGGAATTACAAACAGTTGTACTGAGTGCCCCAGCATTGGCCATCCCAGATGTTACCAAGCCCTTCCAGTTGTATGTGGATGAAAAAGTAGGGTGGCCAAAGGAGTTTTGACTCATAATCTGGGGCCTTGACAAAGGCCAGTAGCCTATCTCAGCAAGAAACTAGATCCAGTAGCAGCTGGGTTCCCCTCTTGCCTCTGCATAATTGCTGCCATGGACCTCCTGGTCAAGGATGCAAGTAAATTGACTTTGGGTCAAAATCTCATTTTGACCACCACACACGCCATCGAGGGCCTTCTCCGGACTCCACCAGACTGATGGATGACAAACGCCTGAGTGATGGAGTGTCAGACCCTCCTCTTCAACAAACCAAGATGACCATCCGGCCCCTGGCAGTGCTAAATACAGCCACGCTGCTGCCAGAGGAACTGGCTGACCATCCACATGACTATAGGGAGGTCCTAACACAAGTTCCAGGAATAAGGCCGGATCTCAGAGACATTCCCCTGCCGGATGCTGAGATGACTCTGTTCACAGATGGGAGTAGCTACATTGTCAATGGAAAGAGGTATGCGGGGGCTGCGGTAGTTTCTCCTGGGAAGAGACTCTGGACAGCAGCCCTGCCACATGGAAATTTGGCACAAAAAGCGGAGCTGATTGCACTCACTAAGGCACTGCAGATGGTCAAATGTAAAACCGCCAATATCTATATGGAAAGCAGGTACGCCTTTCTATTCTTCATATACATGGTGCTATTTATAAAGAAAGGGGCCTATTAACAGCAGAAAGAAAAGGAATTAAAAACAGAGGAGAAATATTGGCTCTCCTCCAGGCTATTTGGGACCCAAAAGAGGTGGCCATTATGCATTACCTGGGACACCAAAAGGGGACTGGTCTGATGTCAAAAGGAAACCAATTAGCAGATCATGCCACAAAGCAAGCAGCCCGAGAAACAGCAGGAACTGGTAACACTCCCGGTCTGGCCCTATCAGAAATAACGAACTCTTCAGAAGAAGCTTTAAAGTATTTAAAGAAATGGGTTAAATTGAACTATGAAGGGGACTGGGCTAAGACGGAAGCAGGAAAAATAATTCTTCCTCGAAGACTAGATAAGAAGTTAGTAGACCAGATACATCAGGGTACTCATTTAGGGATAAGCAAACTCATGGAGCTTATAGGGAAGCAGTTCCAGGTTTCTAAATTAGGGCGTATGGTACAGGATGTAATCGATAGATTCACTCAATGACAGGCAGGTAATGTGGGAAGAACGAAATTGGGAAGAGGGAAAAGAGAAAGAGGTAAGGAACCAGGAATTTATTGGGAAATAGATTTTACAGACATGAAACCTGGAAAATATGGGCACAAGTTAGCTTGTGGACACATGTTAGCTTTTGTAGATACATTTAATGCCACACCACCTCCGTACCTAATAATCAGTTCCCTTTTTATGGCAGGTCTTATCCTCCTGCAACCCTCAGTTTGGTCCCCAAAGTCCTGGGTCTCTCCTGGTGCGTCTCCCTGTCTGAATTCTTCTACTTCCGTTTCAGTTACTACTACTAATGTCCATGGTATTCCTCATGGGACACATAGGAGTGAAGCCATAGGATATTTCCCTTGGTCTGATTGCATTTTCATTTGGAAATCACATTCTTTTATCAAAATCTTCATAATCATCTTTATCCACTAGCCCTGAAGAGGGTATCTCGGCTCTTTCCACAGTGATGCAGAGTGGGCATGGCAGGCCATCCATGGTGGCTGTTCTTTTTCATCTGAATAAAGAGCGTTGCTCAACATGGCTCTCCCCATGACTATGGCATGTACCATTAACTAATGATGACAAGGAGTGCTGAACATGGCTCTTTCTTTCAGGGAAACCATCATGCAGAGTTTCACTCTCCATAAAGTCTTTGCAATGGAATTTAAGGTAATGTCAGGTAGACAGAGCTATCATCCCTTAGGACCGGTGTTTCAGGACACTAGCAGATAAGACTCGGACAGCATAACGAATACATGCCCTGGCAGTTTTCCTGGAATTGTGACTTTCCTCCCCTTCTTCCTTCCCTCAACTTCCAAGCTGACCAAGTACCAAAGGCAGACCTTACACACGAGAAACCATAGGGAACAGAAGCTAAGAATGGACCTTCTCACCAAAGGATATCAAACATCCAAGTGCGGACCTTACACCCGAGAAACCATAGGGAAGAGAAGCAAAGAATGGACCCTCTCACCCAAGGATATCCAACCACCCAGAGACCTAATGGTACCCAAGAGGCCTCGCTGTTCATTGAGATCTCTAGAAATTGTAGTGGAAATAGGAACACTTTGCTCTCTCAGGAGAAACGTTGGTCTATAGAATGGTATACAGAACATCGTTTTCTTTTCTCTTTGTATAGAAAGTGGAAGTGGGAAAGAAACAGAAAATACCACCTGAGTTCAAGATGAGGATAACAGGGCTCTTTCTTGTTCCTTCCCAGGTCTTTCTCCTTAAAGCCATAGGACTCCTTTGTCATGAGAATGGGATTGCTGCTTCAGTGAAGCCAGCTTCTGTGATGTCACAAAGCTCTGAGGTCCTAGCAACCACTCCTCACCAAAGCATCCCTCACCACTTCACCAGGCTGGAGTAGTTCTGGGTCAGCCAGGAGTATCAAAATCACTCCAAACCGCTGGAGCCGCCTGTGTATTTCCCCAAGAGAATTTGTGAAGAGATTTGGGGTCACCTTCGCAATGGACGAATTTGTAGTTCTTGGCCGTGACTGTCACCACCCCTCTGGACTGCAGAGAAGGGCAAGAATCCACAATTTCATCTTACCCAAGTAAGGTCAAGAAAGATTCAGGAGGACAAGCAGCCTCACACAGTGAACTCCACACCATACTCATATGCATGGTCCTCACACCATATCAGGATGCTTCTGACCAGGAAATGCTCCCCCAGCCCTCTGAGGAAATCTCAGAGTTAACACCTGCAACCATACCAAAGACATGTCTGGAATCTTCAACAGTGAGGACACGAGTTCTTCTTGAATCTCCAGAAATCGTGCCATAAATGCCTCCCCATTTTCCGAGCTGACCAAACATGAAAGAAAGGCAGACCCTACACCCTAGAAGATAGGCCCAGAATGGACTCATCTGTTTGGAGCTCACAGGAGCAAGCACGGAGCATGTTGGAAGAGAACCAATCCCCATGTGTAGCCATCAGAAAAGGCTTTCGGGCTAACTTCAGGAATACAACGGGAATCTACAAAAGGTCTCTGTCTTCTCTGTATTCAAAACGCACATTCTGTTATCTACCCTGAAGATAAATTTTTAGGAACAAGAGCTCATAGGGAGAAGTGCCAAGGGCTGGCACTTAAGAGTCTTAGGTGTGTGTGACATGCCCTCTGGGGTTGTGTTGTGGCTGTCCTCTTTCCTGTCCTCTGCAGAGGCTCACCTTACCTTCCATTCAGAGTGTTTGGTGTCTGGGCCAAATATGGTGTGCCTATGAAACGTGATATTCTACCCACTCCACAAAACTTAAGGTTTGCTGAATTCTGTGGCCAGCTGATAGGATGTGGCAGGGATTTCTTCTAGTCCTCTGCAGGATTTCCTGTTCTCCTGGGACTAAGCAACATTTCCTGAAGAAGGCAGTCCCAACAGTGTTCCAGGTATTGATACTCTAACCAGGCACACAAAATTTGATGTTTGTTCCAGGCAGGCTAGTCAGAATCTGCATTTCGGAAAGTGGATCAAATAGGACATTCATTGCAGGAAATATGGCCTAAGGGCATGTAACGTGAGTTTCCACTGTGTTTGAAGGTGAATTGTGATCTGAAATGGAGGAACTTCATATCTCTTAAAATGTCATTTTTAGCGTTTTGTGAAACACACACACACACACACACACACACACACACACACACACTCTTAAAAGAGTCCCACAGAAGTTAGGGAGCGAGTGAGGAATATCACTCATGGAAGCAAAATTCAGAGAAAATACCATAAAAAACAAAACTTAGAGAATCAAAGTAACAAACCGTCCAAACCGGTAAGTTAACTTCTTACCTATCAAGAATTAATTAATTATTTATTTATTTAAATAACCTTACCTCAAAGACGACTACACAGAAGTCTGCCAGCAAATCCAATACCGGAGAGAAAAGGATAAATTCCAAGACACATACACACTACCATGACAAGATCATGAGTCATACATATCTCACGTCTCAGGGAATGACTTTTGAAGCAGCTTTTGAGGCTTTTGAAGCAGTCTCAAACATCTCCCAACACACAGAAAGCCAGGTTCAAATCAATTCCCTGGTCCACATTTCGAGACATTTAATGGTAATGTCGGCTTTGCTCATCTATTCCCAAAATGTAGGAAGAGGGAACACTAATTAACAATGTCCAAAGACCCAATTCACATAAGGACCTTATAGGAAACCAATTGCATAAAAATTTAATCAGTAAGATAATAAAACTGGAATTCATTTCTCTTCTCTTTCTTTCTTCATCTCCACGTGAAACGACCTGTTTTGCTTTCTATTCACTATTTTTTCTTATATTCGACATGCCGGCCTTTCATACATTGTACGTTTTTTGACATAGTGTTCCCTGATGCTTTAATTGCATATAGCACCAAGAGCTAATCCTCATATAATGCCATACCATCTCCCTACCCAATAACCAGTTCCCTCTTTATGGCAGGTCTTATCCTCCTATAACTCTCAGCTTGGTCCCCAAGTCCCTGAGTCTCTCCCGGTGCCTCTCCCTGTCTGACTTCTTCTCCTTTCGTTTTTCCTTACTACTACTCATGTCCATGGTATTCCTCATGGGCCATATACGAGTGAAGTCATAGGATATTTCCCTTGGTCTGCTTGCATTTTCATTTGGAAATCACGTTTTTAGCATCATCTTCATATTCATCTTTATCCACTTGCCCTGAAAAGGGTATCTCAGTTCCTTCCACAGTGATGCTAGAATGGGCATGGCAGGCCATCAATGTTGGTCCTTCATTTTCATCTGAATAAAGAGAGTTGCTCAACATGGCTCTGCCCATGACTATGGCATGTAGCATTAACTAATGATGGCAAGGAGTGCTGAACAGGGGTCTTTCTTTCGGGGTAGTGATCATGCAGAATTTCACTCTC
Source organism: Meles meles (assembly GCF_922984935.1). Classification (NCBI taxonomy): domain Eukaryota; kingdom Metazoa; phylum Chordata; class Mammalia; order Carnivora; family Mustelidae; genus Meles; species Meles meles. Next base: position 30,654,554 of record NC_060088.1, on the reverse strand, counting down.
AATGAAGCCTTTGCAACGGTATTTTTGGTAATGTCCGGTAGACAGAGCTTGCATCCCTTAGGACTGTTGTTTCAGAACACTAGCAGATAAGGACACGGACAGCACAATGCATCCGTGCCCTGGCAATATTCCTGGAATTGTGACTTTCCTCCCCTTCTTCTTTCCCTCAACTTCCAAGCTGAGAAAGCAACAAAGGCAGATCTTACACCTAGAAACCATAGGGACCAGAAGTTAAGAATGGACCCTCTCACCCAAGGTTATCCAACATTCCAGAGACCTAATGGTACCCAAGAGGCCTCGCTGTTGATTGAGATCTCTAGAAATTGCAGTGGAAATAGGAACACCTTGCTCTCGCTGGAGAAATATTGGTCTAAAGAATGGTATACAGAACATCGTTTTCTTTTCTCTTTGTATAGAATGTTGAAGTGGGAAAGAAACAGAAAAGACCACCTGAGTTCATGATGAGGTTAAAAGGGCTCTTTCTTGTTCCTTCGCAGTTCTTTCTACTTAGAGCCATAGGACTCCTATGTCTTGAGAATGGGATTGCTGCTTAAGTGAAGTCAGCTTCTGTGACGTCACAAAGCTCTAAGGTCCTGGCAACCTCTCCTCACCAAAGCACGCCTCACCACTTCACATAGATGGAGTAGTTCTTGGTCTGCCAGTAGTATCAAAATCATTCCTAACCGCTGGAGCCACCTGGGGATTTCCCCAAGAGAGGTTTGAAGCGATTTGGGGGTCACCTTCTTCATGGCCGAATTTGTACTTCTTGGCCGTGACTGTCACCACCACCCCTCTGGACTGCTGAGAAGGGTAAGAATCCACAATTTCATCTTACCCACGTAAGGTCAAGAAATAATCAGGAGTACAAGCTTCCTCACATGGGGAACTCCACGCCATACACATGTGCATGTTCCTCACACCCTATCAGGATGCTTCTGACCAGGAAAATCTCCCCCAACCCTCTGAGGAAGGCTCAGTGTTAATACCCGCAACCATACCAAAGACATGTCAGGAATCTTCAACAGTTAGGATAGGAGTTCTTCTTGCAATTCCAGAAATCGTGCCATAAATGCCTTCCCATTTTCCCAGCTGACCAAACATGAAAGGTAGACCCTACACCCTTGAAGATTAGTCCCAGGACGGACTCACCTATTTGGAGCTCACAGGAGCAAGCATGGAGCATTTTGGAAGAGAACCAATCCCCATGTGAAGCCATAAGAAAACGCTTTTGGGCCAGTTTCAGGAATACAACGTGAATCTACAAAAGGTCTCTGTCTTCTCTGTATTCGAAACACGCATTCTGTTATCTACCATGAAGATAATTTCTTTAGGAATAAGAGCTCATGGAGTGCCCCAGTGCTGGCACGAGAGAGTCTCAGGTGTGTGTGACATGCCCTCTGGGGTTGTGTTGTGACTGTCCACTCTCCTGTGGGCTCGTCCTCTGCAGAGGCTCTCCTTGCCTTCCATTCAGAGTGTTTGGTGTCTGGGCCAAATATGGTGTGCCCGTGAATCATGACGTTAAACCCACTCCACAAAACTTAAGGCCTGATGAGTTCTGTGGCCAGGTGAGAGGATGTGGACAGGGCTTTCTTCTATACCCCTGCAAGATTCTCTGTTCTCCTGGGACTAAGCAACGTGGCCTGAATCATGCAGTCCCAACAGTGTTCCATGTTTGGGAATCCTTGATTGAAGGTTGGGCAGCGAATGTCCTCGCCATCCTGTCTGTGGCCACTTCTCATTCTTGATGCTGGCGGTCGTAGATCCCAAGTATCTTTGGCGCACATCGAGTCATCTCCACCAACACTGCCCATCAAGAATGCACCCAAAGAAATAATAATCTTACCACGGTGTCAACAGGTATTGTCTCTGATCATGGTTTCCATTCTGTGTGCACCTGGTTGCTTGCTGGTGTCCTCTACAGGAGATGAACAGTGTTCTACAGTTCTGGAGTCAATGTCTGCAAAGCATGCTGATCTGGAATCCCCGGGCCTCACGAACCCAGAGTTGTAAGAACTTGTGTCATTCAGACTCTCTCCTTTTCCCTGCCAAATCTATGGTCAACATTCAAATTGTGGGTTCTACGTGTGCTCCTCTCCCATGTGCCTTTGTCTTTGGCCATGGCTCCCAGCCCTCTGAAGCGCCAACCGTCCGATTCTCCCCTAATACTCGTCTACACCCTACTCCCATGGTCTCTGTGACTTCTTCTCTCTTTCACTGCAGATTGTAATTTCTAGGCTTCAGGCCCATTTATGCCATGTTTACACTGATGTGGTCATCTTCTGGTTGTGCTGATGGCTGAAGAAAAGCCTGGAGCTCCCAGACACTTCTACCATCTCCCTGTACTCCAAATGCACTGCGGACCCTTATGGAGCCATAAGCAAGAAGGCATTCTTGCTCCTTGTGACATGTGGCAGAATGAGAGAGAGCATTGGGCTGTGTCATATCGGTCAGTCACAAAAAGACAACTCCCATACGATTTCACTCATTCTTGGAAATAAAGAAACATGTGAAAAAGCAAGAGAAAGGGACAGGCAATGAGACTCGAACCAGGCACACAAATTTGGTGTTGGTTCCAGGCAGGCTAGTCAGAATATGCACCTCTAAAAGTGCATCAAATGGGACATTCAATGCAGGAAATATGGCCGAACCCGATGTAACGTGAGATTCCACTCTGTTTGAAGGCAAAAGGTGATCTGAAATAGAGCAGCTTCATATCTCTTAAAATATCATTTTTAGCGTTTTGTGAAACACACAAACACATACATACACACACACACATACTCTTAAAAGAGTCCCACAGAAGTTAGGGAGCAAGTGAGGAATAGCACTCATGGAAGCAAAATTCAGGAAAATACCATAAAAAAACCAAAGCTCATAGAATCAAAGTATCAACCCGTCCAAACAGTATAAGTTAACTCCTTACCTATTAAGAATTAATTAATTAATTAAACAACTTTACCTAAAAGACCCCTCCACACAAGTATGCCAGCAAATCCAATACCTTAGAGAAAAGGATAAATTCCACGACACCTACGCACTACCATGACAAGATCACGAGGCATACATGCCTGACGTTCATGTAATGAATTTGAAGAAGGTTTTGAGGCTTTTGAAGCAGTCCTCAAACATCTTCCAACACACAGAAAGCTAGGTTCAAATCAATTCCTGCTCCCAATTTCGAGACTTTTAATGTTAATGTCGGCTTTTCTCATCTATTCCCATAATGTAGGAAGAGGGAAGACTCTAATTTACAATGACCAAAGACCCAATTCACATAAGGACCTTATAGGAAACCAATTGCATACAATTTTAATCAGTAAGATAATCACACTAGAATTCATTTCTCTTCTCTTTCTTTCTTCACCTACATGTGAAACGACCTGTTTTGATTTGTATTCACTATATTTTCTTATATTCGGCAACTCAGTCTTTCATCCAACTGACGTTTTTTTGACATAGTGTTCCCTGATTCTTTTATTGCATATACCACCAAGTGCTCATCCTCATATAATGCCATACCAACTCCATACACATTATCCATTTCCCTCTTTATGGCATGTCTTATCCTTATGTAAGCAAGCTTGGTCCCCAAACTCCTGAGTCTCTCCTGGTGTGTCTCCCTCTCTGATTACTTCTCTTTCCGTTTTCCCTTACTACTACTCATGTCCATGATTTTCCTCATGGCTCTCTGCCCGCTGAAGCACCAACTGTCCAACTGTCCCATAAGACCTGATTACACCCTTCTTCCATGGTCTCTTTTACTTCGTCTCTCTTTCGCTGTGGAGTGTGATTTCTAAGCTTCAGGTCCATTTATGCCATGTTTCCATTGATGTGGTCATCTTCTGGTTGGGCTGATGGCTGAAGACAAGCCTGGAGCTCCCAGACACTTCTACCATCTCCCTGTCCTCCAAATGCACTGCGGCCTCTTATGGAGCCATAAGAAAGAAGGCCTTTTTGCTCGTTGTGACATGTTGCAGAAAGGGAGAGAGCATTGGGTTGTGTCATTTCTGTCAGTCAAGAAATACAATTACCATACGATTTCACTCACTCATGGAAGCAAGGAAACATGTGGAAAAGCAAGAAAGTGTGACTGGCAATTAGACTCTAACCAGGCACACAAAATTTGGTGTTTGTTCCAGGCAGGCTACTCAGAATCTGTGTTTCTTAAAGTGGATCAAATGGGTCATTCAATGCAGGAAATGTGGCTGAATGGGATGTAAAGTGAATTTCCAGTGTGTTTGAAGGTGAATTGTGATCTGGAATAGAGCAGCTTCCTATCTTTTAAAATATCATTTTTAGCGTTTTGTGAAACACACACACACACACACACACACACACACACACACACAGACATTTAGGGAGTAAGTGAGAAGTAGCACTCATGGAAGCAAAATTCAGAGAAAATACCATAAAAAACACAAGCTCAGAGAATCAAAGTAACAAACCATCCAAACTGGATTAGTTAAGTCCTTACCATCAAGAATTAATTAATTAATTAATTAATTAATTTATATTTTAAACAACCTTAACTAACGGACCCCTCCACTCAAGTATGCCAGCAAATCCAATACTGGAAAGAAATGGATAAATTACAAGACACAGACACACTACCATGACAAGATCATAAGACATACATATCTGAAGTCTCAGGTAAAGCCTTTTGAAGCAGCTTTTGAGGCTTTTGAAGCAGTCCTCAAACATCTCCCAACACACAGAAAGCCAGGTTCAAATCAATTCCCTGGTCCACAATTCGAGACATTTAAGGGTAATGTCGGCTTTTCTCATCTATTCAAAAAATATAGGAAGAGGGAAGACTCTAATTTACAATGTCCAAAGACACATTTCACATTAGGACCTTATAGGAAACCAATGGCATACAAATTTTATCATAAGATAATAAAACTAGAATTCACTTCTCTTCTTTTTCTTTCTTCATCTCTATGTGAAATGGCCTGTTCCTTACTATTCACTATTTTTTCTTATATTCGCCGGTCATGGCCGAAGACTACAAATTTGGTCATGGTCAAGTTGACCCCAAATCACTTCACAAAATGTCTGGGGGAAATATCCAGGCAGCTAGAGCGGTTTGGAATGATTTTGATACTCATGGCTGACCCAGAGCTACTCCAGCCAGGTGAAGTGATGAGGCGTGTTTCGGTGAGGAGTGGTTTCTAGGACCTCAGAACATTGCGATGTCACAGAAGGTGATTTCTCTGAGGCAGCCATCCCATTCTCATGGCATATGAGTCCTAGGGCTTTAAGAAGAAAGACCTGGGAATGAACAAGAAAGAGCCCTGTTACCCTGATCATGAACTCACATGGTCTTTTCTGTTTCTTTCCCACTTCCACATTCTATACAAAGAGAAAAGAAAACGATCTTCTGTATACCATTCTTTAGACCAACATTTCTCCAGAGAGAGCATGGTGTTCCTATTTACACTGCAATTTCTAGAAATCTCCATCAAAAGCGAGGTCTCTTGGCTACCATTAGGTCTCTGGGAGGTTGGAAATCCTTGGCTGAGAGGGTCCATACTTAGCTTCTGTTCCCTATGGTTTCTCAGGTGTAAGGTCTACCTTTGGTGCTTGGTCAGCTAGGAAGCTGTGGGAAGGAAGCAGGGAAGGAAAGTGACTATTCCAGGAAAATTGCCAGGGCAGGGATGCATTGTGCTGTCCATGTCCTTATCGGCTAGTGTCCTGAAACACCAGTCCCAAATGATGAAGGCTCTGTCTCCCTGACATTACCTTAAACTCCGTTGCAAAGGCTTCATCGAGAGTGAAATTCTGCATAATCTCTAACCCTAAAGGCAGAGCCCTGGTCAGCACTCCTTGTCATCATTATTTAATGCTACATGCAATATTCATGGGGAGAGCCATGTTGAGCAACTCTATTTGTACAGATGAAAATGAATGGCTAACATCAATGGCCTGCCAGGCCCAGTCTAGCATCAGTGTGTAAGGAGCCGAGATACCCTTTAAGGGCTGTGGATAAAGATGATGATGGAGATGATGGTAAAGAAGATTATTTCCAAATGAAAATGCAAGGACACCAAGGGAAATATCATATGGCTTCACTCATATATGGCCCATGAGGAAAACCATGGACATGAGTAGTAGTAAGGGAAAACGGAAGGAGAAGAAGTCAGACAGGGAGACGTGCCAGGAGAGACTCAGGACTTTGGGGACGAAGCTGAGGGTTACATTAGGAAAATACATGTCATAAAGAGGGAACTGGTTAATGGGTATGGAGATGGTGTGGCATTATATGAGAATGAGCACTTGTTGGTATATGCAATTAAAGAATATGGGAACACTATGTCAAAAAATGTCGGAGGGATGAAATGCTGGCTTGCCGAATATAAGAAAAAAATAATGAATAGAAAGCAAAACAGGCCGTTTCCCATGGAGATGAAGAAAGAAAGCGAAGAGAAATGAATTTTAGCTTTATTATCTTACTGATTAAAATTGTATGCAATTGGTTTCCTATAAGGTCCTTATCTGAATAGGGTCTTTGGTCATTGTAAATTGGAGTCTTTCCTCTTCCTTCATTTTGGGAATAGATGAGAAAAGCCGACATTACCAGCAAATGTCTCGAACTGAGGACCAGGGAATTGATTTGAACCTGGATTTCTGTGTATTGGGAGATGTTTGAGACTGCTTCAAAAGCTTATGTCAGTACCTGAGACGTCAGATATGTATGACTCATGATATTGTCATGGTAGTGCGTATGGGTCTTGGAATTTATCATTTTCTCTCCGGTATTTTATTTGCTGGCAGATGTGTGTGTAGGGGTCTTTTAGGAAAGGTTGATTAATTATTTCATTAATTAATTAATTAATTCTTGATAGGTAAGGAGTTAACTTATCCAGTCTGGACGATTTGAAACTTTGATTCTATAAGATTATGTTTTTTAAGGTATTTTATCTGAATTTTGCTCCCATTAGTGCTATTCCTCACTTGCTCCCTAACTTCTTTGGGATTCTTTTAAGAGTGTGTGTGTGTGTGTGTGTGTGTATGTGTGTGTTTCACAAAACGCTAAAAATCATATTTTAAGAGATATGAAGCTGCTCTATTCCATATCACAAATCTCCTTCAAACACAGTGGAAAGTCACGTTATGTCCCGTTCAGCCACATTTCCTGCATTGAATGTCCCTTTTGTTCCACTTTTAGAAATGACGATTCTGACTAGCCTGCCTGGAACAAACACCAAATTTTGTGTGCCGGGTTTGAGTCGCAATGCCTGTCCTTATTGTTGCTTTTTCACATATTTCTTTACATCCAAGAATGAGTGAAATCATATGGGAGTTGTCTTTCTGTGACTGACCGATATGACACAGCCCAATGCTCTATCCCACTCTGCCACATGTCACAAGGAGCAAGAATGCATTCATGCTTATGGCTCCATAAGAGTCCGCAGTGCATTTGGAGTACAGGGAGATGGTAGAAGTGTCTGGGAGCTCCAGGCTTTTCTTCATCCATCAGCACAACCAGAAGATGACCGCATCAATGTAAACATGGCATAAATGGACCTAAGGCATAGAAATCACACTCCACAGCGAAAGAGAGAAGAAGTCAGAACGATAATGGGAGAAGGTTTTAAACAGGGCTTATGGGATAATTGGACAGTTGATGATTCAGAGGACAGGGAGACATGGCCAAAGACAAAGGCCCAGGGGAGGGGAGCACACTTAGAACCCACAATTTGAATGTTGACCATAGCTGTTGGCAGAGAAAATGAGAGTGTCTGAATGTCATGAGTCCTTGCAACCTAAGGGTCTTGAGGCCTGGGGATTCCAGAGCAGCATGCAGTGCAGACAGAGACTCCAGAACTGCAGAACACTGTGTATCTCCTGGAGAGGTCACCAGCAAGCAACCAGGTGCAGACAGCCTGGAAACCATGATCAGAGACAATACCTGTTGACACCGTGGTAAGATTATTATTTCTTTGTGTGAATTCGGGATGGGGAGTGTTGGTGGAGATGCCTCGAGGGGCGCGAAAGATACTTGGGCTCTACAACGCCAGCCTCAAGACTGAGAAGTGCCCACAAGGAGGACTATGATGACATTAGCTGCCCAACCTTCAATCACGGATTAACAAACCTGGAACGCAGTTGGGATTGCCTTCTTCAGGCCACATTGCTTAGTCTCAGGAGAAAAGAAAATCCTTCAGGGGACTAGAAAAAAGCCCTGCCCACATCCTCTCACCTGGCCACAGAATTCAGCAGGCGTTATGTTTTGTGGAGTGGGTTTAAGATCACGTTTCACAGGCACAAGACACCCACGAAGCTTAACCTCACCATATTTGGCCCAGACACCACACACTCTGAATGGATGGCAAGGAGAGACTCTGCAGAGGGCGAGCCCACAGGAGAGTGGACAGCCACAACACAACCCCAGAGGGCATGTCACACACACCTGAGACTCTCTCGAGTGCCAGCCCATGGGCACTCCACGGCCTCTTCTTCCTAAAGAAATTATCTTCAGAGTAGATAACAGAATGCGTGTTTCGAATACAGAGAAGACAGGGACCTTTTGTAGATTCACGTTGTATTCCTGAAACTGGCCCAAAATCCTTTTCAAATGGATTCACATGGGGATTGGTTTTCTTCCAACATGCTCCATACATGCTCCTGTGCGTCCAAACAGATGAGTCCGTCCTGGGCTTAAGCTTCTAGGGTGTAGGGTCTGCTTTAATATTTGGTCAGCTGAGAAAATTGGGAGGTATTTATGTCACGATTTCTGGAGATGCAAGATAAAATATTATCCTCACTGTTGAAGACTTCACACATGTCTTTGGTATGGTTGCGGGTGTTAACACTGAACATTACTCAGATGGTTGGGGACGATTTTCCTGGTCAGAAGCATCCTGATAGGGCGTGAGGACCATGAAACTGTGTAATGCATGGATTTCCCCGTGTTAGGCTGCTTGTACTCCTGACTCTTTCTTAACAGTATGTGGGTAAGATGGAATTGTGTATTCTTGTCCTTCTCCAGAATCCAGAGGGGTGTTGGTGACAGTCACAGCCAAAGACTACAAATTCAGCCATGGAGATTGGGAACCCAAATCTCTTCACAAACTGTCTTGTTGAAATACCCAGTCAGCGTCAGCAGTTTGAAGTGATTTTGATACTCCTGGCTGACCAAGGACTACTCCAGACAGGTGAAGTGATGAGGCGTATTTTTTTGAGGAGTGGTTCCTAGGACCTTAGAGCTTTGTGACGTCATTGAAGCTGACTACACTGAAGCAACAATCCCATTCTCATGACATATGCGTCCTAGGCTTTATGTAGAAAGACCTGGGAAGGAACAAGAAAGAGCCCTGTTAGCCTGATCATGAACACATGTGATCTATTAGGTTTCATTCCCCCTTAAACTTTCTATACAAAGAGAATAGAAAACGATGTTTTGTATACCATTCTTTAAACCAACCTTTCTCCAGAGAGAGCAACGTGGTCCTGTTTCCACTGCAATTTCTAGAGAAATCAATTAACAGCGAGGAATCTTGGGTACCATTAGGTCTCTGGGAGGTTTGATATCCTTGGGTGAGAGGGTCCATTCTTAGCTTCTGTTTCCTATGGTTTCTCAGGTGTAATTTCTGCCTTTGGTGCCTGGTTAGCTTGAAAGGTGAAGGAAGGAAGAAGGGAAGGTAAGTTACAATTCCAGGGACAATTGCCAGGGCAGGGATGCGTTGTGCTGTCCGTTTATTTATCTTTTAGTGTCCTGAAACACCAGTCCTAAGGTTGAAAGCTCTGTCTACATGACTTTACCTTAAACTCCGTTGCAAAGCCTTCATGGAGAGTGAAATTCTGCATGATCGCTACCCCGAATGAAAGAGCCGTGTTCAGCACTCCATGTCATCATTAGTTAATTCTACATGCCATAGTCATGGTTAGAGCCAAGTTGAGCAGCTCTCTTTATTCAGATGAAAATAATCAGCCAACATCGATGGCCTGCCATTCCCACTCTAACATCACTGTGGAAGGAGCCGAGATACCCTTTTCAGGGCTAGTGGATAAAGATGATTATGAAGATGATGATAAAGAAGATGATTACCAAATGAAAATGCAAGCAGACCAAGGGAAATATCCTATGGCTTCACTCCTATGTGGCCCACGAGGAATACCATGGACATGAGTTGTACTAAGGGAAAATGGGAGCAGAAGAAGTCAGACAGGCAGACGCATCAGGAGAGACTCAGGACTTGGGTACCAAGCTGAGGGTTACAGGAGGATAAGACCTGCCATAAAAGGGAACTGGTTGATTGGTGTGGAGTTGGTGTGGCATTACATGAGGATTAGCACTTTGTGGTATATGCAATTAAAGAATCAGGGAACACTATATCCAAAAACTTAGGAGATATGAAAGGCTGGCTTGCCAAATATAAAAAAAAAAAATATTGAATAGAAAGCAAAACAGGCCATTTCACAAGGAGATGAAGAAAGAAAGATAAGAGAAATAGATTCTAGTTTTATTATCTAAATTAAAATTGTATGCAATTGGTTTCCTCTAAGGTCCTTATCTGAATTGGTTCTTTGGACATTGTCAATTAGAGTTTACCCTCCTCCTACATTTTGGGCATAGATGAGATAAGCTGACATTACACTAAATGTCTCGAATTGTGGACCACGGAATTGATTTGAACCTGGCTTTCTGTGTGTTGGGAGATGTTTGAGGACTGCTTCAAAAGCCTCAAACCTGCTTCAAACGTCATTACCGAAGACGTCAGATAGTTATGAGTTTTTATCTTGTCATGGTAGTGTCTTTGTGGCTTTAATTTATCCTTTTCTCTTCGGTATTGGATTTGCTGTCTCACTTGAGTGTAGGGGTATTTGAGGTAAGGTTGTTTAATTAATTAATTAATTAATAATTCTTATTTTTTAAGTTTTAATTTATTTATTTTTTCAGCGTAACAGTATTCATTGTTTTTGCACAACAACCAGTGCTCCATGCAAAACGTGCCCTCCCCATTACCCAACACCTGTTCCCCCAACCTCCCACCCCTGACCCTTCCAAACCCTCAGGTTGTTTTCCAGAGTCCATAGTCTCTTATGGTTCCCTCCCCTTCCAATTTTTTTTTATAAACATTATATGTTTATAATATTATATTCACAGGTCTGTGAATCGCCAGGTTTACACACTTCACAGCACTCACGATAGCACTTACCCTCCCCAATGTCCATAACCCCCTCCCCCTCTCCCAATACCACCTCCCCCCAGCAACCCCCAGTTTGTTTTGTGATGTTAAGAGTCATTTATGTTTTGTCTCCCTCCCAATCCCATCTTGTTTCATTTATTCTTCTCCTATCCCCCTACCCCCTCATGTTGCTTCTCCATGTCCTCATATCAGGGAGATCATATGATAGTTGTCTTTCTCCGATTGACTTATTGCACTAAGCATGATACGCTCTAGTGCCATCCACGTCATTGCAAATAACAAGATTTCATTTCTTCTGATGGCTGCATAGTATTCCATTGTGTATATATACCATTTCTTCTTTATCCATTCATTTGTTGATGGACATCTAGGTTCTTTCCATAGTTTGGCTATTGTAGACATTGCTGCTATAAACATTCAGGTACACATGCCCCTTGGGATCACTATGTTTGTATCTTTAGGGTAAATAACCAGTAGTGCAATTGCTGGGTCATAGGGTAGTTCTATTTTCAACATTTTGAGGAACCTCCATGCTGTTTTCCAGAGTGGTTGCACCAGCTTCCATTCCCACCAAGAGTGTAGGAGGGTTCCCCTTTCTCCGCATCCTCGCCAGCATCTGTCATTTCCTGACTTGTTAATTTTAGCCATTCTGACTGGTGTGAGGTGATATCTCACTGTGGTTTTGATTTGTATTTCCCTGATGCCGAGTGATGTGGAGCACTTTTTCATGTGTCTGTTGGCCATCTGGATGTCTTCTTTGCAGAAATGTCTGTTCATGTCCTCTGCCCATTTCTTGATTGGATTGTTTGTTCTTTGGGTGTTGAGTTTGCTAAGTTCCTTATAGATTTTGGATACTAGCCCTTTATCTGATATGTCGTTTGCAAATATCTTCTCCCATTCTGTCAGTTGTCTTTTGGTTTTGTTAACTGTTTCCTTTGCTGTGCAAAAGCTTTTGATCTTGATGAAATCCCAATAGTTCATTTTCGCCCTTGCTTCCCTTGCCTTTGCCGTTGTTCCTAGGAAGATGTTGCTGCGGCTGAGGTCGAAGAGGTTGCTGCCTGCATTCTCCTCAAGGATTTTGATGGATTCCTTTCTCACATTGAGGTCCTTCATCCAATTGGAGTCTATTTTCGTGTGTGGTGTAAGGAAGTGGTCCAATTTCATTTTTCTGCATGTGGCTGTCCAATTTTCCCTGCACCATTTATTGAAGAGGCTGTCTTTTTTCCATTGGACATTCTTTCCTGCTTTGTCGAAGATGAGTTGGCCATAGATTTGAGGGGCGATTTCTGGGCTCTCTATTCTGTTCCACTGATCTATGTGTCTGTTTTTGTGCCAGTACCATGCTGTCTTGATGATGACAGCTTTGTAATAGAGCTTGAAGTCCGGAATTGTGATGCCACCAACTTTGGCTTTGTTCTTCAATATTCCTTTGGCTATTCGAGGTCTTTTCTGGTTCCATATAAATTTTAGGATTATTTGTTCCATTTCTTGGAAAAAAATGGATGGTATTTTGATAGGGATTGCATTAAATGTGTAGATTGCTTTAGGTAGCATAGACATTTTCACAATATTTATTCTTCCAACCAGGAGCATGGAACATTTTTTCCATTTTTTTGTGTCTTCCTCAATTTCTTTCATGAGTACTTTATAATTTTCTGTGTATAGATTCTTAGTCTCTTTGGTTAGGTTTATTCCTAGGTATCTTATAGTTTTGGGTACAATTGTGAATGGGATTGACTCCTTAATTTCTCTTTCTTCAGTCTTGTTGTTGGTGTACAGAAATGCAACTGATTTCTGTGCATTGATTTTATGTCCTGACACTTTACTGAATTCCTGTACATGTTCTAGCAGTTTTGGAGTGGAGTCTTTTGGGTTTTCCACATATAGTATCATATCATCTGCAAAGAGTGATAATTTGACTTCTTCTTTGCCAATTTGGATGCCTTTAATTTCTCTTTGTTGTCTAATTGCTGAGGCTAGGACTTCTAGTACTATGTTGAATAGCAGTGGTGATAATGGACATCCCTGCCGTGTTCCTGATCTTATCGGAAAAGCTTTCAGTTTTTCTCCATTGAGAATGATATTTGCGGTAGGTTTTTCATAGATGGCTTGGTAATATTGAGGTATGTGCCCTCTATCCCTACACTTTGAAGAGTTTTGATTAGGAAGGGATTCTGTACTTTGTCAAATGCTTTTTCAGCATCTATTGAGAGTATCATATGGTTCTTGTTCTTTCTTTTATTAATGTGTTCTAACACATTGATTGATTTGCGGATGTTCAATCAACCCTGCATCCCTGGAATAAATCCCACTTGATCGTGGTGAATAATCCTTTTAATGTACTGTTGAATCCTATTGGCTAGTATTTTGGTGAGAATTTTTGCATCTGTGTTCATCAAGGATATTGGTCTGTAGTTCTCTTTTTTGGTGAGATCCTTGTCTGGTTTTGGGATCAAGGTGATGCTGGCCTCATAAAATGAGTTTGGAAGTTTTCCTTCCATTTCTATTTTTTGGAATAGTTTCAGGAGAATAGGAATTAGTTCTTCTTTAAATGTTTGTTAGAATTCCCCTGGGAAGCCGTCTGGCCCTGGGCTTTTGTTTGTTTGGAGATTTTTGATGACTGTTTCAATCTCCTTACTGGTTATGGGCCTGTTCAGGTTTTCTATTTCTTCCTGGTTCAGTTGTGGTAGTTTATACGTCTCTAGGAATGCATCCATTTCTTCCAGATTGTCATATTTGTTGGCGTAGATCTGCTCATAGTATGTTCTTATAATTGTCTGTATTTCTTTGGTGTTAGTTGTGATCTCTCCTCTTTCATTCATGATTTTATTGATTTGGGTCCTTTCTCTTTTCTTTTTGATGAGTCTGGCCAGGGGTTTATCAATCTTATTGATTCTTTCAATGAACCAGCTCCTAGTTTCATTGATTTTTTCTATTGTTTTTTTTGGTTTCTATTTCATTGATTTCTGCTCTGATCTTTATGATTTCTCTTCTCCTGCTGGGTTTAGGGTTCTTTCCTGTTCTTTCTCCAGCTACTTTATGTGTAGGGTTAGGTTGTGTACTTGAGACCTTATGGTTTCTTGAGAAAGGCTTATACCGCTATATATTTTCCTCTCAGGACTGCTTTGCTGTGTCCCACAGATTTTGAACCATTGTGTTTTCATTATCATTTGTTTCCATGAATTTTTTCAGTTCTTCTTTAATTTCCTGGTTGACCCATTCATTCTTTAGAAGGATGCTATTTAGTCTCCATGTATTTGGCTTCTTTCCAGCTTTCCTCCTGCGATTGAGTTCTAGCTTCAGAGCATTGTGGTCTGAAAATATGCAGGGAATGATCCTAATCTTTTGATACCAGTTGAGACCTGATTTGTGACTCAGGATGTGATCTATTATGGAGAATGTTCCATGTGCACTAGAGAAGAATGTGTATTCTGCTGCTTTGGGATGAAATATTCTGAATATATCCGTGATGTCCATCTGGTCCTGTGTCTCATTTAAGGCCTTTTTTTCCTTGTTGATCTTTTGCTTGGATGATCTGTCCATTGCAGTGAGGGGAGTTTTCACGTTCCCTACTATTATTGTATTATTATTGATGTGTTTCTTTGATTTTGTTATTAATTGGTTTATATAGTTGGCTGCTCCCACGATAGGGGCATAGATATTTAAAATTGTTAGATCTTCTTGTTGGACAGACCCTTTGAGTAGGAGATAGTGTCCTTCCTCATCTCTTATTTTAGGCTTTGGCTTAAAATCTAATTGATCTGATATAAGGATTGCCACCCCATCTTTCTTCTGATGCCCATTAGCATGGTAAATTGTTTTCCACCCCCTCACTTTAAATCTGGAGGTGTCTTCGCGTCTAAAATGAGTTTCTTATAGGCAACATACTGATGGGTTTCATTTTTTTATCCATTCTGATACCCTGTGTCTTTTGATTGGGGCATTTAGCCCATTAACATTCAGGGTAACTATTGAGAGATATGAATTTAGTGCCATTATTAGCCTGTAAGGTGACTGTTACTGTATATTGTCTCTGTACCTTTCTGATCTACTACTTTTAGACTCTCTGTTTGCTTAGAGGACCGCTTTCAATATTTCCTGTAGAGCTGGTTTGGTGTTTGCAAATTCTTTCAGTTTTTGTTTGTCCTGGAAGCTTTTGATCTCTCCTTCTATTTTCAGTGATAACCTAGCTGGATAGAGTATTCTTGGCTGCATGTTTTTCTCATTTAGTGCTCTGAATATATCATGCCATCTCTTCCTGGCCTGCCAGGTCTCTGTGGGTAAGTCTGCTGCCAATCTAATGTTTTTACCATTGTATGTTACAGACTTCTTTTCTCGGGCTGCATTCAGGATTTTCTCTTTGTCACTAAGACTTGTAAATTTTACTATTAGGTGACGGGGTGTGGACCTATTCTTTTTAACTTTGAGGGGCGTTCTCTACATCTCCTGTATTTTGATGTTGTTCCCTTTGCCATATTAGGGAAATTCTCTCCAATAATTCTCTCCAATAGACCTTCTCCCCTCTCTGTTTCTTCTTGTTCTGGAATCCCAAGTATTCTAATGTTGTTTCGTCTTATGGTGTCACTTATCTCCCAAATTCTCCCCTTGTGGTCCAGTAGCTGTTTGTCCCTCTTTTGTACGGCTTCTTTATTCTCTGCCATTTGTTCTTCTATATCACTAATTCTTTCTTCTGCCTCATTTATCCTAGCAGTGAGAGCCTCCATTTTTTATTACACATCATTAATAGCTTTTTTGATTTCTACTTGGTTATATTTTAGTTCTTTAATTTCTCCAGAAAGGGCTTTAATAAATCCAGAGAGGGTTTCACTAATATCTTCTATGCCTTTTTCGAGCCCGGCTAGAACGTTCAGGTTCGTCATTCTGAACACTTGATCTGACATATTACTAATGTCTTTGTTGATTAGGTAACTAGCCTTCAGTATTGTCTCTTGTTCTTTTGTTTGTGGTGATTTCTTCCGCCTTGTCATTTTGTCCAGATAAGAGGATATGAAGGATCAAATAAAATACTAAAAGGGTGGCAAAGACCCCAGAAAAATGCACTGCAACCAAATCAGAAGAGACCCCAAATTGTGGGGGGGAGAAAGGTGATAAAAAGAGGTTCAGAAAAAAAAAAGAAAAAAATTTAAAAAATAAAACAAAGAAAAATTGTTATATATATATATATTTAGATAAACTAGTCAAAAAACGTTAAAAAAGGAAAGGGTAAAAGTTTTAAAAAATTTAGCAGAAGAAGAAAAAAAATTGAAAAAAGAAAAAAAAATGAATTAGCTGCAAGACTAAAGAATAATGGGGAGAAAGCCATGAGTTCCATGCTTAGCTTTCTCCTCCTCTGAAATTGTGCTGCTGTCTTAGGAAGTGAACCTGGTTTCCTTGATAGATGAACTTCGTCCTGGCTGGATATTTTGTTGATCTTTTGGTGGAGGGGCCTGTTGTAGTGACTCTCAAGTGTCTTTGCCCGAGGCGGGATTGCACCATCCTTACCGGTGGCCGGACTAATTAATCAGCTCAGGTTCGCTTTTGGGAGCTTCTGTTCCCTGAACGCTTTCCGTAGAGTTCCAGAGTACAGGAATGAAAATGGCGGCCTCCTAGTCTCCGGCCTGGAGGAGCCGAGAGCCTGGGGCCCCACTCCTCAGTGCGCCCCCAGAGGACAGCACCCAATCACTCCCGTATCCCCAGACTCTAGCCACTCTGCGAGCTCACCCAGCCGGCGACCAGTTCAAGGTAACCCCGAGCTAAGAGTTCAGTCCTCGGCTCTGTCTCTGTAGCCGGCTTCTCGGTTCTAATACCTGTGAGCTCTGTGACACTCCAACACCCCGATTCTTCTGTGACCCTGCGGGACCTGGGGCCACGCTGACCCTGCGTGGGCTTCACCCTGGTTTAGCATCTGGAGCAATGTCCCTCAGTGGAACAGACTTTTAAAAGTCCTGATTTTGTGCTCCATTCCTCCGCCGCTTGCTGGGAGCTGGCCCGTGCCCCCGTGGTCTATCTTCCTGTCATTTTAGATTCACTTCTCCCCCAGTCCTACCTTTCAGAAAGTGGTTGATATTTTGTTTCTAGAGTGGCTATTCTTCTTCTCTTCGATCTCCCTACACATTGTAGGTGTTTGCAATGTTTAGATAAGCTATCGAGCTGATCTCCTACTACCTGATGTAGTCTCAGCCTGCTACTTCTCTGCCATCTTGACTCCTCCCCCTAATTAATAATTCTTGTAAGGTAAGAGTTAAATTATCCAGTTTGGATGGTGTTTACTTTGATTTTCTAAGCTTTTCTTTTTTATGGTATTTTCTCTGAATTTTGCTTCCATGAGAGCTATTCCTCACTTGCTCCCTAAAATCTGTGGGAATATTTTAAGTATGTGTGTGTGTGTGTGTGTGTGTGTGTGTGTTTTACAAAATTCTAAAAATGATATTTTAAGAGATATGAAGCTACTCTATGACAGATCAAAATTCACCTTCAAACACAGTGGAAACTCACGTTCCATCCTGTTCGGCCACATTTCTTGCATTGAATGTCCCATTTGATCCACTTTTAGAAACGCAGATTCTGACTAGCCTGCCTGGAGCAACCACCAAATTTTGTGTGCCTGGTTAGAGTCTAATTGCCTGTCCTTTTTCTTGATTTTTCAAATTTTCCTTACTTCCATGAGTGAGTGAGATCGTATGGTAGTTGTCTTTCTGTGACAGATATGACACAGCACAATGCTCTCTCCCTTTCTGCCAGATGTAAAAAGGAGCAAGAATGCCTTTTTGTGGGGCACCTGGGTGGCTCAGTGGATTCAGCCGCTGCCTTCGGCTCAGGTCTTGATCTCAGTGTCCTGGGTTAGAGCCCGCATCGGGCTCTCTGCTCCACGGGGAGCCTGCTTCCTCCTCTCTCTCTGCCCGCCTCTCTGCCTACTTGTGATCTCTCTCTCTGTCAAATAAATAAATAAAATCTTAAAAAAAAGAATGCCTTCTTGCTTATGGCTCCATTTGGAGGACAGGGAGATGGTAGAAGTGTCTGGGAGCTCCATGCTTGTCTTCAGCCTTCAGCACAACCAGACGATGACCCCATCAATGTAAACATGGCATAAATGGACCTGAAGCCTAGAAATCACACTCCACCGAGAAAGAGAGAAGAAGTCTTAGAGACAATGGGAGAAGGCTGTATACAGGGCTTATAGGAGAATTGGACGGTTGGTGCTTCAGAGGCCAGGGAACCATGGCCAAAGACAAAGGCCCAGAGGAGAGGAGCACACTTAGAACACACAATTTGAATTTTGACACATAGCTGTTGGCGGAGAAAAGGATAGTGTCGAATGACATGAGTTCTTGCAACCCAAGGATCGTGAGGCCCATGGATTACAGATCAGCATTGCAGACATAGACCCAGAGAACACTGTGTATCTCCTGGAGAAGACACCAGCAAGCAACCACGTGCAGACAGCCTGGAAACCATGATCAGAGACAATACCTGTTGACACCTTGGAAAGATTATTATTTCTTTGTGTGCATTCATGATAGACAGTGTTGGTGGAGATGGCTCGATGGGTCCAAAAGATGTCACATACATCTGATACTCTCTCAAGTGCCAGCCCTTGGTCACTCCATGAGCTTTTCTTTCTAAAGAAATTATCTTCAGTGAAGATAACAGAATGTGCGTTTTGAATACAGAGAAGACAAAGACATTTTGTAGATTCACGTTGTGTTCCTGAAACTGGCCCGAAAGCCTTTTCAGAGGGCTTTAAATGGGGATTGGTTCTCTTCCAACATTCTCCGTGCTTGCTCCTGTGAGCTCCAAACAGATGAGTCCTTCCTGGGCCTAAGCTTCTAGGGTGTAGCATCTGCCTTTAATGTTTGGTCAGGTGGGAATAATGGGAGGCATTAATGGCATGATTTCTGGAGATGCAAGAAGAACTCGTGTCCTCACTGTTGAAGACTCCAGACATGTCTTTGATATGGTTGCGTGTGTTAACTCTGAGCTTTCCTCAGAGGGCTGGGGGCACTTTTTCTGATCAGAAGCATCCTGATAGGGTGTAGGACAATGAATATGTGTATGGTGAGGAGTTCCCCGTGTGAGGCTGCTTGTACTCCTGACTCTTTCTTGACCTTATGTGGGTAAGATAAAATTGTGGATTCTTGAACTTCTCTGAAGTCCAGAGGGGTGGTGGTAGCAGTCACGTCCAAAGACTCCAAATTCAGCCATGGGGAAGGTGACCCCAAATCGCTTCACAAACTCTCTTGGGGAAATCCCCAGACGGCTCCAGCGGTTTGGAGTAATTTTCATACTCTTGGATGACCCAAAACTACTCCAGCTGGTAAAGTGGTGAGGATGGTTGCTAGGACCTCAGAGCTTTGTGACGTCACGGAAGCTGACTTCACTGAAGCAGCAATCCCATTCTCATGACATAGGAGTCCTATGGCTTTAAGTAGAAAGACCTGGGAAAGAACAAGAAAGAGCCATGTTAGCCTCATCATGAACTCAGGTGGTCTTTTCTGTTTCTTTCCCACTTCTGCTTTCTATACAAAGAGAAAAGAAAACGATGTTCTGTATACCATTCTTTAGACCAACATTTCTCCAGAGAGAGCAAGGTGTTCCTATTTCCACTGCAATTTCAAGAGATCTCAATCAACAGCTAGGCTTCTTGGCTACCAGTAGGTCTCTGGGAGGAAAGGTGAGTTTCCACTGTGTTTGAAGATGAATTGTGATGTGGAATAGAGCAGCTTCATATCTCTTAAGTGTTCACTTTTTGCATTTTGTGAAACACACACACACACTGACACATGCACACGCACACACACAAACACTTAAAGAGTCCCACAGAACTTAGGGAGCAAGTGAGGGATAGCACTAATGAAAGAAAAATTCAGAGAAAATACCATAAAAAAGAAAAGCTTAGAGAATCAAAGTAACAAACCGTCCAAACCGGATAAGTTAACTCCTTACCTATCAAGAATTAATTAATTAATTTTTGAATTAATTACTTAATTAAACAACCTTACCTAAAAGACACCTACACAAAAGTATGCCAACATATCCAATACCGGAGAGAAAAGGATAAATTCCAAGACACATACGCACTACCATGACAAGATCGTGAGTCATAAATATCTGATGTCTCGGGTAATGAATTTTGAAGCAGCCTTTGAGGCTTTTGAAGCAGTTCTCAAACATCTCCCAACACACACAGATCCACGTTCAAATTAATTCCCTGGTCCACAATTTGACACATTTAATGGTAAGTCTCATTTTCTCATCAATTCCCGAAATGTTGGAAGAGGGAAGACTCTAATTTACAATGTCCAAAGACCCAATTCAGAAAAGGACATTATAGGAAACCAATTGCATACAATTTTAATCAGTAAATAATAAAACTAGAATTCATTTCTCTTCTCTTTCTTTCTTCATCTCCATGTAAAATGACCTCTTTTGTTTTCTATTCACTATTTTTTCTTATATTCCACAAGCCAGCCTTTCATCCATGCTACATTTTTTGACATAGTGTGTCCTGATTCTTTAATTGCATATACCACCAAGAGCTCATCCTCATATAGTGCCACACCACCTCCCTACCCAATAACCAGTTCCCTCTTTATGGCAGGTCTTATCCTCCTGTAACCCTTAGCTTGGTCCCCAAAGTCCTGAGTCACTCCTTGTGCATCTCCCTGTCTGAGTTCTTCTCCTCCGTTTACCCTTACTACTACTCATGTCCATGGTATTCCTCATGGGACACATAAGAGTGAAGATATCGGATATGTCCCTTGGTCTGCTTGCGTTTTCATTTGGAAATCAACTTCTTTATCATCATCTTCATAATCATCTTTATCCACTAGCCCTTAAATGGTATCTCAGCTCCTTCCACATTGCTGCTAGAGTGGGCATGGCATGCTATTGAAGTTGGCTGTTTATTTTCATCTGAATAAAGAGCATTACTCAACATGACTCTCCCCATGTCTATGGCATGTAGCATTAACTAATGATAACAAGGAGTGCTGACCAGGGATCTTTCTTTAGGGGTAGTGATCATGCATAGTCACTCTCCATGAAGCCATTGAAAAAGTTTATAAGGTAATGTCAGGTAGTCAGAGCATTCATTCCTTAGGACTGGTGTTTCAGGACACTAGTAGATAAGGACATGAAAGCAAAACACATCCCTGCCTTGGCAAATTACCTGGAATTGTGACTTTCCTTCCCTTCTTCCTTCCTTCAGCTTCCAAGCTGACCAAGCACCAAATGCCTACCTTACACCAGAGAAACCATAGGGAACAGAACCTAAGAATGGACCCTCTCACCCAAGGATTTCCAACCTCCCAGAGACCTAATGGGAGACAAGTGTCATCGCTGTTGATTGAGATCTCTAGAAATGTCAGTGGAAATAGAACACCTTGCTCTCTCTGGAGAAATGTTGGTCTAAAGAATGGTATACAGAACATCGTTTTCTTTTCTCTTTGTATAGAAAGTGGAAGTTGGAAAGAAACAGAAAAGACCACCTGAGTTCATGATCAGTCTAACAGCAATCTTCCTTGTTCCTTCTAAAATCTTACTACTTAAAGCCATAGGACTCATATGTCATGAGAATGATGTTGCTGCTTCAGTGAAGTCAGCTTCTGTGACGTCACAAAGCTCTGAGGTCCTAGCAACCAGTCCTCACCAAACCACGCCTCATCACTTCACCAGGGTCGAGTAGTTCTGGGTCACCCAGGAGCTCCAATATCACTCCAAACCGTTGGACCACTTGGGTATTTCCCAAGACAGTTTGTGAAGCGATTTGGGGTCACCTTGTCCATGGCCAAATTTGTAGTCCTTGACTATGACTGTCACCACCACCACTCTAGACTCCTGAGAAGGGCAAGAATCCACAATTCCATCTTACCCACGTAAGGTCAAGGAAATGTCAGGAGTAAAACAGCCTCACACTGGGAACTCCACGCCATACACATGTTCATGGTCCTCAGACCCTATGAGGATGCTTCTGACGAGGAAAGCACACCCTGCTTCCAAGGAAAGCTCAGAGTTAACACGCGAAATCATATCAAAGACATGTCTGGAGTCTTCACAGTGAGAACACGAGATCTTCTTGCATCTCCAGAAATCGTGCCATACATGCCTCCCCATTTTCCCAGCTGACCAAACATTAAAGCAGAACCTACACCCTGGAAGCTTAGTCCCAGGACGGACTCACCTGTTTGGAGCTCACAGGAGCAAGCACGGAGCATGTTGGAAGAGAACCATTCCCATGTGAAGCCATTGGAAAAGACTTTTGGGCCAGTTCCAGGAATACAGCGTGAATCTACAAAAGGTCTCTATCTTCTCTGTATTCGAAATGCTCATTCTCGTATCTACCCTGAAGCTAATATCTTTAGGAAAAGAGATCATGGAGTGCGCAAGTTCTGGCACTTGAGAGAGTCTCAGGTGTGTGTGACATGCCCTCTGGGGTTGTGTTGTGGCTGTCCACTCTCCTGTGGGTTCGTCCTCTGCAGAGGCTCTCCTTGCCTTCCATTCAGAGTGTTTGGTGTCTGGGCCAAATATGGTGAGGTTAAGCTTCGTGGTTCTGGTTTGCCTGTGAAACGTGACTTTCAACCCACTCCAAAAACATAAGGCCTCCTGAATTCTGTGATCAGGTGAGAGGATGTGGGCAGGGCTTTCTTCTAGTCCCCTGCAGGATTTTCTGTTTTCCTGGGACTAAGCAACGTGCCTGAAGAATGCATTCCCAACAGTGTTCCAGGCTTGGGAATCCGTGATTGGAGTTTGGGCAGCTAATGTCCTCACCGTCCTGCCTGTGGCCACTTCTCAGTCTTGATGCTCGCGTTCGTAGAACCCAAGTATCTTTCATGCCCATCGAGGCATCTCCACTAACAGTGCCCATCATGAATGCACACAAAGAAATTATAATGTTACTACGGTGTTCACAGGTATTTCTCTCATCACAGTTTACAGGTTGTCTGCACCTGGTTGCTTGCTGCTGTCTTCTCCAGGAGATAAACAGTGCTCTCTGGACTCTCTGTCTATGAAGCATGCTAATCTGGAATTCTCTGGCCTCAAGCCCCTTGAGTTGCAAGAACTCATGTCATTCAGACACTCTCCTTTTCGCCGCCAATTGCTATGGTTCAACATTCAAATTGTGGGTTCTAAGTGTGCTCCTCTCTACTGGGCCTTTGTCTTTGGCCATGGCTCCCTGCCTTCTGAAGCACCAACTGTACAATTCTCACTTAAGCCCTCTACACAATTCTCCCATGGTCTCTGTGACTTCTTCTCTCTTTCACTGTGGAGTGTGATTCCAGACTTCAGGTCAATTTATGCCATGTTTACATTGATATAGTCATCTTCGGTTTGTGCAGATGACTGAAGACAAGCCTGGAGCTACCAGACACTTCCACCATCTCCCTGTCCTCCAAATGCACTGCGGACTCTTATGGAGCCATATGCAAAAGGCATTCTTGCTCCTTGTGACATTTGGCGGAAAAGGAGGGAGCATTGCACTGTGTCATATCTGTCAGTCAGAGAAAGACAATTACCATAAGATTTCATTCACTCATGGAAGTAAAGAAACATGTGAAAAAGCAAGAATAAGGGACAGGCAATTAGGCTCTAACCAGGCACACAAAATTTGGTGTTTATTCCAGGCAGGCTAGTCAGAATCTGCGTTTCTTAATATGGATAAAAAGGGGATATTCAATGAAGGAAATGTTGCCGAAGGTGATGTTACGTGGGATTCCACTGTGTTTGAACGTGAATTGTGATCTGGCAAAGAGCAGCTTCATATGTCTTAAAAGATCACCTTTCGCATTATGTGAACCACACATACGCACTGACACTCGCACATGCACACACGCAAACACTGATTAAGTCCCAAGAAGTTAGGGAGTAAGTGAGGGATAGCACTCATGGAAGCAAAATTCAGAGAAAATAGCATAAAAAAAAAAGTTTAGAGAATCAAAGTAACAAACCATCCAATCTGGATAAGTTAACTGCTTCTGTCCAGGAATAGCGCCCCAAACCTAGGAGGAAAGCTCAGAGTTAACACCCGCAACCATACCAAAGACATGTCTGTAGTCTTCAACTGTGAGGACAAGAGTTCTTATTGCAGCTCCAGAAGTCGTGCCATAAATGCCTCCCAATTTTCCCAGCTGTTGAAACATTAAAGACAGACCCTACACCCAAAAAGCTTAGGCCCAGGACGGACTCACCTGTTTGGAGCTCAGAGGAGCAAGCACGGAGCATGTTGGAAGAAAACCAATCCCCACATGAAACCATCGGAAAAGGCTTTCAGGCCAGTTTCAGGAATACAACGTGAATCTACAAAGGTCTTTGTCTTCTCTGTATTCAAAAAGCGTGTTCTGATATCTACCCTGAAGATAATAACTTTAGGAAGAAGAGCTCATGGAGTGCCCAACGGCTGGCACTTGAGAGTCTCAGGTGTGTGTGACATGCCCTCTGGGTTTGTGTTGTGGCTGTCCACTCTCCTGTGGCTCGTCCTCTGCAGAGGATCTCCTTGCCCTCCATTCAGAGTGTTTGGTGTCTGGGCCACATATGGTTTGCCTGTGAAACGTGACTTTCAACCCACTCCACAAAACGTAAGGTCTGCTGAATTCTGTGGATAGGGGAGAGGATGTGGGCAGGGCTTTCTTTTAGTCCCTTGCAGGATTTTCTCTTCTCCTGGGACTAAGCAACGTGGCCTAAAGAAGGCAGTCCCAACAGTGTTCCAGGTTTGGGAATCCGTGAATGCAGGTTGAGGAGCTAATGCCCTCACCGCCCTGAGTGTGGCCACTTCTCAGTCTTAATGCTGGCGTTCGTAGAGCCCAAGTATCTTTGGCGCCCATCGAGGCATCTCCACCAACACTGCCCATCACGAATGCACCCAAAGAAATATAATCTTACCGCTGTGTCAACAGGTATTGTCTCTGATCAAATTTTCCACGCTGTCAGCTCCTGGTTGCTTGCTGGTGTCCTCTCCAGGAGATGCACAGTGTTCTCTGGAGTCTATGTCTGCAAAGCATGCTATCTGGAATCCCCGGGCCTCAAGTCCCTTGGGTTGCAAGAACTCATGTCATTCAGAGACTCTCTATTTCTCCACCAACAGCTATGTGTCAACATTCCAACTGTGGGTTCTAAGTGTTCTCCTCTCCAATGGGCCTTTGGATTTATCCATGGCTCCCTGTCTTCTAAAGCACCAACCGTCCAATGCTCCCATAAGTCCTGTCTACACCCTTCTCTCTTTTGCTGTGGAGTGTGATTTCTAGGCTTCCGGGCCATTTATGTCATGTTTCCATTGATGTCGTCATCAATGGTTGTGCTGACGGCTGAAGACAAGTCTGGAGCTCCCAGACACTTCTACCATAACCCTGTCCTCCAAATGTACTGTGGACTCCTATGGAGCCATAAACAAGAAGGCATTCTTGCTCCTTGTGATATGTGGCAGAAAGGGAGAGAGCATTGGGCTGTATCATATCTGTCAATCACAGAAAGACAACTCCCATATGATTTCATTCATTCTTGGAAGTAAAGTACCATGTGAAAAAAAAAAAAAAAAAAACAAGAAAAAAAGGACATGCAATTAGACTCTAACCAGGCACACAAAATTCGGTGTTTGTTCCAGGCAGGCGAGTCAGAATCTGCTTTTCCAAAATTGGATTGAATGGGACATTTAATGCAGGAAATGTGGCTAAACGGGATGGAACGTGAGTTCCGAATGTGTTTGAAGGTGAATTGTGGTCTGGAATAGAGCAGCTTCATATCTCTTAAAATGTCATTTTTAGCGTTTTGTGAAACACACAGACACACAGACACACAGACACACACACACACACACACACACACACACACACACACTTAAAAGAGTCCCACAGAATTTAGGGAGCAAGTGAGGAATAGCACTCATGGAAGCAAAATTCAGAGAAAATGCCATAAAAAAACAAAGCTTAGAGATTCAAAGTAACAAAGCGTCCAAACTGGATACGTTAACTCCTGACCTATCAAGAATTAATTATATAATAAATTAATTAATTAAAAAACTTAACTAAAAGACCCTTACACACATAAGGGTGTGAATGTATTTGATACATCAAATACATGCATCAAATCCAACACTGGAGAGAAAAGAAAAAATACGAAGACACATATGCACTTCCATGATAAGATCATGATTCATATATATCTAACGTCTCAGGTTATGATGAAAGTTTTTGAAGCCATCTTCAAACATCTCCCACCACCCAGAAATACAGGTTCAAATCAATTCCCTGGTCCACAATTTGAGACATTTAATGGTAATGTCGGCTTTTCTCATCTATTCCCAAAATGTAGGAAGAGGGAAGACTCTAATTTACAATGTCCAAAGACCCAATTCACATAAGGACCTTACAGGAAACCGATTGCGTGCAATTTTAATCAGTAAGATAATAAAACTAGAATTCATTTTTCTTCGCTTTCC
This sequence comes from Meles meles, assembly GCF_922984935.1. Lineage (NCBI taxonomy): Eukaryota > Metazoa > Chordata > Mammalia > Carnivora > Mustelidae > Meles > Meles meles. The sequence goes on along the minus strand of NC_060088.1, from coordinate 30,627,974 downwards.
TTCTTCTTCTCCATGTGAAATGGCCTGTTTTGCTTTCTATTCACTATTTTTTCTTATATTCGGCAAGACCGCCTTTCATCCATCCTACGTTTTTTGACATAGTGTGCCCTGATTCTTTAATTGCATATACCACCAAGTGCTCATCCTCATATAATGTCACACCACCTCCATACCCATTAAGCAGTTCCCTCTTTATGGCAAGTCTTATGCTCCTGTAACCCTCAGCTTGGTCCCCAAAGTCCTGAGTCTCTCCTGGTGCATCTCCCTGTCTAACTTCTTCTCCTTCTGTTTTCCCTTACTACTACTCATGTCCACGGTATTCCTCATGGGCCACATAAGAGTGAAGCCATTGGATATTTCCCTTGATCTGCTTGCATTTTCATTTCGAAATCATCTTCTTTATCATCATCTTCATAATCATCTTTATCCACTAGCCCTTAAAAGGGTATCTCGGCTACTACCAGAGTTATGCTAGAGTGGACATGGCAGGCCATTGATGGTGGCCGTTCATTTTCAGCTGATTAAAGAGAGTTGCTCAACATGGATCTCCCCATGACTATGGCATGTAGCATTAACTAAAGATGACAAGGAGTGCTGACCAGGGATCTTTCTGTAGGGCTAGCGATAATGCAGTGTTTCACTCTCCATAAAGCCTTTGCAACGGTGTTTAAGGTAATGTCATGTAGACAGAGCCTTCATCCCTTAGGACTGGTGTTTCAGGACACTAGCAGATAAGGACAAGGACAGCACAATCCATCCCTGCCCTGGAAATGTACCTGGAATTGTGACTCTCCTTCCTTCTTCCTTCCATCACCTTCCAAGCTGACCAAGCACCAAAGGCAGTCCTTAAACCTGAGAATCCATTGGGAACAGAAGCTAAGAATGGACCATCTCACCCAAGGCTATCAACATCCCAGAGACCTAATGGTAGTCAAGAGGCCTCGCAGTTGATTGAGATCTCTAGAATTTGCAGTGGAAATAGGAATACCATGCTCTCTCTGGAGAAATGTTGGTTTAAAGAATGGTATAGAAAACATCATTTTCTTATCTCTTTGTATAGAAAGTGGAAGTGGGAAAGAAATGGAAAAGACCACCTGAGTTCATGATCAGGATAAAATGGCTCTTTCTTGTTCCTTCCCAAGACTTTCTATTTGTTTATTTATTTATTTATTTATTTATTTATTTATTTATTTATTTTTCGTTTATTTGTTTATTTACAGCATAACAGTGTTCATTGTTTTGGCATCACACCCAGTGCTCCCATGCAGTACTTGCCCTCCCTCTTACCCACCACCTGGTTCCTCAACCTCCCACCCACAACCCCCCCCCCCGCCCCTACAAACCCTCTGGTTTTTTTTCAGAGTCCATAGTCTCCCTTGGTTCATCTCCCTTTCCAGTTTCCCTCAACTCCCTCTCCTCTCCAACTCCCCATGTCCTCCATGTTATTTGTTATGCTCCACAAATAAGTGAGACCATATGATACTTGACTCTCTCTGCTTGACTTATTTCACTCAGCATAATTTCTTCCAGTCTCATCCATGTTGCTACAAAAGGTGGGTATTCATCCTTTCTGATGGAGGCATAATACTCCATTGTGTATATGTACCACAACTTCCTTAGTCATTCATCCATTGAAGGGCATCTTGGTTCTTTCCACAGTTTGGCGACCATAGCCATTGCTGCAATAAACATTGGGGTACAGATGGTCCTTCTTTTCACTACATCTGTATCTTTGGGGTAAATACCCAGCAGTGCAATTGCAGGGTCATAGGGAAGCTCTATTCTTAATTTCTTCATGAGTTTCCACACTGTTCTCCAAAGTGGCTGCACTAACTTGCAATCCCACCAACAGTGTAAGAGGGTTCCCCTTTCTCCACATCCTCTCAAACACACGTTGTTTCCTATATTGCTAATTTTGGCCATTCTAACTGGTGTCAGGTGGTATCTCAATGTGGTTTTAATTTGAATCTCCCTGATGGCTAGTGATGATGAACATTTTTTCATGTGTCTGATAGCCATGTGTATGTCTTCGTTGGAGAAGTGTCTGTTCATATCTTCTGCCTATTTTTCGATATGATTATCTGTTTTGGGTGTGTTGAGTTTGAGGAGTTCTTTATAGATCCTGGATATCAATCTTTTGTCTGTACTGTCATTTGCAAATATCTTCCCCATTCCGTGGGTTGCCTTTTTGTTTTGTTGACTGTTTCCTTTGCTGTGCAGAAGCTTTTGATCTTGATGAAGTCCCAAAAGTTCATTTTTGCTTTTGTTTCTTTGGCCTTTGGAGACATATCTTGAAAGAAGTTGCTGTGGCTGATAGCGAAGAGATTACTGCCTATGTTCTCCTCTAGAATTCTGATAGATTCCTGTATCACGTTGAGGTCTTTTATCCATTTCGAGTTTATCTTTGTGTGCGGTGTAAGAGAATGGTCAAGTTTCATTCTTCTACATATCGCTGTCCAGTTTTCCCAGCACCATTTATTGAAGAGACTGCCTTTTTTCCATTGAATATTTTTTCCTGTTTTGTCAAAGATTATTTCACCATAGAGTTGAGGTCCATATCTGGGCTCTCCACTCTGTTCCACTGGTCAATGTGTCTGTTTTTATGCCAGTCCCACGCTGTCTTGGTGATCACAGCTTTGTAGTAAAGCTTGAAATCGGGTAACGTGATGCCGCCAGTTTTGTTTTTGTTTTTCAACATTTCCTTAGCAATTCGGGGTCTCTTCTGATTCCATACAAATTTTAGGATTATTTGCTCCAGCTCTTTGAAAAATACCGGTGGAATTTTGATCGGAATGGCATTAAAAGTATAGATTGCTCTAGGCAGTATAGACATTTTAAGAATGTTTATTCTTCCAATCCAAGAGCATGGAACAGTCTTCCATCTCTTTGTGTCTTCTTCAATTTCTTTCATGAGTGTTCTGTAGTTCCTCGAGTATAGGTCCTTTACCTCTTTGGTTAGGTTTATTCCCAGGTATCTTATGGTTCTTGGTGCTATAGTAAATGTAATCAATTCTCTAATTTCCCTTTCTGTATTTCATTGTTAGTGTATAAGAAAGCCACGGAATTCTGTACATTGACTTTGTATCCTGCCAGGTTACTGAATTGCTGTATGAGTTCTAGTAGTTTGGGGGTGGAGTCTTTGGGGTATTCCATATAAAGAATCATGTCAGAGGGAGGAGTCAAGATGGCGGAGAAGTAGCAGCCTGAGACTACATCAGGTAGCAGAGATCAGCTCGATAGCTTATCTAAACATTGCAAACACCTACAAATCAAACAGGAGAGCAAAGAGAAGAAGAACAGCAACTCTAGAAACAGAAAATCAACCACTTTCTGAAAGGCAGGACTGGCGGAGAAGTGAATCTAAAACGACGGGAAGATAGACCGCGCGGGGAGGGGCCGGCTCCCGGCAAGGGGCGGAGCAACGGAGCACAAAATCAGGACTTTTAAAAGTCTGTTCCACTGAGGGACATTGCTCCAGAGGCTAAACCAGGGTGAAGCCCACGCGGGGGTCAGCGTGGCCCCAGGCCCCGCAGGTCACAGAAGGATCGGGGGTGTCAGAGTGTCACAGAGCTCGCAGGTATTAGAATGCAGAAGCCGGCTGCAGAGACAGAGCCCAGGACTGAACTCTCAGCTCGGGGTTACCTTGAACTGGTCGGGGGCTGGGTGAGCTCAGAGCGCGGCTGGAGGCTGGGGTTGCGGGAGTGATTGGGTGCTGTCCTCTGGGGGTGCACTGAGGAGTGGGGCCCCGGGCTCACGACTCCTCCGGGCCGGAGACTGGGAGGCCGCCATTTTCATTCACGTCCTCCGGAACTCTACGGAAAGCGTTCAGGGAACAGAAGCTCCCAAAAGCGAACCCGAGCCGATTACTTAGTCCGGCCGCCCGTAAGGGCGGTGCAATCCCGCCTCGGGCAGACACTTGAGAGTCACTACAACAGGCCCCTCCCCCAGAATATGAACAAAATATCCAGCCAGGACGAAGTTCATCTATCAAGGAGAAAGCAGGTTATATTCCTAAGACAGCATAGCAATTCCAGAGGAGGAGAAAGCAAAGCCCGGAACTCATGGCTTTCTCACCATGATTCTTTAGTCTTGCGGCTACTTCAATTTTTTTTTCTTTTTTCAATTTTTTTCTTTTTTCTTTTTTCTTCTTCTGCTAAATTTTTTAAAACTTTTACCCTTTTCTTTTTTAACGTTTTTTGACTAGTTCATCTAAATATATATATTTATGTTTTCTTTCTTTTTTATATTTTTTTATTTTTTAAATTTTTTTCTTTTTATTCCTTTTTTTTTTTCAGAACCTGTTTTATCCCCTTTCTCCCCCCCACAATTAGGGGTCTCTTCTGATTTGGTTACAGCGCATTTTTCTGGGGTCTTTGCCACACTTTTAATAGTTTATTTGCTCCTTCATATCCTCTTATCTGGACAAAATGACAAGGCGGAAAAAATCACCACAAACAAAAGAACAAGAGACAGTACCGAAGGCTAGGGACCTAATCAACACAGACATTGGTTGTATGTCAGATCAAGAGTTCAGAATGACGATTCTGAACATTCTAGCCGGGCTCGAAAAAGGCATGGAAGATATTAGAGAAATCCTCTCTGGAGATATTAAAGCCCTTTCTGGAGAAATTAAAGAACTAAAATCTAACCACATTGAAATAAAAAAAGCTATTAATGAGGTGCAATAAAAAATGGAGGCTCTCACAGCTAGGATAAATGAGGCAGAAGAAAGAATTAGTGATATTGAAGACCAAATGACAGAGAATAAGGAAGCTGAGCAAAAGAGGGACAAACAGCAACTGGACCATGAGGGGAGAATTCGAGAGATAAGTGACACCATAAGACGAAAGAACATTAGAATAATTGGGATTCCAGAAGAAGAAGAAACAGACAGGGAAACAGAAGGTCTATTGGAGAGAATCATTGGAGAGAATTCCCCTAATATGGCAAAGGGAACAAGCATCAAAATCCAGGAGATGCAGAGAACCCCCCTCAAATTCAACAAGAATAGGTCCACACCCGGTCACCTAATAGTAAAATTTACAAGTCTTAGTGACAAAGAGAAAATCCTGAAAACACCCCGAGAAAAGAAGTCTGTAACATACAATGGTAAAAATATTAGATTGGCGGCAGACTTATCCACAGAGACCTGGAGGGCCAGAAAGAGCTGGCATGATATTTTCAGAGCACTAAACGAAAAAAACATGCAGCCAAGAATACCCTATCCAGATAGGCTATCATTGAAAATAGAAGGAGAGATAAAAAGCTACCAGGACAAACAAAACCTGAAAGAATATGCAAACACCAAACCAGCTCTACAGGAAATATTGAAAGGGTCCTCTAAGCAAAGAGAGAGCCTAAAAGTAGTAGATCAGAAAGGTACAGAGACAATATACAGTAACAGTCACCTTACAGGATAATAATGGCACTAAATTCATATCTCTCAATAGTTACCCTGAATGTTAATGGGTTAAATGCTCCAATCAAAAGACACAGGGTATCAGAATGGATAAAAAAACAAAACCCATCAGTATGTTGCCTACAAGAAACTCATTTTAGACGTGAAGACACATCCAGATTTAAAGTGGCGGGGTGGAAAACAATTTACCATGCTAATGGGCATCAGAAGAAAGCTGGGGTGGCAATCCTTATATCACATCAATTAGATTTCAAGCCAAAGACTATAATAAGAGATGAGGAAGGACACTATATCCTACTCAAAGGGTCTGTCCAACAAGAAGATCTAACAATTTTCATTATCTATGCCCCTAACGTGGGAGCAGCCAACTATATCAACCAATTAATAACAAAATCAAAGAAACACATCAATAATAATACAATAATAGTAGGGGACTTTAACACTCCCCTCACTGAAATGGACAGATCGTCCATGCCCAAGATCAACAAGGAAATAAAGGCCTTAAATGACACACTGGACCAGATGGATATCACAGATATATTCAGAACATTTCATCCCAAAGCAACAGAATACACATTCTTCTCTAGTGCACATAGAACCTTCTCCAGAATAGATCACATCCTGGGTCACAAATCATGTCTCAACCGGTATCAAATATTAGGATTATTCCCTACATATTTTCAGACCACAATGCTCTGAAGCTAGAACTCAATCACAAGAGGAAAGCTGGAAAGAACCCAAATACATGGAGACTAAACAGCATCCTTCTAAAGAATGAATGGGTTAACCAGGAAATTAAAGAAGAATTGAAAAAATTCACGGAAACAACTGATAATGAAAACACAACGATTCTAAATCTGTGGGACACAGCAAAGGCAGTCCTGAGAGGAAAATATATAGCGCTACAAGCCTTTCTCAAGAAACAAGAAAGTCTCAAGTACACAACCTAACCCTACACGTAAAGGAGCTGGAGAAAGAACAAGAAAGAAACCCTAAACCCAGCAGGAGAAGAGAAATCATAAAGATCAGAGCAGAAATCAATGAAATAGAAACCAAAAAAACAATAGAAAAAATCAATGAATCTAGGAGCTGGTTCATTGAAAGAATCAATAAGATTGATAAACCCCTGGCCAGACTCATCAAAACAAAAGAGAAAGGACCCAAATAAATAAAATCATGAATGAAAGAGGAGAGATCACAACCAACATCGAAGAAACACAAACAATTATAAGAACATATTATGAGCAACTCTACACCAACAAATCTGACGATCTGGAAGAAATGGATGCATTCCTAGAGACATATAAACCACCACAACTGAACCAGGAAGATATAGAAAACCTGAACAGACCCATAACCAGTAAGGAGATTGAAACAGTCATCAAAAATCTCCAAACAAACAAAAGCCCAGGGGCAGATGGCTTCCCAGGGGAATTCTACCAAACATTTTAAGAAGAATTAATTCCTATTTTCCTGAAACTGTTCCAAAAAATAGAAATGGAAGGAAAACTTCCAAACTCATTTTATGAGGCCGGGATCACCTTGATCCCAAAACCAGACAAGGATCCCATCAAAAAAGAGAACTACAGACCAATATCCTTGATGAACACAGACGCAAAAATTCTCGCCAAAATACTAGCCAATAGGATTCAACAGTACATTAAAAGGATTATTCACCACGATCAAGTGGGATTTATTCCAGGGATGCAGGGTTGATTCAACATCCGCAAATCAATCAATGTGTTAGAACACATTAATAAAAGAAAGAACAAGAACCATATGATACTCTCAATAGATGCTGAAAAAGCATTTGATAAAGCATCCCTTCCTAATCAAAACTCTTCAAAGTGTAGGGATAGAGGGCACATACCTCAATATTACCAAGCCATCTATGAAAAACCCACCGCAAATATCATTCTCAATGGAGAAAAACTGAAAGCTTTTCCGTTAAGGTCAGGAACACGGCAGGGATGTCCATTATCACCACTGCTATTCAACATAGTACTAGAAGTCCTAGCCTCAGCAATCAGACAACAAAAAGAAATTAAAAGCATCCAAATTGGTAAAGAAGAAGTCAAACTATCACTCTTCGCAGATGATATGATACTATATGTGGAAAACCCAAAAGACTCCACTCCAAAACTGCTAGAACTTGTACAGGAATTCAGTAAAGTGTCAGGATATAAAATCAATGCACAGAAATCAGTTGCATTTCTGTACACCAACAACAAGACTAAAGAAAGAGAAATTAAGAGTCAATCCCATTTACAATTGTACCCAAAACTATAAGATACCTAGTAATAAACTTAAACAAAGAGACTAAGAATCTATTCATATATCATTATAAAGTACTCATGAAAGAAATTGAGGAAGACACAAAAAAATGGAAAAATGTTTCATGCTCCTGGATTGGAAGAATAAATATTGTGAAAATGTCTATGCTACCTAAAGCAATCTACACATTTAATGCAATCCCTATCAAAATAACTTCCATTTTTTTCAAAGAAATGGAACAAATAATCCTAAAATTTATATGGAACCAGAAAAGACATCGAATAGCCAAAGGAATATTGAAAAAGAAAGCCAAAGTTGGTGGCATCACAATTCCGGACCTCAAGCTCTATTACAAAGCTGTCATCATCAAGACAGCATGGTACTGGCACAAAAACAGACACATAGATCAGTGGAACAGAATAGAGAGTCCAGAAATCGCCCCTCAACTCTATGGTCAACTAATCTTCGACAAAGCAGGAAAGAATGTTCAATGGAAAAAGACAGCCTCTTCAATAAATGGTGCTGGGAAAATTGGACAGCCACATGCAGAAAAATGAAATTGGGCCACTTCCTTACACCACACACGAAAATAGACTCCAAATGGATGAAGGACCTCAATGTGAGAAAGGAATCCATCAAAATCCTTGAGGAGAATGCAGGCAGCAACCTCTTCAACCTCAGCTGTAGCAACATCTTCCTAGGAACAATGGCAAAGGCAAGGGAAGCAAGGGCAAAAATGAACAACTGGGATTTCATCAAGATCAAAAGCTTTTGCACAGCAAAGGAACCAGTGAACAAAACCAAAAGACAACTGACAGAATGGGAGAAGATATTTGCAAACGACATATCAGATAAAGGGCTAGTATCCAAAATCTACAAGGAACTTATCAAACTCAACACCCAAAGAACAAACAATCCAATCAAGAAATGGGCAGAGGACATGAACAGACATTTCTGCAAAGAAGACATCCAGATGGCCAACAGACATATGAAAAAGTGCTCCACGTCACTCGGCATCAGAGAAATACAAATCAAAACCACAATGAGATATCACCTCACACCCGTCAGAATGGCTAAAATTAACAAGTCAGGAAATGACAGATGCTGGCGAGGATGCGGAAAAAGGGGAACCCTCCTCCACTGTTGGTGGGAATGCAAGCTGGTGCAACCACTCTGGAAAACAGCATGGAGGTTCCTCAAAATGTTGAAAATAGAACTACCCTATGACCCAGCAATTGCACTACTGGGTATTTACCCTAAAGATACAAACATAGTGATCCGAAGGGGCACGTGTACCTGAATGTTTATAGCAGCAATGTCTACAATATCCAAACTATGGAAAGATCCTAGATGCCCATCAACAGATGAATGGATTAAGATGAAGTGGTATATATACACAATGGAACACAATGCAGCCATCAAAAGAAATGAAATCATGCCATTTGCAACGACGTGGATGGAACTAGAGCGTATCATGCTTAGTGAAATAAGTCAATCGGAGAAAGACAACTATCTTATGATCTCCCTGATATGAGGACATGGAGAAGCAACATGGGGGGTTAGGGGGATAGGAGAAGAATAAATGAAACAAGATGGGATTGGGAGGGAGACAAACCATAAATGACTCTTAATCTCACAAAACAAACGGGGTTGCTGGGGGGAGGTGGGATTGGGATAGGTGGAGGGGTCTATGGACATTGGGGAGGGTAAGTGCTATCGTGAGTGCTGTGAAGTGTGTAAACCTGGCGATTCACAGACCTGTGAATATAATATTATAAACATATAATGTTTATTTAAAAAAAATTTGGAAGGGGAGTCGAACCATAAGAGACTATGGACTCTGAAAAACAACCTGAGGGTTTGGAAGGGTCAGGGGTGGGAGGTTGGGGGAACAGGTGGTGGGTAATTGGGAGGGCACGTTTTGCATGGAGCACTGGGTGTTGTGCAAAAAGAATGAATACTGTTACACTGAAAAAATAAATAAAATGGAAAAAAAAAGAATCATGTCATCTGCGAAGAGAGAGAGTTTGACTTCTTCCTTGCCAATTTGGATACCTTTTATTTCTCTTTGTTGTCTGATTGCTGTTGCTAGAACTTCTAATACTATGTTGAACAAGAGTGGTGAGCGTGGGCATCCTTGTCATGTTCCTGATCTCAACGGGAAGGCTGCAAGCTTTTTCCCATTGAGGATGATATTTGCTGTGGGTCTTTCATAGATAGATTTTATGAAGTTCAGGAATGTTCCCTCTATCCCTATACTTTGAAGCGTTTTCATCAGGAACGGATGCTGCATTTTGTCAAATGCTATTTCTGCATCAATTGAGAGGACCATGTGCTTCTTCTCTCTTCTCTTATTGATTTGTTCTATCACATTGATTGATTTGTGAATGTTGAACCAACCTTGCAAGCCAGGGATGAATCCCACCTGATCATGGTGGATAATCTTTTTAATGTGCTGTTGGATCCTGTTTGCTAGGATCTTGTTGAAAATCTTTGCATGCATATTCATCAGTGATATTGGTCTGAAACTCTCCTTTTTGGTAGGGTCTTTTCCTGGTTTGGGGATCAGGGTAATGCTGGCTTCATAAAAAGTGTCTGGAAGTTTTCCTTCTGCTTCAATTTTTTGGAAGAGCTTCAGGAGAATTGGGGTTATTTCTTCTTTGAAAGTTTGGTAGAATTCCCCAGGGAATCCGTCAGGTCCTGGGCTCTTGTTTTTTGGGAGGTTTTTGATCACTGCTTCAATCTCGTTACTAGATATCAGTCTATTCAGGTTGTCAATTTCTTCCTGGTTCAATTTTGGGAGTTTATAGTTTTCCAGGAATGCATCCATTTCATCTAGGTTGCTCAGCTTATTGGCATATAACTGTTGGTAATAATTTCTGATGATTGTTTCTATTTCCTTGGTGTTAGTTGTGATCTCTCCCTTTTCATTCATAATTTTATTGATTTGGGCTTTCTCTCTTTTCTTTTGGATTAGTGTGGCCAATGGTTTGTCAATCTTATTGATTCTTTCAAAAAACCAGCTTCTAGTTTCATTGATACGTTCTACTGTATCTCTGGTTTCTACCTCATTGATCTCTGCTCTAATCTTGATTATTTCCCTTCTTGCATGTGGAGTTGGTTTGATTTGTTGTTGATTCTCCATTTCTTTAAGGTGTAGAGACAGCTGGTGTATTCTGGATTTTTCAATGTTTTTGAGGGAGGCTTGGATGGCTATGTATTTCCCCCTTAGAACCGCCTTTGCTGTATCCCATAGATTTTGGACCGAGGTGTCTTCATTCTCATTGGTTTCCATGAATTGTTTAAGTTCATCTTTGATCTCCTGGTTGATCCAAGCATTCTTAAGCAAGGTGGTCTTTAGCTTCCAGGTGTTTGAGTTCCTTCTGAAATTTTCCTTGTGATTGAGTTCCATTTTCAAAACATTGTGATCTGAGAATATGCAGGGAATAATGTCAGTCCTTTGGTATCGGTTGAGTCCTGCTTTGTGACCCATTCTGTGGTCTATTCTGGAGAAGGTTCCATGTGCACTTGAGAAGAATGAGTATTCTGTTGTTTTAGGGTGGAATGTTCTGTATATGTCGATGAGGTCCATCTGGTCCAATGTTTCATTCAATGCTCTTATTTCTTTATTAATTTTCTGCTTCGATGGTCTGTCTATTTCTGAGAGAGGCGTATTAAAATCTCCTACTATTATTGTATTTATATCAATATGGGACTCTTTATCTTGAATAATAGTTTTCTTATGTAACTGGGTGCTCCCATATTGGGGGCATAGATATCCACAATTGTTAGATCATCTTGTCGGATAGTCCCTTTAAGAATTATGTAGTGTCCTTCTGTATCTCTGACTACAGTCTTTAGTTTAAGATCTAATTTATCTGATATGAGAAATGCTACCCCGGCCTTCTTTTGAGGCCCATTGGCATGAAAGATGCTTCTCCATCCCTTCACTTTCAGTCTGGGTGTATCCTTAGGTTCAAAATTGGTCTCTTGTAGACAACATATGGATGGGTCCTGCCGTTTTATCCAATCTGCAATCCTGTGTCATTTTATGGGCGCATTTAGGCCATTCACATTGAGAGTGATTCTTGAGAGATAGGTTTTTATTGACATCGTGTTGCCTTTGAAGTCTTTCTGTCTGTAGATTATTTCTATATTTCTGTTCAATGATATTCTTAGAATTTTTTCTCTTTGATAGGACCCCCCTTAATATTTCCTGCTGTGTCGGCTTGGTGGTTGCATAGTCTTTTAAGCCTTGCCGTTCTTGGAAACTCTTTATCTCTCCATCCATTTTAAATGTCAGTCTTGCTGGATAGAGTATTCTTGGTTGCATGTTCTTCTCATTTAGTACTCTGAATATATTTTGCCAGCCCTTCCTGGGTTGCAGGTCTCTGTGGAAAGGTCTGACGTTATTCTAATGGGCTTTCCTCTGTACATAAGGAGCTTCTTTGTCCTAGCTGCTTTTAAGAGGGTCTCTCTTGAAACACATTTCCTCTTTCTAACTATAAGGTGTCGTGAGGACTTTTGAGAGTCTAAAATCTTGGGAGGAAATCTCTCTGCCTCTAGTACATGAACGTTGTTTCCATTCGTGAGATTGGGAAAATTTTCATAGACAACTTCTTCCACTATATCTTCTAGACTTCTTTCTTTTTCCTCCCCTTCAGGGATTCCAATAATTCTGACGTTGGAATGTTTCATGATATTGTTTATTTCCCTGATTCTGTTTTCGTGGCTTCTGAGCTGTTTGTTCCAGGCTTCCTCCTTATGCTTTCTCTCTATCTGTTTGTCCTCCAGATCACTAATTCTATGTTCTGTCTCAGTTACCCTAGCTTTTAGAGAATTTAGATTAGAGTGGAACTCATTGAGAGCATTTTGAACATCATCCCTATTGGCTTTCAGTTCTGCCCTAACGTTGTGAACATCATCCCTGGTGGCTTTCAGTTCTGCCCTAATCAATTCTGTTTGGTCATCCATGGCTTTCTCCAAACTAGCTATTGCCTGGATAATTGTTAGTCTGAATTCCTTTTCTGACATATTGTCTATGTGGGCAGCCATTAGCTCTGTTGCAGAAGGCCCATCCTCTGTATTTTTCTTCTGTTGGGTATTCCTCCTCCTAGTCATTTTGGTAAGAGATGACTGAACAGATGCACCTGGACTTATCGATTGTGGTGCAGTCAATGTGCACCCTGGAACGCTTCTGTGCAATCAGGATTCCCCACCCAAATGAGAGAAAAAAGAAAAGAAAAAGAAATATAGAAGAAGAAAGAAAAAAAGGGAAAAGAAAAAAGGAAAAAAAAAGATAGAGAGAGAGAGAGATAGGAAAAAAAGGGAAGATAAAGGAAGGCTCAGCCCAGATGGGCCACAAGGTAAGATTTGTGAAGTATACAAACAAAAACAGACAAACAAAAAGAGTGATAAAAGTTTATAACAAGAGAAAAAAAATATATATATATACAAAAAAGGGATTCATATATATATATATATGATTCATATATATATATATATATATGATTCCCTTTTTTGTATATATATATATGATTCCCTTTTATATATATATGATTCATATATATATGATTCATATATATATATATATATATATATATATATATATATATATATATATATATATATAAGCAAAAAAAGGGAAGAATCTCATCAGAAAGAACCCCAAGTATAAGATTTATATATTATCAGGACAAACACAAATTCACAGAAACACTGACAGAAGGAAAATTTAGGAGAGTGGTTATAAATTCTCAGTGTGGTGTGGAAATATATTTTGACTCTTCCTGAATGTATCTTGATGTTTTTGTTAAGGGATTCAAATTTCCTAAGTAACAGGGGGATTAGAAACTGGTTTGCCTATAAGGGTAGCATTGATTTGGTAAAGGGGATTACCTTGAAGTTTAACTCTATATGTATAGTAGAAAATAAAATAAAATAAATAGTAGAAAATAAAATTTTCATATTTTTCATATAGTAGAAAATAAAAATTAAAAAGAATAAACTAGACTAAACTAAGTTAAAATTAAAAAAAGAATTAAAAAATAGAAAAACAAAAGAAAAACACGGGTATATGTATGAAAAAGTTCAGGTTAGAAGGTTATTAAAGAATTTGATGTACTGGAAATCTCAGTGTGGTGGTAAATAGGTTAAAAAATTATCTGTATGTATTAAAATAAAAGAACCAGAATATTGGTAAAGAGTTAAAAATAAAAGTTGTATTTATGAAGTAGTGGTGGTTGTTCTCTTGTAATCTTTTTTTTTTTTCTTCCTTCCTGGTTGGTTTTCTGGGGAGGAGCCTGCCACGTGGGTTTTCAGAAGATGATGTTCCCTGAGTTATGTCCTCCCACTCCCCTCAAGGGGGTGGGCTCTTAGGAAACTGTTTTTTTCAGGCTTTTGTTCTCTGGGGGTTTTTTATGTTCTTTCATCTGCTTTCTCTCGCCTTGACAGCTTTTGATGGTTTTTGGAGGTTTAGAGGAGACCTCCCTCTCAGAGAGAAGCCTCAGTATGTTTTGCAAGAGCTGCTGGCAGAGTCGGTTCTAAGTCATTGTCCCTGGGGATGCAGGAGCTCCTCATTGTACCCAAAACCAGGGCAGCGGTGGCTGTCTGGGCAGCTCCAGACCACCAGAGAGGTTCCGAGCAGAGATCACACATTGAGATTTTCCCGCTGTCCCGGGCTGGGAATGTCTGGTTTTTCTGGATGCCAGAGCTCTAAGCTAGCGCCTATGAGCACCTATCCCAAGGGAGGGTGTGGGACGTGTGCGTTTCAGGATTGCCATCTGGCCAGGCTCCCAGCCATCATGGGAGCCAGACCCCACTCATTCTAGGGCACGCTGGCGTTCAGGGACACTGGAGGCTCAGGGATGGAGACCTGATTTCTCTGCTGCACTCTCTCTAGCTCAGCACCAGGAGAGGCTGTCCTGGGTCCAGGGACTTAGGTCCCTGACGCTAACCGCCCAGGTTCCTACTATTTCCCCCTGCGATTCTTTGCTCTTTGTTTTTTGAGTGCTTTCAACCAGACTCCAAGTTAATACTGGTCCCCAGAGGCAGGGCACTCACATATTGGTGTATTGCTTTCCAAACAGTCACCTCTGGAGGCTCCCACCCCCTTTGGTTTATCTTCTGAAATCAGTCCAACGATCCCAGTCTGCTTTACCTGCCACCAGCATCTTCTGCTCCTGTAGAGATCCAGACATGTATAATTCTGATCACAGGCTGATTTTATGGGTGGTCGGAATTCTTTGGTAGGTAATCAGCTCACTTTAGGGTACAGGTTGAAACAGTCCCTCCTCCTTCTTCCCCGCCATCTTGACTCCTTTGGAAATCATCTTCTTTAACATCATCTTCATAATCATCTTTATCCACTAGTCCTTACTAGATACTAGGGTTTCTTGGCTCCTTCCACAGTGATGCTAGAGTGGCCATGGCAGGCCATCGATGTGGGCCATTCATTTTCATCTGAATAAAGAGCATTGCTCAACATGGCTCTCCCCATGACTATGGCATGTAGCATTAACTAATGATGACAAGGAGTGCTGCCCTGGGCTCTTTCTTTAGGGGTAGCGATCATGCAGAGTTTCACTCTCCATGAAACCTTGGCAATGGTGTGTAAGGTAATGTCAGGTAGATAGAGCTTCATCCCTTAGGACTGGTGTTTCAGGACACTAGCAGATAAGGACACGGACAGCACAACGCATCCCTGCCCTGGCAATTTTCCTGGAATTGTGATTTTCCTTCCTTTCTTCCTTCCCCCACCTTCCAATCAGACCAAGCCAAAGGCAGACCTTACACCCGAGAAAACATAGGGAAGAGAAGTTAAGAATGGACCCTCTCACCCAAGGATATCAAACCTCCCAGAGACCTCATGGTAGCCAAGAGGCCTCACAGTTGTTTGAGATCTCTAGAAATTGCAGTGCTCTCTCCGGATAAATGTTGGTCTAAAGAATGGTATACAGAACATTATTTTCCTTTCTCTTTTTATAGAAAGTGGAAGTGGGAAAGAAACAGGAAAGACCACCTGAGTTTATGATCAGGCTAACATGGCTCTTTCTTGTTCCTTCCAAGGTCTTCCTACTTAAAGCCATAGGACTCATATGTCATGAGAATGGAATTACTGCTTCAGTGAAGTCAGCTTCTGTGTCGTCACAAAGCTCTGAGGTCCTAGCAATCACTCCTCACAAAACCAGCACTCATCACTTCTCCTCGCTGGAGTAGTTCTTGGTCAGCCAGGAGTATCAAAATCACTCCTAACCGCAGGAGCCGCTGGTATTTCACTAAGACAGTTTCTGAAGCGAATTGGGGTCACCTTCTCCATGGCCGAATTTTTAGTCTTTGGCCGTGACTGTCACCACCACCCCTCTGGACTCCTGAGGAAGGCAAGAATCCACAATTCCATTTTACCGAAGTAAGGTCAAGAAAGAGTCAGGAGTACAAGCAGCCTCACATGGGGAACTCCACGCCATACACATGTTCATGGTCCTCACACTCTATCAGGATGCTTCTGACCAGGAAAAGTGCCCCCCGGACTCTGAGGAAAGCTCCGAGTTAACTCCCGCAACCATACCAAAGACATGTCTGGAGTCTTCAACAGTGAGGACACGAGTTCTTCTTGCATCTCCAGAAATAGTGCGATAAATGCCTCCCAATTTTCCCAGCTGACCAAACATTAAAGCAGATCCTACACCCTAGAAGTTTAGGCCCTGCACAGACTCATCTGTTTGGAGCTCACAGGAGCAAGCATGGGGCATGTTTGAAGAGAAAAATCCCCATGTGAAGCCATCTGAAAAAGCTTTTGGGCCAGTTTCTGGAATACAACGTGAATATACAAATGGTCTCTGTCTTCTCTGAATTTGAAACGTGCTATCTGTTATCTACCCTGAAGATAAATTCTTTAGGAAGAGGGGCTCATGGAGTGCCCAAGTGCTGGCACTTGAAAGAGTCTCACGTGTGTGTACATGCCCTCTAGGGCGGTCCACTCTCCTGTGGGCTCATTTTCTGCAGAGGCTCATCTGGCTTTCCATTCTAAATGTGTGGTTTCTGGGCCAATTATGGTGAGGTTAATCATCGTGGGCCCGGTGTGCTTGTGAAACGTGACTTTCAACACATTCCACAAAACTTAAGGCCTGCTGAATTCTCTGGCCAGATGAGACGATGTGGACAGGGCTTTTTCTAGTCCGCTGCAGGATTTTCTGTTGCCTAGGACTAAGCGACCTGGCCTGAAAAAGGCAGTGCCAACAGTGTTATAGGTTTGGGAATCCGTGATTGAGGTTGGGCAGCTAATGTCCTCACCGTCCTGCCTGTGTCCACTTCTCAGTCTGGATGCTGGCGTTCGTAGAGCCCAAGTACCTTTGGTGAAAATCTCGGCATCTCCACCAACATTGCCCATCACAAATGCACACAAAGAAATAATAATCTTACCACGGTGTCAACAGGTATTGATTCTGAACATGGTTTTTCAGGATGTCTGCACCTGGTTGCTTGATGGTGTCCTCTCCAGGATATACACAGTGTATGCACCCCTATGCATGCTGATGTCCTCTGCAGGAGATACAGAGTGTTCTCTGGAGTCTATGTCTGCAAGCATGCTGATCTGGAATCCCCGGAACTCTTACCCTTGGTTTGTAAGAACTCGTGTCATTCAGACACTCTCCTTTTCTCATCCAACATCTATGGTTCAACATTCAAATTGTGGGTTCTAAGTGTGCTCCTCTCTACTGGTCCTTTGTCATTGGCCATGGCTCCCAGCCCTCTGAAGCACCAACCATCCAATTCTCCCATAAGCCCTGTCTACACCCTTCTTAAATCAATTCGAGACATTTAATGGTAAGGTAGGCTTTTCTCATCTATTCCCAAAATATAGGAAGAGGGAAGACTCTAATTTACCATGTCCAAAGACCCAATTCACATAAGGAACTTATAAAAACCAATTGCATACCATTTTGATCAGTAAAATAATAAAACTATTATTCATTTCTCTTCTCTTTCTTCATCTCAATGTGAAACAGCCTGTTTTGCTTTCTATTCACTATTTTTCCTTATATTCGGCAAGCCAGCCTTTCATCCATCCTACGATTTTGACATAATGTTCCCTGATTCTTTATTTGCATATAAAACCAAGGGCTCATCCTCATATAAGGCCACACAACCTCCATACCCATTAAGCAGTTCCCTCCTTATGGCATGTCTTATCCTCCTGTAACCCTAATCTTGTTCCCACAGATCCTGAGTCACTCCTGGCGCAACTACCTGTCTGAATTCTTCTCCTTCTGTTTTCTCTTACTACTACTCATGTCCATGGTATTCCTCATGGGCCACATAGGAGTGAAGCCATAGGATATTTCCCGTGGTCTGCTTGCATTTTCATTTGGAAATCATCTTCTTTATCATCATCTTCATAATCATCTTTATCCACTGGCCACATTAGAAAGGTATCTCGTCTCCTTCCACAGTGATGCTAGAGTGGGCATTGGAAAGCCCACGATGTTGGCCGTTCATATCATCTGAATAAAGAGAGTTACTCAACATAGCTCTCCCCATGTCTATGGTATGTAGCATTAACTAATAATGACAAGGAGTGCTGACCAAGGCCATTTCTTTAGGGGTAGCAATCATGCAGCATTTCACTCTCCATGAAGCCCTTTCAACGGAGTTTAAGGTAATGTCAGGAAGACAGAGCCTTCATCCCTTAGGACTGGTGATTCAGAAAACGAGCAGATAAGGAGAAGCATCCCTGCCCTGACAATTTTCCCCGACTGTCAAGATCCTTCAGTTGCAAGAACTTGTGTCATTCAGACAGTCTCCCTTTCTCCACCAACTGCTATGTGTCAACATTCAAATTGTGGGCTCTAAGTGTGCTCCTCTCCCCTGGGTCTTTACTTTTGGCCATGGCTCCCTGCCCTCTGAAGCACCAACCGTCCAATTCACCCATAAGCACTGTCTACACCCTTCTCCCATGGTCTCAGTGACTTCTTCTCTCTTTCACTGTGGAGTGCGATTTCTAGGCTTCAGGTCCATTTATGCCATGTTTACATTGATGTGGTTGTCTTCTGGTTGTGCTGATGGCTAAGACAAGCCTGAGCTTGCAGACAGCTCTACAGTCTCCCTGTCTTCCAGATGCACTGCAGACTCTTATGGAGCCATAAGCAAGAAGGCATTCTTGCTCCTTGTGACATGTGGCAGAAAGGGAGAGAGTATTGGGCTGTGTCATATCTGTCAGTCACAGAAAGAAAACTACCATACAATATCACTCACTCATGGGAGTAAAGAAACATGGGAAAAAGCAAGAAAAAGGTACAGACAATGAGAATAGAACCAGGCACACAAAATTTGGTGTTTGTCGCAGGCAGGCTAGTCAGAATCTGTCTTTCTAACAGTGGATCAAATGGGATATTCCATGCAGGAATTGTGGCCGAATGGGGTGTAACGTGAGTTTCCAATGTGTTTGAAGGTGAATTGTGATATGGAATAGAGCAGCTTCATATCTCTTAAAATATCATTTTTAGCGTTTTCTGAAACATACACAGACACACACACACACACACATACACTTAAATGAGTACTACAGAAGTTAGGGAGCAAGTGAGGAATAGCACTTATGGAAGCAAAATTCAGAGAAAATACCATAAAAAAACCCAAAAGCTTAGAGAATCAAAGTATCAACCCGTCCAAACAGTATAAGTTAACTCCTTACCTATCAAGAATTCATGAATTAATTAAACAATCTTACCTAAAAGACCCCTCCACACAAGTATGCCAGCAAATCCAATACCTTAGAGAAAAGGATAAATTCCAAGACACCTACGCACTACCATGAAAAGATCATGATTCATGCATATCTGACCTCTCAGGTAATGACTTTTGAAGTAGCTTTGGAGGCTTTTGAAGCTGTCCTCAAACATCTCCCAACACACAGAAATCAGGTTCAAATCATTTCCCTGGTTCACAATTCGAGATATTTAATGGAGAGTCGGCTTTCCTCATCTGTTCCCAAAATGTAGGAAGAGGGAAGACTCGAATTTACAATATCCTAAGACCCAATTCTCATAAGGACCTTATAGGAAACCAATGGCATACAATTTTAATCAGTAAGATAATAAAACTAGAATTCATTTCTCTTCTCTATCTTTCTTCATATCCATGTGAATCGGCCTGTTTTGCTTTCTATTCACTATTATTTCTTAATTTCGGCAAGCCAGGCTTTCATCCACCCTACGTTTTTTGTCATAGTGTTCCCTGATACTTTAATGGAATATACCACCAATTTCATCCTCATATAATGCCATACCACCTCCATACCCATTAACCAGTTCCCTCTTTATAGCATGTCTTATCCTCCTGTAACCAAGCTTGTTCCCCAAAGTCCTGAGTCTCTCCTGGTGCATCTCCCTGTCTGACTTCTTCTCCATCCGTTTTCCCTTACTACTAGTCATGTCCATGGTATTCCTCATGGGCCACATATAAGTGAACCCATAGGATATGTCCCTTGGTCTGCTTGCATTTTCATTTGGAAATCATCATGTTTATCATCATCCTCATAATCATCTTTATTCACGAGCCCTTAAAAGGGTATCTCTGCTCCTTCCACAATGATGTTAGAGTGGGCAAGGCAGGCCATCGATGTTGGCTGTTCATTTTCATCTGAATAAATAGAGTTGCTCAACATGGCTCTCCCCATGTCTATGGTATGTAGCATTAACTACTGATGACAAGGAGTGCTGACCAGGACTCTTTCTTTTGGGGTAGCGATCATGCAGAATTTCTCTCTCCATGAAGCCCTTGCAACGGAGTTTAAGGTAATGTCAGGTAGACAGAGCCTTCATCCCTTAGGACTGGTGATTCAGGACACGAGCAGATAAGGACATAGACCACACAATGCATCCCTGCCCTGACAATTTTCCTGGAATTGTGACTGTCCTTCGCTTCTTCCTTTCCTCACCTTCCAAGCTCTCCAAGCACCAAAGGCAGAACTTCGACCCGATAAACCATAGGGAACAGAAGCTAAGAATGGACCCTCTCACCCAAGGATATTCAGCCTCCCAGAGAGTTAATGTTAGCCAGGAGGCCTCGCTGTTGATTGAGATCTCTAAAAATTGCAGTGGAAATAGGAACACCTTGCTCTCTCTGGAGAAATGTTGGTCTAAAGAATGGTAGACAGAACATCGTTTTCTTTTCTCTTTGTATAGAAAGTGGAAGAGGGAAAGAAACAGTAAAGACCCCCTGAGCTAATGATCAGGCAAACAGGGCTCTTTCTTGTATCTTCCCAAGTCTTTCTAATTAAAGCCATAGGACTCTTATGTCTTGAGAATGGGGTTGCTGCTTCAGTGAAGTCAGCTTTTGTATTGTCACAAAGCTCTGAGGTCCTAGAAACCACTCCTCACCAAACCATGCCTCATCACTTCACCTGGCTGGAGTAGTCTTGGGTCAGCCAGGAGTATCAAAATCACTCCAAACTGCTGAAGCCGCCTAGGTATTTCACCAAAAGCGTTTGTGAAGCGATTTGAGGTCACCATCTCCATGGACGAATTTGTAATTTTGGAGGGACTGTCACCACCACCCCTGTGGACTACTGAGAATGGCAAAAATTCACAATTCCATCTTACCCATGTAAGGTCAAGAAAGAGTGAGGAGTACAAGCAGCCTCACACGGGGAAATCCACCTCATACACATGTTCATTGTCCTCACAACCTATCAGGATACTTCTGTCCAGGAAAGCGCCCCCCTCCCTCTGAGGAATGCTCAGAGTTAACACTCGCCACCATACCAAAGACATATCTGGAGTCTTCAATAGTGAGGACACGAGTTCTCCTTGCATCTCCATAAATCATGCCATAAATGCCTCCCCAGCTGACCAAATATTAAAGGCACACCCTACACCCTAGAAGCTTAAGCCCAGGATGGACTCGTCTGTTTGGAGCTCACAGGGCAAGCACGGAACATGTTGGAAGCGAATCAATCCCCATGTGAACCCATAGGAAAAGGCTTTCGGGCCAGTTTCAGGAATACATCGTGAGTCTACAAAAGGTCTCTGTCTTCCCTGTATCAAAATGCGCATTCTGTTATCTACCCTGAAGCTAATTTCTTTAGGAAGAAGAGCTCATGGAATGTCCAAGCGTTGGCACTTGAGAGATCTTAGGTGTGTTTGAATGCCCTCTGGGGTTGTGTTGTGGCTGTCCACTCTTCTGTGAGCTAGTCCTTTGCAGAGTCTCTCCTTGCCTTCAGAGTGTTTGGTGTCTGGGCCTTGCATTCAGAGTGTTTGGTGTCTGGGCCAAAAATATTGTGCCTGTGATACGTGAACTTAAACCCACTCCATGAAACGTAAGGCCTGCTGAATTCTGTGGCCAGGTGAGAGGATGTGGGCAGGGCTTTTTTCTAGTTCCCTGCAGGATTTACTGTTCTACTGGGACTAAGCACTGTGGCCTGAAGAAGGCAGTCCCAACAGTTTTCCAGGTTTGGGAATTGCAGGTTGTGCAGCTAATGTCCTCACCGTCCTGCTATTGGCCACTTCTCAGTCTTGATGCTGGCGTTCGTAGAGCCCAAATATCTTTGGCGCCCATCAAGGCATCTCCACCAACACTGCCCATCAAGAATGTACCCAAAGAAATAATAATCTTACCACGGTGTTAACAAGTATTGTCTCTGATCATGGTTTCCAGGCTGTCTGCACCTGGTTGCTTGCTGGTGTCCTCTCCAGGTGATACACAGTGTTCTACAGTTCTGGAGTCTATGTCTGCAAAGCATGCTGATCTGGAATACACGGGGCTCAAGACCTCAGAGTTGTAAGAACTCATGTCATTCAGACACTCTCCTTTTCTCCGCCAAGAGCTACGGGTCAATATTCAAATTGTGGGTTCTAAGTGTGCTCCTCTCCCCTGGGACTTTGTCTTTGGTCATGGGGCCCTGCCATCTGAAGCTCCAAGCGTCCAATTCTCCCCTAAGAACTGTCTACACCCTTCTCCCATTGTCTCTGTGACTTCTTCTCTCTTTCGCTGTGGAGTGTGATTTCTAGGCTTCAGGTCCATTGATGCCATGTTTACATTGATGTGGTCATCTTCTGGTTGTGCTGATGGCTGAACACAATCCTGGAGCTCCCAGACACTTCTACAATCTCCCTGTCCTCCAAATGCACTGCACACTCTTATAGAGCCATAGGCAAGAAGGCATTCTTGCTCCTTTTGACATGTGGTAGAATGGGAGAGAGCATTGGGCTGTGTCATATCGGTCAATTATAGAAAGACAACTCCCATACGATTTCACTCATTCCTGGAATTAAAGAAACATACGATAAAGCAAGAAAATGGACAGGCAATTAGACTCTACGCAGGCACACAAAATTTGGTGTTTGTTCCAGGCAGGCTAGTCATAATCTGTGTTTCATAATGTGGATCTAATAGAACATTCAATGCAGGAAATGTGTCTGAACGGGATGTAATATGATTTTCAACTGTGTTTGAAGATGAATTGTGATCTGAAATAGAGCAACTTCATATCTCTTAAAATATCATTTTTAGCTTTTTGTGAAACACACACACACAGAGAGAGAGAGAGAGAGAGAGAGAGAGACACTTAAAAGAGTCCAATAGAAGTTAGGGATCAAGTGAGTAGTAGTCCTCATGGAAGCAAAATTCACAGAAAATACCATTAAAAAAAAAGCTTAGAGAATCAAAGTAACAAACCGTCCAAACTGGGTAAGTTAACTCCTTACCTATCAAGAATTAATTAAATAATTAAGTAATTAAGTAGTTAATTAATATATTAATCAACTTTACCTAAGAGACCCTTACACAGAAGTCTGCCAACCAATCCAATACCGGACAGAAAAGGATAAATTCCAAGACATATCCGCACTAAAATGACAAGATCATGAGTCATACATATTTGATGTCTCAGGTAATGACTTTTGAAGCAGCTTTTGAGGCTTTTAAAGCAGTCCTCAAACATCTCACAACACACAGAAAGCCAGGTTCAAATCAATTCCTGGTCCACAATTCGAGATATTTAATGGTAATCTGTTTTTCTCATCTATTCACAAAATGTAAGGAGAGGGAATATTCTAATTTACAATGTCCAAAAACCCAATTAACATAAGGACCTTATAGGAAACCAATTGCATACCATTTTAATCAGTAAGATAATAAAACTAGAATTCATTTCTCTTCTATTTCTTTCTTCTTCACCATGTGAAACGACCAGTTTTGTTTTCTATTCACTATGTTTTCTTATATTCGGCTAGCCAGGCTTTCATCCATCCTATGTTTTTTGATATAGTGTTCCCAGATTTTTAATTGCATATACCACCAAGTGTTCACAATCATATAATGCCACACAAACCTCCATACCCATTATCCAGTTCCCACTTTATGGGAGGTCTTATCCTCCTGTAACCTTCAGCTTGGTCCCCAAAGTCCTGAGTCTATCCTGGTGCGTCTCCCTATCCGACTTCTTCTCCTTCCATTTTCCCTTACTACTACTAATGTCCATGGTATTTCTCATGGGCCAATTATGAGTGAAGCCATAGGATATTTCCCTTGGACAGCTTGCAATTTCACTTGGAAATCATCTTCTATATCATCATCTTCATAATCATCTTTATTCACTAGCCCTTAAAAGGGTATCTCGGCTCCTTCCACAGTGATGCTATAGTGTGCAGGGAAGGCCATGGATGTTGGCCATTCATTTTCCTCTGAATAAAGAGAGTTGCTCAACATGGACCTCCCCGTGACTATGGTATGTAGCATTAACTAAGGATGACAAGGAGTGCTGACCAGGGCTCTTTCTTTCGGGGTAGTGATCATACAGAGTTTCACTCTCTATGAAGTCTTTGCAATGGTGTTTAACGTAATGTCAGGTAGACAGAGCCTTCATCCCTTAGGACTGGTGTTTCAGGACACTAGCAGATAAGGATACGGACAGCACCAACCGTCCCTGCCCTGGCAATTTTCCTGGCATTGTGACTTTCCTTCCCTTCTTTCTTCCCTCAACTTCCAAGCTGTCGAAGCACCAAAGGCAGACCTTACAACCGAGAAACCATAGGGAACAAAACTGAAGAATGGACCCTCTCACACAAGAGTATCCAAACTCCCAGAGACCTAAATGTAGCCAAGAGGCCTCGCTAATGATTGAGATATCTAGAAATTGCAGTGGAAATAGGAACACATTGCTCTCTCTGGAGAAATGTTGGTATAAAGAACTGTTTACAGAACATCGTTTTCTTTTCTCTTTGTATAGAAAATGGGAGTGGGAAAGAAACAGAAAAGAACCCCTGAGTTCATGATCATGCATCAGTGCTCTTTCTTGTTCCTTCCCAAGTCTTTCTACTTAAAGCCATATTACTCATATGTCATGAGAATTGGATTGCTGCTTCAGTGAAGTCAGCTTCTGTGATGTCACAAAACTCTGAGGTCCTAGCAACCACTCCTCACCAAACCACACCTCATCACTTCACCTGGCTGGAGTAGTCCTTTGTCAGCCAGGAGTATAAAAATCACTCCAATCCAGTGGAGCCGCCTGGGGATTTCCCCAAGACAGTTTGTGAAGTGATTTGGGGTCACCTTCGGCATTGCCGATTTTGTAGTCTTTGGCCGTGACTGTCACCACCACCCCTCTGGACTCCTGAGAAGGGCAAGAATCCACAATTCCATCTTACCGACGTAAGGTTAAGAAAGAGTCAGGAGTACAAGCAGCCTCACATTAGGAACTCCACGTAATACACATGTTCATGATACTCACACCCTATAAGGAGGCTTCAGAACAGGAAAAGGCCCCCCCGCCCTCCGAGAAAAGCTCCGAACTAAAACCAGCAACCATACCAATAACATCTGTGGAGACTTCAGGAGTGAAGACACGAGTTCTTCTTGCATCTCCAGAAATAGTGCCATAAATGCCTCCCAATTTTCCCAGCAGACCAAATATTAAACTCAGAACTTACACTGTGCAAGCTTAGGCCCAGGACTACTCATCTGTTTGGAGCTCACAGGAGCAAGCATTGAGCATGTTGCAAGAGAACCAATCTGCACGTGAAGCCATCAGAAAAGTCGTTCAGGCCAGTTTCAGGAATACAACGTGAATCTACAAAAGGTCTCTGTCTTCTCTGTATTCGAAATGCACCATCTGTTATGTACCCTGAAGATCATTTATTTAGGAAGAAAGGCTCATGGGATGCGGAAGGGCTGGCACCCTGAGAGAGTCTCAGGTGTGTGTGACATGCCCTCTGGTGTTGTGTTGTGGCGGTCCACTCTCCTTGGGCTCGTCCTCTGCAGAGGATATCCTTGCATTCCATTCAGAGTGGTGGGTGTCTGGGCCAAATATGGTTTGCCTGTGAAATGTAACTTTCAATCCACTCCACAAAACATAGGGCCTGCTGAATTCTGTGGCCAGGGGAGAGAATGTGAGCAGGGATTTCTTCTAGTGCCCTGCAGGATTTTCTGTTCTCCTGGGACTAAGCAACGTGGCCTGAAGAAGGCAGTCCCAACAGTGTTCCAGGTTTGGGAAATCGTGATTGCATGTTGGGCAGCTAATGTCCTCACGTTCCTGAATGTGGCTACTTCTCAGTCTTGATGCTGGCAGTCGAAGAGCCCGAGTATCTATGGCGCCCATCGAGGCATCTCCACCAACATTGTGCATCATGAATACACCCACAGAAATAATAATTTTACCACGGTGTCAACAGGTATAGTGTCTGATCATGGTTTCCAGGCTATCTTCACTGGTTGCTGGCAGGTGTCCTCTACAGGAGATATACAGTGTTCTCTGGCCTATATGATTGCAAAGCATGCTGACCTGGAATCCGCGGGCCTCAAAACCCTCGGGTTTCAATAACTCATGTCCTTCAGACACTCTCCATTTCTAGCCAACATCTATGGGTCAACATTCAAATTGTGGGCTCTAAGTGTGCTTCTCTCCCCTGGGCCTTTGTCTGTGGCCATGGCTCCCTGACCTCTGAAGCACCAAACGTCCAATTCTCCCAGCAGCCCTGTCTACACCCTTCTACCATGGCCTCTGTGACTTCTCTCTTTCTCTGTTGAGTGTGATTTCTAGGCTTCAGGTCCACTTATGCCATGTTTCCATTGATGTCGTCACCTTCTGGTTGTGCTGATGGCTGAAGACAGGCCTGGAGCTCCCTGACACTTCTCCCATCTCCCTGTCCTCCAAATGAACTGTGGACTCTTATGGAGCCGTAGGCAAGATGGCATTATTTCTCCTTGTGACATGAGGCAGAAAGGGAGAGAGCATTGGGCTGTGACATAACTGTCAGTCACAGAAAGACAACTACCATACGATTTCACTCACTCATGAGAGAAAAAACTTGTGAAAAAGCAAGAAAAGTGACAGGCAATTAGACTCCAACAAGGCACACAAAATTTGGTGTTTGTTCCAGGCAGGGTAGTCAGATTCTGTGTTTCTAAAAGTAGATCAAATGGGACATTCAATGCAGGAAATGTGGCCAAACGGGATGTAATGAGAGTTTCCACTGTGTTTGAAGGTGAATTGTGATCTGGAATAGAGCAGCTTCAAATCACTTAAAATATCTTTTTTTTTTTTATTTTTGCGTTTTGTGAAACACACACACACAGAGACACAGACACAGACACACACACCCACACACCCACACACACACCCACACACACAACTTAAAAGAGTCCCACGGAAGTTAGGGATCAAGTGAGGAATAGCACTCATGGAATCAAAATTCAGAGAAAATACCATAAAAAACAAAAGCTTAGAGAATCAAAGTAACAAATAGTCCAAACTGGATAAGTTAACTCCTTACCTATCAAGAATTGATTAATTAAAAAATTAATTAACAACCTTACTTAAAAAAACCCTCCACACAAGGATGCCAGCAAATGCAGTACTGGATAGAAAAGGATAAATTCCAAGACACATACGCACTACCATGGCAAGATCATGAGTCATACATATCTGACCTCTCAGATAACGACTTTTGAAGCAGCTTTGGAGTCTTTTGAAGAAGTCCCCAAACATCTCACAACTCACAGAAAGCCAGGTTCAAATCAATTCCCTGGTCCATAATTTGAGACATTTAAGGGTAATGTCGGCTATTCTCATCTTTTCCCAAAATGGAAGAAGAGGGAAGACTATAATTTACAATGTCCAAAGATCCAATTCACATAAGGACCTTATAGGAAACGAAATTCATACAATTTTAATCATTACGATAATAGACTAGAATTCATTTCTCTTCTCTTTCTTTCTTCATCTCTATGTGCAACGACCTGTTTGGGTTTCTATTCGCTATTTTTTTTTTTTTTTTATATATTCGGCAACCCAGGCTTTCATCCATCCTACGTTTTTTTGACACAGTGTTCCCTGATTCTTTAATTGCATATACAACCAAGTGCTCATCCTCATACAATGCCATACGAATTCCATACCCATTAACCAGTTCCCTCTTTATGGCATGTCCTATCCTCCTGTAACCCTCAGCTTGGTCCCCAGAGCCCGAGTCTCTCCTGGTGGGTCTCCCTGTCTGAATTCTTCTCCTTTCGTTTTCCCTTCCTAATACTCATGTCCATGGTATTCCTCAGGGTCCACATAGGAGTGAAGCCATAGGATCTTTCCTTTGGTCGGCTTTCATTTTCATTTGGAAATCATCTTATTTTCCATGAACTTCATAATCATCTTTATCCACTAGCCCTTCAAAGGGTATCTCGGCTCCTTCCACAGTGATACATGAGTGGGCAAGCCATCAATTTTGGCCGTTCATTTTCATCTGAATAAAGAGAGTTGCTCAACATGTCTCTCCCCATGACTATGACATGTTGCTTTAACAAATGATGACAAGGAGTGCTGACCAGGGCTCTTTCTTTTGGGGTAGCGATCATACATTGTTTCACTCTCCATGAAGCCTTTGCAATGGTGTTTAAGGTAGTGTCAGGTAGACCGAGCCTTCATCCCTTAGGACTGCTGTTTCATTACACTAGCAGTTAAGGACACGGACAACACAATGCATCCCTGCCCTGACAATTTTCCTGTAATTGTGATTCTCCTTCCCTTCTTCCTTCCCTCGCCTTCCAAGCTGAACAAGCATCAAAGGCAGACCTTACACCCGAGAAACCATAGTGAACCGAAGCTAAGAATGGACCCTCTCACCCAAGGATATCCAACCTCCCAGAGACCTAATGGGAGCCAAGAGGCCTCGCTGTTGATTGAGATCTCTAGAAATTGCAGTGGAAATAGGAACACCTTGCTCTCTCTGGAGATTTGTTGGTCTAACGAATGGTATACAGGGCATCATTTTCTATTCTCTTTGTATAGAAATTGGAAGTGGGAAAGAAACAGAAAAGACCACCTGAGTTCATGATCAGGTTAACAAGGCTCTTTCTTGTTCCTTCCAAGGTCTTTTGACCATAGTCCTATAGACTATAGGACTAATATAGCATGAGAATGGGCTTGCTGCTCAGTGAAGTCAGCTTCTGTGACGTCACAAACCTCTGAGGTCCTAGCAACCCTCCTCACCAAACAACGCCTCATCACTTCACCTGTCTGGAGGAGTTCTGGGTCAGCCAGGAGTATCTAATAACTCCAAACAGATGGAGCCGCCTGGGGATTTCCCCAAGAGAGTTTGTGAAGTGATTAAGGGTCACCTTCCGCATTGCCGAATTTGTAGTCTTGGACGTGACTGTCACCACCACCCCTCTGGATTACTGAGAAAGGCAAGAATCCACAATTCCATCTTACCTAGGTAAGTTCAAGAAAGAGTCAGGAGTACAAGCAGCCTCACACGGGGAACTCCACGCCATATACATGATCATGGCCCTCACACCCTCTCAGGATGCTTCTGACCAGGAAAAGCGCCCCCCGCCCTCCGAGGAAAGCTCAGAGTTAACACCCGCAAACATACAAAAGACATGTCTGGAGTCTTCAACAGTGAGGACACGAATTCTTCTTGCATCTCCAGACATCGTGCCATAAATGCCTCCCAATATTCCCAGCCGAACAAACATTAAAGGCCGACCCTACACCCTAGAAGCTTAGTCCCAGGATGGACTCACCTGTTTGGAGCTCACAGGAGCAATAACGGAGCATGTTGTTAGAGAACCAGTCCCGATGAGAAGCCATTGGAAAAGGCTTTTGGGCCAGTTTTAGGAATAAAACGTGAATCTACAAAAGGTCTCTCTGTGTTTTCTGTATTCGAAACACGCATTCTGTTATCAACCCTGAAGATCATTTCTTTAGGAAGAAGAGCTCGTGGAGTGCCCAAGGTTTGGCACTTGAGAGAGTCTCAGGTGTGTTTGACATGCCCACTGGGGATGTGTGGTGGCTGTCCACTCTCCTGTGGGCTCGTTCTCTGCAGTGCCTCTCCTTGCCTTCTATTCAGACTGTTCAGTGTTTGGGAAAAATAAGGTGAGTTGTAGCTTTGTGGGTCTGGTGTGCCTGTGAAACATAACTTTCAACCCACTCTACAAAATTTAAGGCCTCCTGAATTCTGGGGCCAGTTGAGAGGACATGGGCAGCGCTTTCTTTTAGTCCCTTGCAGGATTTTCTCTTCTTCTGGGTTTAAGCTACGTCCCTGAAGAAGGCTGCCTGAACAGTGTTCCAGGATTGGGAATCCGTGATTGCATGTTGGGCTGTTAATGTCCTCACCATCTCGATTGTGGACACTTCTCAGTCTTGATGTTGGCGGTTGCGGAGCCCAAGTATCTTTGGCGCCCATCAAGGCATCTCCGCCAACACTGCCCATCAGCAATGCACAGAAAGAAATAATAGACTTACCCCGGTGTCAACAGGTATTGTCTCTGATCATGGTTTCCCGGCTGTCTGCACCTGTTTGCTTGCTGCTGTCCTCTCCAGGAGATACAAAGTGTTTTCTTGAGTCTATGTCTGCAAATCATGCTGCTCTGGAATCACCTTGGGTTGCAAGAACTCGTGTCATTCAGACACTCTCCTTTTCTCCCCCAACAGCTGTGGGTCAACATTCAAATTGTGGGTTCTAAGTGTGCTCCTCTCCCCTGGGCCTTTGCTTTGGCCATGGTTCCCTGCCACCTGAAGCACCAACTGTCCAATTCTCCCATAGCCCTGTCTGCACCCTTCTCCCATGGTCTCTGTGACTTCTTCTCTCTTTCACTGTGGAGTGTGATTTCTAACCTTCAGGTCCATTACTGTCACGTTTCCATTGCTGTGGTCATCTTCTGGTTGTGCTGATGGCTGAAGACAGCCCTGACGCTCCCAGACACTTCTACCATCACCTGGTGTTCCAAATGCTCTGCGGGCTCTTATGGAGCCATAAGCAAGAAGGCATTCTTGCTCCTTGTGACATATGGCAGAAAGGGAGACAGCATTTTGCTGTGTCATATCTGTCAGTCACAGAAGACAAATACTATGCAATTTCACTCACTCATGGAAGTAAACAAACATGTGAAAAAGCAAGGAAAAGTACAGGCAATTAGACTCTAACCAGGCACACAAAATTTGGTGTTTGTCCCAGGCAGGCTAGTCAGAATCTGCCTTTCAATAAGTGGATCTAATGGGACGTCCAATGCAGGAAATGTGGCCGAAAGGATGTAACGTGAGTTTCCACTGTGCTTGAAGGTGAATTGTGATCTGGAATGAGCAGCTTAATATCTCTTAAGATATCATTTTTAGTGTTTTGTGAAACACACACACACATACGCACACACATAAAAGAATCCCACAGAAGTTAAGGAGCAAATGTGGAATAGCACTCATCAAAGCAAAATTCAGAGAAAATACCATAAAACACAAAAGCTTAGAGAATCAAAGTAACAACCCGTCCAAATTGGATAAGTTAAGTCCTTATCTATCAAGAATGAATAAATCATTAATTAAACAACTTTACCTAAAAGACCCCTCCACAGAGGTCTGCTAGCAAATGCAATACCGGAGAGAAAATGCAAATTTCCAAGACACATATGCACTACCATGACAAGATAATGAGTCATACATATCTGACGTCTCAGGTAATGACTTTTGAAGCAGCTTTGGAGGCTTTTGAAGCTGCCCTCAAACATCTCCCAACACACAGAAAGCCAGGTTCAAATTCCTTGCTCCACAATTTGAGACATTTAATGGTAATGTCGGCGTTTCTCATCTATTCCCAAAATGTAGGAACAGGGAAGACTCTAATTTGCAATGTCCAAAGACCCAATCAGATAAGGACCTTATAGGAAACCAATCATATACAATTTTAGTCAGTAAGATAATAAAACTAGAATTCATTTCTCTTCTCTTTCTTTCTTCATCTCCACGTGAAACAGCCTTGTTTGCTTTCTTTTCACTATTTTTTCTTACATTCGGCAAGCCAGCCTTTCATCCATCCTATGTTTCTTGAAATAATGTTCCCTGATTCTTAAATTGCATATACCACCTAGAGCTCATCCTCATATAATGCCATACCACCTCCATACCCATTAACCAGTTCTCTATTTATCGCATGTCTTATCCTCCTTTAAACCTCAGCTTGGTCCCCAAAATACTGAGTCTCACCTGGTGCGTCTCCCCACTGACTTCTTCTCCATCCGTTTTCCATTACAACTACTCATTTCCATGGTAATCTTCATGGGCTACCTAGGAGTGAAGACATAAGGTATTTCCCTTAATCTGCTTGCATTTCCACTTGGAAATCATCCTCTTTATCATTATCTTAATAATCATTTTTATCCACTAGCCCTTAATAGGGTATCTCGGCTCACTCCACAGTACGCTAGAGTGAGAATGGCAGGCAATTGATGTTGGCCGTTCATTTTCATTTAATAAGGAGAGTTGCTCAAGATGGCTTTCCTCATAACTATGGCACATAGCATTAACTCATGATGACAAGGAATGCTAACCAGGGCTCTTTCTTTCGGGGTAGCCATCATGCAGAATTTCACTCTCCATGAAGCCTTTGCAACGGTGTTAAAGGTAATGTCAGGTAGTCAGAGCCTTCATGCTTAGGACTGGTGTTTCAGGACACTAGCAGATAAGAACACGGACAGCACAAACTTTCCCTGCCCTGGCAAATTTCCTGGAACTGTGACTTTCCTTCCCTTCTTCCTTCCCTCACCTTCCAAATTGACAAGTACCAAAGGCAGACCATACACCCAAGAAAGTATAGGGAACAGAAGCTAAGAATGGTCCCCCTCACCCAAGGATATCAAACATCCCAGAGACATAATCATAGTAAGAGTCCTCGATGTTGATTGAGAAATCTAGAAATTGCAGAGGAAATAAGAACACCTTGATCTCTCTGGAGAAATGTTGGTCTAAAGAATAGAATACTGAACATCGTTTCCTTTTCTCTTTGTATAGAATGTGGATGTGGGAAAGAAACAGAAAAGTCCAAGTGAGTTCATGATAAGGATAACAAGGCTCTTTCTTGTTCATTCCCATGTATTTCTACTTAAAGTTTTGGGACTCATATGTCATGAGAATGGGATTGCTGCTTCAGTGAAGTCAGCTTCTGTAGCATCAAAAATCTCTGAGTTCCTAACAACCACTCTTCACCAAAACACGCCACATCACTTGACGTGGCTGGAGTAGTTCTGGGTCAGCCAGTATTATCAAAATCACTCCAAACAGCTAGAGTCACCTGGTTATTTCACCAAGACAGTTTATGAAGCGATTTGGGGTCATATTCTACATGGCCGAATTTTTACTCTGTGGCCTGACTCTCACCACCACCTCTCTGAACTCCTGAGAAGGGCAAGAATCCACAATTTCATCTTACCCATGTAAGGTCAAAAAAGAGTCAGGATTACAAGCAGCCTCACACGGGGAATTTGACGCCATACACATGTTCATGGTCCTCACACCTTATCAGGATGCTTCTCACCAGGAAAAGCGCCCCACGCACTCCGAGGAAATCTCCGAGTTAACACCCGCCACTATACCAAAGACATGTCTGGAGTCTTCCACAGTGAGGACACGAGTTCTTCTTGCATCTCCAGAAGTCGTGCCATAAATGCCTCCCAATTTTCCCAGCTGAAAAAAACATTAAATTCAGACCCTATACACTAGAAGCTTAGAGTAGGAGGGACTCATCTTTTTGGAGCTCACAGGAGAAAGCACGGAGCATGTTACAAGAGAACCAATCCCCATGTGAAGCCTTCTTAAAAGGCTTTCGGGCCAGTTTCAAGAATAAAACGTGAATGTACAAAAGGTCTCTACCTTCTCTGTATTCGAAAAATGCATTCTGTCATCTACCCTGAATATAATTACTTTAGGAGAAGAGCTCATGGTGTGCACAAGTGTTGGCACGTGAAAGAGTCCCAGGTGTGTGTGCCATGCCCTCTGGGGTTGTGTTATGGCTGTCCACTCTCCTGTCAGCTCATCCTCTGCAGTAGCTCTCGTTGCCTTTCATTCAGAAGGTTTGGTGTCTGGGCCAAATATGGTGTGCCTGTGAAAGGTGACTTTCAACCCACTCCCCAAAACTTAAGGCCTGCTGAATTCTGTAGACAGGTGAAACGATGTGGGCAGGGCTTCCTTCTAGTCCCCTGCAGGATTATCTGTTCTCCTGGGACTAAGCAACATGGCCCGAAAGAGGCAGACCCAACAGTGTGCCAGGTTTGGGAATCCGTGATTGCACGTTGGGCAGCTAATATCCTCACCGTCCTGCCTGTGGCCTCTTCTCAGTCTTGATGCTCGCGGTCGTAGAGCCCAAGTATCTTTGGCGCATATCGAGGAATCTCCACCAACACTTCCCATCACGATTGCACCCAAAGAAATAATAATCTTACCATGATGTCAACAGTTTTACTCTCTGATCATGGTTTCTAGGCTGTTTGCCCCTCGTTGCCTGCTGGTGTCCTCTCCAGGAGAGACACAATGTTCTCTGGAGTCTATGTCTGCAACGCATGCTGATCTGGAATCCCCCGGTCTCAAGACCCTTGAAAGAACTCATTTCATTCAGTCACTCTCTTTTTCTCCGACAACAGCTATGGGTCAACAATCAAATTGTGGGTTCTAAGTGTGTACCACTCCCCTGGGCCTTTGTCTTTGGCCATGGCTCCCTGCCCTCTTAAGCACTAACCGTCCAATTCTCCCATAAGCCCTGTCTACACAATTCTCCCATGGTCTCTGTGACTTCTTCTCTCTTTCACTGTGGAGTGTGATTTCTAGGTTTCAGGTCCATTTATGCCATGTTTCCATTGATGTGGTCATCTTCTCCTTGTGCTGATGGCTAAGAGAAGCCTGAGCTCGCAGACACCTCTGTCGTCTCCCTGTCTTTCAGATGCATTGTGGACCCTTATGGAGCCATAAGAAAGAATGCATTCTTGCTCCTTGTGACATGAGGCAGAAAGGGAGAGAGCATTGGGCTGTGTCCTATCTCTCAGTCACGGAACGACAATTACCGTACAATTTCACTCACTCATGGAAGTAAAGAAACATGGGAAAAAGCAGGAAAAAGGGACAGGCAATTAGACTCTAATGAGGCACAAAAAATTTGGTGTTTGTGCCAGGCAGGCTAGTCAGAATCTGCCTTTCTAAAAGTGGATCAAATGGGACATTCAATACAGGAAATATGGCCGAACGGGAGGTAACATGAGTTTCCACATTGTTTGAAGGTGAATTGTGATCTGAAATAGAGCAGCATCATATCTCTTAAAATATCATTTTTAATGTTTTGTGAAACACACACACACTCACTCACACAGACACACACACACATTCTTAAAAGAGTCCACAGAAGTTAGGGAACAAGAGAGGAAAACACTCATGGAAGCAAAATTCAGAGAAAGTACCATAAAAAACAAAAGCTTAGAGAATATAAGTAACAAACCGTCCAAACGGGATAAATTAACTACTTACCTATCAAGAACTAATTAAGTAAGGAGTAAGTAAGTAAATTATTAATTAAACAACCTTACCTAAAAGATGTCTCCACACAAATCTTCTAGCAAATCCAATACTGGAGAGAAAAGGATAAATTCCAAGACACATACGCACTACCATGACAAGATCAAGAGTCATACATATCTGACATCTCAGGTGTTGACAAAAGCTTTTGAAGCAGTCCTCAAATATGTCCAACACTCAGAAAGCCACGTTCAAATCAATTCCCAGGTCCACAGTTCGAGACCTTTAATGGTAATGTCGGCTCTTCTCATCTATTCCCAAAATATAGGAAGAGGGAAGACTCTAATTCACAATGTCCACAGAAGCAATTCTCATAAGGACCATATAGAAACCAATAGCATACAATGTAATCATTACGAAAATAAAACTGGAATTCATTTCTCTTCTCTTTCTTTCTTCATCTCCACGTGAAACGACCTGTTTTGCTATATATTCACTATTTTTTCTTATATTCAGCACGCCAGGCTTTCATCCATCCTACCATTTTTGACTTAGTGTTCCTATATTCTTTAATTAAATATACCAATAAGAGCTCATCCTCATATAATGCTACACTACCTCCCTACTCAATAACCTGTCCTCTTTATGGCATGTATTATCCTCCTGTAACCCTCAGCTTGGCCCCAAGGTCCTGAGTCTTTCCAGGTGCGTTGCCCTGTCTGACTTCTTCTCCTTCCATTTTCCTCTCTGGAAGAGAGCAGCTTCATATCTCCTAAAATATAATTTTCAGCATTTTATGAAACACACACACACACACACACACACACACACACACACACACACTTAAAAGTGTCCCACAGAGGTTAGGGAGCAAGTGAGGAATAGCACTCATGGAAGCAAAATTCAGAGAAAATACCATAAAAAAAAAAAAGCTTAGAGAATCAAAGTAACAAACCATCCAAATTAGATAAGTTAACTCTTTATCTATCAATAATTAATTATTTAATTGATTAATTAATACTTAATGAAATAACCTTACCTAAAACACCCCTACACACAAGTTGGCGAGCATATCCAATACCGGAGAGAAAAGGATAAATTCCAAGACACATACGCACTACAATGACAAGATCATGAGTCATACATAACTGACATCTCAGGTAATGACTTTTGAAGCATTTGAAGCAGTCTTCAAACATCTCCCAACACATAGAATGCCAGGTTCAAATCAAATCCCTGGACCACAATTCGAGACATTTAATGATACCGTTTCTCATCTATTCCCAAAATGTTGGAAGACGGAAGACTCTAATTTGCAATGTCCAAAGACACAATCAGATAAGGACCTTATAGGAAACCAATTGCAGACAATTTTACTCAGTAAGATAATAAAACTAGAATTCATTTCTCTTCTCTTTCTTTCTTCATCTCCATGTGAAACGGCCTGTTTTGCTTTCTATTCACTATTTTTTTCTTTTATTTGGCAAGCCAGTCTTTCATCCATCTTACGTTTATAGACATAGTATGCCCTGATTCTTTAATTGCATATACCACCAAGTACTCATCATCATATAATGCCACACCACCTACATACCCATTATTCTGTTCCCTCTTTATGACATGTCTTATCTTCCTGTAACCAACCTTGGTCCCCAATGTCCTGAGTCTCTCCTGGTGCTTCTCCCTGTATGACTTCTTCTCCTTCCATTTTCCCTTACTACTACTCATATCCATGGTATTCCTCATGGGCCACATATGAGTGAAGCCATAGGATATTTCCCTAGTTCTGCTTGCATTTTCATTTGGAAATCATCTTCTTTATCATCATCTTCATAATCATATTTATCCACTAGGGATTTAAAGGGTATCTTGGCTCCTTCCGCAGTGATGAGCTCATGGAGTGCCCAAGGGCTGGCACTTGAGAGAGTCTCGGTGTGTGTGACATGCCCTCTGGTGTGGTGTTGTGGCTGTCCACTCTCCTGTGGGCTCGTCCTCTGCAGAGGCTCTCCTTGCCTTCCATTCAGAGTGTGTGGTGTCCGGGCCAAATATGTTGAGTTTAAGCTTCGCGGGTCTGGTGTGCCTGTGAAACATGAACTTAAAACCACTCCACAAAACTTAAGGCCTGCTGAACTCTGTGGCCAGGTGAGAGGATGTGGGCAGGGCTTTCTTCTAGTCCTCTGCAGGATTTTCTGTTCTCCTGGGGCTAAGCAACGTGGCCTGAAGAAGGCCCAACAGTGTTCCAGGTTTGGGATTCCGTGATAGTAGGTTAGGCAGCTAATGTGCTCACAGTCCTGCCTGTGGCCACTTCTCAGTCTTGGTGTTGGTGGTAGAAGTGCCCAAGCATCTTTCCCGCCCATCGAGGCATCTGTACCAACACTGCCCATCACGAATGCACACAAAGAAATAATAATCTTACCACGGTGTCAACAGGTATTGTCTCTGATCACGGTTTCCAGGCTGTCTGTACCTGGTTGCTTGCTGGTGTTCTCTCCAGGAGATACACAGTGTTCTCTGGAGTCTATGTCTGCAAAGCTTGCTGTTCTGGAATGCCCCGGCCTCAAGACCCTTAGGTTGCAAGAACTCGTGTCATTCAGACACTCTCCTTTTCTCCGCCAACACCTATGGGTCAAAATTCAAATTGTGGGTTCTAAGGTGCTCCTCCCCCCTCGGCCTTTTTGTCTTTGGCTATGGCTCCCTGCCATCTGAAGCACCAAACGTCCAATTCTCCCATAAGCCCTCTCTACACAATTCTCCCATGGTCTCTCTGACTTCTTCTCTCTTTCGCTGTGGAGTGTGATTTCTAGGCTTCAGGTCCATTTATGCGATGTTTCCATGGATGTGGTCATCTTCTGGTGGTGCTGATGGCTGAAGACAAGCCTAGAGCTCCTAGACACTTCTAGAGTCTCCCTGTCCTCCAGATGCAATGCGGACTCTTAAGGAGCCATAAGGAAGAAGGCATTCTTGCTCCTTTTGACATGTGGCAGAAAGCGAGAGAGGATTGGGCTGTGCCATATCTGTCAGTCACAGAAAGACAACTACCATATGATATTACTCACTCATGGGAGTAAAAAACATATGAAAAAGCAAGAAAAAGGGAAAGGCAATTAGACTCCAACAGGGCACACAAAATTTAGTTTTTGTCCCAGGCAGGCTAGTCAGAATCTGCCTTTCTAAAAGTGGATCAAATGGGACATTCAATGCAGGAAATGTAGCCATACGGGATGGAACGTGAGTTGCTACAGTGTTTGAAGGTGAATTGTGATCTGGAATAGAGTAGCTTCATATATCCTAAAATATCATTTTTTACGTTTTGTGAAACACACACACACACACACACACACACACAC
Source organism: Meles meles (assembly GCF_922984935.1). NCBI lineage: Eukaryota > Metazoa > Chordata > Mammalia > Carnivora > Mustelidae > Meles > Meles meles. The sequence continues at coordinate 30,589,177 of NC_060088.1, read as the reverse complement.
ACACACACACACACACACACACACTCACACACACACACGCTTAAAAGAGTCCCACAGAATTTAGGGAGCAAATGAGGAATAGGACTCGTGGAAGCAAAACTCAGAGAAAGTACCATAGAAAACAAAAGCTTAGAGACTCAAAGTATGAAACCGTCCAATCTGGGTACGTTAACTCCTTACCTATTAAGAATTAATTACCTTACCTAAAAACAGCTACACACAACTCTGCCAGAAAATCCAATACCAGAAAGAAGTAAGTTCCAAGGCACATACACACTACCATGACAAGATCATGAGTCATACATGTCTGACATCTTAGGTGTTGAAGAAAGTTTTTGAAGCAGACCTCAAACATCTCCCAACACACAGAAAGCCAGGTTCAAATCAATTCCCTGGTCCACAATTCGAGACATTAAATGGTAATGTCGGCTTTTCTCATTTATTTCCATAATGTAGGAAGAGGAAAGAATCTAATTGACAATGTCCAAAGACACAATTCACATAAAGACCTTATAGGAACCCAATTGCATACCATTTGAATCAGTAAGATAATAAAACTAGAATTCATTTCCCTTCTCTTTCTTTCTTCATCTCCGTGTGAAATGGCATGTTTTGCTTTCTATCCACAATTTTTTTCTGATATTCGGCAAGCCAGCCTCTCATCCATCCTACGTTTTTTTGACATAGTGTTCCCTGATTCTTTAATTGCATATACCACCAAGTACTGATCCTCATATAATGCCACACCACCTCATAATCATTAACCACTTCCCTCTTTATGGCATGTCTTATATTCCTGTAACCCTCAGCTTGGTCCCCAAAGACCTGCGTCCCTCCTGGTGTGACTCCCTATCTGATATCTTCTCCTTCCGTTTTCCCTTACTACTACTCATGTCCAAGATATTGCTCATGGGCCACATAGGAGTGAAGCCATAGGATATTTCCCTTGGTCGGTTTTCATTTTCATTTGTCAATCATCTTCTTTATCATCATCTTCATAATCATCTTTCTCCACTAGCCCTTAAAAGGGTATCTCGGCACCTTCCACAGTGATGCTAGAGGGGACATGACAGGCCATCGAAGTTGGCCGATCATTTTCATCTGAATAAAGAGAGTTTCTCCACATGGCTCTCCCCATGACTACGGCATGCAGCATTAACTAATGATGACAAGGAGTGCTGCCCAGTGCTCTTTCTTTCAGGGTAGTGATCATGCAGAATTTCACTCTCCATGAAGCCTTTGCAACGGTGTTTAAGGTAATGACAGCTCGACAAGACTTCATCCCTTAGGACTTCTGTTTCAGGACAATAGCAGATAAGGACACGGAGAGCAAAACGCATCCCTGCCCTGGCAATTTTCCTGGAATGGTGACTTTCCTTTCCTTCATCCTTCCATCACCTTAAAAGCTGACCAAGCACCAAAGACAGACCTTCCACCCGAGAAACCATAGGGAAGAGAAGCTAAGAATGGACCCTCTCACCAAGGATATCCAACCTCCGAGAGACCTAATGGCAGCCAAAAGGCCTCGCTGTTGATTGAGATCTCTAGAAATTGCAGTGGAAATAGGAACACCTTGCTCTCTCTGGAGAAATGTTGTTCTAAAGAATGGTAGGCAGAACATCGTTTCATTTTCTCTTTGTATAGAAAGTGGAAGTGGGAAAGAAACAGAAAGGACCACCTGAGTTCATGATCAGGCTAACAGGGCTCTTTCTTGTTCCTTCCCTGCTCTTTCTACTTAAAGCCATAGGACTCCTATGTCATGAGAATGGGATTGCTGCTTCAGTGAAGTCAGCTTCTGTGATGTCACAAAGCTCTGAGATCCTAGCAACCACTCCTCACCAAACCACGCCTCATCACTTCACCTGGCTGGGGTAGTTCTGGCTGAGCCAGGAGTATCAAAATCACTCCAATCCGCTGGAGCCGTCTGGGTATTTCACCAAGAGAGTGTGTGAAGCGATTTGGGGTCAGCTTCTCCATGGCCGAATTTCTAGTCTTTGGACGTGACTGTCACCACCACCCCTCTGGACTCCTGGGAAGGGCAAGAAACCACAATTCCATCTTACCCAGGTAAGGTCAAGAAAGAGTCATGAGTACAAGCAGCCTCACTCGGGGAATTCCACCCCATAAACATGTTCATGGTCCTCACACCTTATCAGGATGCTTCTGTCCAGGAAAAGCGCCCCCAACCCTAAGAGGGAAGCTCAGAGTTAAGACACCCAACCACACGAAAGACATTTCTGGAGTCTTCAACTGTGAGGACACGAGTTCTTCTTGCATCTCCAGAAATCGTGCCATAAATGCCTCCCAAATTTCCCACCTGACCAAATGTTAAAGGCAGACCCTACACCCTAGAAGCTTAGGACCAGGACGGACTCATCTATTTGGAGCTCACGGTAGCAAGCACAGAGCATGTTCAAAGAGAACCATTCCCCACGTGAAGCAATCAGAACAGGCTTTCGGGCCAGTTTCAGGATACAACGTGAATCTACAAAAGGTCTCTATCTTCTCTGTATCGAAACTCGCATTCTGTTATCTACCCTGAAGATAATTTCTTTAGGAAGAAGAGCCCATGGTGTGCCCAAGGGCTGGCACTTGAGAGAGTCTCAGGTATGTGTGACATGCCCTCTGGGGTTGTGTTGGGGCTGTCCACTCTCCTGTGGGCTCATCCTCTGCAGAGTCTCTCCTTGACTTCCATTCAGAGTGTGTGATGTCCGGGCCAAATATGTTGATTTTAAGCTTCGTGGGTCTGGTGTGCCTGTGAAACATGAACTTAAAACCACTCCACAAAACTTAAGGCCTGCTGAACCCTGTGGCCAGGTGAGAGGATGTGGGCAGGGCTTTCTTCTAGTCCCCTGCAGGATTTTCTGTTCTTCTGGGACTAAGCACATGGCCTGAAGAATGCAGTCCCAACCGTGTTCCAGGTTTGGGATTCTGTGATTGCGGGTTGGGCAGCTAATGTGCTCACTGTCCTGCCTGTGGCCACTTCTCAGTCTTGATGCTGGTGGTTGTAGAGCCCAAGTATCTTTCACGCCCATCGAGGCATCTGCACCAACACTGCCCATCACGAATGCACCTACAGAAATAATAATCTTACCACGTTGTCAACAGGTATTGTCTCTGATCACGGTTTTCAGGCTGTCTGCACCTGGTTGCTTGCTGGTGTCATCTCCAGGAGATACACAGTGTTCCCTGGAGTCTATGTATGCAAAGCATGCTGCTCTGGAATCCTCCGGCCTCAAGACCCTTAGGTTGCAAGAATTCGTGTCATTCAGACACTCTCCTTTTCTCCGCCAACACCTATGGGTCAACATTCAAATTGTGGGTTCTAAGGTGCTCCTCTCCCCTGGACCTTTTTGACTTTGGCCATGGCTCCCTGCCCTCTGAAGCACCAACCTTCCAATTTTCCCATAAGCCCTGTCTACACAATTCTCCCATGGTCTCTGTGACTTCTTCTCTCTTTTGCTGTGAAGTGTGATTTCTAGGCTTCAGGTCCATTTATGCCATGTTTCCATGGATGTGGTCATCTTCTGGTGGTGCTGATGGCTGAAGACAAGCCTAGAGCTCATAGACACTTCTAGAGACTCCCTGTCCTCCAGATGCACTGTGGACTCTTATGGAGCCATAAAGAAGAAGGCATTCTTGCTCCTTTTGACATGTGGTAGAAAGCGAGAGAGGATTGGGCTGTGTCATATCTGTCAGTCACAGAACGACAACTACTATACGATTTTACTCCCGGGAGTAAGATACAGGTGAAAAAGCAAGAAAAAGGGACGGGCAATTAGACTCCAACAAGGCTTTTGGCGTTTGTCCCAGGCAGGCTAGTCAAAATCTGCCTTTATATAAGTGGATCAAATGAGACATTCAATGCAGGAAACGTGGCCAAATGGGATGGAACGTGAGTTTCTACAGTGTTTGAAGGTGAATTGTGATCTGCAATACTGGAACAGAGCAGCTTCATATCTCCTAAAATATCATTTCTTCATTTTGTAGCACACACACACACACACACACACACACACACACACACACACTTAAAATAGTCCTACAGAAGTTAGGGAGCTCCTGAAGAATAGGACTCATGGAAGCAAAACTCAGAGAAAGTACCATAAAACAATAGCTTAGAGACTCAAAGTATCAAACAGTCCAATCTGGATACGTTAACTCATTACCTATCAAGAATTATAAACAACCTTACCTAAAGACACCTACACACAACTCTGCCAGAAAATCCAATACCAGAGAGAACAAACCAAGACACATATGCACTATCATGACAAGATCATGAGTCATACATATCGGAGGTCTTAGGTGTTGATGAAAGCTTTTGATGCAGACCTCAAACATCTCCCAAAACACAGAAAGCCAGGTTCAAATCAATTCCCTGGTCCACAATTCGAGACATTAAATGGTAATGTCGGCTTTTCTCATTTATTCCCATAATGAAGGAAGAGGAAAGACTCTAATTGACAATGTCCAAAGACCCAATTCAGATAAGGACCTTATAGGAAATAAATTGAATTCCATTTAAATCAGTAAGATAATAAAACTAGAATTCATTTCTCTTTCTTTCTTCATCTCCATGTGAAATGGCCTGTTTTACTTTCTATTCACTATTTTTTTCTGATATTCGGCAAGCCAGCCTTTCATCCATCCTACGTTTTTTGACATAGTGTTCCCTGATTCTTTAATTGCATATGCCACCAAGGACTCATCCTCATATAATGCCACACCACCTCCATATGCATTAACCAGTTCCCTCTTTTTGGCAGGAGTTATCCTCCTGTAACCCACAGCTTGGTCCCCAAAGTCCTGAGTCTCTCCTGTTGTGATCCCCTGTATTAATTCTTCTCCATCCGTTTTCTTTAATACTACTCATGTCCATGATATTGCTCATGGGCCACATAGGAGTGAAGCCATAGGATATTTCCCTTGGTCGGCTTGCATTTTCATTTGGAAATCATCTTCTTTATCATCATCTTCATAATCATCTTTATCCACTAGCCCTTAAAAGGGTATCTCGGCTCCTTCCACAGTGATGCTAGAGTGGGCATGGCAGGCCATCGATGTTGGCCATACATTTTCATCTGAAAAAAGAGAGTTGCTCAACATGGCTCTCCCTATGAATATGGCATGTAGCATTAACTAATGATGAGAAGGAGAGCTGACCACGGCTATTTCTCTCGAGATAGCGATCACGCAGAATTTCAGTCTGCATGAAGCCTTTGCAACAGTGTTTAAGGTAATGACAGGTCGACAAGCCTTCATCCCTTAGGACTGCAGTTTCAGGACAATAGCAGATAAGGAAACGGAGACAACAATACATCCCTGCCCTGGCAATTTTCCTGGAATGGTGACTTTCCTTCCCTTCACCCTTCCATCACCTTCCAAGCTGACCAAGCACCAAAGGCAGACCTTACCCTGGAGAAACCGCAGAGAACAGAAGCTAAGAATGGACGCTCTCACCCAAGGTTATCCAACCTCAGAGAGACCTAATGGTAGCCAAGAGGCCTCGCTGTTGATTGAGATCTCAAGAAATGGCAGTGGAAATAACAACACCTTGCTCTCTCTAGAGAAATGTTGGTCTAAAGAATGGTATAGGAAACATCGTTTCCTTTTCTCTTTGTATAGAAAGTGGATGTGGGAAACAGAAAGGACCACCTGCGTTCATGATGAGGCTAACAGGGCTCTTTCTTGTTCCTACCCAGGTCTTTCTACTTAAAGCCATAGGACTCGTATGTCTTGAGAATGGGATTGCTGCTTCAGTTCAGCCAGCTTCTGTGATGTCACAAAACTCTGAGGTCCTAGAAACCACTCCTCACCAAACCACGCCTCAGCACTTCACCTGGGTGGAGTAGTTCTGGGTCAGCCAGGAGTATCAGAATCACTCCAAACCTTTGGAGCCGCCTGGGTATTTCACCAAGAGAGTGTGTGAAGCGATTTGAGGTCACCTTCTCCATGGCCAAATTTGTAATCTTTGGACGTGCCTGACACCACCACCCCTCTGGACTCCTCAGAAGGGCAAGAATCCACAATTCCATCTTACCCAGGTAAGGTCAAGAAAGAGTCAGGAGTACAAGCATCCTCACTTGAGGAACTCCACCAAATTCACATGTTCATGGTCCTCACCTTATCAGGATGCTTCTGTCAAGGAAAAGCGCCCCCAACCCTAAGAAGGAAGCTCAGAGTTAACACCCCCAACTCTACCAAAGACATTTCTGGAGTCTTCAACTGTGAGGACACGAGTTCTTCTTGCATCTCCAGAAATCGTGCCATAATTTCCCATCTGACCAAATATGAAAGGCAGACCCTACACCAAAGAAGCTTAGGCCCAGGACGGACTCAACTGTTTGGAGCTCACAGGAGCAAGCACGGAGCATGTTGGAAGAGAAACATTCCCCACGTGAAGCCATTGGAACAGGCTTTTGGGCCAGTTTCAGGAACACAACGTGAATCTACAAAAGGTCTCTATCTTCTCTGTATTCGAAATGTGCATTCTGGTATCTACTCTGAAGATAATTTCTTTAGGAAGGAGAGCTCATGGAGTGCCCAAGGGCTGGCCCTTGAGAGAGTCTCAGTTGTGTGTGACAAGCCCTCTGGGGTTGTGTTGTGGCTGTCCACTCTCCTGTGGGCTCGTCCTCTGCAGAGGCTCTCCTTGCCTTCCATTCAGAGTGAGTGGTGTCCGGGCCAAATATGTTGAGTTTAAGCTTTGCGGGTCTGGTGTGCCTGTGAAACATGAACTTAAAACCACTCCACAAAACTTAAGGCCTGCTGAACTCTCTGGCAGGTGAGAGGATGTGGGCAGGGCTTTCTTCTAGTCCTCTACAGGATTTTCTGTTCTCCTTAGGCTAAGCAACTTGCCCTGAAGAAGGCAGTCCCAACAGTGTTCCAGGTTTGGGATTACGTGATTGCAGGTTGGGCAGCTAATGAGCTCACCGTCCTGCCGGTGGCCACTTCTCAGTCTTGGTGCTGGCGGTTGAAGTGCCCAAGTATCTTTCACACCCATCGAGGCATCTGCACCAACTCTGCCCATCACGAATGCACACAAAGAAATAATAATCTTACCATGGTGTCAACAGATATTCTCTCTGATCACGCTTTCCAGGCTGTCTGTACCTGGTTGCTTGCTGGGGTCCTCTCCAGTAGATACAGTGCTCACTGGAGTCAATGTCTGCAAAGCATGCTGCTCTGGAATCCCCCGGCCTCAAGATCCGTAGGTTGCAAGTACTCGTGTCATTCAGTCACTCTCCTTTTCTCTGCCAACACCTATGGGTCAACATTCAAATTGTGGGTTCTATGGTGCTCCTTGTCCCTGGTCCTTTTTGTCTTTGGTCATGGCTCCCTGCCCTCTGAAGCACCAAACGTCCAATTCTCCCATAAGCCCTGTCTACACAATTCTCCCATGGTCTCTGTGACTTCTTCTCTCTTTCGCTGTGGAGTTTGATTTCTAGGCTTCAGGTCCATTTATGCCATGTTTCCATGGATGTGGTATTCTTCTGGTTGTGCTGATGGCTGAAGACAATCCTAGAGCTCCCAGACACTTCTAGAGTCTCCCTGTCCTCCAGATGCACTGCGGACTCTTATGGGGCCGTAAGCAAGAAGGCTTTCTTGCTCCTTGTGACATGTGGCGGAAAGCGAGAGAGGATTCGGCTGTGTCATATCTGTCAGTCACAGAAAGACAACTACCATACGATTTTACTCGTTCATGGGAGTAAAAAACATGTGAAAAAGCGAGAAAAACAGACAGGCAATGAGACTCTAACCAGGCACACAAAAATTGGTGTTTGTCCCAGGCAGGCTAGTCAGAATCTGTCTTTCTAAAAGTGGATCAAATGGGACATTCAATGCAGGAAATGTGGCCGAATGTGATGGAACGTGAGTTTCCACAGTGTTTGAAGATGAATTGTGATCTGGAATAGAGCAGCTTCATAGCTCCTAAAATATCATTTTTTTGCGTTTTGTGAAACACACACACACACAAACACACACACACACACTTAAAATAGTCCCACATTAGTTAGGGAGCAAGTGAGGAATAGGACTCATGGAAGCAATACTCAGAGAAAGTACCGTAAAAAACAAATGCTTAGAGACTGAAAGTATCAAACCATCCAATCTGGATATGTTAAGTCCTTCCTATCTAGAATTAATTAAATAATTATTTAATTAATTAGTTAAATAACCTTACCTAAAGACACCTACACACAACTCTGCCAGAAAATCCAATACCGGAGAGAAAAGGATAAATTCCAAGACACATACCCACTACCATGACAAGATCATGAGTCATACATATCTGACATCTTAGGTGTTGACGAAAGCTTTTGAAGCAGTCCTCAAACATCTCCCAACACACAGAAAGCCAGGTTCAAATCAATTCCCTGATCCACAATTTGAGACATATAATGGTAATGTCGGCTTTTCTCATCCATTCTCAAAATGTAGGAAGAGGAAAGACTCTCATTGACAATATCCAAAGACCCAATTCACATAAGGACCTTATAAGAAACCTATTATATACCATTTTAATCAGTAAGTTAATAAAACTAGAATTCATTTCTCTTCTCTTTCTTTCTTCATCTCCGTGTGAAATGGCCTGTTTTGCTTTCTATTCACTATTTTTTTCTGATATACGGCAAGTCACCATTTCACCCATCCTATGTTTTTTGAAATAGTGTTCCCTGATTCTTTAATGGCATATGCTACCAAGTACTCATCCTCATATAATGCCACACCACCTCCATACGAATTAATCAGTTCCCTTTTTAGGGAAGGACTTATCCTCCTGTAACCCACAGCTTGGTCCCGAAAGTCCTGAGTCTCTCCTGCTGTTACTCCCTGTCTGACTTCTTCTCCTTCCGTTTTCCCTTACTACTACTCGTATATATGATATTGCTCATGAGCCACATAGGAGCGAAGCCAAATTATATTTCCCTCGGTCGGCTTTCATTTTCATTTGGAAATCATTTTCTTATCATCATCTTCATATTCATCTTTATCCACTTGCCCTGAAAAGGGTATCTCAGCTCCTTCCACAGTGATGCTAGATTGGGCATGGCAGGCCATTGATGTTGGCCGTTCATTTTCATCTGAATAAAGAAAGTTGCTCAACATGGCTCTCCCCATGACTATGGCATGTAGCATCAAATAATGATGACAAGGAGAGCTGACCAGGGATCTTTCTCTCAGGGTAGTGATCATTGAGAATTTCACTCTCCATGAAGCCTTTGCAATGGTGTTTCAGGTAATGACAGGTCGACAAGCTTTCATCCCTTAGGACTGCTGTTTCAAGACAATAACAGATAAGGACATGGACAGCACAATGGATCCCTGCCCTGGCACTTTTCCTGGAATGGTGACTTTCCTTCCCTTCTTCCTTCCATCACTTTCCAGGTCACCAAGCAACAAGGCCGACCTTGCACCCGAGAAACCATAGAGAACAGAAGCTAAGAATGGACCCTCTCACCCAAGGATATCCATCCTCCCGAGACCTAATGGTAGCCAGGGGGCCTCGATGTTGATTGAGATCTCTAGAAATTGCAGTGGAAATAGGAACACCTTGCTCTCTCTGGAGAAATGTTGGTCTAATGAATGGTTTACATCAGGAAACATCGTTTCCTTTTCTCTTTGTATAGAAATTTGAAGTGGGAAAGAAACAGAAAGGAACACCTGAGTTCATGATCAGGCTAACAGGGCTCTTTCTTGTTCCTTCCCTGGTCTTTCTACTTAAAGCCATAGGACTCCTATGTCATGAGAATGGGATTGCTGCTTCAATGCAGTCATCTTCTGTCATGTCAGAAAACTCTGAGATCCTAGCAACCACTGCTCACCAAACCACGCCTCATCACTTCACTTGTCTGGAGTAGTTCTGAGTCAGCCAGGTGTATAAAAATCACTCCAAATCGCTGGAGTCGCCTGGGTATTTCACCAAGAGAGTGTGTGAATCGATTTGGGGTCAACTTCCCCATTGCCGAATTTTAGTCTTTGGACGTGCCTGTCACTACCACCCCTCTGGACTCCGGGGAAGGGCAAGAATCCACAATTCCATCTTACCCATGTAAGGTCAAGAAAGAGTTCGGAGTATAAGCAGCCTCACACGGGGAACTCCACCAAATTCATATGTTCATGGCCCTCACATCTTCTCTGGATGATTCTGTCCAGGAAAAGTGCTCCCAACCCTAAGAGGTAAGGTCAGAGTTAACACCCCCAACCCTACCAAAGACATTTCTGGAGTCTTCAACTGTGAGGACACGAGTTCTTCTTGCATCTCCAGAAATCGTGCCATAAATGCCTCCCAAATTTCCCACTTGACCAAATATGAAAGGCAGACGCTACACCCTAGAAGCTTAGGCCCAGGACGGACTCATCTGTTTGGAGCTCACGGGAGCAAGCACTGAGCATGTTGGAAGAGAACCATTCCCCACGTGAAGCCATCGGAACAGTCTCTTGGGCCAGTTTCAGGAATACAGCGTGAATCTTCAAAAGGTCTCTGTCTTCTCTGTATTCGAAACGCGCCTTCTGGTATCTACCCTGAAGTTAATTTCTTTAGGAAGTAGAGCTCATGGAGTGCCCATGGGCTGGCACTTGAGAGAGTCTATGGTGTGTGTGCCATGCCTTCTGGGGTTGTGTTGTGGCTGTCCACTCTCCTGTGGGCTTGTCCTCTGCAGAGGCTCTCCTTGACTTTCATTCAGATTGCATGGTGTCTGGGCCAAATATGTTGAGTTTAAGCTTCCTGGGTCTGGTGTGCCTGTGAAACCTGAACTTAAAACCACTCCAGAAAACTTGAGGCCTGCTGAACTCTGTGGCCAGTTGAGAGGAAGTGGGCAGGGCTTTCTTCTAGTCCCCTGCACGATTTTCTCTTCTACTGGGACTAAGCAACGTGGCCCAAAGAAGAAACTGTTCCAGGTTTGGGGTTCCGTGATTGCAGGTTGGACAGCTAATGTGCTCACCGTCCTGCCTGTGGCCACTTCTCAATCTTGATGCTGGTGTTGGTAGAGCCCAAGTATCTTTCGCGCCCATCGAGGCATCTCCACCAACACTGCCTATCACGAATGCACACAAAAAAATAGTAATCTTACCATGGTGTCAACAGGTATTGTCTCTGATCACAGTTTCCAGGATGTCTGTACCTGGTTGCTTAATGGTGTCCTCTCCAGGAGATACACAGTGTTCTCTGGAGTCTATGTCTGCAAAGCATTCTGATCTGGAATCCCCCGGCCTCAAGACCCTTAGGTTGCAAGAACTTGTGTCATTCAGACACTCTCTTTTTCCGCCAACACCTATGGGTCAACATTCATATTGTGGGTTCTAAGGTTCTCCTCTCCCCTGGGCCTTTTTGTCTTTGGCCATTGCTCCCTGCCCTCTCTAGCACCAAACGTCCAATTCTCCCATAAGCCCTGTCTACACAATTCTCCCATGGTCTCTGTGACTTCTTCTCTCTTTCGCTGTGGAGTTTGATTTCTAGGCTTCAGGTCCATTTATGCCATGTTTCCATGGATGTGGTCATTTTCTGGTTGTGCTGATGGCTGTAGACAAGCCTAGACTTCCCAGACACTTGTAGAGTCTCTTTGTCCTCCAGATGCACTGCGAACTCTTATGGAGCCATAAGCAAGAGGGCATTCTTGCTCCTTTTGATATGAGGTGTAATGCGAGAGAGGATTGGGCTGTGTCATATCTGTCAGTCACAGAACGACAACTACCATATGATTTTACTCACTCATGGGAGTAAAAAACAGGTGAAAAAGCACGAAAAAGGGACAGGCAATTTTGCTCTAAGCAGGCATTCAAAATTTCGTGTTTGTTTCAGGCAGGCTAGTCAGAATCTGCGTTTCTAAAAGTGGATCAAAGGGACATTCAATGCAGGAAATGTGGCCGAACGGGATGTAACGTGAGTTTCCACTGTGTTTGAAGGTGAAGTGTGATCTGGAATAGAGCAGCTTCATATCTCTTAAAATATCATATTTAGATTTGTGATATTCACACACACATACACACACACACTTAAAAGTGTACCTCAGAAGTTAGGGAGCTTGTGAGGAATAGCCCTCATGGAAGCAATATTCAGAGAAAGTACCATAAAAAACAAAATCTTAGGGAATCAAAGTATGAAACTGTCCATATTGGATAAGTTAACTTCATACCTATCAATAATTAATTAATTATGGGGCCAAGGGGGGCTCAGTGGATTAAGTCACTGCCTTTGGCTCAGGTCATGATCTCAGAATCCTGGGATCGAGCCACACATCGGACTCTCTGCACTGCAGGGAGGTTGCTTCCTGCTCTCTCTCGGCCTTCCTCACTGCCTACTTATGATCTCTCTCTCTGTTTAATAAATAAATAATTTTTTTAAAAAAGTAATTAATTAATTAATTAATTTGTTAAACAACCTTACCTAAAAGACCACTCCATACAAGTATGCAAGCAAATATAATACCGGAAAGAAAAGGGTAAAATAACAAGACACATATGCACTACCATGACAAGATCATGAGTCATGCATATCTTACGTCTCAGGTAATGACTTTTGAAGGAGCTTTTGTGGCTTTTGAAGCAGACCTCAAACATCTCCCAACACACAGAAAGCCAGGTACAAATCAATTCCCTGGCCATCATTCGACACATTTAATAGTAATGTCGGCTTTTCTCAACTCTTCCCAAAGTATAGGAAGAGGGAAGACTAATTTACAATGACCAAAGACCCAATTTAGTTAAGGACTTTATAGGAAACCAATTGCATACAATTTTAAACAGTAAGATAGTAAAACTTGAATTCATTTCTCTTCTCTTACTTTCTTCATTTCCATGGGAAACGGCCGGTTTTGTTTCTATTCACTATTTTTCTTATAATCGGCAAGCCGGCCTTTCATCCATCCTATGTTTTTTGACATAGTGTCCCTAATTCTTTAATTGCATATACCACCACGTGCTCATCCTCATACAATGCCACACCACCTCCATACCCATTATCCAGTTCCCTCTATATGGCAGGTCTTATCCACCTGCAACCCTCAGCTTGGTCCCCAAAGTCCTGAGTCTCTCCTGGTGTGACACCCTGTCTGACTTCTTCTCCTTCCATTTTCCCTTACTACTGCTCATGTCCATGGCATTCCTCATGGGCCACATATGAGTGAAGCCATAGGATATTTCCCTTGGTCTGCTTGCATTTTCATTTGGGAATCACCTTTTTTATCATCACCTTCAAAATCATCTTTATACACAGCGCTTAAAAGGGTATCTCAGCTCCTTCCACAGTGATGCTAAAGTGGGCAAGGCAGGCCATAGATGTTGTCCGTTCATTTTCATCTGAATAAAGAGAGTTGCTCAACATGGCTCTCCCCATGACTATGGTATGTAGCATTAACTATTGATGACAAGGAGTGCTGACCAGGGCTCTTTCTTTCAGGGTAGCGATCATGCAGAATTTCATTCTCCATGAAGAATTTGCAACGGTGTTTAAGGTAATGACAGGTCGACAAGCCTTCATCTCTTAGGACTGCTCTTTCAAGACAATAGCAGATAAGGACACGGACAGCACAATGGATCCCTGCCCTGGCAATTTTCCTGGAATGGTGACTTTCCTTCCCTTCTTCCTTCCATCACCTTAAAAGCTGACCAAGCACAAAGGCAGACCTTACCCCCGAGAAACCATAGAGAACAGAAGCTAATAATGGACCGTCTCACTCAAGGATATCCAACCTCCCAGAAACCTAATGGTAGCCAAGAGGCCTCACAGTTGATTGAGAACTCTAGAAATTGCAGTGAAAATAGGAACACCTTGCTCTCTCTGGAGAAATGTTGGTCTAAGGAATGGTAGACAGTACATCGTTTTCTTTTCACTTTTATAAAACGTGGAAGTGGGAAAGAAACAGAAAAGACCCCCTGAGCTCATGATCAGGATAACAGGGCTCTTTCTAGTTGTTTCCCATGTCTTTCTATTTAAAGCACTAGGACTCATATGTCATGAGAATAGGATTGCTGCTTCAGTGAAGTCAGCTTCTGTGACGTCACAAAGCTCTGAGGTCCTAGCAACCACTCCTCACCAAACCACGCCTCATCACTTCACCTGACTGGAGTAGTTCTGGGTCAGCCAGGATTATCAAAATCACTCCAAATTGCTGGGCCGCCTGGGCATTTCCTCAAGAGAGTTTGTGAAGGGATTTGGGTTCACGTTTCCAGGGCCGAATTTGTAGTCTTTGCCCGTTAATGTTACAACCACCCCTCTGGACACCTGAGAAGGGCAAGAATCCACAATTCCATCTTACCCCCGTAAGGTCAAGAAAGAGTCAGGATTACAAGCAGCCTCATACAGGGAACTCCACACCATACACATGTTCATGGTCCTCACACAATATCAGGATATTTCTGACCAGGAAAAGTGCCCCCCACCCTCTGAGGAAAGCTCAGTGTTAACACCCACCACCTTTCCAAAGCCATGTCTGGAGTTTTCAACAATAAGGACACGAGTTCTTCTTGCATCTTCAGAAATCATCCCATAAATGCCTCCCAATTTTTCCACCTGACCAAACATTAAAGGCAGACAATACACCCTTTAAACTTAGGCCCAGGACGGACTCATCTGTTTGGAGCTCACTGGAGCAAGCAAGGAGCATGTTGGAAGAGAACCAATCCCCATGGGAAGCCATCGGAAAAGGCATTCGGGCCAGTTTCAGGAATAAAACGTGAATGTACAAAAGGTCTCTGTCTCCTCTGTATTCAAATGCGCATTCTGTTATCTAACCTGAAGATAATTTCTTTAGGATGAAGCGCTCATGGAGTGCCCAAGGGCTGGCACTTGAGAGAGTCTCAGGTGTGTGTGACATGCACTCTGGGGTTGTGTGTGGCTGTCCACTCTCCTTTGGGTCGTCCTCTCCAGAGGCTCTCCTTGCCTTCCATTCAAATTTTTTTTGCCTGGGCCAAATATGGTGAGGTTAAGCCTCGTGGGTGTGGTGTGTCAATGAAACTTGACTTTCAACCCACTCCACAAAACTTAAAGCCTGCTGAATTCTGGGGCCGAGTGAGAGGATGTGTCCGGGGCTTTCTTCTAGTCCCCTGCAGGATTTTCTGTTCTCATGGGACTAAGCAACGTGGCCTCAAGAAGGCAGTGCCAACAGTGTTCCAGGTTTGGGAATCCGTGATGGCAGGTTGGGCAGCGAATATTCTCACCGTCCTGCCTGTGGCCACTTCTCAGTCTTGATGCTGGTGGGAGTAGAGCCGAAGTATCTTTGGCGCCCATCAATCCTTCTCCACCAACACTCCCCATCAGGAATGCACCCAAAGAAATAATAATCTTACCATGGTGTCAACAGGTATTGTCTCTGATCATGGTTTCCAGGCTGTCTGCACCTGGTTGCTTGCTGCTGTCCTCTCAAGGAGATATACAGTGTTCTGCAGTTCTGGAGTCTATGTCTGCAAATCATGCAGATCTGGAATCTATGGGCCTCAAGACCCTTGGGTTGCAAGAACACATGTCCTTCAGACTCTCTCCTTTTCTCCGCCAACAGCTATGGGTCAACATTAAAATTGTGGGTTCTAAGTGTGCTCCTCTCCCCTGGGCCTTTGTCGTTGGCCATGGCTCCCTGCCCTCTGAAGCACCAGCTGTCCAAATCTCCCATAAGCCCTCCCTACACCCTTCTCCCATTGTCTCTGTGACTTCTTCTCTCTTTCACTGTGGAGTGTGATTTCTAGGCTTCAGGTCCATTTATGCCATGTTTACGTTGATGTGTTCATCTTCTGGTTGTGCTGATGGCTGAAGACAATCCTGGAGCACCTAGACACTTCTACCATCTCCCCTCCTCCAAAAGTACGGCGGACTCTTATGGAGCCATAAGCAAGATGCAATTCTTTCTCCTTGTGACATATGGCGGAAATGGAGAGGACATTGGTCTGTGCCATATGTGTCAGTCACAGAAAGGCAAATTCCGTACGATTTCACTCACTCATGGAAGTAAAGAATCATGTGAAAATGCAAGAAAAAAGAACAGGCATTTAGACTCTAACCAGGCACACAAAATTTGGTGTTTGTCCCAGGCAGGCTAGTCAGAATCTGGGTTTCTAAAAGTGGTTCAAATGGAATATTCAATGCAGGAAATGAAGTACGGGATGTAACGTGAGTTTCCACTGGTTTTGAAGGTGAAATTTATCTGGAATGGAGCAGCTTCATATCTCTAAAAATATCATTTTTAGCATTTTGTGAAACACACACACACACACACACACACACACACACACACACACACACACTTAAAATATTCCAACAGAAGTTAGCTAGCAAGTGAGGAATAGCACTCATGGAAGCAAATTCAGAGAAAATGCTAAAAAGGAAAAAAAAAGAAGCTTAGAGAATCAAAGTAACAAACCGCCCAAACTGGATTAATTAACTCCTTACCTATCAAGAGTTAATTAATTAATTAATTAAACCACCGTACCTAAAAGACCCCTACACACAAGTATGCCAGAAAATCCAATACCGGAGAGAAAAGGATAAATTCCAAGACGCATACTCACTACCAAGACACGATCATGAGTCATACATATCTGACGTCTCAGGTAATGATGAAAGCTTTAAAGCAGTCCTCAAACATCTCTCAACACACAGAGGGCCAATTCAAATCAATTCTCTGGTCCACAATTCAAGACATTTCATGGTCATAACGGCTTTACTCATGTATTCCCAAGTTGTAGGAAGAGGGAAGACTCTTCCTACAATTCCAAAGACCAGTTCACATAAGGCCCTTATAGGAAACCAATTGCATACAGTTTTAATCAGTAAGATAATAAAACTAGAATTCATTTCTTTCTTTCCTTCTTCATCTCCAAGAGAGATGGCCTGTTTTGCTCTCAATTCACTATTTTTTTGATATTCAGCAAGCCAGTCTTTGATCCCTCCTACGTTTTTTGACATAGTGTTCCCTGATACTTTAATTACATATACTACCAAGTATTCATCCTCATATAATGCCACACCACCACTATACCTATTATCCAGTTCCCTCTTTGTGGCATGCGTTATCCTTCTGTAACCCTCAGCTTGGTCCCCAATGTCCTGAGTCTCTCCTGGTGTGTCTCCCTATCTGACTTCTACTCCTTTAGTTTTCCCTTACTACTAATGTCCATGTTATTCCTCAAGGGCCACATATGAGTGAAGCCATAGGATATTTCCCTTGGTCTGCTTGCTTTTTTATTTGGAAATTATCTTCTCTTTTTTTAATTTTTTTTTATTTGTTTATTTACAGCATTAACAGTGTTCATTGTTTTGGCATCACACTCAGTGCTCCATGCAGTACATGCCCTCCCTATTACCCACCACCTGGTTCCTCAACCTCCCACCCCCGCCCCTTCAAAATCCTCTGGTTGTTTTTCAGAGCCCATAGTCTCTCATGGTTCATCTCCAATTCCAGTTTCCCTCAACTCCCTCTCGTCTCCATCTCCTCATGTCCTACATGTTATTTGTTATGCTCCACAAATAAGTGAGACCATATGATACTTGACTCTCTCTGCTTGACTTATTTCACTCAGCATAATCTCTTCCAGTCCCGTCCATGTTGCTACAACATGTTGGGTATTCATCCTTTCTGATGGAGTCATAATACTCCATTGTGTATATGGACCACATCTTCCTTATCCATTCATCCGTTGAAAGGCATCTTGGTTCTTTCCACAGTTTGGTGACCGTAGCCATTGCTGCAATAAACATTGGGGTACAGTTGGCCCTTCTTTTCACTACATCTGTATCTTTGGGGTAAATACCCAGCAGTGCAATTGCAAGGTCATAGGGAAGCTCTATTCTTAATTTCTTCAGGAATCTCCACACTGTTCTCCAAAGTGGCTGCACTGACTTGCATTCCCACCAACAGTGGAAGAGGGTTCCCCTTTCTCCACATCCTCTCCAACACACGTTGTTTCCTATATTGCTAATTTTGGCCATTCTAACTGGTGTCAGGTGGAATCTCAATGTGGTTTTAATTTGAATCTCCCTGATGGCGAGTGATGATTAACATTTTTCATGTGTCTGATAGCCATTTGTATGTCTTCGTTGGAGAAGTGTCTGTTCATATCTTCTGCCCATTTTTCGATATGATTATCTGTTTTGTGTGTGTTGAGTTTGAGAAGTTCTTTATAGATCCTGGATATCAACCTTTTGTCTGTACTGTCATTTGCAAACATCTTCTCCCATTCCGTGGGTTGCCTTTTTATTTTATTGACTGTTTCCTTTGCTGTGCTTAAGCTTTTGATCTTGATGAAGTCCCAAAACTTCATTTTCGCTTTTGTTTCCTTGGCCTTTGGAGACATATCTTGAAAGAAGTTGCTGTGGCTGATATCGAAGCGGTTACTGCCTATATTCTCCTCTAGGATTCTGATGGATTCCTTTCGCACGTTGAGGTATTTTATCCATTTCGAGTTTATCTTTGTGTACGGTCAAGAGAATGGTCAAGTTTCATTCTTCTACATATCGCTGTCCAGTTTTCCCAGCACCATTTATTGAAGAGACTGTCTTTTTTTGCATTGAATATTCTTTCCTGTTTTGTCAAAGATTATTTCACCATAGAATTGAGGGTCCATATCTGGGCTCTTCACTCTGTTCCACTGGTCTATGTGTCTGTTTTTATGCCAGTACCACGTTGTCTTGGTGATCACAGCTTTGTAGTAAAGCTTGAAATCGGGTAACGTGATGCCGCCAGTTTTGTTTTTGTTTTTCAACATTTCCTTAGCAATTCGGGGTCTCTTCTGATTCCATACAAATTTTAGGATTATTTGCTCCAGCTCTTTGAAAAATACTGGTGGAGTTTTGTTCGGAATGGCATTAAAAGTATAGATTGCTCTAGGCAGTATAGACATTTTAAGAATGTTTATTCTTCCAATCCAAGAGCATGGAACAGTCTTCCATCTTTTCGTGTCTTCTTCACTTTCTTTCATGAGTGTTCTGTAGTTCTTCAAGTACAGGTCCTTTACCTCTTTGGTTAGGTTTATTCCCAGGTATCTTATGGTTCTTGATGCTATAGTAAATGGAATTGATTCTCTAATTTCCCTTTCTGTATTTTCATTGTTAGTGTATAAGAAAGCCACGGAATTCTGTACATTGACTTTGTATCCTGCCTCGTTACTGAATTGCTGCATGAGTTCCAGTAGTTTGGGGGTGGAGTCTTTGGGGTTTTCCATATAAAGAATCATGTCATCTGTGAAGAGAGAGAGTTTGACTTCTTCCTTGCCAATTTGGATACCTTTTATTTCTCTTTGTAGTCTGATTGTCGTTGCTAGAACTTCTAATACTATGTTGAACAAGAGTGGTGAGAGTGGGCATCCTTGTCGTGTTCCTGATCTCAACGGGAAGGCTGCAAGCTTTTTCCCATTGAGGATGATATTTGCTGTGGGTCTTTCATAGATAGATTTTATGAAGTTCAGGAATGTTCCCTCTATCCCTATACTTTGAAGCATTTTCATCAGGAGTGGATGCTGGATTTTGTCAAATGCTTTTTCTGCATCAATTGAGAGGACCATGTGGTTCTTCTCTCTTCTCTTATTGATTTGTTCAATCACACTGATTGATTTGATAATGTTAAACCAACCTTGCAAGCCAGGGATGAATCCCACCTGGTCATGGTGTATAATCTTTTGAATGTGCTGCTGGATCCTGTTTGCTAGGATCTTGTTGAGAATCTTAGCATCCATATTCATCAGTGATATTGGTCTGAAATTCTCCTTTTTGATTGGGTCTTTGCCTGGTTTGGGATCGATCAGGGTAATGCTGGCTTCATAAAAAGAGTCTGGAACTTTTCCTTCTGCTTCAATTTTGTGGAACAGTTTCAGGAGAATTGTAGTGATTTCTTCTTTGAATGTTTGGTAGAATTCCCCAGGGACTCCGTCAGGTCCTGGGCTCTTGTATTTTGGGAGGTTTTTGATCACTGCTTCAATCTCGTTACTAGATATCGGTCTATTCAGGTTGTCAATTTCTTCCTGGTTCAAGTTTGGGATTTTATAGTTTTCCAGGAATGCATCCATTTCATCTAGGTTGCTTAGCTTATTGGCATATAACTGTTGATAATAATTTCTGATGATTGTTTCTATTTCCTTGGTGTTAGTTGTGATCTTTCCCTTTAATTCATAATTTTCTTAATTTGGGCTTTCTCTCTTTTCTTTTGGATTATTGTGGCCAATCGTTTGTCGATATTATTGATTCTTTCAAAAAACAAGCTTTTAGTTTCATTGATACGTTCTACTGTATCTCTGGTTTCTACCTCATTGATCTCTGCTCTAATCTTGATTATTTCCCTTCTTGCATGTGGAGTTGGTTTGATTTGTTGTTGATTCTCCAGTTCTTTAAGGTGTAGAGACAGCTGGTGTATTCTGGATTTTTCTTTTTTTTTTTTGAGGGAGGCTTGGATGGCTATGTATTTCCACCTTAGAACCACCTTTGCTGTATCCCATAGGTTTTGGACCAAAGTGTATTCATTCTTATTGGTTTCCATGAATTGCTTAAGTTCATCTTTGATCTCCTGGTTGATCCAAGCATTCTTAAGCAAGGTGGTCTTTAGCTTCTAGGTGTTTGAGTTCCTTCTGAACTTTTCCTTGTGATTGAGTTCCAGTTTCAAAGCATTGTGATCTGAGAATATGCAGGGAATAATGTCAGTCTTTTGGTATCTGTTGAGTCCTGCTTTGTGACCCAGTATGTGGTCTATTCTGGAGAAGGTTCCATGTGCACTTGAGAAGAATGAGTATTCTGTTGTTTTAGGGTGGAATGTTCTGTATATGTCGATGAGGTCCATCTGGTCCAATGTTTCATTCAATGCTCTTATTTCTTTATTAATTTTCTGCTTCGATGGTCTGTCTATTTCTGAGAGAGCCATATTAAGATCTCCTACTATTATTGTATTCATATCAATAAGACTCTTTATCTTGATTAATAGTTTTCTTTTGTAATTGGGTGCTCCCATATAGGGGACATAGATATTCACAATTGTTAGATCATCTTGGCGGATATTCCCTTTAAGAATTATGTATTGCCATTCTGTATCTCTGACTACAGTCTTTAGTTTAAAATCTAATTTATCTGATATGAGAATCGCTACCACCGCCTTCTTTTGAGGCCTTTGGCATGAAAGATGCTTCTCCATCCCTTCACTTTCAGTCTGTGTGTATCCTTAGGTTCAAAATGGGTTTCTTGTAGACAACATATGGATGGGTCCTGCCGTTTTTTCCAATCTGTAATCCTGTGTCATTTTATGGGCGCATTTAGGCCATTCACCTTGAGAGTGATTATTGAGAGATAGGTTTTTATTGACATCGTGTTGCCTTTGAAGTCTTTCTGTCTGTAGATTGTTTCTATATTTCTGTTCAATGATATTCTTAGGATTTTTTCTCTTTTATAGGACCCCCCTCAATATTTCCTGCAGTGTCGGCTTGGTGGTTGCATAGTCTTTTAAGCCTAGCCGGTCTTGGAAACTCTTTATCTCTCCATCCATTTTAAATGTGAGTCTTGCTGGATAGAGTATACTTGGTTGCATGCTCTTCTCATTTAGTACTCTGAATATATTTTGCCAGCCCTTCCTGGCTTGCCAGGTCTCTGTGGAAAGGTCTGATGTTATTCTAAGAATCTTTCCTCTGTATGTAACGAGTTCTTTGCCCTAGCTGCTTTTAAGAGGGTCTGTCATGAAACATAATTCCTCATTCTATCTATAACGTGTCGTGAGGACTTTCGAGAATTTAAGATCTTGGGAGGAAGTCTCTCTGCCTCTAGTACATGAATGTTGTTTTCATTCGTGAGATTGGAAAATTTTCATAGACAACTTCTTCCACTATATCTTCTAGACTTCATACTTTTTCCTCCCCTTCAGGTATTCCATTAATTCTGACGTTGGAACTTGTCTTGGCATCATTTATTTCCCTGATTCTGTTTTCATGGCTTCGGAGCTTTTTGTTCCAGGCTTCCTCCTGATCCTTTCTCTCTATCTGTTTCTCCTCCAGATCACTAATTCTATCTTCTGTCTCAGTTACCCTAGCTTTTAGAGAATTTAGATTAGAGTGGAACTCATTGAGAGCATTTTGAACATCATCCCTGGTGGCTTTCAGTTCTGCCCTAATCAATTCTGCTTGGTCATCCATGGCTTTCTCCAACCTAGCTATTGCCTGGATAATTGTTAGTCTGAATTCCTCTTCTGACATATTGCCTATGTCGATAGACATTAGTCTCTGTTGCAGAAGGCCCATCCTCTGTATTTTTCTTCTTTTGGGTATTCCTCCTCCTAGTCATTTTGGTAAGAGATGACTGAACAGATGCAGCTGGACTTATCAATTGTGGTACAGTCAGTGTGCACCCTGGAATGCTTCTGTGCAATAAGGATTCCCCACCAAAATGAGAGATAAAAGAAAAGAAAAAGAAATGGAGAAGAAGAAAGAAAAAGAGGGAAAAGAAAAAAGGAAAAAAAAAGAGAGAGAGATAGGAAAAAAAGGGAAGATAAAAGAGAAGGCTCAGCCCAAATGGGCCACAAGGTAAGATTCGTGAAGTATACAAGCAAAAACAGACAAACAAAAAGACTAATAAAAGTATATTACAAGAGAAATATATATATATTTGCATATATATATGTATATATATGTGTATGTGTATATATATGTATATATGTATGTATATATATATATGCAAAAAAAGGGAAGAACCTGATCAGAAAGAACCCCAAGTATAAGATTTATATATTATCAGGACAAACACAAATTCACAGAAACACTGACAGAAGGAAAAATTGGGAGAGTGGTTATAAAGTCTCAGTGTGGGTGAGGAAGTTTATTTTGATTCTTCCTGAATGTATCTTGATGTTTTTGTTAAGGGACTCAACTTTCCTAAGTTACAGGGGTATTAGAAACTGGTTTGCCTATAGGGGTAGCATTGATTGGGGAAAGGGGATTACCTTGAAGTTTAACTCTATATATATAGTAGAAAATAAAATAAAATAAATAGTAGAAAATAAAATTTTCATATTTTTCATATAGTAGAAAATAAAAGTTAAAAAAGAATAAACTAGACTAAACCAAGTTAAAATTAAAAAAGAATTAAAAAAATAGAAAAGCAAAAGAAAAACACCGGTGTATGTATCAAAAAGTTCAGGTTAGAAGGTTATTAAAGAATTTGATGTACTGGAAATCTCAGTGTGATGGTAAATAGGTTAAAAAATTATCTGTATGTATTTTAAAAAAAGAACCAGGATATTGGTAAAGAGTTAAAAATAAAAGTTGTATTTATGAAGTAGTGGGGGTTGTTCTCTTGTAGTCTTTTTTTTTTTTCTTCTTCCTTCCTGGTTGGTTTTCTGAGGAGGAGCCTGCCACGTGGGTTTTCAGACGATGATGTTCCCTGAGTTAGGTCCTCCCACTCCCCTCAAGAGGGTGGGCTCAGAGGAAACCGTTTTTCAGGCTTTTGTTCTCTGGGGGGTTTTTATGCTCTTTCATCTGTTTTCTCTCGCCTTGACAGCTTTTGATGGTTTTTGGAGGTTTAGAGGAGAGCAAACTACACACTGACCTCCCTCTCAGAGGGAAGCCTCAGAATGTTTTGCAAGAGCTGCTGGCAGAATCTCTTCTGAGTCACTGTCCCTGGGGATGCAGGAGCTCCTCGTTGTACCCAAAACCAGGGCAGTGGTGGCTGTCTGGGCAGCTCCAGACCACCAGAGAGGTTCCGAGCAGAGATCGCACACTGAGATTTTCCCACTGTCCCGGGCTGGGAATGTCCGATTTTTCTGGATGCCAGAGCTCCAGGCTAGCGCCTATAAGCACCTATCCCAAGGGAGGGTGTGGGACACGTGCATTTCAGGATTGCCATCTGGCCAGGCTCCCAGCCTCTCGCAGGAGCCAGACCCCACTCGTTCTTGGCACACTGCAGGCTCAGGGATGGAGACCTGATTTCTCTGTCGCACTCTCTCTGGCTCAGCACCAGGAGAGGCTGTCCTGGGTCCAGAGACTTAGGTCCCTGACCCTAAACACCCAGGTTCCCACTATTTCCGCCCGCGATCCTTTGCTCTTTGTTTTTTGAGTGCTTTCATCCAGACTCCAAGTTAGTACTGGTCCCCAGAGGCAGGGCACTCTCATATTGGGGTATTACTTTCCAAACGGTCACCTCTGGAGGCTTCCTCCACCTTTTGTTTATCTTCCGGTATCAGTCCGATGCTCCGAGTCTGCTTTACCTGCCACTGGCATCTTCTGCTCCTGTAGAGATCCAGACGTGTATAATTCTGATCTCAGGCTGATTTCATGGGTGGTCGGAGTTCGTTGTAGGTAATCAGCTCAATTTAACTCTAAACTTGAGTTGAAATGGTGTCTCCCTCTACTTCCCAGGCATCTTAACTCCTCTAGAAATCATCTTCTTTATCACCATCTTCATAATCATCTTTATCCACTAGCCCTTACTAGATATTAGGGTATCTCGGCTCCTTCCACAGTGATGCTAGTGTGGGCATGGCAGGCCATCGATGTTGGCCATTCATTTTCATCTGAATAAAGAGCGTTGCTCAACATGGCTCTCCCCATGACTATGGCATGTAGCATTAACTAAGGATGACAAGGAGTGCTGACCTGGGCTCTTTCTTTCTGGGTAGCGATCATGAGGCATTTCACTCTCCATGAAGCCTTTGCAATGGTGTTTAAGGTAATGTCAGGTAGACAGAGCCTTCATCCCTTAGGAATGGTGTTTCAGGACACTAGCAGATAAGGACACGGACAGTGCAATCCATCCCTGCCCTGGCAATGTTCCTGGAATTGTGAATTTCCTTCCCTTCTTGCTTCCCTCGCCTTCAAAGCTGACCAAGCAACAAAGGAATTCCTTAACCCGAGAATCCATAGGGAACAGAAGCTAAGAATGGACCCTCTCACCCAAGGATATGCAACCTCCCAGAGACCTAATGGGAGCCAAGAGACCTCGCTGTTGATTGAGATCCATCCGCCCAGGATAATAATATTATAATATCATATAACAATCCCAGGAGTGATACTCCTGGCGGAAGTTAAGAAAATGAAGAGAAATGAATTCTAGTTTTATTATCTTACTGATTAAAATTGTATGCAATTTTGTTTCTTATAAGGTCCTTATGTGAATTGGGTCTTTTGACATTGTAAATTAGAGTCTTCCCTCTTCTTACATTTTGGGAATAGATGAGAAAAGCCGACAACACCATTAATTGCTTCAAAAGTCGTTACCTGAGATGTATGATATGTATGACTCATGATCTTGTCATGGTAGTGTGTATCTGTCTCGGAATTTTTCTTTTTCTCTCCGGTATTGGATTTGCTGGCAGACTTCATATAGAGGTCGTTTAGGTAAGGTTGTTTAATTAATTAATTAATTCTTGATACGTAAGGAGTTACGTTATCCAGTTTGGACGGTTTGTTACTTTGATTCTCTAAGCTTTTGTTTTTTATGGTACTTTCTCTGAATTTTGCTTCCCTGAGTGCTATTCCTCACTTGCTCCCTAACTTCTGTGGGACTCTTTAAGTGTGTGTGTGTGTGTGTGTGTGTTTCACAAAATGCTAAATTGATATTTTAAGTGATATGAACCTCTTCTATGCCAGATCACAATTCATCTTCAAACACAGTGGAACCCATTCGGCCACAATTGCTTCATTGTATGTCCCATTTGATCCACTTTTAGAAACGCAGATTCTGAGTAGCCTGCCTGGAACAAACACCAAATTTTGTGTGCCTGGTTAGAGTCTAATTGCCTGTCCCTTTTTCTTGCTTTTTCACATGTTTCTTTACTCCACGAGTGACTGAAATCATATGGTAGTTGTCTTTCTGTGACTGACAGATATGACACAGCCCAATGTTCTCTCCCTTTCTGCCACATGACAGAAGGAGCAAGAATGCCTTCTTTCTTATGGCTCCATAAGAGGCTGCAGTGCATTCGGAGGACAGGGAGATTGGAGATGTGTCTAGGAACTCCACGCTTGTCTTCAGCCATCAGCACATCCAGAAGATGACCACAAAAATGGAAACATGGAATAAATGGACCTGAAGCCTAGAAATCATACTCCACAGCGAAAGAGAGAAGTCACAGAGCCTATGGGAGAAGGGTGTAGTCAGGTCTTAAGGGATAACTGGTGTTTGGTACTTCAGAGGTTGGGGAGCCAAGGTCAAAGACAAAGGCCCAGGGGAGAGGAGCACACTTGGAGCCCACAATTTGAATGTTGACCCATAGCTGTTGGCGGAGAAAAGGAGAATGTCTGAAGGACAGGAATTCTTGCAACTCAAGGGTCTTGAGGCCAGGGATTCAAGATCAGCATGATTTGCAGACATAGACCCCAGTGTAGAATTTTTAACTCCTGGAGTGGACAACAGCAAGCAACCAGTTGCAGAAAGCCTGAAACCATGATCAGAGACAAAACCTGTTGACACCTTGGTAAGATTATTATTTCCTTGGGTGCATTTTTGATGGGCAGTGTTGCTGGAGATGCCTCGATGGGCGCCAAAGATACTTGGGCTCTACAACCGCCAGCATCAAGACTGAGAAGTGGCCACAGGCAGGACTGTGAGCACATTAGCTGCCCAACTTGCAATCACTGAATCCCAAACCTGGAACACTGTTGGGACTGACTTCTTCAGGCCACGTTGCTTAGTCTCAGGAGAACAGAAAATCCTGAAGGGGACTAGAAGAAAGCCCAGGGCCATATAAGCTCACCTGGCCAAAGAATTCAGCAGGCCTTAAGTTTTGTGGAGTGGGTTGAAAGTCACGTTTCACAAGCACACCAGAACCACCAAGCTTAACCTCACCATATTTGGTCCAGACACCAAACACTCGGAATGAAGACAAGGAGAGCCTCTGAAGAGGACAAGCCCACAGGAGAGTGGACAGCCACAACACAAAACCGGAGAGCGTGTCACACACACCTGAGACTCTCTCAAGTGCCTGCCCTTAGGCACTCCATGAGGTCTTCTTTCTAAAGAAATTATCATCATGGTAGATAACAGAATGCACGTTTCGAATACCGAGAAGAGAGAGACCTTTTGTAGATTCATGTTGTATTCCTGAAACTGGCCCAAAAGCCTTTTCTGATGGCTTCACATGGGGATTGGTTCTCTTCAAACATCCTCCATGCTTGCTCCTGTGAGCTCCAAACAGATGAGTCCGTCCTGGGCCCACGGTTCCAGGGTGTAGGGTCTGCCTTTGATGTTTGATCAGCTGGGAAAATTGGGAGGCATTTATGGCACGATTTCTGGAGATGCAAGAAGAACTCGTGTCCTCACTCTTGAAGACTCGAGATATGTATTTGGTATGGTGGTGTGTGTTAACTCTGAGCTTTCCTAGAGCCCGGGGGGCGCTTTTCCTACTCAGAATCATCCTGATAGTGTGTGAGGACCATGAACGTGTATATGGCTTGGAGTTCCCCCTGTGACGCTGCTTGTACTCCTGACTCTTTCTTGGCCTTACGTGGGTAAGATGGAATTATGGATTCTTGCCCTTCTCAGGAGTCCAGTGTGGTGGTGGTGACAATCCTGGCCAAAGACTACAAATTCGGATATGGAGAAGGTGAGCCCAAATTGCTTCACAAACTCTCTTGGTGAAATTCCCAGGTGGCTCCAGCAGTTTGGAGTGATTTTGATACTCCTGGCTGACCCAGAGCTACTCCAACTAGGTGACTTGATGAAGCGTGATTTGGTGAGGAGTGGTTGCTAGGACCTCAGAGCTTTGTGACGTCACAGAAACCGACTTCACTGAAGCAGCAATCTCATTCTCATGACATATGAGTCCTTTGCCTTTAAGTAGAAAGACATGGGAAGGAAAAAGAAAGAGCCCTGTTAGCCTTATCATGAACTCAAGTGGTATTTTCTGTTTCTTTCCCAATTCCACTTTCTAGACAAATAGAAAAGAAAACGATGTTCTGTATATCATTCCTTAAACCAACATTTCTCCAGAGAGAGCAAAGCGTTCCTATTTCCACTGCAATTACTAGAGATCTCATCATCCGTGAGGCGTCTTGGCTACCATTAGGTCTGGGAGGTTGGATATCGTTGGGTGACGGTGTCCATACTTAGCTTCTGTTCACTATGTTTTCTCGGGTGTGAGGTCTGCCTTTCGTGCTTGTTCAGCTGGGAAGGCGATGGAATGAGGAAGGGAAGGAAAGTCACAATTCCAGGAAAATTGCCAGGGAAGTGATGCGTTGTGCTGTCTGTGTCCTCTGCTAGTGACCTGAAACGACAGTCCTAAGGGATTAAGGCTCTGTCTACCTGACATTACCTTAAACACCGTTGCAAAGGCTTCATGGAGAGTGAACATAGGAACAACCATGTTGAACATCTCTTTACTCAGATGAAAATGAAAGGCCAACATTGATGGCCTGCCATGCCCACTCTAGCATAACTGTGGAAGAAACCGAGATACACTTTTAAGGGCTAGTGGAAAAAGTTGATTATGAAGATGATGATAAAGAAGATGATTTCAAAATGAAAATGCAAGCAGACCAAGGGAAATATCCTATGGCTTCACCCCTATGTGTCCCATGAGGAATAACATGGACATTATTATTAGTATGGCAAAATGGAAGGAGAAGAAGTCACACAGGGAGACGCATCATGAGAGACTCAGGAGTTTAGGGACCAAGATGAGGGATACAGGAGGATAAGAGCTGCCATAAAGAGGGAACTGGTTAATGGGTATGGAGGTGGTGTGGCATTATATGAGGATGAGCACTTGGTAGGATATGCTATTAAAGAATCAGGGAACACGATGTCAAAAAATGTAGGATGGATGAAATGCTGGCTTGCCTAATATAACAAAAAATAGTGAATAAAATGCAAAATAGGCCGTTTCACATGGAGATGAAGAAAGATAGAGAAGAGAAATGAATTCTAGTTTTATTTTCTTACTGATTAAAATTGTATGCCATTGGTTTCCTATAAAGTCCTTATGTGAATTGGGTCTTTGAACATTGTAAATTAGAGTCTTCCCACTTCATTTATTTTGGGAATAGATGAGAAAAGCCGACATTACCATTAAATGTCTCGAATTGTGGACCAGGGAATTGATTTGAACCTGGCTTTCTGTGTTTTGGAAGATGTGTGAGGACTACTTCAAAAGCCACAAAATCTGCTTCAAAAGTCTTTACATGCGAGGTCAGATATGTATGACTGATGATCTTGTCATGGTATTGCGTATGTGTCTTCTAATTTATTCTTTTCTCTCCGGTATTGGATTTGCTGGCAAACTTGTGTGGAGGGGTCTGTTAAGTTAGGTTTTGTAATTAATTAATTGATTAATTAATTCTTGATAGTTGAGTTGTTAACTTATCCATTTTGGTTAGCTTGTTACTTTGATTCTCTAAGCGTTTGTTTTTTATGGTATTTTCTCTGAATTTTGCTTCCATGAGTGCTATTAGTCACTTGCCCTCTAACTTCTGTGGTACTCTTTTAAGTGTGTGTGCGTGTGTGTGACTGTGTGTGCGTGTTTATTATATAACGCTAAAAATTATATTTTAAGAGATATGAAGCTGCTATACTCCAGATCACTATTCAACTTCAAAAACAGTGGAAACTCTCGTTACATCCCGTTCAGCCACAGTTCTTGCATTGAATGTCCCATTTCATCCACTTTTAGAAATGCAGATTCCGACTAGCGTGCCGGGAACAAACACAATCACAGTGGAAACTCACGTTCCATCCCGTTCAGCCACATTTCCTGCATTTAATGTCCCATTTCATCCACTTTAGAAAGGCAGATTCTGACTAGCCTGCCTGGAACAAACACCAAAATTTGTGTGCCTGGTCAGAGTCTAACTGCCTGTCCGTTTTTCTTGCCTTTTCACATGTTTCTTTACTTCCATGAGTGAGTGAAATCGTATGATAGTTTTCTTTCTGTGACTGAATGATATGACACCGCCCAATGCTCTCTCCCTTTCTGCCGCATGTCACAGGAACAAGAATGCCTTCTTGCTTATGGCTTCAAAAGAGTCCACAGTCCATTTGAAGATCAGGGAGATGGGAGAAGTGTTTGGGAGCTCCAGGCTTGTCTTCAGTCATCAGCACAACCAGAAGATGACCACATCAATATAAACATGGCATAAATGGACCTGAAACCTAGAAATCACACTCAACAGTGAAAGGGAGAAGAAGTCACAGAACATGGGAGAAGGGTGTAGACAAGGCTGATGGGAGAGTTGGACGATTGGTGCTACCGATGGCAGGGAAACGTGACCAAAGACAAAGGCCCAGGGGAGAGGAGCACACATAGAACACAATTTTAATGTTGACCCATAGCTGTTGGCGGAGAAAACCAGAGTGTCTGAATGACATGAGTTCTTGAAAACCAACGGTCATGAGGCTCAGGAATTCCAGATCAGCATGCTTTGCAGACATACACTCCAGAGTATACCTTGTATCTCCTGGAGTGTACTCAACCAAGCAACCAGGTGCAGACAGCCTGGAAACCATGATCAGGGACAATACCTGCTTACACAGTCGTAAGATTTTTATTTCTTTGGGTGCATTCGTGATGGGCAGTACTGGTGGAGATGCCTGGATGGGCACTAAAGTTACTTGAGCTCTCCAACCGCCAGCATCAAGACTGAGAAGTGGCCACAGGCAGGACGGTGAGGACATTAGCTGGCCAACCTGCAATCACGGATTCACAAACCTGGAACACTGTTGGGATTGCCTTTTTCAGGCCACCGGTATTACTCCCAGGAGAACAGAAAATCCTGCAGTTGACTAGAAGAAAGCACTGCCCACTTCCTCTCACCTGGCCACAGAATTCAGCAGGCCTTATGTTTTTTGGAGTGGGTTGAAAGTCACGTTTCACAGGCATACCAGACCCACGAAGCTTAACCTCACCATATTTGGCCCACACACCAAACACTCTGAATGGAAAGCAAGGAGAGCCTCTGCAAAGGATGAGCCCACAGGAGAGTGGACAGCCACAACACAACCCCAGAGGGCATGTCACACACACCTGAGACTCTCTCAAGTGGCAGCACTTGGGCAATTAATGAGCTCTTTATCCTAAAGAAATTATCTTTAGTGTAGATTACAGAATGTGAATTTCGAATACAGAGAAGAGAGAGACCTTTTGTAGATTCACGTTGTATTCCTGAAAAGGGCCTGAAAGCCTTTTCTGATGGCTTCACATGGGGATTGGTTCTCTTAAAACATTATCCGTGCTTACTCCTGGGAGCTCCAAACAGATGAGTCCATCCTGGGCCTAAGCTTCTAAGGTGTAGGGTCTACCTTTAATGTTTGGCCAGCTGGGAAAAATCGGGAGGCATTCATGGCACGGTTTCTGGAGATGCAAGAAGGACTCGTGTCCTCAAAGTTGAAGACACAAAACAAGTCTTTTGTATGATTGCGGGTGTTAACTCTGAGCTTTCCTCAGGGGCCGGCGGTCGCTTTTCCTGTTCAGAAGCATCCTGATATGGTGTGAGGACTATGAACATGTGTATGGCATGGAGTTCCTCGTGTGAGACTCCTTGTTCTCCTGACTGTTTCTAGACCTTATGTGGGTAAGATGGAATTGTGGATTCTTGCCCTTCTCAGGAGTCCAGTGGGGTGGTGGTGACAGTCACGGTCAAAGAATACAAATTCGGCCATGGAGAAGGTGACCCCCAAATCTCTTCACAAACAGTGCTGGGGAAATACACAGTTGGCTCCAGCGATTTGGAGTGATTTTGATACTCCTGGCTGACCCAGAACTACTCCAAAGAGGTGACGTGATGAGGCGTGCTTTGGTGAGGAGTGGTTGCTAGGACCTCAGAGCTTTGTGACGGTACAGAAGCTGACTTCACTGACAGCAATCCCATTCTCATGACATATGAGTCCCAGGGCTTTAAGTAGAAAGTCCTGGGAAGGAACAAGAAACAAACCTGTTAGCCTGGTGATGAACTCAGTTGGTCTTTTCTGTTTCTTTCCCACTTCCACATTCTATACAAAGAGAAAAGAAAGCGATGCTATGTATACCTTTTTTTAGACCAACATTTCTCCAGGGAGAGCAAGGTGTTCCTATTTACACTGCAATTTCTAGAGATCTGAATCTACAGCGAGGTCTCTTGGCTACCATTAGGTCTCTTGGATGTTGGATATCCTTGGGTGAGAGGGTCCATTCTTAGCTTCTGTTCCCTATGTTTTCTACTGTGTAAGGTCTGTCTTTGTTTTTTTGTTCAGCTTGGGAAGTGAGGAAAGTTAGTAGGGAAAGGAAAGTAACAATTCCAGGAAAACTGCCATGGCAGGGATGCATTGTGCATTCCGTGTCCTTACGTGCTAGTGTCCTGAAACATCAGTCCGAAGTGAAGGCTCTATCTACCTGACATTACCTTAAACACTGTTGCAAAGGCTTCATGGATAGTGAAACTCTGCATGATCGCTAACCCTAAAGAAAGAGCCCTGGGCAGCAAACCTTGTCATTATTAGTTAATGCTACAAGCCATAGTCATGGGGAGATCCATGTTGAGCATCTCTCTTTATTCAGATGAAAATAAATGGCCAACAGCGATGGCCTGCCATGCCCACTCTAGCATCACTGTGGATGGAGCCGAGATACCCTTTTAAGGTGTAGTGGATAAAGATGATTATGAAGATGATGATAAAAAGATAATTTCCAAATGAAAATGCAAGCAGAACTCGTGTCCTCCAAGATGAAGACTCGAGACATGTATTTGTATGGTTGTGGGTGTTACCTTTTAGATTTCGTCGAAAGGTGGGGGGCACTATTACTGTTCAGAAGCATCCTGATAGGCTATGAGCACCATGGAAATGTGTTTGGCGTGGAGTTCTCCCTGTGAGGCTGCTTGTACTCCTGAGTCTTTCTTGACCTTATGTGGGGAAGATGAAATTGTGGATTCTTGCCCTTCTCAGGAGTCCAGAGGGGTGGTGGTGACAGTCACGGTCAAAGACTACCAATTCAGCCATGGAGAACGTGACCCCAAATCACTTTACAAACTGTCTTGGGGAAATCCCCAGGCGGCTCCAGTGGTTTGGAGTGATTTTGATACGCCTGGCTGACCCAGAACTACTCTAGCCAAGTGAAGTGATGAGGCGTGGTTTGGTGAGGAGTGGTTGCTATGACCTCAGAGCTTTGTGAAGTCACAGAAGCTGACTTCACTGAAGCAGCAATCCTATTCCAATGACATATGAGTCCTATGGCTTTAAGTAGAATGACCTGGGAAGGAACAAGAAAGAGCCCTGATAGCCTGATCATGAACTCAGGGGGTCCTTTCTGTTTCTTTACCACTTCCCCTTTCTATACAAAGAGAAAAGAAAACGATGTTCTGTATACCATTCTTTAGACCAACATTTCTCCAGAAAGAACAAGGTGTTCCTCTTTCCACTGCAATTTCTAGAGATCTCCATCAACAGCGCAGCGTCTTGGGTACAATTATGTCTCTGGGAGCTTCGATAACCTTGGATGAGGGGTCCATTCTTAGCTTCTATTCCCTATGGTTTCTCAGGTGTAAGGTCTGCCTTTGGTGATTTGTTAGCCTGGAAGTGGAAGAAATGAAGAACTGAAGGAAAGTCATAATTCAAGGAAAATTGCCAGGGCAGGGAAGCGTTGTGCTGTCCATGTCCTTATCTGCTAGTGTCCTGAAACACCAGTCCTAAGGGATGAAGGCTCTCTCTACCTGACATTACCTTAAAAACCCTTGCAAAGGATTCATGGAGAGTGAAACTCTGCATGATCATTAACACTGAAGAAAGAGCCCTGGGCAGCACTTCTTGTCATCATTAGTTAATGCTACATGCCATAGTCATGGGGAGAGCCATGTTGAGGAACGCTCTTTATTCAGATGAAAATGAAAGGCCAACATCGATGGCCTGCCATGCCCACTCTAGCATCACTGTGGAAGGAGCCGAGATACACTTTGAAGTGCTAGTGGATAAAGATGATTATGAAGATGATAATAAAGAAGATGATTTCCAAATGAAATGCAAGCAGACCAAGGGAAATATCCTATGGATTCACTCCTATGTGGCCCATGAGGAATACCATGGACATGAGTAGTAGTAAGGGAAAACGGAAGGAGAAGATGTCAGACAGGGAGATGCACCAGGAGACACTCAGGACTTTGGGGACCAAGCTGAGGGTTACAGGAGGATAAGTCATGACATAAAGAGGCAAATGGATAATGGGTATGGAGGTGGTGTGGCATTATATGAGGATGAGCACTTGGTTTTATATGCAATTAAAGAATCAGGGAACACTATGTCAAAAAACGTAGGATGGATGAAAGGTTGGCTTGCCGAATATAAGAAAATATAGTAAATAGAAAGAAAAACAGGTCGTTACACGTGGTGATCAAGAAAGAAAGAGAAGACAAATGAATTCTAGTTTTATTATCTTACTGATTAGAATTGTATGCAATTGGTATCCTATAAGGTCCTTATATGAATTGGGTCTTTGGACATTGTAAATTAGTCTTCCCTCTTCCTACATTTTGGGAATAGATGAGAAAAGGTGACATTACCATTAAATGTCTCGAATTGTTGATCAGGGAATTGATTTGAATCTGGGTTTCTGTGTGTTGGGAGAGGATTGAGGACTGCTTCAAAAGCCTCAAAAGCTGCCTCAAAAGTCATTACCTGAGACATCAAATATGTATGACCCACGATCTTGTCATGGTAGTGCGTATGTGTC
Organism: Meles meles; assembly: GCF_922984935.1. NCBI lineage: Eukaryota > Metazoa > Chordata > Mammalia > Carnivora > Mustelidae > Meles > Meles meles. Next base: position 30,554,597 of record NC_060088.1, on the reverse strand, counting down.
TTGGAATTTATCCTTTCTCTCCGGTATTGGATTTGCTGGCAGACTTCTGTGTAAGAATCTCTTAGGTAAATTAATTAATATATTAATTAACTACTTAATTACTTAATTAGTTAATTAATTCTTGATAGGTAAGGAGTTAACTTATCCACCTTGGACGGTTTTTTACTTTGTTTCTCGAAGTTTTTGTTTTTTATGGTATTTTCTCTGAATTTTGCTTCCATGAGTGCTATTCCTCACAAGCTCTCTAACTTCTGTGGGATCCTTTTAAGAGTGTGTGTGTGTGTGTGTGTGTGTGTGTGTGTGTGTGTGTGTTTTACCAAACGCTAAAAATAATATTTTAAGAGATATGAAGCTGCTCTATTCCAGACCACACTTCACCTTCAGACACAGTGGAAACTCAGGTTATATCTGGTTCGGCCACCTTTCCTGCATTGAATGTCCCATTTGATACACTTTTAGAAAGGCAGATTCTGACCAGCCTGCCTGGGACAAACACCAAATTTTGTGTGCCTGGTTAGAGTATCATTGCCTGTCCCTTTGTCTTGCTTTTTCACATGTTTTTTACTCCCATGAGTGAGTAAAATCGTATGATAGTTGTCTTTCTGTGACTGACAGATATGATACAGCCCAATCCTCTCTCGCTTTCCACCACATGTCACAAGGAGCAAGAAGGCCTTCCTGCTTATGGCTCCCTAAGAGTCCGCAGTGCATATGAAGGACAGGGAGACTCTAGAAGTGTCTGAGAGCTCTAGGCTTGTCTTCAGCCTTCAGCACCAACAGAAGATGACCACATCAATGGAAACATCGCATAAATGGACCTGAGGCCTAGAAATCACACTCCACAGTGAAAGAGAGAAGAAGTCACAGCCACCATGAGAGAATTGTGTAGACAGGGCTTATGGGAGAATTGGACAGTTGGTGCTTCAGAGAGCAGAAAGCCATGGCCAAAGACAAAAAGGGCCAGGGGAGAGGAGCACCTTAGAACCCACAATTTGAATGCTGAACCATAGGTTTTGGTGGAGAAAAGGAGAGAGTCTGAATGAGACGAGTTCTTGCAACCTAAGGGTCTTGAGGCCGGGGCATTCCAGAGCAGCATGCTTTGCAGACATAGACTCCAGAGAACACTGTGTATCTCCTGGAGAGGACACCAGCAAGCAACCAGGTACAGACAGCCTGGAAACCGTGATCAGAGACAATACCTGTTGACCATGGTAAGATTATTATTTCTTTGTGTGCATTCGGGATGGGCAGTGTTGGTGCCGATGGCTCGATGGGCCTGAAAGATTCTTGGGCCCTACAACCGCCAGCATCAGGACTGAGAAGTGGCCACAGGCAGGACGGTGAGGATATTAGCTGCCCAACCTGCAATCACGGAATCCCAAGCATGGAACACCGTTGGGACTGCCTTCTTCAGGCCACGGTGCTTAGTCCCAGGAGAACAGGAAATCCTGCAGGGGACTAGAAGAAAGCCTTGCCCACTACCTCTCACCTGGCCACAAAGTTCAGCAGGCCTTAAGTTTTGTGGAGTGGGTTTAAGTTCACATTTCACAAGCACACCAGACCCACGAAGCTTAAACTCAACATATTTGGCCCAGACACCACACGCTCTGAATGGAAGGCAAGGAGAGCCTCTGCAGAGGACGAGCCCACAGGAGAGGGGACAGCCACAATACAACCCCAGATTGCACATCACACACACCTAAGACTCTCTCCAGTGCCAGACCTTGGGCAATCCATGAGCTCTTCTTCCTGAAGAAATTATCTTCATGGTAGATAACAGAATGCACGTTTTGAGTACAGAGAAGACACAGACCTTTTGTTGATTCACGTTGTATTCGTGAATCTGGCCCGAAAGCCTGTTCCGATGGCTTCACGTGGGGAATGGTTCTCTTGCAACATGCTCCGTGCTTGCTCCTGTGAGCTCCAAACAGAAGAGTCCGTCCTGGGCCTAAGCTTCTAGGGTGTAGGGTCTGCCTTTAATATTTGGTCTGCTGGAACATTTGGGCGGCATTTCTGGCACGATTTATGGAGATGCAAGAAGAACTCGTGTCCTCACAGTTGAAGACTCCAGAAATGTCTTTGGTAGGGTTGGGGTGTTAACTCTGAGCTTCCCTCTTAAGTTTGGGGGCGCTTTTCCTGGACAGAAGCATCCTGATAAGATGTGAGGATCATGAACATCTGTATGGGGTGGCGTTCCCCATGCAGGCTGCTTGTTTTCCTGACTGTTCCTTAACCTTACATGGGTATAACGGAATTGTGGATTCTTGCCCTTCCGCGGAGTCCAGAGGGGTGGTGATGACAGTCATGTCCAAAGACTACAAATTCGGCCATGGAGTAGGTGACCCCAAATCACTTCACACACTCTCTTGGTGAAATTCCCAGGCGGCTCCAGCAGTTTGGAGTGATTTTGATACTCCTGGCTGACCCAGAACTACTCCAGCCAGCTGAAGTGATGAGGCGTGGTTTGGTGAGGAGTGGTTGCTAGGACCTCAATGCTTTGTGACATCACAGAAGCTGGCTGTACTGAAACAGCAATCCCATTCTCATGACATAAGAGTCCTATGGCTTTAAGTAGAAAGACATTGGAAGGAACAAGAAAGAGCCCTGTTAGCCTGATCATGAACTCATGTGGTCCTTTCTGTTTCTTTCCTACTTCCACTTTCTATACAAAGAGAAAGGAAAACGATGTTCTGTATACTATTCTTTAGACCAACATTTCTCCAGAGAGGGCAAGGTGTTCCTATTTCCACTGCAATTTCTAGAGATTTCAATCAACAGCGAGGCTTCTTGGCTCCCATTAGGTCTCTGGGAGGTTGGATATGCTTGGGTGAGAGGGTCCATTCTCAGCTTCTGTTCTCTGTGCTTTCACGGGTGTAAGGTCTGCCTTTGGTGCTTGGTGAGCTTGGAAGGTGATGGAAGGAAGAAGTGAAGGAAAGTCACTATTCCAGGAAAATTGCTAGGGCAGGTATACATTGTCTCTGTGTCCTTATCTGCTATTGTCCTGAAACAGCAGTCCTAAGGCATGAGGGCTTGTCGACCTGTCATTACCTTAAACACCGTTGCAAAGGCTTCATGGAGAGTGAAATTCTGCATGATCGCTACCCCGAAAGAAAGAGCCATGGTCAGCACTGTTGTCATCATTATTTAATGCTACATTCCATAGTTATGGGGAGAGCCAGGTTGAACAACTTTCTTTATTCAGATGAAAATGGACGTCCAACATCGATGGCCTGCCATGCCCACTCTAGCATCACTGTGGAAGGATCCGAGATACCCTTTTAAGGGCTAGTGGATAAAGATGATTATGAAGATGATGATAAAGAAGATTATTTCCAAATGAAAATGAAAGCCAACCGAGGGAAATATCCTATGGCTTCACTCCTATGTGGCCCATGAGGAATACCATGGACATGATGAGTAGTAAGGGAAAACGGAAGGAGAAGATGTCATACCGGGAGTCACACCAGGAGAGACTTAGCACTTTGGGGACAAGGCTGTGGGTTACAGGAGGATAAGTCCTGCCATAAAAAGGGAACTGGTTCATGGGTATGGAGGTGGTGTGGCATTATATGAGGCTGAGTACTTGGTACCATATGCAGTTAAAGAATCAGGGAACACTATGTCAAAAAACGTAGGATGGATGAAAGGCTGGCCTGTCGAATATCAGAACAAAATAGTGAATAGAAAGCACACCAGGCCGTTTCACATCGAGATGAAGAAAGAAAGAGAAGAGAAATGAATTCTAGTTTTATTATCTTACTGAATAAAATGGTATGTGATAGCTTTCCACTAAGGTCCTTATCTGAATTTGTCTTTGGACATTGTCAATTAGAGTCTTTCCTCTTGTACATTTTGGGAATAGATGAGAAAAGCCAACATTACCATTAAAGGTCTCTAATTGTGGACCATGGAATTGATTTGAACCTGGCTTTCTTTGTGTTGGGAGATGTTTGAGGATTGCTTCAAAACATTCGTCAACACCTAAGACATACGATGTGTATGACTCCTGGTGTTGTCATGGTAATGCGTATGTGTCTTTTAATTTATCCTTTTCTCTCCGGTATTGGATTTTCTGGCAGAGTTGTGTGTAGGTGTCTTTAGGTAAGATTGTTTAGTTAATTAATTAATTAATTAGTTCTTGATAGATAAGGAGTTAACGTATCCAGATTGGTTGGATTAATACTTGAGTCTCTAAGATTTTGTTTTTTATGGTACTTTCTCTGAGTTTTGCTTCCATGAGTCCTATTCGTCAGTTTCTCACTAACTACGGTGGAACACTTTGAAGTGTGTGTGTGTGTGTGTGTGTGTGTGTGTTTCACAAAATGCAAAAAAATGATATTTTAGGAGATATGAAGCTGCCTATTCCAGATCGCAATTCACCTTCAAACACTGTGGAAACTCACCTTACATCCCGATCGTCCACATTTCCTGCATTGAAGTCCGATTTGATCCACTTTTAGAAAGGCAGATTATGAATAGTTTGCCTGGGACAATCACCAAATTTTGTTTGCCTCCGTAGAATCTAATTGCCTGTCCCTTTTTCTTGCTTTTCCACATTTTTTTTACTCCCATGAGTGAGTAAAATAGTACAGTAGTTGTCTTTCTGTGAGTGACACATATGACACAGACCAATCCTCTCTAGCTTTCCGCCACATGTCACAAGGAGCAAGAATGCCTTCTTGCTTATGGCTCCATAAATGTCCACAGGGCATCTGGAGGACAGGGAGACTCTAGAAGTCTCTAGGAGCTCTAGGCATTTCTTCAGCCAACAGCAAAACCAGATGATGACCACATCAATGGAAATATGGCATAAATGGACCTGAAGCCTAGAAATCACACTCCACCGGGAAAGAGAGAACTCACAGAGACCATGGGAGAATTGTGTAGACAGGGCTTATGAGAGAATTGGACGGTTTGTGCTTCAGAGGACAGGGAGCCATGGCCAAAACAAATGCCCAGGGAAGAGGAGCACCTTAGAACCTACAATTTGAATGTTGACCCATAGGTGTTGGCGGAGAAAAGGAGAGTGTCTGAATGACACGAGTTCTTGCCACCTAAGGGTCTTGAGGCCAGGCGATTCCAGATCAGCATGCTTTGCAGGCATAGACTCCAGAGAACACTGTGTATCTCTTAGAGAGGACATCAGGAAGCAGCCAGGTGCAGAGAGCCTAGAAGCCGTGATCAGAGACAATACCTGCTGACACCGTGGTAAGATTATTTCTTTGTGTGCCTTCATGATAGGCAGTGTTGGTGGAGATGCCTCGATGGGCGCAAAAGATACTTGGGCTCTACAACCCCCAGCATCAAGACTGAGAAGTGGCCAGAGGCAGGTCGGTGAGGACATTAGCTGCCCAACCTGAAATAACGGAATCCCAAACCTGGAACACTGTTGGGACTGCCTTCTTCAGGCCACGTAGCTTAGTCCCAGGAGAACAGGAAATCCTGCAGGGGAATAGAAGAAAGCTGTGCCCACTTCCTCTCACATGGCCACAGAGTTCAGCAGGCCTTAAGTTTTGTGGAGTGGGTTTAAGTTCATGTTTCACAGGCACACCAGACCCACGAAGCTTAAACTCAACATATTTGGCCCAGACACCACACACTCTGAATGGAAGGCAAGGAGAGTCTCTGCAGAGGACGAGCCCACAGGAGAGTGGACAGCCACAACACAAGACCAGAGGGCATGTCCCACACATGTGAGACTCTCTCAAGTGCCAGCCCTTGGGCGCTCCAGGAGCTCTTTTTCCTAAAGAAGTTATCTTCAGGGTAGATAACAGAATGCGTGTATCGAATACAGAGAAGACAGAGACCTTTTGTAGATTCACGTTGTATTCCTGAAACTGTCCCGAAAGCCTGTTCTGATGGCTTCATGTGTCAAAAGGTTCTCTTCCAATATGCTCCATGCTTGCTCCTGTGAGCTCCAAACAGATGAGTCCGTCCTGGGCCTAAGCTTCTAGGGTGTAGGGTTTGCCTTTAATATTTAGTCAGATGGGAAATTTGGGAGGCATTTATGGCACGATTTCTGGAGATGCAAGAAGAACTCGTTTCCTCACAGTTGAAGACTTCAGAAATGTCTTTGGTACGGTTGGGGTGTTAACTCTGAGCTTCCCTCTTAGGTTTGGGGCGCGTTTCCTTGACAGAAGCACCCTGATAAGATGTGAGGACAACGAACATGTGTATGGGGTAGAGTTCCCCGTGTGAGGCTGCTTGTACTCCTGACTCTTTCTTGACCTTACGTGGGTAAGATGGAATTGTGGATTCTTGCCCTTCCCCGGAGTTCAGAGGGGTGGTGGTGACAGTCACATCCAAAGACTACAAATTCGGCCATGGAGAAGTTGACCCCAAATCGCTTCACACACTCTTTGCTTAAATACCAGGCGGCTCCAGCGGTTTGGAGTGATTTTGATACTCCTGGCTGACCCAGAACTATTCGAGCCAGGTGAAGTGATGAGGCGTGGTTTGGTGAGGAGTGGTTGCTATGAACTCAGAGCTTTGTGACGTCACAGAAGCTGACTTCACTGAAGCAGCAATACCAATCTCATGACATATGAGTCCTATGGCTTTAAGGAGAAAGACCTGGGAAGGAACAAGAAAGAGCCCTGTTAGCCTGATCCTGAACTCAGGGGGTCTTTTCTGTTTCTTTCCCACTTCCCCTTTCTGTTAGGGTCCGTGATCAAAGGAAAGAGACTGACACAAAGCGAAAATCAAGCAAAGTTTTATTTCGCACCATGCATGAGAAACCAAACTGCATAAGAACCAAACTGCATCAGATACCAAACTGCATTAGAAACCAAACTGCATTAGAAACCAAACTGCATTAGAAACCAAACTGACAGGTAGGTGCCTGAGTCTTGCTGGGGCCCACCACCTCCCAGTCCCTGGGGTCCCTCCTGGAGGCTCCCTGCTTCACCCTCACAGTACCACAGACCCACTCCCGGCGTGGCTGCACCGTTGGCTCCTGAGAGTCTGCTCCTGATGGTGGCACTGCCCGAGGCGTTGTGGCTGCTTGGGGAGGTACAGCTACTGATACTCTTGCTCAGGGTGGCATCACTCACGGCAGCACCGCTGCCACTGCTGCTCTGGGCGGTGCTGTTTGTGGTGGTGCCACTGCCTGCTGCTGCTCTGGGCAGTGCCACTCGCATGGCGCCGCGGCCGCTGCTGCTCTGGTGCACGGGGTGGTGCCGCTCGTGGTGGTGCCGCTGCCCCTGCTGCTCTGGGTGGTGCTGGTCACAGTGGACCCGCTGCCGTTGCTGCTCTGGGCAGTGCACAAGGCGATGCCGCTCGAGAATCAAACCGACCGGTCGGGGCCATCTCTTATGCAGAGGCGACAATGACAAGGATGCCACTGCCGATGACAAAGAGGCGAGGATGACAAGGACAACAACCCTGATGACACAGACTCTGCTCCCAATGATGCCACTCCAGCAAGGCCACTCCCCGGACGAGGCCACACACTGGACGAGGCCGCTTCCAACGATGAAGAGGCCACTCTAGACGAGGCCGCTCAAGGACGGGGCTGCATGCCAATGAGGCCACTCCCCGGAATGACGCTGCTCTGGCGAGGCCGCTCTGGCGAGGCCACTCCAGCAAGGTCACGGCTTGGAGCAGTGAGGCCGCTGGAAGCGGGGCCGCAACTGGCTGCAGCGAGGCTGCTGGAGGCGGCGAGGCTGGTAACGGTTGGGCTGCGGCTTAGGGCGGCAAGGCCCCTGGCGGCGGGGCTGCAGCTCTGGGCGCCGAGGCCGCCGGATGCGGGTCCGTGGCTTGGGGTGGCACTGCTCCCGATGACCCTGATGCTATCACTCCTATGACTACCCTAATGGCTCCCAAAGGCTACCCTAACGGCTACTCTAACGGCTCCCAAAGGCTATTTTAACAGCTACTCTAACGGCTATTCTAACTGCCATTCTAACTCCTCCCACTTCTCAAACGGCTATTCTAACACCTCCTACTTCTCCCTCACCCAGCCTCACAGACTGACCTTTATAGAGGTGGTTGAGCCCGGCCCATAGACAGGTGGCCAATGAGATTTCAACTCACCACAGTTAATATATTCGTACCCCACTGATTGGATACGGCTATCTAGCCTGGCCCGCCCCTATATCCAGGGTTTACAGTTCCTCTGCCTAATCAGGCCCCTACACTTTCTATACAAAGAGAAAAGAAAATGATGTTCTGTATACCATTCTTTAGGCCCACATTTCTCCAGAGAGAGCAAGGTGTTCCTATTTCCACTACAATTTCTAGAGATCTCAATCAACAGCGAGGCTTCTTGGCTTCCATTAGGTCTCTGGGATGTTGGATATCCCTGGGTGAGAGGGTCCATTCTTAGCTTCTGTTGCCTATAGTTTCTCGGGTGTAAAGTCTGCATTTGGTGCTTCTTCAGCTTGGAAGGTGAGGGAAGGAAGAAGGGAAGGAAAGTCACCATTCCAAAAAATTGCCAGGGCAGGGATGCGTTTTGCTGTTCATGTCCTCATCTGCTAGTGTCCTGAAACACCAGACCCACGTGATGAAGGCTCTGTCTACCTGAAATTACCTTAAACACCATTGCAAATGCTTCATGGAGAGTGAAATTCTGCATGATCGCTACCCGGAATGAAAGAGCCCTGGTCAGCATTCCTTGTCATCATTAGTTAATGCTACATGCCATAGTCATGGGGAGAGCCATGTGGAGCAACGCTCTTTATTCAGATGAAATTGAACGGCCAACATCGATGGCCTGCCATGCCCACTATAGCATAATGGTTGATGGAGCGGTGATACCCTTTTAAGGGGGCTAGTGGATAAAGATGATTATGAAGATGATGATAAAGAAGATGATTTCCAAATGAAAATGCAAGCAGACCAAGGGAAATATCCTATGGCTTCATTCATATGTGGCCCATGAGGAATACCATGGATATGAGTCGTAGTAAGTGAAAATGAGAGGAGAAGAATTCAGACAGGGAGACACACCAGGAGAGACTCAGGTTCTGGGGACCAAGCTGAGTGTTACAGGAGGATAGGACATGCCATAAAGAGGGAACTGGATAATGGGTTTGGAGGTGATGTGGCATTATATGAGGATGAGCACTTGGTGGTATATGCAATTAAAGAATCAGGGAACACTATGTCAAAAAACGTAGGAGGGATGAAAGACTGGCTTGCCAAATATAAGAAAAAATAGTGAAGAGAAAGGAAAACAGGCCATTTCACATGTAGGTGAAGAAAGAAAGAGAAGAGAAATGAATTCTCATTTTATTATCTTACCGATTAAAATTGTATGCAATTGGTTTCCTATAAGGACATTATTATGTGAATTGGGTCATTGGGCATTGTAAATTAGAGTCTTCCCTCTTCCTACATTTTGGGAATAGATGAGAAAAGCCGACATTAAAATTAAATGTCTCGAATTGTGGAGCAGGGGATTGATTTGACATGGCATTCTGTGTGTTGGGAGATCTTTAAGGACTCCTTCTAAAGCCTCAGAAGCTGCTTCAAAAGTCATTACCTAAGACGTCAGATATGAATGACTCATGATCTTGTCATGGTAGTGCGTAGGTGTCTGGGAATTTATCCTTTTCTCTAAGGTATTGGATTTGCTGGCATCCTTGAGTGGAGGGGTCTTTTAGGTAAGGTTGTTTGATTAATTAAATAATTCTTATAGGTAAGGAGTTAACTTATCCAGATTGGACGGGGTGTTACTTTGATTCTCTAAGCTTTGTTTTTTATGGTATATTCTCTGAATTTTCCTTCCAGGAGTGTTATACCTCACTTGCTCCCTAACTTCTGTCGGACACTTTTAAGTGCGTGTGGGGTGTGTGTGTGTGTGTGTGTGTGTGTGTGTGTGGTGTTGTACAAAACGCTAAAACGATATTTTAAGAGATATGAAGCTGCTGTATTCCAGATCACAATTCAACATCAAACACAGTGGAAACTCACATTCCACTCCATTTGGCCACAATTCCTGCATTGAATGACCCATTTGATCCACATTTAGAAATGCAGATTCTGACTAGCCTGCCTGGAACACCAAATTTTGTGTGCCTGGTTCGAGTCTCATTGCCTGTCCCTTTTTCTTACTTTTTCCCACGTTTCTTTACTTCCATGAGTGAGTGATATTGTATGGTAGTTGTCTTTCTGTGACTGACAGATATGACACAGCCCAATGCTCTCTCCCTTTCTGCCACAAGTCACAAGGACCAAGAATACCTTCTTGCTTATGGCTCCATCAGATTCCGCAGTGCATCTGGAAGACAGGGAGACCGTAGCAGTGTCTGCAAGCTCAGGCTTGTCTTAGCTATCAGCACAGACAGAAGATGACCACATCATTGGAAACATGGCACATATGGACCTGAAGCCTAGAAATCGCACTCCACAGTGAAAGAGAGAAGAAGTCACAGAGACTATAGGAGAAGGGTGTAGACAGGGCTTATTGGAGAATTGGACGGTTGGTGCTTCAGAGGGCAGGGAGCCATGGCCAAAAACAAAGGCCCACTGGAGAGGAGCACCCTTAGAACCCACAATTGGAATGTTGACACATAGCGGTGGGTGGAGAAAGGGAGAGGGTCTGAATGACACAAGTTCTTGCAACCGAAGTATCTTGAGGGTCAGGGATTCCAGATCAGCATGCTATGCAGACATAGACTCCAGAGAACACTGTGTATCTCCTGGAGAGGACACCATCAATCAACCAGGTGCAGATACCCTGGAAACCATGATCAGAGACAATTCCAGATGACACCGTGGTAATACTATTACGCTTTGTGTGCATTGGTGATGGACAGTGTTGGTGGAGATGCCTCGACGGGCGCCAAAGATACTTGGTCTCTACCACCGCCAGCATCAAGACTGAGAAGTGGCTACAGGCAGGACGGTGAGGACATTAGCTGCACAATCTGCAATCACGGATTCCCAAACCTGGACCACTGTTGGGACTGCCTTCGTCAGGCCACGTTGCTTAGTTCCAGGAGAACAGAAAATCCTGCAGGGGACTAAAAGAAAGCCCTGCCCACATCCTCTCACCTGGCCACAGAATTCAGCAGGCCTCAAGTTGGTCGAGTGGGTAGAAAGTCACGTTTCACAGGCACACCTGACCCAAGAATGTAACCTCACAATATTTGGCCCAGACACCAAACCCTCTGAATGGAAGGCAACGAGAGCCTCTGCAGAGGACGAGACGACAGGAGAGTGGACAGCCACAACTCAACCCCAGAGGGCTTGTCGAACACAGCTGAGACTCTCTCAAGTCCCAGCCCTTGGGCACTCTATGAGCTCTTCTTCCTAAAGGAATTATCTTCAGTGTAGATAACAGAAGGCACTCATCAAATATAGAGAAGACAGAGACCTTTTGTAGATTCACGTTGTAATCCTGAGATTGGCCTGAAAGCCATTTCCGATGGCTTCCCATGGGGACTGGTTCTCTTCCAACATGCTCCCTGCTTGCTCCTGTGAGCTCCACATAGATGAGTCCGTCCTGAGCCTAAGCTTAGTGTGTAGGGTCTGCATTTCATTTCTGGTCAGCTGGGAAAATGGGGAGGCATTTATGGCACGAATTCTGGAGATGCAAGAAGAACTTGTGTATTCACTGTTGAAGACTCCAGACAGGTCTTTGGTATGGTTGTGAGTATTTAATCTGAGCTTTCCTCAGAGGGCTTGGGGCGCTCTTCCTGGTCAGAAGCATCCTGATAGGGTGTGTGGATCATGAATATGTGTATTGCCTTGGTTCCCCATGTGAGGCTGCTTGTACTCCTGACTCTTTCTTGACCTTATGTGGGGAAGATGGAATTGTGGATGCTTGCCCTTCTCCAGAGTCTAGAGGGGTTGTGGTGACAGTCAGGCCAAAGACTAGAAATTCAGCCATGGAGAAAATGAACCCAAATCGCTCCACAAACTGTCTTGGGGAAATCCCCAGTCAGCTCCAGCGGTTTGGAGTGATTTTGATACTCCTGACTGACCCAGAATTACTCCAGCCAGGTGAAGTGATGAGGCGTGTTTGGTGAGGAGTGGTTGCTAGGACCTCAGAGATTTGTGACGTCACAGAAGCTGACTTCACTGAAGCAGCCACCCCATTCTCAAGACATATGAGTCCTATGGCTTTAATTAGAAAGACTTGGGAAGCAACAATAAAGAGCCCTGTTATCCTGATCATGAGCTCAGGGGGTCTTTGCTGTTTCGTTCCCTCTTCCACTTTCTATAGAAAGAGAAAAGAAAACGATGTCCTGTATACCATTCTTTAGATGAACATTTCTCCAGAGAGAGCAAGGGGTTCCTATTTCCACTGCAATTTCTAGAGATCTCAATCAACAGCGAGGCATCTTGGCTACCATTATGTCTCTGGGAAGTTGGATATCCTTGGGTTAGAGGGTCCATTCTCAGCTGTTCCCTATGGTTTCTTGGGTTGAAGGTCTGCCTTTGGTGCTTGGTCACCTCGGATTTTGAGGAAATGACGAAGGGAAGGACCGTCACAAGTCCAGTAAAATTGTCAGAGTAGGGATGCGTGTCCTTATCTGCTCTTGTCCTGAATCACCAGTCCTAAGGGATGAAGGCTCTGTCTACCTGACATTACCTTAAACTCCGTTGCAAGGGCTTCATGGAGAGTGAAAAGCTGCATGATCCATACCCTTAAAGAAAGTGACCTGGTCAGCACTCCTTGTAATCAGTAGTTAATGCTACATGCCATAGACATGGGGAAAGCCATGTTGAGCAACTCTCTTTATTCAGATGAAAAGGAAAGTCCAACATAGATGGCCTGCCATGCCCACTCTAGCATTACTGTGGAAGGAGCAGAGATACCCTATTAAGGTCTCGTGAATAAAGATGATTATGAAGATGATGATAAAGTTGATGAATTCCAAATGATAATGCAAGCAGACCAAGGGACATATCCTATGGGTGCACTCATTAGTAGTGTATGAGGAATACCATGAACATTAGTAGTAGTAAGGGAAAACGGAAGGAGAAGAAGTCAGACAGGGAGACTCAGCAGGAGAGATCAGGACTTTGGGGACCAAGCGTGGTACAGGAGGATAAGACATGCAATAAAGAGGGAACTGGTTAATGGATATGGAGGTGGTGTGGCATTATATGAGGATCAAATTGGTGGTATATGCTATTAAAGAATCAGGGAACACTATCACAACAAACGTAGGATGGATGAAAGCCTGGCGTGCCGAAATTAAGGAAAAATAGTGAATAGAAAGCAAAACAGGCCGTTTCACATGGATATGAATAAAGAAAGAGAAGAGAAATGAATTCTAGGTTTATTATCATACTGATTAAAATGGTATGCCATTGGTTTCCTATAAGGTCCATATGTAAATTGGGCCTTTTTTTTTTTTTTTTTTTTCATTGTAAATTCGAGTCTTCCCTCTTCCTACATTTTGGGAATAGATGAGAAAAGCCGACTTACCATTAAATGTCTCGAATTGTGGACCAGGGAATTGATTTGAACCTGGATTTCTGTGTGTTGGAGGATGTTTGAGGACATCTTCAAAAGCCTCCAAAGCTGCTTCCAAAGTCATTACCTGAGACGACAGATATGGATGACTCATGATCTCGTCATGGTAGTGCGTAGGTGTCTTGGAATTTATTCTTTTCTCTAAGGTATTGGATTTGCTGGCATATTTGAGTGGAGGGTCTTTAGGTAAGGTTGTTTAATTAATTAATTAATTCTTGATAGGTAAGGAGTTAACATACTGTTTGGATGGGTTGATACTTTGAATCTCTAAGCTTTGTTTTTTTATGGTATTTTCTCTGAATTTGGCTTCCATGAGTGCTATTCCTCACTTGCTCTCTAACTTCTGTGGGACTCTTTTAAGTGTGTGTGTGTGTGTGTGTGTGTGTGTGTGTGTGTGTGTGTGTGTTTCACAAAACGCTAAAAATGATATTTTAAGAGATGTGAAGCTCCTCTATTCCAGAGCACAATTCACCTTCAAACACAGTGGAAACTCACGTTACACCCCATTCGGCAACAATTCCTGCATGGACTATCCCATGTGATCCACTTTTAGAGAAGCAGATTCTGAGTAGCCTGCCTTTAACAAACACCAAATTTTGAGTGCCTGGTTCGAGTCTCATTGCCTGTCCCTTTTCTTGCTTTTTCCCACGTTTCTTTACTTCCATGTGTGAGTGATATTGTATGGTAGTTGTCTTTTTGTGACTGACAGATATGACACAGCCCAATGCTCTCTCCCTTTCTGCCACAAGTCACAAGGACCAAGAATACCTTCTTGCTTATGGCTCCATAAGATTCCGCAGTGCATCTGGAAGACAGTGAGACCGTAGCAGTGTCTGCGAGCTCAGGCTTGTCTTAGCTATCAGCACAGACAGAAGATGACCACATCATTGGAAACATGGCACAAATGGACCTGAAGCCTAGAAATCGCACTCCACAGTGAAAGAGAGAAGAAGTCACAGAGACTATAGGAGAAGGGTGTAGACAGGGCTTATTGGAGAATTGGATGGTTGGTGCTTCAGAGGGCAGGGAGCCATGGCCAAAAACAAAGGCCCACTGGAGAGGAGCACCCTTAGAACCCACAATTGGAATGTTGACGCATAGCGGTGGGTGGAGAAAGGGAGAGGGTCTGAATGACACAAGTTCTTGCAACCGAAGGATCTTGAGGGTCAGGGATTCCAGATCAGCATGCTATGCAGACATAGACTCCAGAGAACACTGTGTATCTCCTGGAGAGGACACCATCAATCAACCAGGTGCAGATACCCTGGAAACCATGATCAGAGACAATTCCAGATGACACCGTGGTAATACTATTACGCTTTGTGTGCATTGGTGATGGACAGTGTTGGTGGAGATGCCTCGACGGGCGCCAAAGATACTTGGTCTCTACCACCGCCAGCATCAAGACTGAGAAGTGGCTACAGGCAGGACGGTGAGGACATTAGCTGCACAATCTGCAATCACGGATTCCCAAACCTGGACCACTGTTGGGACTGCCTTCGTCAGGCCACGTTGCTTAGTTCCAGGAGAACAGAAAATCCTGCAGGGGACTAAAAGAAAGCCCTGCCCACATCCTCTCACCTGGCCACAGAATTCAGCAGGCCTCAAGTTGGTCGAGTGGGTAGAAAGTCACGTTTCACAGGCACACCTGACCCAAGAATGTAACCTCACAATATTTGGCCCAGACACCAAACCCTCTGAATGGAAGGCAACGAGAGCCTCTGCAGAGGACGAGACGACAGGAGAGTGGACAGCCACAACTCAACCCCAGAGGGCTTGTCGAACACAGCTGAGACTCTCTCAAGTCCCAGCCCTTGGGCACTCTATGAGCTCTTCTTCCTAAAGGAATTATCTTCAGTGTAGATAACAGAAGGCACTCATCAAATATAGAGAAGACAGAGACCTTTTGTAGATTCACGTTGTAATCCTGAGATTGGCCTGAAAGCCATTTCCGATGGCTTCCCATGGGGACTGGTTCTCTTCCAACATGCTCCCTGCTTGCTCCTGTGAGCTCCACATAGATGAGTCCGTCCTGAGCCTAAGCTTAGTGTGTAGGGTCTGCATTTCATTTCTGGTCAGCTGGGAAAATGGGGAGGCATTTATGGCACGAATTCTGGAGATGCAAGAAGAACTTGTGTATTCACTGTTGAAGACTCCAGACAGGTCTTTGGTATGGTTGTGAGTATTTAATCTGAGCTTTCCTCAGAGGGCTTGGGGCGCTCTTCCTGGTCAGAAGCATCCTGATAGGGTGTGTGGATCATGAATATGTGTATTGCCTTGGTTCCCCATGTGAGGCTGCTTGTACTCCTGACTCTTTCTTGACCTTATGTGGGGAAGATGGAATTGTGGATGCTTGCCCTTCTCCAGAGTCTAGAGGGGTTGTGGTGACAGTCAGGCCAAAGACTAGAAATTCAGCCATGGAGAAAATGAACCCAAATCGCTCCACAAACTGTCTTGGGGAAATCCCCAGTCAGCTCCAGCGGTTTGGAGTGATTTTGATACTCCTGACTGACCCAGAATTACTCCAGCCAGGTGAAGTGATGAGGCGTGTTTGGTGAGGAGTGGTTGCTAGGACCTCAGAGATTTGTGACGTCACAGAAGCTGACTTCACTGAAGCAGCCACCCCATTCTCAAGACATATGAGTCCTATGGCTTTAATTAGAAAGACTTGGGAAGCAACAATAAAGAGCCCTGTTATCCTGATCATGAGCTCAGGGGGTCTTTGCTGTTTCGTTCCCTCTTCCACTTTCTATAGAAAGAGAAAAGAAAACGATGTCCTGTATACCATTCTTTAGATGAACATTTCTCCAGAGAGAGCAAGGGGTTCCTATTTCCACTGCAATTTCTAGAGATCTCAATCAACAGCGAGGCATCTTGGCTACCATTATGTCTCTGGGAAGTTGGATATCCTTGGGTTAGAGGGTCCATTCTCAGCTGTTCCCTATGGTTTCTTGGGTTGAAGGTCTGCCTTTGGTGCTTGGTCACCTCGGATTTTGAGGAAATGACGAAGGGAAGGACCGTCACAAGTCCAGTAAAATTGTCAGAGTAGGGATGCGTGTCCTTATCTGCTCTTGTCCTGAATCACCAGTCCTAAGGGATGAAGGCTCTGTCTACCTGACATTACCTTAAACTCCGTTGCAAGGGCTTCATGGAGAGTGAAAAGCTGCATGATCCATACCCTTAAAGAAAGTGACCTGGTCAGCACTCCTTGTAATCAGTAGTTAATGCTACATGCCATAGACATGGGGAAAGCCATGTTGAGCAACTCTCTTTATTCAGATGAAAAGGAAAGTCCAACATAGATGGCCTGCCATGCCCACTCTAGCATTACTGTGGAAGGAGCAGAGATACCCTATTAAGGGCTCGTGAATAAAGATGATTATGAAGATGATGATAAAGTTGATGAATTCCAAATGATAATGCAAGCAGACCAAGGGACATATCCTATGGGTGCACTCATTAGTAGTGTATGAGGAATACCATGAACATTAGTAGTAGTAAGGGAAAACGGAAGGAGAAGAAGTCAGACAGGGAGACTCAGCAGGAGAGATCAGGACTTTGGGGACCAAGCGTGGTACAGGAGGATAAGACATGCAATAAAGAGGGAACTGGTTAATGGATATGGAGGTGGTGTGGCATTATATGAGGATCAAATTGGTGGTATATGCTATTAAAGAATCAGGGAACACTATCACAACAAACGTAGGATGGATGAAAGCCTGGCGTGCCGAAATTAAGGAAAAATAGTGAATAGAAAGCAAAACAGGCCGTTTCACATGGATATGAATAAAGAAAGAGAAGAGAAATGAATTCTAGGTTTATTATCATACTGATTAAAATGGTATGCCATTGGTTTCCTATAAGGTCCATATGTAAATTGGGCCTTTTTTTTTTTTTTTTTTTTTCATTGTAAATTCGAGTCTTCCCTCTTCCTACATTTTGGGAATAGATGAGAAAAGCCGACTTACCATTAAATGTCTCGAATTGTGGACCAGGGAATTGATTTGAACCTGGATTTCTGTGTGTTGGAGGATGTTTGAGGACATCTTCAAAAGCCTCCAAAGCTGCTTCCAAAGTCATTACCTGAGACGACAGATATGGATGACTCATGATCTCGTCATGGTAGTGCGTAGGTGTCTTGGAATTTATTCTTTTCTCTAAGGTATTGGATTTGCTGGCATATTTGAGTGGAGGGTCTTTAGGTAAGGTTGTTTAATTAATTAATTAATTCTTGATAGGTAAGGAGTTAACATACTGTTTGGATGGGTTGATACTTTGAATCTCTAAGCTTTGTTTTTTTATGGTATTTTCTCTGAATTTGGCTTCCATGAGTGCTATTCCTCACTTGCTCTCTAACTTCTGTGGGACTCTTTTAAGTGTGTGTGTGTGTGTGTGTGTGTGTGTGTGTGTGTGTTTCACAAAACGCTAAAAATGATATTTTAAGAGATGTGAAGCTCCTCTATTCCAGAGCACAATTCACCTTCAAACACAGTGGAAACTCACGTTACACCCCATTCGGCAACAATTCCTGCATGGACTATCCCATGTGATCCACTTTTAGAGAAGCAGATTCTGAGTAGCCTGCCTTTAACAAACACCAAATTTTGAGTGCCTGGTTCGAGTCTCATTGCCTGTCCCTTTTCTTGCTTTTTCCCACGTTTCTTTACTTCCATGTGTGAGTGATATTGTATGGTAGTTGTCTTTTTGTGACTGACAGATATGACACAGCCCAATGCTCTCTCCCTTTCTGCCACAAGTCACAAGGACCAAGAATACCTTCTTGCTTATGGCTCCATAAGATTCCGCAGTGCATCTGGAAGACAGTGAGACCGTAGCAGTGTCTGCGAGCTCAGGCTTGTCTTAGCTATCAGCACAGACAGAAGATGACCACATCATTGGAAACATGGCACAAATGGACCTGAAGCCTAGAAATCGCACTCCACAGTGAAAGAGAGAAGAAGTCACAGAGACTATAGGAGAAGGGTGTAGACAGGGCTTATTGGAGAATTGGATGGTTGGTGCTTCAGAGGGCAGGGAGCCATGGCCAAAAACAAAGGCCCACTGGAGAGGAGCACCCTTAGAACCCACAATTGGAATGTTGACGCATAGCGGTGGGTGGAGAAAGGGAGAGGGTCTGAATGACACATGTTCTTGCAACCGAAGGATCTTGAGGGTCAGGGATTCCAGATCAGCATGCTATGCAGACATAGACTCCAGAGAACACTGTGTATCTCCTGGAGAGGACACCATCAATCAACCAGGTGCAGATACCCTGGAAACCATGATCAGAGACAATTCCAGATGACACCGTGGTAATACTATTACGCTTTGTGTGCATTGGTGATGGACAGTGTTGGTGGAGATGCCTCGACGGGCGCCAAAGATACTTGGTCTCTACCACCGCCAGCATCAAGACTGAGAAGTGGCTACAGGCAGGACGGTGAGGACATTAGCTGCACAATCTGCAATCACGGATTCCCAAACCTGGACCACTGTTGGGACTGCCTTCGTCAGGCCACGTTGCTTAGTTCCAGGAGAACAGAAAATCCTGCAGGGGACTAAAAGAAAGCCCTGCCCACATCCTCTCACCTGGTCACAGAATTCAGCAGGCCTCAAGTTGGTCGAGTGGGTAGAAAGTCACGTTTCACAGGCACACCTGACCCAAGAATGTAACCTCACAATATTTGGCCCAGACACCAAACCCTCTGAATGGAAGGCAACGAGAGCCTCTGCAGAGGACGAGACGACAGGAGAGTGGACAGCCACAACTCAACCCCAGAGGGCTTGTCGAACACAGCTGAGACTCTCTCAAGTCCCAGCCCTTGGGCACTCTATGAGCTCTTCTTCCTAAAGGAATTATCTTCAGTGTAGATAACAGAAGGCACTCATCAAATATAGAGAAGACAGAGACCTTTTGTAGATTCACGTTGTAATCCTGAGATTGGCCTGAAAGCCATTTCCGATGGCTTCCCATGGGGACTGGTTCTCTTCCAACATGCTCCCTGCTTGCTCCTGTGAGCTCCACATAGATGAGTCCGTCCTGAGCCTAAGCTTAGTGTGTAGGGTCTGCATTTCATTTCTGGTCAGCTGGGAAAATGGGGAGGCATTTATGGCACGAATTCTGGAGATGCAAGAAGAACTTGTGTATTCACTGTTGAAGACTCCAGACAGGTCTTTGGTATGGTTGTGAGTATTTAATCTGAGCTTTCCTCAGAGGGCTTGGGGCGCTCTTCCTGGTCAGAAGCATCCTGATAGGGTGTGTGGATCATGAATATGTGTATTGCCTTGGTTCCCCATGTGAGGCTGCTTGTACTCCTGACTCTTTCTTGACCTTATGTGGGGAAGATGGAATTGTGGATGCTTGCCCTTCTCCAGAGTCTAGAGGGGTTGTGGTGACAGTCAGGCCAAAGACTAGAAATTCAGCCATGGAGAAAATGAACCCAAATCGCTCCACAAACTGTCTTGGGGAAATCCCCAGTCAGCTCCAGCGGTTTGGAGTGATTTTGATACTCCTGACTGACCCAGAATTACTCCAGCCAGGTGAAGTGATGAGGCGTGTTTGGTGAGGAGTGGTTGCTAGGACCTCAGAGATTTGTGACGTCACAGAAGCTGACTTCACTGAAGCAGCCACCCCATTCTCAAGACATATGAGTCCTATGGCTTTAATTAGAAAGACTTGGGAAGCAACAATAAAGAGCCCTGTTATCCTGATCATGAGCTCAGGGGGTCTTTGCTGTTTCGTTCCCTCTTCCACTTTCTATAGAAAGAGAAAAGAAAACGATGTCCTGTATACCATTCTTTAGACGAACATTTCTCCAGAGAGAGCAAGGGGTTCCTATTTCCACTGCAATTTCTAGAGATCTCAATCAACAGCGAGGCATCTTGGCTACCATTATGTCTCTGGGAAGTTGGATATCCTTGGGTTAGAGGGTCCATTCTCAGCTGTTCCCTATGGTTTCTTGGGTTGAAGGTCTGCCTTTGGTGCTTGGTCACCTCGGATTTTGAGGAAATGACGAAGGGAAGGACCGTCACAAGTCCAGTAAAATTGTCAGAGTAGGGATGCGTGTCCTTATCTGCTCTTGTCCTGAATCACCAGTCCTAAGGGATGAAGGCTCTGTCTACCTGACATTACCTTAAACTCCGTTGCAAGGGCTTCATGGAGAGTGAAAAGCTGCATGATCCATACCCTTAAAGAAAGTGACCTGGTCAGCACTCCTTGTAATCAGTAGTTAATGCTACATGCCATAGACATGGGGAAAGCCATGTTGAGCAACTCTCTTTATTCAGATGAAAAGGAAAGTCCAACATAGATGGCCTGCCATGCCCACTCTAGCATTACTGTGGAAGGAGCAGAGATACCCTATTAAGGGCTCGTGAATAAAGATGATTATGAAGATGATGATAAAGTTGATGAATTCCAAATGATAATGCAAGCAGACCAAGGGACATATCCTATGGGTGCACTCATTAGTAGTGTATGAGGAATACCATGAACATTAGTAGTAGTAAGGGAAAACGGAAGGAGAAGAAGTCAGACAGGGAGACTCAGCAGGAGAGATCAGGACTTTGGGGACCAAGCGTGGTACAGGAGGATAAGACATGCAATAAAGAGGGAACTGGTTAATGGATATGGAGGTGGTGTGGCATTATATGAGGATCAAATTGGTGGTATATGCTATTAAAGAATCAGGGAACACTATCACAACAAACGTAGGATGGATGAAAGCCTGGCGTGCCGAAATTAAGGAAAAATAGTGAATAGAAAGCAAAACAGGCCGTTTCACATGGATATGAATAAAGAAAGAGAAGAGAAATGAATTCTAGGTTTATTATCATACTGATTAAAATGGTATGCCATTGGTTTCCTATAAGGTCCATATGTAAATTGGGCCTTTTTTTTTTTTTTTTTTTCATTGTAAATTCGAGTCTTCCCTCTTCCTACATTTTGGGAATAGATGAGAAAAGCCGACTTACCATTAAATGTCTCGAATTGTGGACCAGGGAATTGATTTGAACCTGGATTTCTGTGTGTTGGAGGATGTTTGAGGACATCTTCAAAAGCCTCCAAAGCTGCTTCCAAAGTCATTACCTGAGACGACAGATATGGATGACTCATGATCTCGTCATGGTAGTGCGTAGGTGTCTTGGAATTTATTCTTTTCTCTAAGGTATTGGATTTGCTGGCATATTTGAGTGGAGGGTCTTTAGGTAAGGTTGTTTAATTAATTAATTAATTCTTGATAGGTAAGGAGTTAACATACTGTTTGGATGGGTTGATACTTTGAATCTCTAAGCTTTGTTTTTTTATGGTATTTTCTCTGAATTTGGCTTCCATGAGTGCTATTCCTCACTTGCTCTCTAACTTCTGTGGGACTCTTTTAAGTGTGTGTGTGTGTGTGTGTGTGTGTGTGTGTGTGTGTGTGTGTTTCACAAAACGCTAAAAATGATATTTTAAGAGATGTGAAGCTCCTCTATTCCAGAGCACAATTCACCTTCAAACACAGTGGAAACTCACGTTACACCCCATTCGGCAACAATTCCTGCATGGACTATCCCATGTGATCCACTTTTAGAGAAGCAGATTCTGAGTAGCCTGCCTTTAACAAACACCAAATTTTGAGTGCCTGGTTCGAGTCTCATTGCCTGTCCCTTTTCTTGCTTTTTCCCACGTTTCTTTACTTCCATGTGTGAGTGATATTGTATGGTAGTTGTCTTTTTGTGACTGACAGATATGACACAGCCCAATGCTCTCTCCCTTTCTGCCACAAGTCACAAGGACCAAGAATACCTTCTTGCTTATGGCTCCATAAGATTCCGCAGTGCATCTGGAAGACAGTGAGACCGTAGCAGTGTCTGCGAGCTCAGGCTTGTCTTAGCTATCAGCACAGACAGAAGATGACCACATCATTGGAAACATGGCACAAATGGACCTGAAGCCTAGAAATCGCACTCCACAGTGAAAGAGAGAAGAAGTCACAGAGACTATAGGAGAAGGGTGTAGACAGGGCTTATTGGAGAATTGGATGGTTGGTGCTTCAGAGGGCAGGGAGCCATGGCCAAAAACAAAGGCCCACTGGAGAGGAGCACCCTTAGAACCCACAATTGGAATGTTGACGCATAGCGGTGGGTGGAGAAAGGGAGAGGGTCTGAATGACACAAGTTCTTGCAACCGAAGGATCTTGAGGGTCAGGGATTCCAGATCAGCATGCTATGCAGACATAGACTCCAGAGAACACTGTGTATCTCCTGGAGAGGACACCATCAAGCAACCAGGTGCTGACACCCTGGAAACCATGATCAGAGACAATTCCAGATGACACCGTGGTAATACTATTATGCTTTGTGTGCATTGGTGATGGACAGTGTTGGTGGAGATGCCTCGATGGGCGCCAAAGATACTTGGGCTCTACCACCGCCAGCATCAAGACTGAGAAGTGGCCATAGGCAGGATGGTGAGGACATTAGCTCACAATCTGCAATCACGGATTCCCAAACCTGGACCACTGTTGGGACTGCCTTCCTCAGGCCACGTTGCTTAGTACCAGGAGAACAGAAAATCCTGCAGGGGACTAAAAGAAAGCCCCGCCCACATCCTCTCACCTGGCCACAGAATTCAGCAGACCTCAAGTTTGGTCGAGTGGGTAGAAATTCATGTTTCACAGGCACATCAGACCCATGAAAGTAACCTCACAATATTTGGCCCGGACACCAAACCCTCTGAATGAAAGGCAACGAGAGCCTCTGCCGAGGACGAGCACACAGGAGAGTGGACAGCCACAACACAACCCCAGAGGGCATGTCGAACGCAGCTGAGACTCTCTCAAGTCCCAGCCCTTGGGCACTCCATGAGCTCTTCTTCCTAAAGAAATTATCTTCAGGGTAGATAACAGAAGGCACGTTTCGAATACAGAGAAGACAGAGACCTTTTGTAGATTCACGTTGTAATCCTGAGATTGGCCTGAAAGCCATTTCCGATGGCTTCCCATGGGGACTGGTTCTCTTCCAACATGCTCCCTGCTTGCTCCTGTGAGCTCCACATAGATGAGTCCGTCCTGAGCCTAAGCGTAGGGTGTAGGGTCTGCCTTTCATGTCTGGTCAGCAGGGAAAATGGGGAGGCATTTATGGCATGATTGCTGGAGATGCAAGAAGAACTTGTGTACTCACTGTTGAAGACTCCAGACAGGTCTTTTGTTTGGTTGCGTGTGTTTACTCTGAGCTTTCTTCGGAAGGCGGGGGGCGCTTTTCCTGGTCAGAAGCAACTTGAAAGTTTGTAAGGATCATGAATATGTATATTGCCTGGAGTTCCCTTTGTGAGGCCGCTTGTACTCCTGAGTCTTTCTTGACTTTACGTGGGTAAGATGAAATTGTGGATGCTTGCCCTTCTCTGGAGTCCAGAGGGGTTTTGGTGACAGTCACGGCCAAAGACTAGAAATTCGGCCATGGAGAAAGTGACCCCAAATCACTCCACACACTGTCTTGGGGAAATCCCCAGTCAGCTCCAGCGGTTTGGAGTGATTTTGATACTCCTGGCTGACCCATGACTACTCCAGCCAGGAGAAGTGTTGAGGCGTGGTTTGGTGAGGAGTGATTGCTAGGACCTCAGAGCTTTGTGACGTCACAGAAGCTGACTTCACTGAAGCAGCCACCCCATTCTCAAGACATAGTAGTCCTATGGCTTTACTTAGAAAGACTTGGGAAGGAACAAGAAAGAGCCCTGTTAGCCTGGTTATGAGCTCAGAGGGTCTTTGCTGTTTCGTTCCCTCTTCCACTTTCTATAGAAAGAGAAAAGAAAATGATGTTCTGTATATCAATCTTTAGACCAACATTTCTCCAGAGAGAGCAAGGGGTTCCTATTTCCACTGCAATTTCTAGAGATCTCAATCAACAGCGAGTCCTCTTGGCTACCATTAGGTGACTGGTTGGTTGGATATCCTTTGGTGACAGGGTCCATTCTTAGCTTCTGTTCCCTATGGTTTCTTGGGTGGAAGGTCTGCCTTTGGTGCTTGGTCACCTCGGAAGGTGAGGAAACGATGAAGGGAAGGATCGTCACAATTCCAGGAAAATTGTCAGGGCAGGGGTGCGTGTCCTTATCTGCTCGTGTCCTGATTCACCTGTCCTAAGGGATGAAGGCTGTGTCTACCTGACATTAGCATAAACTCCATTGCAAGGGCTTCATGGATAGTGAAATGCTGCATGATCCCTACCCCGAAAGAAAGTGCCTTGGTCAGCACTCCTTGTCATCAGTAGTTAATGTTACATGCCATAGACATGGGGAGAGCCATGTTGAGCAACTCTCTTTATTCCGATGAAAGGAACGGCCAACATCGATGGACTGCCATGCCCACACTAGCATCACTGTGGAAGGAGCAGAGATACCCTATTAAGGGCTCGTGAATAAAGATGATTATGAAGATGATGATAAAGTTGATCAATTCCAAATGAAAATGCAAGCAGACCAAGGGACATATCCTATGGGTTCACTCATATGTGGCCCAGGAGGAATACCATGGACATGAGTAGTAGTAAGTGAAAATGGAAGGAGAAGAAGTCAGACAGGGTGACGCAGCAGGAGAGACTCAGGACTTTGGGGACCAAGCTTGGCACAGGAGGATAAGACATGCCATAAAGAGTTAACTGGTTAATGGGTATGGAGGTGGTGTGGCATTATATGAGGATCAAATTGGTGGTATATGCCATTAAAGAATCAGGGAACACTATGACAAAAAACGTAGGATGGATGAAAGCCTGGCTTGCCGAAATTAAGGAAAAATAATGAATAGAAAGCAAAACAGGCCATTTCACATGGTTATGAAGAAAGAAAGAGAAGAGAAATGAATTCTAGTTTTATTATCTTACTGATTAAAATTGTATGCCATTGGTTTCCTATAAGATCTTTATGTGAATTGGGCCTTTTTTTTTTTTTTTCATTGTAAATTTGAGTCTTCCCTCTTCCTACATTTTGGGAATAGATGAGAAAAGCCGACTTACCATTATATGTCTCAAATTGTGGACCAGGGAATTGATTTGAACCTGGATTTCTGTGTGTTGGGAGATGTTGGAGGACAGCTTCAAAAACCTCCAAATCTCCTTCAAATGTCATTACCTGAGACGTCAGATATGGATGACTCATGATCTCGTCATGATAGTGCGTAGGTGTCTTGGAATTTATCCTTTTCTCTAAGGTATTGGATTTGCTGGCATATTTGAGTGGAGGGGTCTTTAGGTAAAGTTGTTTAATTAATTAATTAATTCTTGATAGGTAAGGAGTTTACTTATACTGTTTAGACGGGTTGACACTTTGATTCTCTAAGCTTTTTTTTTTTTTAATGGTATTTTCTCTGAATTTGGCTTCCATGAGTACTATTCCTCACTTGCTCTCTAACTTCTGTGGGACTCTTTTAAGTGTGTGTGTGTGTGTGTGTGTGTGTGTGTGTGTGTGTGTGTGTTTCACAAAACGCTAAAAATGATATTTTAAGAGATGTGAAGCTCCTCTATTCCAGAGCACAATTCACCTTCAAACACAGTGGAAACTCACGTTACACCCCATTCGGCCACAATTCCTGCATGGACTATCCCATGTTATCCACTTTTAGAGACGCAGATTCTGAGTAGCCTGCCTTTAACAAACACCAAATTTTGAGTGCCTGGTTCGAGTCTCATTGCCTGTCCCTTTTCTTGCTTTTTTCCATGTTTCTTTACTTCCATGTGTGAGTGATATTGTATGGTAGTTGTCTTTTTGTGACTGACAGATATGACACAGCCCAATGCTCTTTCCCTTTCTGCCACATGTCACAAGGACCAAGAATACCTTCTTGCTTATGGCTCCATAAGATTCCGCAGTGCATCTGGAGTCAGGGAGACTGTAGCGGTGTCTGCGAGCTCAGGCTTGTCTTAGCCATCAGCAGAACCAGAAGATGACCACATCATTGGAAACATGGCATAAATGGACCTGAAGCCTAGAAATCGCACTCCACAGTGAAAGAGAGAAGAAGTCACAGAGACTATAGGAGAAGGGTGTAGACAGGGCTTATTGGAGAATTGGACGGTTGGTGCTTCAGAGGGCAGGGAGCCATGGCCAAAAACAAAGGCCCACTGGAGAGGAGCACCCTTAGAACCCACAATTTGAATGTTGACACATAGCGGTGGGTGGAGAAAGGGAGAGTGTCTGAATGACACAAGTTCTTGCAACTGAAGGACCTTGAGGGTCGGGGATTCCAGATCAGCATGCTATGCAGACATAGACTCCAGAGAACACTGTGTATCTCCTGGAGCGGACACCATCAAGCAACCTGGTGCATACACCTTCTAAACCATGATCAGAGACAATTCAGAATGACACCGTGGTAATACTATTATGCTTTGTGGGCATTGGTGATGGACAGTGTTGGTGGAGATGCCTCGATGGGCGCCAAAGATACTTGGGCTCTACCACCGCCAGCATCAAGACTGAGAAGTGGCCATAGGCAGGATGGTGAGCACATTAGCTCACAATCTGCAATCACGGATTCCCAAACCTGGACCACTGTTGGGACTGCCTTCCTCAGGCCACGTTGCTTAGTACCAGGAGAACAGAAAATCCTACAGGGGACTAAAAGAAAACCCTGCCGACATCCTCTCACCTGGCCACAGAATTCAGCATGCCTTAAGTTTGGTCCAGTGGGTAGAAAGTCACGTTTCACAGGCACACTAGACACACGAAGGTAACCTCACAATATTTGGCCCAGAAACCAACCCTCTGAATGGAAGGCAATGAGAGCCTCTGCAGAGGACGAGCTGACAGGAGAGTGGACAGCCACAACAAAAACCCCAGAGGACATGTCAAACACAGCTGAGACTCTCTCAAGTCCTAGCCCTTGGGCACTCCATGAGCTCTTCTTCCTAAAGAAATTATCTTCAGGGTAGATAACAGAAGGCGCGTTTCGAATACAGAGAAGACAGAGACCTTTTGTAGATTCACGTTGTAATCCTGAGATTGGCCCGAAAGCCATTTCCGATGGCTTCCCATGGGGACTGGTTCTCTTCCAACATGCTCCCTGCTTGCTCCTGTGAGCTCCACATAGATGAGTCCGTCCTGAGCCTAAGCGTAGGGTGTAGGGTCTGCCTTTCATGTGTGGTCAGCTTGGAAAATGGGGAGGCATTTATGGCACGATTGCTGGAGATGCAAGAAGAACTTGTGTCCTCACTGTTGAAGACTCCAGACAGGTCTTTGATTTGGTTGCGGGTGTTTACTCTGAGCTTTCTTCGGAAGGCGGGGGGCGCTTTTCCTGGTCAGAAGCAACATGATAGGTTGTGAGGATCATGAATATGTATATTGCCTGGAGTTCCCTTTGTGAGGCTGCTTTTACTCCTGAGTCTTTCTTGACTTTACGTGGGTAAGATGAAATTGTGGATACTTGCCCTTCTCCGGAGTCCAGAGGGGTTTTGGTGACAGTCACGACCAAAGACTAGAAATTTGGCCATGGAGAAAGTGACCCCAAATTGCTCCACAAACTGTCTTGGAGAAATCCCCAGGTGGCTCTAGCTGTTTGGATTGATTTTGATACTCCTGGCTGAAGGACTACTCCAGCCAGGTGAAGTAGTGAGGCGTGGTTTGGTGAGGAGTGGTTGCTAGGACCTCGGAGCTTTGTGCCGTCACAGAAGCTGACTTCACTGAAGCAGCCATCCCATTCTCAAAGCATAGGAGTCCTATGGCTTTAATTAGAAAGACTTGGGAAGGAACAAGAAAGAGCCCTGTTAGCCTGATCATGAGCTCACGGGATCTTTGCAGTTTCGTTCCCTCTTCCACTTTCTATAGAAAGAGAAAAGAAAACAATGTTCTGTATACCATTCTTTAGACCAACATTTCTCCAGAGAGAGCAAGGTGTTCCTATTTCCACCACAATTTCTAGAGATCTCAATCAACAGCGAGGCCTCTTGGCTACCATTAGGTCTCTGGGAGGTTGGATATCCTTGGGCGAGAGGGTCCATTCTTAGCTTTTGTTCCCTATGGTTTCTCGTGTGGAAAGTCTGCCTTTGGTACTTGGTCAGCTTGGAAGGTGAGGAAAAGACGAAGGGAAGGACCGTCACAATTCCAGGAAAATTGTCAGGGCAGGGATGGGTGTCCTTATCTGCTCGTGTCCTAAATCACTAGTCCTAAGGGATATAGGCTCTGTCTATCTGACATTACCTTAAACTCCATTGCAAGGGCTTCATGGATAGTGAAATGCTGCATGATCGCTACTCCAAAAGAGTGAGACCTGGTCAGCACTCCTTGTTATCAGTAGTTAATCCTACATGCCATAGACTTGGGGAGAGCCATGTTGAGCAACTCTCTTTCTTAAGATGAAAAGTAATGGCCAACATCGAAGCTCTGCATTGCCCACTCTAGCATCACTGTGGTAGGAGCAGAGATACCGTTTTAAGGGCTCGTGAATAAAGATGATTGTAAAGATGATGATGAAGAAAATGATTCCCATGAAAATGCAAGAAGACCAAGTGGCATATCCTATGGGTTCACTCATATGTGGCCCATGAGGAATACCATGAACATGAGTAGTAATAAGGGAAAATGGAAGGAGAAGAAGTCAGACAGGGAGACGGACCAGGAGAGACTCGGGATTTTGGTGACCAAGCTTGGTTACAGGAGGGTAACACATGCCATAAAGAGGGAACTGGTTAATGGGTATGGACGTGGTGTGGCATTATATGAGGATTAAATTGGTGGTTTATGCCATTAAAAATCAGGGAAAACTATGACAACAAACGGAGGATGGATGAAAGCCTGGCTTGCAAAAATTACGAAAAAATAGTGAATAGAAAGCAAAACAGGCCGTTTCACTTGGATATGAAGAAAGAAAGAGAAGAGAAATGAATTCTAGTTTTAATATCTTCCTGATTAAAATTGTATGCCATTGGTTTCCTATAAGGTTCTTATGTGAATTGCGCCTTTTTTTTTTTTTTTTAATTGTAAATTCGAGTCTTCCCTCTTCCTACATTTTGGGAATAGATGGGAAAAGCCTACTTATCATGAAATGCCTCGAATTGTGGACCAGGAAATTGATTTGAACCTGGAATTCTGTGTGTTGGGAGATGTTTGAGGACAGTTTCAAAAGCCTCCAAAGCTGCTTCCAAAGTCATTACCTGAGACGTCAGATATGGATGACTCATGATCTCGTCATGGTAGTGGGTAGGTGTCTTGGAATTTATCCTTTTCTCTAAGGTATTGGATTTGCTGGCATACTTTAGTGGAGGAGTCTTTTAGGTAAAGTTGTTTAATTAATTAATTAATTCTTGATAGGTAAGGAGTTAACTTATACAGTTTGGACGCGTTGATAATTTGATTCTCTAAGCTTTTGTGTTTTTATTGTATTTTCTCTGAATTTTGCTTCCATGAGTGCTATTCCTCACTTGCTCCCTAACTTTTCTTTGACTCTTTTAAGGGTGGGTGTGTGGTGTGTGTGTGTGTGTGTGTGTGTGTGTGTGTGTGTGTGTGTGTGTATGTTTCAGAAAACGCAAAAAATGATATTTTAAGAGATGTGAATCTGCTCTATTCCAGATCACAATTCACCATAAAACACAGTGGAAACTCACGTTACACCCCATTTGGCCACAATTCCTGCATTGATTATCCCATTTGATCCACTTTTAGAGAGGCAGGTTCTGAGTAGCCTGCCTTTAACAAACACCAAATTTTGTGTGCCTGGTTCGAGTCGCATTGCCTGTCCCTTTTCTTGCTTTTTCCCATGTTTCTTTACTTCCATGTGTGAGTGATGTTGTATGGTAGTTGTCTTTCTCTGACAGATATGACACAGCCCAATGCTCTCTCCCTTTATGCCACATGTCACAAGGAGCAAGAATGCCTTCCTGCTTATGGCTCCATAAGTGTCTGGAGTGCATCTGGAAGACAATGAGACCGTAGCGGTGTCTGCGAGCTCATGCTTGTCTTAGACATCAGCACAACCAGAAGATGACCACATCATTGGAAACATGGCATAAATGGACCTGAAGCCTAGAAATCGCACTCCACAGTGAAAGAGAGAAGAAGTCACAGAGACTATAGGAGAAGGGTGTAGACAGGGTTATGGGAGAATTGGACGGTTGGTGCTTCAGAGGGCAACGTGCCATGGCCAAAAACAATGGCCCAGGGGATATGAGCACCCTTAGAACCCACAATTTCAATGTTGACACATAGCGGTTGGTGGAGAAAGGGAGAGGGTCTGAATGACACAAGTTCTTGCAACCGAAGGATCTTGAGTGTCGGGGATTCCAGATCAGCATACTATGCAGACATAGACTCCAGAGAACACTGTGTATCTCCTGAGGAGGACACCATCACGCAACCAGGTGCAGACACCCTGGAAACCATGATCAGAGACAATTCCAGATGACACCGTGGTAATACTATTATGCTTTTTGTGCATTGGTAATGGACAGTGTTGGTGGAGATGCCTTGATGGGCGCAAAAGATAATTGGGCACTACCACCTGCTGCATCAAGACTGAGAATTGGCCACAGGCAGGACAGTGAGGACATTAACTGCACAACCTGCATTCACTTATTCCCAAACCTGGAACACTGTTGGGACTGTCTTCTTCAGGCCACGTTGCTTAGTACCAGGAGAACAGAAAATCCTGCAGGTCACTAAAAGAAAGCCCTGCCCACATCCTCTCAAATGGCCACAAAATTCAGCAATCCTTAAGTTTTGTGGAGTGGGTAGAAAGTCACGTTTCACAGCCACACCAAACCCACGAAGGTAACCTCACAATATTTCGCCCAGACACCAAACCCTCTGAATGGAAGGCAACGAGAGCCTCTGCATAGGACGAGCTGACAGGAGAGTGGACAGCCACAACACAACCCCAGAGGGCATGTCAAACACAGCTGAAACTCTCTCAAGTGCTAGCCTTTGGGCACTCCACGAGCTCTTCTTCCTAAAGAAATTATCTTCAGGTAGATAACAGAAGGCGCGTTTCGAATACAGAGAAGACAGAGACCTTTTGTATATTCACGTTGTAATCCTGAGATTGGCCCTAAAGCCTTTTCCTAAGGCTTTCCATGGGGACTGGTTCTCTTCCAACATGCTCCCTGCTTGCTCCTGTGAGCTCCACATAGATGAGTCTGTCCTGAGCCTAAGCTTAGGGTGTAGGGTCTGCCTTTCATGTGTGGTCAGCTTGGAAAATGGGGAGGCATAAATGGCACGAATTCTAGAGATGCAAGAAGAACTTGGGTCCTCACTGATGAAGACTCCAGACAGATCTTTGGTATGGTTGCGGGTGTTTACTTGGAGCTCTCCTCAGAAGGTGGGGCGCGCATTTCCCGGTCAGATGCATCCTGACAGGGTGTGAGGATCATGAATATGTGTATTGCCTGGAGTTCCCCGTGTGAGGCTGCTTGTACTCCAGAGTCTTTCTTGACCTTACGTGTGTAAGATGGAATTGTGGATTCTTACCCTGCTCCGGAGTCCAGAGGTGTTGTGGTGACAGACACGGCCAAAGACTAGAAATTCGGCCATCTAGAAAATGACCCCAAATCGCTCCACAAACTTTCTTTCGGAAACTCCCAGGTGGCTCCAGCGGTTTGGAATGATTTTGATACTGCTGGCTGACCCAGGACTACTCCAGCCCGGTGAAGTGATGAGGTTTGGTTTGGTGAGGAGTGTTTGCTAGGACCTCAGAGCTTTGTGACGTCACAGAAGCTGACTTCACTGAAGTAGCCACCCCATTCTCAAGACTTAGGAGTCCTATGGCTTTAATTAGAAAGACTTGGGAAGGAACAAGAAAGAGCCCTGTTAGCCTGATCAGAGCTCAGTCTTTGCTGTTTCGTTCCCTCTTCCACTTTCTTTACAATGAGAAAAGAAAACGATGTGCTGTATACCATTCTTTAGACCAACATTTCTCCAGAGAGAGCAGGGGGTTCCTATTTCCACTGCAATTTCTAGAGATCTCAATCAACAGCAAGGCCTCTTGGCTACAATTATGTCTCTGAGAGGTTGGATATCCTTGGATGAGAGGGTCCAATCTTATCTTCTGTTCCCTATGGTTTCTGGGGTGTAAGGTCTGCCTTTGGTGCATGGTCAGCTTGGAAGGTTAGGAAAAGAAGAAGGGAAGGACAGTCACAGTTCCAGGAAAATTGTCAGGCCAGGGATGCATTGTGAAGTACATATCCTTATCTGCTCGTTTCCTGAATCACCAGTCCTAAGGTTTAAATGCTCTGTCTACATGACATTACCTTAAACTCTGTTAAAAGGGCTTCATGGAGAGTGAAATGCTGCATGATCGCTACCCCGAAAGAAAGAGCCCTGTTCAGCACTCCTTGTCATCAGTAGTTAATTGTACATGCCATAGTCAGGGGAGAGCCATGTTGAGCAACTCTCCTTATTCAGAGGAAAATGAACGGCCAACATCGTTGGCCTGCCATGCCCACTCTAGCATCACTGTGGAAGGAGCAGAGATAACCTTTTAAGGGCTCGTGAATAAAGATGATTATGAAGATGATGATAAAGATGATGATTTCCAAATGAAAATGCAAGTAGGCCAAGGGACATATCCTATGTGTTCACACATATGTGGCCCATGAGGAATACCATGGACATGGGTTGTAGTAAGGGAAAACGGAAGGAGAATGAGTCATACAGGGAGACCCGCCAGGAGAGACTCTGGACTTTGGGGACCAAGCGTGGTTACAGGAGGATAAGATATGCCATAAGGGGGGAACTGGTTATTGGGTAAGGAGGGAGTTGGCATTATATGAGGATGAAATTTGTGGTATATGACATTAAAGAATCAGGGAACACTATGACAAAAAATGTAGGACAGATGAAAGACTGGCTTGCCGAATATAAGAAAAAATAGTGAATAGAAAGCAAAACAGGCCGTTTCAATGGATATGAAGAAAGAAAGAGAAGAGAAATGAATTCTAGTTTTATTATCGTACTGATTACAATTGTATGCCATTTGTTTCCTATAAGGTCCTTATGTGAATTGGGTCTTTGGATATTGTAAATTCGAGTCTTCCCTCTTCCTACATTTTGGGAATAGATGAGAAAAGCCGACTTACCATTAAATGTCTCGAATTGTGGACCACGGAATTGATTTGAAGCTGGATTTCTGTGTGTTCAGAAATATTTCAGGGCAGCTTCAAAAGCCTCCAAAGCTGCTTCAAAGTCATTACCTGAGACGTCAGATATGGATGACTCATGATCTCTTCATGGTACTTCGTAGGTGTCCTGGAATTTATCCTTTTCTCCAAGGTATTGGATTTGTTGGCATACTTGTGTGGAGGGGTCTTTTAGGTAAGGTTGTTTAACTAATTAACTAATTCTTGATAGGTAAGGAGTTAACTTATACTGTTTGGACGGGTTGATACTTTGATTCTCTAACCCTTGTTTTTTTATGGTATTTTCTCTGAATTTTGCTTCCATGAGTGCTAATCCTCACTTGCTCCCTAACTTCTGTGGGACTCGTCTAAGTGTGTGTGTGTGTGTGTGTGTGTGTGTGTGTGTGTGATTCAGAAAACGCTAAAAATGATATTTTAAGATATGTGAAGCTGCTCTATTCCAGATCACAATTCACCTTCAACACAGTGGAAACTCACGTTACACCCCATTTGGCCACAATTCCTGCATGGATTATCCCATTTGAACCACTTTTAGAGACGCAGATTCTGACAAGTCTGCCTGGAACAAACACCACATTTTGTGTGCCTGGTTGGAGTCTCATTGCCTGTCCCTTTTTCTTGCTTTTTCCCATGTTTCTTTACTTCCATGTGTGAGTGCTATTGTATGGTAGATGTCTTTCTGTGACTGACAGATATGACACAGCCCAATGCTCTCTCCCTTTCTGCCACATGTGACAAGGAGCATGAATGCCTTCTTGCTTATGGCTCCATAAGAGTCCGCAGTGCATCTGGAACAGGGAGAACGTAGCAGTGTCTGCGAGCTCAGGCTTGTCTTAGACATCAGCACAACCAGAAGACGACTGCATCAATGGAAACATGGCATAAATGGACCTGAAGCCTAGAAATCTCACTCCACAGTGAAAGAGAGAAGAAGTCACAGAGACCATGGGAGAAGGGTATAGACAGGGCTTATGGGTGAATCGGACGGTTGGTGCTTCAGAGGGCAGGGATCCATGGCCAAAAGTAAAGGCCCAGGGGAGAAGAGCACCCTTAGAACCCACAATTTGAATGTTGACACATAGCGGTTGGTGGAGAAAGGAAGAATGTCTGAATGACACAAGTTCTTGCAACCGAAGGATCTTGAAGGTCGGGGATTCCAGATCAGCATGCTATGCAGACATAGACTCCAGAGAACACTGTGTGTCTCCTGGAGAGGACACCATCAAGCAACCAGGTGCAGACACCCAGGAAACCATGATCAGTGACAATACCAGCTGACACCGTGGCGATATAATTATTCTTTGTTTGCTTTGGTTATGGACAGTGTTGGCGAGATGCCTCGATGGGCACAAAAGATACTTGGGCTCCACCTCCGCCAGCATCAAGACTGAGAAGTGGCCACAGGCAGGATGGTGAGGATATTAGCTGCACAACCTGGAATCACGGATTCCCAATCCTGGAACACTGTTGGGACTGCCTTCATCAGGTCATGTTGCTTAGTCCCAGGAGAACAAAATATCTTGCAGGGGACTAAAAGAAAGCCCTGCCCACATCCTCTCACCTGGCCACAGAATTCAGCAGGCCTTAAATTTTTTGGAGTGGGTAGAAAGTCACGTTTCACAGGCACACCAGAACTACGATGGTAACATGGGCAAAACACAATATTGGCCAAGACAACAAACCCTCTGAACGGAGGCAACAAGAGCCTCTGCAGAGGACGAGCTGACAGGAGAGTGGACAGCCACAACAGCACACCAGAGGGCATATCAAACACAGCTGAGACTCTCTCAAGAGCCAGCCCTTGGGAACTTCATGAGCTCTACTTCCTAAAGAAATTATCTTCAGGGTAGATAACAGAAGGCGCATTTCGAATACAGAGAAGACAGAGACCTTTTGTAGATTCACGTTGTAATCCTGAGATTGTCCCAAAAGCCTTTTCCGATGGCTTTCCATGGGGATTGTTTGTCTTGCAACATGCTCCGTGCTTGCTCCTGTGCACTCCACATAGATGAGTCCGTCCTGAGCCTAAGCTTAGGGTGTAGGGTCTGCATTTCATGTTTGGTCAGCTGGCAAGATGGGGAGGCATTTATGGCAGGTTTTCTGGAGATGCAAGAAGAACTAGTGTCCTTACTGTTGAAGACACCAGACAGGTCTTTGGGATGGTTGCGAGTGTTTACTCTGAGCTTTCCTCGGAGGGCGGTGGGCACTTTTCCTGGTCAGAAGCATCCTGAAACGGTGTGAGGATCATGAATATGTGTATTGTCTGGAGTTCCCCGTGTGAGGCTGCTTGTACTCCTGAGTCTTTCTTGGCCTTACGTGAGTAAGAGCAAATTGTGGATTCTTGCCCTTCTCTGGAGTCCAGAGGGGTTGTGGTGACAGTCACGTCCAAAGACTAGAAATTTGGCCATGGAGAAAGTGACCCCAAATTGCTCCACAAACTGTCCTGGAGAAATCCCAGGCGGCTCCAGCTGTTTGGGGAGATTTGATACTCCTGTCTCACCCAAAACTACTCCAGCCACGTGAAGTGATGAGGCGTGCTTTGGTGAGGATTGGTTGCTAGGACCTCAGAGCTTTGTGATGTCACAGAACCTGACTTCACTGAAGCAGCAATCCCATTCTCATGACATATGAGTCCTATGGCTTTAAGTAGAAAGACCTTGGAGGAACAAGAAAGAGCCCTGTTAGCCTGATCATGAACACAGGTGGTTTCTTTCCCACTTCCACTTTCTATACAAAGAGAAAAGAAAACGATGTTCTGTATACCATTCTTTAGACCAACATTTCTCCAGAGAGAACAAGGTGTTCCTATTTCCACTGCAAATTCTAAAGATCTCAATCAAGAGTGAGGCCTCTTGACTACCATTAGGTCTCTGGGATGTTTGATAGCTTTGGGTGAGATTATCCATTCTTAACTTCTGTTCCCTATGGATTCTCAGGTGTAAGGACTGACTTTGTTGCTTGGTCAGCTTAGAAGGCGACAAAAGGAAGACGGGAAGTATAGTCACAATTCCAGGAACATGCCAGGGCAGGGATGCATTGTGCTGTCCTTGACCTTATCTGCTAGTGTCCTGAAACACCAGTCCTAAGGAATGAAGTCTCTGTCTAACTGACATTACCTTAAACACCGTTGCAAAGGCTTCATGGAGAGTGAAACACTGCATTATCGCTAGCCCTACAGAAAGATCCCTGGTCAGCACTCCTTGTCATCTTTAGTTAATGCTACATGCCATTGTCATTGGGAGATCCATGTTGAGCAACTCTCTTTATTCAGCTGAAAATGAACGGCCACCATTGATGGCCTGCCATGTCCACTCCAGCATCACTGTGGAAGTATCCGAGATACCCTTTTAAGGGCTCATGAATAAAGATGATTATGAAGATGATGATAAAGTTGATGATTTCCAAATGAAAATGCAAGCAGACCAAGGGAAATATCCTATGGTTCACTCATATGTGGCCCATGAGGGATACCGTGGACATGAGTAGTAGTAAGGGAAAATAGAAGGAGAAGAAGTCAGACAGGGAGACGCAGCAGGAGAGACTCAGGACTTTGGGGACCAAGCTGAGGGTTACAGGGGCATAAGACCTGCCATAAAGAGGGAAATGTTTAATGGGTATAGAGGTTGTGTGACATTATATGAGGATGAGCACTTGGTTTTATATGCAATTAAAGAATCAGGGCACACTGTGTGAAAAAACGTAGGATGGATGAAAGGCTGGCTTGGCGAATATAAGAAAAAATAATGAATAGAAAGCAAAACAGGCCATTTCACTTGGAGATGAAGAAGGAAAGAGAAGAAAAATGAATTCTCATTTTATTATCTTACTGATTAAAATTGTATGCAATTGGTTTCCTATAAGGTCCTTATGTGAATTGGGACTTTGGACATTGTAAATTCGAGTCTTCCCTCTTCCTACATTTTGGGAATAGTTGAAAAAAGCCGACTTACCATTAAGTGTCTCGAATTGTTGACCAGGGAATTGATTTGAACCTGGATTATTGTGTGTTGGGAG
The DNA here is from genome assembly GCF_922984935.1 of Meles meles. NCBI lineage: Eukaryota > Metazoa > Chordata > Mammalia > Carnivora > Mustelidae > Meles > Meles meles. Next base: position 30,517,057 of record NC_060088.1, on the reverse strand, counting down.
ATGTTTTAAGACGGCTTCAAAAGCTTTCATCATTACCTGATCCAACAGATATGTATGAATCATGATCTTGTCATGGAAGTGCATATGTGTCTTGGATTTTTTTCTTTTTTCTCCGGTATTGGATTTGATGCATACTTGTGTGTAAGGGTCTTTTAGTTAAGTTTGTTTAATTAATTAATTTATTAAATAATTAATTTTTGATAAGTAAGGAGTTAACTTATCCATTTTGGAAGCTTTGTTACTTTGATTCTCTAAGCATTTGTTTTTTATGGTATTTTCTCTGAATTTTGCTTCCATGAGTTCTATTCCTCACTTGCTCCCTAAATTCTGTGGGACTCTTTTCAGTGTGTGTGTGTGTGTTTGTGTGTGTGATTCAAATCACTAAAAATGATGTTTTAAGAGATATGAAGCTGCTCTATTTCAGATCACAATTCACCTTCAAACACAGTCAGAACTCACGTTACATCCTTTTTGGCCATATTTCCTGCATTAAATGTCCCATTCAATCCACTTTTTGAAAAACAGATTCTGACTCACCTACCTGGAACAAACACTGAATTTTGTGTGCCTGGTTAGAGTCTAATTGCATATCAGTTTTTCTTGTTTTGTTTTGTTTTTTCACATGTTTCTTTACTTCCAAGAATGAGTGAAATCATATGGTAGTTGTCTTTCTATGACTAACAGATATGACACAGCCCAATGCTCTCTCCCTTTCTGCCACATGTCACAAGGAGCAAGAATGCCTTCTTGCTTATGGCTCCATAGGAGTCCGCAGCACATTTGGAGGACAGGGATGTGGTAGAAGTGTCTGGGAGCTCCAGACGTGTCTTCAGCCATCAGCACAACCATTGATGACGACATAAATGGAAACATGGAATAATTGGCCCAGAAGCCTAGAAATCACACTCCAGAGTGAAAAAGAGAAGGGTGTAGACAGGACTTATGGGAGCATTGGACGGTTGGTTCTTTAGAGGGCAGAGAGCCATGGACAAAGCCAAAGCCCCAGGGGAGTGGAGAACACTTAGAACCCACAATTTGAATGTTGAGCCATAAGTGTTGGCGGAGAAATGGAGAGTGTCTGAATGACATGAGTTCTTGCAACCCAAGGGTCTTGAGGCCTGGGGATTCCAGATCAGCATGCTTTGCAGACATCGACTCCAGAAAACACTGTGTATCTCCTGGAGAGGATACCAGCAAGCAACCAGGTGCAGACAGCATGGAAAATTTGATCAGAGAAAATACCTGTTGACACAGCAGTAAGATTATCTTTCTTTGGGTGCATTCGTGATGGGCAGTGTTGGTGGAGATGCCTCGATGGGCGCCAAAGATACTTGAGCTCTACGACCGCCAGCATTAAGACTGAGAAGTGTCCACAGTCAGGACGGTGAGGTCATTAGCTGCCCAAACAACAATCATGTATTCCCAAATCTGGAACACTGTTGGGACTGCCTTCTTCAGGCCCCATTGCTTAGTCCCAGGAGAAGAGGAAATACTGCACTGGACTAGAAAAAAGCCCTGCCCACATCCTCTCACCTGGCCACAGATTCAGCAGGCCTTACGTTTTGTGGAGTGGGTTGAAAGTCACGTTTCACAGGCACACCTTATGTGGCCCAGACACCAAACACTCTGAATGGAGGGCAAGGAGAACCTCTGCAGAGAACGAGCCCACAGGAGAGTGGACAGCCACAACACAAACCCAGAGGGCATGTCACACACACCTGAGACTCTCAAGTCCCAGCCGTTGGGCACTCCACGAGCTCTTTTTCCTGAAGAAATTATCTTCAGGGTAGATAACAGAAGGCGCGTTTTGAATACAGAGAAGACAGAGACCTTTGTAGATTCAGGTTGTATTCCTGAGACTGGCCCGAAAGCCTGTTCCGATGGCTCCATGTGGGGATTGGTTCTCTTCCAACATGTTCAGTGCTTGCTCCTTTGAGCTCCAAACAGGTGAGTCCATCCTGGGCTTAAGCTTTTTGGGTGTAGGGTCTGTCTTTAGTGTTTGAACAGCTGGGAAAATTGGGACGCATTTATGGCATGATTTCTGGAGATTCAAGAACAACTCGTGTCCTCACAGTTGAAGACTACAGACATGTCTTTGGTATGGTTGTGGGTGTTAACTCTGAGATTTCCTCCTAGGTTTGGGGGCGCTATTCCTGGACAGACGCAGTTAACTTATCCAGATTGGATGGTTTGTTACTTTGATTCTCTAAGCTTTTGTTTTTTTATGGTATTTTCTCTGAATTTTGCTTCAATGAGTGCTATCCCTCACTTGCTCCCTAACTTCTGTGGGACTCTTTAAGTGTTTGTGTGTGTGCGTGTGTCAGTGTGTGTGTGTCTGCTTCACAAAGTGTGAAAAATGATCTTTTAAGAGATATGAAGCTGCTCTATGCCAGATCACAATTCACGTTCAAACACAGTGGAAACCCACGTAACATCCCCTTCGGCCACATTTCCTGCATGGAATATCCCCTTTTTATCCACATTAAGAAATGCAGATTCTGACTAGCCTCCCTAGAATAAACACCAAATTTTGTGTGCCTGGTTAGAGCCTAATTGCCTGTCCCTTATTCTTGCTTTTTCACATGTTTCTTTACTTCCATGAGTGAGTGAAATCTTATGGTAGTTGTCTTTCTGTGACTGACAGATATGACACAGCCCAATGCTCCCTCCTTTTCCGCCAAAAGTCACACGGAGCAACAATGCCTTCTTGCATATGGCTCCATAAGAGTCCGCAATGCATTTGGAGGACAGGGAGATGGTGGAAGTGTCTGGGAGCTCCAGGCTTGTCTTCAGTCATCTGCACAACCCAAAGATGACGATATCAATGTAAACATGGCATAAATTGACCTGAAGCCTGGAATCCCACTCCACAGTGAAAGAGAAATGAAGCCACAGAGACCATGGGAGAATTGTGTATAGAGTGCTTATGGGAGAATTGTACAGTTAGTGCTTCAGAGGACAGGGAGCCATGGCCAAAGACAAAGAACCAGGGGAGAGGAGCACACTTAGAACCCACAATTTGAATGTTGACCCATAGCAGTTTGCGGAGAAAAGAAGAGAGTGTGAATGACACGAGTTCTTGCAACTCAAGGGCGTTGAGTCCAGGGAATTCCAGATCAGCATGCTGTTCAGACATAGAGTCCGAGAACACTGTGTATCTCATGGAGAGAACACCAGCAAGCAACCAGGTGCAGGCAGCCGGTAAACCGTGATGAGAGAAATACCTGTGGACACCGTGGTAACATTATAATTTCTTTGTGTGCATTCATGATGGGCAGTGTTAGTGGAGATGCCTCGATGGGCGTGAAAGATACTTGGGTTCTACGAATGCGAGCATCAAGGCTGAGAAGTGGCCACAGGCAGGACGGTGAGGACATTAGCTGCCCAATATGCAATCACGGATTCACAAACCTGGAACTCTGTTGGGACTACATTCTTCAGGCACGTTGCTTAGTCCCAGGACAAGAGAAAATTCTGCATGGGACCTGAAGAAAGGCCTGCCCACATCCTCTCACCTGGCCACAGAATTCAGGAGGCTTTATGTTATTGGAGTTGGGTTGAACGTCACGTTTCACAGGCACATCAGATCCACAAAGCTTAACCTCACCATATTTGGCCCAGACACCAAACACTCTGAATGGAAGGCAACGAGAGCCTCTGCAGAGTACAAGACCACAGGAGAGTGGACAGCCACAACACAAGCCCAGAGGTCATGTCACACACACCTGAGACTCTCTCAAGGGCTAACCCTTTGGCACTCCATGAGCTCTTCTTCTAAAGAAATTATGTTGAGGGAAGATCACAGAATGCGCATTTCAAATACATAGAAGACAGGGACCTTTTGTAGATTCACGCTGTATTCATGGAACTGGCCCAAAAGCCTTTTCCAATGGCTTCACATGGGGATTGGTTCTCTTTCAACATGCTCCGAGCTTGCTCCTGTGAGCTCCAAGCAGTTGAGTCCATCCTGGGACTAAGCTTCTAGGGTGTAGGGTCTGCTTTAATGTTTGGTCAGCTGGGAAAATAGGGAGGCATTTATGGCATGATTTCTGGAGATGCAAGAAGAACTCGTGTCCTCACTGTGAAGATCCAGACATGTCTTTGATATGGTTTTGGGTGTTAACTCTGAGCTTTCCTCAGAAGCGGGGTGCACTTTTCCTCGTCAGAAGCATCCTCATAGGGTCTGAGGACCATGAACATGTGTATGGCGTGAAGTTCCCCGTGTGAGGATGCTTTTACTCCTGACATTTCTTGACCTTTCGTGGGTAAGATGGAACTCTGGATTCGTGCCCTTCTCAGGAGTCTAGATGGGTGGTGGTGACAGTCATGGTCAGGGACTACAAATTTGGCCATGGACAAGGTGACCCCATATCGCTTCACAAACTGTCTTGGGGAAATACCCAAGTGGTCCAACGGTTTGGAGTGATATTGATGCTCCTGGGTGACCCAGAACTTCTCGACACAGGTGAAGTGAAGAGGCATGGTTTGGTGAGGAGTGGTTGCTAGGAACTCAGAGCTTTGTGACGTCACAGATGCTGACTTCACTGAAGCAGCAACCCTATTCTCAAGACATATGAGTCCTATGGCTTTAAGTAGTAAGACCTTTGAAGGAACAAGGAAGATCCCTGTTAGCCTGATCATGAACTCAGGTGGTCTTTTCTCTTTCTTTCCCACTTCCACTTTCTATACAAAGAGAAAAGAAAACGATGTTCTGTATACCATTCTTTAGATCAACATTTCTCCAGAGAGAGCAAGGTGTTCCTATTTCCACTGCAATTTCTAGAGATCTCATTCAACAGCGAGGACTCTTGGCTACCATTAGGTCTCTGGGTGGTTGGATATCCTTGGGTGAGAGGGTCCATTCTTAGCTACTGTTCCCTATGGTTTCTTGGGTGTAAGGTCCGCACTTGGTGCTTGGTCATCTTGGAAGGTGAAGGAAGGAAGAAGGGAAGGACAGTCACAATACCGGGAAATTTGCCAATGCAGGGATGCGTTGTGCTTTCCGTGTCCTTATCTGCTAGTGTCCTGAAACACCAGTCCTAATGAATGAAGGCTCTGTCTACCTTATATTTCCTTAAACACCGTTGCAATGGCTTCATGGAGAGTGACTATGCATGATCGCTACCCCTAAAGAAAGATACCTGGTCAGCACTCCTTTTTATCTTTAGTTAATGCTACATGCCATAGTCATGGGGAGAGTCATGTTGAGCAATGCTCTTTAGTCAGATGAAAATGAACAGCCAACTTCGATAGCCTGCCATACCCTCTCTAGCATCACTGTGGAAGGAGCCGAGATACCCTTTGAAGGGCTAGTGGATAAAGATGATTACGAAGATGATGATAAAGAAGTTGATTTCCAAATGAAAAGGCAAGTAGACCAAGGGACATATCCAATGGCTTCACTCCTATGTGGCCCATGAGGAATACCATGGAAATGGGTAGTAGTAAGGGAAAACAGAGGAGAAGTCAGACAGGGAGACGCACCAAGAGAGACTCAGGACGTTGGGGACCAAGCTGAGTGTTACAGGAGGATAAGACCTGCCAAAAAAGGGGAACGTGTTATTGGGTAGGGAGGTGGTGTGGCATTATAGGAGGATGAGCTCTTGGTGGTATATGCAATTAAAGAGTCAGGACACACTATGTCAAAAAACGTAGGATGGAAGAAAGGCTGACTTGCCGAATATAACAAAAAATAGTGAATAGAAAGCAAAACAGGTCATTTCACACGGAGATGAAGAAAGAAAGAGAAGAGAAATAAATTCTAGTTTTATTATTTTACTGATTAAAATTGTATGCTATTGGTTTCCTATAAGGTCCTTTTCTGAATTGGGTCTTTGGACATTTTAAATTAGAGTCTTCCCACTTCCCACATTTTGGGAATAGATGAGAAAAGCCGACATTACCATTAAATGTCTCGAATTGTGGACCAGGGAATTGATTTGAACGTGGCTCTCTGTGTTTTGGGAGATGTTTGAGGACTGCTTCAAAAGCCCCAAACTGCTTCAAAATTCATTACCAGAACATCACATACGTATGATTCATGATCTCGTCATGGTAGTGCATATATGTCTTGGAATTTATCGTTTTCTCTCCGGTATTGGATATGCTGGCATACTTTTGTGTAGGGGCCTTTTAGGTTAGGTTGTTTAATTAAGTAATTAATTCAATAATTAATTAATTAATTCTTGATAAGTAAGGGGTTAACTTATGCAGTTTTGACGGTTTTTTACTTTGATTCTCTAAGCTTATGTTTTTTATCCTATTTTCTCTGAATTTTGCTTCCATGAATGCTATCGCTCACTTGCTCCCTAACTTCTGTGGGACTCTTTAAGTGCTTGTGTGTGTGCGTGTGCGTCTGTCAGTGTGTGTGTGTGTTTCACAAAATGCGAAAAGTGATCTTTTAAGAAATATGAAGCTGCTCTATTCCAGATCACAATTCATGTTCAAACACAGTGGATAACCACGTAACATCCCCTTCGGCCACATTTCCTGTATTGAATGTCCCATTTTTATCCACATTTAGAAACGCAGATTCTGACTAGCCTGCCTGGAATAAACACCAAATTTTGTGTGCCTGGTTAGAGCCTCATTGCCTGTCCCTTATTCTTGCTTTTTCACATGTTTCTTTACTTCCATGAGTGAGTGAAATCTTATGGTAGTTGTCTTTCTGTGACTGACAGATATGACACAGCCCAATGCTCTCTCCCTTTCTGCCACATGTCACAAGGAGCAAGAATGCCCTCTTGTTTATGGCTCCATAAGAGTCCGCAGGGCTTTTGGAGGACAGGGAGATGGTAGAAGTGTCTGGGAGCTCCAGGCCTGTCTTCAGACATCAGCACAACCAGAAGATGATGACATCAATGTAAACATGGCAAAAATGGACCTGAATCCTAGAAATCACACTCCACAGTGAAAGAGAAAAGAAGTCACAGAGACCATGGGAGAGGGGTTTAGACAGGGCTTATGGGAAAATTGGACGTTTGGTGCTTCAGAGGACAGGGAGCCATGGCCAAAGCAAAGGCCCAGGGGATGTAAGTCCACTTAGAAACCACAATTCCAATGTTGACGCATAGCTGTTGATGGAGAAAATGAGTGACTGAATGACATGAGTTCTTTCAACCCAAGGGTCTTGAGGCCGGGGGATTCCAGATCAACATGCTTGAAGTCATAGACTCAGAGAAAACTGTCTATCTCCCGGAGAGGACACCAGCAGGCAACCAGGGGCAAACAGCCTAGAAACCCTGATCAGTGAGTAAAGCAGTTGACACTGTGGTAAGACTATTAGTTCTTTGGTGCAATCGTAATGGGCAGTGTTGGTGGATTTGCCTCGATGGGCGCCAAAGATTTTGGGTTCTATGACCATGAGCATCAAGACTGAGAAGTGGCCTCAGGCAGGACGGTGAGGACATTAGCTGCCCAACATGCAATCACTGATTCCCAAACCTGGAACACACTTGGGACTGCCTACTTCAGGCAACGTAGCTTAGGCCCAGAGAACAGATAATCCTGCAGGGGACTAGAAGAAAGCCCTGCCCATATACTCTCACCTGGCCACAGAAATCAGTAGGCCCTAAGTTTTGTGGAGTGGGTTGAAAGACACGTTTCACAGGCACACCAGACCCACGAAACTTAAACTCACCATATTTGGCCCAGACACCACACACTTGAATGGAAGGCAAGGAGAGCCTCTACAGAGGACGAGCCCACAGGAGAGTGGACAGCCACAACACAACAACAGAGGGCATGTCACACAATCCTGAGACTCTCTCAATTGTCATCCCTTGGGCACTCCATGAGCTCTTCAACCTAAAGAAATTATCTTCAGTTGAGATAACAGAATGCTCCTTTCAAATACAGAGAAGACAGAGACCTTTTGTAGATTCACGTTGTATTCCTGAAACTGGCCCAAAAGCCTTTCAAAACGCATCATATGGGGGTTGGTTCTCTTCCAACATGCTCCGTGCTTACTCCTGTGAGCTCCAAACAGATGAGTTCCTCCTGGGCCAAAGCTTCTTGAGTGTAGGGTCTGACTTTAATGTTTGGTCAGCTGGGAAAATAGGGAGGCATTTATGGCACGATTTCTGGAGATGAAAGAACTTGTGTCCTCATAGTTGAAGACTCCAGACATGTCTTTGTTATGGTTGCGGATTTTAACTCAGAGCTTCCCCTGGAGGGCTGGGCGCGCTTTTCCTGGAGAGAAGCATTCTGATCGGATGTGAGGACCATGAACATGTGTATGGCGTGGAGTTCCCCTTGGGAGGTCCTTGTATTCCTGACTCTTTCTTGACCTAATGTGGGTAAGATGGAATTGTGGTCTTGCCCTTCTCAAAGGTCCAGAGGGGTGGAGGTGACCGTCTCAGCCAAAGACTACAAATTCGGCCAAATACAAGGTGACCCCATATAGCTTCACAAACTGTCTTGCTGAAATACCCCGGAGGCTCCAGGGGTTTGGAGTGATTTTGAGACTCCTGGCTGTCCCAGAACTACTCCAGCCAGGTCAAGTGATGAGGAGTGGTTTGGTGAAAAGTGATTGCTGGGACCTCAGAGATTCGTGACATCAATGAAGCTGACTTCACTGAAGCAGCAATCCCATTCTCATGACATATGAGTCCTATGGCTTTATGTAGAAAGACCTGAGAAGGACCAAGAAAGAACCATGTTAGCCTGATCATGAACTGAGGTGGTCTTTTCCGTTTCTTTCCCACTTCCACTTTCTATACTGAGAGATAAGAAACCAATGATCTGTATGCCATTCTTTAGACCAACATTTCTCCAGAGAGCAAGGTGTTCCTATTTCCACTGCAATTTATAGAGATCTCCATCAACAGCGAGGCCTCTTGACTACCATTAGGTCTCTGGGAGGTTGGATATCCTTGGGTGAGAGGGTCCATTCTTAGCTACTGTTCCCTATGGTTTCTCGGGGGTAAGGTCCCCATTTGGTGCTTGGTCAGCATGGAAGGTGAAGGAAAGAAAAAGGGAAGGAAAGTCACAATTCCAGGAAATTTGCCAAGGCAGGGATGCGTTGTTCTGTATGTGTTTTATCTGATAGTGTCCTGAAATACCAGTCCTAAGGCATGAAGGCTCTGTCTACCTGAGATTACCTTAAACACCATTGCAAAGTTTTCATGGAGAGTGAAATGCTACAGGATCGCTACCCCTAAAGAAAGAGCCCTAGTCAGCACATCTTGTCATCATTAGATAATGCTACAACCATAGTTATGGGGAGAGGCATGTTGAGCAACGGTCTTTATTCAGATGAAAATGAACGGCCTACATCGATGGCCTGCCATGCACACTCTAGCATCACTGTGGAAGGAGCTGAAATACCCTTTGAAGAGCTAGTGAATGAAGATGATTATGAAGATGATGATAAATAAGATGATTTCCCAATGAAAATGCAAGCAGATCAAGGGAAATATTCTTTGGCTTCACTCACATGTAGCCCATGACGAATACAACGGACATTACTAGTAGTAAGGGAAAACGGAAGGAGAAGACATCAGACAGGGAGACGCACCAGGAGATAATCAGGACTTTGGGGACCAAGCTGAGTATTACAGGAGGATAAGGCATGCCATAAAGAGGGAACTGGTTAATGGGTATGCAGGTGGTGTGGCATTATATGAGGATGAGCACTTGGTGGTATGTGCATTTAAAGAATCAGGGAACACTATGTCATAAAACGTAGGATGGATGAAAGGCTTGCTTGCCAAATATAATAAAAAATAATGAATAGAAAGTAAAACAGGCCGTGTCACATGGAGATAAAGAAAGAAAGAGAAATGAATTATAATTTTATTATCTTATGATTAAAATTGTATGCAATTGATTTCCTATAAGGTCCTTATATGAATTGGGTCTTTGGACATAGTAAATTAGCGTCTTCCCTCTTCCTACATCTTGGGAATAGATGAGAAAATACGACATTACCATTAAAAGTCTCGAATTGTGGACCAGGGAATTGATTTGAACCTGGCTTTCTGTGTGTTGGGAGATGTTTGAGGACTGCTTCTAAAGCCTCAAAAGCTGCTTCAATAGCCAATAACTGAGACATCAGATATGTATGTCTCATGATCTTTACGTGGTAGTGCGTATATGTTTTGGAATTTATCCTTTTCTCTCCGGTAATTGATTTGCTGGCATACTTGTGTGGAGAGGTCTATTAGTTAAGGTTGTATAATTAATTAATTATTAATTTTTGACAGGAAATGAGTTAAGTTATCCAGTTTGGATGGTTTGTTACTTTGATTTCTAAGCTTTTGTTTTTTATGATATTTTCTCCGAATTTTGCTTCCATGAGTACTATTCCTCAATTGCTCCCTATATTTTGTAGGACTCTTTTAAGTGTGTTTGTGTGTGTGTGTGTGTGTGTGTCTGTGTTTGTGTGTGTGTATCACAGAACGCTAAAATGATATTTTAAGAGATATGCAGCTACACTATTGAGATCACAATTCACCTTCAAACACAGTGGAAACTCACATTTCCTCCCAGAGACCTACTGGTAGCCAAGAGGCCTAGCTGTGGATTGAGATCGCTAGAAATTGCAGTGGAAATAGGAACACCTTGCTCTCTCTGGAGAAATGTTAATCTAAAAAATGGTATACAGAACATCGTTTTCTTTTCTCTTTGTATAGAAAGTTGAAGTGGGAAAGAAACAGAAAAGACCATTTGAGTTCATGATGAGGCTAACAGGGCTCTTTCCTGTTCATTCCCAGGTCTTTCTACTTAAAGCCATAGGACTCATATGTCATGAGAATGGGATTGCTGCTTCAGTGCAATCAGCTTCTGTGACGTCACAAAGCTCTGAGGTCCTAGCAACCACTCCTCACCAAAGCACGCCTCACCACTTCACCTGGCTGGAGTAGTTCTGGGTCAGCCAGGAGTATCAAAATCACTCCAAACCGCTGGAGCCACCTGGGGATTTTCCCAGGAGAGTTTGTGAAGCGATTTGTGGCCACCTTCTCCATGGCCGAATTTGGAGTCTATGGATGTGACTGTCACCACCACCTCTCTGGACTACTGAGAAGGGCAAGAATCCACAATTTCATCTTACCCACATAAGGTCAGGAAAGAATCAGGAGCACAAGCAGCCTCACACGGGGAACGACTCGCCACACACATATTCATGGTCCTCACACCCGATCAGGATGCTTCTGACGAGGAAAAGCGCTCCCAGCCCTCTGAGAAAAGCTCAGAGTTAACACCCGCAATGATTCCAAAGACATGTCTGGAGTCTTCAACAGTGAGGACATGAGTTCTTCTTGCATCTCCAGAAATCGTGCCATAAATGCCTCCCAATATTCCCAGGTGACCAAACATTAAAGGCAGACACTACAGCCTAGAAGCTTAGGCCCAGGAAGGACTCATCTGTTTGGAGCTCACAGGAGTTAAGCATGGAGAATTTTGGAAGAGAACCAATCCCTATGTATAGCCCTCTAGAAAGGCTTTTGGGCCAGTTTCAGAAATTCACCGTGAATCTACAAAAGGTCTTTGTCTTCTCTGTATTCAAAACGCACAATCTGTTATCTTCCCTGAAGATAATTTCTTTAGGAAGACGAACTCATAGAGTGCCCAAGGGCTGACACTTGGTACTCAGATGAGAGTATCAGAGATATGTGACATGACCTCTGGTGTTGAGTTGTGGCTGTACACTCTCCTGTGGGCTCGTAATCTGCAGAAGCTCTCCTTGCCTTCTATTCAGAGCGTTTGTTGTCTGGGCCAAATATGGTGAGGTTAAGCTTTGTGCTTCAGCTGTGCCTGTGAAACATGACTTTTAACACACTCCACAAAACAAAGCCTACTGAATTCTGAGGACAGGTGAGAGGACGTGGGCAGGGCTTTCTTCTAGTCCCTTCAGGATTTTCTGTTCTCCTGGGACTAAACAACATGGCCTGAAAAAGACATTCCCAACAGTGTTCCAGGTTTGGTAATCCGTGATTGCAGTTTGGGCAGTTGATGTCCTCACCGTCCAGCCTGTGGCCACTTCTCAGTCTTGATGCTGGTGGTCGTAGAGCCAAAGTATATTTTGGACCCATCGAGCCATCTCCTCCAACACTGTCTATCATGAATGCACACAAAGAAATAATAATCTTACCAAGGTGTCAACAGGTATTGTCTCTGATCATGGTTTCCAGGCTGTCTGCACGTGGTTGCTTGCTGGTGTCCCCTCCAGGAGATACACAGTGTTCTCTGGAGTCTATGGCTGCAATGCTGATCTATAATCCAAGGGCCTCAAGATCCTTGGGTTGCACAAACTCATGTCATTGGACACTATCCTTTTCTCCGCCAACAGCTATGGGTCAACATTCAAATTGTGGGTTCTAAGTGTGCTCCTCTCCCCTGGGCCTTTGTCTTTGGAAATGGTTCCCTGCCTTCTGAAGCACCAACCGGCCAATTCTCCCATTAGCCCTGTCTACACCCTTCTCCCATGGTCTCTGAGACTTCTTCTCTCTTTCGCCGTGGAGTGTGATTTCTAGGCTTCAGGTCCATTTATGCCATGTTTACATTGATGGGGTCATTGTCTGGTTGTGATGATGGCTGAAGACAAGCCTGGAGCTCCCAGACACTTCTACCATCTCCCTATCTTCAAAATGCACTGCAGACTCTTATGGAGCCATAAGCAAGAAGACATTCTTGCTCCTTGTTACATGTGACAGAAAGGGAGAGAGCACTGGGCTGTTTCATATCTGTCAGTCACAGAAAGACAACTACCATACGATCTCACTCACTCATGGAAGTAAAGAAACATGTGAAAAAGCAAGGAAAAGGGGCAGGCAATTAGATTCTAACCAGGCACACAAAACTTGGTGTTGGTTCCAGGCAGGCTAGTCAAAATCTCCCTTTCTACACGTGGATCAAATGGGACATTCAATGCAAAAATGTGACTGAATTGGATGTAACGTGAGTTTCCACAGTGTTTGAAGGTGAATTGTGATCTGGAATAGAGCAGCTTCCTATCTCTAAAAATATCATTTTTAGGAATTTGTGAAACACATACACACATACACAACACACACACACAAACACTTAAAAGAGTCCCACAGAAGTTAGGAAGCAAGTGAGTAATAGCACTCATGGAAGCAAAATTATAGAAAATTTATATATTTATTTATAGCAAATTTATAGCAAAATTATAGAAAAAATACCATAAAAAACAAAAGCTTAGAGAATCAAAGTAACAAACCGTCCAACCTGAATAAGATAGCACCTTACCTATCAATAATTAATTAATTAATTAATTGATTAATTAATTAAACAACCTTACCTACAAGACCCCTACACACAAGTCTGCCAGGAAATCCAATACCGGTGAGAAAAGGATAAATTCCATGACACATACGCACTACCATGACAAGATCATGAGTCATACATATCTGACGTCTCAGGGAATGACTTTTGAAGCAGATTTTGAGGCTCTTGGGCAGCCCTCAATCATCTCCCAACACACAGAAAGCCAAGTTCAAATCAATTCCCTGGTCCACAATTCGAGACTTTTAATGGTAATGTCGTATTTGCTCATCTATTCCCAAGATGTAGGAAGAGGGAAGACTCTAATTTACTATGTCCAAAGACCCAATTCATATAAGGACCTTATAGGAAATCAATTGCATACAATTTTAACCATAAGATAATAAAATTAGAATTCATTTCTCTTCTGTTTCTTTCTTCATCTCCACGTGAATTGTCCTGTTTTGCGTTCTATTCACTATTTTTTCTTATATTCGGCAATCCAGCCTTTCATCCATCCTACATTTTTTGACATAGTGTTCCCTGATTCTTTAATTGTATATACCAACAAGTGTTCATCCTCATATAATGCCACACCACTTCAATACGCATTAACAAGATCCCTCTATATTGTATGTCTTATCCTCTTGTAAACCTCAGCTTGGTCCCCACATTCCTGAGTCTCTCCTGGTGCATCTCCCTATCTGATATCTTCTAGTTCCGTTTTCCCTTTCTACTACTAATGTCCATGGTATTCCACATGGGCCACTTATGATTGAAGCCATAGGACATTTCCCTTGTTCTGCTTGCATTTTCATTTGGATATCATATATTTTATTATCATCTTCCTAATCATCTTTATCCACAGGCCCTTAAAAGTATATCTTGGCTCCTTCCACAGTGATGCTAGAGTGGGCATGGCAGGCCATCGATGTTGGTGGTTCATTTACATCTGAATAAAGAGAGTTGCTCAACATGGCTCCCCCCATGATTATGGCATATAGCATTAACTAATGATGACAAAGAGTGCTGACCAGGGCTCTCTCTTTAGGGGTAGTGATCATGCAGAATTTCACTCTCCATGAAGCCTTTGCAACGGTGTTTAAGGTATGTCAGGTAGACAGAGCCTTCATCCCTTAGGACTGCTGTTTCAGGACACTAGCAGATAAGGACACAAATAGCACAACGCATTCCTGCCCTGGCAATTTTCCCTGGAATTGTGACTCTCCTTCCCTTCTTCCTTTCCTCACCTTCCAAGCTGACCAAGGTCCAAAAGCAGACCTTACACCCGAGATACCATAGGGAACAGAAACTAAGAATGGACCCTCTCACCCAAGGATATCAAACCTCCCAGAGACCTAATGGTAGCCAAGAGGCCCCATTGTTGATTGAGATTTCTAGAAATTGCAGTGGAAACAAGAACACCTTGTTCTCTATGGCGAAATGTTGGTCTAAAGAATGGTATACAGAACATCATTTTCTTTTCTCTTTGTATTGAAAGTGGAAGTGGGAAAGGAACAGAAAAGACCACATGAGTTCATGATCAGACTAACAGGGCTCTTTCTTGTTCCTTCCCAGGTGTTTCTACTTAAAGCCATAGGACTCATATGTCATGAGAATGGGATTGCTGCTTCAGTGCAGTCAGCTTCTGTGATGTCACAAAGCTCTAAGGTCGTAGCAACCACTCCTCACCAAACCACGCCTTATTACCTCACCGGGCTGGAGTAGTTCTGGGTCAGCCAGGACTATCAAAATCACTCCAAACCGCTGGAGCCGGCTGGGTATTTCCCCAAGACAGTTTGTGGAGCTATTTGGGGTCACCTTCTCCATGGCCACAGTTGTAGTCTTTGACCGTGACTGTCACCACCACCCCCTCTGGACTCCTGAGAAGGGCAAGAATCCACAATTTCATCTTACCCACGTAAGGTCAAAAAAGAGTCAGGAGTACAAGCAGACTCACATGGGAACTCCACGCCATATTCATGGTCCTCACACCCTATCAGGATGCTTCTGAACAGGAAAATGCCCCCCACAATCCGAGGAAAGTTCAGAGTTAACACACACAACCATACCAAAGACATGTCTGGAGTCTTCATCAGTGAGGACACAAATTCTTCTTACATCTCCAGAAATTTTGCAATAAATGCCTCCCAATTTTCCCAGCTGACCAAACATTAAAGGCAGACACTACACCCTAGAAGCTTAGTCCTAGGTCAGACTTATTTGTTTGGAGCTCACTGGAGCAAGCACGGAGCATGTTGTAAGAGAACCAATCCCCATTTGAAGCCATCTGAAAAGACTTTTGGGCCAGTTTCAGGAATACCACGTGAATCTACAAAAGTCTCTGTTTTCTCTGTATTCGAAACACGCCTTTTGTTATCTACCTTGAAGTTCATTTCTTTAGGATGGAGAGCTCATGGGCTGGCACTTGAGAGAGACTCAGGTGTTTGTGACATGCCCTCTGGGGTTGTGTTGTGGCTGTCCACTCTCCTGTCCGCTCGACCTCTGCAGAAGCTCTCCTTGCCTTCCATTCAGAGCTTTTGGTGTCTGGGCCAAATATGGTGAGGTTAAGCTTCGTGCATCTGCTGTGCCTGTGAAACATGACGTTCAACCGACTCCACAAAACTTAAGGCCTGCTGAATTCTGTGGCCAGGGGAGAGGATGTGGGCAGGGTTTCTTCTTGTCCCCTGCAGGATTTTCTGTTATCCTGGGACTAAGCACCGTGGCCTGAAGAAGGCAGTCCCAACTGTCTTCCAGGTTTGGGAATTCCTGATTCCAGATTTCGCAGCAAATGTCCTCACCGTCTTGCCTGTGGCCACTTCTCAGTCTTGATGCTGATGGTCGTAGAGCCAAAGTATCTTTTGGACCCATTGAGCCATCTACACCAACACTGTCTATCATGAATGCACACAAAGAAATAATAATCTTACCATGGTGTCAACCGAGGTATTGACTCTGATCGTGGTTTACAGGTTGTCTGCCCGTGCTTGCTTGCTGGTGTCCTCTCCAGGAGATACACAGTGTTCTCTGGAGTCTATGTCTGCAATGCCGATCTGGAATCCCCTGGCCTCAAGACCCTTGGGTTGCAATAACTCATGTCATTCGACAATATCCTTTTCTCCGCCAAAAGCTATGGGTCAATATTCAAATTGTGGGTTCTAAGTGTGCTGCTCTCCCCAAGACCTTTGTCTTTGGCCATGGTTCCCTGTCCTCTGAAGGACCAACTGGCCAACTATCCCTATAAAGCCCTGTCTACACCCTTCTCCCATGGTTTCTGAGACTTCTTCTCTCTTCCACTGTGGAGTGTTATTTCTAGGCTTCAGGTCCATTTATGCCATGTTTCCATTGATGTGGTCATCTTATGTTTGTGCTGATGGCTGAAGACAAGCCTGGAGCTCCCAGACACTTCTAGTCTCCCTGTCCTCCAGATGCAATGCGGACTCTTATGGAGAGATAAGCAAGAGGCATTCTTGCTCCTTTTGACATATGGTGTAGCGGGAGAGAGGATTGGGCTGTGTCATAACTGCCAGTCACAGAAAGACAACTACCATACGATTTCACTCACTCATGGAAGTAAAGAAACATGTGAAAAGGCAAGAAAAGGGGACAGGCAATTAGACTCTAACCAGACACACAAAATTTGCTGGTTGTTCCAGGCAGGCTAGTCAGAATCTGCGTTTCTAAAAGTGAATCAAATGGGACATTCAATGCAGGAAATGTGGCCGATAGGATGGAATGTGACTTTCCACTGTATTCAAAGGTGAATTTTGATCTGTCATAGAGTAGCTTCATATCTCTTAAAATATCATTTTTAGCATTTTGTAAAACACATACACACACACACACACACACACACACACACACACACACCAGAATTTAGGGAGCAAGTAAGGAATACCTCTCAGGGAAGCAAAATTCAGAGAAAATAACATAAAAAAGAAAAGCTTAGAAAATCAAAGTAACAAACCACCCAAACTGGATAATTTAACCCTTACCTATCAAGAATTATTAATTAATTAATTAATAAACTAATTAAACAACCTTACCTCAAATACCGCTACACTCAAGTATGACAGCAAATCCAATACTGGAGAGAAAAGGATAAATTAAAGACACATAGGCACTACCATGACAAGATAAATAGTCATAAATATCTGACATCTTCGGTAATGATTTGGAAGCAGATTTTGAGGCTTTTGAAGCAGTCCTCAAACATCTCCCAACACAAAGAAATCCAGGTTCAAATCAATTCCCTGGTCCACAATTCGAGACATTTAGGGTAATGTCGGCTTATCTCATCTATGCCCGAAATGTAGGAGGAGGGAAGATTCTAATTGACAATGTCCAAAGACCAAATTCAGATAAGGACCTTATAGGAAACAAATTGCCTACAATTTTAATCATTTAGATAATAAAACTAGAATTCATTTCTCTTCTCTTTCTTTCTTCATCTCCTTGTGTTATGGCCTGTTTTGCATTATATTCAGTATTTTTTCTTATATTCGGCAAGCCAGCCTTTCATCCATCCTACGTTTTTGACATAGTATTCCCTGATTCTTTAATTGCATATACCACAAAGTGCTAATCCTCATATAATGCCACACCAACTCCATACCAATTAACCAGTTCCCTCTTTATGGCATGTCTTATCCTCCTGTAACCCTCAGCTTGGTACCCAAAGTCCTGAGTCTCTCCTGGTGCGTCTCCCTGTCTCACTTCTTCTCCTTCCATTTTCCCTTATTCTATTCATGTCCATGGTATTCCTCATGGGCCATATATGAGTGAAGCCATAGGATATTTCCCTTGGTCTCCTTGCATTTTCATTTGGAAATAATCTTCTTTATCATCATCTCCATTATCATATTTATCAACAGCCCTTAAAGGGCATCTCGGTTCCTTCCACAGTGATGCTAGAGTGGGCCTGGCATGCCATCGATGTTGGCCAATCATTTTCATCTGTACAAATAGAGTTTCTCAACATGGCTCTCCCCATGAATACTGCATGTAGCATTAACTAATGATGACAAGGTGTGCTGACCAGGGCTCTGCCTTTAGGTTTAGCGATCACGCAGAATTTCACTCTCAATGAAGCCTTTGCAACGGTTTTTAAGGTAATGTCACGGAGACAGAGCCTTCAACCCTTGGGACTGTTGTTTCAGGACAGTAGCAGATAAGGACACAGACAGCACAATGCATCCCTGCCCTGGCAATTTTCCTGGAATTGTGATTTTCCTTCCCTTCTTCCTTCCCTCCGCTTCCTAGCTGACCAAGCACCAAAGGTAGACCTTACACCCCAGACACCAGAGGGAACAAGAGCTAACTATGGACCCTCTCACCCAAGGACATCAAACCTCCCAGAGACATAATGGTAGCCAAGAGGCCTCATTGTTGATTGAGATCTCTAGAAATTGCAGTGGAAATAGGAACACAATGCTCTCTCTGGAGAAATGTTGGTCTAAAGAATGGTATACAGAACATCATTTTCTTTTCTCTTTGTTTTGAAAGTGGAAGTGGGAAAGAAACAGAAAAGACCATCTGAGTTCATGATCAGGCTAACAGGGCTCTTACCTGTTCCTTCCCAGGTCTTTCTTCTTAAAGCCCTAGGACTCATATGCCATGAGAATGGGATTTCTGCTTCAGAGAAATCAGCTTCTGTGACATCACAATATTCTGAGGTCCTAGAAACCACTCCTCACCGAACCACGCCTCATCACTTCACTCTGGAGTAGTTCTAGGTCAGCCAGGAGTATCAAAATCACTCCAAACCGCTCTATCTGCCTGGGCGTTTCCCTCAGACATTTTGTGAAGCGATTTGGGGTCCCTTGTCCATGGTCGAATTTGTAGTCTTCGGCCGTGAACGGTGAATATAAGAAAAAATAGTGACTAGTAAGGAACAGGCCGTTTCACATAGAGATGAAGAAAGAAAGAGAAGAGAAATGAATTCTGGTTTTATTATCTTATGATTAAAATTGTATGAAATTTGTTTCCTATAAGGTCTTTATGTGAATTGGGTCTTTGGACATTGTAAATTAGAGTCTTCCCTCTTCCTATATTTTGGGAATAGATGAGAAAAACCGACATTACCATTAAATGTCTCGAATTGTGGACCAGGGAATTGATTTGAACCTGACTTTCTGTGTGTTGGGAGATGTTTGAGGACTGCTTCAAAAGCCTCAAAAGCTGCTTCAAAAGGCATTACCTGAGACTTCAGATAGGTATGTCTTATGATCTTGTCATGGTAGTGCGTCTGTGTCTTGGAATTTATCCTTTTCTTTCCAGTATTGGATTTGTGGAAGGGTCCGTTAGTTAATGTTGTTTAAAATATTAATAAATAAATAAATAAATAAATAAATAAATAAATAAATTCTTGAGGTAAGGCGTTACCTTATCCAGTTTGGACGGTTTGTTACGTTGATTCTCTGAGCTTGTGTTTTTTATGGCATTTTCCCTGAATTTTGCTTCCATGAGTGCTACTTCTCACTTACTCCCTAAATTCTGTGGGACCCTTTGAAATTTGTCTCTGTGTGTGTGTGTGTGTGTGTGTGTGTGTGTGTTTCACAAAAGGCTAAAAATGATATTTTAAGTGATATGAAGCTGCTCTATTCCAGATCATATTTCACCTTCAAACACAGTGGAAATTCACGTTACATCCCGTTCGGCCACATTTCCTGCATTGAATGACCCATTTGATCCACTTTAAGAAACACAGATTCTGACTAGCCTGCCTGGCACAAACACCAAATTTTGTGTGTCTGGTTAGAGTCTAATTGCCTGTCATATTTCCTTGCTTTTCCACATGTTTCCTTGCTTCCATGAGTGAGTGAAATCGTATGGTAATTGTATTTCTGTGACTGACAGAAATTACACAACACAATGCTCTCTCCCTTTCTGCCACATGTCACAAGGAGCAAAAATGACTTCTTTCTTATGGCTCCAGAAGAGGCCGCAGTGCATTTGGAGGACAGGGAGAAGGTAGAAGTGTCTGGGAGCTCCAGGCTTGTCTTCAGCCATGAGCCCAACCAGAAGATCACCACATCAATGGAAACATGGCATAAATGGACCTGAAGCCTAGAAATCACACTCCAAAGCAAAAGAGAGAAGAAGTCACAGAGACCATGGAAGAAGGGTGTAGACAGGTCTTATGGGACAATTGGACAGTTGGTGCTTCAGAGGGCAGAGAGCCATTAGAAATACCATGGGCATGAGTAGTAGTAAGGGAAAACGGAAGGAGAAGTAGTCAGACAGGGAGACGTACCAGGAGAGACTGAGAACTTTGGGGACCAAGTTTGGTTACATGAGGATAAGACATGCCATAAAGAAGGAACTGGATAATGTGTATGGATGTGGTGTGGCATTATATGAGAATGAGTACTTGGTGGTATATGCAATTAAAGAATCAGGGAACACTATATAAAAAAACGTCGGATGGATGAGAGACTGACTTGCCGAATATAAGAAAAAATAGTGAATAGAAATTAAAACAGATCGTTTCACATGTAGGTGAAGAAAGAAAGAGAAGAGAAATGAATTCTAGTGTGATTATCTTACTGATTAAAATTGTATGCCATTGGTTTCCTATAAGGTCCTTATGTGAATTGGGTCTTTGGTCATTGTAAATTAGAGTCTTCCCCCTTCCTACATTATGGGAATAGATGAGAAAAGCCGACATAACCATTAAAAGTCTTGAAATTGGGAGCAGGAATTGATTTGAACCTGGCTTTCTGTGTGTTGGAAGATGTTTGTAGACTGCTTCAAAAGCCTCAAAAGCTGCTTCAAATTCATTATGTATGACTCATGATCTTGTCGTGGTAGTGCGTATGTGTCTTGGAATTTATCCTTTTCACTCTGCTATTGGATTTGCTGGCAGATTTCTGTGTAGGCGTCTTTGAGGTAAGGTTGTTTAATTAATTAATTAATTCTTGATGAGTAAGTAGTTAACTTATCCAGTTTGGACAGATTGTTACTATGATTCTCTAGTTTTGTTTTTTATGGTATTTTCCCTGAATTTTGCTTCCATGAGTGATAGTACTCACTCCCTCCCTAACTTCTGTGGGACTCTTTTAAGAGTGTGTGTGTGTGTGTGTGTGTGTGTGTGTGTGTGTGTGTGTTTCACAAAACGCTAAAAATGATATTTTAAGAGATATGAAGCTGCTCTATTTCAGAACACATTTCACCTTCAAACAGAGTGGAAACTCAAGTTACATCCCCTTCGGCCACATTTCCTGCAATGAATGTCCTATTTGATCCACTTTCTGAAACGCAGATTCTGACTAGCCTGCCTGGAACAAACACCAAATTTTGTGCACCTCATTAGAGTCTAATTGCCTCTCCCTTTCTCTTGCTTTTTCACATGTTTCTTTACTTCTAAGAATGACTGAATTCAAAAGGGAGTTGTCTTTCTGTGACTGACCGATATGACACAGCCCAATGCTCTCTCCCACTCTCCCACATGTCACAGGAGCAAGAATGCCTTCTTGCTTATGGCTCCATAAGGGTCTGCAGTGCATTTGGAGGACAGGGAGATGGTAGAAGTGTCTGGGAGGTCCAGGCTTTTCTTCAGCCATAACCACAACCAGAAGATGACCACAGCAATGTAAACATAGAATAAATGGGCCTTAAGCCTAGAAATCATAATCCATAGCGAAAGCGAGAAGTAACAGAGACCATGGGAGCAGGGAGTAGACAGGGATTAGGGGAGAATTGGACGGTTGGTCCTTCAGAGGGCAGGAAGCCATGGCCAAAGACAAAGGCCCAGGGGAGATGAGCACACTTAGAATGCTCACTTTGATTGTTAACCCATAGATTTTGGCGGAGAAAATGAGAGTGTCTGAATGATACAAGTTCTTACAACTCTGGGGTCTTGAGGCCTGGGGATTCCAGATCAGCATGCCTTGCAGACATAGATTCCAGAACTGTAGAACATTGGGTATCTCCTGGAGAGGACACCAGCAAGCAACCAGGTGCAGACAGCCTGGAAAACATGATCAGAGACAATACCTGTTGACACCGTGGTAAGATTATTATTTCTTTGGGTGCATTCTTGATGGGCAGTGTGGGTGGAGATGCCTCGATGGGCGATAAATATACTTGGGCTTTATGACAGCCAGCATCAAGAATGAGAATTGGCCACAGACAGGACGGTGAGGACATTCGTTGCCCAACATGCAATCGTGGATTCACAAACCTGGAACACTGTTGGGAATTCCTTCTTCAGGACAAGTTGCTTAGTCCCAGGAGAACAGAAAATCCTACAGGAGACTAGAAGAAAGCCCTTCCCACATCCTCTCAGATGGCCACAGAATTCAGCAGCCCTTAAGTTTTGTGGAGTGGTCTCTGGGAGGTTTGATATTCTTGGGTGAGAAGGTCCATTCTTAGCTTCTGTTCCCTATGGTTTCTCCGGTATAAGGTCTGCCTTTGGTGCATTGTCAGCTTGGAAGGTTTGGGAAGGAAGAAGTGAAGGAAAGTCACAATTCCAGGAAAATTGCCAGAGCATGGATGCATTGTGCTGTCCTTGTCCTTATCTGCTGGTGTCCTGAAACACCAGTCCTACATGATTAAATCTCCATCTACCTGACATTACCTTAAATTCCGTTGCAAAGGCTTCATGGAGAGTGAAACTCTGCATGATCGTTACCCCTAAAGAAAGAGCCCCGTTCAGCACTCCTTGTCATCATTAGTTAATGCTACATGCCATAGTCTTGGGGAGAGCCATGTTGAGCAACTCTCTTTATTCAGATGAAAAGGAACAGCCACCATCGATGGCCTGCCATGCCGACTCTAGCATCACTGTGGAAGGAGCCGAGATACCCTCTTCAGGGCTAGTGAATAAAGATGATTATGAAGATTTTGATAAAAAAAGGTGATTTCCAAATGAAAATGCAAGCAGACCAAATGAAATATCCTATGGCTTCACTCCTATGTGGCCCATGAGTAATACCATGGACATGAGTAGTAGTAAGTGAAATGGAAGGAGAAGAAGTCAGACAGACGCCCCAGGAGAGTCTCAGGACTTTGGGGACCAAACTGAGGGTTACAGGAGGATAAGACCTGCCATAAAGAGGGAACTGGTTATTGGGTAGGGAGGTGGTGTGGCATTAAATGTATCTACAGAAACTAACATGTACTTATGCCCATATTTTCCAGGTTTCATTTCTGTAAAATCTATTTCCCAATAAATTCCTGGTTCCTTACCTCTTTCTCTTTTCCCTCTTCCCAATTTCGTTCTTCCCACATTAACTCCCTGGCATTGAGCGCATCTATCGATTACATCCTGTACCATACGCCCTAATTTAGATACCTGGAACTGCTTGCCTATAAGCTCCTTGAGTTTGCGTATCCCCAAATGAGTACCCTGATGTATCTGGTCTACTAACTTCTTATCTAGTCTTCGAGGAAGAATTATTTTTCCTGCTTCCGTCTTAGCCCAGTCCCCTTCATAGTTCAATTTAACCCATTTCTGTAAATACTTTAAAGCTTCTTCTGAAGAGTTCAGTTTTTCTGATAGGGCTGGAGCCGGGAGTGTTACCAGTTCTTGCTCTGTTTCTCGGGCTGCTTGCTTTGTGGCATGATCTGCTAATTGGTTTCCGTTTGACATCAGATCATTCCCCTTTTGGTGTCCCTGGTAATGCATAATGGCCACCACTTTTGGGTCCAAATAGCCTGCAGGAGAGCCAATACTTCTCCTCTGTTTTTAATTCCTTTTCCTTCTGCTGTTAATAGGCCCCTTCTTTATAAGTAGCCCCATGTATATGAAGAGTAGCAAAGGTGTACCTGCTGTCCGTATAAATATTGGCGGTTTTACCTTTGACCATCTGCAGTGCCTTCATGCGTGCAATCAGCTCCGCTTTTTGTGCCAAAGTTCCATATGGCAGGGCTGCTGTCCAGAGTCTCTGCCCAGGAGAAACTACTGCAGCCCCCGTATACCTCTTTCCATTGACCATGTAGCTACTCCCATCTGTGAACAGAGTCATCTCAGCATCCGGGAGGGCAATGTCTCTGAGATCCGGCCTTATTCCTGCAACTTGGGTTAGGACCTCCCCACAGTCATGTGGATGGTCAGCCAGCTCCTCTGGCAGCAGCGTGGCTGGATTTAGCACTGCCAGGGGCCGGATGGTCACTCTTGGTTTGTTGAAGAGGAGGGACTGATACCCCATCACTCAGGCGTTTTTCATCCATTGGTCTGGTGGAGTCCGGAGAAGGCCCTTGATGGCGTGTGTGGTGGTCAAAATGAGATTTTGATCCAAAGTCAATTTACTTGCATCCTTGACCAGGAGGGCCATGGCAGCAATTATGCAGAGGCAAGAGGGGAACCCAGCTGCTACTGGATCTAGTTTCTTGCTGAGATAGGCTACTGGCCTTTGTCAAGGCCCCAGATTATGAGTCAAAACTCCTTTGGCCACCCTACTTTTTCATCCACATACAACTGGAAGGGCTTGGTAACATCTGGGATGGCCAATGTTTTGGCACTCAGTACAACTGTTTATAATTCCCAAAATGATCCTTCTGCCTCAGCTGTCTACTCTATCATAGTGAGCCCCCCCCCCTTTTGCCAGTTCGTATGGAGGTTGGGCAATCTCCACAAACTACAGTATCCACAGCCTAAAGTAGCCCACCATCCAAGAAACTTCCTCAGATGTCAGGACGTGATGGGGCGGGGGTATCCGGTGATCACCTGTTTCCTGGACTCAGAGAGTGAATGAACTTCCTCATGAAGAGCAAAGCCTAGATAAGTGGCATGGCTAGACAGAGCTGTGCCTTCTTTGCTGACACCCAATAACCTTTTTCCTGCAGTCTGCAAAAGAGCTCTTGTCTCTCACAAACATGACTCATAGTACTCAGCGGCTACTAGCAAGTCACCAACATACTGTAGCAGAGTGATTCCTGGGTTGGAGGTTCTGTACTCACGCAAATCCTCACGTAGGGCCTTGTCAAAAAAAAATGGTGGGTGAATTATTGAATCCTTGAGGAATTCTTTTCCAGGTGAGCTGGCCTTGGAATTCTTCCTGTGGGTCGGACCACTCAAAAGCAAAAAGGGGTTGAGATTGCCTGGATAAAGATATGCAGAAAAATGCACCCTTGAGATCTAAGACAGTATACACAGTTCTTTGGGGGCCCAGGAGGGAGAGTAGGGTATAGGGGTTAGGCACCATCGGGTAGATATCTTCAACCTGATTATTAACTTCCCACAAGTCCTGAACGGGTCTGTACTCCCCAGTCTTGACCTTTTTGACAGGCAGCAAAGGTGTGTTCCATGGAGATTTGCAAGGAACTAGGATCCCTTCTCCTCGGAGTTGGTTAATGTATTTTTTTATCCCTTCCTTTGCTTCCCAGGGAAGGGGTGCTGCCGATTGTGAACAGCCATAGCCATCGCTGTTAATTGTACCACCACTGGAGTTTGTCCCCTGACCAAGCCAGGGGTTTTCCCTTCTGCCCAGACCTCGGAAAACTTGACCTGTAGGATTTGGAGAAGGCTCCCTGCCTTTGTCTCCTCTGGTTTTGAGACTGGCTCGTAAAGGAGGTATTCATCTAGTGCTTCCATAAGCACCTGTACAGTGGGTTGTCCCAAGGTTACAGTCATGTCTCCTGAGAACTGAATGCCAGCTCATAACTTGTGGAGGAGATCTCTTCCCATCAAGTAATATTGGGCATTAGGGAGGACCAAAAATCGATGCTTAACTACTCCCGAGGCCAAATTTAAAGTCCTTTCTGTTGCCCATTTATGTCTCACTGTGCCATTTGCTCCTTGTACCCAAACTTCTTCTCCAGATAGTTTTCCCATAGGTTCAAGTAATGATGAAAACTGGGCTCTCATGTCCAACAAAAAAATCAATTGATTTCCCCTCCTCTTCAATTTTTAATCTGGGAGTAGCATTGCTGTCTTCCTTTTGGGGCACTCACTGGCCCAGTGTCCCTTTTCCTTGCATTAAGCACACTGATCTGAACCTAAGTCTTCCCACCTGCCTTCTCTGTGCTTAGGATTTTCCTTCCACTTACTATCCCCGACCTATTTCATATAATGCCAAAACCTTAACCAGCTTTTTGTCTGTTTTTCATCTTCCTGTGCATCTCTGTTGTTAAACATCCTTTCTCCTATTCCCAATAACTCAGATTCTTCCCTTCAAATCCTTCAATTTCCTGAAGTTTCCTCCTTGAATCCAGTACTGACTGACTGGCAAAATCAAGATTCACTGCCCCCTGATTTTCGGGTTCCTCAGGGTCGATCAGGCTATACATTTTATTGGCTTTAATAAGCTTTTCTAGGAAAGCTCCCGGAGACTCATTCTTACTTTAAGTCACTGTACTAATTCTGGTTTAGTCTGATGGTTTAGTCTGAGTGCAACTTTTACTTCTGGAAATTCAGTGCCAGGATTTCAACATATCACATACCTGCATTTGTTCTGAAAGTCTCCCATATAAATTTCCTTTAAGGCAGAATTCATCTTACAAGAGAATTAAAACAATTACAAATGACAAAAAAACCTCAGAATAGTTATGGTTAAATATGAAATGATGACCATTATCAAAACATTAAATCTTTAGGAAATGTATAGAACCTCTGGAGTTGTTGCAGCATTTACCCAAATGTAACCCAAGGTTTATCATTGATTTAGCAGTACTTCCTGAGTAACTTAGCAAATCAGGGAAAAGCCTGATGAGTCAAAGAGATCTCATTTACAATTCTAGGTGGGCAAAGAGGAAACCATTCACATATTAGTACTTGTGAACTGTTATGACAGCTGTTAAGCACACAACTTGTTTTCTAACAGATTTCAAAAGCACAAACCCAGTTCCAGCAACCAGCACCCTAGCACTTCATCCCATTTGACATCCAAGCTAAACTTCAAAGCTTCAGGTTGCCAAAGACTCTGAAAGCTACTTTAACAATTACCCATTAAAACCCTGAGACAGACAATTAACCATCAGTTCAGTCATCTCTTTGCTAACAGATTTCATGTTCCATCTGTGCCCATTCCACTGCAGATGCCATGTTTCCCGCCAGCAAGGGGGAGGGGCTAGGCAGTCCACGTCGGGCCAGAGAAGACAAGGAATTCCCCAAAACAAAGGGAGTTTCAGCAGCTGCTTGGGAATATTCCTTAAAGTCTCTGTCCTGAGTTAGACTAACATGAGGTGGCTCTAGTGATAGCCTTTAACACACGAAATGAATGAGGGAGAAGCCCCACATCTATTATGAGAAACAGAGGGATGAATGTCAGAATCCCCTTACTCTTTGCTTGCCCCATTCCTTCAAACATAACAAACAACACAGCAGACAACAAAAAGACAAGACAAGGACAACCACGGGCCCAGCGGTCCTGCCACCAGTGGGGATTTCCTAGGGGGACTCAAACCCCATGGCCGGAAAGGGGGACTCGAACCCCCGATGACCACCTTGGAGGACTCGAACCCCTGATGACTGCCTAGGGGGACTCGAACCCTCTGACCATCCAGGGGGACTCTAACCCCCTGGGGACCATACAGGGGGACTTGAACCCCCTGGTGACCGTACAGGGGGAATCAAATCCCCTGACCATCTAGGAGGACTCGAACCCCCCGACTGCCCAGGGGGACTCAAACACCATGTCAATCCACCAGCAGAGGGATGGGGCATCCCCGCATCCACTCCAGCTCTGGGGAGCATGGCTGCATCCAGCTTCTCCCCGGTGGGCCATACCCTGGAGCTCCAACCAGACAGACAGATAAAATCCTAACACCTCTGGTGGCATTTGCCATAAGTTCTGATGCTGCTCAGTTCTCATTCTTTGATCCCGGATGAGCCCCCAATGTTAGGGTCCATGATCAAAGGAATGAGACTTACACAAAGCAAAAATCAAGCAAAGTTTTATTTCACGCCATGCATCAGAAACCAAACTGCATCAGAAACCAAACTGCATCAGAAACCAAACTGCATTAGAAACCAAACTGCATGAGAAACCAAACTGACCGGTAGGTGCCTGAGTCTTACTGGGGACCACCGCCTCCTAGTTGCTGGGGTCCCTCCTGGAGGATTCCTGCCTCACCCTCACCGTACCACAGACCCACTCCCAACATGGCTGCACCGTTGGCTACTGAGAGGCTGCTCCTGCAGCACTGCCTGAGGCGGCATAGCTGCATGCAGCGGCGCTGCTACTGATACTCTGGCTCAGGGTGGCATCACTTGTGGCAGCGCTGCTGCCGCTGCTGCTCTGGATGGTGCTGCTTGCGGTGGTGCTGCTGCCTGCTACTGCTCTGGGTGGTTCACAGGGCAATGCCGCTTGAAGTGGCACCGCTGCTACTGCTGCTCTGGGCAGTGCATGGGGCGCCGCTGTTCATGTTACAGCTCGCAGCGGCACCGCTTCCGCTGCGGCTCGGGTGCACAGGGCGGTGCTGCTGGTGGTGGCGCCACTGCCGCTGCTGCTCTGGGCGGTGCACGGGGTGATGCTGCTTGAGGCGGCGCCGCCGCCACTGCTGCTCTGGACGATGCATGGGTCGGCGATGCTCGTGGTGATGCCTCTGCCGCGGCTGCTCTGGGTGATGTTGTTCACGGTAGCGCCGCTTCCGCTGCTGCTTTGGGCGGTGAACTGGGCGGTGCCGCTCATGTTACAGCTCGAGGCGGCGCCGCTGCTGCTGCTGCTGCTCTGGTGCAGGGAGCCGTGCTGCTGGCAGTGGCGCTGCTGCCGCTGCTGCTCTGGCAGGGAACGGGGCGGCACTGCTCGTGTTACAGCTCAAGGCGGCACCGCTTCTGCTGCTGCTCTAGGCGAGGATGACAAGGACGACAACCCCAATGACACAGACTCTGCTCCCCATGATGCCACTCCAACAAGGCCACTCCCTGGAAGAGGCCACACACCAGACAAGGATGCTTCCGACGATTAAGAGGAAACTCTGGACGAGGCCACTCAAGGACGGGGCCACATGTCAACGAGGCTGCTGCCTGGAATGATGCCGCTCTGGCGATGATGCTCCGGACCAGGCCACTCCAGCCCTGGTCACAGCTCAGAGCTGTGAGGCCGCTGGCAGTGGTGCCGCAGGTGGGGGTGGTGAGGCTGCTGCAGGCAGCGAGGGTGGTCGCGGTGGGGCTAAAGCTCAGGGGGATGAGGTCCCTGGCAGCGGGGCTGCAGCTGGGGTCAGCGAGGCCACCAGCGGCGGAGCCGCGGCTTGAGGCCGCACTGCTCCTGATGACCCCGATGCTATCACTCCTATGATTACCCTAATGACTCCCAAAGGTTACCCAAATGGCTATTTTAACTGCTATTCTAACTGCCATTCTAACTCCTCCTACTTCTCCAAACACTATTCTAACTCCTCCTACTTCTCCAATGGCTATTCTAACACCTTCTACTTCTAGCCCCACCCAGCCTCACAGACTAATCTTTATAGAGATGGTTGAGCCCGGCCAACACACAGGTGGCCAATGAGATTTCAACTCACCACAGTTAATATACGCACACCACACTAATTGGATACAGCAATCTGACCTGGCATGCCCTTATATCCGGGGTTTACAGTTCCTCTGGCTAATCAGGCCCCTACAAGGAGTACAAGCAGCCTCACACGGGGAATTCCAGGCCATACACATGTTCATTGTCCTCACACCCTATCAGGATGCTTCTGACCAGGAAAAGTGCAACCCGCCTTCCGATGAAGGCTCAGAGTTAACACCCGCAACCATACCAAAACATGTCTGGAGTCATCAATAGTGAGGACAAGAGTTCTTCTTGATTTCCCAGAAATCGTGCGATAAATGCCTCCCCATTTTCCCAGCTGACCAAAGATTAGGGTCAGGCCCTACACCCTAGAAGCTTAGGCTGAAGACGGACTCATCTGTTTGCAGCTCACAGGAGCAAGCATGGAGCATGTTGGAAGAGAACCAATCCCCATGGAAAGCCATCAGAAAAGGCTTTCAGGCCAGTTTCAGGAATATAACGTGAATCTACAAAAGGTCTCTCTCTTCTCTGTATTCCAAATGCGTATTCTGTTATCTACAGTGAAGTTAATTTCTTTAGGAAGAAGAGCGCATGGAGTGTCCAACGGCTGGCACTTTAGAGAGTCTCAGGTGTGTGTGAAATGACACGTGGGGCTGTTTTGTGGCTGTCCACTCTCCTGTGGGCTCGTCCTCTGAAGAGGCTCTCCTTGCCTTCCATTCAGAGTGTTTGTGTCTGGACCAAATATGGTGAAGTTAAGCTTCGTGGGTCTGGTCTGCCTGTGAAACGTGACATTCACCCCACTCCACAAAACTTAACGCCTGCTGAATTCTGTGGCCAGATGAGATTATGTGGGCAGGGTTTGATTCTAGTCCCCTGCAGGATTTTCTGTTCTCCTGGGACTAAGCAACGTGGCCTGAAGAAGGCAGTCTCAACAGTGTTCCAGGACTGGGAATCCGTGATTGCAGGTTGGGCAGCTAATGTCCTCACCATCCTGCCTCTGGTCACTGCTCAGTCTTAATGCTGGCTGTCGTAGAGCCCAAGTACCTTTGGCGCCCATCGAGGCATCTCCACCATCACTGCCCATCAGGAATGCACAGAAAGAAATAAGAATCGTACCAAGGTGTCAACAGGTATTGTCTCTGATCATGGTTTCCAGGCTGTCTACACCTGGTTGCTTGCTGGTGTCCTCTCCAGGAGATACATAGTGTTCTCTGGAGTCTATGTCTGCAAAGCATGCTGATCTGCAATGCCTGGGCCTCAAGACCCTTAGGTTGCAAGAACTCGTTTCCTACAGACACTCTCCTTTTCTCTGCTACAGCTATGGGTCAACATTCAAATTTTGGGTTCTATTTGTGCTCAACTCAACTGTGCCTTTGTCTGTGGCTATGGCTCCTGCCTTCTGAAGCATCAACTGTCCAATTCTCCACTAAGCCCTGTCTAAACCATCTCCCATGGTCTCTGTGACTTCTTCTCTCTTTCGGTGTGGACTGTGATTTCTATGCTTCAGGTCCTTTTATACCATGTTTTCATTGATGTGGTCATATTCTGGTTGTGCTGTTGTCTGAAGACAACCCTGGAGATCCCAGACACTTCTACCATCTCCCTTTCCTCCAAATGCACTGTGGACTCTTATGGAGCCATAAGCAAGAAGGCATTCCTGCTCCTTGTGACATGTGGAAGAATGGTAGTGAGCATTGGTCTGTGTCCTATCTGTCAGTCAGAGAAAGACAACTACCATACGATTTCCCTCAGTCATGGAAGTAAAGAAATATTGAAAAAACAAGAAAAAGGGACAGGCAATTAGACTCTAACCAGGCACACAAAATTTGGTGTTGGTTCCAGGCAGGCTAGTTAGAATCTGCCTTTCCAAAAGTGGATCAAATGGGACATTCAATGGAGGAAATGTGCCCGAATTGGGTATAACGTAAGTTTCCACTGTGTTTGAAGGTGAATTGTGATCTGGAATAGAGCTGTTTCATATCTCTTAAAATATTCTTTTTAGCGTTTTGTGAAATACACACACACACACACACACACACACACACACACACATACTTAATAGAGTCCCACAGAAATTAGGGAGCAAGTGAGAAATAGCACTCATGGAAGCAAAATTCAGTGAAAATACCATAAAAACAAAAGCTTAGAGAATAAATGTCACAAACCATCTAATTAGAGTTAACTCCTTACCTATCAAGAATTAATTAATTAATTAATTAAACCACTTACATAAAGACCCCTTCACAAAAATATGCCAGCAAATGTAATAATGGAGAGAAAAGGATTGATTCCAAGACACATATGCACTACCATGACAAGATCATGAGTCATACATATCTGACGTCTCAGGTAATGACGAAAGCTTTTGAAGCAGTCCTCAAACATCTCTCAACACACAGAAATCCAGGTTCAAATCAATTCCCTGGTCCACAATTCGAGACCTTTAATGGTAATGTCGGCTTTTCTCATCTATTCCAAAATGTAGGAAGAGGGAAGAATCTAATTTACAATGTCCAAAGACCCAATTCAGATAAGGACCTTATAGGAAACCAATGGCATACAATTTTAATCAGTAAGATAATAAAACTAGAATTCACTTCTGTTCTCTATCTTTTTTCAACTCCATGTGAAATGGGCTGTTTTGCTTTCTATTCACTATTTTTTCTTATATTCGGCAAGCCAGCCTTTCATCCATCCTACGTATTTGACATAGTGTACCCTAATTCTTTAATTGCATATACCACCAAGTGCTCATCCTCATATATGCCACACCACCTCCATACCCATTAAACCGTTCCCTCTTTATGTCGTGTCTTATGGTCCTCTAACCCTCAGCTTGGTCCCCCAAATTCTGAGTCTCCCCTGGTGCGTCTCCCTGTCTGGCTTCTACTCCTTCCGTTTTCCCTTACTACTACTCATATATATGGTATTAAACAGGGGCCACATATTAATGAAGCCATAAGATATTTGCCTTGGTCTGCTTGCATTTTCATTTGGAAATTATCTTCTTTATCATCATCTTCAAAATCATCTTTATCCACTAGCCCTTTAAAGGGTATCTTGGCTCCTTACACAGTGATGCTAGAGTGGGCATAGCAGGCCAACGATGTTGGCCTGTCATTTTCATCTGAACAAAGAGAGTTGCTCAACATGGCTCTCGCCATGACTATGGCATTTAGCATTAACTAATGATGACAAGGAATGCTACCGGGGCCCTTTCTTTAGGGGTAGCGATCATGCAGAGTTTCACTCTCCATGAAGCCCTTGCAACGAAGTTTAAGGTAATGTCAGGTAGACAGAGCCTTCATCCCTTAGGACTGGTGATCTGGACACTAATAGATAAGTACCTGGAATTCACAACGCTTTTCTGCCCTGGCAATCTTCCTTGAATTGTGACTTTCCTGCCGTTCTTCCTTCCATCACCACCCAAGCTGACAAAGCACCAAAGGCAGACCTTCCACCTGATAAACCATAGGGAACAGAAGCTAAGAATGGACCCTCTCACCGAAGGATATCAAACCTCCCAGAGACCTAATGGGAGCCAAGAGGCCTCACTGTTGATTGAGGTCTCTAGAAATTGCAGTGGAAATAGGAACACCTTGCTCTCTCTGGAGAAATGTTGGTCTAAAGAATAGTATACAGAACATCGTTTTCTTTTCTCTTTGTATGGAAAGTGGAAGTGGGAAAGAAACAGAAAAGACCCCCTGAGCTCATGATCAGGCTAACAGGGCTCTTTCTTTTTCCTTCCCATGTCTTTCTACTTAAAGCCATAGGACTCATATGTCTTGAGAATGGGGTTGCTGCTTCAGTGAAGTCAGTTTCTGTGACATTACAAAGCTCCGAGGTCCTAGCAACCACTCCTCACTAAACCACGCCTCATCACTTCACCTGGCTGGAGTAGACCTGGGTCAGCCAGGAGTATCAAAATCACTCCAAACCACTGCAGTCGCCTAGGGATGACCCTAAGACAGTTTGTGAAGCTGTTTGGGGTCACCTTCTCCACGGCCGAATTTGTAGCCTTTGTCCGTGACTGTCACCACCACCCCTCTGAACTCCTGAGAAAGGCAAAAATCCACAATTCCATCTTACCGACGTAAGTACAAGCACCCTCACACGAGTAACTCCATGCCATACACATGTTCATTGTCCTCACATCATATAAGGATGCCTCTGACCAGGAAAAGCTCCACCAGCCTTCCGAGGAAAATTCAGTTCACACCCGCAACCATACCAAAGACATGTCCTCACACCCTATCAGGATGCTTCTGACCAGGAAAGTGCCCCCCGCCCTCCAAGGAAAGCTCCAAGTTGACACCCGCAACCATACCAAACACAAGTCTGGAGTCTTCAACTGTGAGGACACAAGTTCTTCTTTCATTGCTTTCTTCATCTCCATGTGAAACAGGCTGTTTTCCTTTCTAATCAAAATTTATTCTTATATTCGGCAAGCCAGCATTTCATTCATCCTAAGGTTTTGACATAGTGTTCCCTGATTCTTTAATTGCATATACCACCAAGTGCTCATCCTCATATAATGCCACACCACTTCCATACCCATTAAACAGTTCCCACTTTATGTCATATCTTATCCTCCTGCAACCCTCAGCTTTGTCTCCAATGTCCTGAGTCTCTCCTGGTGCATCTCCCTGTCTGAATTCTTCTCCTTTCATTTTCCCTTACTACTACTCATGTCAAAGCTATTCCTCATGGGCCACATATGAGTGAAGCCATATGATATTTCCCTTGATCTCTTCCATTTTCATTTGGAAATCATCTACTTTATCATCATCTTCATAATCTTACCACTGTGTCAACAGGTATTTTCTCTGATCATGGTTTCTAGGCTGGGGTACTTTCCAGGAGATATTCAGTGTTCTCTGGAGTCAATGTCTGCAAAGCATGCTGATCTGGAATCCCCGGGACTCAAGAACCTTGAATTTCAAGTACTCATGACATCCAGACACTCTCCTTTTGTCTGCCAAAGCTATGAGTCAACATTCACATTGTGGGTTCTAAGTGTGCTCCTCTCCCCTGGGCCTTTGTTTTGTCCAAGGATCCCTGCCTTCTGAAGCACCAACCGTCCAATTCCCCCATAGCCTAGTCTACACCCTTCTCCCATGGTCTCTGTGACTTCTCTCTTTCGCTGTGGACTGATTTCGAGGCTTCAGGTCCATTTATGCCATGTTTCCATTGATGTGGTCATTTGTGGGGTGCTGATGGCTGAAGACAGGCCTAGAGCGCCCAGACACTTCTACCATCACCCTTTCCTCCAAAAGCATTGCGGACTCTTATGGAGCCCTTATCAAGAAGGCATTCTTGCTCCTTGTGACATGTGGCAGAAAGAGAGAGAGCATTGGGCCATGTAACGTGAGTTTCCCCTGTGATTGAAGGTGAATTGTGATCTGGAATAGAGCAGCTTTATATCTCTTAAAATATAATTTTTAGCGTTTTGTGAAAGACACACACGCACACACACACACACACACACACACACACACACACACTCTTAAAAGAGTCCCACAGAAGCTAGGGAGCCAGTGAGGAATAGCACTCATGGAAGGAAAATTCAGAGAAAATATCATAAAAAACAAAAGCTTAGAGAATCAAAGTAACAATCTGTCCAAACTAGATAAGTTATTTCCCCAAGTCAGCTTGTGAAGCGATTTGGGGTCACCTTCTCCATAGCCGAATTTCTAATCTTTGGCCGTGACTGTCACCACCACACCTCTGGACTCCTGGGAAGGGCAAGAATCCACAATTCCATCTTACCAACGTAAGGTCAAGAGAGTGTCAGGAGTACAAGCAGCCTCACATGGAGAACTCCACATACACATGTTCATGGTCCTCACACCATATCAAGATGCTTCTGACCAGGAAATGCGCCCCACGCGCACCAAGAAAAGCTCAGAGTTAACACCCGCAACCATACTAAAGACATGTCTGGCGTCTTCAACAGTGAGGACACGAGTTCTTCTTGCATCACCAGAAATCCTGCCATAAATTCCTCCCAATTTTCACAGCTGACCAAACATTAAAGACAGTTTCTACACCCTAGAAGCTTAGCCCCAGGACAGAATCATCCGTTTGGAGCTCACAGGAGCAAGCACAAAGCATGTTGGAAGAGAACCCATCCCCATATGAAGCCATCTGAAAAGGCTTTCGGGCCAGTTTCAGGAATACAACGTGAATCTACAAAAGGTCTCTGTCTTCTCGGTATTTGAAATGCGCATCCTGTTATCTACCCTCAAGATAATTTCTTTAGGAAGTAGAGCTCATGGAATGTCAAAGGGCTGGCACTTGAGAGAGTCTCAGGTGTGTGTGACATGTCCTCTGGGGTTGTGTTGTGGCTGTCCACTCTCGTGTGGGCTCGTCCCATGCAGAGGCTCTCCTTGCCTTCCATTCAGAATGTTTGGTGTCTGGGCCAAATATGGTGTGCCTGTGAAACGTGACTTTCAACCAACACCACAAAACTTAAAGCCTGCTGAATTCTGTGGCCAGGTGAGAGGATGTGGGCAGGGCTTTCTTCTAGTCCCCTGCAGGATTTTCTATTCTCTTGGGACTAAGTAATGTGGTCTGAAGAAGGCAGTCCCAAAAGTGTTCCTGGTTTGGGAATCTGTGATTGCAGGTTGGGCATCTAATGTCCTCACCGTCCTGCCTGTGGCCACTTCTCAGTTGGTGCTGGCGGTCGTAGAGCGCAAGTATCTGTTGTGGAGTTCCTTATTTGAATTGGGTCTTTGTACATTGTAAATTAGAGTCTTCCCTCTTCCTATATTTTGGGAATAGATGAGAAAAGCAGACATTACCGTTAAATGTCTCGAATTGTGGACCAGGGAATTGATTTGAACCTGGCTTTCTGTGTGTTGGGAGATGTTTGAGGATTGCTTCAAAAGCCTCAATAGCTGCTTCAAAAGTCATTACCTGTGACGTCAGATATGTATGACTCATGATCTTGTCATGGTGGTGCATATGTGTCTTGGAATTTATCCTTTCCTCTCCAGTATTAATTAATAAATTCTTGATAGGTAAGGTGTTAACTCATCCAGTTTGGTGGTTTGTTACTTTGATTCTCTAAGCTTTTTTTTTTTTTTCTGCTATTTTCTCTGAATTTTGCTTCCATGAGTGCTATTCCTCAAATGTTCCCTAACTTTTGTGGGACCCTTTTAAGTGTGTGTGTGTGTGTGTGTGTGTGTGTGTGTGTGTGTGTGTGTGTTTCACAAAACGCTAAAAGTGGTATTTTAAGAGATATGAAGCTCTATTCCAGATCACAATTCACCTTCAAACACACTGGAAACTCACGTTATATCCCGTTTGGCCACATTTCCTGCATTGAATTTCCCAATTGATCCACTTTTAGAAACGCAGATTCTTACTAGCCTGCCTGGAACAAACACCAACTTTTGTGTGCCTTGTTAGAGTCTAATTGCCTGTCCCATTTTCTTGTTTTGTTCACATGTTTCTTCACTTCCATGAGTGAGTGAAATCGTATGGTAGTGGTCTTTCTGTGACTGAGAGATATGACACAGCACAATGCTATTTCCTTTTCAGACACATGTCACAAGGAGCAAGAATGCCTTCTTGCTTATGGCTCCTTAAGTTTCTGCAGTGCATTCAAGGACAGGGAGATGGTAGAAATATCTGGGAGCTCCAGGCTTATCTTCTGCCATCAGCACAACCAAAACAACACCACATCAATGAAAGCATGGCATAAATGGACCTGAAGCCTAGAAATCATAGTCCACAGCTAAAGAGAGAAGATGTAACCGAGACCATGGGAGAAGGGTGTAGACAGGGCTTATGGGAGAATTGGACGTTTGGTGCTTCAGAGGGCAGGGAGCCATGGCCAAAGACAAAGGTCCAGGGCAGAGAAGCACACTTAGAGCCCACAATTTGAATGTAGACCCATAACTGTTGGCGGAGAAAATGTTAATGTCTGAATGACATGAGTCCTTGCAACCCAAAGGTCTTGAGGCCCAGGGATTCCAGATCAGCATGCTTTGCAGACATAGACTCCAGTATTGCAAACACTGTGTATCTCTTTGAGAGGACACCAGCAAGCAACCAGGTGCAGACACCTTGGAAACCATGATCAGAGACAATACCTGTTGACACCATGGTAAGATTATTATTTCTTTGTGTGCATTCATGATGGGCAGTGTTGGTGGAGATGCCTCGATGGGCGCCAAAGATACTTGGGCTCTTCTACCACCAGCATCATGACAGAGAAGAGGCCACAGGCAAAACGGTGAGGACATTAGCTGCCCAAAATGCAATCACAGATTCCCAAACCGGGAACACTGTTGGGATTGCCTTCTTCAGGTCACGTTGCTTAGTCATAGGGAACAGAAAACCCTGCAGGGCACTAGAAGGAAGTTCTGCCCACATGTCTCAGCTGGCTACAGAATTCAGTGGTTCTTAAATTTTGTGGACTGGGTTGAAAGTCACGTTTCACAGGCACAGCAGACCCACAAACGTCACCATATTTGGCCGACACACCACACACTCTGAATGGAAGAAAAGGAGAGTTTTCTGCAGAGGACGAGCCCACAGGAGAGTGGACAGCCACAACACAACCCCCGAAGGCCTTTCCCACACACCTTAGAATCTCTCAATTGCCAGCCATTTGGAACTCCATAAGCTCTTCTTCATAAAGAAATTATCTTCAGAGTCGATAACAGAATGCGTGTTTCACATACAGAGTAGGCAGAGATATTGTGTAGATTGATTTTGTATTCCTGAACCTGGCCCCAAAGCCTTTTCAGATTGCTTCACATCGGCATTGTTTCTCTTCCAACATGCTCAGTGCTTGCTCCTGTGAGCTCCAAACAGATGAGTCCGTCCTGGGCCTAAGCTCCTAGGTTGTAGGGTCTGCCATTAATGTTATGTCAGCTAGGAAATTTGGGAGGCATTTCTGGCACGACTTCTGGTGATGCAAGAAGAACTCCTGTCCTCACTGTTGAACACTCCAGACATGTCTTTGGTATGGTTGCGGGTGTTAAGTCTGAGCTTTCCTCGGAGGGCAGTGGGCGCTTTTCCTGTTCAGAAGCATCCTGATAGGGTGCGAGGACCATGAACATGTGTATGGTGTGGAGTTCCCAATGTGAGGTTGCTCATACTCCTGACTCTTTCTTGACCTTACGTTGGTAAGAAGGAATTGTAGGTTCTTGCCACTCTCAGGAGTCCAGAGGGGTGGTGGTGACAGTCACGGTCAAAGAATACAAATTCAGTCATTGAGAAGGTTATCCTAAATCGCTTCACAAACTCTCTTGGGGAAATACACAGGCGTCTCCAGCATTTTGGAGTGAATTTGCTACTCCTGGCTGACCGAGATCTACTACAGCGAGGTGAGTGATGATGCGTGGTTTGGTGAGGAGTGGTTGCTAGGAGGTCAGAGCTTTGTGATGACACAGAAGCTGACTTCACTGAAGCAGCAATCCCATTCTCATGACATATGAGTCCTATGGCTTTAAGTAGAAAGACCTGGTAAGGAACAAGAAAGAGTCCTGTTAGCCTGATCATGAACTCAGGGGGTCTTTTCTGTTTCTTTCCCACTTCCACTTCCTATAGAAAGAGAAAAGAAAACGATGTTCTGTATACCATTCTTTAGACCAACATTTCTCCAGAGAGAGCAAGGTGTTCCTATTTCCACTGCAATTTCTAGAGATCTCAATCAACAGGGAGGCCTCTCAGCAAACTTTAGGACTCTGGGAGGTTGGATATCCTTGGGTGAGGGGGTCCATTCTTAGCTTCTGTTCCCTATGGTTTCTCAGGTGGAAGGTCTGCCTTTGGTGCTTGGTCAGCATGGAAGTTGAGGGAAGGAAGAAGGGAAGAGATGTCACAATTCAAGGAAAATTGCGAGGGCAGGGATGCGTTGTGCTGTCCGTGTCCTTAAGTGCTAGTGTCCTGAAACACCATTCCTAAGGGGTGAAGGCTCTGTGTACCTGACATTACCTTAAACACCATTGCAAAGGCTTCATGGAGAGTGAAAAGCCTCATGATCGCTATCCCTAAAGAAAGAGCCCTGGTCAGCACTCCTTGTCATTATTAGTTAATGCTACATGCCATAGCCATGGAGAGACTCATGTTGTACAACTCTCTTTATTCAGAAGAAAATTAACGGCCAACATCGATGGCCTGCCTTGCCCAATAGAGCATCACTGTGGAAAGAGCCAAGAAACCCTTTTAAGACCTCGTGGGAAAAGATGATTATGAAGATGATGATAAAGAAGATGATCTCCAAATGAAAATGCAAGCAGACCAAGGGAAATATCCTATAACTTCACTCATATGTGGTCCATGAGGAATACCATGGACATGAGTAGTAGTAAGGGAAAACGGAAGGAGAAGAAGTCAGGCAGGGAGATACACCAGGAGAGACTCAGGACTTTGGGGACCAAGCTGAGGCTTACAGGAGGATAAGATGCCATAAAGAGGGAACTGGATAATGGGTATGGAGGTGGTGGGGCATTATATGAGGATGAGCACTTGTTGGTATTCACAATTAAACAATCAGGGAACACTATGTCAAAAAACGTAGGATGGATGAAAGGCTGGCTTGCCGAATATAAGAAAATATAGTCAATAGTAAGCAAACAGGTCATTTCACATGGAGATGAAGAAAGAAAGAGAAAATTTGCTGTATTGTATGTCCCATTTGATCCACTTTTAGAAACACAGATTCTGACTACCCTGCCTGGAACAAACACCAATTTTTGTGTGCCTGGTTAGAGTCTAATTGCCTGTCCCTTTTCTTGATTTTTCACATGTTTCTTTGCTTCCATGAGTGAGTGAAATCATATGGGAGTTGTCTTTTGTGACTGACAGATATGACACACCCCAATGTTCTCTCCCATTCTGCCACATGTCACAAGGAGCAAGAATGCCTTCTTGCTTATGGCTTCATAAGAGTTTGCAGTGCATTTGGAGTACAGGGAGATGGGAGAAGTGTCTGGGAGCTCCAGCCCTGTATTCATCCATCAGCACAACAGAAGATGACCATATCAATGTAAACATGGCATAAATTGACCTGACCCTAGTAATCACACTCCACAGCGAAAGAGAGAAGAAATAACTGAGACCATGGGAGAATTGTGTATAGAGGGATTATGGGAGAATTGGATGGTTGGTGTTTCAGAGGGCAGGGAGGCATGGTTTAAGACAAAGGCCCAGGGGAGAGGAGAACACTTAGAACCCACAATTTAAATGATGACCCATAGCTGTTGGTGCAGAAAAGGACAGTGTCTGAAGTACACGAGTTCTTGCAAACCAAGGACTTGTGGCCCGGGGATTCCAGATCAGAATGATTTGCGGACATAGACTCCAGAGAACACTGTGTATCTCCTGGAGAGGACACCAGCAAGCAACCAGGTGTAGACAGACTGGAACCATGATTAGAGACAATACCTGTTGACACCGTGGTAAGATTATTATTTCTTCGTGTGCATTGGTGATGGGCAGTGTGGGTGGAGATGCCTCGATGGGTGCCAAAGATACTTGGGCTCTCCGACCGCCAGCATCAAGACTAAGAAGTGACCACAGCCAGGACGGTGAGCACATTAGCTGCACAACCTGCAATTAACGATTCCCAAACTTGGAACACTGTTGGGACTGCCTTCTTCAGTCCACGTTGCTTAGTCCCAAGAGAACAGAAAATCCTGCAGGGGACTAGAAGAAAGCCCTGCCCACATCTTCTAACCTGGCCACAGCATTCAGCAGGCCTTACGTTTTGTAGAGTGGGTTGAAAGTCACGTTTCACAGGCACACGAGACCCATGAAGCTTAACCTCACCAATTTGGCCCAGACACCACACATTTGAATGGAAGGCAAGGAGAGACTCTGCAGAGGACGAACCCACAGGAGAGTGGACAGCCAGAACACAAACATAGAGGGCATTTCACACACACCTGAGACTCTCTCAAGTGCGAGTCCTGAGCACTCCATGAGCTCTTCATCCTAAGAAATTATCTTCAGGGTAGATAAATGAAGGCGCGTTTCGAACACAGAGAAGACAGAGATCTTTTGTAGATTCACGTTGTATTCCTGAAACTGGCCCAAAAGCCTTTTCAGATGGCTTCACATGGGGACAGGTTCTCTTCCATCATGCTCCATGCTTCCTCCTGTGAGCTCCAAACAGATGAGTCCGTCCTGGGCTTCAGTTTCTAGGGTGGAGGTTCTGCCTTTAATGTTTGGTCAGCTGGGAATATTGGGAGGCATTTATGGCACCATTTTGAAGATGCAAGAAGACCTCGTGTCTTTACTGTTGAGGACCCCAGAAATGTCTTTGGTATGGTTGCGGGTGTTAACTCGGGGCTTCCATCGGAGTTCCCTCTGACCTTTTCCTGGTCAGAAGCATCTTGATAGGGTGTGAGGACCGTGATCATGTGTATGCCATGCAGTTCCCCGTGTGAGGCTGATTGTATCCCGGAGTCTTTATTGACCTTACGTGGGTAAGATGGAATTGTAGATTCTTACCCCTCTCAGGAGTCCAGAGGGGTGGTGGTGACAGTCCTGGCCAAAGATAACAAATTCGGCCATGGAGAAGGTGACCCCAAATCGCTTCACAAGCTGACTTGGGGAAATACCCAGATGGCTCCAGTGAACTGGAGTGATTTTGATACTTCTGGCTAACCCAGAACTACTCCAGCCAGGTGAAGTGATGAAGGGTTGTTTGGTGAGGAGTGGTTGCTAGGACCTCAGAGCTTTGTGACGTCACAGAAGCTGACTTCACTGAAGCAGCAATCCCAATCTCATGACATATGAGTCCTATGGCTTTAAGTAGACAGACCTGGGAAGGAACAAGAAAGAGCCCTGTTAGCCTGATCATGAACTCACGTGGTCTTTTCTGTTTCTTTCCCACTTCCACATTCTATACAAAGAGAAAAGAAAACGATGTTTTGTATACCTTTCTTTAGACTAACGTTTCTCCAGGGAAAGCAAGGTATTCCTATTTCTACTGCAATTTCTAGAGATCTCAATCAACCGTGAGGCCTCTTGGCCACCATTAGGTCTCTGGGAGGTTTGATATCCTTGGGTGAGAGGGTCCATTCTTAGCTTCTGTTTCCTATGGTTTCTCAGGTGTAAGGTCTGCCATTGGTGCTTGGTAAGCTTTTAAGATGAGGGAAGGAAGAAGGGAAGGAAAGTCACAATTCCAGGTTAATGGCCAGGGCAGGGATGCATTGTGCCGTCCGTGTCCTTATCTGCTAGTGTCCTGAAACACCAGTCCCAAGGGATGAAGGCTCTGTCTACCTGACATTACCTTAAACACCATTGCAAAAGTTTCATGGAGAGTCAAACTCTGCATGATCGCTACCCCGAAAGAAAGTGCCCTGGTCAGCACTCCTTGTCATTATTAGTTAATGCTACATGCCATAGTCATGGGGAGAGCCATGTTGAGCAATTTTCTTTATTCAGATGAAAATGAAGGGCCAACATCGATGGCCTGCCATGCCCACTCTAGCATCACTGTGGAAGGAGCCGAGATACCGTTTTAAGGGCTAGTGGATAAAGATGCTTATGAAGATGATGCTAAAGAAGATGATTTCCAAATGAAAATGCAAGCAGACCACGAGAAATATCCTATGGCTTTACTCATATATGGCCTTTGAAAAATACCATGGATATGAGTAGTAGTAAGGGATAATGAAAGGAGAAGAATTCAGACAGCGAGACGCACCAGTAGAGAATCAGGCACTGCGGACAAAGCTGAGGGTTAGAGGAAGATAGGGCATGCTGTAAAGAGGGATCTGTTTAATGGGTAGTGAGATGGTGTGGCATTATATGAGGATGAGCACTTCTTGGTATA
Organism: Meles meles; assembly: GCF_922984935.1. Classification (NCBI taxonomy): domain Eukaryota; kingdom Metazoa; phylum Chordata; class Mammalia; order Carnivora; family Mustelidae; genus Meles; species Meles meles. Next base: position 30,473,629 of record NC_060088.1, on the reverse strand, counting down.
TGCAATTAAAGAATCAGGGAACACTATGTCAAATAACGTTAAATGGATGAAAGACTGGCTTGCCGAATATAAGAAAAAATAGTGAAGAGAAAGCAAAACAGGCTGTTTCACATGTAGGTTGAGAAAGAAAGAGAAGAGAAATGAATTCTAGTTTTATTACCTTACTGATTAAAATTGTATGCCATTGGTTTTGTGTAAGGTCCTTATCTGAATTGGGTCTTTGGACATTGTCAATTAGAATCTTCCCTCTTCCTACATTTTTGAATAGTTGAGAAAAGTCGACATTACCATTAAATGTCTCGAATTGTTTACCAGGGAATTGATTTGAACGTGGCTTTCTGAGTGTTGGAGAATGTTTGAGGACTGCTTCAAAAGCCTCCAAAGCTGCTTCAAAAGTCATTACCTGAGACGTCAGATATGGATGACTCATGATCTTGTCATGGTAGTGGGTATGTGTCTTAGATTTTATCCTTTTCCCTCCGGTATTGAATTTGATGGCATACTTGTGTGGAGGAATCTTTTAGGTAAGGTTGTTAAATTAATTAATTAATTAATTTTTGAAAGGTAAGGAGTTAACTTATCCAGTTTGGATGGTTTGTTACTTTGATTTCTAAGCTTTTTTTTTTTTAATGGTATTTTCTCTGAATTTTGCTTCCATGAGTGCTATTCTTCACTTGCTCCCTATCTTCTCTGGGAATCTTTAAAGTGTGTGTGTGTGTGTGTGAGTGTGTGTGTGTGTGTGTGTGTGTGTGTCTGTGTGTGTGTTTCACAAAACGCTGAAAATAATATTTTAAGGGATATGAAGCTGCTGTATTCCAGATCACATTCACCTTCAAACAGAGTTGAAACTCACGTTACACCCCATTCGGCCACAATTCCTGCATTGTATGTCCATACTGATCCACATTTAGAAAGGCAGATTCTGACTAGCCTGCCTGAAACAAACACCAACTTTTGTGTGCCTGGTTAGACTGTAATTGCCTGTCCATTTTTCTTGCTTTTTCACATGTTTCTTTACTCCCATGAGTGAGTGAAATCGTATGGTACTTGACTTTCTGTGATTGACACATACGATACAGGCCAATTCTCTCTTCCTTTCTGCCACAGTTCACAAGGAGCAAGAATGTGTCCTTGCTTATGGCTCCATAAGAGTCCTCAGTGAATTTAGAGGACAGGGAGATGGTAGAAGTGCCTGGGATCTCCAGGCTTGTCTTCAGTAATCAGCACAACCAGAAGATGACAACATCAATCGAAACATGGCATAAATGGATCTGACCCTAGAAACCACACTCCACAGCGAAAGAGAGAAGAAGTCACGAAACCATGGGATAAGGATGTAGACAGGGCTTAAGGGAGAATTGGACGGTTGGTGCTTCAAAGGGCAGGGATCCATGGTCAAAGACAAAGGCCCAGGGGAGAGGAGCACCCTTAGAACCCACAATTTGAATGTTCACCCATAGCTGTTGGTGGAGAAAAGGAGAGTCTCTGAATGACATGAATACTTGCAACCCAAGTGTCTTGAGGCCGGGTGTTCCACATCAGCATGATTTGCAGACATAGACTCCAGAACTGCAGAACACTGTGTATCTCCTGGAGTAGACACCAGCCATTAACCAGGTGCAGACAGCCTGGAAACCACGATCAGAGAAAATACCTGTTGACACAGTGGTAAGTTTATTATTTCTTTGTGTGCATTGGTGATTGGTAGTGTTGGTGGAGGTGCCTCGATGGGCGTAAATGAATTTGGGCCCTAAGACCGTCAGTATCAAGACTGAGAAGTGGCCACAGGCAGGACGGTGAGGACATTAGCTGCCCAACCTGCAATCACGGATTCCCAAACCTGGAACACTGTTGGGCCTGCCTTCTTCAGGCCACGTTGCTTAGTCACAACAGAATAGAAAATCCTGCAGGGGACTAGAAGAAAGCCCTGCCCATATCCTCTCACCTCGCCATAGAATTCAGCAGGCCTTAAGTTTTGTGGAGTTGGTTGAAAATCAAGATTAACAGGCTCACCAGACATACGAAGCTTAACCTTACCATATTTGGCCCAGACACCAAACCCTCTGAATGGTAGGCAAGGAGAGCATCTGCAGAGGACGAGCCCACAGGAGATTGGACAGCCACAACACAACCACAGAGAGCATGTCACACACACCTGAGATTCTCTCAAGTGCCACTATTTGGCACTCCATGAGCTCTTCTTCCTAAAGAAATTATCTTCAGGGTAGATAACAGAAGGTGCGATTTGAATGCAGAGAAGACAGAGACCTTTTGTAGATTCATGTTGTATTCCTGAAATATGCCTGAAAGACTTTTCAGATGGCTTCCCAAGGAGACTGGTTCTCTTCCAACATGCCCCGTGCTTGCTCCTGTGAGCTCCAAACAGATGAGTCCGTCCTGGGCCTAAGCTTCGAGGGTGTAGGGTCTGCTTTTAATGTTTGGTCAGCTGGCAAAATTAGGAGGCATTTATGGCACGATTTCTGGAGATGAAAGAACTCTTGTCCTCACTGTTGAAGACTCTAGACAGGTCTTTGTTATGGTTGCTGGTGTTAACTCTGAGCTTTCCTCATTGGGATGGGGGTGCTTTTTCTGGTCAGAAGCATCCTGAAGGTAGGGCCATGTACATGAGTGTGGCGTAGAGTTCCCCATGTGAGGCTGCTTGTACTCCTGACTCTTTATTGACCTTACGTGTGTAAGATGGAATTGTAGATTCTTGCCCCTCTCAGGAGTCCAGAGGGGTGGTGGTGAGAGTCCCGGCCAAAGATTACAAATTCGGCCATGGAGAAGGTGACCCCAAATCGCTTCACATATTGACTTGGGGAAATACCCAGGTGGCTCAGCGGATTGGAGTGATTTTGATACTCCTGGCTAACCCAGAACTACTACAGCCAGGTGAAGTGATGAAGCGTGCTTTGGTGAGGAGTGGTTGCTAGGACCTCAGAGCTATGTGACGTCACAGAAACTGACTTCCCTGAAGCAGCAATCCCATTCTCATGACATAGGAGTCCTATGGCTTTAAGTAGAAAAGCCTGGGAAGGAACAGGAAAGCGCCCTGTTAGCCTGATCATGAACTCAGGTGGTCTTTTCTATTTCTTTCCCACTTCCACTTTCTAAACAAAGATAAAAGTAAATGATGCTCTGTATACCATTCTTTAGACCCATATTTCTCCAGAGGGAGCAAGGTGTTCCTATTTCCACTGCAATTTCTAGAGATCTCATTCAACAGTGACGCCTCTTGGTTACCATTAGGTCTCTGGGATTTTTGATATCCTTGGGTGCGAGGGTCCATTCTTAGCTTCTGTTCCCTATGGGTTCTTGGGTGTAAGGTCTTCCATTGATGCTTGGTCAGATTTGAAGGTGAGGGAAGTAAGATGGGAAGGAAAGTCACAATTCCATGAAAATTGCCAGGGCAGGGATGGGTTGTGCTGTCCATGTGCTTATCTGCTAGTGTCCTGAAACTGCAATCCTAAGGGATGAAGGCTCTGTCTACTTGACATTACCTTAAACACCATTGCCAAAGCTTCATGGAGTGTGAAACTCTGCATTAGAGCTACCCATAAAGAAAGAGCCCTGGTGAAATAAACGATGCCATGAAACGTTCCAACGTCAGAATTATTGGAATCCCTGAAGGGGAAGGAAAAGAAAGAAGTCTAGAAGATATAGTGGAAGAAGTTGTCTATAAAAATTTTCTCAATCTCATGAATGGAAACAATGTTCATGTACTAGAGGCAGAAAGATCTCCTCCCAAGATTTTAGATTCTCGAAAGTCCTCACGGCACCTTATAGTTAAAATGGGGAATTATGTTTCAAGAGAGACCCTCTTAAAAGCAGCTAGGACAAAGAAGCTTCTTACATACAGAGGAAAGCCCTTTAGAATAATGTCAGACCTTTCCACAGAGACCTGGAAAGCCAGGAAGGGCTGGCAAAATATATTCAGAGTACTAAATGAGAAGAACATGCAACCAAGAATACTCTATCCAGCAAGACTGACATTTAAAATCGATGGAGAGATAAAGAGTTTCCAAGACTGGCAAGGCTTAAAAGACTATGCAACCACCAAGCCAACACTGCAGGAAATACTAAGGGGGGTCCAAAAAAGAGAAAAAAATCCTAAGAATATCATTGAACAGAAATATAGAAACAATCTACAGACAGAAAGACTTCAAAGGGAACAAGATGTCACTCAAAACGTATCTATCAATAATCACTCTCAATGTGAATGGCCTAAATGCGCCCATAAAACGACACAGGGTTGCAGATTGGATAAAACGGCAGGACCCATCCATATGTTGTCTACAAGAGACCCATTTTGAACCTAAGGATACACCCAGACTGAAAGTGAAGGGATGGAGAAGCATCTTTCATGCCAATGGGCCTCAAAAGAAGGCCGGAGTAGCAATTCTCATATCAGATAAATTAGATTTTAAACTAAAGACTGTAGTCAGAGATACAGAAGGACACTACATAATTCTTAAAGGGACTATCCGCCAAGACGATCTAACAATTGTGAATATCTATGCCCCCAATATGGGAGCACCCAATTACGTAAGAAAACTATTAATCAAGATAAAGAGCCATATTGATATGAATACAATAATAGTAGGAGATTAATACGCCTCTCTCAGAAATAGACAGATCATCGAAGCAGAAAATTAATAAAGAAATAAGAGCATTGAATGAAACATTGGACCAGATGGACCTCATAGACATATACAGAACATTCCACCCTAAAACAACAGAATACTCATTCTTCTCAAGTGCACATGGAACCTTCTCCAGAATAGACCACATACTGGGTCACAAAGCAGGACTCAACCGATACCAAAAGACTGACATTTTCCCTGCATATTCTCCGATCACAATGCTTTGAAACTGGAGCACAATCACAAGGAAAAGTTCAGAAGGAACTCAAACACCTGGAAGCTAAAGACCACCTTGCTTAAGAATGCTTGGATCAACCAGGAGATCAAAGATGAACTGAAACAATTCATGGAAACCAATGAGAATGAAGACACCTCAGTCCAAAACCTATGGGATACAGCAAAGTCGGTTCTAAGGGGGAAATACATAGCCATCCAAGCCTCCCTCAAAAACATTGAAAAATCCAGAATACACCAGCTGTCTCTACACCTTAAAGAACTGGAGAATCAACAACAAAGCAAACCAACTCCACATGCAAGAAGGGAAATAATCAAGATTAGAGCAGAGATCAATGAGGTAGAAACGAGAGATACAGTAGAACGTATCAATGAAACTAGAAGCTGGTTTTTTGAAAGAATTAATAAGATCGATAAACCATTGGCCACACTAAAAGAAAAGAGAGAAAGCCCAAATTAATAAAATTATGAATGAAAAGGGAGAGATCACAACTAACACCAAGGAAATAGAAACAATCATCAGAAATTATTACCAACAGTTATATGCCAATAAGCTAAGAAACCTAGATGAAATGGATGCATTCCTGGAAAGCTACAAACTCCCAAAATTGAACCAGGAAGAAATTGACAACCTGAATAGACCGATATCTAGTAATGAGATTGAAGCAGTGATCAAAAACCTCCCAAAAAACAAGAGCCCAGGACCTGACGGATTCCCTGGAGAATTCTACCAAACTTTCAAAGAAGAAATAACCCCAATTCTCCTGAAGCTGTTCCAAAAAATTGAAGCAGAAGGAAAACTTCAGACTCTTTTTATGAAGCCAGCATTACCCTGATCCCCAAACCAGGCAAAGGCCCTACCAAAAAGGAGAATTTCAGACCAATATCACTGATGAATATGGATGCAAAGATTCTCAACAAGATCCTAGCAAACAGGATCCAGCAGCACATTCAAAAGATTATCCACCATGACCAGGTGGGATTCATCCCTGGCTTGCAAGGTTGGTTCAACATTCGCAAATCAATCAGTGTGATAGAACACATCAATAAGAGAAGAGAGAAGAACCACATGGTCCTCTCAATTGATGCAGAAAAAGCATTTGACAAAATCCAGCATCCATTCCTGATGAAAACGCTTCAAAGTATAGGGATAGAGGGAACATTCCTGAACTTCATAAAATCTATCTATGAAAGACCCACAGCAAATATCATCCTCAATGGGAAAAAGCTTGCAGCCTTCCCGTTGAGATCAGGAACACGACAAGGATGCCCACTCTCACCACTCTTGTTCAACATAGTATTAGAAGTTCTAGCAACGGCAATCAGACAACAAAGAGAAATAAAAGGTATCCAAATTGGCAAGGAAGAAGTCAAACTCTCTCTCTTCGCAGATGACATGATTCTTTATATGGAAAACCCCAAAGACTCCACCCCCAAACTACTAGAACTCATACAGCAATTCAGTAACGTGACAGGATACAAAGTCAATGTACAGAAATCAGTGGCTTTCTTATACACTAACAATGAAAATACAGAAAGGGAAATTAGAGAATCGATTCCATTTACTATAGCACCAAAAACCATAAGATACCTGGGCATAAACCTAACCAAAGAAGTAAAGGACCTGTACTCGAGGAACTACAGAACACTCATGAAAGAAATTGAAGAAGACACAAAAAGATGGAAGACAGTTCCATGCTCTTGGATTGGAAGAATAAACATTGTTAAAATGTCTATACTGCCTAGAGCAATCTATACTTTTAATGCCATTCCGATCAAAATTCCACCGATATTTTTCAAAGAGCTGGAGCAAATAATCCTAAAATTTGTATGGAATCAGAAGAGACCCCGAATTGGTAAGGAAATGTTGAAAAACAAAAACAAAACTGGCGGCATCACGTTACCCGATTTCAAGCTTTACTACAAAGCTGTGATCACCAAGACAGCGTGGTACTGGCATAAAAACAGACACATAGACCAGTGGAACAGAGTGGAGAGCCCAGATATGGACCCTCAACTCTATGATCAATAATCTTCGACAAAACAGGAAAAAATATTCAATGGAAAAAAGACAGTCTCTTCAATAAATGGTGCTGGGTAAACTGGACAGCGATATGTAGAAGAATGAAACTCGACCATTCTCTTACACCGTTCACAAAGATAAACTCAAAATGGATAAAAGACCTCAACGTGAGACAGGAATCTATCAGAATCCTAGAGGAGAACATAGGCAGTAACCTCTTCGATATCAGCCACAGCAACTTCTTTCAAGATAAGTCTCCAAAGGCCAAGGAAACAAAAGCAAAAATGAACTTTTGGGACTTCATCAAGATCAAAAGCTTCTGCACAGCAAAGGAAACAGTCAACAAAACAAAGAGGCAACCCACGGAATGGGAGAAGATATTTGTAAATGACAGTACAGACAAAAGGTTGATATCCAGGATCTACAAAGAACTTCTCAAATTCAACACACACAACACAGATAATCATATCAAAAAATGGGCAGAAGATATGAACAGACACTTCTCCAACGAAGACATACACATGGCTATCAGACACATGAAAAAATGTTCATCATCACTAGCCATCAGGGAGATTCAAATTAAAACAACATTGAGATACCACCTAACACCAGTTAGAATGGCCAAAATTAGCTATATAGGAAACAACATGTGTTGGAGAGGATGTGGAGAAAGGGGAGCCCTCTTACACTGTTGGTGGGAATGCAAGTCAGTGCAGCCACTTTGGAGAACAGTGTGGAGATTCCTGAAGAAATTAAAAATAGAGCTTCCTTATGACCCTGCAATTGCACTGCTGGGTATTTACCCCAAAGATACAGATGTAGTGAAAAGAAGGGCCATTTGTACCCCAATGTTTATTGCAGCAATGGCTACGGTCGCCAAACTGTGGAAAGAACCAAGATGCCCTTCAACGGATGAATGGATAAGGAAGATGTGGTCCATATACACAATGGAGTATTATGCCTCCATCAGAAAGGACGAATACCCAACTTTTGTAGCAACATGGATGGGACTGGAAGAAATTATGCTGAGCAAAATAAGTCAAGCAGAGAGAGTCAAGTATCATATGGTCTCACTTATTTGTGGAGCATAACAAATAACATGGAGGACATGGGGAGATGGAGAGGAGAGGGAGTTGAGGGAAACTGGAAGGGGAGATGAACCATGAGAGACTATGGACTCTGAAAAACAACCACAGGGTTATGAAGGGGCGGTGGGAGGGAGTGGGGTGGGGTGGGAGGTTGAGGAACCAGGTGGGGGGTAATAGGGAGGGCACGTACTGCATGGAGCACTGGGTGTGATGCCAAAACATTGAACACTGTTATGCTGTAAATAAGCAAATAAAAATAAATAAATTAAGTAAAAAAAAAAAAAAAGAAAGAAAGAAAGAGCCCTGGTCAGCACTCCTTGTCATCATTAGTTAACGCTACATGCCATAGTCATGGGGAGAGAAATGTTGAACAACTCTCTTTATTCAGAAGATAATGAATGGCCAACATTGATGTCTTGCCATGCCCAATCTAGCATCACTGGGGAAGGAGCGAGATACCCTTTTAAGGGCTAGTGGATAAAAATGATTATGAAGATGATGATAAGGAGATGATTTCCAAATGAAAACGCAAACCGACCTAGGGAAATATCCTATGGTTTCACACATATGTGGCCCATGAGGAATACCAGTAACATGAGTAGTGTTAAGGGAAAACGGAAGGAGAAGAAGTCAGACAGGGAGACGCTCCAGGACAGACTCAGGATTTGGTGGCCCAAGCTCTGAGTTACAGGATGATAAGACATGCCATATTATGGGAACTTGTTAATGGGTATGGAGCTAGTGTGGCATTATATGATTATGAGCCCTTGCTGGTATATGTAATTAAGTAATCAGGGAGCACTATGTCAAAAAACGCTGGATGGATTAAAGCCTGGCTTGCCGAATATAAGAAAAAATAGTGAATAGAAATCAAAACAGGTCGTTTAACTTGGAGATTAAGAAAGAAATAGAAGATAAATGAATTCTAGTTTTATTATCTTACTGATTAAAATTGTATGCTATTGGTTTCCTATAAGGTCCTAATGTGAATTGGGTCTTTGGACATTGTAAATTAGAGTCTTCCCTCCTCCTGTATTTTGGGAGTAGATGAGAAGGGCCGACATGACCATTAAATGTCTCCAATTGTGGACCAGGGTATTGATTTGAGCCTGGCTTTCTGTGTGTTGGGAGATGTTTGAGGACTGCTTCAAAAGCCTCAAAAGCTGCCTCAAATATCATTACCTGAGAGATCAGATATGTATGACTCATGATCTTGTCATGGTAATGGGTAGGTGTCTTGGAATTTATCCTTTTTTTTCTGGTACTGGATTTGCTGGCATATTTATGTGGAGTATCTTTTTAGGTAAGGATATTAATTAATTAATTATTTAATTAGTTCTTGATAGGTAAGGAGTTAATATATCCAGTTTGGACAGTTCAGTATTTTGATTCTCTAAGCTTTTTTTTTTTTATGCTATTTTGTCTGAATTTTGCTTCCATGAGCTATCCCTCACTTGCTCACTATCTTCTGTGGGACCTTTTTAAGTGTGTGTGTGTGTGTGTGTGTGTGTGTGTGTGTGTGTGTGTGTGTTTCAGAAAACTCTAAAAATGATATTTTAAGAGATATGAAGCTACTCTATTCCAGATCACTATTCACCTTCAAACAGAGTGGAAACTCACATTACACCACATTCGACCACAATTCCTGCATTGAATGCACATTTGATCCACTTTTAGAAAGGCAGTTTCTGACTAGCCTGCCTTGAACAAACACGAAATTTTGTGTTCCTCATTAGAGTCTCATTGCCTGTCCCTTTTTCTTGCTTTTTCACATATTTGTTTACTTCCATGAGTGAGTGAAATCGTATCGTAGATGTATTTCTGTGACTGACAGATAAGAAACAGTCCAATGCTCTCTACATTTCTGACACATGTCACAAGGAAATGGAATGCCTTATTGCTTATGTCTCCATAACAGTCCGCAGTGCTTATGTCTCCATAACAGTCCGCAGAGAGTCGGTAGATGTTTCTGCGAGCTCAGGCTTGTCTTCAGCCTTCAGCACAACTAGAAGATGACCACATCAATGGAAACATGGCTTAAATGGACTTGAAGCCTAGATATCACACTCCACAGCGAAAGAGGGAAGAATTAGAAGAGCCCATGGGAGAAGGGTTTAGACGGGGCTTATAGGAGAATTGGATGGTTGGTGCTTCAGAGGGCAGTGAGCCAAGGACAAAGACAAAGGCCCAGGGGAGAGGAGCACACTTAGAATCCACAATTTGAATGTTGAAACAGCCGTTGGCGGAGAAAAATAGAGTGTCTGAAGGACATGAGTTTTTGCAACCCACAGGTTTTGAGTCTCAGGGATTCCAGATCAGCATGCTTTGCAGACATAGATTCCAGGGAACACTGTGTATCTCCTGGAGAGGACACCAGCAAGCAACCAGGTGCAGACAGCTTGGAAACCATGATCAAAGACAATAGCTGTTGACCCGTGGTAAGATTATTATTACTTTGTGTGCATTCATGATGGGCAGTGTTGGTGGAGATGCCTCAATGGGCGCCAAAGATACTTGGGCTCTACGATCGCCAGCATCGAGACTGAGAAGTGGCTACAGGCAGGACAGTGAGGACATTAGCTGCCCAAAGTGCAATCATGGATTTCCAAACCTGGAACACAGTTGGGACTGTCTTCTTCAGGCCAGGTTGCTTAGCCCCAGGAGAACAGAAAATCCTTCAGGGGACTAGAAGAAAGCCCTGCTCACATCCTCTCACCTGGCCACAGAATAGAGCAGGCTCTAAGTGTTGTGGAGTGGGTTGAAAGTCACGTTTCACAGGCACACCATATTTGGCCCAGACACCAAACACTCTGAATGGAAGGCGAGGAGAGCTTCTGCAGAGGATGAGCCCACAGGAGAGTGGACAGCCACAACACAACAGCAGACTGCACATCACACACACCTGAGACTCTCTCAAGTGCCAGCTCTTGGGCACTCCATGAGCTCTTCTTCCTAAAGAAGTTATCTTCAGGGTAGATACCAGAAGGCACGCATCGAATACAGATAAGACAGAGACCTTTTGTCGATTCACATTGTATTCCTGAAACTGGCCCGAAAGCCTTTTCCGATGGCTTCCCATGGGGAGTGGTTCTCTTCCAACAGGCTCCGTGATTGCTCCTGTGAGCTCCAAACAAAAGAGTCCGTCCTGGGCCTAAATTTCTTGGGTGTAGGGTCTGCCTTTAATGTTTGGTCAGCTGGGAAAATTGGGAGGCATTTATGGCACGATTTCTGGAGATACAAGAAGAACTCGTGTCCTCACTGTTGAAGCCTCCATACAGGTCGATGGAATGGTTGCAGGTGTTAACTCTGAGTTTTCCTCTGAGGGTGGGGGGGCGCTTTTCCTGGTCAGATGCATCCGGATAGGGTGTGAGGACCATGAACATGTGTATGGCATGGAGTTCCCTGTGTGAGGGTGCTTATACACCTGACTCTTTATGTCCTTACGTGGGTAGGGTGGAATTGTGGACTCTTGCCCTTCTCAGGATTCCAGACGTGTGGTGGTGACAGTCCCGGCCAAAGACTACAAATTCGGCCATGGAGAAGGTGACCCCAAATCGCTTCACAAAGAGTGTTCGGGAAATACCCTGTCGGCTCCAGCGGGTTGCACTGATTTTGATACTCCTGGCTGACCCAGATTACTCCAACCAGGTGACATGATGAGGTGTGGTTTGGCTAGGAGTGGTTGGTAGGTTCTCAGAAATTTGTGACGTCACAGAAAGTGACTTCACTGAACCAGCAATCCCATTCTCACGACATATGAGTCCTATGGCTTTAAGTAGAAAGACCTGGGAAGGAACAATAAACAAACCTGTTATCCTGATCATGAACTCAGGTGGTCTTTTCTGTTTCTTTCCCACTTCCACTTTCTATACAAAGAGAAAAGAAAATGATGCTCTGTATACCATTCTTTAGACTAACATTTCTCCAGAGAGAGCAAGGTGTTCCTATTTCCACTGCAATTTCTAGAGATCTTAATCAACAGAGAGGCCGCTTGGCTACCATTAGGACTCTAGGAGGTTTGATGTCTCTGGGTGAGAGCGTCCATTCTTAGCTTCTGTTCCCTATGGTTTCTCAGCTGTAAGGTCACCTTTTGGTGCTTGATCACTAGGAAGTTGAGGGAAGCTAGAAGGGAAGGATAGTCACAATTCCAGGAAAATGGCCAAGGCAGGGATGCAATGTGCTGTCCGTGACCATATCTGCTAATGTCCTGAAACACCAGTCCTAAGGAATGAAGGCTGTCTACCTGACATTACCTTAAACAACATTGCAAAGGCTTCATGGAGAGTGAAACTCTCCATGATCGCTACCCCTAAAGAAAGTGCCCTGGTCAACACCCCTTGTCATCATTAGTTAATGCTACATGCCATAGTCATGGGGAGAGGCATGTTGAGCAACTCTCTTTATTTAGATGAAAATGAATGTCTAACATGTATAGCCTACCATGCCCACTCTACTATAAATTTAGAAGAAACCGAGATGCAATTTTAAGGGCTAGTGGATAAAGATGATTATGAAGTTGATGATAAAGAAGATGATTTCCAAATGAAAATGCAAGCAGACCAAGGGAAATATCATTTGGCTTCACTCATATGTGGCCCATGAGGAATACCATGGACATGAGTAGTAGTAAGGGAAAATGGAAAGAAAACAACTCAGACAGGGAGACGAACGAGGAGAGACTCAGGACTAGGGGACCAAGCTGAGGGTTACAGGAGGATAAGACCTGCCATAAAGAGGGAACTGGTTAATGGGTATGGAGGTGGTGTGGCATTATATGAGAATGAGCACTTGGTGGTATATGCAATTAAAGAATCAGGGAACACTATGTCAAAAAACGTAGGATGGATGAAAGCCTGAGTTGCCGAATATAAGAAAAAATAGTGAATAGAAACCAAAACATGTCGTTTCACGTGGAGATGAAGAAAGAATGAGAAGAGAAATGAATTCTAGTTTTATTATCTTACTGATGAAAATTGTAAGCAATTTGTTTCCGATAAAGTCTTTATATGAATTGGGTCTTTGGACATTGTACATTAGAGTCTTCCCTCTCCCTACATTTTGGGAATAGATTGAGAAAAGCCAACATTACCCTTAAATGTCTCAAATTGTGGACCAAATAATTGATTTCAATCTGGCTTTCTGTGTGTTGGGAGATGTTTGAGGACTGCTTCAAAAGCCTCAAAGGCTGCTTCAAAAGACATTCCCTGAGACGTCAGATATGTATGATTCACGATCTTGTCCTGGTAGTGTGTATATGTCTTGGAATTTATCCTTTTCTCTCCAGTACTGGATTTGCTGTGAGTTTTGTGTAGTGGTATTTTAGATAAGGTTGTTTAATTAATTAATTAATTAATTAATTAATTAATGATAGGTAAGGAGTTAACTTATCTAGTTTGGACTGTTTGTTATTTTGATTCTCTCAGCTTTGTTTTTTTATGGTATATACTCCGAATGTTGCTTCCATGTGTGCTATTATTCCCATGGTCTGTAACTTCTGTGGGACTCTTTAAAGTGTGTGTGTGTGTGTGTGTGTGTGTGTGTGTGTGTGTGTGTGTGTTTCACAAAATGCTAAAAATGATATTTTAAGAGATATGAAGGTGCTCTATTCCAGATCACAATTCACCTTCAAAAACAGTGGAAATTAACGTTACATCCCGTTCCGCCACATTTCTTGCATTGAATGTCCCATTTGATCCAGTTTTAGAAAAGCAGATTCTGAAAAGCCTGCCTGGAACAAACACCTAATTTTCTGTGCCTGGTTCGAGTCTATTGCCTGTCCCTTTTTCTTGCTTTTTCACATGTGTCTTTAGTTCCCTGAGTGAGTGGAATCATATGGTAATTGACTTTCTGTGACTGACAGATATGACACAGCCCAATGCTCTCTCCCTTTTTGCCACATGTCACAAGGAGCAAGAATGCATTCTTGCTTATGGCTCTATAAGAGTTCTCAGTGCATTTGGAGCCCTCGGAGATGGTAGAAATTCTGGGAGCTCCAGGCCTGTCTTCAGACATCACACAATCAGAGGACCACCACATCAATGTAAACATGGCATAAATGGACATGAGGCATAGAAATCACACTCCACAGTGAAAAAGAGATCAAGAAACTGAGACCATTGGAGAAGGGTATAGACAGGTCTTATGGGAGAATCGGACATTTGTTGCTTCAGAGGGCAGGGAGCCATGGCCAAAGACAAAGGCCCAGGGGAGAGAAGCACACTTAGAACCCACAATTTGAATGTTGACCAATAGCATTTGTCGGAAAAAAGGAGAGAGTCTGAATGACATGAATACTTGCAACCCAAGGGTCTTGAGGCCCAGGGATTCCATACCAGCATGCTTTGCAGACATAGACTCCAGAGAACATTCTGTATCACCTGGAGAGGACACCAGCAAGCAACCAGGTGCAGACGGACAAGAAACCATGATCAGAGACAATACCTGTTGACTCCGTGGTAAGATTATTATTTCTTTGTGTGCATTCGTGTTGGGCAGTGTTGGTGGAGAAGACGCGATGGGCCCCAAAGATACTTGGGCTCAGCATCACCTTGATCCCAAAACCAGACAAGGATCCCACCAAAAAAGAGAACTACAGACCAATATCCTTGATGAACACAGATGCAAAAATTCTCGCCAAAATGCTAGCCAATAGGATTCAACAGTACATTAAAAGGATTATTCACCATGATCAAGTGGGATTTATTCCAGGGCTGCAGGGTTGGTTCAACATCCGCAAATCAATGTGATGCAACACATTAATAAAAGAAAGAACAAGAACCATATGATACTCTCAACAGATGCTGAAAAAGCATTTGACAAAGTACAGCATCCCTTCCTGATCAAAACTCTTCAAAGTGTAGGGATAGAGGGCACACACCTCAATATTATCCAAGCCATCTATGAAAAACCCACCGCAAATATCATTCTCAATGGAGAAAAACTGAAAGCTTTTCCGCTAAGGTCAGGAACACGGCAGGGATGTCCATTATCACCACTGCTATTCAACATAGTACTAGAAGTCCCAGCCTCAGCAATCAGACAACAAAAAGAAATTAAAGGCATCCAAGTTGGTAAAGAAGAAGTCAAACTATCACTCTTCACAGATGATATGATACTATATGTGGAAAACCCAAAAGACTCCACTCCAAAACTGCTAGAACTTGTACAGGAATTCAGTAAAGTGTCAGGATATAAAATCAATGCCCAGAAATCAGTTGCATTTCTGTACACCAACAACAAGACAGAAGAAAGAGAAATTAAGGAGTCAATCCCATTTACAGTTGCACCCAAAACTATAAGATACCTAGGAATAAACCTAACCAAAGAGGCTAAGAATCTTTACACAGAAAATTATAAAGTATTCATGAAAGAAATTGAGGAAGACACAAACAAATGGAAAAATGTTCCATGCTCCTGGATTGTTAGAATAAATATTGTGAAAATGTCCATGCTACCTAACGCATTCTACACATTTAATGCAATCCCTATCAAAATACCATCCATTTTTTTCAAAGAAATGGAACAAATAATCCTAAAATTTATATGGGACCAGAAAAGACCTCGAATAGCCAAAGGAATATTGAAAAAGAAAGCCATAGTTGGTGGCATCACAATTCCGGACTTCAGGCTCTATTACAAAGCTGTCATCATCAAGACAGCATGGTACTGGCACAAAAACAGAAACATAGATCAGTGGAACAGAATAGAGAGCCCAGAAATCGACCCTCAACTCTATGGTCAACTAATCTTCGACAAAGCAGGAAATAATGTCCAATGGAAAAAAGACAACCTCTTCAATAAATGGTGCTGGGAAAATTGGACAGCCACATGCAGAAAAATGAAATTGGACCACTTCCTTACACCACACACGAAAATAGACTCCAAATGGATGAAGGACCTTAATGTGAGAAAGGATTCCATCAAAATCCTTGAGGAGAATGCTGGCAGCAACCTCTTCGACCTCAGCCGTAGCAACATCTTCCTAGGAACAACAGCAAAGGCAAGAGAAGTAAGGGCAAAAATGAACTATTGGGATTTCATCAAGATCAAAAGCTTTTGCACAGCAAAGGAAGCAGTTAACAAAACCAAAAGACAACTGACAGAATGGGAGAAGATATTTGCAAACGACATATCAGATAAAGGGCTAGTATCCAAAATCTATAAGGAACTTAGCAAACTCAACACCCAAAGAACAAACAATCCAATCAAGAAATGGGCAGAGGACATGAACAGACATTTCTGCAAAGAAGACATCCAGAGGGCCAACAGACACATGAAAAAGTGCTCCACGTCACTCGGCATCAGGGAAATACAAATCAAAACCACAATGAGATATCACCTCACACCAGTCAGAATGACTAAAATTAACAAGTCAGGAAATGACAGATGCTGGCGAGGATGCGGAGAAAGGGGAACCCTCCTCCACTGTTGGTGGGAATGCAAGCTGGTGCAACCACTCTGGAAAACAGCATGGAGGTTCCTCAAAATGTTGAAAATAGAACTACCCTATGACCCAGAAATTGCACTACTGGGTATTTACCCTAAAGATACAAACATAGTGATCCGAAGGGGCACGTGTACCCGAATGTTTATAGCAGCAATGTCTACAATAGCCAAACTACGGAAAGAACCTAGATGTCCATCAACAGATGAATGGATAACAAAGATGTGGTATATATACCCAATGAAATACTATGCAGCCATCAAAAGAAATGAAATCTTGCCATTTGCGACAACGTGGATGGAACTAGAGCGTATCATGCTTAGTGAAATAAGTCAATCGGAGAAAGACAACTATCATATGATCTCCCTGATATGAGGACATGGAGAAGCAACGTGGGGGGTTAGGGGGATAGGAGAAGAATAAATGAAACAAGATGGTATTGGGAGGGAGACAAACCATAAATGACTCTTAATCTCACAAAACAAACTGGGGGTTGCTGGGGGGAGGTGGGATTGGGAGAGGGGGAGGGGCCTATGGACATTGGGGAGGGTATGTGCTATCATGAGTGCTGTGAAGTTTGTAAACCTGGCGATTCACAGACCTGTACCCCTGGGGATAAAAATACATTATATGTTTATTTTAGAAAAATTTGGAAGGGGAGGCGAACCATAAGAGACTATGGACTCTCAAAAACAACCTGAGGGTATTGAAGGGTCAGGGATGGGAGGTTGGCGGAACAGGTGGTGGGTAATTGGGAGGGCACGTTTTGCATGGACCACTGGGTGTTGTGCAAAAACAATGAATACTGCTACGCTGAAAAAATATATAAAATGAAAAAAAAAAAGATACTTGGGCTCTACAACTGCCAGCATCCAGACTGGGATGTGGCCACCTGCAGGATGATGAGGATATTAGCTGCCCAACCTGGAATCACGGATTCCCAAAATTGGAACACTGTTGGGACTGCCTTCTTCAGGCCACATTGCTTAGTCCCAGGAGAACAGAAATTCCTGCAGGGGACTAGAAGAAAGCCCTGCCCACATTCTCTCACCTGCCCACAGAATTAATCAGGCCTTAAGTTTTGTGGGGAGGATTGAAAGTCACGTTTCACAGGCACACCATGTTTGGCCCAGACACCAAACACTCTGAATGGAAGGCAAGAAGAGCCTCTGCAGAGGATAAATCTACAGGAGAATGCACAGCCACAACACAACCACAGAAGGCATGTCACACACACCCGAGACCCTCTCAATGCTCAGCCTTTGGGCAATCCATGAGCCCTTCTTCATAAAGAAATTATCTACAGAGTAGATAACAGAATGCACGTATCGAATACAGAGAAGACAGAGTCCTTTTGTAGATTCACTATGTATTCCTGAAACTGGCCCCAAAGCCTTTTCCGATGGCTTAAGATGGGGATTGGTTCTCTTCCAGCATACACCGTGCTTGCTCCTGTGAGCTCCAAACAGATGAGTCCGTGCTGGGCCTAAGCTTCTAGGGTGTAGGGTCTGCCTTTCATGTTTGGTCAGCTGGGAAATTTGGGAGGCATTTATTGCACTATTATTGGAGATGCAAGAAGAACTTGTGTCCTCACTGTTGAAGACTATGGACAGGTCTTTGGTATGGTTGCGGGTGTTAACTCTGAGCTTCCGTCGGAGGGAGGGTGGCGCTTTTCCTGGTCACAGGCATCCTGATAGGGTGTGAGGACCACGAACATGTGTATGGCTTGGAGTTCCCCGTGTGAGGCTGCTTGTACTCCTGACTCTTTCTTGACCTTACGTGGGTAATTTGAAATTGTGGATTCTTGCCCTTCTCAGGAGTCCCGAGGGGTGGTGGTGACAAACACGGCCAAAGACTACAAATTCGGCCATGGAGAAGGTGACCCCAAATTGCTTCACACACTGTGTTGGGGAAATACCCAGGCGGCTCCAGCGGATTGGAATGATTTTGATACTCCTGGCTGAACCAGAACTATGCAGCCAGGTGAAGTTATGAGGCATGGTTTGGTGAGGTGTGGTTTATACGACCTTAGAGCTTTTTGACGTCACAGAATCTGAGTTCACTGAAGCAGCAATCCCATTCTCAACATAGGAGTCCTATGGCTTTAAGTAGAAAGGCCTGGGAAGGACGAGGAAAGAGCCCTGTTAGCTTGATCATGAACTCAGGTGGTCTTTTCTCTTTCTTTCCCACTTCGACATTCTATACAAAGAGAAAAGAAAACGATGTTCTGTGTACCAATCTTTAGAAAAACATTTCTCCAGGGAGAGCAAGGTGTTCCTATTTCCACTGCAATTTCTAGAGACCTCAATCAACAGCGAGTCCTCTTGGCTATCATTTAGTCTCTGGGAGGTTTGATAATCTTGGGTGAGAGGGTCCATTCTTAACTTCTGTTCACAATGCTTTTTCGGGTGTAAGGTCTGCCATTGGTGCTCGGTCAGCTTTTAAGGTGAGGAAAGGAAAAAAGGGAAGGAAAGTCATAATTCCAGGAAAATTGCGAGGGCAGGGATGAATTGTGCTGTCTGTGTCCTTATCTGATAGTGTCCTGAAATCCAGTCCCAATGGATGAAGGCTCTGTCTACCTGACATTACCTTAAACACCATTGCAAATTCTTCATGGAGAGTGAAACTCTGCATGATCGCTACCCCTAAAGAAAGAGCCCTGGTCAGCACTCCTTGTCATTATTTGTTAATGTTACATGCCATAGTCATGGGGAGACCATGTTGAGCAACGCTCTTTATTCAGATGAAAATTAACAGCCAACATCGATGGCCTGCCATGCCCACTCTAGTATCCCTGTGGAAGTAGCAGAGATACCCTTTTATGGGGCTAGTGGATAAAGATGATTATGAAGATGATGATAAAGAAGATGATCTCCAAATGAAAATGCAAGCAGACCAAGCGAAATATCCTATGGCTTCACTCATTTGTAGCCCATGAGGAATAACATGGACATGAGTATTAGTAAGGGAAAATGAAAGGAGAAGAATTCAGACAGGGAGACCTACCAGGAGAGACTCAGGCTCTGGGGACCAATCTGGGGGTTACAGGAGGATAGGACATGCCATAAAGAGGGAACTGGTTAATGGGTAGTGAGTTGGTGTGGCATTATATGAGGATGAGCACGTGGTGGTATATGCAATCAAAGAATCAGGGAACACTATGTCAAAAAACATCAGATGGATGAAAGACTTGTTTGCCGAATATAAGAAAAAATAGTGAAGAGAAAGCAAAACAGGCCGTTTCACATGTTGGTGAAGAAAGAAAGAGATGAGAAATGAATTCTAGTTTTATTATCTTACTGATTAAAATTCTTTGCAATTGGTTCTTATAAGGTCCTTATGTGAAATGGGTCTTTGGACATTGTAAATTAGAGTCTTCCCTCTTCCTTCATTTTGGGAATAGATGAGAAAAGCCGACATTACCATTAAATGTCTCAATTTGTGGACCAGGGGATTGATTTGAACATGGCTTTCTGTGTGTTGGGAGATATTTGAGGACTGCTTCAAAAGCTTCCAAAGATGCTTCAAAAGTCATTACCCGAGACGTCAGATATGGATGACTCATGATCTTGTCATGGTAGTGCATAAGTGTCTTGGAATTTATACTTGTCTGTCCGGTATTGGATTTGCTGGCATACTTGGTTGGAGGGGTCTTTTAGGTAAGGTAGTTTAATTAGTTAATTAAATCTTGATAGGAAAGGAGTTAACTTATCCAATTTGGACGGGTTGTTACTTTCAATCTCTAAGCTTTGCTTTTTTTATGTTATATTCTCTAAATTTTCTTTCCATGAGTTCTATACCTCACTTGCTCCCTAACTTCTGTGGGACCCTTTTAATTGTGTGGGGTGTGTGTATGTGTGTGTGTGTGTGTGTGTGTGTGTGTGTGTGTCTCACAAAAAGCTGAAAATGATATTTTAAGAGATATGAAGCTGCTCTATTGCAGAACACAATTCACCTTCAAACACAGTGGAAAATCACGTTGCACCCCATTCGGCCAAATTCCTGCATGGAATTTCCAATTTGATGCACTTTTAGATATGCAGATTCTGACTAGCCTGCCTGGAAAAAACACCAAATTTTGTGTCCCTGTTTAGAGTCTCATTGCCTGTACATTTATGTTGCTTTTTCATATGTTTCTTTACTTCCATGAGTGAATTAAATCGTATGGTGTTTGTCTTTCTGTGACTGAAAGATATGATATGGCCCAATGCTCTCTCCCGTTCATCCAACTGTAACAAGGAACAAGCATGCCTTCTTACTTATTGCTCCATAAGGGAACGCAGATCATCTGGAAGACCGTGAGACGATAGAATTGTCTGCAAGCTCAGGCTTGTCTTCAGCCATCAGCACAACCAGAAGATGACCACATCAATGGAAACATGGCATAAATGGACCTGAAGCCTAGAAATCATATTCCAGAGCGAAAGAGAGAAGAAGTCACAGAGACCATAGGAGAAGTGTGTAGACCGAGCTTATGGGAGAACTGGACGGTTGGTGCATCAGAGGGCAGGAAGCCATGGACAAAGGCAAAGGCCCAGGGGAGTGAAGCACACGTAGAACCCACAATTTGAATGTTGAACCATAGCTGTTGGTGGAGAAATGGAGAGTGTCTGAATGACACGAGTTCTTGCAACCCAAGGACTTGAGGCCCAGGGATTCCAGATCAGCATGATTTGAGGACATAGACTCCAGAGAACACTGTGTATCTCCTGGAGAGGACCCCAGCAAGCAAACAGGTGTAGACAGCCAGGAAACCATGATCAGAGACAATACCTGATGACACCGTGGTAAGATTATTATTCCTTTGTGTGCATTGGTGATGGGCAATGTGGGTGGAGATGCCTCAATGGGCGCCAAAGATACATGGGCTCTACGACCGCCAGCATCATGACTGAGAAGTGGCCACACGCAGGACACTGAGGACATTAGCTGCCCAACCTGCAATCACGGAATCCAAAACCTGGAACACTGTTGGGACTGCCTTCTTTAGGCCACGTTACTTAGTCCCAGGAGAACAGAAAATCCTGCAGGGGACTCCACGAAAGCCCTGCCTGCATCCTCTCTCCTGTCCACAGAATTAAGCAGGCCTTAAGATTTGTAGAGTGGGTTGAAAGTCACATTTACCAGGCACACCAGACCCACGAAGCTTAACCTCACCATATTTGGCCCAGGCCCCACACACTCTGAATGGAAGGCAAGGAGAGCCTCTGCAGAGGACGAGCACACAGGAGAGTGGAAAACCACAACACAACCCCATAGGGCATGTTACACACAGCTGAGACTCTCTCAAGTGAAAGCCCGTGGGCACTCCATGAGCCCTTCTTCCTAAAGAAATTATCTTCAGTGTAGATAAAAGAAGGTGCGTTTCAAATGCAGAAAAGACAGACACCATTTGTAGATTCATGTTGTATTCCTGTCTGGCCCGAAAGCCTTTTCAGGGGGCTTCCCATTGGGATTGGTTCTCTTCCAACCTGCTCCGTGCTTGATCCTCTGAGCACCAAAGAAATAAGTCTGTCCTGGGTCTAAGCTTCTAGGGTGTTGGTCTGCCTTTAATGTTTGGTCAGCTGGGAAAATGGGGAGGCATTTATGGCACGATTTCTGGAGACGCAAGAAGAACTCGTGTCCTCAATTTGAAGACTCCAGATAAGTCTTTGGTATGGTTATGAGTGTTAACTCGGAGCTTTCCTTGGAGGGCGAGGGTGCATTTCCTGGTCAGAAGCATCCTGATAGGGTGTGAGGAACATGAACAGGTGTATGGCTTGGAGAGCCCGTGTGAGGCTGCTTGTACTCCTGACTTTTTCTTGACTTACGTGGCTTGATGGAATTGTGGATTCTTGCCCTTCTCAGGAGTCCAGAGGGGTGGTGGTGACAGTCACGGCCAAAGACTACAAATTCGGCCATGGAGAAGGTGACCCCAAATTGCTTCACACGCTGCCTTGTTGAAATATCCAGGCAGCTCTAATGGTTTGGAGTGATTTTGATACACACCAAACTTCACTGCCAGGTGAAATGATGAGGCGTGGTTTGGTGAGGAGTGGTTGCTAGGAACTCAGAGCTTTGTGACATCACAGATGCTGACTTCACTGAAGCAGCAATCCCATTCTCATGACATATGAGTCCTATGGCTTTAAGTAGGAAGACCTGGGAAGGAACAAGAAGGAGCCCTGTTAGCCTGATCATGAGCTCAGGGGGTCTTTTCTCATTCTTTCCCACTTCCACTTTCTATACAAAGAGAAAAGAAAATGATGTTCTGTCTACCATTCTTTAGACCCATATTTCTCCAGAGAGAGCAAGGTGTTCCTATTTCCACTGCAATGTCTAGAGATCTCTATCAACAGCGATGCCTCTTGGCTAACATCTGTTCTCTGAGAGGTTTGATAACCTTGGGTGAGAGGGTCCATTCTTAGCTTCTGTTCCGTATGGTTTCCCGGGTGTGAAGTCTGCCTTTGGTGCTTGTTCAGCTTGGAAGGTGAGGGAAGTAAAAAGGGAAGGAAAGTCAAAATTTGAGGTAAATGGCCAGGGCAGGGATGTGCCATGCTGTCCGTGTCCTTACCTACTAGTGACCTGAAACACCAGTCCCAAGGGATGAAGTCTTTCTCTGCCTGACATTACCTTAAACACCTTTGCAAAGGCTTCATGGAGAGTGAAATTCTGAATTATCGCTACCCCTAAAGAGAGAGCCCTGGTCAGCACTCCGTGTCATCATTAGTTACGGCTACATGCCACAGTCATGGGGAGAGCCATGTTGAGCAACTCTCTTTATTCAGATGAAAATGAACGGCCAACGTCCATGGCCTGCCATGCCCCTACTGGCATCACTGTGGAAGGAGCCGTGGTACCCTTTTAAGGGCTAGTGGATAAAGATGATTTTGAAGATGATGATAAAGAAAATGATTTCCAAATGAAAATGAAAGCAGACCAAGGGAAATATCCTATGGTTTCACTCATATGTGGCCCATGAGGAATACCATGGACAAGAGTAGTAGTAGGGGAAAACGGAAGGAGAAGAAGTCAGACAAGGAGATGCACCAGAAGAGACTCAGGATTTTGGGGACCAAGCTGAGGGTTATAGGAAGATAAGACATGCCATAAAGAGGGAACTGGTTAATGGGTATGGAGGTGGTGTGGCATTATAAGAGGATGAGCACTTGGTGGTATATGCAATTAAAGAATCAGTGAACACGATGTCAAAAAACGTAGGATGGATGAAAGGCTGGCTTGCAGAATATAAGAAAATATAATGAATAGAAAGCAGAACTGGTCGTTTCACGTGGAGATGAAGAAAGAAAGAGAAGAGAAATGAATTCTAGCTTTATTATCTTACTGATAAAAATTGTATGGAATTGGTTTCCTATAAGTTCCTTATGTGATTTCGGTCTTTGGACGTTGTAAATTAAAGTCTTCCCTCTTTCTACATTTATGAATAGATGAGAAAAGCTGACACTACCATTAAATGTCTCAATTTGTGGACCAGGGACTTGATTAGATCCTGGCTTTCTGTTTGTTGGGAGATGTTTGAGGACTGCTTCTAACGCCTCAAAAGCTGCTTAAAAAGTCATTCCGGGAGACGTCATTATGTCTGACTCATGATCTTGCCATGGTAGTGCATATGTGTCTTGGAATTTATCCTTTTCTCTCCGGTATTGGATTTGCTGGCGTACTTGTTTGTAGGGGTCTTTTGGGGAAGGTTGGTTAATGAATTAATTAGTTAGTTAGTTAATTAATTAATTCTTGATAGATATGGAGTTAACTTATACAGTTTTGACAGTTTGTTGCTATGATTCTCTAAGCTTTTTTATTTTATGGAATATTCTATGAATTTTGCTTCCTTGAGTGCTATTCTTCCCTTGCACCCTGAATTCTGTGGGACACTTTTAAGAGTGTGTGTGTGTGTGTGTGTGTGTGTGTGTGTGTGTGTGTGTGTGTGTGTTGTGTGTGTGTGTGTGTGTTTCACAAAACGCTAAAAATGATATTCTAGGAGATATGAACCTGCTCTTTTCCTATCACAATTCACCATCAAACACAGTGGAAACTCATGTTACATCCCGTTCGGCCACATTTCCTGCATTGAATGTACCATTTGATCCACTTTTAGAACGGCAGTCTCTGACTAGCCTGCCTGAAAAAAAACACCAAATTGTGTGTCCCTGGTTAGAGTCTATCTTCCTGTCCCTTTTTCTTGCTTTTTCACATGCTTATTTAATTCCATGAGTGAGTGAAATCCTATGGTCTTTGTCTTTCTGTGAATGACAGATATGACACGGCCCAATGCTCTCTCCCTTTCTGCCACATGTCAAAAGGAACAAGCATGCCTTCTTACTTATTGCTCCACAAGGGAACACAGTGCATCTGGAAGACTGTGAGACGATAGAATTGTCTGCGAGCTCAGGATTGTCTTCAGCCATCAGCACAACCAGAAGATGACCACATCAATGGAAACATGGCATAAATGGACCTGAAGCCTAGAAATCACATCCAGAGAGAAAGAGAGAAGAAGTCACAGAGACCATAGGAGAAGTCTGTAGACCGAGCTTATGGGAGAAATGGACGGTCGGTGCATCAGAGGGCATTGTGCCATGGCCAAAGACAAATGCCCAGGGGAGTGAAGCACACGTAGAACCCACAATTTGAATGTTGAAGCATAGCTGTTGGCGGAGAAATGGAGAGTGTCTGAATGACACGAGTTCTTGCAACCCAAGGACTTGAGGACCGGGGATTCCAGATCAGCATGATTTGCAGACATAGACTCCAGAGAACACTGTGTATCTCCTAGAGAGGACCCCAGCAAGCAACCAGGTTTAGACAGCATGGAAACCATGATCAGAGACAATACCTGTTGACACTGTGGTAAGATTATTATTTCTTTGTGTGCATTGGTGATGGGCAGTGTGGGTGGAGATGCTTCGATGGGCGCCAAAGATACCTGGGCTCTACGAACGCCAGCATCAAGACTGAGAAATGGCCACAGGCAGGACACTGAGGATATTAGCTACCGACCTGCAATCACGGAATCCAAAACCTGGAACACTGTTGGGACTGCCTACTTCAGGCCACGATCCTTAGACCAAGGAGAACAGAACATCCTGCAGGGGACTAAAAGAAAGCCCTGCCTGCATGCTCTCACCTGACCTCAGAATTCAGCAGGCCTAAGTTTTGTAGAGTGGGTTGAAAGTCACGTTTACCAGGCACACCAGACCCATGAAGTTTAAACTGACCATATTTGTCCCAGGCACCACAAACTCTGAATGGAAGGCATGGAGAGCCTCTGCAGAGGACGAGCACACAGGAGAGTGGAAAACCACAACACAAACACATAGGGCATGTCAAACACAGCTGAGACTCTCTCAAGTGCCAGCCCGTGGGCACTCCATGAGCCCTTCTTCCTAAAGAAATTATCTTCAGTGTGGATAAAAGAAGGTGCGTTTCGAATGCAGAGAAGACAGAGACCGTTTGTAGATTCATGTTGTATTTTTGTCTGGCCCGAAAGCCTTTTCAGGGGCTTCCCTTTGGGAAGCTCTGTGCTTGCTCCTTGAGCTCCAAAGAAATGAGTCCGTACTGGGTCAAAGCTTCTAGGGTGTTGGTCTGCCTTTAAGGTTTGGTCAGCTGGGTAAATGGGGAGGCATTTATGGCACAATTTCTTGAGATGCAAGAAGAACTCGTGTCCTCACTTTGAAGACCCCAGACCCGTCTTTGGTATGGTTGTGGGTGTTAACTCGGAGCTTTCCTTGGAGGGCGGGGGTGCATTTCCTGGTCAGAAGCATCGTGATAGGGTGTGAGGACCATGAACATGTGTATGGCTTGGAGAGCCCATGTGAGGCTGCTTGTACTCCTGACTCTTTCTTGACTTACGTGGGTTGATGGAATTGTGGATTCTTGCCCTTCTCAGGAGTCCAAAGGGGTGGTGGTGACAGTCACGGCCAAAGACTACAAATTCGGTCATGGAGAAGGTGACCCCAAATTGCTTCCCATGCTTTATTAGTGAAATACCCAGGTGGCTCTAATGGTTTGGAGTGATTGTGATACACACCAAACTTCACTGCCAGGTGAAATGATGAGGCGTGGTTTGGTGAGGAGTGGTTGCTAGGACCTCAGAGCTTTGTGATATCACAGATGCTGACTTCACTGAAGCAGCAATCCCATTCTCATGACATATGAGTCCTATGGCTTTACGTAGGAAGACCTGGGAAGGAACAAGAAGGAGCCCTGTTAGCCTGATCATGAGCTCAGGGGGTCTTTTCTCATTCTTTCCCACTTCCACTTTCTATACAAAGAGAAAAGAAAACGATGTTCTGTTTACCATTCTTTAGACCCATATTTCTCCAGAGAGAGCAAGGTGTTCCTATTTCCACTGCAATTTCTAGAGATCTCAATCAACAGCGATGCCTCTTGGCTAATATTTGCTCTGTGAGAGGTTTGATAACCTTGGGTGAGAGGGTCCATTCTTAGCTTCTGTTCCGTATGGTTTCCTGGGTGTGAAGTCTGCCTTTGGTGCTTGTTCAGCTTGGAAGGTGAGGGAAGTAAAAAGGGAAGGAAAGTCACAATTTGAGGAAAATGGCCAGGGCAAGGATGCGTTGTGCTGTCCGTGATCCTATCTACTAGTGAACTGAAACACCAGTCCCAAGGGACGAAGTCTTTCTCTGCCTGACATTACCTTAAACACCGTTGCAAAGGCTTCATGGAGAGTGAAATTCTGAATGATCACTACCCCTAAAGAGAGAGCCGTCGTCAGCACTCCTTGTCATCATTAGTTAAGGCTACATGCCACAGTCATGGTTAGAACCATGTTGAGCAACTCTCTTTATTCAGATGAAAATGAACGGCCAACGTCCATGGCCTGTCATGCCCCTACTGGCATCACTGTGGAAGGAGGCGTGGTACCCTTTTAAGGGCTAGTGGATAAAGATGATTTTGAAGATGATGATAAAGAAAATGATTTCCAAATGAAAATGCAAGCCAACCAAGGGAAATATCCTATGGTTTCACTCATATGTGGCCCATGAGGAATACCATGGACATGAGTAGTAGTAAGGGAAAACGGAAGGAGAAGAAGTCAGACAGGGTGCTCCACCAGGAGAGACTCAGGACTTTGGGGACCAAGCTGAGGGTTACAGGAAGATAAGACATGCCATAAAGAGGGAACCCGTTAATGGGTATGAGGCTGTTGTTGCATTATAGGAGGATGAGCAATTGGTGGTATATGCATTTAAAGAATCAGGGACCACGATGTCAAAAAACGTAGGATGGATGAAATGCTGGCTTGCAGAATATAAGAAAATATAATGAATAGAAAGCAGAACTGGTCGTTTCACGTGGAGATGAAGAAAGAAAGAGAAGAGAAATGAATTCTAGCTTTATTATCTTACTGATAAAAATTGTATGCAATTGGTTTCCTATAAGTTCCTTACGTGATTTCGGTCTTTGGACGTTGTAAATTAAAGTCTTCCCTCTTCCTACATTTATGAATAGATGAGAAATGCCGACATTACCATTAAATATCTCGATTTGTGGACCAAGTAATTGATTAGATCCTGGCTTTCTGTTTGTTGGGAGATGTTTGAAAACTGCTTCTAACGCCTCAAAAGCTGCTTCAAAAGTCATTCCGGGAGACGTCATTATGTATGACTCATGATCTTGTCATGGTAGTGCATATGTGTCTTGGAATTTATCCTTTTCTCCAGTATTGGATTTGCTGACGTACTTATTTATAGGGGTCTTTTTGGTAAGGTTGGTTAATTAGTTAATTAGGTAATTAATTAATTCTTGATAGATATGGAGTTAACTTATCCAGTTTTGACGGTTTGTTGCTTTGATTCTCTAAGCTTTTGTATTTTATGGAATATTCTATGAATTTTGCTTCAATGAGTGCTATTCTTCCCTTGCACCCTAACTTCTGTGGGACACTTTTAAGAGTGTGTGTGTGTGTGTGTGTGTGTGCATTGTGTGTGTGTGTGTTTGTGTTTGTGTGTGTGTTTCACAAAACTCTAAAATGATATTCTAGGAGATATGAACCTGCTCTTTTCCAGATCACAATTCACTGTCAAACACAGTAGAAACTCATGTTACATCCCGTTCGGCCACATTTCCTCCATTGAATGTCCCACTTGATCCAATTTTAGAATGGCAGTTTCTGACTAGCCTGCCTGAAAAAAAACACAAATTTTGTGTCCCTGGTTAGAGTCTATCTTCCTGTCCCTTTTTCTTGCTTTTCCACATGTTTCTTTACTTCCATGAGTGAGTGAAATCCTATGGTCTTTGTCTTTCTGTGACTGACAGATATGACACGGCCCAATGCTCTCTCCCTTTCTGCCACCTGTCACAAGGAACAGGCATGCCTTCTTACTTATTGCTCCACAAGGGAACACAGTGCATCTGGAGACCATGAGTCGATAAAATTTTCTGCGAGCTCAGGCTTGTCTTCAGCCATCAGCACAACCAGAAGATGACCACATCAATGGAAACATGGCATAAATGGACCTGAAGCCTAGAAATCACATTCCAGAGCGAAAGAGAGAAGTCACAGAGACCATAGGATAAGTGTGTAGACCGAGCTTATGGGAGAACTGAACGGTTGGTGCATCAGAGGGCAGTGTGCCATGGCCAAAGACGAAGGCCCAGGTGAGTGAAGCACACTTAGAACCCACAATTTGAATGTTGAACCATAGCTGTTGGCGGAGAAATGGAGAGTGTCTGAATGACACGAGTTCTTGCAACCCAAGGACTTGAGGCCCGGGGATTCCAGATCAGCATGATTTGCGGACATAGACTCCAGAGAACACTGTGTATATCCTGGAGAGGACCCCAGCAAGCAACCAGGTGTAGACAGCCTGGAAACCATGATCAGAGACAATACCTGTTGACACCGTGGTAAGATAATTATTTCTTTGTGTGAATTCGGGATGGGCATTGTGGGTGGAGATGCCTCGATGGGTGCCAAAGATACCAGGGCTCTACGACCGCCAGCATCAAGACTGAGAAGTGACCACAGGCAGGACACTGAGGATTTTAGCTGCCCAACCTGCAATCACGGATTCCCAAACCTGGAACACTGTTGGGACTTCCTTCTTCAGGCCACGTTGCTTAGACCAAGGAGAACAGAAAATCCTGTAGGGGACTAAAAGAAAGTGCTACCCACATCCTCTCACTGGCCACAGAATTCTGCAGGCCTTAAGTTCTGTAGAGTGGGTTGAAGTCACGTTTCCCAGGCACACCAGACCCACGAAGCTTAACCTCACCATATTTGGCCCAGGCCCCACACACACTCTGAATGGAAGGCAAGGAGAACCTCTGCAGAGGACGAGCCCACAGGAGAGTGGAAAACCACAACACAACCCCATAGGGCATGTCAAACACAGCTGAGACTCTCTCAAGTGCCCGCCCGTGGGCACTCCATGAGCCCTCCTTAATAAAGAATTTATCTTCAGTGTAGATAACAGAAGGTGCGTTTCGAATGCAGAGAAGACAGAGACTGTTTGTAGATTCATGTTGTATTCCTGTCTGGCCCGAAAGCCTTTTCAGGGGGCTTCCCTTTGGGTAGCTCCGTTCTTGCTCCTCTGAGCTCCAAAGAAATGAGTCCGTCCTGGGTCTAAGCTTCTAGGGTGTTGGTCTGCCTTTAATGATTGGTCAGCTGGGAAAATGGGGAAGCATTTATGGCACGATTTCTTGAGATGCAAGAAGAACTCGTGTCCTCACTTTGAAGACCCCAGACACGTCTTTGGTATGGTTGTGGGTGTTAACTCGGAGCTTTCCTTGGAGGGCGGGGGTGCATTTCCTGGTCAGAAGCATCGTGATAGGGTGTGAGGACCATGAACATGTGTATGGCTTGGAGAGCCCTTGTGAGGCTGCTTGTACTCCTGACTCTTTCTTGACTTATGTGGGTTGATGGAATTGTGGATTCTTGCCCTTCTCAGGAGTCTAGAGGGGTGGTTGTGAGAGTCACGGCCAAAGACTACAAACTCGGCCATGGAGAAGGTGACCCCAAATTGCTGCACACGCTGCCTTAATGAAATACTCAGGCGGCTCTAATGGTTTGGAGTGATTTTGATACACACCAAACTTCACTGCCAGGTGAAATGAGGAGGCGTGGTTTGGTGAGGAGTGGTTGCTAGGACCTCAGAGCTTTGTGACATCACAGATGCTGACTTCACTGAAGCAGCAATCCCATTCTCATGACATATGAGTCCTAAGGCTTTAAGTAGAAAGACCCAGGAAGGAACAAGAAGGAGCCCTGTTAGCCTGATCATGAGCTCAGGGGGTCTTTTCTCATTCTTTCCCACTTCCACTTTCTATACAAAGAGAAAAGTAAACGATGTTCTGTCTACCAATCTTTAGACCCACAATTCTCCAGAGAGAGCAAGGTGTTCCTATATCCACAGCAATTTCTAGAGATCTCAATCAACAGCGATGCCTCTTGGCTAACATTTGCTCTGTGAGAGGTTTGATAACCTTGGGTGAGAGGGTCCATTCTTAGCTTCTGTTCCGTATGGTTTTCCGGGTGTGAAGTCTGCCTTTGGTGCTTGTTCAGCTTGGAAGGTGAGGGAAGTAAAAAGGGAAGGAAAGTCACAATTTGAGGAAAATGGCCAGGGCAGGGATGCGTTGTGCTGTCCGTGTCCTTACCTACTAGTGACCTGAAACACCAGTCCCAAGGGATGAAGTCTTTATCTGCTGACGTTACCTTAATCACCGTTGCAAAGGCTTCATGGAGAGTGAAATTCTGAATGATCGCTACCCCTAAAGAGAGAGCCGTGGTCAGCACTCCTTGTCATTATTAGTTAAGTCTACATGCCACAGTCATGGGGAGAGCCATGTTGAGCAACTCTCTTTATTCAGATGAAAATGAACGGCCAACGTCCATGGCCTGCCATGCCCGTACTGGCATCACTGTGGAAGGAGCCATGGTACTCTTTTAAGGGCTAGTGGATAACGATGATTATGAAGATGATGTAATAGAAGATGATTTCCAAATGAAATTGCAAGCTGTCCAAGGGAAATATCCTATGCCTTCACTCATATGTGCACCATGAGGAATACCATGGGCACTAGTAGTAGTAAGGGAAAACGGAAGGAGAAGAAGTCAGACAGGGAGCCCCACCAGGAAAGACTCAGGACTTTGGGGACCAAGCTGAGGGTTACAAGAAGATAAGACATGCCATAAAGAGGGAACTGGTTAATGGGTATGGAGGTGGTGTGGCATTATAAGAGGATGAGCACTTGGTGGTTTATGCAATTAAAGAATCAGTGAACACGATGTCAAAAAATGTAGGATGAATGAAAGGCTGGCTTGCAGTATATAAGAAAATGTAATGAATAGGAAGCAGAACTGGTCGTTTCACGTGGAGATGAAGAAAAAAATAGAAGAGAAATGAATTCTAGCTTTATTATCTTACTGATAAAAATTATATGCAATTGGTTTCCTATAAGTTCCTTATGTGAATTGGGTCTTTGAACGTTGTAAATTAAAGTCTTCCCTCTTCCTATATTTATGAATAGATGAGAAAAGCCGACATTACCATTAAATGTCTCGATTTGTGGACCAGGTACTTGATTAGATCCTGGCTTTCTGTTTATTGGGAGATGTTTGAGGACTGCTTCTAAAGCCTCAAAAGCTGCTTCAAAAGTCATTCTGGGAGACGTCATTATGTATGACTCATGATCTTGTCATGGTAGTTAATATGTGTCTTGGAATTTATCCTTTTCTCTCCGGTATTGGATTTGCTGGCGTACTTGTTTGTAGGGGTCTTTTAGGTAAAGTTGTTTAATTAATTAATTAATTAATAATTAATTAATTCTTGATAGATATGGAGTTAACTTATCCAGTATTGACAGGCTGTTGCTTTGATTCTCTAAGCTTTTGTATTTTATGGAATATTCTATGAATTTTGCTTCCATGAGTGCTATTCTTCACTTGCACCCAAACTTCTGTGGGACACTTTTAAGAGTGTGTGTGTGTGTGTGTGTGTGTGTGTGTGTGTTTGTGTGTGTGTGTGTGTGTTTCACAAAACTCTAAAAATGATATTCTAGGAGATATGAACCTGCTCTTTTCCAGATCACAATCCACCGTCAAACACAGTGGAAACTCATGTTACATCCCATTCGGCCATATTTACTGCATTGAATGTACCATTTGATCCACTTTTAGAACGGCAGTTTCTGACTAGCCTGCCTGAATAAAAACACCAAGTTTTGTGTGCCTGCTTAGAGTCTATCTTCCTGTCTCTTTTTCTTGCTTTTCCACATGTTTCTTTACTTCCATGAGTGAGTGAAATCCTATGGTCTTTGTCTTTCTGTGACTGACAGATATGACACGGCCCAATGCTCTCTCCCTTTCTGCCACCTGTCACAAGGAACAGGCATGCCTTCTTACTTATTGCTCCATAAGGGAACGCCGTGCATCTGGAAGACGGTGAGACAATAGAATTGTCTGCGAGCTCAGGCTTGTCTTCAGCCATCAGCACAACCAGAAGATGACCACATCAATGGAAACATGGCATAAATGGACCTGAATCCTAGAAATCACATTCCAGAGCGAAAGAGAGAAGAAGTCACAGAGACCATAGGAGAAGTGTGTAGACCGAGCTTATGGGAGAACTGGACGGTTGGTGCGTCAGAGGGCAGGGAGCCATGGCCAAAGACAAAGGCCCAGGGGAATGAAGCACACTTAGAACCCACAATTTGATTGTTGAACGATAGCTGTTGGCGGATAAATGGAGAGTGTCTGAATGACACGAGTTCTTGCAACCCAAGGACTTGAGTCCTGGGGATTCCAGATCAGCATGATTTGCGGACATAGACTCCAGAGAACACTGTGTATCTCCTGGAGAGGAGCCCAGCAAGCAGCCAGGTGTAGACAGCCTGGAAACCATGATCTTAGACAATACCTGTTGACACCGTGGTAAGATTATTACTTCTTTGTGTGCATTGGTGATGGGCAGTGTGGGTGGAGATGCTTCGATGGGCGCCAAAGATACCTGGGCTCTACGACCACCAGCATCAAGCCTGAGAAGTGGCCACAGGCAGGACACTGAGGACATTAGCTGCCCAACCTGCAATCACGGATTCCCAAACCTGGAACACTGTTGGGACTTCCTTCTTCAGGTCACGTTGCTTAGTCCTAGGAGAACAGAAAATCCTGCAGGGGACTCAAAGAAAGCCCTGCCCGCATCCTCTCACCTGGCCACAGAATTCAGCAGGCCTTAAGTTTTGTGGAGTGAGTTGAAAGTCACGTTTCCCAGGCACACCAGACCCACGAAGCTTAACCTCACCATATTTGGCCCAGGCCCCACACACTCTGAATGGAAGGAAAGGAGAGCCTCTGCAGAGGACGAGACCACAGGAGAGTGGCCAACCAAAACACAACCCCATAGGGCATTTCACACACAGCTGAGACTCTCTCAAGTGCCAGCCAGTGGGCACTCCATGAGCCCTTCTTCCTAAAGAAATTATCTTCAGTGTAGATAAAAGATGGTGCGTTTCGAATGCAGAGAATACAGAGACCGTTATAGATTATGTTGTATTCCTGTCTGGCCCGAAGGCCTTTTCAGGGGGCTTCCTATTGGTATTGGTTCTCTTCCAACATGCTCCGTGCTTGCTCCTCTGAGCTCCAAAGAAATGAGTCCGTCCTGCGTCTAAGCTTCTAGGTGTTGGTCTGACTTTAATGTTTGGTCAGCTGGGAAAATGGGGAGGCATTTATGGCACGATTTCTTCAGATGCAAGAAGAACTCATGTCCTCACTTTGAAAACCCCAGAAACGTCTTTGGTATGATTGTGGGTGTTAACTCGGAGCTTTCCTTGGAGGGCGGGGGTGCATTTCCTGGTCAGAAGCATCCTGATAGGGTGTGAGGAACATGAACATGTGTATGGCTTGGAGAGCTCGTGTGAGGCTGCTTGTACCCTGACTCTTTCTTGACTTACGTGGCTTGATGGAATTGTGGATTCTTGCCCTTCTCAGGAGTCCAGAGGGGTGGTGGTGACAGTCAGGGCCAAAGACTACAAATTCGGCCATGGAGAAGGTGACCCCTACACACGCTGCCTTGGTGAAATATGCAGGCAGCTCTAATGGTTTGGAGTGATTTTGATACACACCAAACTTCACTGCCAGGTGAAATGATGAGGCATGGTTTGGTGAGGAGTGGTTGCTAGGAACTCAGAGCTTTGTGATATCACAGATGCTGACTTCACTGAAGCAGCAATCCCATTCTCATGACATATGAGTCCTATGGCTTTACGTAGGAAGACCTGGGAAGGAACAAGAAAGAGCCCTGTTAGCCTGATCATGAGCTCAGGGGGTCTTTTCTGTTTCTTTCCCACTTCCACTTTCTATACAAAGAGAAAAGAAAACGATGTTCTGTCTACCATTTTTTAGACCCACATTTCTCCGGAGAGCATGGTGTTCCGATTTCCACTGCAATTTCTAGATATCTCAATCAACAGCGCTGTCTCTTCCTTAACATTTGTTCTCTGTGAGGTTTGATATCCTTGGGTGAGAGGGTCCATTCTTAGCTTCTGTTCCGTATGGTTTCCCGGGTTTGAAGTCTGCCTTTGGTGCTTGTTCAGCTTGGAAGGTGAGGGAAGTAAAAAGGGAAGGAAAGTCAAAATTTGAGGAAAATGGCCATTGCAGGGATGCGTTGATGTCCGTGTCCTTACTTACTAGTGACCTGAAACGCCAGTCCCAAGGGAAGAAGTCTTTATCTGCCTGAAATTACCTTAAACACCGTTGCAATGGCTTCATGGAGAGTGAAATTCTGAATGATCGCTACCCCTAAAGAGAGAGCCGTGGTCAGCACTCCTTGTCATTATTAGTTAAGGCTACATGCCACAGTCATGGGGAGAGCCATGTTGAGCAACTCTCTTTATTCAGATGAAAATTAACGGCCAACGTCGATGGCCTGCCATGTCCGTACTGGCATCACTGTGGAAGGAGCCGTGGTATTATTTTAAGGGCTAGTGAGTAAAGATGATTTTGAAGATGATGATAAAGAAGATGATTTCAACATGAAAATGCAAGCAAAGGGAAATATCCTATGGCTTCACTCATATGTGCACCATGAGGAATACCATGGGCACTAGTAGTAGTAAGGGAAAACGGAAGGAGAAGAAGTCAGAGGGAGCCCCACCAGGAGAGACTCAGGACTTTGGGGACCAAGCTGAGGGTTACAGGAAGATAAGACATGCCATAAAGAGGGAACTGGTGAATGGGTAAGGAGGTGGTGTGGCATTATAGGAGGATGAGCACTTGGTGGTATATGCAATTAAAGAATCAGGGAGCACGATGTCAACAATGTAGGATGGATGAAAGGCTGGCTTGCAGAATATAAGAAAATATAATGAATAGAAAGCAGAACTGGTCATTTCACGTGGAGATGAAGAAAAAAATAGAAGAGAAATGGATTCTAGCTTTATTATCTTACTGATAAAAATTATATGCAATTGGTTTCCTATAAGTTCCTTATGTGAATTGGGTCTTTGGACGTTGTAAATTAAAGTCTTCCCTCTTCCTACATTTATGAATAGATGAGAAAAGCCGACATTACCATTAAATGTCTCGATTTGTGGACCAGGTACTTGATTAGATCCTGGCTTTCTGTTTGTTGGGAGATGTTTGAGGACTGTTTCTAAAGCCTCAAAAGCTGCTTCAAAAGTCATTCTGGGAGACGTCATTATG
The DNA here is from genome assembly GCF_922984935.1 of Meles meles. NCBI lineage: Eukaryota > Metazoa > Chordata > Mammalia > Carnivora > Mustelidae > Meles > Meles meles. The sequence goes on along the minus strand of NC_060088.1, from coordinate 30,437,541 downwards.
TATGACTCATGATCTTGTCATGGTAGTGAATATGTGTCTTGGAATTTATCCTTTTCTCTCCGGTATTGGATTTGCTGGCATACTTGTTTGTAGGGGTTTGTAGGTAAAGTTGTTTAATTAATTAAATTAATTCTTGATTGATATGGAGTTAACTTATCCAGTTTTGACAGGCTGTTGCTTTGATTCTCTAAGCATTTGTATTTTATGGAATATTCTATATTTTGCTTCCTTGAATGCTATTCTTCCCTTGTACCCTAACTTCTGTGGGACCGTTTTAAGAGTGTGTGTGTGTGTGTGTGTGTGTGTGTGTGTGTGTGTGTTTCACAAAACGCTAAAAATGATATTCTAGGAGATATGAACCTGCTCTTTTCCAGATCAAAATTTCCCGTCAAACACAGTGGAAACTCATGTTACATCCCGTTCGGCCACATTTCCTGCATTGAATGTACCATTTGATCCACTTTTAGAACGGCAGTTTCTGACTAGCCGGCCTGAAAAAAACACCAAATTTTGTGTGCCTGCTTAGAGTCTATCTTCCTGTCTCTTTTTCTTGCCTTTTCACATGTTTCTTTACTTCCATGAGTGAGTGAAATCGTATGGTCTTTGTCTTTCTGTGACTGACAGATATGACACGGCCCAATGCTCTCTCCCTTTCTGCCACATGTCACAAGGAACAAGCATGCCTTCTTACTTATTGCTCCATAAGGGAATGCAGTGCATCTGGAAGACCATGAGACGATAGAATTGTCTGCATGCTCAGGCTTGTCTTCAGCCATCAGCACAACCAGAAGATGACCACATCAATGGAAACATGGCATAAATGGACCTGAATCCTAGAAATCACATTCCAGAGCGAAAGAGAGAAGAAGTCACAGAGACCATAGGAGAAGTGTGTAGACCGAGCTTATGGGAGAACTGGACGGTTGGTGCGTCAGAGGGCAGGGAGCCATGGCCAAAGACAAAGGCCCAGGTGAGTGAAGCACACGTAGAACCCACAATTTGAATGTTGAACCATAGCTGTTGGCGGAGAAATGGAGAGTGTCTGAATGACACGAGTTCTTGCAACCCAAGGACTTGAGGCCCAGGGATTCCAGATCAGCATGATTGGTAAGTTTATTATTCCTTTGTCTGCATTGGTGATGGGCAGTGTCGGTGGAGATGCCTTGATGGGCGCCAAAGATACCTGGGCTCTACGACCGCCAGCATCAACACTGAGAAGTGGCCAGAGGCAGGACACTGAGGACATTAGCTGCCCAACCTGCAATCACTGATTCACAAACCTGGAACACTGTTGGGACTGCCTTCTTCAGGCCACGTTGCTTAGACCCAGGAGAAGAGAAAATCCTGCAGGGGACTCAAAGAAAGCCCTGCCCGCATCCTCTCACCTGGCCACAGAATTCAGCAGGCCTTAAGTTTTGTAGAGTGGGTTGAAAGTTACGTTTCCTAGGCACACCAGACCCACGAAGCTTAACCTCACCATATTTGGCCCAGGCCCCACACACTCTGAATGGAAGGCAAGGAGAGCCTCTGCAGAGGACGAGCCCACAGGAGAGTGGACAAAGAAAACACAACCCCATAGGGCTTGTCACACACAGCTGAGACTCTCTCAAGTGCGAGCCCGTGGGCACTCCATGAGCCCTTCTTCCTAAAGAATTTATCTTCAGTGTAGATAAAAGAAGGTGCGATTCGAATGCAGAGAAGACAGAGACCGTTATAGCTTCATGTTGTATTCCTGTCTGGCCCAAAAGCCTTTTCAGTTGGCTTCCCTTTGGAATTGGTTTGTTTCCAACATGCTTCATGCTTGCTCCTCTGAGCTCCAAAGAAATGAGTCCGTCCTGCGTCTAAGCTTCTAGGTGGTTGGTCTGCCTTTAATGTTTGGTCAGCTGGGAAAATGGGGAGGCATTTATGGCACGATATCTTGAGATGCAAGAAGAACTCGTGTCCTCACTTTGAAGACCCCAGACACGTCTTTGGTATTGTTGTGGGTGTTAACTCGGAGCTTTCCTTGGAGGGCGGGGGTGCATTTCCTGGTCAGAAGCATCCTTTTAGGATGTGAGGCCATGAACATGTGTATGGCATGGAGTTCCCCATGTGAGGCTGCTTGTACTCCTGACTCTTTCTTGACTTACGTGGGTTGATGGAATTGTGGATTCTTGCCATTCTCAGGAGTCCAGAGGTGTTGTGGTGACAGTCACGTCCAAAGACTGGAAATTCGGCCTTGGAGAAGGTGAGCCCAAATTGCTTCACACGCTGCCTTGTGAAATACCCAGGCGGCTCTAATGGTTTGGAGTGATTTTGATACTCCTGGCTGACCCAGAACTACTCCATCCTGGTGAAGTGGCGAGTTATGCTTTGGTGAGTAGTGGTTTCTAGGACCTCAGAGATTTGTGACGTCACAGAAGCTGACTTCACTGAAGCAGCAATCCCATTCTCATGACATAGGAGTCCTATGGCTTTAAGTAGGAAGACCTGGGAAGGAACAAGAAAGAGCCCTGTTAGCCTGATCATGAGCTCAGGGGGTCTTTTGTCTTTCTTTCCCACTTCCACGTTCTATAAAAAGAGAAAAGAAAACGATGTCCTTGTAGGGGCCTGATTATTCAGAGGAACTGTAAACCTCAGATATAGGGGCGGGCCAGGCCAGATAGCCGTATTCAGTCAGAGGAGTGTGCATATATTAACTGTGGTAGGTTGAAATCCGATTGGCCACCTGTGTGTGTGGGAGGGGCTCAGGCACCACTATAAAAGATGGTCTTTGAGGCTGGATAGGGGAGGTTTATTTTTTTAGCAAGAGCCATGCACTGCACACAGCAGCAGCAGTGGCGCCGCCTTGAGCTGTAACACCAGCGGCACCACCCCGTGCACCACCGCGAGCACCAGCAGCAGCGGTGCCACAGCCAGCGGGGGCGCCACCCCGTGAACCACAGAGAGCAGCAGCAGCGGCGCCACAGCCAGCGGCATTGCCCCGTGCACCACCGCGAGCGGCACCGGCACCACAGCGAGCGGCATCTCCCTGGGTACCACCCAGAGCAGCAGCGGCAACGACGCCACAGCAAGCGGCACCGCCTCGTGCCCAAAGCAGCCGCGGCAGCGACGCCGCCTTGAGCTGTAACATGAGCAGCGCCGCCCCGTGAACTGCCCAGACCAGCAGGGGCAGCGGCGCAACAGCAAACGGCACCGCCTGGTGCACCAGAGCAGCAGCGGCAGCAGCGCCGCCTTGAGCTGTAACATGAGCGGCGCTGCCCCATGCACCACCGCGAGCAGCAGCAGCAGTTGCGCCACAGCGAGTGGCATTGCCCCGTCCACCGCCCAGAGCAGAAGTGGTAGCGGCGCCACAGCAATCGGCACCGCCTTGTGCACCAGAGCAGCAGCGGCAGCGACACCGCCTTGAGCTGTAACACGAGCGGCGCCGCCCCGTGCAGCACCGCGGGAAGCAGCAGCAGCAGCGCCACAGAGAGCAGTACCGCCCCATGCACCACCGGGAGCAGCAGTAGCAGCGGCGCCACAGTGAGCAGCACCGCCCCGTCACCACCACGAGCAGCAGCAGCAGCAGTGCCACAGCCAGCAGCATCGCCCCGTGCACCATCCAAAGCAGCAGCAGCAGCAGCGCCACAATGAGCGGCATCGCCCCGTGCACCACACAGAGCAGCAGCGGCAGTGGCGCCGCAGCGAGCGACACCGCCTTGTGCACCAGAGCAGCAGCGGCACCGGCGGGGCCTTGAGCTGTAACATGAGCGGCGCCGCCCCGTGCAGCACCGCGGGCAGCAGCAGCAGCAGCGGCGCAGCGAGCAGCACCGCCCCGTGCACCACCGCAGGCAGCAGCAGCAGCAGTGCCACAGAGAGCAGAACCACCCCGTACACCACCGCGAGCAGCTGCAGCAGCAGGGCCACAGCGAGCAGCATCGCCCTGTGCACCGCCCACAGAGCAGCGGCAGCGGCACCGCAGCGAACGGCATCGCCCCGTACACCGTCCACGGCAGCAGCGGCAGCGGCGCCACAGCAAGCGGCATCGCCTTTTGCACCAGAGCAGCAGCGACCGCGGCGCCGCCTTGAGCTGTACCACGAGCGGCGCCGCCCCGTGCAGCACCGTGGGCAGCAGCAGCAGCAGCGCCACAGCGAGCGGAATCGCCGCGTGCACCGCCCACAGCAGCAGCGGGAGCGGTGCCACAGTGAACGGAATCGCCCCGTGCTCCGCCCACAGCAGCAGTGGCAGCGGCGCCCCAGCAAGCGGCACCGCATTTGCACCAGAGCAGCAGCGGCAGCGGCGCCGCCTTGAGCTGTAACATGATCGGCGCCGCCCTATGCACCACCGCGAGCAGCAACAGCAGCCGTGCCACAGCGAGTGGCATCACCCCGTGCAACGCCCGCAGCAGCAGCGGTAGCGGTGCCACAGCGAGGGACATCGCCCCGTGCAACGTCCAGAGCATCAGCTGCAGCGGCGCCACAGCAAGCGGCACTGCATTTGCACCAGAGCAGCAGCGGCAGCGGCGCCGCCTTGAGCTGTAACACGATCGGCGCCGCCCGGTGCAGCATCGCGGGCATCAGCAGCAGCAGCGCCACAGCGAGCAGTACCGCCCCGTACACCACCGCCAGCAGCAGCAGCAGCAGCGCCACAGCGAGCGGCATCGTCCCGTGCACCGCCCAGAGCAGCAGCGGCAGCAGAGCCACAGCGAGCGTCATTACCCTGTGCACCGCCCAGAACAGCAGCGGCAGCGGCGCCACAGCAAGCATCACCGCCTTATGCACCAGAGTAGCAGCGGCAGCGGTGCCACCTTGAGCTGTAGCACGAGCGGCGCCGCTCTGTGCAGCACCGCGGGCAGCAGCAGAAACAGCGCCACAGCGAACAGCACTGCCCCGTGCACCACCGCGAGCAATAGCAGCAGCAGCGCCAGCGCGAGCGGCATCGACCTGTGCACCGCCCAGAGCAGAAGCGGCGGCGACGCCACCGCGAGCAGCACCGCCCAGAGGGGCAGCGGCGGCAGCACCACCGCGATGCCGTGAGCGACACCACCCTGAGCCAGAGTGTCAGCAGCAGCAACAGCAACAGCGCCGCCGCAAGCAGCCATGCCGCCTCGGGCAGTGCCGCCATCAGGAGCAGCCCCTCAGGAGCCAACGGTGCAGCCACTCCGGGAGTGGGTCTGTGGTACAGTGAGGGTGAGGCAGGGAGCCTCCAGGGGGTACCCCAGCGACTGGGAGGCGGTGGTCCCCAGCAAGTATTGGGCACCTATCAGTCAGTTTGGTTTCTGATGCAGTTTGGTTTCTGATGCAGTTTGGTTTCTGATGCAGTTTGGTTTCTGATGCAGTTTGGTTTCTGATGCAGTTTGGTTTCTGATGCATGGCGCGAAATAAACTTTGCTTGATTTTCGCTTTGTGTCAGTCTCGTTCCTTTGATCACGGACCCTAACAGTTCTGTCTCCATTCTTTAGACCCACATTTCTCCAGAGAGAGCAAGGTGTTCCTATTTCCACTGCAATTTCTAGAGATCTCAATCAACAGCGATGCCTCTTGGCTAACATTTGTTCTCTGAGAGGTTTGATAACCTTGGGTGAGAGGGTCCATTCTTAGCTTCTGTTGCATATGATTTCCCGGGTGTGAAGTCTGCCTTTGGTGCTTGTTCAGCTTGGAAGGTGAGGGAAGTAAAAAGGGAAAAGTCACAATTTGAGGAAAATGGCCAGGGCAGGGATGCGTTGTGCTGTCCATGTCCTTACCTACTAGGGACCTGAAACACCAGTCCCAAGGGATGAAATCTTTCTCAGCCTGACATTACCTTAAAAACCATTGCAAAAGCTTCATGAAGTGTGAAATTCTGAATTTTCATTTGGAAATCATCTTCTTTATCATCATCTTCATAACCATCTTTATCCACTAGCACTTAAATGGGTATCTCGGTTCCTTCCAGAGTGATGCTAGAGTGGCAAGGCAGGCCATCAATGTTGAATGTACATTTTCATCTGAGTAGAATGAGTTGCTCAACATGGCTCTCCCCATGACTATGGCACGTAGCCTTAACTAATGATGACAAGGAGTGCTGACCAGGGCTCTTTCTTTAGGGGTAGCGATCATGCAGAGTTTCACTCTCCATGATGTCTTTGCAACCGTGTTTCCGGTAATTTCAGGTAGACAGAGCCTTCATCCCTTGGCACTGGTGTTTCAAGACACTAGCAGATAAGGACTCGGACAGCTCAACGCATCCCTGCCCTGTCAATTTTCTTGGAATTGTGACTCTCCTTCCCTTCTTCCTTCCCTCAACTTCCAAGCTGACCAAGCACCAAAGGCAGACCTTACACACGAGAAACTATAGGGAACAGAAGCTAAAAATGCACCCTCACACCCAAGGATATCAATACTCCCAGATACCTATTGTTAGCCAAGAGGCCTCGATGTTGCTTGGGATCTCCAGAAATTTCAGAAGAAATAGGAACAACTTGCTCTCTCTGGAGAAATGTTGCTCTAAAGAATGGTATACAGAACATCGTTTTCTTTTCTCTTTGTATAGAATGTGGAAGAGGGAAACAAACAGAAAAGACCACGTGAGTTCATGATCAGGCTAAGAGGGGTCTTCTTTGTTCCTTCCCCAGGACTTTCTACTTAAAGCCATAGGACACATATGTCAGAAGAATAGGATTGCTGCTTCAGTGAAGTCAGCTTCTGTGACGTCACAAAGCTCAGAGATCCTAGCCACCACTCCTCACCAAACCACACCTCATCACTTCACCTGGCTGGAGTAGTTCTGCATCAGTCAAGTGTATCAAAATCAGTCCAAACCGCTGGAGCCGCCTTGGAATTTCCCCAAGACAGTTTGTTAAGGGACTTGGGGTCACATTCTCCATAGCCGAATTTCGAGTCTTTGGCCGTGAGTGTCACCACCACCCCTCTGGACTCCTGAGAAGGGCAAGAATGCACAATTCCCTCTTACCGACGTAAGGTCAAGACAGAGTCAGGAGTACAAGCAGCCTCACACGGAGAACTCCACGCCATACACATGTTCATGGTCCTCACACCTTATCAGGATGCTTCTGACCAGGAAAAAGCGCCCCCGCACTCTGAAGAAAGTTCAGTGTTAACAACCGCAACCATTCCAAAGACCTGTCTGGAGTCTTCCACAGTGAGGACACGAGTTTTCCTTCCATGTCCAGAAATCGTGCCATAAATTCCTCCCAATTTTCCCAGCTGACCAAACATTAAAGGCAGATCCTACACCATAGACGCTTAGGCCCAGGAAGGACTCATCTGTTTGGAGCTTGCATGAGCAAGCACCGAGCATGTTGGAAGAGAACCAATCCCCATGGGAAGCCATCAGAAAAGGCTTTTGGGCAAGTTTCAAGAATACAACGTGAATCTACAAAAGGTCTCTGTCTTCTCTGTATTCAAAACACGCATTCTGTTATCTACCCTGAAGATAATTCCTTTAGGAAGAAGAGCTCATGGAGTGCCCACGCGCTGGCAGCTGAGAGTCTTAGGTGTGTGTGACATGCCCTCTGGGGTTGTGTTGCGGCTGTTCACTCTCCTGTAGGCTCGTCCCCTGCAGAGGCTCTCCTTGCCTTCATTCAGGGTTTTCTTCTCTTTTTCGCTGTGTAGTGTGATTTCTAGGCTTCAGGTCCATTTATGCCATGTTTACATTGATGTGGTCATCATCTGGTTGTGCTGATGGCTGAAGACAAGCCTGCAGTTCCCAGACTCTTCTACCATCTCCTTGTCCTCCAAATGCACTGCCCACTCTTATGGAGCCATAAGCAAGAGGATATTCTGGCTCCTTGTGACAATGGCAGAAAGGAGAGAACATTGGGCTGTGTCATATCTGTTAGTCATAGAAAGACAACTACCATACGATTTCCCTCCAGGGAGGGATTTACTCCAGGAAGTAAAGAAACATGTGAAAAAGCAAGTATTAGTAAGGGAAAATGAAAGGAGATGAATTCAGACAGGGAGACTTACCAGGAGAGACTCAGGCTCTGGGGAACAAGCTGAGGGTTACAGGAGGATAAGACATGCCATAAACAGGGAACAGGTTAATGGCTATGGAGGTGGTGAGGCATTATATGAGGATGAGCACTTGGTGGTATATGTAATTAAAGAATCAGGGCACACTATGTCATAAAACATAGGATGGATGAAAGGCTGGCTTGCCGAATATAAGAAAACATAGTGAATAGGAAGCACAACAGGCTGTTTCACAAGGAGATGAAGAAAGAAAGTGAAAAGAAATGAATTCTAGTTTTATTATCTCACTGATTAAAATGGTATGCCATTGGTTTCCTATAAGGTCCTGATGTGAATTGGGTTTTGACATTGTAAATTCGAGTCTTTCCTCTTCCTACATTTTGGGAATAGGAGTGAAAACCCGACTTACCATTAAATGTCTCGAGTTGTGTACCAGGGAATTGATTTGAACCTGGATTTCTGTGTGTTGGGAGATGTTTGAGGACAGCTTCAAAAGCCTCCAAAACTGCTTCAAAAGTCATTACCTGAGATGTCAGATATGGATGACCCATGATCTCGTAATGGTAGTGCATAGGTGTCTTGGAATTTATCCTTTTCTCTAAGGTATTGGATTTGTGTGGAGGGGTCTTTTCGATAAGTTGTTTAATTAATTCATGAATTCTTGATAGGTAAGGAGTTAACTTATACTCTTTGGACGGGTTGATACTTTGATTCTCTAATCTTTAGTATTTTTATGGTATTTTCTCTGAATATTGCTTCCACGAGTGCTATTCCTCACTTGCTCCATAACTTCTGTGGACTTTTTTTTTTTTTTTTTTGCGTGTGTGTGTGTGTGTGTGTGTGTGTGTGTGTGTGTGAGTGTCTGTATGTTTCAGAACCCTAAAAATGACATTTTAAGAGATATGAAGCTGCTCTATTCCAGATCACAATTCACCTTCAAACACAGTGGAAACTCACGTTACACCCCATTCGGCCACAATACCTGCATGGAATATCCCATTTGATCCACTTTTAGATACGCAGTTTCTGACTAGCCTGCCTGGAACAAACACCAAATTTTGTGTGCCTGGTTAGAGTCTCATTGCCTGTCCCTTTTTCCTGCTTTTGCCCATGTTTCTTTTTTTCCATGAGTGAGTGCTATTGTATGGTAGTTGTCTTTCTGTGACTGACAGATATGGCACAGTCCAATGCTCTCTCCTTTTCGGCCACATGTCACAAGGAGCAAGAATGTCTTCTTGCTTATGCCTCCATTAGAGTCCGCAGTGCATCTGGAAGACAGTGAGATCGTAGCGGTGTCTGCAAGCTCAGGGTTTTCTTAGCTATCAGCAAAACCAGAATATGACCATATCAATGGGCACATAGCATAAATGGACATGAAGACTAGAAATAGCACTCCACAGTGAAAGAGAGAAGAAGTCACAGAGACCATGGGAGAAGGTTGTACACAGGGCTTATGGGAGAATTGGACGGTTGGTGCTTCAGAGGGCAGGGAGCCATGGACAAAGACAAAGGCCCAGGGGAGATAAGCACACTTGAAAACAAAATTTGAATGTTGACCCATAGCTGTTGGCGGAGAAAAGGAGACTGTCTGAAGGACAAGAGTTCATGCAAAGTAAGGGTTCTCAGGCCGGGGGATTCCAGACCAGCATGTTTTGCTGACATAGACTCCAGAAAACACTGTGTATCTCCTGGTGAGGACACCAGCAAGCAACCAGGGGCAGAAACCTGGAAACCATGATCAGAGACAATACCTGTTGACACCGTGCTACGATTCCTATTTCTTTCTGTGCATTCCTGATGGGCAGTGTTGGTGGAGATGCCCCGCTGGGAGCCAAAGGGACTAGGGATCTACGACCGCCAGCATCAAGACTGAGAAGTGGCCACGGGCAGGAAGGTGAGGACATTGCCTGCCCAACCAGCAATCACGGATTCCCAAACCTGGAACACTGTTGGGATGGCCTTCTTCAGGCCACGTTGCTTCGTCCCAGGAGAACAGAAAATCCTGCAGGGGACAAGAAGAATGCCCTGACCACATCCCCTCACCTAGCCACAGAATTCAGCAGGCCTTAAATTTTTTGGAGTGGGTTGAAAGTCCCGTTTCCAGGCACACCAGACCCACGAAGCTTAACCTCACCATAGTTGGCACAGACACCACACACTGTGAATGGAAATCCAGATTAAAATTGTATGCCATTTGTTTCCGTCAAGGTCCTTATCTGAATTGGGTCTTTGGACATTGTTAATTAGTTTTCCCTCTTTCTGCATTTTGGGAATAGATGAGAAATGCCGACATTACCTTGAAATGTCTCGAATTGTGTACCAGGGAATTGAGGTGATCCTTCCTTTCTGTGTGTTGGGAGATATATGGGGACTGCTTCAAAAGCTTTCGTCCTTATCTGAGGCGTCAGATATGCATGACTCAAGATCTTGTCATGGTAGAGTGTACGTGTCTGGGAGTTTATCCTTTCCACTCGGGTATTGGATTTGATGGCCAACTTGTGTGGAGGAGTCTTTTCGGTAAGGTTGTTTAATTAATTAATTAATTAATTAATTAACTAATTGATTAATTCTTGGTAGCTAAGGAGTTAACTTATCCAGTTTGGACGGTTTGGTACCTTGATTCTCTTAGCTTTTGTTTTTTATGGTATTTTTCTGAATTTTGCCTCCATGATGGATAATCTTCACGTACTCCCTACTTCTGTGGTACTCTTTTAAGGGTGTGTGTGTGTGTGTGTGTGGGTGTGTGTGTGTGTTTGTGTTTCACAAAATGCTAAGAATGATATTTTAAGAGATATGAAGCTGCTCTATTCCAGATTACAATTCACCTTCAAACACAGTGGAAACTCACGTTACATCCCGTTCGGCCCCATTTCCTGCATTGAATGTCTCCTATTACCCACTTTAGAAATGCAGATTCTGACAAGCCTGTCTGGCACACACACCAAATTTTGTGTGCCTTGTTGGAGTTTCATGGCCTGTCCCTTTTTCTTGGTTTTTCACATGTTTTTTACTCCCCTGTGTGAGTAAAACCGTATGGTAGTTGTCTTTCCCTGACTGACAGATATGGCACAGCCCAATCCTCTCTCACTTTCTTCCACATGTCACAAGGAGCAAGAATACCTTCTTGCTTATGGTTCCATAAGAGTCTGCGGAGCATCTGGAGGACAGGGAGACTCTAGAAATGTCTGGGCGCTCTAGGCTTGTCTTCGGCCATCGGCACCACCAGAAGATGACTACATCAATGGAAACATGGCATAAATGGGCCTGAAGCCTATACATCACACTCCACAGCGAAAGAGAGAAGAAGTCACAGAGGCCAAGAGCGAAGGGTGTAGAGAGGGCTTATGGGAGAATGGGTGGGTTGGTGTTCAGGAGGCAGGGATCCATGGCCAGAGACAAAGGCCCAGGGGAGAGGAGCCCAGCTAGAACCCACAATTTGATGCTTGACCTATAGTTGCCGGCGGAGAAAGGGAGACTGTCTGAATGACACGAGTTCCTGCAACACAAGGGTCTTGAGGTCAGGGGATTCCAGGTCAGCATGCTTTGCAGACATACACTCCAGAACTGCAGAACACTGTGTATCTCCTGGAGAGGACACTAGCAAGCAACCATGGGCAGAGAGCCTGGAAACCAGGATCAGAGACAATACCTGTTGACACCGTGGTACGATTCTTATTTATTGCTGTGCATTCCTGATGGGCAGTGTTGGTGGAGATGCCCCGATGGGAGCCAAAGGGACTTGGGCTCTACGACCGCCAGCATCAAGACTGAGAAGTGGCCACGGGCAGGAAGGTGAGGACATTGGCTGCCCAACCAGCTGTCACGGATTCCCAAACCTGGGACACTGTTGGGATGGCCTTCTTCAGGCCACCTTGCTTCGTCCCAGGAGAACAGAAAATCCTGCAGGGGACAAGAAGAATGCCCTGACCCCATCCCCTCACCTAGCCACAGAATTCAGCAGGCCTTAAATTTTTTGGAGTGGGTTGAAAGTCCCGTTTCCAGGCACACCAGACCCACGAAGCTTAACCTCTCCATAGTTGGCACAGACACCACACACTGTGAATGGAAATCCAGATTAAAATTGTATGCCATTTGTTTCCTTCAAGGTCCTTATCTGAATTGGGTCTTTGGACATTGTTAATTAGTTTTCCCTCTTTCTGCATTTTGGGAATAGATGAGAAATGCCGACATTACCTTGAAATGTCTCGAATTGTGTACCAGGGAATTGAGGTGATCCTTCCTTTCTGTGTGTTGGGAGATATATGGGGACTGCTTCAAAAGCTTTCGTCCTTATCTGAGACGTCAGATATGCATGACTCATGATCTTGTCATGGTAGAGTGTACGTGTCTGGGAGTTTATCCTTTCCACTCGGGTATTGGATTTGATGGCCAACTTGTGTGGAGGAGTCTTTTCGGTAAGGTTGTTTAATTAATTAATTAATTAATTAATTAACTAATTGATTAATTCTTGGTAGCTAAGGAGTTAACTTATCCAGTTTGGACGGTTTGGTACCTTGATTCTCTTAGCTTTTGTTTTTTATGGTATTTTTCTGAATTTTGCCTCCATGATGGATAATCTTCACGTACTCCCTTACTTCTGTGGTACTCTTTTAAGGGTGTGTGTGTGTGTGTGTGGGTGTGTGTGTGTGTGTTTCACAAAATGCTAAGAATGATATTTTAAGAGATATGAAGCTGCTCTATTCCAGATCACCATTCACCTACAAACACAGTGGAAACTCACGTTACATCCCGTTCGGCCCCATTTCCTGCATTGAATGTCTCCTATTACCCACTTTAGAAATGCAAATTCTGACTAGCCTGTCTGGCACACACACCAAATTTTGTGTGCCTTGTTGGAGTTTCATGGCCTGTCCCTTTTTCTTGGTTTTTCACATGTTTTTTACTCCCCTGTGTGAGTAAAACCGTATGGTAGTTGTCTTTCCCTGACTGACAGATATGGCACAGCCCAATCCTCTCTCACTTTCTTCCACATGTCACAAGGAGCAAGAATACCTTCTTGCTTATGGTTCCATAAGAGTCTGCGGAGCATCTGGAGGACAGGGAGACTCTAGAAATGTCTGGGCGCTCTAGGCTTGTCTTCAGCCATCGGCACCACCAGAAGATGACTACATCAATGGAAACATGGCATAAATGGGCCTGAAGCCTATACATCACACTCCACAGCGAAAGAGAGAAGAAGTCACGGAGACCAAGAGCGAAGGGTGTAGAGAGGGCTTATGGGAGAATGGGTGGGTTGGTGTTCAGGAGGCAGGGATCCATGGCCAGAGACAAAGGCCCAGGGGAGAGGAGCCCAGCTAGAACCCACAATTTGATGCTTGACCCATAGTTGCCGGCGGAGAAAGGGAGACTGTCTGAATGACACGAGTTCCTGCAACACAAGGGTCTTGAGGTCAGGGGATTCCAGGTCAGCATGCTTTGCAGACATACACTCCAGAACTGCAGAACACTGTGTATCTCCTGGAGAGGACACTAGCAAGCAACCATGGGCAGAGAGCCTGGAAACCAGGATCAGAGACAATACCTGTTGACACCGTGGTACTATTCTTGTTTCTTTCTGTGCATTCCTGATGGGCAGTGTTGGTGGAGATGCCCCGATGGGAGCCAAAGGGACTTGGGCTCTACGACCGCCAGCATCAAGACTGAGAAGTGGCCACGGGCAGGAAGGTGAGGACATTGGCTGCCCAACCAGCAGTCATGGATTCCCAAACCTGGAACACTGTTGGGATGGCCTTCTTCAGGCCACCTTGCTTCGTCCCAGGAGAACAGAAAATCCTGCAGGGGACAAGAAGAATGCCCTGACAAAATCCCCTCACCTAGCCACAGAATTCAGCAGGCCTTAAATTTTTTGGAGTGGGTTGAAAGTCCCGTTTCCAGGCACACCAGACCCACGAAGCTTAACCTCACCATAGTTGGCACAGACACCACACACTGTGAATGGAAATCCAGATTAAAATTGTATGCCATTTGTTTCCTTCAAGGTCCTTATCTGAATTGGGTCTTTGGACATTGTTAATTAGTTTTCCCTCTTTCTGCATTTTGGGCATAGATGAGAAATGCCGACATTACCTTGAAATGTCTCGAATTGTGTACCAGGGAATTGAGGTGATCCTTCCTTTCTGTGTGTTGGGAGATATGTGGGGACTGCTTCAAAAGCTTTCGTCCTTATCTGAGACATCAGATATGCATGACTCATGATCTTGTCATGGTAGAGTGTACGTGTCTGGGAGTTTATCCTTTCCACTCGGGTATTGGATTTGATGGCCAACTTGTGTGGAGGAGTCTTTTCGGTAAGGTTGTTTAATTAATTAATTAATTAATTAACTAATTGATTAATTCTTGGTAGCTAAGGAGTTAACTTATCCAGTTTGGACGGTTTGGTACCTTGATTCTCTTAGCTTTTGTTTTTTATGGTATTTTTCTGAATTTTGCCTCCATGATGGATAAACTTCAAGTACTCCCTTACTTCTGTGGTACTCTTTTAAGGGTGTGTGTGTGTGTGTGTGGGTGTGTGTGTGTGTGTTTCACAAAATGCTAAGAATGATATTTTAAGAGATATGAAGCTGCTCTATTCCAGATCACCATTCACCTACAAACACAGTGGAAACTCACGTTACATCCCGTTCGGCCCCATTTCCTGCATTGAATGTCTCCTATTACCCACTTTAGAAATGCAGATTCTGACTAGCCTGTCTGACACACCCACCAAATTTTGTGTGCCTTGTTGGCGTTTCATGGCCTGTCCCTTTTTCTTGGTTTTTCACATGTTTTTTACTCCCCTGTGTGAGTAAAACCGTATGGTAGTTGTCTTTCCCTGACTGACAGATATGGCACAGCCCAATCCTCTCTCACTTTCTTCCACATGTCACAAGGAGCAAGAATACCTTCTTGCTTATGGTTCCATAAGAGTCCGCGGAGTACCTGGAGGACAGGGAGACTCTAGAAATGTCTGGGCGCTCTAGGCTTTTCTTCGGCCATCGGCACCACCAGAAGATGACTACATCAATGGAAACATGGCATAAATGGGCCTGAAGCCTATACATCACACTCCACAGCGAAAGAGAGAAGAAGTCACAGAGACCAAGAGCGAAGGGTGTAGAGAGGGCTTATGGGAGAATGGGTGGGTTGGTGTTCAGGAGGCAGGGATCCATGGCCAGAGACAAAGGCCCAGGGGAGAGGAGCCCAGCTAGAACCCACAATTTGATGCTTGACCCATAGTTGCCGGCGGAGAAAGGGAGACTGTCTGAATGACACGAGTTCCTGCAACACAAGGGTCTTGAGGTCAGGGGATTCCAGGTCAGCATGCTTTGCAGACATACACTCCAGAACTGCAGAACACTGTGTATCTCCTGGAGAGGACACTAGCAAGCAACCATGGGCAGAGAGCCTGGAAACCAGGATCAGAGACAATACCTGTTGACACCGTGGTACGATTCTTACTTCTTTCTGTGCATTCCTGATGGGCAGTGTTGGTGGAGATGCCCCGATGGGAGCCAAAGGGACTTGGGCTCTACGACCGCCAGCATCAAGACTGAGAAGTGGCCACGGGCAGGAAGGTGAGGACATTGGCTGCCCAACCAGCAGTCACGGATTCCCAAACCTGGGACACTGTTGGGATGGCCTTCTTCAGGCCACCTTGCTTCGTCCCAGGAGAACTGAAAATCCTGCAGGGGACAAGAAGAATGCCCTGACCACATCCCCTCACCTAGCCACAGAATTCAGCAGGCCTTAAATTTTTTGGAGTGGGTTGAAAGTCCCGTTTCCAGGCGCACCAGACCCACAAAGCTTAACCTCACCATAGTTGGCACAGACACCACACACTGTGAATGGAAATCCAGATTAAAATTGTATGCCATTTGTTTCCTTCAAGGTCCTTATCTGAATTGGGTCTTTGGAAATTGTTAATTAGTTTTCCCTCTTTTTGCATTTTGGGAATAGATGAGAAATGCCGACATTACCTTGAAATGTCTCGAATTGTGTACCAGGGAATTGAGGTGATCCTTCCTTTCTGTGTGTTGGGAGATATGTGGGGACTGCTTCAAAAGTTTTCGTCCTTATCTGAGACGTCAGATATGCATGACTCATGATCTTGTCATGGTAGAGTGTACGTGTCTGGGAGTTTATCCTTTCCACTCGGGTATTGGATTTGATGGCCAACTTGTGTGGAGGAGTCTTTTCGGTAAGGTTGTTTAATTAATTAATTAATTAATTAACTAATTGATTAATTCTTGGTAGCTAAGGAGTTAACTTAACCAGTTTGGACGCTTTGGTACCTTGATTCTCTTAGCTTTTGTTTTTTATGGTATTTTTCTGAATTTTGCCTCCATGATGGATAATCTTCACGTACTCCCTTACTTCTGTGGTACTCTTTTAAGGGTGTGTGTGTGTGTGTGTGTGGGTGTGTGTGTGTGTGTTTCACAAAATGCTAAGAATGATATTTTAAGAGATATGAAGCTGCTCTATTCCAGATCACCATTCACCTACAAACACAGTGGAAACTCACGTTACATCCCGTTCGGCCCCATTTCCTGCATTGAATGTCTCCTATTACCCACTTTAGAAATGCAGATTCTAACTAGCGTGTCTGGCACACCCACCAAATTTTGTGTGCCTTGTTGGAGTTTCATGGCCTGTCCCTTTTTCTTGGTTTTTCACATGTTATTTACTCCCCTGTGTGAGTAAAATCGTATGGTAGTTGTCTTTCCCTGACTGACAGATATGGCACAGCACAATCCTCTCTCACTTTCTTCCACCTGTCACAAGGAGCAAGAATACCTTCTTGCTTATGGTTCCATAAGAGTCTGTGGAGCATCTGGAGGACAGGGAGACTCTAGAAATGTCTGGGCGCTCTAGGCTTGTCCTCAGCCATCGGCACCACCAGAAGATGACTACGTCAATGGAAACATGGCATAAATGGGCCTGAAGACTATACATCACACTCCACAGCGAAAGAGAGAAGAAGTCACAGAGACCAAGAGCGAAGGTTGTAGAGAGGGCTTATGGGAGAATGGGTGGGTTGGTGTTCAGGAGGCAGGGATCCATGGCCAGAGACAAAGGCCCAGGGGAGAGGAGCCCAGCTAGAACCCACAATTTGATGCTTGACCCATAGTTGCCGGCGGAGAAAGGGAGACTGTCTGAATGACACGAGTTCCTGCAACACAAGGGTCTTGAGGTCAGGGGATTCCAGGTCAGCATGCTTTGCAGACATACACTCCAGAACTGCAGAACACTGTGTATCTCCTGGAGAGGACACTAGCAAGCAACCATGGGCATAGAGCCTGGAAACCAGGATCAGAGACAATACCTGTTGACACCGTGGTACGATTCTTACTTCTTTCTGTGCATTCCTGATGGGCAGTGTTGGTGGAGATGCCCCGATGGGAGCCAAAGGGACTTGGGCTCTACGACCGCCAGCATCAAGACTGAGAAGTGGCCACGGGCAGGAAGGTGAGGACATTGGCTGCCCAACCAGCAGTCATGGATTCCCAAACCTGGAACACTGTTGGGATGGCCTTCTTCAGGCCACCTTGCTTCGTCCCAGGAGAACAGAAAATCCTGCAGGGGACAAGAAGAATGCCCTGACCACATCCCCTCACCTAGCCACAGAATTCAGCAGGCCTTAAATTTTTTGGTGTGGGTTGAAAGTCCCGTTTCCAGGCACACCAGACCCACGAAGCTTAACCTCACCATAGTTGGCACAGACACCACACACTGTGAATGGAAATCCAGATTAAAATTGTATGCCATTTGTTTCCTTCAAGGTCCTTATCTGAATTGGGTCTTTGGACATTGTTAATTAGTTTTCCCTCTTTCTGCATTTTGGGAATAGATGAGAAATGCCAACATTACCTTGAAATGTCTCGAATTGTGTACCAGGGAATTGAGGTGATCCTTCATTTCTGTGTGTTGGGAGATATATGGGGACTGCTTCAAAAGCTTTCGTCCTTATCTGAGACGTCAGATATGCATGACTCATGATCTTGTCATGGTAGAGTGTACGTGTCTGGGAGTTTATCCTTTCCACTCGGGTATTGGATTTGATGGCCAACTTGTGTGGAGGAGTCTTTTCGGTAAGATTGTTTAATTAATTAATTAATTAATTAATTAACTAATTAATTGATTAATTCTTGGTAGCTAAGGAGTTAACTTATCCAGTTTGGACGGTTTGGTACCTTGATTCTCTTAGCTTTTGTTTTTTTATGGTATTTTTCTGAATTTTGCCTCCATGATTGATAATCTTCACTTACTCCCTTACTTCTGTGGTACTCTTTTAAGGGTGTGTGTGTGTGTGTGTGTGTGTGTGTGTTTCACAAAATGCTAAGAATGATATTTTAAGAGATATGAAGCTGCTCTATTCCAGATCACCATTCACCTACAAACACAGTGGAAACTCACGTTACATCCCATTCGGCCCCATTTCCTGCATTGAATGTCTCCTATTATCCACTTTAGAAATGCAGATTCTGACTAGCCTGTCTGGCACCAACACCAAATTTTGTGTGCCTTGTTGGAGTTTCATGGCCTGTCCCTTTTTCTTGGTTTTTCACATGTTTTTTACTCCCCTGTGTGAGTAAAATCGTACGGTACTTGTCTTTCCCTGACTGACAGATATGGCACAGCCCAATCCTCTCTCACTTTCTTCCACATGTCACAAGGAGCAAGAATACCTTCTTGCTTATGGTTCCATAAGAGTCCGCAGAGCCTCAGGAGGACAGGGAGACTCTAGAAATGTCTGGGCGCTCTAGGCTTGTCTTCAGCCATCAGAGATGACTACGTCAATGTAAACATGGCATAAATGGGCCTGAAGCCTATACATCACACTCCACAGGGAAAGAGAGAAGAAGTCACAGAGACCAAGAATGAAGGGTGTAGAGAGGGCTTATGGGAGAATGGGTGGTTTGGTGTTCAGGAGGCAGGGATCCATGGCTGAGACAAAGCCCCAGGGTAGAGGAGCCCAGTTAGACCCCACAATTTGATGCTTGACCCATAGTTGCCGGCAGAGAAAGGGAGACTGTCCGAATGTTATGAGTTCTTGCAACACAAGGGTCTTGAGGTCAGGGGATTCAAGGTCAGCATGCTTTGCAGACATACACTCCAGAACTGCAGAACACTGTGTATCTCCTGGAGAGGACACTAGCAAGCAACCATGGGCAGAGAGCCTGGAAACCATGATCAGAGACAATACCTGTTGACACCGTGGTACGATTCTTATTTCTTTCTGTGCATTCTTAATGGGCAGTGTTGGTGGAGATGTCCTGATGTGAGCCAATGTAACTTGGGCTCTATGACCTCCAGCTTCAAGACTGAGAAGTGGCCACGGGCAGGAAGGTGAGGACATTGGCTGCCCAACCAGCAATCACGGATTCCCAAACCTGGAACACTTTTGGGATGGCCTTCTTCAGGCCTCGTTTCTTCGTCCCTGGAGAACAGAAAATCCTGCAGGGGACAAGAAGAATGCCCTGACCACATCCCCTCACCTAGCCACAGAATTCAGCAGGCCTTAAATTTTTTGGAGTGGGTTGAAAGTCCCGTTTCCAGGCACACCAGACCCACGAAGCTTAACCTCACCATAGTTGGCACAGACACCACATATTGTGAATGGAAATCCAGATTAAAATTGTATGCCATTTGTTTCCTTCAAGGTCCTTATCTGAATTGGGTCTTTGGACATTGTTAATTAGTTTTCCCTCTTTCTGCATTTTGGGAATAGATGAGAAATGCCGACATTACCTTGAAATGTCTCGAATTGTGTACCAGGGAATTGAGGTGATCCTTCCTTTCTGTGTGTTGGGAGATATATGGGGATTGCTTCAAAAGCTTTCGTCCTTATCTGAGACGTCAGATATGCATGACTCATGATCTTGTCATGGTAGAGTGTACGTGTCTGGGAGTTTATCCTTTCCACTCGGGTATTGGATTTGATGGCCAACTTGTGTGGAGGACTCTTTTAGGTAAGGTTTTTTAATTAGCTAATTAATTAATTAATTAATTAATTGATTAATTCTTGGTAGCTAAGGAGTTAACTTATCCAGTTTGGACGGTTTGGTACCTTGATTCTCTTAGCTTTTGTTGTTTATGGTATTTTTCTGAATTTTGCCTCCATGATGGATAATCTTCACGTACTCCCTTACTTCTGTGGTACTCTTTTAAGGGTGTGTGTGTGTGTGTGTGTGTTTCACAATATGCTAAGAATGATATTTTAAGAGATATGAAGCTGCTCTATTCCAGATAACCATTCACCTACAAACACAGTGGAAACTCACGTTACATCCCATTCGGCCCCATTTACTGCATTGAATGTCTCCTATTACCCACTTTAGAAATGCAGATTCTGACTAGCCTGTCTGACACACACACCAAATTTTGTGTGCCTTGTTGGCGTTTCATGGCCTGTCCCTTTTTCTTGGTTTTTCACATGTTTTTTACTCCCCTGTGTGAGTAAAACCGTATGGTAGTTGTCTTTCCCTGACTGACAGATATGGCACAGCCCAATCCTCTCTCACTTTCTTCCACATGTCACAAGGAGCAAGAATACCTTCTTGCTTATGGTTCCATAAGAGTCCGCGGAGCATCTGGAGGACAGGGAGACTCTAGAAATGTCTGGGCGCTCTAGGCTTGTCCTCAGCCATCGGCACCACCAGAAGATGACTACATCAATGGAAACATGGCATAAATGGGCCTGAAGCCTATACATCACACTCCACAGCGAAAGAGAGAAGAAGTCACAGAGACCAAGAGCGAAGGGTGTAGAGAGGGCTTATGGGAGAATGGGTGGGTTGGTGTTCAGGAGGCAGGGATCCATGGCCAGAGACAAAGGCCCAGGGGAGAGGAGCCCAGCTAGAACCCACAATTTGATGCTTGACCCATAGTTGCCGGCGGAGAAAGGGAGAATGTCTGAATGACATGAGTTCCTGCAACACAAGGGTCTTGAGGTCAGGGGATTCCAGGTCAGCATGCTTTGCAGACATACACTCCAGAACTGCAGAACACTGTGTATCTCCTGGAGAGGACACTAGCAAGCAACCATTGGCAGAGAGCCTGGAAACCAGGATCAGAGACAATACCTGTTGACACCGTGGTACGATTCTTATTTCTTTCTGTGCAATCCGGATGGGCAGTGTTGGTGGAGATGCCCTGATGGGAGCCAAAGGGACTTGGGCTCTACGACTGCCAGCATCAAGACTGAGAAGTGGCCACGGGCAGGAAGGTGAGGACATTGCCTGCCCAACCAGCAGTCACGGATGCCCAAACCTGGAACACTGTTGGGATGGCCTTTTTCAGGCCACGTTGCTTCGTCCCAGGAGAACAGAAAATCCTGCAGGGGACAAGAAGAATGCCCTGACCACATCCCCTCACCTAGCCACAGAATTCAGCAGGCCTTAAATTTTTTGGAGTGGGTTGAAAGTCCCGTTTCCAGGCACACCAGTCCCACGAAGCTTAACCTCACCATAGTTGGCACAGACACCACACACTGTGAATGGAAATCCAGATTAAAATTGTATGCCATTTGTTTCCGTCAAGGTCCTTATCTGAATTGGGTCTTTGGAAATTGTTAATTAGTTTTCCCTCTTTTTGCATTTTGGGAATAGATGAGAAATGCCGACATTACCTTGAAATGTCTCGAATTGTGTACCAGGGAATTGAGGTGATCCTTCCTTTCTGTGTGTTGGGAGATATATGGGGACTGCTTCAAAAGCTTTCGTCCTTATCTGAGACATCAGATATGCATGACTCATGATCTTGTCATGGTAGAGTGTACGTGTCTGGGAGTTTATCCTTTCCACTCGGGTATTGGATTTGATGGCCAACTTGTGTGGAGGAGTCTTTTCGGTAAGATTGTTTAATTAATTAATTAATTAATTAACTAATTAATTTTTTAATTCTTGGTAGCTAAGGAGTTAACTTATCCAGTTTGGACGGTTTGGTACCTTGATTCTCTTAGCTTTTGTTTTTTTATGGTATTTTTCTGAATTTTGCCTCCATGATTGATAATCTTCACTTACTCCCTTACTTCTGTGGTACTCTTTTAAGGGTGTGTGTGTGTGTGTGTGTGTGTGTGTGTTTCACAAAATGCTAAGAATGATATTTTAAGAGATATGAAGCTGCTCTATTCCAGATCACCATTCACCTACAAACACAGTGGAAACTCACGTTACATCCCGTTCGGCCCCATTTCCTGCATTGAATGTCTCCTATTATCCACTTTAGAAATGCAGATTCTGACTAGCCTGTCTGGCACCAACACCAAATTTTGTGTGCCTTGTTGGAGTTTCATGGCCTGTCCCTTTTTCTTGGTTTTTCACATGTTTTTTACTCCCCTGTGTGAGTAAAATCGTACGGTACTTGTCTTTCCCTGACTGACAGATATGGCACAGCCCAATCCTCTCTCACTTTCTTCCACATGTCACAAGGAGCAAGAATACCTTCTTGCTTATGGTTCCATAAGAGTCCGCAGAGCCTCAGGAGGACAGGGAGACTCTAGAAATGTCTGGGCGCTCTAGGCTTGTCTTCAGCCATCAGAGATGACTACGTCAATGTAAACATGGCATAAATGGGCCTGAAGCCTATACATCACACTCCACAGGGAAAGAGAGAAGAAGTCACAGAGACCAAGAATGAAGGGTGTAGAGAGGGCTTATGGGAGAATGGGTGGTTTGGTGTTCAGGAGGCAGGGATCCATGGCTGAGACAAAGCCCCAGGGTAGAGGAGCCCAGTTAGACCCCACAATTTGATGCTTGACCCATAGTTGCCGGCAGAGAAAGGGAGACTGTCCGAATGTTATGAGTTCTTGCAACACAAGGGTCTTGAGGTCAGGGGATTCAAGGTCAGCATGCTTTGCAGACATACACTCCAGAACTGCAGAACACTGTGTATCTCCTGGAGAGGACACTAGCAAGCAACCATGGGCAGAGAGCCTGGAAACCATGATCAGAGACAATACCTGTTGACACCGTGGTACGATTCTTATTTCTTTCTGTGCATTCTTAATGGGCAGTGTTGGTGGAGATGTCCTGATGTGAGCCAATGTAACTTGGGCTCTATGACCTCCAGCTTCAAGACTGAGAAGTGGCCACGGGCAGGAAGGTGAGGACATTGGCTGCCCAACCAGCAATCACGGATTCCCAAACCTGGAACACTTTTGGGATGGCCTTCTTCAGGCCTCGTTTCTTCGTCCCTGGAGAACAGAAAATCCTGCAGGGGACAAGAAGAATGCCCTGACCACATCCCCTCACCTAGCCACAGAATTCAGCAGGCCTTAAATTTTTTGGAGTGGGTTGAAAGTCCCGTTTCCAGGCACACCAGACCCACGAAGCTTAACCTCACCATAGTTGGCACAGACACCACATATTGTGAATGGAAATCCAGATTAAAATTGTATGCCATTTGTTTCCTTCAAGGTCCTTATCTGAATTGGGTCTTTGGACATTGTTAATTAGTTTTCCCTCTTTCTGCATTTTGGGAATAGATGAGAAATGCCGACATTACCTTGAAATGTCTCGAATTGTGTACCAGGGAATTGAGGTGATCCTTCCTTTCTGTGTGTTGGGAGATATATGGGGATTGCTTCAAAAGCTTTCGTCCTTATCTGAGACGTCAGATATGCATGACTCATGATCTTGTCATGGTAGAGTGTACGTGTCTGGGAGTTTATCCTTTCCACTCGGGTATTGGATTTGATGGCCAACTTGTGTGGAGGACTCTTTTAGGTAAGGTTTTTTAATTAGCTAATTAATTAATTAATTAATTAATTGATTAATTCTTGGTAGCTAAGGAGTTAACTTATCCAGTTTGGACGGTTTGGTACCTTGATTCTCTTAGCTTTTGTTGTTTATGGTATTTTTCTGAATTTTGCCTCCATGATGGATAATCTTCACGTACTCCCTTACTTCTGTGGTACTCTTTTAAGGGTGTGTGTGTGTGTGTGTGTGTTTCACAATATGCTAAGAATGATATTTTAAGAGATATGAAGCTGCTCTATTCCAGATAACCATTCACCTACAAACACAGTGGAAACTCACGTTACATCCCATTCGGCCCCATTTACTGCATTGAATGTCTCCTATTACCCACTTTAGAAATGCAGATTCTGACTAGCCTGTCTGACACACACACCAAATTTTGTGTGCCTTGTTGGCGTTTCATGGCCTGTCCCTTTTTCTTGGTTTTTCACATGTTTTTTACTCCCCTGTGTGAGTAAAACCGTATGGTAGTTGTCTTTCCCTGACTGACAGATATGGCACAGCCCAATCCTCTCTCACTTTCTTCCACATGTCACAAGGAGCAAGAATACCTTCTTGCTTATGGTTCCATAAGAGTCCGCGGAGCATCTGGAGGACAGGGAGACTCTAGAAATGTCTGGGCGCTCTAGGCTTGTCCTCAGCCATCGGCACCACCAGAAGATGACTACATCAATGGAAACATGGCATAAATGGGCCTGAAGCCTATACATCACACTCCACAGCGAAAGAGAGAAGAAGTCACAGAGACCAAGAGCGAAGGGTGTAGAGAGGGCTTATGGGAGAATGGGTGGGTTGGTGTTCAGGAGGCAGGGATCCATGGCCAGAGACAAAGGCCCAGGGGAGAGGAGCCCAGCTACAACCCACAATTTGATGCTTGACCCATAGTTGCCGGCGGAGAAAGGGAGAATGTCTGAATGACATGAGTTCCTGCAACACAAGGGTCTTGAGGTCAGGGGATTCCAGGTCAGCATGCTTTGCAGACATACACTCCAGAACTGCAGAACACTGTGTATCTCCTGGAGAGGACACTAGCAAGCAACCATTGGCAGAGAGCCTGGAAACCAGGATCAGAGACAATACCTGTTGACACCGTGGTACGATTCTTATTTCTTTCTGTGCAATCCGGATGGGCAGTGTTGGTGGAGATGCCCTGATGGGAGCCAAAGGGACTTGGGATCTACGACTGCCAGCATCAAGACTGAGAAGTGGCCACGGGCAGGAAGGTGAGGACATTGCCTGCCCAACCAGCAGTCACGGATGCCCAAACCTGGAACACTGTTGGGATGGCCTTTTTCAGGCCACGTTGCTTCGTCCCAGGAGAACAGAAAATCCTGCAGGGGACAAGAAGAATGCCCTGACCACATCCCCTCACCTAGCCACAGAATTCAGCAGGCCTTAAATTTTTTGGAGTGGGTTGAAAGTCCCGTTTCCAGGCACACCAGTCCCACGAAGCTTAACCTCACCATAGTTGGCACAGACACCACACACTGTGAATGGAAATCCAGATTAAAATTGTTTGCCATTTGTTTCCGTCAAGGTCCTTATCTGAATTGGGTCTTTGGAAATTGTTAATTAGTTTTCCCTCTTTTTGCATTTTGGGAATAGATGAGAAATGCCGACATTACCTTGAAATGTCTCGAATTGTGTACCAGGGAATTGAGGTGATCCTTCCTTTCTGTGTGTTGGGAGATATATGGGGACTGCTTCAAAAGCTTTCGTCCTTATCTGAGACATCAGATATGCATGACTCATGATCTTGTCATGGTAGAGTGTACGTGTCTGGGAGTTTATCCTTTCCACTCGGGTATTGGATTTGATGGCCAACTTGTGTGGAGGAGTCTTTTAGGTAAGGTTGTTTAATTAACTAATTAATTAATTAATTAATTAATTGATTAATTCTTGGTAGCTAAGGAGTTAACTTATCCAGTTTGGACGGTTTGGTACCTTGATTCTCTTAGCTTTTGTTTTTTATGGTATTTTTCTGAATTTTGCCTCCATGATTGATAATCTTCACTTACTCCCTTACTTCTGTGGTACTCTTTAAAGGGTGGGTGTGTGTGGGTGTGTGTGTGTGTGTGTGTTTCACAAAATGCTAAGAATGATATTTTAAGAGATATGAAGCTGCTCTATTCCAGATCACCATTCACCTACAAACACAGTGGAAACTCACGTTACATCCCGTTCGGCCCCATTTCCTGCATTGAATGTCTCCTATTACCCACTTTAGAAATGCAGAATCTGACTAGCGTGTCTGGCAACAACACCCAATTTAGTGTGCCTTGTTGGAGTTTCATGGCCTGTCCCTTTTTCTTGGTTTTTCACATGTTTTTTACTCCCCTGTGTGAGTAAAACCGTATGGTAGTTGTCTTTCCCTGACTGACAGATATGGCACAGCCCAATCCTCTCTCACTTTCTTCCACATGTCACAAGGAGCAAGAATACCTTCTTGCTTATGGTTCCATAAGAGTCCGCGGAGCATCTGGAGGACAGGGAGGCTCTAGAAATGTCTGGGCGCTCTAGGCTTGTCCTCAGCCATCGGCACCACCAGAACATGACTACATCAATGGAAACATGGCATAAATGGGCCTGAAGCCTATACATCACACTCCAGAGCGAAAGAGAGAAGAAGTCAAAGAGACCAAGAGCGAAGGGTGTAGAGAGATATGAAACAGCTCTATTCCAGATCACCATTCACCTACAAACACAGTGAAACTCACGTTACATCCCGTTCGGCCCCATTTCCTGCATTGAATGTCTCATATTATCCACTTTAGAAAAGAGAAGGAGTCACATTAACCATCTGAGAAGGGCTTAGACAGGGCTTATGGGAGAATTGGATGGTTGGTGCTTCAGTGGGCACCGAGACTTGGCTAAAGACAAAGGCTCCGGGGAGAGGAGCACACTTAGAAAGCACAATTTGAATGTTGACCCATAGATGTTGGCGGAGAAAATGAGAATGTCTGAAATACATGTGTTCTTGCATCCAAAGGGTCTTGTGTCACAGGGATTCCAGATCAGTATGTTTGCAGCCATAGACTCCAGACACCACTGCATATGTCCAGGAGAGGACACCAGCAAACATCCAGGTGCAGAGAGCCTGGAAATAATGATCAGTGACAATACCTGTGGACACCGTGGTAAGATTATTATTTGTTTTCTTTTTTTTTTTAACTTTTTTTAAAATTTCTTTATTAAATAATTAAGAGTAGTTCTGCCTCTGCCAGGTGTATCAAAATCACTCCAAAACGCTGGATCCGCCTGGGAATGTCCCCAAGACAGTTTGTGAACCGATTTGGGGTCACCTTCTCCATGGTCAAATTTCTAGTCTTTGTGCATGACTGTCACCACCACCCCTCTGGAATCCTGAGAAGGGCAAGAATGCACAATTCCTTCTTACCGACGTAAGGTCAAGACAGAGTCAGGAGTACAAGCAGCCTCAAACGGAGAACTCCATGCCATACACATGTTCATGGTCCTCACATCTTATCAGGATGCTTCTGTCCAGGAAAAGCGCCCCCAACCCTAAGAGGGAAGCTCAGAGTTAACACCCCCAACCCTACCAAAGACATTTCTGGAGTCTTCAACGGTGAGGACACGAGTTCTTCTTGCATCTCCAGAAACCGTGCCATAAATGCCTTCCAGTATTCCCAGCTGACCAAACATGAATGGCTGTCCCTAAACCCTGGAAGCTTAGGCCCAGGATGCACTCATCTGTTTGGAGCTCACAGGAGCAAGCACGGAGCATGATGGAAGAGAAGCAATCCCCATGGGAAGTCATCGGAAAAGGCTTTTGGCCCAGTCTCAGGAATACAACGTGAATCTAAAAAAGTTCTCTATCTTCTCTGTATTTGAAACGTGCATTCTCTTATCTACACTGAAGCTAATTTCTTTAGGAGGAAGAGATCAGAGAGTGCGCAAGTTCTGGCACTTGAGAGAGTCTCAGGTGTGTGTGACATGCCCTCTGGTGTTGTGTTGTGGCTGTCCACTCTCCTGTGGGCTCGTCCTCTGCAGAGGCTCTCCTTGCCTTCCATTCACTGTGAGTGGTGTCTGTGCCAACTATGGTGAGGTTAAGCTTCGTGGGTCTGGTATGCCTGGAAACATGACTTTCAACCCACTCCAAAACATGGAAGGCCTGCTGAATTCTGTGGCTAGGTGAGAGGATGTGGGCAGGGCATTCTTCTTGTCCCCTGCAGGATTTTCTGTTCTCCTGGGACGAAGCAATGTGGCCTGAAGAAGGCCATCCCAACAGTGTTCCAGGTTTGGGAATCCGTGATTGCTGGTTGGGCAGCCAATGTCCTCACCTTCCTGCCTGTGGCCACTTCTCAGTCTTGATGCTGGTGGTCGTAGAGCCCAAGTTACTTTGGCGCCCATCGAGGCTTCTCCACCAACAATGCCCATCAGGTATGCACAGAAAGAAATAAGAATCATACCACGGTGTCAACAGGTATTGTCTCTGATCATGGTTTCCAGGCTGTCTGCACCTGGGTGCTTGCTGGTGACCTCTCCAGGAGATACAGAATGTTATCTGGAGTCTATGTCTGCAAAGCAAGCTAATCTGGAATCGCCATGCCTCAAGAACCATGGGTTGCAAGAACTTGTGTCCTTCAGAGACTCCCCATTTCTCCGCCAACAGCTATCGGTCAGCATTCAAATTATGGGTTCGAAGAGTGCTCCTCTCCAATGGGACTTTGTCTTTGGCCAGGGCTCCCTGTCCTCTAAAACACCAAGCGTCCAACTCTCCCATAAGCCCTGTCTACACCCTTCTCCCATGGTCTCTGTGACTTCTTCTCTCTTTTGCTGTGGAGTGTGATTTCTAGGCTTCAGGTCCATTTTTGCCATGTTTGCATTGATGTGGTCATCTTCTGGTTGTGCTGTTGGCTGAAGGCATGCCTGGAGGTCCTAGACACTTCTACCATCTCCCTTTCCTCCGAATGCACTGCGGACCCTTATGGAGCCATAAGCACGAAGGCGTTCTTGCTCCTTGTGACAATGGCAGAAAGGAGAGAGCATTGGGCTTTGTCATATCTGTTAGTCATAGAAAGACAACTACCATACGATTTCACTCACTCATGGAAGTAAAGAAACATGTCAAAAAGTAAGAAAAAGGGACAGGCAATGAGACTCTAATCACACACACAAAATTTGGTGTTTGTTCCAGGCTGGCTAACACGAGCGGCACCACCCCGTGCACTGCCCAGATCATCATCAGCAGCAGCAGCAGTGGGCCTAGGCCAGCAACTCCTCCCGTGCATCAGGGCTGAGGCGGCAGTGGCTGCAGCACTGCCTTGAGCTGTATCACGAGTGGCGCCACGCCGTGCACCGACCAGAGCAGCAGCAGCAGTTGCAACACCATGACTGGCACCGTCCCGAGCACCAGAGCAGCAGCGGTAGTGGCGCCACCAGGAGGGGCACTGCCCAGAGGAGCAGCGTCAGTGGCACTGCAAAGAGCGACAACACCCTGAGCCAGAGTATCAGCAGCAGTGCCGCTGCAAGCAGCCAGGCCACCTCGGGCAGTGCCGCCATCAGGAGCAGCCTCTCAGGAGCCAACGGTGCAGCCACACTGGGAGTGGGTCTGTGGTACGGTGAGGGTGAGGCAGGGAGCCTCCAGGAGGGACCCCAGCGAATGGGAGGTGGTGGTCCCAGTAAGACTCAGGCACCTACCAATCAGTTTGGTTTTTAAAGCAGTTTGGTTTCTAAAGCAGTTTGGTTTCTGATGCAGTTTGGTTTCTGATGCAGTTTGGTTTCTGATGCAGTTTGGTATCTGATGCAGTTTGGTTTCGATGCATGGCGTGAAATAAGACTTTGCTTGATTTTTGCCTTCTGTCAGACTCGTTCCTTTGATCACGGACCCTAACACCACGAAGCTTAAATTCACCATATTTGGCACAGACACCACAACCTCTGAATGGAAGGCAAGGAGAGCCTCTGCAGAGGACGAGTTCACAGGAGATTGGACAGACAAAACAAAACTCCAGATGGCATGTCACACACACCTGAGACTCTCTCAAGTGCCAGCCTTCGGGCACTCCATGAGCTCTAATTCCTAAAGAAATTATCTTCAGGGTAGATAACAGAATGCGCTTTTCGAATACACAGAAGTCAGAGACCTTTTGTAGATTCACTTTGTATTCCTGAAAATGGACCGAAAGCCTTTTCCGATGAATTCACATGGGGATTGGTTCTCTTCCAACATGCTCTGTGCTTGCTGCTGTGAGCACCAAACAGATGAGTCCGTCCTGGGCCTAAGTTTCTAGGGTGTAGGGTCTGCATTTTATGTTTGGTCAGCTGGCAAAATGGGAGGCATTTATGGTACAATTTCTGGAGATGCAAGAGAATTCATGTCCTCACTGTTGAAGACTCCAAACATATCTTTGGTGTGGTTGCGGGTGTTAACTCTGAGCATTCCTTGGAGGGCGGTGGCGCTTTTCCTGGTCAGAAGCATCCTGATAGGGTATGAGGACCATGAACATGTGTTTGGCGTGGAGTTACCCGTGTGAGGCTGCTTATACTCCTGACTCTTCCTTGATCTTACATGGGTAAGATGGAATTGTGGATTCTTGCCCTTCTCAGGAGTCCAATGGGGAGTCGTGACAGTCACGGCCAAAGACTAGAAATTTGGCCATGGAGAAGGTGACCCAAATCATTTCACAAACTGTCTTGGTGAAATCCCAAGGCGACTCCAGATGTTAGAGTGATTATGTTACTCCTGGCTGACCCAGAACTACTCCAGCCAGGTGAAGTGATGAGGCGTGGATTGGTGAGGAGTGTTGCTGGGACCTCAGAGCTTTGTGACATCACAGAAGCTGACTTCACTGAAGCAGCAATCCAATTCTCATGACATAAAGTCCTATGGCTTTAAGTAGAAAGACCTGGGAAGGAACAAGAAAGAGCCCTGTTACCCTGACCATGAACTCAGGTGGTCTTTTCTGTTTCTTTCCCACTTCAAATTTCTATACAAAGAGAAAAGTAAACGATGTTCTGTATACCATTCTTTAGACCAACATTTCTCCAGAGAGAGCAAGGTGTTCCTATTTCCACTGCAATTTCTAGAGATCCAAATCAACAGCGAGGCCTCTTGGCTTCTATTAGGTCTCTGGGAGGTTGGATATCCTTGGGGGAGAGGGTCCATTCTAAGCTTCTGTTCCCTATGGTTTCTCAGGTGTAAGGTCTGCCTTTGGTGCTTGTTCAGCTTGGAAGGTGAGGGAAGGAAGAAGGGAAGGAAAGTCATGATTCCAGGAAAATAGGAGAGTGATGCATTGTGCTGTCCGTGTCATTGTCTGCTAGTGCCTGAAACACCGGTCCTAAGGGATGAAGGCTCTCTCTAACTGACATTACCTTAAAAACCGTTGCAAAGACTTCATGGAGAGTGAAATTCTGCCTGATCGCTACCCCGAAAGAAAGAGCCTTGGTCAGCACTCCTTGTCATCTTTAGTTAATGCTGCATGCCATAGACATGGGGAGAGCCATGTTGAGCAATTCTCTTTATTCAGATGAAAATGAACAGCGAACATTGATGGCCTGCCATGCCCACTCTAGCATCACTGTGGAAGGAGCCGAGATACACTTTTAAGGGCTAGTGGATAAAGATGATTATGAACATGATGATAAAGAACATGATTTCCAAATGAAAATGCAAGCCGACCAAGGGACATATCCTATGGCTTCACTCTTATATAGCGCAGGAGGTATACCATGGACATGAGTATTAGTAAGGGAAAACGGACGGAGAAAAGTCAGACTGGGAGATGCACGAAAGAGGCTCAGGACTTTGGGACCAAGCTGAGGGTTACAGGAAGATAACACCTGCCATAAAGAGGGAACTGGTTAATGGGTATGGAGGAAATTTGGCAGTATATGAGGATGAGCACTTGGTGGTATATGCAATTAAAGAATCAGGGAGCACTATGTAAAAAACGTAGGATGGATGAAAGGCTGGCTTGCCAAATATCAGAAAAAATAGTGAATAGAAAGCAAAAGATCTTTTAACGTGGAGATGAAGAAAGAAAGAGAGGAGAAATGAATTCAAGCTTTATTATCTTACTGATTAAAATTGTATGCAGTTGGTTTCCTCTAAGGTCCTTATATGAATTGGGTCTTTGGACATTGTCAGTTAGAGACTTCCCTCTTCCTACATTTTAATAATAGATGAGAAAAGCCGACATTATCATTAGATGTCTCGAATTGTGGACTAGCGAGTTGATTTGAACCTGGCTTTCTGTGTGTGGGGAGATGTTTGTGGATTGCTTCCAAAGCCTCAAAACTGCTTCAAAAGTCATTACCTGAGACGTCAAATATGTATGACTCATGATCTTGTCATGGTAGTGCGTATGTTTCTTGGAATTTATCTTTTTCCCTATGGTTTTGGATTTGTGGCATACTTGTGTGGAGGTTTTTTTCAGGTAACATTGCTTAATTAATTAATTAATCAATTAGTTAGTTAATTCTTGAAAGGTAAGGAGTTACCTTATCCAGTTTGGACGGGTTGATACTTTGATTCCCTAAGCTTTTGTTTTTTATGGTATTTTCTCTGAATTTTGCTTCCATGAGTGCTATTCCTCACTTGCTTCCTACCTTCTGTGGGACTCTTTTAAGTGTTTGTGTGTGTGTGTGTGTGTGTGTGTGTGTGTGTGTGTGTGTGTGTGTATGTGTGATTCACCAAACGCTAAAAATTATATTTTAAGAGGAATGAACCTGCTCTATTCTAGGTCAAAATTCACCTTCAAACACATGGAAACTCACGTTACATCCTGTTTTCCCACATTTTTGCATTGAATGTCCCATTGATCCACTTTTAGAAATGCAGATTCTGACTTGCCTGTCTGGAACACACAACAAATTATGTGTGCCTGGTTTGAGTCTAATGGTCTGCCCCTTTTTCTTGCTTTTTCACATGTTTCTTTACTTCCATGATTGAGTGAATTCGTACGGTAGTGGTCTTTCTGTGACTGACAAATATGACAAAACACAATGCTCTCTCCCTTTCTGCCACATGTTACAAGGAGCAAGAATGCCTTCTTGCTTATGGCTCCATAAGAGTCCGCAGTGCCTTTGGACGACAGGGGGATGGTAGATGTGTCTGGGAGCTCCAGGCTTGCCTTCAGCCATCAGCACCACCAGAAGATGAGCACATCAAAGGAAACATGGCGTAAATGGACCTGAAGCCTAGAAATCACACTCCACAGCGAAAGAGAGAAGTAACAGAGACCATGGGAGAAGGGTGTAGACAGGGCTTATGGGAGAAAGGACGGTTGGTGCTTCAGAGGGCAGGGGGCCCTTGCAAAAACAAAGGCCCAGGTGAGAGGAGCACACTTAGAACCCACAATTTGAATGTTGACCCATAGCTGTTGGCAGAGAAAAGGAGAGTGTGTGAAGGACACGAGTTCTTGCAACACAAGGGTCTTGAGGCCCTGGCATTCCAGATCAGCTTGCTTTGCAGACATAGACTCCAGAGAACACTGTGTATCTCCTGGAGAGGACACCAGCAAGCACCCAGGTGGAGACAGCCTGGAAACCATGATCAGAGACAATACCTGTTGACACCGTGGTAAGATTATTATTTCTTTGTGTGCATTCTTGATGGGCAGTGCTGGTGGAGATGCCTCGATGGGAGCCTAAGATACTTGGTTTCTCAACTCTATGGTCAAATAATCTTCGATAAATCAGGGAAAAATATACAATGGAAAAAAGACAGTCTCTTCAAAAAATGGTGCTGGGAAAATTGGACATCTATATGTAGAAGAATGAAACTCGACCATTCTCTTTCCTCGTACACAAAGATAAGCTCGAAATGGATAAAAGACCTGAACATGAGACAGGAATCCATCAGAATCCTAGAAGAGATCTTAGGCAGTAACCTCTTCGATATCAGCCAAAGCAACTTCTTTCAAGATATGTCTCCAAAGGCCGAGGAAACAAAAGCGAAAATGAACTTTTAGGACTTCATCAAGATCAAAATCTTCTGCACAGCAAAGAAACAGTCAACCATACAAAAAGGCAACCCACGGAATGGGAGAAGATATTTGCAAATGACAGTACAAACAAAAGCTTGATATCCAGGATCTATAAAGAACTTCTAAAACTCAACAAACACAAAACAGATAATCATATCAAAAAATGGGCAGAAGATATGAACAGACACTTCTTCAACAAAGACATACAAATGGCTATCAGACACATGAAAAAATATTCATCATAACTAGCCATCAGGCAGATTCAAATTAAAACAAAATTGAGACACCACCTGACACCAGGTAGAATCTCCAAAATTAGCAAGACAGGAAACATCGTGTGTTGGAAAGGATGTGAAGAAAGGGGAACCCTCTTACACTATTGGTGGGAATGCAAGTTAGTGCAGCCACTTTGGAGAACAGTGTGGAGATTCCTGAAGAAATTAAGAATAGAGCTTCCCTATGACCCTGCAATTGCACTGCTGGGTATTTACCCCAAAGATACAGATGTAGTGAAAAGAAGGGTCATCTCTACCCCAATGTTTATTGTAGCAATGGATACGGTCGCCAAACTGTGGAAAGAACCAAGATGCCCTTCAACGGATGAATGGATAAGGAAGATGTGGTACATATACACAATGGATTATCATGCCTCCATCAGAAAAGATGAATACCCAACTTTTGTAGCAACATGGACGGGACTAGAAGATATTATGCTGAGCGAAATAAGTCAAGCAGAGAGACACAAGTATCATATGGTTTCACTTATTTGTGGAGCATAACAAAGAACATGGAGGATATGGAGAGATGGAGAGGAGATGGGGTTGTGGGAAATTGGAAGGGGAGATGAACCTTGAGAAACTATGGCTCTGAAAAACAACCCAATGGTTTTGAAGGGGCAGGGATGTGGGCGGATGAGTCAAGGGAGTGGGTAATAGGGAGGGCACATAATGTGTGGAGCACTGGTTGTGATACCAAAACAGTGAATACTATAATGCTGTAAATAAACAAATAAAAATAATTTAAGGCAAAAATAAAAAAAAGATACTTGGGCACCACGACCGCCAGCATCAAGACTGAGAAGTGGCCACAGGCAGGATGGTGAGGACATTAGCTGCCGAACCTGCAATCACGGATTCCCAAACATGGAACACAGTTAGGACTGCTTTCTTCAGCCCAGGTTGCTTAGTCCCAGGAGAACAGAAAATCTTGCAAGGGATTAGAAGAAATCCCTGCCCACATCCTCTCAAAGGGTCACAGAATTCAGTAGGCCTTCAGTTTGTGGAGTGGGTTGAAAGTCATGTTTCACTGGCACACCAGACACAAGAAGCTTAAACTCACCATATGTGGCCCAGACACCACA
Organism: Meles meles; assembly: GCF_922984935.1. Taxonomy (NCBI): domain Eukaryota; kingdom Metazoa; phylum Chordata; class Mammalia; order Carnivora; family Mustelidae; genus Meles; species Meles meles. The sequence continues at coordinate 30,402,535 of NC_060088.1, read as the reverse complement.
CACTCTGAATGGAAGGCAAGGAGAGCCTCTGCAGAGGATGAGCCCACAGGAGAGTGCACAGCCACAACACAACCCCAGAGGGCACATCACACACACTGAGACTCTCTCAAGTGCCAGAATTTGTGCACTCCATCATCTCTTCTTCCTAAAGAAATTATCTTCAGGGTAGATAACAGAGTGCGTGTTTCGAATACAGAATAGACAGAGACATTTTGTTGATTCACGTTGTATTCCTGAAACTGGCCCAAAAGCCTTTCCCAATGGATTCACATGGGGATTGGTGCTCTTCCAACATGCTCCATGCTTGCCCCTGTGAGCTACAAAAAGATCAGTCCTTCCTGGGCCTAAGCTTCTAGCGAATAGGGTCTGTCTTTAATGATTGGTCAGCTGGGAAAATTGGGAGTCATTTCTGGCACGATTTCTGGAGATGCAAGAAGAACTCCTCTCCTCACTGTTGAAGACTCCAGACATGTCTTTGTTAGGGTTGCGGGTGTTAACTCTGAGCTTTCCTCTGAGGGTTGGTGGAGCTTTTCCTGGTCAGAAGCATTATGATAGGCTGTGAGGACCATGAACATGTGGATGGCGTGGAGTTCCCCTTATGAGGCTGCTTGTACTACTGACTCTTTCTTGACCTTCTGGGGGTAAGATGTAATTGTGGATTCTTGCCTTTCTCAGAAGTCCAGAGGGGAGGTGGTAACAGTCAAGGCAAAAGACTACAATTTCAGCCTTGGAGAAGGTGACTACAAAAGGCTTCACAAACTGTATTGAAGAAATACCCAGGCGGTTCCAGCGGGTTAGAGTGATTTTGATACTCCTGGCTGATCCAGAACTACTCCAGCCAGGTGAAGTGATGAGGCGTGGTTTGGTGAGGAGTGGTTTCTAGGACCTCAGAGATTTGTGACATCACAGAAGCTGACTTCACTGAAGCAGCAATCCAATTTTCATGACATATGAGTCCTAAGGATTTAAATAGAAAGAACTGGGAAGGAACTAGAAAGAGTCCTGTTAGCCCGATCATGAACTCAAGTGGTCTTTTCTGTTTCATTCCCACTTCAAATTTCTATACAAAGAGAAAAGTAAACGATGTTCTGTATACCATTCTTTAGACCAATATTTCTCCAGAGGTGTTCCTGTTTCCACTGCAATTTCTAGAGATCTCAATCAACAGTGAGGTCTCTTGGCTATCATTTGGTCTCTGGTAGGTTATATATCCTTGGGTGAGAGGGTCCATTCTTAGCTTCTGTTCCCTATGGTTTCTCGGGTGTAAGGTCTGCCTTTGGGCTGGTCACCTTGGAGGGTGAGGGAAGGAAGAAAGGAAGGAAAGTCACAATTCCAGGAAAATTGCCAGGGCAGGGATGCGTTGTGCTGTCTGTGTCCTTATCTGCTAGTGTCCTGAAAAACCAGTCATAAGGAAGAAGGCTCTGTCTACCTGACATTACCTTAAACACCGTTGCAAATTCTTCATGGAGAGTGAAAAGCTGCATGTTCGCTACCCCTAAAGAAAGAGCCCTGGACAGCACTCCTTGTTCATTAGTTAATGCTACATGCTATAGTCACGGGGAGAGCCATGTTGAGCAACTCTCTTTATTCAGATGAAAATGAACGGCCAACATCGATGGCCTGCCATGCCCACTCTATCGTAACTGTGGAAGGAACCGAAATACACATTTTAGGGTTTGTGGATAAAGATTATTATGAAGATGATGTTAAAGATGATTTCCAAATGAAAATGAAAACAGACCAAGGGAAATATCCTATGGCTTCACTCATATGTGACCCATGAGGAATACCATGGACATGAGTATTAGTAAGGGAAAACGGAAGGAGAAGAAGTCAGAAAGGGAGACGCACCTGGAGAGACTCAGGACTTTGGGGACCAAGCTGAGGTTTACAGGGAGATAAGACATGCCATAAAGAGGGAAATGGATAATGGGTATGGAGGTGGTGTGGCATTTTATGAGGATGAGCACTTGGTGGTATATGCAATTAAAGAATAAGGGAACACTATGTCAAAAAACAAGGATGGATGAAAGACTACCTTGCCAAATATAAGGAAAAATATTGAAGAGGATGCAAAATAGGCCGTTTCACAAGGAGATGAAGAAATAAAGAGAAGAGAAATGAATTCTAGTTTTATTATCGTAATGATTAAAATTGTATGCTATTGTTTCCAATAAGGTCCTTATGTGAATTGGTTCTGTGGACATTGTAAATTAGAGTCTTCCTTCTTCCTACATTTTTGGAATAAATGAGAAAAGCCGACATTACGATTAACTATCTCAAATTTTAGAACAGGGACTTGATTTGAACTTGGCTTTCTGTGTGTTTGGAGATGTTTGAGGGCTGCTACAAAACCTCAAAAGCTGCTTCTAAAGTCATTACCTTAGTAGACAGATATGTATGACTCATGATCTTGTCATGGTAGTGTGTATGTGTCTTGGAATTTATCCTTTCCTCTAAGGTAGTGGATTTTCTGGCATCCTTGTGTGGAGGGTTCATTTAGGTAAGGTTATTTAATTAAATAATGAATTATTGATAGGTAAGGAGTTAACTTATACTGTTTGGACGGGTTGATATTTGATTCTCTAAGCTTTTATTTTTTTATGGTATTTTCTCTGAATTATGCTTCCATGAGTGCTATTCCTCACTTGCTCCCTAACTTCTGTTGGACTCTTTTAAGTGTGTGTGTGTGTTTCAGAAAACGCTAAATATGATATTTAAAAGATAGGAAGCTGCTCTATTCCAGATCCGAATTCACATTCAAAAACTGTGGATACTCACATTACACACTATTCAGCTACAATTCCTGCATTGAATGTACCATTTGATCCATATTTAAAAGGCAGTTTCTGCCTAGCCTGCCTGGAATAAACACCAAATTTTGTGTGCCTGGTTAGAGTCTAATTGCCTGTCACTTTTTCCCATGTATCTTTACTTCCATGAGTGAGTGAAATGGTATCGTAGTTGCCTTTCTGTGACTGACAGATATGACACAGCCCAATGCCCTCTCCCTGTCTGCCACATGTCACAAGGATCAAGAATGCCTTCTTGTTTACGGCTCCATAAATGTCCTCAGTGCATCTGGAAGACAAGGAGACTGTGAAAGTGTTTGCGAGCTCAGGCTTGTCTTAGCCATCAGCACATCCAGAAGATGGCCACATCAATGTACTCATGGCATAAATGGACCTGAAGCCTAGAAATCATACTCCACAGTGAAAGAGAAAAGAAGGCCCAGAGACCATGGTAGAAGGGTGTAGAAAGGGCTTATGGGAGAATTGGATGGTTGGTACTATAGAGGGCAAGGAGCCATGGCCAAAAAAAAAAAAAAAAAAAAAGGCCCAGGGGAGAGGAGCACACTTAAAACCCACAACAGTAATGTTGACCCTTAGCTGTTGTCAAAGAAAAGGAGTGTCTGAAGGACACGAGTCCTTGCAACCCAAGGCTCATGAGGCCCAGGGATTCCAGATCAGCATGCTTTGCTGACATAGACTCCAGAGAACACTGTGTATCTCCTGGAGAAGACACCATCAAGCAAACAGGTGCAGACAGCCTGGAAAATAAGATCAGAGACAATACCTGTTGACACCGTGGTACGATTATTTTTTCTTTGTGTGCATTCGTGAAGAGCAGGTTGGTGAAGATGCCTCGATGGGCGCCAAATAAACTTGGGCCCTATGACCGCCAACATCAAGACTGAGAAGTGGCCACAGGCAGGACGGTGAGCACATTAGCTTCCCGACGTGCTATCACGTATTCTCAAACCTGGAAATCTGTTGGGAGTCTTTCTTCAGGCCACGTTGCTTAGTCCCAGGAGAACAGAAAATCCTGCTGGGGACTAGAAGAAAGCCCTGCCCACATCCTCTCATATGGGCACAGAATTCAGCAGGCTGTAAGTTTTGTGGAGTGGTTTTAAGTTCACGTTTCACAGGCACACCAGACGCACAAAGCTTAACCTCACCATATTGGGCCCAGACACCAAACACTCTGAATAGAAGGCAAGAAGAGCCTCTGCAGATGACGAGTCCACAGGAGAGTGGACAGCCACAACACAACTCCAGAGGGCATGTCACAATACCTGAGACTCTCTCAAGTGCCAGCCTTCAGCACTCCATGAGCTCTTCTTCGTAAAAAAAAATATCTTCAGGGTAGATAACAGAATACAGAAGAGAAAGACACTTTTGGTAGATTCATGTTGTATTCCTGAAACTGGCCCGAAATCCTTTTCTGATGACTTCACATAGGGACTGGTTCTCTTCCAACATGCTCCGTGCTTGCTCCTGTGAGCTATAAACAGAAGAATACGTCTTGAGCCTAAGCTTCTAGGGTGTAGGATCTGCCATTAATGTTTGGTCAGCTGAAAAACTGGGAGACATTTATGGCACGATTTCTGGAGATGCAAGAAGTACTCGTGTTCTCAGTCTTGGAGACTCCAGACATGTCTTTGGTATGGTTGCAGGTGTTAACTCTGAGCTTTCCATGGAGGGCAGGGGGCGATTTTCCTGGTCAGAAGCATCCTGATAAGGTGTGAGGACCATGAACATGTGTATGGCGTTTAGTTCCCCGTGTGAGTCTGCTTGTACTCCTGACTCTTTCTTGACCTTATGTGGGTAAGATGGAATTGTGGATTCTTGCCCCTCTCATGAGTCCAGAGGGGTGGTGGTGACAGTCCTGGACAAAGACTACAAATTCAGCCATGGAGAAGGTGACCCCAAATCGCTTCACAAACTGTCTTGGTGAAATCCCCAGGCGAGTCCAGATGTTGGAGTGATTTTGATACTCCTGCCTGACCCAGGACTACTCCAGCCATGTGAAGTGATGAGCCGTGGTTTGGTGAGGAGTGGTTCCTAGGATCTGAGAGCTTTGTAACTTCACAGAAACTGACTTCACTGAAGCACCAATCCCATACACATGACATATGAGTCCTATGTCTTTAAGTAGAAAGACCTGGGAAGGAACAAGGAGGAGCCCTGTTAGCCTGATCATGAACTCAGGTAGTCTTTGCTGTTTATTTCCCACTTCCACTTTCTATACAAAGAGAAAAGAAAATGATGTTCTGTATACTATTCTTTAGACCCACATTTCTCCAGAGAGAGCAAGGCGTTCCTATTTCCACTAACAATTTCTAGAGATCTCAATTTATGGCGAGGCCTCTTGGCTGCGATTAAGTCTGTGGGAAGTTGGATATCCTTGCGTGAGAGGGTCCATTCTTAGCTTCTGTTCCCCATGGTTTCTCGGGTGTAAGGTCTCCCTTTGGTGCTTGGTCAGGTTGGAAGTTGAGAGAAGGAAAAAGGGAAGCATAGTCACAATTCCAGGAAAAATCTAGGGCAGGAATGCGTTGTGCTGTGTCCTTATCTGGTAGTGTCCTGAAACACCAGTCTTAAGAATGAAGGCTCTGTCTACCTGGTATTACCTTAAACACTGTTGCAAAGGCTTCATGGAGAGTGAATCTCTGCATGATAGCTACCCCTAAGGAAAGAGCCCTGGTCAGCACTCCTTGTCATCACTAGTTAATGCTACATGCCATAGTCATGGGGAGAGCCATGTTGAGCAACGCTCTTTATTCAGATGAAAATGAATGGCCAATATCGATGGCCTGCCATGCCCACCCTAGCATCACTGTGGAAGGAGCCGAGATACCCTTTTAAGGGCTAGTGTATAAAGATGATTTTGAAGATGATGATAAAGAAGATTATTTTCAAATGAAAATTCAAGCAGACCAAGGGAAATATCCTATGGCTTCACTTATATGTGGCTCATGAGGAATACCATGGACATGAGTAGTAGTAAGGGAAAAGGGAAGGAGAAGTCAAACAGGGAGACGCACCAGGAGAGACTCAGGACATTGGGGACCAAGCGGAAGGTTACAGGAGGATAAGTCCTGCCATAAAGAGGGAACTGGTTAATGGGTATGGAGTTGGTGTGGCATTATTTGAGGATGAGCACTTGGTGGTATATGCAGTTAAAGAATCAGGGAGTACTATGTCAAAAATGTAGGATGTATGAAAGGCTGTCTATCCGAATATAAGAAAAAATAGTGAATAGAAAGCAAAACAGGCCATTTCCCACGGAGATAAAGAAAGAAAGAGAAATGAATTCTTGTTTTATTATCTTACTGATTAAAATTGTTTCCAATTGGTTTCCTATACGGTCCTTATGTGAATTGGGTCTTTGGACATTGTAAATTAGAGTCTTCCCTCTTCCTACATTTTGGGAACAGATGGGAAAATATGACATTACCAATAAATATCTTGAATTGTGGACCATGGAATTGATTTGAACCTGGCTTTCTGTGTGTTCGAAGATGTTTGAGGACTGCTTCAAAAGCCTCAAAATCTGCTTCAAACTTCATTACCTGAGACGTCAGATATGTCTGACTCATGATCTTGTCATGGTAGTGCGTTTGTGTCTTGGAATTTATCCTTTTCTCTCCGCTATTGCATTTGCTGGCAACTTCTGTGGAGGGGTGTTAGGTAAGGCTGTTTAATTAATTAATTAATTAATTAATTCTTGATGGATAAGGAGTTAACTTATCCAGTTTGGAAGGTTTGTTACTTTGACTCTCCTAATTTTTTTTATGGTATTTTCTCTGAATTTTGCTTCCATGAGTGCTATTTCTCACTTGCTCCCTAAATTCTGTGGGACCCTTTTAAGTGTGTGTGTATATATGTGTGTGTCTGTGTTTGTCTGTGTGTGTCTGTATGTGTGTCTGTGTTTCATAAGACGCTAAAAATGACTTTTTAAGAGATATGAGACTGCTCTATTCCAGATCACAATTCACCTTCAAACAGTGGAAACTCACATTACATCCCATTCATCCAAATTTCCTGCATTGAATGTCACATTTTATCCACTATTAGAAACGCAGATTCTGACTAGCCTGCCTGGAACAAACACCAAATTTTGTGTGCCTAGCTAGATTCTAATTGCCTGTCCCTTTTTCTTGCTTTTTCATATGTTTCCTTACTTCCAAGAATGAGTGAAATCGTAAAGGATTTGTCTTTCTGTGACTGAAAGAGATGACCCAACCCAATGCTCTCTCACTTTCTGTCACATGTTGCAAGGAGCAAGAATGATTTCTTGCTTATGGCTCCTAAAAGTATGCAGAGCATTTGGAGGAAAGGGAGATGGTAGAAATGTCTGGGAGCTCCAGGCTTTTCTTTAGCCATAAGCACAATCAGAAGATGACCACATCAATGGAAACATGGCATAAATGGACCAGAAGCCTAGAAATCACACTCCACAGTGAAAGAGAGAAGAAGTCACAGAGACCATGGGAGAAGGCTGTAGACAGGGCTTATTGGAGAATTATACAGTTGCTTCTTCTGAGCGTAGGAGCCCTGGCCAAAGACAAAGGCCCAGGGGAGAGGAGCACACTTAGAGCCCACAATTTAAATGTTGACCCATAGCTGTTGGCGGAGAAAGGTGAGTGTCTGAAGGACACGAGTTTTTTCAAACCAAGGGTATTGAGATCCTGGGATTCCAGATCAGCATGCATTGCAGACATAGACTCCAGACAACACTGTGTATCTCCTGGAGAGGACACCAGAGAGCAATCATGTGCAGACAGGCTGGAAACCATGATCAGAGACAATACCTGGTGACACCTTGGTAAGATTATTATTTCTTTGTGTGCATTTGTGATGGGCAGTGTTGCTGGAGATGCCTCGATGAGCGCCAAAGATACTGGGGCTCTCAACTCTATGGTCAAATAATCTTTGACAAAACAGGAAAAAATATACAATGGAAAATAGACAGTCTCTTCTACAAATGGTGCTGGGAAAACTGGACAGCAATATGTAGAAGAATGAAACTCAACCATTCTCTTACACTGTACACAAAGATAAACTCTAAATGGATAAAAGACCTCAACGTGAAACAGGAATCCATCAGCATCCTCGAGGAGAACATAGGCAGTAACCTCTTTGATATCAGCCACAGCAACATCTTTCAAGATATATCTCCAAAGGCCAAGGAAACAAAAGCGGAAATGAACTTTTGAGACTTCATCAAGATCAAAATCTTCTGCACAGCAAAGGAAACAGTCAACCATACAAAAAGGCAACCCACGGAATGGGAGAAGATATTTGCAAATGACAGTACAGGCAAAAGGTTGATATCCAGGATCTATAAAGAACTTCTCAAATTTAACACACATAAAATAGATAATCCGATCAAAAAATGGGCAGAAGATATAAACAGACACTTCTCCAACGAAGACATACAAATGGCTATCAGACATATGAAAAAATATTCATTATCACTAGCGATCAGGGAGATTCAAGTTAAAACAACACCAGATAGAATGGCCAAAATTAGCAAGACAGGAAACAACGAGTGTTGGAAGGATGTGGAGAAAGGGGAACCCTCTTAAACTGTTGTTGGTAATGCAAGTTAGTGCAGCCACTTTGGAGAACAGTGTGGAGATTCCTAAAGAAATTAAGAATAGAGCCTCCCTATGACCCTGCAATTGCACTGCTAGGTATTTACCCCAAAGATGTTTATTTCATTACCCCAAAGATGCAATGTTTATTGCAGCAATGGCTATGTTCGCCAAACTGTGGAAAGAACCAAGATGCCCTTCAATGGATGAATGGATAAGGAAGATATGGTACATATACAAATGGAGTATTATCCCTCCATCAGAAAGGATGAATACCCAACTTTTGAAGCAACATGGACGGGACTGGAAGAGATTATGCTGAGTGAAATAAGTCAAGCAAAGAGAGTCAAGTATCATATGGTCTCACTTATTTGTGGAGGATAACAAAGAACATGGAGGACATGGGGAGATGGAGAGGAGAGGGAGTTCAGGGAAACTGGAAGGGAAGATGAACCATGAGAGACTATGGACTCTGAAAAACAACCAGAGTGTTTTAAAGGGGCGTGGTGTGGGAGGTTGAGAAACAAGGTGGTGGGTAATAGGGAGGGCACGTACTGCATGGGGCACTGGGTGTGATGCCAAAACAATGAACACTGCTATGCTGTTAAAAAAAAAAAAAAAAACTAAGGCAAAAAAAAAAAAAAAAGATACTTGAGCTCTACGACTGCCAGCATCAAGACTGAGAAGTGGCCACCGGCAGGATGGTGAGGACATTAGCTGCACAACCTGCAATCACGGAATCCCAATCCTGGAACACTGTTGCGACTGCCTTCTTCAGGCCACGTTGCTTAGTCCCTGGAGAACAGAAAATCCTTCAGGGGACTAGAAGAAAACCCCGACCACATCTTCTCACCTGGCTACAGAATTCAGTAGGTTTTAAGTTTTGGGAATTGGGTTGAAAGTCACGTTTCACAGGCACACCAGACCCACGAATCTTAACCTCACCGTATTTGGCCCAGACACCAAACACTCTGAATGGAAGGCAAGGAGAGCCTCTGCAGAGGACGAGACCACAGGAGAGTGGACAGCCACAACAGAACCTCAGAGGGCTTGTCACACACACCTGAGACTCTCTCAAGTGCCAGCCCTTGGGCACTCCATAGGCTCTTCTTCCTAAAGAAATTATCTTCAGGGTAGATAACAGAATGCTTTTTTCGAATACACAGAAAACAGAGACCTTTTGTAGATTCATGTTGTATTCCTGAAACTGGCCAAAAGCCTTTTCCAATGGCTTCCCAAGGGGATTGGTTCTCTTCCAACATGCTCCGTGCTTGCTCCTGTGAGGTCCAAACAGATGAGTCCATCCTGGGCCTAAGCTTCTAGGGTGTAGGGTCTGCCTTTAATGTTTGGTCAGCTGGGAAAATGGCGAGGCATTTATGGCACGATTTCTGGAGATGCAAGAAGAACTCGTGTTCTCACTGTTGAAGACTCCAGACATGTCTTTGGTATGGTTGCGGGTCTTAACTCTTTGCTTTCTTCAGAGGGCAGGGGGCCCATTTCCTGATAGGGTGTAAGGACCATCAACATGTGTATTGCCTGGAGTTCCCCATGTGAGGCTGCTTGTACTCCTGACTCTTTCTTGACGTTACATGGGTAAGATGGAATTGTGGATTCTTGCCCTTCTCAGGAGTCCAGAGGTGTTTTTGGCAGTCACGGCCAAAGACTACAAAGTCGGCCATGGAGAAGGTGACAACAAATCGTTTCACAAACTGTCTTGGGGAAATACCCAGGTGCCTCTGCAGTTTGAAATATTTTGATAAACCTGGCTGACCCAGGACTACACCAGCCAGGTGAAGTGATGAGGCATGGTTTGGTAAGGAGTGGTTCCTAGGATCTCAGAGCTTTGTGACGTCACAGAAGCTGACTTCACTGAAGCAGAAATCCCATTCTCATGACATATGAGTCCTATGGCTTTAATTAGAAAGACCTGGGGTGGAACAAGAAAGAGCCCTGTTAGCCTGATCATGAACTCAGGTGGTTTTTCTGTTTCTTTCCCACTTCCACTTTCTATACAAGGAGAAAATAAAATGATGTTCTGTATACCCACCTTTAGACCAACATTTCTCCAGAGAGAGCAAGGTGTTCCTATTTCCACTGCAATTTCTAGAGATCTCAATCAACACCAAGGCCTCTTGGCTACCATTAGGGCTCTGGGAGGTTGGATAGCCTTGGTTGAGAGGGTCCATTCTTAGCTTCTGTTCCCTATGAATTCTCGGGTGTAAGGCCTTCCATTGTTGCTTGGTCATCTTGGAAGCCGAGGGAAGGAAGAAGGGAAGGAAAGTCACAATTCCAGGAATATTGCCAGTGCAGGAATGCATAGTGCTGTCCGTTTCCTTATCTGGTAGTATAGGACAAAGAAGCTCCTTACATACAGAGGAAAGCCCATTAGACTAACGTCAGACCTTTCCACAGAGACCTGGCAAGCCAGGAAGGGCGGGCAAAATATATTCGGAGTACTAAATGAGAAGAACATGAAACCAAGAATACTCTATCCTGCAAGACTGACATTTAAAATGGATGGAGAGATAAAAAGTTTCCAAGACCGGCAAGGCTTAAAAGACTATGCAACCACCAAGCCGACACTGCAGAAAATATTAAGGGGGGTCCTATAAAAGAGAAAAAATCCTAATATCATTGAACAGAAATATAGAAAGAATCTACAGAGAGAAAGACTTCAAAGGCAACACGATGTCAATAAAAACCTATCTCTCAATAATCACTCTCAAGGTGAATGGCCTAAATGCCCCCATAAAACAACACAGGGTTGCAGATTGGATAAAACGACAGGACCCATCCATATGTTGTCTACAAGAGACCCATTTTGAACCTAAGGATACACACAGACTGAAAGTGAAGGGATGGAGAAGCATCTTTCATGCCAATGGGCCTCAAAAGAAGGCCGGGGTAGCGATTCTCATATCAGATAAATTAGATTTTAAACTAAAGACTGTAGTCAGAGATACAGAAGGACACTACATAATTCTTAAAGGGACTATCTGCCACGATGATCTAACAATTGTGAAGATCTATGTCCCCAATATGGGAGCACCCAATTACATAAGAAAACTATTAATCAAGATAAAGAGTCATATTGATATGAATACAATAATAGTAGGAGATTAATACGCCTCTCTCAGAAATAGACAGATCATCGAAGCAGAAAATTAATAAAGAAATAAGAGCATTGAATGAAACATTGGACCAGATGGACCTCATAGACATATACAGAACATTCCACCCTAAAACTAGAGAATACTCATTTTCTCAAGTGCACATGGAACCTTCTCCAGAATAGACCACATACTGGGTCACAAAGCAGGACTCAACGGATACCAAAAGACTGACACTATTCCCTGTATATTCTCAGATCACAATGCTTTGAAACTGGAACTCAATCACAAGGAAAAGCTCAGAAGGAACTCAAACACCTGGAAGCTAAAGACCACCTTGCTTAAGAATGCTTGGATCAAACAGGAGATCAAAGATGAACTTACACAATTCCTGGAAACCAATGAGAATGAAGACACTTTGGTCCAAAACCTATGGGGTACAGCAAAGGTGGTTCTAAAGGGGAAATACATAGCCATCCAGGCCTCTCTCAAAAAAATTGAAAAATCCAGAATACACCAGCTGTCTCTATACCTTACAGAACTGGAGAATCAACAAAAAATCAAACCAACTCCACATGCAAGAAGGGAAATAATCAAGATTAGAGCAGAGATCAATGAGGTAGAAACCAGAGATACAGTAGAACGTATCAATGAAACTAGAAGCTGGTTTTTTGAAAGAATCAATAAGATCGAGAAACCATTGGCCACACTAATCCAAAAGAAAAGAGAAAAAACCCAAATTAATAAAATTATGAATGAAAAGGGAGAGATCACAACTAACACCAAGGAAATAGAAACAATCATCAGAAATTATTACCAACAGTTATATGCCAATAAACTAAGAAACCTAGAAGAAATGGATGCATTCCTGGAAAACTACAAACTCCCAAAATTGAACCAGGAAGAAATTGACAACCTGAATAGACCGATATCTAGAAACGAGATTGAAGCAGTGATCACAAATCTCCAAAAAACAAGAGCCCAGGACCTGACGGATTCCCTCGGGAATTCTACCAAACTTTCAAAGAAGAAATAACATCAATTCTCCAGAAGCTCTTCCAAAAAACGTAAGCAGTAGGAAAACTTCCAGACTCTTTTTATGAAGCCAGCATTACCGTGATCCCCAAACCAGGCAAAGACCCTACCAAAAAGGAGAATTTCAGACCAATATCACTGATGAATATGGATGCAAAGATTCTCAACAAGATCCTAGCGAACAGGATCCAGCAGCACATTCAAAAGATTATCCACCATGACCATGTGGGATTCATCCCTGGGTTTCAAGGTTGGCTCAACATTCGCAAATAAATCAATGTGATAGGACAAATCAATAAGAGAAGAAAGAAGAACCACATGGTCTTCTCCATTGATGCAGAAAAAGCATTTGACAAAATCCAGCATCCGTTCCTGATGAAAACGCTTCAAAGTATAGGGATAGAGGGAACATTCCTGAACTTCATAAAATCTATCTATGAAAGAAACACAGCAAATACAATCCTCAATGGGAAAAAGCTTGCAGCCTTCCCGTTGAGATCAGGAACACGACAAGGATGCCCACTCTCACCAATCTTGTTCAACATAGTATTAGAAGTTCTAGCAATGGCAATCAGGCAACAAAGGGAAATAAAATATATCCAAATTGGCAAGGAAGAAGTCAAACTCTTTCTCTTCGCAGATTACATAATTCTTTATATGGAAAACCACAAAGACTCCACCCCCAAAATACTAGAATTCATACAGCAATTCAGTAAGGTGGCAGGAAACAAAGTCGATGTACAGAAATCAGTGGCTTTCTTATACACTAACAATGAAAATACAGAAAGGGAAATTAGAGAATCACTTCCATTTACTATAACACCAAGAACCATAAGATACCTGGGCATAAACCTAACCAAAGAGGTAAAGGACCTGTACAGAACACTCATGAAAGAAATTGAAGAAGACACAAAAAGATGGAAGACTGTTCCATGCTCTTGGATTGGAAGAATAAACATTGTAAAATGTCTATACTGCCTAGAGCAATCTATACTTTTAATGCCATTCCGATCAAAATTCCACCGGTATTTTTCAAAGAGCTGGAGCAAATAATCCTATAATTTGTATGGAATCAGAAGAGACCCCGAATTGCTAAGGAAATGCTGAAAAACAAAAACAAAACTGGCGGCATCACGTTACATGATTTCAAGCTTTACTACAAAGCTATGATCACCAAGACAGCGTGGTACTGGCATAAAAACAGACACATAGACCAGTGGAACAGAGTGGAGAGCCCAGATATGGACCCTCAACTCTATGGTGAAATAATCTTTGACAAAACAGGAAAAATATTTAATGGAAAAAAGACAGTCTCTTCAATAAATGGTGCTGGGAAAACTGGACAGCGATATGTAGAAGAATGAAACCATTCTCTTACACCGTACACAAAGATAAACTCGAAATGGATAAAAGACCTCAACATGAGACAGGAATCCATCAGAATCCTAGAGGAGAACATAGGGAGTAACCTCTTCGATATCAGCCACAGCAACTTCTTTCACGATATGTCTCCAAAGGCCAAGGAAACAAAAGCGAAAATGAAATTTTGGGACTTCATCAAGATCAAAAGCTTCTGCACAGCAAAATAAACAGTCAACCATACAAAAAGGCAACCCACGGAATGGGAGAAGATATTGGCAAATGACAGTACAGACAAAAGGTTGATATCCAGGATCTATAAAGAACTTCTCAAACTCAACACACACAAAACAGATAATCATATCGAAAAATGGGCAGAAGATATGAACAGACACTTCTGCAAAGAAGACAAACAAATGGCTATGAGACACATGAAAAATGTTCATCATCATTAGCCATCAGGGAGATTCTCTGGCATTTTCTCTGAATTTTGCTTCCAAGAGTGCTATTCCTCACTTAGTCCCTAAGTTCTGTGGGACTCTTATAAGTGTGTGTGTGTGTGTGTGTGTGTGTTTCTGTGTGTGTGTGTGTGTGTGTGTGTGTGTTTCACAAAACGCTAAAAATGATATTTATTTATTTTTTTTCCATTTTATTTATTTTTCTCAGCGTAACAGTGTTCATTGTTTTTGCACAACAACCAGTGCTCCATGCAAAACGTGCCCTCCCTATTACCCACCTCCTGTTCCCCCAACCTCCCACCCCTGACCCTTCAAAACCCTCAGGTTGTTTTTCAGAGTCCATAGTCTCTTATGGTTCGCCTCCCCTCCCCAATGTCCATAGCCCCCTCCCCCCTCCCAATACCACCTCCCACCAGCAACCCCCCGTTTGTATTGTGAGATTAAGAGTCATCTATGGTTTGTCCCCCTCCCAATCCCATTTTGTTTCATTTATTCTTCTCCTATCCCCCTAACCCCCCATGTTGCTTCTCCATGTCCTCATATCAGGGAGATCATATGATAATTGTCTTTCTCCAATTGACTTATTTCACTAAGCATGATACACTCTAGTTCCATCCACGTCGTCGCAAATGGCAAGATTTAATTTCTTTTGATGGCTGCATAGTATTCCATTGTGTATATATATCACATCTTCTTTATCCATTCATCTGTTGATGGACATCTAGGTTCTTTCCATAGTTTGGCTATTGTAGACATTGCTGCTATAAACATTCGGGTACACATGCCCCTTCGGATCACTATGTTTGTATCTTTAGGGTAAATACCCAGTAGTGCAATTGCTGGGTCATAGGGTAGTTCTATTTTCAACAGTTTGAGGAACCTCCATGCTGTTTTCCAGAGTGGTTGCACCAGCTTGCATTCCCACCAACAGTGGAGGAGGGTTCCCCTTTCTCCGCATCCTCGCCAGCATCTCTCATTTCCTGACTTGTTAATTTTAGCCATTCTGACTGGTGTGAGGTGATATCTCATTGTGGTTTTGATTTGTATTTCCCTGATGCCGAGTGACGTGGAGCACTTTTCCATGTGTCTGTTGGCCCTCTGGATGTCTTCTTTGCAGAACTGTCTGTTCATGTCCTCTGCCCATTTCTTGATTGGATTGTTTGTTTTTTGGGTGTTGAGTTTGCTAAGTTCCTTATAGATTTTGGATACTAGCCCTTTGTCTGATATGTCGTTTGCAAATATCTTCTCCCATTCTGTCAGTTGTCTTTTGGTATTGTTAACTGTTTCCTTTGCTGTACAAAAGTTTTGATCTTGATGAAATCCCAATAGTTCATTTTTGCCCTTGCTTCCCTTGCCTTTGCCGTTGTTCCTAGGAAGATGTTGCTACGGCTGAGGTCGAAGAGGTTGCTGCCTGCATTCTCCTCAAGGATTTTGATGGATTCCTTTCTCACATTGAGGTCCTTCATCCATTTGGAGTCTATTTTCTTGTGTGATGTAAGGAAGTGGTCCAATTTCATTTTTTCTGCATGTGGCTGTCCAATTTTCCCTGCACCATTTATTGAAGAGGCTGTCTTTTATCCATTGGACATTCTTTCCCAATGGAGAGAAGACAGAGACCTTTTGTAGATTCACGTTGAATTTCTGAAACTGGCCCGAAAGCCTGTTCCAATGACTCCACGTGGGGAATGGTTCTCTTGCAACATGCTTCGTGCTTGCTCCTGTGAGCTCCAAATAGATGAGTCAGTCCTGGGCCCAAGTTCTAGGGTGTAGGGTCTGCCTTTAATATTTGGTCAAGTGGGGAATTTGGGAGGCATTTATGGCACGATTTCTGGAGATGCAAGAAGAACTCGTGTCTTCACAGTTGAAGACTCCAGAAATGTCTTTGGTATGGTTGCGGGTGTTAACTCTGAGCTTTCCTCTTAGGTTTGGGGGCGCCTCTCCTGGACAGAAGCATCATGATAAGGTGTGAGGAATAGGAACATGTGTATGACATGGAGTTCCCAGTGTGAGGGTGCTTGTACTCATGAGTCTTTCTTGACTTTACATGGGTAAGATGGAATTGTGGATTCTTGCCCTTCCCCAGAGTCCAGAGGCGTGGTGGTGACAGTCACCTCCAAAGACTACAAATTCAGCCATGGAGAAAGTGACCCCAAATCGCTTCACGTATTCTCTTGGTGAAATACCAAGGCGGCTGCAGCGGATTGGAGTGATTATGATACTCCTGGCTGACCCAGAACTACTCCAGCCACGTGAAGTGATGAGGCGCGGTTTGGTGAGGAGTGATTTCAAGGACATCAGAGCTTTGTGACATCACAGAATCTCACTTCACTGAAGCAGCAATCCCATTCTCATGACATAGGAGTCCTATGGCTTTAAGTAGAAAGACCTTGGAAGGAACAAGAAAGAGACCTGTTAGCCTGATAATGAACTCCAGTGGTCTTCTCTGTCTCTTTCCCACTTCTGCTTTCTATACAAAGAGAACAGAAAACGATGATCTGTATACCATTCTCTAGACCAACATTTCTCCAGAGAGAGCAAGGTGTTCCTATTTCCACTGCAATTTGTAGATCTCAATCAACAGCGAGGCCTCTTGGCTACCATTAGGTCTAGGCAGGATGGATATCCTTAGGTGATAGGGTCCATTCTTAGCTTCTGTTCTCTATGGTTTCTCAGTTGTAAGGTCTGCCTTTGGTGCTTGGTCAGCTTGGAAGTTGATGGTAGGATGAAGGGAAGGAAAGTAACCTTTCCAGGAAAAACCAGGGCAGGGATGCATTGTTCTCTCCGTGTCCTTATCTGCTGTTGTCCTGAAAGAACAGTCCTAAGGGATGAAGTCTTGTCGACCTGTCATTACCTTAAATACCGTTGCAAAGTCTTCATGGAGAGTGAAAATCTGCTTGATCGCTATCCCGAAAGAAAGAGCCCTGTTCAGCACACCTTGTCATCATTAGTTAATGCTACATGGCATAGTCATCGGGAGAGCCATGTTGAGCAACTCTCTTTATTCAGATGAAAATGAACGTCCAACATCAATGGCCTGCCATGCCCACTCTAGCATCACTGTGGAAGGAGCCGAGATACACATTTAAGGGCTAGTGGATAAAGGTGATTATGAAGATGATGGTAAAGAAGATGATTTACAAATGAAAATGAAAGCCAACCGAGGGAAATATGCTATGGCTTCACTCCTATGTGGCCCATGAGCAATATCATGGATATGAGTAGTAGTAAGGGAAAATTGAAGGAGAAGATGTCAGACAGGGAGTCACACCAGGAGAGACTCAGGACTTTGGGGACCAAGCTGTGGATTACTGGAGGATAAGTTCTGCCATAAAGAGGGAACTGTTTAATGGGTATGGAGGCCATGTGGCATTATATGAGGATGAGTAATTGGTGGTATATGCAATTAAATAATCAGGGAATACTATGTCAAAAAAGGTAGGATGGATGAAAGGCTGGCTTGCCGAATATCAGAAAAAAATAGGGAATAGAAAGCAAAACAGACCGTTTCACATGGAGATGAAGAAAGAAAGAGAAGTGAAATGAATTATCGTTTTATTATCTTTCTGATTAAAATGGTATGCAATTGGTTTCCTATAAGGTCCTTATGTGAATTGGGTGTTTGGACATTGTCAATGAGAGTCTTGCCTCTTCCTACATTTTAGGAATAGATGAGAAAAGCAGACATTACCATTAAATGTCTCGAATTGTGGACCAGGGAATTGATTTGAACCTGGCTTTCTGTGTGTTGGAGATGTTTCAGGACTGCTTCAAAAGCTTCGTCAACATCTAAAACGTCAGATATGTATGACTGATGATCTTGTAATGGTAATGCGTATGCGTCTTTGAATTTATCCTTTTTTCTCCGGTATTGGATTTTGTGACAGAGTTCTGTGTAGGTGTCTTTAGTTAAGGTTGTTTAATTAATTAATTTAATTTAATAATTAATTAATACTTGATAGGTAAGAAGTTAACATATCCAGATTGGAAGATTTGATACATTGAGTCTCTAAGCGTTTGTTTTTTTGGTACTTTCTCTGAGTTTTGCTTCCATGAGTCCTATTCCTCACTTGCTCCCTAACTTCTGTGGGACTCTTTTAAGTGTGTGTGTGTGTGTGTGTTTCACAAAAGGCAAAAAGTGATATTTTAGGAGATATGAAGCTGCTCTATTCCAGATCACAATTCACCTTCAAATATTGTGGCCACATTTCCTGCATTGAATGTCCCATTTGATCCACTTTTAGAAAGGCACATTCTGACTAGCCTGCCTGGGATAAACACCAAATTTTGTGTGCCTTGTTGGAGTCTAATTGCCTGTCCCTTTTTCTTGCTTTTCAGATGTTTATTACTCCCATGAGTGAGTAAAATCCTATGGGAGTTGTCTTTCTGTGACTGAAAGATATGACACAGCCCTTTCCTATCTCGCTTTCCACCACATGTCACAAGGAGCAAGAATGCCTCCTTGCTTATGGCTCCATAAGAGTCCGCAGTGCATCTGGATGACAGGGAGACTCTAGAAGTGTCTGGGAGCTCTAGGTTTGTCTTCAGCCTTCAGCACCACCAGAAGATGACCACATCAATGGAAACATGGCATAAATGGACCTGAAGCCTAGAAATCACACTCAACAGTGAAAGACAGAAGAAGTCACAGAGACCATTGGAGAATTGTGTAGACAGGGCTTATGGGGTAATTGGACGGTTTTTGCTTCAGAGGGCAGGGAGCCATGGCCAAAGACAAAAAGGCCCAGGGGAGAGGAGCACCTTAGAACCCACAGTTTGAATGTTGACCCATAGGTGTTGGCGGAGAAATGGATAGTGTCTGAATGACATGAGTTCTTGCAACCTAAGGGTCTTGAGGCCGGGGGATTCCAGATCAGCATGCTTTGCAGACATAGATTCCAGAGAACACTGTGTATCTCCTGGAGAGGACACCAGCAAGCAACCAGGTACAGACATCCTGGAAACCGTGATCAGAGACAATACCTGTTGACACCGTGGTAAGATTATTATTTCTTTGTGGGCATTCGTGATGGGCAGTGTTGGTGGTGATGCCTCGATGGGCACGAAAGATACTTGGGCTCTACAACCGCCAGCATCAAGACCGAGAAGTAGCCACAGGCAGGACAGAGAGGACATCAGCTGCTCAACCTACAATCATGGAATCCCAACCTGGAAGACTGTTGGGACTGGCTTCTTCAGGCCACGTTGCTTAATCCCAGGAGAACAGTAAATCATGCAGGTCACTAGAAGAAAGCCCTACCCACATCCTCTCACCTGGCCACAGAGTTCAGCAGGCCTTAAGTTTTGTGGAGTGGGTTTAAGTTCACGTTTCACAGGCACGCCAGACCCACGAAAGTTAACCCCAACATATTTGGCCCAGACAAGACACGCTCTATTTGGAAGGCAAGGAGAGCCTCTGCAGAGGACGAGCCCACAGGAGAGTGGACAGCCACAACACAACACCAGAGCGCATGTCACACACACCTGAGTCTCTCTCAAGTGATAGCTCTTGGGTACTCCAGGAGCACTTCTTCCTAAAGAAATTATCTTCAGGGTACATAACAGAAGGCGTGTTTCGAATACAGAGAAGACAGAGACCTTTTGTAGATTCATGTTGTATTCCAGAAACTGGCCTGAAAGCCAGTTCATATGGCTTTGCGTGGGGAATGGTTCTCTTCCAACATGCTCCGTGCTTGTGCCTGTGTGCTCCAAACAGATGAGTCCGTCCTGGGCCTATGCTTCTAGGGTGTAGGGTCTGCCTTTAATATTTGGTCAGGTGGGAAATTTGGGAGACATTTACGGCACGATTTCTGGAGATGCAAGAAGAACTCGTGTCCTCACTGTTGAAGACTCCAGAAATGTCTTTGGTTGGGTTGGGGGTGTAACTCTGAGCTTCCCTCTTAGTGTTGGGGGCACTTTTCCTGGACAGAAGCACCCTGATAAGGTGTGAGAACCATGAACATGTGTATGGAGTGGAGTTCCCCGTGTGAGGCTGCTTGTACTCCTGACTCCTTCTTGACCTTCTGTGGGTAAGATGGAATTGTGGATTCTTGCCCTTCTCTGGAGTTGAGTTGGGTGGTGGTGACAGTCACGTCCAAACACTACAAATTCGGCCATGGAGAAGATGACCACAAATCGCTTCACAAACTGTCTTGGGGAAATAACCAGAATTCTTCAGCGGTTTGGAGTGATTTTGATACTCCTGGCTGATCCAGAACTACTCCAACACGGTGAAGTGATGAAACATGGTTTGGTGAGGAGTGGCTGCTAGGACCTCAGAGCTCTGTGACTTCACAGAACCTAACTTCACTGAAGCAGCAATCTCATTCTCATGACATATGAGTCCGATGGCTTTAAGTCGAAAGACCTGGAAAGGAACAAGAAAGAGACCTTTTGCCTGATCATGAACTCAGGTGGTCTTTTCTGTTTCTTTCCCACTTCCACTTTCTATACAAAGAGAAAAGAAAACGATGTTCTGTATACCATTCTTTAGACCAACATTTCTCCAGAGAGATCAGGTGTTTCTATTTTCTGCACTTTCTAGATATCTCAATCAACATCAAGGCCTCTTGGCTACCATTAAGTCTCTGGGAGGTTTGATATCCTTGGGTGAGGGGGACCATTCTTAGCTTCTGTTCCCTATGGTTTCTTGGGTGTAAGGTCTGCCTTTGGTGCTTGGTCAACTTGGAAGGTGATGGAAGGAGGAAGGGAAGGAAAGTAACAATTCCAGGATAATTGCCAGGACAGGAAAAGTGTGTGCTGTCCCAGTTCTTATCTGCTAATGTCCTGAAACACCAGTCCTAAGGGATCAAGGCTCTCACTACCTGACATTACCTTAAACACCATTGCAAAGGCATCATGGAGAGTGAAATTCTGCATGATGGCTACCCCGAAAGAAAGAGCCCTGGTCAGCACTCCTTGTCATCATTAGTTAATGCTACATGCCATAGTCACGGGGAGAGCCATCTTGAGCAACTCTCTTTATTAAATGAAAATAAATGGCCAACGTCAATGGCCTGCCATTCCCACTCTAGCATCACTGAGGAGTCAGCCGAGATACCCTATTAAGGGCTAGTGGTTAAACGTGATTATGAAGATAATTATAAAGAGGATGATTTCCAAATAAAAATGCAGGCAGACTAAGGGAAATATCCTATGGCTTCAATCCTAGGTGGCCCATGAGGAATACCATGGACATGAGTAGTCGTAATGGAAAACGGATGGAGAAGAAGTCAGAAAGGGAGACGCACCAGGTGAGACTCAGAATTTTGGGGACCAAGCTGAGTGTTACAGGAGGATAAGACATGCCATAAAGAGGGAACTGGTTAATGGGTATGGAGGTGGTATGGCATTATATGAGGATGAGCTCTTGGTGGTATATGCAATTTAAGAATCAGGGAACAATATGTCAAGAAACATAGAATGGATGAAAGGCTGGCTTGCTGAATGTAAGAAAAAATAGTGAAAAGAAAGCAAACAAGGCTGTTTCACGTGGAGATGAAGAAAGAAAGAGAAGAGAAATGAATTCTAGTTTTATTATCTTACTGAATAAAATTGTATATAATTGGTTTCCTCTAAGGTCCTTATCTGATTGGGTCTTTGGACATTGCAAATTGTCTCGATTTGTGGACCAGGGAATTGATTTGAACCTGGCTTTCTGTGTGTTGGGAGATGTTTGAGGACTACTTCAAAAGCCTCAAAAGCTGCTTCAAAAGGCATTACCTGAGACGTCGGATATGTATGACTCATTATCATGTCATGGTAGTGTGTATGTGTCTTGGAAAATTTGCATTTTCTCACTGGTTTTGCATTTGCTGGCAGACATCAGTGGAAGGGTCTTTTAGGTAAAGTTGTTTAAGTAATGATTTATTAATTCTTGATAGATAAGGAGTTAACTAATCCATTTTGGACAGTTTGTTACTTTGATTCTCTAAGCTTTTGTGTTTTATGGTATTTTCTCTGAATTTTGCTTCCATGAGTGCTGTTCCTCATTTGCTCCTTTACTTCTGTGGGACTCTTTTATGTGTGTGTGTGTGTGTGTGTGTGTGTGTGTGTTTCACAAAACGCTAAAAATGATATCTTAAGAGATATGAAGCTGCTCATTTCAGATCACAATTAACCTTCAAGCACAGTGGAAACTCACGTTACATCCCGTTCGGCCACATTTCCTGCATTGGACGTCCCATTTGATCCAATTTTAGAAATGCAGATTCTGACTAGCCTGCCTGGAAAAAACTCCAAATTTTGTGTGCCTTGTTGGAGTCAAATTGCCTGTCCATTTTTCTTGCTTTTTCACATGTTTGTTTACTTCCATGAGTGAGTGAAATCGTATAGTATTTGTCTTCTCTGACTGACAGATATGACACAGCACAAGGCTCTCTCCATTTCTGCCACATGTCACAAGGAGAAAGAATGCCTTCTTGCTTATGGCTCCATAAGAGTCCGCAGAGCATTTGGACTGCGGGTGATGGTAGAAGTGTCTGGGAGTTCCAGGGCCGTCTTCAGCCATCAGCACAACCAGAAGATGACCACATCAATGGAAACATGACATAAATGGACCTGAAGACTAGAAATCACACTCCAGAGCAAAAGAGAGAAGAAGTCACAGAGACCATGGGAGATGGGTGTAGACAGGGCTTATGGGAGAATTGGACTGTTGGTGCTCCAGGTGGCAGGGAACGATGGCCAAAGCAAAGGCCCAGGGGAGAGAAGCACACTTAGAACCCACAATTTGAATGTTGACCCATTGCAGTTGGGGGAGAAAATGAGAGTCTCTGAAGGACACGAGTTCTTGCAACCGAAGGGACTTGAGTACCGGGGATTCCAGATCATCATGATTTGCAGTCATAGACTCTAGAAAACACTGTGTATCTCCTGGAGAGGACACCATCAAGCAACCATGTGCAGACAGCCTGGAAACCATGATTAGAGACAATACCTGTTGACACCAGCGTAAGTTTATTATTTCTTTCTGTGCATTGGTGATGGGCAGTGTTGGCGGAGATGCCTCGATGGGCGCCAAAGATACTTGGGCTCTATGACCGCCAACATCAAGACTGAGAAGTGTCCACATTCAGGATGGTGAGGACATTAGCAGCCCAACATGCAATCACGGATTCCCAAACCTGGAACACTGTTGGGACTGCCTACTTCAGGCCACGTTGCTTAATTCCAGGAGAAGAGAAAATCCTGCAGGGGACTAAAAGAAAGCCCTCGCCACATCCTCTCAACTGGCAACAGAATTCAGCAGGCCTTAAATTTTGTGGAGAGGGTTGAAAGTCACGTTTCACAGGCACAACAGACCCACGAAGCTACACCTCACCTAATTTTTCCCACAAAGCGAACACTCTGAATAGAACGCAAGGAGAGCTGCTGCAGAGGACGAGCCCACCGGAGAGTGGACAGCCACCACATAACCCCAGTGGGCAGGTCAAACACACCTTAGACACTCTCAAGTGTCAGCCCTTGGGCACTCCATGAGCTCTTCTTCCTAAAGAAATTATCTTCAGTGTAGATAACAGAATGCGTGTTTTGAATACAGAAAAGACAGAGACATTTTGTAGATTCACGTTTTATTCCTAAAACTGGCCCTAAAGCCTTTTTAATGGCTTCCCATGGGGATTGGTTCTCTAACAACATGCTCGGTGCTTGCTCCTGTGATCTCCAAACAGATGAGTCCGTCCTGGGACTAAGCTTATAGGGTGTGGGGTTTGCCTTTAATGTTTGTTCGGCTGGGAATATTGAGAGGCATTTCTGGCACGATGTCTGGAGATGCAAGAAGAACTCGTGTCCTCACTGTTGAAGACTCCAGACATATCTTTGGTATGGTTGGGGGTGTTAACTCTGAGCTTTCCTCGGAGGCCGGGGTGCGCTTTTCCTGGTCTGAAGCATCCTTATAGGGTGTGAGGACCATGAACATGTGTATGGAGTGGAGTTCCCCGTGTGAGGCTCTTGTACTCCTGACTCTGTCTTGACCTTATGTCAATAAGATGAAATTGTGGATTCTTGCCCTTCACAGGAATCCAGAGGGGTGGTGGTGACAGTTACGGCCAAAGACTACAAATTCGGCAATGGGGAAGGTGACCCTTAATCACTTCACAAACTCTCTTGGGGAAATCCCCAGGCAGCTCCAGCGGTTTGGAGTGATTTGATACTCCTGGCTGACACAGAACTACTCCAGACAGGTGAAGTGATGAGGCTTGGTTTGATGAGGAGTTGTTGCTAGGATTCAGAGATTTGTGACGTCACAGATGCTGACTTCACTGAAGCAGCAATCCAAATCTCATGATATATGAGTCCTATGGCTTTAAGCAGAAATACCTGCGAAGGAAAAGGAAAGAGCCCTGTTAGCCTGATCATGAACTCAGGTGGTCTTTTCTGTTTCTTTCCCACTTCCACTTTCTATACAAAGAGAATAGAAAATGATGCTCTGTATACCATTTTATAGACCAACATTTCTCCAGAGAGAGCAAGGGGTTCCTATTTCCACTGCAATTTCTAGAGATCTCAATCAACAGCGAGGCCTCTTGGCTCCCATTAGGTCTCTGGGAGGTTGGATATCCTTGGGTGAGAGAGTCCATTCTTAGCTTCTGTTCCCTTTGGTTTCCTGGGTGTAAGGTCTGCCTTTGATGCTTGGTCAGCTTGGAAGGCGAGGGAAGGAAGAAGGGAAGGATAGTCACAATTACAGGAAAATTGCCAGGGCATGGATGCATTGTGCTGTCCGTGTCCTTATCTGCTAGTGTCCTGAAACACCAGTCCTAAATGTTGAAGGCTCTGTCTACCTGACACTGAATAGAAAGCAAAACAAGTCGATTCACATGGAGATGAAAAAGAAAGAGAAGAGAAATGAATTCTAGTTTTATTATCGTAATGATTAAAATTGTATGCAATTCGTTTCCTATAAGGTCCTTATGTGAATTTCGTCTTTGTACATTGTAAATTAGAGTCTTCCCTCTTCTTGAATTTTGGAAAAGATGAGAATAGCCGACATTACACTTAAATGTCTCAAACTCTGGACCAAGAAATTGATTTGAACCTGGCTTTCTGTGAGTTGTGAGATGTTTGAGGACTGCTTCAAATGCATCAAATATTCTTCAAAAGTCATTACCTGAGAGGTCAGATATGTAAGACTCATGATGTTGTCATGGTACTGCGTATGTGTTTTGGAATTTATCCTTTTCTATCCAGTACTTCATTTCCTGGCATCCTTGTGTGGAGGCTTTTTTTAGGTAAGGTTGTTAATTAATTATTTAATTAATCAATTCTTGATAGTTAAGGAGTTAACTTATCCAGTTTGGACTGTTTGTTACTTTGATTCTCTAAGATTTGTTTTTTAATGTATTTTCTCTGAATTTTGATTCCATGAGTGCTATTCCTCACTTGCTCCCTAACTTCTGTGAGACTCTTTTAAATGTGTGTGTGTGTGTGTCTGTGTGTGTGTGTGTTTCACAAAACACAAATAATGATATTTTAAGAGATTTGAATCTGCTCTATTCCAGATCCCAATTCACCTTCAAATCAGTGGAAACTCTCATTACATCCCGGATGGCCACATTTCCTGCATTGATTGTCCGTTTTGATCCACTTTTAGAAAGGCACATTCTGACTAGCCTGCCTGGGACAAACACCAAATTTTGTGTGTCTGGTTGGAGTCTAATTGCCTGTCCCTTTTTCTTGCTTTTTCATACGTTTCTTTACTTCCATGAGTGAGTGAAATCGTATGGTAGTTGTCTTTCTGTGACTGACAGTTATGACACAGCCCAATGCTCTCTCCCTTTCTGCATTATGTCACAAGGAGCAATAATGCCTTCTTGCCTATGGCTCCATAAGAGTCCACAGTGCATTTGGAAGACAGGGAGATGGTAGAAGTGTCTGGGAGCTCCAGGCATGTCTTCAGCCATCAGCACAAACAGAAATGACCACATCAATGTAAACATGGCATAAATGGACCTGAAGCCTAGAAATCAGAGAAGAAGTCAGAAAGGCATGGGGATAAGGGTGTAGACAGGGCTTATGGGAGAGTTGGACGGTTGGTGCTTCAGAGGTCAGGGAGCTATGGCCAATGACAAAGGCCCAGAGGAAGGAAACACCCTTAAAACCCACAATTTGAATGTTGATCCCTAGATGTTGGCGTAGAAATGGAGAGTGTCTGAAGGACATGATTTCTTGAAACCCAAGGGTCTTGAGGCCCGCAGATACCAGATCAGCATGCTTTGCAATCATATAGGCCAGAAAACACTGGAGAGGACACCATCAAGCAACCAGGTGCAGATAGCCTGGAAAACATGATCAGAGACTATACCTGTTGGCACCGTGGTAAGTTTATTATTTCTGTGGGTGCATTCGTGATGGGCAGTGTTGGTGGTGATGCCTCGATGGGCGCCAAAGATACTCGGGCTCTACGACCCCCAACATCAAGACTGAGAAGTGGTCACATTCAGGAAGTTGAGGACATTAGCTGCCCAACGTGCAATCACGATTTGCCAAACCTGGAACACTGTTGGGACTGCCTTCTTCAGGCCAGGTTGCTTAGTCCCAGGAGAACAGAAAATCCTGCAGGGGACTAGAAGAAAGCCCTGCCCACATCCTCTCACCTGGCCACAGAATTCAGCAGGCCCTATATTTTGTGGAGTGGATTGAAAGTTACATTTCACAGGCAAACCAAATTTGGCCCAGACACCAAACACTCTGAATGGAAGGCAAGGGGAGCCTCTTCAGAGGACGAGCCCACAGGAGAGTGGACAGCCACAACACAACACCAGAGGGCATGTCACAAACACCTGAGACTTTCTCAAGTGCCAGCCCATGGGCATCACATGAGCTTTTCTTCCTAAATAAATTAACTTCAGGGTACATAACAGAAGGTGCGTTTTGAATACAGAGAAGACAGAGACCTTTTGTACATTCACGTTCTATTCTGGAAACTGGCATGAACGACTTTTCCAATGGCTTCATATGGGGATTGCTTCTCTTGCAACATGCTCAATGCTTGCTCCTGTGAGCTCCAAACAGATGAGTAGGTCCTGGGCCTAAGCTTTTACAGTGTAGGGTCTGAGTTTAATATTTGGCCTGCGGGGAAAATTGGGAGGTATTTATGGCACCATATCTGGAGATGCAAGAAGAACTTGTGTCTTCACTGCTGAAGCCTCCACACATGTAATTGGTATGGTTGCGGGTGTTAGCTCGGAGCTTTCTCGGAGGGCGGGGGGGGGGGCGCTTTTCCTGGTCTGAAGCCTCCGTATTGGGTGTGAGGTCATGAACATGTGTATTACGTGGAGTTCCCCATGTAAGGCTGTTGTACTCCTGACTCTTTCTTGACCTTATGTCGATAAGATGGAATTGAGGATTCTTGCCCTTCTCAGGAGTCCAGAGGGGTGGTGGTGACAGTCACGGCCAAAGACTACAAAATTGGCCATGCCGAAGTTGACCCCAAATCGCTTCACAAACTGTCTTGGAGAAATACCCAGACGGCTCCAGCGGATTGGAGTGATTTTGATACTCCTGGCTGACAAAGGACTACTCCAGCCAGGTGAAGTTATGAGGCGTGGTTTGGTGAGGAGTGGCTGCTAGGACCTCAGAGCTTTGTGATGTCACAAAAGCTGCCTTAACTGAAGCAGCAATCCAATTCTCATGACATATGAGTCCTATGGCTTTAAGTAGAAAGATTTGGGAAGGAACAAGAAAGAGCACTGCTAGCATGATCATAAACTCAGCTGTTCTTTTCTGTTTCTTTCCAATCCCATTTTCTATACAAAGAGAAAAGAAAATGATGTTCTGTATACCATTGTTTATACCAACATTTCTCCAGAGAGAGCAATGTGTTCCTATTTCCACTGCAATTTCTACAGATCTCAATCAATAGCAAGGCCTCTTCACTACATTTAGATTTCTGGGAGATTGGCTATCCTTGGGTGAGAGTGTCTATTCTTAGGTTTTGTTCCCTATGGTTTCTCGGGTGTAAGGTCTGCCTTTGGTGCTTGCTCAGCTTGGAAGGTGAGGGATTGAAGAAGGGAAGGAAAGTCACTAAGCCAGGAAAATTGCCAGGGCAGGGACGCATTGTGCTGTCCGTGTCCTTATCTGCTAGTGTCCTGAAACACCAGTCCTAAGGGATGAAGGCTCTGTCTACCTGACATTACCTTAAACACAGTTGCAAAGGCTTCATGGACAGTGAAAGTCTGTATGATCGGTACCCCTAAAGAAAGAGCCCTGGGCACCACTCCTTGTCATCATTAGTAAATGCTACATGCCATAGTCATGGGGAGAGCCATGTTGAGCAACGCTCTTTATTCAGATGAAAATGAATGGCCAACATCGATGGCCTTCCATGCACAATCTAGCATCACTGTGGAAGTTGCCGAGATACCCTTTTAAGGGCTAGTGGATAAAGATGATTATGAAGTTGATGATATAGAAGATGATTTCCAAATGAAAATGCAAGTTGACCAAGGGAAATATCCTATGGCTTCACTCATAAGTGGCCCATGAGGAATACGATGGACATGAGTAATAGTAAGGGAAAATGGAAGGAGAAGAAGTCAGACAGGGAGACGCACAAGGAGAGACTCAGGACGTTGGGGACCCAGTTGAAGGTTACAGGAGGATAAGACCTCCCATAAAGAGGGAACTGGATAATGGGTATGGAGGTGTTGTGGCATTATATGAGGATGAACACTTGGTGGTATATGCAATTAAAGAATCTGGGAACACTATGCCAAAAAACATAGGATGGATGAAAGCCTGGCTAGCCAAATATAAGAAAACATAGTGAATATAAAACAGAACAGGTCATTTCACATGGAGATGAAGAAAGAAAGAGAAGAGAAATGATTCGTAGTTTTATTATCTTACTGATTAAAATGGTATGCAATTGATTTCCTATAAGGTCCTTATGTGAATTTGGTCTTTGGACATTGTTAATTAGAATATTCCCTCTTCCTACATTTTGGGAATAGATGAGAAAATCTGACTTAGCATTAAATATCTCGAATTGTGGAGCAGGAAATTGATTTGAACCTGGATTTCTGTGTGTTGGGAGATGTTTGAGGACTGCTTCAAAAGCCTCAAAACCTGCTTCAAAAGTCATTACCTGAGACATCAGATATGTATGACTTATGATCTTGTCATGGTAGTGTGTATGTGTCTTGGAATTTATCCTTTTTTCTCCGGTGTTGGATTTGCTGGCAGACTTCTGTGTAAGGGTGTCTTAGGTAAAGTTGATTAATATATTAATTAACTACTTAATTACTTAATTAGTTAATTAATTCTTGATAGGTAAGGAGTTAACTTATCCAGTTTGGACGTTTTGTTACTTTGATTCTCTAAGCTTTTTTTCTTTTTCTTTTTTTTTTTATGGTATTCTCTCTGAATTTTGCTTCCATGAGTGCTATTCCTCATTTGCTCCCTAACTTCTATGGGACTCTTTTAAGAGTGTGTGTGTGTTTATTACCAGGTATCTTATGGTTCTTTGTGCTATAGTAAATGGAAGTGATTCTCTAATTTCCCTTTCTGTATTTTCATTGTTAGTGTATAAGAAAGCCACTGATTTCTGTACATCGACTTTGTTTCCTGCCAAGTTACTGAATTGCTGTATGAGTTCTAGTATTTTGGGGGTGGAGTCTTTGTGGTTTTCCATATAAAGAATCGTGTCATCTGTGAAGAGAGAGTGTTTGACTTCTTCCTTGCCAATTTGGATACATTTTATTTCTCTTTGTTGTTTGATTGTCATTGCTAGAACTTCTAATACTATATTGAACAAGAGTGGTGAGAGTGGGCATCCTTGTCGTGTTCCTGATCTCAACGGGAAGGCTGCAAGCTTTTTCCCATTGAGGATTGTATTTGCTGTGGTTCTTTCATCGATAGATTTTATGAAGTTCAGGAATGTTCCCTCTATCCCTATACTTTGAAGTTTTTCATCAAGAACGGATGCTGGATTTTGACAAATGCTTTTTCTGCATCAATTGAGAGCACCATATGGTTCTTCTCTCTTCTCTTATTGATTTGTTCTATCACATCAATTGATTTGCAAATGTTAAACCAAACTTGTAACCCAGGGATGAATCCCACCTGCTCATGGTGGGTAATCTTTTTAATGTACTTTTGGATTTTGTTTGCTAGGATCTTGTTGAGAATCTTAGCATCCATATTCATCAGTGATATTGGTCTGAAATTCTTCGTTTTGGTAGGGTCTTTGCCTGGTTTGGGGATCAGGGTAATGCTGGCTTCATAAAAAGAGTCTGGAAGTTTTCCTTCTGCTTCAATTTTTTGGAACAGCTTCAGGAGAATTGGTGTTATTTCTTTTTTGAAAGTTTGGTAGAATTCCCCAGGGAATCCGTCAGGTCTTGGGCTCTTGTTTTTTGGGAGGTTTTTGATCACTGCTTCAACCTCGTTACTAGATATCGGTCTATTCAGGTTGTCAATTTCTTCCTGGTTCAATTTTGGGAGTTTGTAGTTTTCCAGGAATGCAACCATTTCATCTAGGTTGCTTAGCTTATTGGCATATAACTGTTGGTAATAATTTCTGATGATTGTTTCTATTTCCTTGGTGTTAGTTGTGATCGCTCCCTTTTCATTCATAATTTTATTAATTTGGGTTTTTTCTCTTTTCTTTTGGATTAGGGTGGCCAATGGTTTATCGATCTTATTGATTCTGTCAAAAAAGCAGATTCTATTTTCATTGATACGTTCTACTGTATCTCTGGTTTCTACCTCATTGATCTCTGCACTAATCTTGATTATTTCCTTCTTGCATGCGGAGTTGGTTTGATTTGTTGTTGATTCTCCATTTCTTTAAGGTGTAGAGACAGCTGGTGTATTCTGGATTTTTCAATTTTTTTGATGGAGGCTTGGATGGCTATGTATTTCCCCCTTAGAACTGCCTTTGCTGTATCCCATAGGTATTGGACCAAAGTGTCTTCATTCTCATTGCTTTCCATGAATTGTTTAAGTTCATCTTTGATCTGCTGGTTGATCCAAGCATTCTTAAGCAAGGTGGTCTTTAGCTACCAGGTGTTTGAGTTCCTTCTGAATTTTCCTTGTGATTGAGTTCCAGTTTCAAAGCACTGTAATTGAGAATATGGAGGGATTAATGTCAGTCTTTTGGTATCGGTTGAGTCCTTCTTTGTCACCCAGTATGTGGTCTATTCTGGAATAAACCTAACCAAAGTGGTAAAGGACCTGTACTCGAGGACCTACAGAACACTCATGAAAAAAATTGAAGAAGACACAAAAAGATGGAAGACTGTTCCATGCTCTTGGATTGGAAGAATAAACATTGTTAAAATGTCTATACTGCCTAGAGCAATCTACACTTTTAATGCCATTCTGATCAAAATTGCACTGGTATTTTTCAAAGAGCTGGAGTAAATAATCCTAAAATTTGTATGGAATCAGAAGAGACCCCGAATTGCTAAGGAAATGTTGAAAAACAAAAACAAAACTGGCAGCATCACGTTACCCGATTTCAAGCTTTACTACAAAGCTGTAATCACCAAGACAGCATGGTACTGGCATAAAAACGGACACATAGGCAAGTGGAATAGAGTGGAGATCCCAGAAATGGACCCTCAACTCTATGGTGAAATAATCTTCTACAAAACAGAAAAAATATTCAATGGAAAAAAGACAGTCTCTTCAATAAATGGTGCAGGGAAAACTGGACAGCGATATGTAGAATGAAACTCAACCATTCTCTTACACCGTACACAAAGATAAACTCGAAATGGATAAAAGACCTCAACGTGTGACAGGAATCCATCAGAATCCTAGAGGAGAACATAGGGAGTAACCTCTTCGATATCAGGCACAGCAACTTCTTTCAAGATATGTCTCCAAAGGCCAAGGAAACAAAAGCGAAAATGAACTTTTGGGACTTCATCAAGATCAAAAGCTTAAGCACAGCAAAGGAAACAGTCAACCATACAAAAAGGCAGCCCACAGAATGGGAGAAGATATTTGCAAATGACAGTACAGACAAAAGGTTGATATCCAGGATCTATAAAGAACTTCTCAAACTCAACACACACAAAACAGATAATCATATCGAAAAATGGGCAGAAGATATGAACAGACACTTCTCCAACGAAGACATACAAATGGCTATCAGACACATGAAAAATTTTCATCATCACTAGCCATCAGGGAGATTCAAGTTAAAACCACATTGAGATACCACCTGACACCAGTTAGAATGCCAAAATTAGTAAGACAGGAAACATCGTGTGTTGGAGAGGATGTGGAGGAAGGGGAACCCTCTTACACTGTTGGTGGGAATGCAAGTTAGTGCAGTCATTTTGGAGAACAGTGTGGAGACTCCTGAAGGAATTTAGAATAGCGCTTCCCTATGGCCCTGCAACTGCACTGCTGGGTATTTACCCCAAAGATACAGATGTAGTGAAAAGAAGGGCCAACTCTTCCCCAATGTTTATTGCAGCAATGGCTATGGTCGCCAAACTGTGGAAAGAACCAAGATGCCCTTCAACGGATGAATGGATAGGGAAGATGTGGTACATATACACAATGGAGTATTATGCCTCCATCACAAAGGATGAATACCCAACTTTTGTAGCAACATGGATGGGACTGAAAGGAATTATGCTGAGTGAAATAAGTCAAGCAGAGAGAGTCAAGTATCATATGGTCTCACTTATTTGTGGAGCATAACAAATAACATGGAGGACATGGGGAGATGGAGAGGAGAGGGAGTTGAGGGAAACTGGAAGGGGAGCAGAACCATGAGAGACTATGGACCCTGAAAAACAACCCAAGGGTTTTGAAGGGGCGGGGGGGGTGGGAGGATGAGGAACCAGGTGGTGGGTAATAGAGAGGGTCATTACTGCATGGAGCACTGGGTGTGATGCCAAAACAATGAACACTGTTATGCTGTAAATAAACAAATAAAAAAAATGTGTGTGTGTGTGTGTGTGTGTTTCACAAAATGCAAAAAAATGATATTTCAAGATATATGAAGCTGCTCTATTCCTGATCACAATTCACCTTCAAACACAGTGGAAACTCACGTTACATCCTGTTCTGCCACATTTCCTGCATTGAATGTCCCATTTGATCCAACTTTACAAAAGCAGAGTCTGACTATCCTGCCTGGAACAAACAACAAAATTTGTGTACCTGGTTAGAGACTAAGTGCCGGTCCCTTTTTCTTGCTTTTTCACAGGTTTCTTTACTCCCATGAGTCAGAGAAATCGTATGGTAGTTGTCTTTCTGTGACTGACGGATATGACACAGCCCAATGCTCTCTCCCTTTCTGCCACATGTCACAAGGAGCAAGAATGCCTACTTGCTTATGGCTCCATAAGAGGTCGCAGTGCATTTGTACTCCTGCTTCTTTCTTGACGTTACATCGGTAAGATGGAATTGTGAATTCATGCCCTTCTCAGGAATCCAGAGGGGTAGTGGTGACAGTCACGGCCGACGACAACAAATTTGGCTATGGAGAAGGTGACTCCAAATAGCTTCACAAACTGTCTTGGGGAAATACCCAGGTGGATCCAGCGGTTTAGAGTGATTTTGATACACCTGGCTGAGCCAGAACTACTCAATCCAGGTGAAGTGATGAGGCGTTGTTCAGTGAGGAGTGGTTGCTAGGACCTCAGAGCTTTGTGGCGTCACAGAAGCTGACTTGACTGAAGCAGCAATCCCATTCTCATGACATATGAGTCCTATGGCTATAAGTAGAAAGTCCTGGGAAGGAAAAAGAAAGAGCCCTGTTAGCCTGATCATGAACTCGGGTGGTCTTTTCTGTTTCTTTCCCACTTCCACTTTCTATACAAAGAGAATAGAAAATGATGCTCTTTATACCATTTTATAGACCAACATTTCTCCAGAGAGAGCAAGGGGTTCCTATTTCCACTGCAATGTCTAGAGATCTCAATCAAATGCGAGGCCTCTTGCTACCATTAGGTCTCTGGGAGGTTAGATATCCTTAGGTGAGAGTGTCCATTCTTAGCTTCTGTTCTCTATGGTTTTTCGGGTGTAAGGTCTGTTTTTGGTGCTTGGTAAGCTTGGAGGGTGAGCGAATGAAGAAGGGAAGGAAAGTCACGATTCCATGAAAATTGCCAGGGCAGTGATGCATTGTGCTGTCGGTGCAATTATCTGTTACTCTCCTGAAACACTAGTCCCAAGGGATGAAGGCTCTGTCAGCCTGACATTACCTTAAACAGCGTTGCAAAGGCTTCATGGAGTGAAATTCTGCATAATTGCTACCCATAAAGAAAGATCCCTGGTCAGCACTCCTTGTCATCATTAGTTAATGCTACATGCCATAGTCATGGGGAGAGCAATGTTGAGCAACTCTCTTTATTCAGATGAAAATGAACGGCCAACATCAGTGGCTTGCCATGGCCACTCCAGCATCACTGTGGAAGGAGCCGATATACCCTTTAAGGGCTAGTGGATAAAAATTATTATGAAGATGATGATAAAGAAGATTATTTCTAAATGAAAATGCTAACAGACCAGGGAAAATATCCTTTGGATTCACTCATATATGACCCATTAGGAATACCATGGACATTAGTAGTAGTAAGGGTAAATGGAAGAAGATTTCAGACAGGGAGACGCACCGGGACAGTCTCAGGACTTTGGGAACCAAGCTGAGGGTTAAAGGAAGATAAAACATGTCATAAAGAGGGAAATGGACAATAGGTATGGAGGTGGTGTGGCATTATATGAGGAAGAGCAGTTGGTGGTATATGCAATTAAAGAATCAGGGAACAGTATGTCAAAAAACGTAGGATGGTTAAAAAGTTGGCTTGTCGATTGTAAGAAAATATAGTGAATGGAAAGCATAACAGGTAGTTTGATGTGGAAATGAAGAAAGAAATAGAAGTGAAATGATTTCTAGTTTGATTATCTTACTGATTAAAATTGTATGCAATTTGTTTCCTATTAAAGTCCTTATCTGGGCGCCTGGGTGGCTCAGTGGGTTAAGCCGCTGCCTTTGGCTCAGGTCATGATCTCAGGGTCCTCGAATCGAGTGCCGCATTGGGCTTTCTGCTCAGTGGGGAGCCTGCTTCCCTCTCTCTCTCTTTCTCTCTCTATCTTTGCCTGCCTCTCCATCTACTTGTGATCTCTCTCTGTCAAACGAATAAAATAAAAACATCTAAAAAAAAAAAAGTCCTTATCTGAATTGGGCCTTTGGACATTGTAAATTAGAGTCTTCCCTCATACTACATTTTGGGAAAAATGAGAAAAACCGACATTACCATTAACTGTCTCGAATTGTGGACCAGGGAATTGATTTGAACCTGGCTTTCTGTATGTTGGGAGATGTTTGAGGACTGCTTAAAAGCTTTCGTCAACACCTAAGTCGTCAGATATGTATGACTCATGACCTTGTCATGGTAGTGCTTATGTGTCTTGGAATTTATCCTTTTCTCTCTGGTATTGGATTTGCTGGCAGACTTCTGTGTAGGGCTCTTTTAGGTAAGGTTGTTTAATTAATTAATTAATTAATTAATTAATTAATTCTTGATAGGAAAGGAGTTAACTTATCCAGTTCGGACTGTTTGTTACTTTGATTCTCTAAGATTTTGACTTTTCTGGTATTTTCTCTGAATATTGCTTCCATGAGGACTATTCCTCACTTGCTCCATAACTTCTGTTGGAGTCTTTTAAGTCTGTGTGTGTGTGTGTGTGTATGTGTTTCACAAAACGCTAAAAATGATATTTTAAGAGATATGAAGCTGCTCTATTACAGATCACAATTCACCTTTGAACATAGTTGAAAATCACGTTACATCCCGTTCGGCCACATTTCCTGCTTTGAATGTCCTATTTGATCGACTTTCTGAAACGCAGATTCTGACTAGCCTGTGTGGAACAAACACCAAATTTTGTGTGCCTGGTTCGAGTCTCATTGCCTGACCCTTTTTCTTGCTTTTTCACATGTTTTTTTACTTCCAGGAATGAGTGAAATTGTATGGGAGTTGTCTTTCTATAACTGACAGATATGACACAGCAAAAGCTCTCTCCCTTTCTGCCACATGTCACAAGGAACAAGAATGCCTTCTTGCCTATGGCTCCATAAGAGTCCGCAGTGCATTTGGAGGACAGGGAGATGGTAGAAGTGTCTGGGAGCTCCAGGCTTTTCTTCAGCCATCAGAGCAACCAGAAGATGACCACATCAATGTAAACATGGCATAAATGAACCTGAAGCCTAGAAATCACAGTCCACAGCGAAAGAGAGAAGAAGTCCCAGAGACCATGGGAAAAGGGTGTAGACAGGGCTTCTGGGAGAATTGTACGCTTGGTTCTTCAGAGGGCAGGCCCATGAAGAACCATGGCCATGGCCATGGCCAAAGACAAAGGCCCATGGGAGAGGAGCACACTTAGAACCCACAATTTGAATGTTTACCCATAGCTTTTGGCGGAGAAAAGGAGAGTGTATGAATGACACGAGTTCTTACAACGCTGGCGTCTTGAGGCCCGGGGATTCCATATCAGCATGCTTTGCAGACATAGACTCCAGAACTGTAGAATACTGTGTATCTCCTGGAGAGGACACCAGCAAGCAACCAGGTGCAGACAGCCTGGAAACCATGATCAGAGACAATACCTGTTGACACCGTGGTAAGTTTCTTATTTCTTTGGGTGCATTCTTGATGGGCAGTGATGGTGGAGATACCTCGATTGGCGCCAAGGATACTTGGGCTCTACCACCTCCAGCATCAAGACTGAGAAGTGACCACTAGCAGGACGATGAGGACATTAGCTGCATAACCTGCAATCACGGATTCCCAAACCTGGAAAACTGTTGGGACAGCCTTCTTCAGGCCACAGTGCTTAGTCCCAGGGGAAAAGAAAATCCTGCAGGAAACTAGAAGAAAGCCCTGCCCACATCCTCTCACCTGGTCACAGAATTCAGCAGGCTTTAACTTTTGTGGAGTGGGTTTAAGTGCACGTTTCACAGGCAAAATATTTTAGGCCCAGACACCAATACTCTGAATGGAAGGCAAGGAGAGACTCTGCAGAGGACGAGCCCAAAGGAGAGTGGACAGCCACAACACAACCCCAGAAGGCATTCACACACACCTGAGACTCTCAGCTGCCAGCGCTTGGGCACTCCATGAGCTCTTGTTCCTAAAGAAGTTATCTTCAGGGTAGATAACAGAATGAACATTTCGAATACAGGGAAGACAGATACATTTTGTAGATTCACGATGTATTCATGAAACTGGCCCGAAAGCCTTTTCCTATGGGTTCACATGGGGATTGGTTCTCTTCCAACATGCTCCGTGATTGCTCCTTTGAGCTGCAAACAGATGAGTTCGTCCTGGGCCTAAGCTTCTAGGGTGCAGGGTGTGCCTTTAATATCTGGTCAGCTGGGGAGGCATTTATGGCACGATTTCTGGAGATGCAAGAAGAACTAGAGTCCTCACTCTTGAAGACTCCAGACATGTCTTTGGTATGGTTGCGGTTGTTAACTCTGAGCTTTCCTCAGAGGGTGTGGGGGGGGTGCTTGCCTGGACAGAAGCATCCTGATGGGTTGTGAGGACAAAGAACATATGTATAGGGTGGAGTTCCCCTTTTGAGGCTCCTTGTACTCCTGACTCTTTCTTGACCTTACGTGGTAAGATGGAATTGTGGATTCTTGCCATTCTTAGGAGTCCACAGGGGTTGTGGTGACAGTCTCGGCCAAAGATTACAAATTCGCCCATGGAGATGGTGACCCCAAATCGCTTCACAAACTCTCTTGGTGAAATACCCAGGCAGCTCCAGCGGTTTCGAGTGATTTTGATACTCCTGGCTGACCCAGGACTACTCCAGCTGGGTGAAGTGATGAGGCGTTGTTTGGTGAGGAGTGGTTGCTAGTAACTCAGAGCTTGTGACGTCACAGAAGCTGACTTCACTGACGCAGAAACCCAATTCTCCGGACATATGAGTCCTATGGCTTTAATTAGAAAGATTTGGGAAGGAACAAGAAAGAGCCCTGTTAGCCTGATCATGAGCTCAGGGGTCTTTTCTGTTTCTTTCCGTCTTCCACTTTCTATACAAAGAGAAAAGAAAATGATGTTCTGTATACCATTCTTTAGACCAACATTTCTCCAGAGAGAGCAAGGTGTTCCTAATTCCACTGCAATTTCTAGAGATCTCAATCAACAGCGAGGCCTCTTGGCTCCCATTAGGTCTCTGGGAGGTTAGATACTTTTGGGTGAGAGGGTCGATTCTTAGCTTCTGTTCCCCATTGTTTCTCGGGTGGAAGGTCTGCCTTTGGTGCTTGGTCAGCTTGGAAGGAGAGGAAAGGAAGAAGGGAACTACAGTCACATTTCCAGGCAAATTGTCAGGGCAGGGATG
Source organism: Meles meles (assembly GCF_922984935.1). Classification (NCBI taxonomy): domain Eukaryota; kingdom Metazoa; phylum Chordata; class Mammalia; order Carnivora; family Mustelidae; genus Meles; species Meles meles. The sequence goes on along the minus strand of NC_060088.1, from coordinate 30,363,887 downwards.
CGTGTCCTTATCTGCTCATGTCATGAATCACCAGTCCTAAGGGATGAAGGCTCTGTCTACCTGACATTACCTTAATCTCCATTGCAAGGGCTTCATGGAGAGTGAAATTCTGCATGATCGCTACCAAGAAAGAAACAGCCCTGGTTTGCACTCCTTGTCATCAGTAGTTAATGCTAAATGCCATAGACATGGGGAGAGGCATGTTGAGCAACTCTCTTTATTCAGATGAAAATGAAAGGCCAACATCGATGGCCTGCCATGCCCACTGTAGCATCACTGTGGAAGGAGCAAAGATACCCTATTAAGGGCTCGTGAATAAAGATGATTATGAAGATGATGATAAAGATGATGATTTCCAAATGAAAATGCAAGCAGACCAAGGGAAATATCCTATGGGTTCACTCATATGCAGCCCAGGAAGAATTCCATGGACATGAGTAATAGTAAGGGAAAACGGAAAGAGAAGAAGTCACACAGGGAAACGCACCAGGAGAGACTCAGGAATTTGGGGACCAAGCATTGTTACAGAAGGATAAGACATGCCATAAAGAGAGAACCGGTTATTGGGTATGGATGTGGTGTGGATATATATGAGGATGAAATTGGTGGTATATGCCATTAAAGAATCAGGGAACACTATGACAAAAAAACATAGAATGGATGAAAGCCTGGCTTCCGAAATTAAGAAAAAATAGTGAATAGAAAGCAAAACAGGCCGTTTCACATGGATATGAAGAAAGAAAGAGAAGAGTAATGAATTCTAATTTTATTATCTTACTAATTAAAATTGTATGCCATTTGTTTCCTATAAGGTCTTAATGTGAATTGGGTCTTTGGACATTGTAAATTTGAGTCTTCCCTTTTCCTACATTTTGGGAATAGATGAGAAAAGCCGACTTACCATTAAATGTCTCGAATTGTGGACCAGGGAATTGATTTGAACCTGGATTTCTGTGTGTTGGGAGATGTTTGAGGACAGCGTTAAAGGCCCCCAAAGCTGCTTAAAAAGTCATTACCTGGGATGTCAGATGGATGACTCATGATATTGTCATGGTAAAGCATAGGTGTCTTGCAATTTATCCTTTTCCCTAAGGTATTGGATTTGCTGGCATACTTGTGTGGAGGGGTCTTTTCGGTAAGGTTGTTTAATTAATTCATTAATTCTTGATAGGTAAGAAGGTAACTTATACTGTTTGGACGTGTGGATACTTTGATTCTCTAAGCTTTTTTTTTCTTCCATTTTATTTATTTTTTCAGCGTAACGGTATTCATTCTTTTTGCACAACACCCAGTGCTCCATGCAAAAGGTGCCCTCCCCATTACCCACCACCTGTTCCCCCAACCTCCCACCCCTGACCCTTCAAAACCCTCAGGTAGTTTTTTAGAGTCCATAGTCTCTAATGGTTCGCCTCCCCTTCCAAATTTTTTTTTTTTAATAAACATAAAATGTATTTTTATCCCCAGGGGTACAGGTCTGTGAATCGCCAGGTTTACACACTTCACAGCACTCACGATAGCACTTACCCTCCCCAATGTCCATAACCCCCTCCCCCTCTCCCAATACCACCTCCCCCCAGCAACCCCCAGTTTGTTTTGTGAGGTTAAGAGTCATTTATGGTTTTTCTCCCTCCCAATCCCATCTTGTTTCATTTATTCTTCTCCTATCCCCCTACCCTCCCATGCTGCTTCTCCATGTCCTCATATCAGGGAGATCATATGATAGTTGGCTTTCTCCGATTGACTTATTTCACTAAGCATGATACGCTCTAGTTCCATCCATGTCATCGCAATTGGCATGATTTCATTTCTTTTGATGGCTGCATAGTATTCCATTGTGTATATATATCACATCTTCTTTATCCATTCATTTGTTGATGGACATCTAGGTTCTTTCCATAGTTTGGCTATTGTAGACATTGCTGCTATAAACATTCGGGTACACGTGCCCCTTCGGATCACTATGTTTCTATCTTTAGGGTAAATACCCAGTAGTGCAATTGGTGAGTCATAGGGTAGTTCTATTTTCAACATTTTGAGGAAACTACATGCTGTTTTCCAGAGTGGTTGCACCAGCTTGCGTTCCACCAACAGTGGAGGAGGGTTCCCCTTTCTCCACATCCTCGCCAGCATCTCTCATTTCCTGACTTGTTCATTTTAGCCATTCTGACTGGTGTGAGGTGATATCTCATTGTGGTTTTGATTTGTATTTCCCTGATACCGAGTGACGTGGAGCACTTTTCCATGTGTCTGTTGGCCATCTGGATGTCTTCTTTGCAGAAATGTCTGTTCATGTCCTCTGCCCATTTCTTGATTGGATTGTTTTTCTTTGGGTGTTGAGTTTGCTAAGTTCCTTATAGATTTTGGATACTAGCCCTTTATCTGATATGTCGTTTGCAAATATCGTCTCCCATTCTGTCAGTTGTCTTTTGGTTTTGTTAACTGTTTCCTTTGCTGTGCAAAAGCTTTTGATCTTGATGAAATCCCAATAGTTCATTTTTGCCCTTGCTTCCCTTGCCTTTGCTGTTGTTCCTAGGAAGATGTTGCTACGGCTGAGGTCGAAGAGGTTGCTGCCTGCATTCTCCTCAAGGATTTTGATGGATTCCTTTCTCACATTGAGGTCCTTCATCCATTTGGAGTCTATTTTCGTGTGTGATGTAAGGAAGTGGTCCAATTTCATTTTTCTGCATGTGGCTGTCCAATTTTCCCAGCACCATTTATTGAAGAGGCTGTCTTTTTTCCATTGGACATTCTTTCCTGCTTTGTTGAAGATTAGTTGACCATAAAGTTGAGGGTCGATTTCTGGGCTCTCTATTCTGTTCCACTGATCTATGTGTCTGTTCTTGTGCCAGTACCATGTTGTCTTGATGATGACGGCTTTGTAATAGAGCTTGAAGTCCGGAATTGTGATGCCACCAACTTTGGCTTTGTTCTTCAATATTCCTTTGGCTATTCGAGGTCTTTTCTGGTTCCATATAAATTTTAGGATTATTTGTTCCATTTCTTGGAAAAAAATGGATGGTATTTTGATAGGGATTGCATTAAATGTGTAGATTGCTTTAGGTAGCATAGACATTTTCACAATATTTATTCTTCCAACCAGGAGCATGGAACATTTTTCCATTTTTTGGTGTCTTCCTCAATTTCTTTCATGAGTACTTTATAATTTTCTGCGTATAGTTTCTTAGTCTCTTTGGTTAGGTTTATTCCTAGGTATCTTATAGTTTTGGGTCCAATTGTAAATGGGATTGACTCCTTAATTTCTCTTTCTTTAGTCTTGTTGTTGGTATACAGAAATGCAACTGATTTCTGTGCATTCATTTTATATCCTGACACTTTACTGAATTCCTGTATAAGTTCTAGCAGTTTTGGAGTGGAGTCTTTTGGGTTTTCCACATATAGTATCATATCATTTGCGAAGAGTGATAGTTTGACTTCTTCTTTACCAATTTGGATGCCTTTAATTTCTTTTTGTTGTCTGATTGCTGAGGCTAGGATTTCTAGTAATATGTTGAATAGCAGTGGTGATTATGGACATCCCTGCCGTGTTCCTGACCTTAACGGAAAAGCTTTCAGTTTTTCTCCGTTGAGAATGATATTTGCGGTGGGTTTTTCATAGATGGTTTTGATAATATTGAGTTATGTGCCCTCTGTCCCCACACTTTGAAGAGTTTTGATCAGGAAGGGATGCTGTACTTTGTCAAATGCTTTTTCAGCATCTATTGAGAGTATCATATGGTTCTTGTTCTTTCTTTTATTAATGTGTTCTATCACATTGATTGATTTGCAGATGTTGAACCAACCCTGCAGCCCTGGAATAAATCCCACTTGATCGTGGTGAATAATCCTTTTAATGTTGAATCCTATTGGCTAATATTTTGACGAGAATTTTTGCGTCTGTGTTCATCAAGGATATTGGTCTGTAGTTCTCTTTTTAGGTGGGATCCTTGTCTGGATTTGGGATCAAGGTGATGCTGGCCTCATAAAATGAGTTTGGAAGTTTTCCTTCCACTTCTATTTTTTGGAACAGTTTCAGGAGAATAGGAATTAGTTCTTCTTTAAATGTTTGGTAGAAATTCCCCTGGGAAGCCGTCTGGCCTGGGCTTTTGTTTGTTTGGAGATTTTTGATGAATGTTTCAATCTCCTTACTGATTATGGGCCTGTTCAGGTTTTCTATTTCTTCCTGGTTCAGTTGTGGTAGTTCATATGTCTCTAGGAATGCATCCATTTCTTCCAGATTGTCCAATTTGTTGGCGTAGAGTTGCTCATAGTATGTTCTTATAATTGTCTGTATTTCTTTGGTGCGAGTTGTGATCTCTCCTCTTTCATTCATGATTTTACTGATTTGGGTCCTTTCTCTTTTCTTTTGGATGAGTCTGGCCAGGGGTTTATCAATCTTATTGATTCTTTCAAAGAACCAGCTCCTAGTTTCATGGATTTTTTCTATTTTTTTTTTTTTGGTTTCTATTTCATTGATTTCTGCTCTGATCTTTATGATTTCTCTTCTCCTGCTGGGTTTAGGGTTTCTTTCTTGTTCTTTCTCCACCTCTTTACGTGTAGGGTTAGGTTGTGTACTTGAGACCTTTCTTGTTTCTTGAGAAAGGCTTGTACCGCTAAATATTTTCCTCTCAGGACTGCCTTTGCTGTGTCCCACAGATTTTGAACCATTGTGTTTTCATTATCATTTGTTTCCATGAATTTTTTCAATTCTTCTTTAATTTCCTGGTTAACCCATTCATTTTTAGAAGGATGCTGTTTAGTCTCCATGTATTTGGGTCTTTCCAGCTTTCCTCTTGTGATTGAGTTCTAGCTTCAGAGCACTATGGTTTGAAAATATGCAGGGAATAATCCTAATTTTTTGATACCGGTTGAGATCTGATTTGTGATCCAGGATGTGATCTATTCTGGATAAGGTTCCATGTGCACTAGAGAAGAATGTGTATTCTGTTGCTTTGGGATGAAATGTTCTGAATATATCTGTAATGTCCATCTGGTCCAGTGTGTCATTTAAGGCCTTTATTTCCTTGTTGATCTTTTGCTTGGATGATCTGTCCATTTCAGTGAGGGGAGTGTTAAAGTCCCCTACTATTATTGAATTATTATTGATGTTTTTCTTTGATTTTGTATTAATTGGTTGATATAGTTGGTTGCTCCCACGTTAGGGGCATAGATATTTAAAATTGTTAGATCTTCTTATTAGACAGACCCTTTGAGTAGGATATAGTGTCCTTCCTCATCTCTTATTATAGTCTTTGACTTGAAATCTAATTGATCTGATATAAGGATTGCCACCCCTGTTTTCTTCTGATGCCCATTAGCATGGTAAATTGTTTTCCAGCCCCTCACTTTAAATCTGGAGGTGTCTTCGCGTCTAAAATGAGTTTCTTGTAGGCAACATACTGACGAGTTTTGTTTTTTTTATCCATTCTGATACCCTGTGTCTTTTGATTGGGGCATTTAGCCCATTAACATTCAGGGTAACTATTGAGAGATATGAATTTAGTGCCATTATTAGCCTTTAAGATGACTGTTACTGTATATTGTCTCTGTACCTTTCTGATCTACTACTTTTAGGCTCTCTCTTTGCTTAGAGGACCCCTTTCAATATTTCCCGTAGAGCTGGTTTGGTGTTTGCAAATTCTTTCAGTTTTTGTTTGTCCTGGAAGCTTTTGATCTCTCCTATTTTCAATGATAGCCTAGCTGGGTAGAATATTCTTGGCTGCATGTTTTTCTCGTTTAGTGCTCTGAATATATCATGCCAGCTCTTTCTGGCCTGCCAGGTCTCTGTGGATAAGTCTGCCGCCAATCTAATATTTTTACCATTGTATGTTACAGACTTCTTTTCCTGGGCTGCTTTCAGGATTTTCTCTTTGTCACTAAGACTTGTAAATTTTACTATTAGGTGACGGGGTGTGGACCTATTCTTGTTGACTTTCAGGGGTATTCTCTGCATCTCCTGGATTTTGATGCTTGTTCCCTTTGTCATATTAGGGAAATTCTCTCCAATGATTCTCTCCAATAGACCTTCTGCTCCCCTCTCTGTTTCTTCTTCTGGAATCCCAATTATTCTAATGTTGTTTCGTCTTATGGTGTCACTTATCTCTCGAATTCTCCCCTCATGGTCCAGTAGCTGTTTGTCCCTCTTTTGCTTGGCTTCCTTATTCTCTGTCATTTGGTCTCCTATATCACTAATTCTTTCTTCTTCCTCATTTATCCTAGCAGTGAGAGCCTCCATTTTTTATTGAACCTCATTAATAGCTTTTCTGATTTCAACTTGGTTAGATTTTAGTTCTTTAGTTTCTCCAGAAAGGGCTTTAATATCTCCAGAGAGGGTTTATCTAATATCTTCCATGCCTTTTTTGAGCCCGGCTAGGATGTTCAGAATCGTCATTCTGAACTCTTGATCTGACATATTACAAATGTCTGTGTTGATTAGGTCCTCGACTCTGTCTCTGCAGCCGGCTTCTCCGTTCTAATACCTGCGAGCTCTCCGACACTCTGACAGCCCCAATCCTTCTGTGACCCTGCGGGACCTGGGGCCATGCGGACCCCGCGTGGTCTTCACCCTGGTTTAGCCTCTGGAGCAATGTCCCTCAGTGGAACAGACTTTTAAAAGTCCTGATTTTGTGCTTATTGCTCTGCCGCTTGCCGGAGCCGGCCCCTCCCCCCGCGGTCTATCTTCCCGTCATTTTAGATTCACTTCTTCGCCAGTCCTACCTTTCAGAAAGTGGTTGATATTCTGTTTCTAGAGTTGCTGTTCTTCTTCTCTTCACTCTCCCGTTGGATTTGTAGGTGTTTGCAATGTTTAGATAAGCTCTCGAGCTGATCTCCTGCTACCTGATGTAGTCTCAGGCTGCTACTTCTCCGCCATCTTGACTCCTCCCTAAGCTTTTGTTTTTTTATGGTATTTTCTCTGAATTTTGCTTCCATGAGTGCTATTCCCCACTTGCTCCCTAATTTCTGTGGGACTCTATTAAGTGTGTGTGTGTGTGTGTGTGCGTGTGTGTGTGTGCACGCGTATGTTTCAGAAAACGCTAAAAATGATATCTTAAGAGATATGAAGCTGCTCTATTCCAGATCACAATTCACCTTCAAACACAGTGGAAACTCACGTTACACCCCATTCAGCCACAATTCCTGCATGGAATATCCCACTTGATCCACTTTTAATTACGCAGATTCTGACTAGCCTGCCTGGAACAAACACCAAATTTTGTGTGCCTGGTTCGAGTCTCATTGCCTGTCCCTATTTCTTTCTTTTTCCCATGTTTTTTTACTTCCATGAGTGAGTGATACTGTATGATAGTTGTCTTTCTGTGACTGACAGATATGACACAGCCCAATGCTCTTTCCTTTGCTGCCGCATGTCACAAGGAGGAAGAATGTCTTCTTGCTTATGACTCCATAAAAGTCCGCAGTGCATCTGGAAGACAGGGAGACCATAGAGCTGTCTGCGAGCTGAGGCTTGTCTTAGCCATCAGCACAACAAGAGATGACCACATCAATGGAAGCATGGTTAAATTGACCTCAAGCTTAGAACACACTCCACAGTGAAAGTGAGAAGAAGTCACAGAGACCATGGGAGAATAGGGCTTTTGGGAGAATAGGACGGTTGGGGCTTCAGAGGGCAGGGAGACATGGCCAAAAACAAAGGCCCAGTGGAGAGGAGCACACTTAGAACCCACAATTTGAATGTTGACACATAGCGGTTGGTGGAGAAAGGGAGAGTGTCTGAATGACACAAGTTCTTGCAACTGAAGGATCTTGAGGGTCAGGGATTCCGGATCAGCATGCTCTGCAGACATTGACTCCAGAAAACACTGTGTATCTCCTGGAGAGGACACCATCAAGTAACCAGGTGCAGACAGCCCGGAAACCATGATCAGAGACAATACCAGATGACACCGTGGTAATATTATTATTCTTTGTGTGCATTGGTGATGGACAGTGTTGGTGGAGATGCCTCGATGGGCGCCAAAGATACTTGGGCTCCACCACCGCCAGCATCAAGACTGAGAAGTGGCCCCAGGCAGGACGGTGAGGACATTAGCTGCACTATCTGCAATCACAGATTCCCAAACCAGGAACACTGTTGGGACTGCATTTTTCAGGCAATGTTGCTTAGTCCCAGGAGGACAGAAAATCCTGCAGGGGATTATAAGGAAGCCCTGCCCACATCCTCTCACCTGGCCACAGAATTCAGCAGGTCTTAAGTTTTTTGGAGTGGGTAGAAAGTCACATTTCACAGGCACACCAGACCCACGAAGGTAACCTCACAATATTTGGCCCAGACAGAAAACCCACTGAATGGAAGGCAACGAGAGCCTCTGCAGAGGACGAGCCGACAGGAGAGTGGACAGCCACAACACAAACCCAGAAGGCATGTCCAAAATATCTGAGAGTCTCTCAAGTGCCAGCCCTTGGGCACACCATGAGCTATTCTTCCTAAGAAATTATCTTCAGGGTAGATAACAGAAGGCGCGTTTCGAATACTGAGAAGACAGAGACATCTTGTAGATTCATGTTGTAATCGTGAGATTGGCCTGAAAGCCTTTTCCAATGGCTTTCCATGGGGATTGGTTTTCTTGAAACATGCTCCGTGCTTGCTCCTGTGCCTATGTTTAGGGTGTAGGGTCTGCCTTTCATGTTTGGTCAGCTGGGTAAATGGGGAGGCATTTATGGCATGATTTCTGGAGATGCAAGAAGAAATTGTGTCCTCACTCTTGAAGACTGCAGACAGGTCTTTGGTAGGGTTGCGGGTGTTACTCTGAGCTTTCCTCGGAGGGCGGGGGTGCTTTTCCTGGTCAGAAGCATCCTGATAGGGTGTGAGGATCATGAATATGTGCATTGCCTGGAGTTCCCCGTGTGAGGCTGCTTGTACTCCTGACTCTTTATTGTCCTTACGTGGTTAAGATGGATTGTGGATGCTTGCCCTTCTCCGGAGTCCAGAGGGGTTGTAGTGACAGTCACGGCCAAAGAGTAAAAATTCGGCCATGGAGAAAGTGACCCCAAATCGCTCCACAAACTGTCTTGGGGAAATCCTCAGTCAGCTAGAGCAGTTTGGAGTGATTTTGATACTCCTGGCTGACCCAGGACTACTGCAGCCAGGAGAAGTGATGAGGCGTGGTTTGGTGAGGAGTGGTTGCTAGGACCTCAGACCTTTGTGAGGTCACAGAAGCTGACAACACTGACGCAGCCACCCCATTCTCAAGACATATGAGTCCTATGGCATTAATTAGAAAAACTTGGGAAGGAACAAGAAAGAGGCCTGTTAGCCTGATCATGAGCTCAGGGGGTCTTTTCTGTTTCTTTCCCTCTTCGACATTCTATACAATGAGAAAAGAAAACGATGTTCTGTATACGATTCTTTAGACCAACCTTTCTCCAGAGGGAGCAAGGTGTTCCTATTTCCACTGCAATTTCTAGCGATCTCAATCAACAGCGAGGCCTCTTGGCTACGATTACGTCTCTGGGAGGTTGGATATCCTTGGGTGTAGGGTCCATTCTTAGCTTCTGTTCCCTATGGTTTCTCGGGTAGAAGGTCTGCCTTTGGTGCTTGGTCAGCTTGGAAGGTGAGGAAAGGAAGAAGGGAAGGACAGTCACAATTCCAGGAACATTGTCAGGGCAGGGATGTGTGTCCTTATCTGCTCGTGTCCTGAATCACTAGTCCTAAGGGATGAAGGCTCTGTCTGCCTGACATTACCTTAAACTCCGTTGCAAGGGCTTCATGGAGAGTGAAATGCTGCATGATCTCTACCCCAAAAGAAAGAGCTCTAGTCAGCACTCCTTGTCATCAGTAGTTAATGCTACATGCCATAGACATGGGGAGAGCCATGTTGAGCAACTCTCTTTATTCAGATGAAAATGAACGGCCAACATCGATGGCCTGCCAAGCCCACTCTAGCATCACTGTGGAAGGAGCAGAGATACTATTTTAAGGCCTCGTGAATAAAGATGATTATGAAGATGATGATAAAGATGATGATTTCCAAATGAAAATGCAAGCAGACCAAGGGACATATCCTATGGGTTCACTCATATGTGGCCCAGAAGGAATACCATGGACATAAGTAGTAGTAAGGGAAAATGGGAGGAGAAGAAGTCAGAGAGGGACACGCACCAGGAGAGACTCAGGACTTTGGGGACCAAGCTTGGTTACAAGAGGTGAAGACATGCCATAAAGAGGGAACTGGTTAAAGGGTATGGAGGTGGTTTAGCATTATATGACGGTGAAATTGGTGGTATATGCCATTAAAGAATCAGGGAACACTGTGACAAAAAACGTAGGATGGATGAAAGCCTGGCTTGCCGAAATTAAGAAAAAGTAGTGAATAGAAAGCAAAACAGGCCGTTTCACATGGATATGAAGAAAGAAAGAGAAGTGAAATGAATTCTAGTTTTATGATCTTCCTGATTAAAATTGTATGCCATTGGTTTCCTTTAAGTTCGTAATGTGAATTGGGTCTTTGGACATTGTAAATTCGAGTCTTCCCTCTTCCAACATTTTGGGAATAGATGAGAAAAGCCGACTTACCAATAAATGTCTCGAATTGGGGACCAGGGAATTGATTTGAACCTGGATTTCTGTGTGTTGGAGGATGTTTGAGGACAGATTCAAAAGCCTCCAAAGCTGCTTCAAAAGTCATTACCTGAGATGTCAGATATGTATGACTCATGATCTTGTCATGATAACGCGTTGGTGTCTTGGAATTTATCCTTTTCTCTAAGGTATTGGATTTGCTGGCATACTTGTGTTGAGGGGTCTTTTAGGTAAGATTGTTTAATTAATTAATGAATTCTTGATAGGTAAGGAGTTAACTTATACTGTTTGGACGGGGTGTTACTTTTATTCCCTAAGCTTTTGTTTTTTTATGGTATTTTCTCTGAATTTTGCTTCCATGAGTGCCATTCCTCACTTGCTGCCTAACTTCTGTGGGACTCTTTTAAGTGTGTGTGTGTGTGTGTGTGTGTGTGTGTGTGTGTGTGTGTGTGTGTGTGTAGGTTTTAAAAAATGCTAAAAATGATATTATAAGAGATATGAAGCTGCTCTATTCCAGATCACAATACACCTTCAAACACAGTGGGAACTCACGTTACACCAATTCGGCCACAAATCCTGCATAGAATATCCCATTTGATCCACTTTTAGAAAAGCAGATTCTGACTAGCCTGCCTGCAACAAACACCAAATTTTGTGTGCCTGGTTCGAGTCTCATTGCCTGTCCGTTTTTCTTGATTTTTCCCAACTTTCTTTACTTCCATGAGTGAGTGACATTGCATGGTAGCTGTCTTTCTGTGACTGACAGATATGACAAAGCCCAATGCTCTCTCCCTTTCTGCCACATGCCACAAGGAGCAAGAATGCCTTCTTGCTTATGGCTCCATAAGAGTCCGCAGTCCATCTGGAAGAAGGGAGACCGTAGAGCTGTCTACGAACTCAGGCTTGTCTTAGTCATCAGCACAACCAGAAGATGACCACATCAGTGGAAACATGGCATAAATGGACCTGCAGCCTAGAAATCGCACTCCACAAGTGAAAGAGAGAAGAAGTCACAGAGACCATGGGAGAAGGGTTTAGACAGGACTTATGGGTAATTTGGACGGTTGGGACTTCAGAGGGCAGGGAGCCAAGCCAAAAGCAAAGGCTCAGGGGAGAGGAGCACACTTAGAACCCACAATTTGATTGTTGATCCATAGCGGTTGGTGGAGAAAGGGAGAGTGTCTGAATGACACAAGTTCTTGCAACCGAAGGATCTTGAGGTTCAGGGATTCCAGATCAGCATGCTATGCAGACATAGACTCCAGAGAACACTGTGTATCTCCTGGAGAGGACACCATCAAGCAACCAGGTGCAGACACCCTGGAAACCACGATCAGAGACAATACCAGATGACACCGTGGTAATATTATTATTCTTTGTGTGCATTGGTGATGGACAGTGTTGGTGGAGATGCCTCGATGGGCGCCAAAATACTTGGGCTCTACCACCGCCAGCATCAAGACTGAGAAGTGGCCACAGACAGGACGATGAGGACATTAGCTGCACAACCTGCAATCACGGATTCCCAAACCTGGACCACTGTTGGGACTGCATTCCTCAGGCCACGTTGCTTAGTCCCAGGAGAACAGAAAATCCTGCAGGGGTCTAGAAGAAAGCCCTGCCCACATCCTTTCACGTGGCCACAGAATTCAGCAGGCCTTAAGTTTGTGGAGTGGGTAGAAAGTCACGTTTCACAGGCACACCAGACGCACGAAGGTAACCTCACAATATTTGGCCCAGACACCAAACACTCTGAATGGAAAGCAAAGAGAGCCTCTGCAGAGGACGAGCCCACAGGATATAGGACAGCCACAACACAGCCCCAGAGGGCATGATGAACACAGCTGAGACTCTCTCAAGTCCCAGCCCTTGGGCACTACATGAGCTCTTCTTCCTAAAGAAATTGTCTTCAGGGTAGGTAAAAGAAGGCGTGTTTCAAATACAGAGAAGACAGAGACCTTTTGTAGATTCATGTTGTAATCCTGAGATTGGCCCGAAAGCCTTTTCTGATGGCTTCCCCTGGAGATTGGTTGTCTTGCAACATGCTCCGTGCTTGCTCCTGTGAGCTCCACATAGATGAGTCCATCCTGAGCCTAAGCGTAGGTTGTAGGGTCTGACTTTCATGTTTTGTCAGCTGGGAAAATGAGCAGTCATTTATGGCACGATTTCTTTAGATGCAAGAAGAACTTGTGTCCTCACTCTTGAAGACTGCAGACAGGTCTTTGGTAGGGTTGCGGGTGTTAACTCTGAGCTTTCCTCGGAGGGCGGGGGGCGCTTTTCCTGGTCAGAAGCATTCTGATAGGGTGTGAGGATCATGAATATGTGTATTGCCTGGAGTTCCCCGTGTGAGGCTGCTTGTACTCCGGACTCTTTCTTGACCTTACGTGGGTTGATGGAATTGTGGATTCATGCCCTTCTCCGGATTCCAGAGGGGTTGTGGTGACAGTCATGGCCATAGACTAGAAATTCGGCCATGGAGAAAGTGACCCCAAATCGCTCCAAAAACTGTCTTGGGGAAATCCCCAGGCAGCTCCAGCGGTTTGGAGTGATTTTGATACTCCTGGCTGACCCACGACTACTCCAGCCGGTGAAGTGATGAGGTGTGGTTTGGCGAGGAGTGGTACTAGGACCTCAGAGCTTTGTGACGTCACAGAAGCTGACTTCACTGACCCAGCCACCCCATTCTCAAGACATATGAGTCCTATGGCTTTGATTAGAAAAACTTGTGTAGGAACAAGAAAGAGCCCTGTTAGCCTGATCATGAGCTCAGGGGGGCTTTTCTGTTTCTTTCCCTCTTCTACTTTTTATACAAAGAGAAAAGAAAACGCTGTTCTGTATACCATCCTTCAGAACAACATTTCTCCAGAGAGAGCAAGGTGTTCCTACTTCCACTGAAATATCTAGAGATCTCAATCAACAGCGAGGCCTCTTGGCTCCCATTAGGTCTCTGGGAGGTTGGATATCCTTGGGTGAGAGGGTCCATTCTGAGCTTCTGTTCCCTATGGTTTCTTGGGTGGAAGGTCTGCCTTTGGTGCTTGGTCAGCTTGGAAGGTGAGGAAAGGAAGAAGGGAACGACAGTCACAATTCCAGGCAAATTGTCATGCAGGGATGCATTGTGAGGCCCATGTCCTTATATGCTCGTGTCCTGAATCACCAGTCCTAAGGAATGAAGGCTCTGTCTACATGACATTCCCTTAAACTCCGTTGCAAGGGCTTCATGGAGAGTTAAATTCTGCATGATTGCTACCCCGAAAGAAAGAGCCCTGATCAGCACTCCTTGGCATCAGTAGTTAATGCTACATGCCATAGACATGGGGAGAGCCAAGTTGAGCAACTCTCTTTATTTAGATGAAAATGAATGGCCAACATCGATGGCCTGCCATGCCCACTCTAGCATCACTAAGGAAGGAGCAGAGATACGCTTTTAAGGGCTCGTGAATAAAGATGATTATGAAGATGATGATAAAGATGATGATTTCCAAATGAAAATGCAAGCAGACCAAGGGAAATATCTATGGGTTCACTCATATGAGGTCCAGGAGGAATACCATGGACATGAGTAGTAGTAAGGGAAAACAGAAGGAGAAGAAGTCAGACAGGGAGACGCACCAGCAGAGACTCGGGACTTTGGGGACCGAGCTGAGGGTTACAGGATGATAAGTCCTGCCATAAAGAGGGGACTGGTTAATGGGTATGGAGTTTGTGTGACATTATATGAGGATGAAATTGGTGGTATATGCCATTAAAGGATCAGGGAACACTATGACAAAAAACGTAGGATGGATGAAAGCCTGACTTGCCGAAATTAAGAAAAAATAGTGAATAGAATGGAAAACAGGCCGTTTCACATGGATATGAAGAAAGAAAGAGAAGTGAAATGAATTCTAGTTTTATTATCTTCCTGATTAAAATTGTATGCCATTTGTTTCCTATAAGGTCGTAATGTGATTTGGGTCTTTGGACATAGTAAATTCGAGTTTTCCCTCTTCTTACACTTTGGGAATAGATGAGAAAAGCCGACTTACCATTAAAAGTCTCGAATTGGGGACCAGGGAATTTATTTGAGGCTGGCTTTCTGTGTGTTGGGAGATGTTTGAAGACAGCTTCAAAAGCCTCCAAAACTGCTTCAAAAGTCATTACCTGGGACGTCAGATATGTATGACTCATGATCTTGTCATGGTAACGCGTAGGTGTCTTAGAATTTATCCTTTTCACTAAGGTATTGGATTTGCTGGCATACTTGTGTGGAGGGTTTTTTTAGGTAAGGTTGTTTAATTAATTAATGAATTCTTGATAGGTTAGGAGTTAACTTATTCTGTTTGGACGGGGTGTTACTTTGATTCCCTAAGCTTTTGTTTTTTTTATGGTATTTGCTCTAAATTTTGCTTCCATAAGTGCAATTCCTCACTTGCTCCCTAACTTCTGTGGGACTCTTTTAAGTGTGTGTGTGTGTGTGTGTGTGTGTGTGTGTGTGTGTAGGTTTTATAAAACGCTAAAAATGATATTATAAGAGATATGAAGCTGCTCTATTCCAGATCACAATTCACCTTCAAACACAGTGGAAACTCACGTTACACCCCACTCGGCCACAAATCCTGCATAGAATATCCCATTTGATCCACTTTTAGAAAAGCAGATTCTGACTAGCCTGCCTGCAACAAACACCACATTTTGTTTCCTGGTCCAAGTCTCATTGCCTGTCCGTTTTTCTTGATTTTTCCCATGTTTCTTTACTTCTATGAGTGAGTGATATTGCATGGTACTTGTCTTTCTGTGACTGACAGATATGACATAGCCCAATGCTCTCTCCCTTTCTGCCACATGCCACAAGGAGCAAGAATGCCTTCTTGCATATGGCTCCATAAGAGTCCGCAGTGCATCTGGAAGACAGGGAGACCATAGAGCTGTCTGCAGCTGAGGCTTGTCTTAGCCATCAGCACAACCAGAAGATGACCACATCAATGGAAACATGGCACTAATGGACCTGCAGCCTAGAAATCGCACTCCACAAGTGAAAGAGAGAAGAAGTCACAGAGACCATTGGAGAAGGGTGTAGACAGGGCTCATGAGAAAAGTGGATGGTTGGGGCTTCAGAGGACAGTGAGCCATGGCCAAAAGCAAAGACCCAGGGGAGAGGAGCACCCCTAGAACCCACAATTTGAATGTTGACACATATTTGGCCCAAACACCAAACCTTCTGAATGGAAGGCAATGAGAGCCTCTGCAGAGGACGAGCCGACAGGAGAGTTAACAGCCAAAACACAACGTCAGAGGGCATGCCGAACACAGCTGAGACTCTCTCAAGTGCCAGCTCTTGGGCACGCCATGAACTCTTCTTCCTAAAGAAATGATCTTCAGGGTAGATAACAGAAGGCACGTTTCGAATACAGAGAAGACAGAGACCTTTTGTAGATTCACGTTGTAATCCTGAGATTGGCCCAAAAGCCTTTTTGGATGCCTCACATGGGGATTGGTTCTCTTCCAACATGCTCCGTGCTTGCTCCTGTGAGCTCCACATAGATGAGCCCGTCCTGAGCCTAAGCTTAGGGTGTATGGTCTCCCTTTCATGTTTGGTCAGGTATGAAAATGGGGAGGCATTTATGGCGCGATTTCTGGAGATGCAAGAAGGACTTGTGTCCTCACTGTTGAAGATTCCAGACAGGTCTTTGGTATAGTTGCGGGTGTTTACACTGAGCTTTCCTCAGAGGGCGGGAGGCGCTTTTCCTGGTCAGAACCATCCTGATAGGGTGTGAGGATCATGAATATGTGTATTGCCTGGAGATCCCCGTGTCATGCTGATTGTACTACTTTCTTCACCTTACGTGGGTAAGAGGGAATTGTGGAATTGTGGATGCTTGCCCTTCTCTGGAGTCCAGAGGGGTGGTGGTCACAGTCACGGCCAAAGACTAGAAATTCGGCCATGGAGATGGTGACCCCAAATCGCTCCACAAACTGTCTTGGGGAAATCACCAGGCGGCTCCAGCGGTTTGGAATGATTTTGATACTCCTGGCTGACCCAGGACTACTCCAGCCAGGTGAAGTGATGAGGCATGGTTTGGTGAGCAGTGGTTGCTAGGACCTCAGAGTTTTGTGACGTCACAGAAGCTGACTTCACTGAAGCAGCAACCCCATTCTCAAGACATATGATTCTTATGGCTTTAATTAGAGACTTGGGAAGGAACAAGAAAGATCCCTGTTAGTCTGATCATGATCCCAGAGGGTCTTTTCTGTTTCTTTTCCTCTTCCCCTTTCATTACAAAGAGTAAAGAAAACGATGTTCTGTATACCATTATTTAGACCAGCATTTCTCCAGAGAGAGCAAGGTGTTCCTATTTAAACTGCAATTTCTAGAGATCTCAATCTAGAGCGAGGCCTCTTGGCTCCCTTTAGGTCTCTGAGAGGTTGGATATCCTTGGGTGAGAGGGTCCATTCTTAGCTTCTGTTCCCTATGGTTTCTCGGGTGGAAGGTCTGCCTTTGGTGCTTGGTCAGCTTGGAAGGTGAGGAAAGGAAGAAAGGAAGGAAAGACAGTCACTATTCCAGGAAAATTGTGAGGGCAGGGATGCGTGTCCTTATCTGCTCATGTCCTGAATCCCCAGTCCTAAGGGATGAAAGCTCTGTCTACATGACATTACCTTAAACTCCATTGCAAGGGCTTCATGGAGAGTGAAATGCTGCATGATCGCTACCCCAAAATAAAGAGCCCTGGTCAGCACTCCTTGTCATCAGTAGTTAATGCTAAATGCCATAGACATTGGGAGAGCCATGTTGAGCAACTCTCCTTATTCAGATGAAAATGAACGGACAACATCGATGGCCTGCCATGCCCACTCTAGCATCACTGTGGAAGGAGCAGGGATACACTTTTAAGGGCTCGTGATTTAAGATGATTATGAAGATGATGATAAAGATGATGATTTCCAAATGAAAATGAAAGCAGACCAAGGGACATATCCTATGGGTTCACTGATATGTGGCCCATGAGGAATACGATAGGCATGAATAGTAGTTAGGGATTACGGAAGGAGAATAAGTCAGAGAGGGAGACGCACCAAGAGAGACTCAGGACTTTGGGGACCAAGCTTGGTTACAGGAGGAGAAGACATGCCATAAAGAGGGAACTGGTTAATATGTATGGAGGTGGTTTGGCATTATATGAGGTTGAAATTGGTGGTATATTCCATTTAAGAATCAGGGAACACTATGACAAAAAACGTAGGACTGATGAAAGCCTGGCTTGCCAAAATTAAGAAAAAATAGTGAATAGAAAGCAAAACAGGCTGATTCACACGGATATGAAGAAAGAAAGAGAAGAGAAATGAATTCTAGTTTTTTTTTATCTTACTGATTAAAATGGTATGCCATTGGTTTCCTATAAGGTCCTGATGTGAATTGGGTTTTGACATTGTAAATTCGAGTCTTTCCTCTTCCTACATTTTGGGAATAGGAGTGAAAACCCGACTTACAATTAAATGTCTCGAGTTGTGTACCAGGGAATTGATTTGAACCTGGATTTCTGTGTGTTGGGAAATGTTTGAGGACAGCTTCAATAGCCTCCAAAACTGCTTCAAAACTCATTACCTGAGATGTCAGATATGGATGACCCATTATCTCGTAATGGTAGTGCATAGGTGTCTTGGAATTTATCATTTTCTCTAAGGTATTGGATTTGTGTGGAGGGGTCTTTTCGATAAGTTGTTTAATTAATTCATGAATTCTTGATAGGTAAGGAGTTAACTTATACTCTTTGGACGGGTTGATACTTTGATTCTCTAATCTTTAGTATTTTTATGGTATTTTCTCTGAATATTGCTTCCACGAGTGCTATTCCTCACTTGCTCCATAACTTCTGTGGACTTTTTTTTTTTTTTTCCGTGTGTGTGTGTGTGTGTGTGTGTGTGTGTGTGAGTGTCTGTATGTTTCAGAACCCTAAAAATGACATTTTAAGAGATATGAAGCTGCTCTATTCCAGATCACAATTCACCTTCAAGCACAGTGGAAATTCACGTTATACCCCATTCGGCCACAATACCTGCATGGAATATCCCATTTGATCCACTTTTAGATACGCAGTTTCTGACTAGCCTGCCTGGAACAAACACCAAATTTTGTGTGCCTGGTTCGAGTCTCATTGCCTGTCCCTTTTTCCTGCTTTTGCCCATGTTTCTTTTTTTCCATGAGTGAGTGCTATTGTATGGTAGTTGTCTTTCTGTGACTGACAGATATGGCACAGTCCCATGCTCTCTCCCTTTCTGCCACATGTCACAAGGAGCAAGAATGTCTTCTTGCTTATGTCTCCATTAGAGTCCGCAGTGCATCTGGAAGACAGTGAGATCGTAGCGGTGTCTGCAAGCTCAGGGTTTTCTTAACTATCAGAACAACCAGAATATGACCACATCAATGGACACATAGCATAAATGGACCTGAAGACTAGAAATAGCACTCCACAGTGAAAGAGAGAAAAAGTCACAGAGACCATGGGAGAAGGTTGTAGACAGGGCTTATGGGAGAATTGGACGGTTGGTGCTTCAGAGGGCAGGGAGCCATGGACAAAGACAAAGGCCCAGGGGAGATAAGCACACTTTGAACCCACAATTTGAATGTTGACCCATAGCTGTTGGCGGAGAAAAGGAGACTGTCTGAAGGACAAGAGTTCATGCAATGTAAGGGTCTTCAGGCCGGGGGATTCCAGACCAGCATGCTTTGCAGACATAGACTCCAGAGAACACTGTGTATCTCCTGGTGAGGACACCAGCAAGCAACCAGGTGCAGACAGCCTCGAAACCATGATCAGAGACAATACCTGTTGACACAGTGGTAAGATTATTATTTCTTTGTGTGCATTCGAGATGGGTAGTGTTGGTCGAGATACCTCGATGGGCGAGGAACATACCTGGGCTCTACAACCGCCAGCATCAAGACTGAGACATGGCCATAGGCAGGATGGTGAGGACATTAGCTGCCCAAACTGCAATCACGGTATCCCAAACCTGGAACACTGTTGGGACTACCTTCTTCAGGCCAGGTTGCTTAGTCCCAGGAGAACAGAAAATCCTGCAGGGACCTGAAGAAAGCCCTGCCCACATCCTCTCACCTGGCCACAGGGTTCAGCAGGCCTTAAGTTTTGTTTAGTGGATTTAAGTTCACGTTTCACAGGCACACCAGACCCACGAAGCTCAAACTCAACATATTTGTAACAGACAGCACACACTCTGAATGGAAGGCAAGGAGAGCCTCTGCAGAGGACGAGCCCACAGGAGAGTGGACAGCCACAACACAACACCAGAGGGCATGGCACACACATCTGAGACTCTCTCAAGTGCCAGCCCTTGGGCATTCCACGAGCTCTTCTTTCTAAAGAAATTTTCTTCAGAGTAGATAACACAATGCGCCTTTCAAATACAAAGAAGACAGAGACCTTTTGTAGATTCACGTTGTATTCCTGAAACTGGCCCGAAAGCCTGTTACGATGGCTTCATGTGGGGAATGGTTCCCTTCCAACATGCTCCGTGCTTGCTCCTGTAAGCTCCAAACAGATGATTCCGTCCTGGGCCTAAGTTTCTAGGGTGTAGGGTCTGCCTTTAATATTTGGTCAGGTGGGAAATTTGGGAGGCATTTTGGCACGATTTCTGGAGTTGCAAAAGAACTCATGTCCTCGCATTTGAAGACTCCAGAAATGGAGTCTTTGGCATGTTTGCGGGTGGTAACTCTGAGCATTCCTCTTAGGGTTGGGGGCGCTTTTCCTGGACAGAAGCATCCTGATAAGGTGTGAGGACCATGGACATGTGTATGGCGTGGAGTTCCCGATGTGAGGCAGCTTGTACTCCTGACTCTTTCTTGACCTTATATGGGTAAGATAGAATTGTGGATTCTTGCCCTTCCCCGGAGAACAGAGCGGTGTTGGTGACAGTCACATCCATGACTACAAATTCGGCCATGGAGAAGGTGACCCCAAATCGCTTCACAAACTGTCTTGGGGAAGTACCCAGGTGGCTCCAGCGGTTTGGAGTGATTTTGATACTCCTGGCTGACCCAGAACTACTCCAGCCAGGTGAAGTGATGAGGCGTGGTTTGGTGAGGAGTGGTTCCTAGGACCTCAGAGCTTGATGACATCACAAGATGACTGCACTGAAGCAGCAATTCCATTCTCATGACATATGAGACCAATGGCTTTAAGAAGAAAGACCAAGAAGGAAAAGAAAGAGCCCTGTTAGCCTGATCATGAACTCAGGTGGTGTTTTCTGTTTCTTTCCCACTTCCACTTTCTGTACAAAGAGAAAAGAAAACGATGTTCTGTATACCATTCTTTAGACCAACATTTCTCCAGAGAGAGCAAGGTGTTCCTATTTCCACTGCCATTTCTAGACATCTCAATCAACAGTGAGGCCTCTTGGCTCCCATTAGGTCTCTGGGAGGTTGGATATCCTTGGGTGAGAGGGTCCATTCTTAGCATCTGTTCTCTATGGTTTCTTGGGCGTAAGGTCTGCCTTTGGTGCTAGGTCCGTTGGAAGCTGATGGAAGGAAGAAAGGAAGGAAAGTCACCATTCCAGGAAAATTGCCAGGGCAGGGATGCGTTGTGCTCTCCATGTCCTTATCTACTATTGTCCTGAAACCACAGTCCTAAGGGATGAAGGCTTGTCGAGCCGACATTACCTTAAATACCATTGCAAAGGCTTTATGGAGAGTGAAAATCTGCGTGATCGCTACCCTTAAAGAAAGAGCCCTGGGAAGCACACCTTGTCATCATTAGTTAATACTACATGCCATAGTCATGGGGAGAGCCATGTTGATCAACGCTCTTTATTCAGATGAAAATGAACGGCCAACATCGATGGCCTGCCATGTCCACTCTAGCATCACTCTGGAGGAGCTGAGATAACCTTTTAAGGGCTAGTGGATAAAGATGATTATAGATGATGATAAAGAAGATGATTTCCAATTGAAAATGCAAGCCGACCAAGGGAAATATCCTATGGCTTCACTCCTATTTGGCCCGTGAGGAATATTATGGACATGAGTAGTAGTAAGGGAAAACGGAAGGAGAGGAAGTCAGACAGGGAGACACACCAGGAGAGACTCAGTACTTTGGGGACCAAGCTGAGGGTTACAGGAGGATAAGCGCTGCCATAAAGAGGGAACTGGTTCATGGGTATGGAGGTGGTGTGGCATTATATGAAGTTGCATCCTTGGTGGTATATGCAATTAAGGAATCAGGGAACTCTATGTCAAAAACGTAGGATTGGGGGAGGAGTCAAGATGGTGGAGAAGTAGCAGCCTGAGACTACATCAGGTAGCAGGAGATCAGCTCGAGAGCTTATCTAAACATTGCAAACACCTACAAATCCAACGGGAGAGTGAAAAGAAGAAGAACAGCAACTCTAGAAAC
Source organism: Meles meles (assembly GCF_922984935.1). Lineage (NCBI taxonomy): Eukaryota > Metazoa > Chordata > Mammalia > Carnivora > Mustelidae > Meles > Meles meles. Next base: position 30,341,966 of record NC_060088.1, on the reverse strand, counting down.
AGAAAATCAACCACTTTCTGAAAGGTATGTCTGGCGGAGAAGTGAATCTAAAACGACGGGAAGATAGACCGCGGGGGGAGGGGCCAGCTCCCGGCAAGCAGCGGAGGAATGGAGCACAAAATCAGGACTTTTAAAAGTCTGTTCCACTGAGGGACATTGCTCCAGAGGCTAAACCAGGGTGAAGCCCACACGGGGCCAGCGTGGCCCCAGGCCCCGCAGGGTCACAGAAGGATCGGGGGTGTCGGAGTGTCGGAGAGCTTGCAGGTATTAGAACGGAGAAGCCGGCTGCAGAGACAGAGCCAAGGACCAAACTCTCAGCTTGGGGTTACCTTGAACTGGTCGCAGGTTGGGTGAGCTCGGAGCGAGGCTAGAGTCTGGGGATACGGGAGTGATTGGGTGCTGTCCTCTGGGGGCGCACTGAGGAGTGGGGCCCCAGGCTCTCGGCTCCTCTTGGCCGGAGACTGGGAGGCCATCATTTTCATTCCCGTCCTCCGGAACTCTACGGAAAGCGTTCAGGGAACAGAAGCTCCCAAAAGCGAACCTGAGCCGATTACTTAGTCTGGCCGCCTGAAAGGGCGGTGCAATCCCACCTCGGGCAAAGACACTTGAGAGTCACTACAACAGGCCCCTCCCCCAGAAGATCAACAAACTATCCAGCCAGGACGAAGTTCATCTATCAAGGAGAAAGCAGATTCAATTCCTAAGAAAGCAGAGCAATTCCAGAGGAGGAGAAAGCAAAGCACGGAACTCATGGCTTTCTCCCCATGATTCTTTAGTCTTGCGGCTACTTCAATTTTTTTTCTTTTTTCAATTTATTTTTCTTTTTTCAATTTTTTTTCTTTTTTCTTTTTTCTTCTTCTGCTAAATTTTTTAAAACTTTTACCCTTTTCTTTTTTTTAACGTTTTTGACTAGTTCATCTAATTATATATATTTTTTCTTTCTTTTTTATATTTTTTATTTGTTTTATTTTTTAAATTTTTTCTTTTTTTTTTCTCTTTTTTTTTCAGAACCTGTTTTTTATCCCCTTTCTCCCCCCCACAATTTGGGGTCTCTTCTGATTTGGTTACAGCGCATTTTTCCAGGGTCTTTGCCACCCATTTAGTAGTTTTTTCGCTCCTTCATATCCTCTTATCTGGACAAAATGCCAAGGCGGAAAAAATCACCACAAACAAAATAACAAGAGACAGTACCGAAGGCTAGGGACCTAATCAACACAGACATTGGTAATATGTCAGATCAAGAGTTCAGAATGACGATTCTGAACATTCTAGCCTGGCTCAAAAAAGGCATGGAAAATATTAGAGAAACCCTCTGGAGATATTAAAGCCCTTTCTGGAGAAATTAAAGAACTAAAATCTAACCAAGTTGAAATCAAAAAAGCTATTAATAAGGTGCAATCAAAAATGGAGGCTCTCACTGCTAGGATCAATGAGGCAGAAGAAAGAATTAGTGATATAGAAGACCAAATGACAGAGAATAAGGAAGCCGAGCAAAAGAGGGACAAACACCTACTGGACCATGAGGGGAGAATTCGAGAGATAAGTGACACCATAAGACGAAACAACATTAGAATAATTGGGATTCCAGAAGAAGAAGAAACAGAGAGGGGAGCAGAAGGTCTATTGGAGAGAATCATTGGAGAGAATTTCCCTAATATGGCAAAGGGAACAAGCATTAAAATCCAGGAGATGCGGAGAACCCCCCTGAAAGTCAACAAGAATAGGTCCACACCCCGTCACCTAATAGTAAAATTTACAAGTCTTAGTGACAAAGAGAAAATCCTGAATGCAGCCCGAGAAAAGAAGTCTGTAACATACAATGGTAAAAATATTAGATTGGCGGCAGACTTATCCACAGAGACCTGGCAGGCCAGAAAGAGCTGGCATGATATATTCAGAGCACTAAACGAGAAAAACATGCAGCCAAGAATACTCTATCCAGCTAGGCTATCATTGAAAATAGAAGGAGAGATCAAAAGCTTCCAGGACAAACAAAAACTGAAAGAATTTGCAAACACCAAACCAGCTCTACAGGAAATATTGAGAGGGGTCCTCTAAGCAAAGAGAGAGCCTAAAAGTAGTAGATCAGAAAGGTACAGAGACAATATACAGTAACAGTCACCTTACAAGCTAATAATGGCACTAAATTCATATCTCTCAATAGTTACCCTGAATGTTAATGGGCTAAATGCCCCAATCAAAAGACACAGGGTATCAGAATGGATAAAAAAACAAAACCCATCAGTATGTTGCCTACAAGAAACTCATTTTAGACGCAAAGACACCTCCAGTTTTAAAGTGAGGGGGTGGATAACAATTTACCATGCTAATGGGCATCAGAAGAAAGCTGGGGTGGCAATCCTTATATCAGATCAAATAGATTTTAAGCCAAAGACTATAATAAGAGATGAGGAAGGACACTATATCCTACTCAAAGGGTCTGTCCAACAAGAAGATCTAATAATTTTAAATATCTATGCCCCTATCGTGAGAGCAGCCAACTATATCAACCAATTAATAACAAAATCAAAGAAACACATCAATAATAATACAATAATAGTAGGGGACTTTAACACTCCCCTCACTGAAATGGACAGATCATCCAAGCCAAAAGATCAACAAGGAAATAAAGGCCTTAAATGACACACTGGACCAGATGGACATCACAGATATATTCAGAACATTTCATCCCAAAGCAACAGAATACACATTCTTCTCTAGTGCACATGGAACCTTCTCCAGAATAGATCACATCCTGGGTCACAAATCATGTCTCAACCAGTATCAAAAGATTAGGATTATTCCCTGCATATTTTCAGACCACAATGCTCTGAAGCTAGAACTCAATCACAAGAGCAAAGCGGGAAAGAACCCAAATACATGGAGACTAAACAGCATCCTTCTAAAGAATGAATGGGTTAACCAGGAAATTAAAGAAGAATTGAAAAAATTCATGGAAACAAATGATAATGAAAACACAACAGTTCAAAATCTGTGGGACACAGCAAAGGCAGTCCTGAGAGGAAAATATATAGCGGTACAAGCCTTTCTCAAGAAACAAGAAAGGTCTCAAGTACACAACCTAAACCTACGCGTAAAGGAGCTGGAGAAAGAACAACCCAGCAGGGGTAGTAGATCAGCAGGAGGTCCACACCCCGTACCTAAGAGTAAAACCAGCAGGAGAAGAGAAATCATAAAGATCAGAGCAGAAATCAATGAAATAGAAACCAAAAAAACAATAGAACAAATCAATGAAACTAGGAGCTGGTTCTTTGAAAGAATCAATAAGATTGATAAACCCCTGGCCAGACTCATCAAAAAGAAAAGAGAAAGGACCCAAATCAATAAAATCATGAATGAAAGAGGAGAGATCACAACTAACACCATAGAAATACAGACAATTATAAGAACATACTATGAGCAACTCTACGCCAACAAATTGGACAATCTGGAAGAAATGGATGCATTCCTAGAGACATATAAACTACCACAACTGAACCAGGAAGAATTAGAAAACCTGAACAGGCCCATAACCAGTAAGGAGATTGAAACAGTCATCAAAAATCTCCAAACAAAAAAAAGCCCAGGGAAAGACGGCTTCCCAGGGGAATTCTACCAAACATTTAAAGAAGAACTGATTCCTATTCTCCTGAAACTGTTCCAAAAAATAGAAGTGGAAGGAAAACTTCCAAACTCATTTTATGAGGCCAGCATCACCTTGATCCCCAAACCAGACAAGGACCCCACAAAAAAAGAGAACTACAGATCAATATCCTTGATGAACACAGACGCAAAAATTCTCGCCAAAATACTAGACAATAGGAATCAACAGTACATTAAAAGGATTATTCACCACGATCAAGTGGGATTTATTCCAGGGCTGCAGGGTTGGTTCAACATCCGCAAATCAATCAATGTGATAGAACACATTAATAAAAGAAAGAACAAGAACCATATGATACTCTCAATAGATGCTGAAAAAGCATTTGACAAAGTACAGCATCCTTTCCTGATCAAAACTCTTCAAAGTGTAGGGATACAAGGCACATACCTCAATATAATCAAAGCCATCTATGAAAAACCCACCGCAAATATCATACTCAATGGAGAAAAACTGAAAGCTTTTCCGTTAAGGTCAGGAACACGGCAGGGATGTCCATTATCACCACTGCTATTCAACATAGTATTAGAAGTCCTAGCCTCAGCAATCAGACAACAAAAAGAAATTAAAGGCATCCAAATTGGCAAAGAAGAAGTCAAACTATCACTCTTCGCAGATGATATGATACTATATGTGGAAAACCCAAAAGACTCCACTCCAAAACTGCTAGAACTTGCACAGTAAATCAGTAAAGTGTCAGGATATAAAATCAATGCACAGAAATCAGTTGCATTTCTGTACACCAACAACAAGACTGAAGAAAGAGAAATTAAGGAGTCAATCCCATTTACAATTCGACCCAAAACTATAAGATACCTAGGAATAAACCTAACCAAAGAGACTAAGAATCTATACGCAGAAAATTATAAAGTACTCATGAAAGAAATTGAGGAAGACACAAAAAAATGGAAAAATGTTCCATGCTCCTGGATTGGAAGAATAAATATTGTGAAAATGTCTATGCTACCTAAAGCAATCTACACATTTAATGCAATCCCTACCAAATACCATCCATTTTTTTCAAAGAAATGGAACAAATAATCCTAAAATTTATATGGAACCAGAAAAGACCTCGAATAGCCAAAGGAATATTGAAGAACAAAGCCAAAGTAAGTGGCATCACAATTCCGGACTTCAAACTCTATTACAAAGCTGTCATCATCAAGACAGCATGGTACTGGCACAAAAACAGACACATAGATCAATGGAAAAGAATAGAGAGCCCAGAAATCGACCCTCAACTCTTTGGTCAACTAATCTTCGACAAAGCAGGAAAGAATGTCCAGTGGAAAAAAGACAGCCTCTTCAATAAATGGTGCTGGGAAACTTGGACAGCCACATGCAGAAAAATGAAATTGGACCACTTCCTTACACCACACACGAAAATAGACTCCAAATGGATGAAGGACCTCAATGTGAGAAAGGAATCCATCAAAATCCTTGAGGAGGAGAATGCAGGCAGCAACCTCTTCGACCTCAGCCGTAGCAACATCTTCCTAGGAACAACGGCAAAGGCAAGGGAAGCAAGGGCAAAAATGAACTATTGGGATTTCATCAAGATCAAAACTTTTGCACAGCAAAGGAAACAGTTAACAAAACCAAAAGACAACTGACAGAATGGGAGAAGATATTTGCAAACGACATATCAGATAAAGGGCTAGTATCCAAAATCTATAAGGAACTTAGCAAACTCAACACCCAAAAACCAAACAATCCAATCAAGAAATGGGCAGAGCACATGAACAGACATTTCTGCAAAGAAGACATCCAGATGGCCAACAGACACATGAAAAAGTGCTCCACGTCACTCGGCATCAGGGAAATACAAATCAAAACCACAATGAGATATCACCTCACACCCATCAGAATGGCTAAAATTAACAAGTCAGGAAATGACAGATGCTGGCAAGGATGTGTTCAAAGGGGAACCCTCCTCCACTGTTGGTGGGAATGCAAGCTGGTGCAACCACTCTGGAAAACAGCATGGAGGTTCCTCAAAATGTTGAAAATAGAACTACCCTATGACCCAGCAATTGCACTACTGGGTATTTACCATAAAGATACAAACATAGTGATCCGAAGGGGCACGTGTACCCGAATGTTTATAGCAGCAATGTCTACAATAGCCAGACTATGGAAAGTACCTAGATGTCCATCAACAGATGAATGGATAAAGAAGATGTGGTATATATACACAATGGAATACTATGCTGCCATCAAAAGAAATGAAATCTTGCCATTTGCGACGACGTGGATGGAACTAGAGCGTATCATGCTTAGTGAAATAAGTCAATCGGAGCAAGACAACTATCATATGATCTCCCTGATATGAGGACATGGAGAAGCAACATGGGGGGTTAGGGGGATAGGAGAATAATAAATGAATCAAGATGGGATTGGGAGGGAGACAAACCATAAGTGACTCTTAATCTCACAAAACAAACTGGGGGTTGCTGGGGGGAGGAGGGATTGGGAGAGTGGGAGCGGGCTATGGACATTGGGAGGGGAGGTGAACCATAAGAGACTATGGACTCTGGAAAACAACCTGCGGGTTTTGAAGGGTCAGGGGTGGGAGGTTGGGGCAACCTGAGGGTTTTGAAGGGTCAAGGGTGGGAGGTTGGGGGAACAGGTGGTGGGTAATGGGGAGGGCACCTTTTGCATGGAGCACTGGGTGTTGTGCAAAAAGAATGAATACTGTTACGCTGAAAAAATAAATAAAATGGAAAAAAAAAAACAAAAACTTAGGATTGATGAAAGGCTGTCTTGCCAAATATCAGAAAAAAAATAGTGAGTAGAAAGCAATACAGGCCGTTTCACATGGAGATGAAGAAAGAAAGAGAAGAGAAATGAATTCTAGTTTTATTATCTTGCTGATTAAAATGGTATGCAATTTGTTTCCAATAAGGTCCTCTTCTGAATTGTGTCTTTGGACATTGTCAATTAGAGTCTTTCCTCTTCATACATTTTAGGAATAGATGAGAAAAGCCGACATTACCATTAAAAGTCTCCAATTGTGGACCAGGGACTTGATTTGAATCTGGCTTTCTGTGTGTTGGGAGATGATTGAGGACTGCTTCAAAAGCTTTCGTCAACACCTATGATGTCAGCTATGTACGACTCATGATCTTGTTATGGTAGTACGTTTTTGTCTTGGAATTTATCCTTGTCTCTCCAGTCTTTGATTTTCTGGCAGAGTTCTGTGTCAGTGTCTTTAGGTAAGGTTGTTTAATTAATTAATTCTTGATAGGTAAGGGGTTAACGTATCCAGATTGCACGGTTTGATACTTTTATTCTCTAAGTTTCATTTTTTATGGTACTTTCTCTGAATTTTGCTTCCATGTGTCCTATTCCTCACTTGCTCCCTAACTTCTGTGGGACTCTTTAAGTGTGTGTGTGTGTGTGTGTGTGTGTGTGTGTGTGTGTGTGTGTGTGTGTGTGCATTCACAAGATGCAAAAAATGATATTTTAGGAGATATGAAGCTGCTCTATTCCAGATCACAATTCACCTTCTAACACTGTGGAAAGTCACGTTACATCCCGTTCGGCCACATTTCCTGCATTGAATGTCCGATTTGATACACTTTTAGAAAGGCAGATTCTGACTAGCCTGCCTGGAACAAACACCAAATTTTGTGTGCCTGGTTACTGTTGAATTGCCTGTCCCTTTTTCTTGCTTTTTCACATGTTTTTTTACTCCCATGAGTGAGTAAAATCGTATGGTCGTTGTCTTTCTGTGACTGACAGATATGACACAGCCCAATGCTCTCTCACATTCCACCACATGTAACAAGGAGCTAGAATGCCTTCTCACTTATTTCTCCATAAGAGTCCACAGAGCATCTGGAGGACAGGGAGACTCTAGAAGTCTCTGAGATTTCTAGGCTTGTTTTCAGCAATCAGCACCACCAGAAGTTGAGCACATCAAGGGAAACATGGCATAAATGGACCTGAAGCCTAGAAATCACTCTCCACAGCGAAAGAGAGAAGTCCCAGAGACCATGGGAGAATTGTACAGAGAGAGCTTATGGGAGAATTGGATGGTTGGTGCTACAGAGGGCAGGGAGCCATGGGCAAAGACAGAGGCCCAGGGGAGAGGAGCACACTTAGAACCCTCAATTTGAATGTTGACCCCTAGCTGTTGGCAGAGAAAAGAGATTGTCTGAAGGACACGTGTTCTTCCAACCTAAGGGTCTTGAGGCCTGGTTATTCCAGTTCAGCATGCTTTGCAAACATACACTCCAGAGAACACTGTGTAACTCCTGGAGTGGTCACCAGCAAGTAACCAGGTGCAGACAGCCTGGAAACCATGATCAGAGTCAATACCTTTTGACACCATGGTAAGATTATTATTTCTTTGTGTGCATTCGGGATGGGCGGTGTTGGTGGAGATGCCTCGATGGGCTCGACAGATACCGGGGCTCTACAACCACCAGCATCAAGACTGAGAAGTGTCCACCAGCAGGATGGTGAGTACATTAGCTGCCCAACCTGCAATCACAGAATCCCAAACTTGGAAAACTGTTGGGACTGCCTTCTTCAGGCCACGTTGCTTAGTCCCAGTAGAACAGATAATCCTGCAGGGGACCTGAAGAAAGCCCTGCCCACATCCTCTCACCTGGCCACAGAATTCAGCAGGCCTTAAGTTTTGTGGAGTGGGTTTAAGTTCATGTTTCACAGGCACACCAGACGCACGGAGCTTAAACCCAACATATTTGGCCCACATAGCACACACTCTGAATGGAAGGCAAGGAGAGCCTCTGCTGACGACGAGCCCACAGGAGAGTGGACAGCCACAACACAATACCAGAGGGCATGGCATACACACCAGAGACTCTCTCAAATGCCAGCCCTTGGGCACTCCATGAGGTCTGCTTCCTAAAGAAATTACCTTCAGGGTAGATAACAGAATGTGTGTTTTGAATACAGAGAAGACAGAGACCTTTTGTAGATTCACGTTGTATTCCTGAAAGAGATCCTAAATCCTTTTCCTATGGCTTCACATGGGAATTGGTTCTCTTCCAACCTGCTCCGTGCTTGCTCCTGTGAGCTCCAAACAGATGAGTCCGTCCTGGGCCTTAGCTTCTAGGGTGTAGGGTCTGCCTTTAATTATTGTTCAGATGGGAAAATTGGGAGGCATTTATTGCATTATTTTTGGACATCAAGAAGAACTCTTGACCTCACTGTTGAAGACTCCAGGCATGTCTTTGGTAAGGTAGCAGTTGTTAACTCTGAACTTTCCTCGGAGGGCGGGTGACACTTTTCCTGTTCTGAAGCATCCAGATAGTGTGTGAGGACCATGAATATGTGTATGGCATGAAGTTCCCGGTGTGAGGCTGCTTGTACTCCTGACTCTTACTTGACCTTAAGTGGGTAAGATAGAATTGTGGATTCTTGCCCTTCTCAGTAGTCCAGAGTGGTGGTGGTGACAGTCATGGACAAAGACTACAAAATCAGCCATGGAGAAGATGACCCCAAATCGATCCACAAACTGTCTTGGGGAAATACCCAGGAGGCTCCAGCGGTTTGGAGTGGTTTTGATACTCCTGGCTGACCCAGAACTACTCCAGCCAGGTGAAGTGTTGAGTCATGGTTTGGTGAGGAGTGGTTGCTAGGACCTAAGAATTTTGTGACTTCACAGAAGCTGACTTCACTGAAGCAGCCATCCAATTCTCATGTCATATGAGTCCAATGGCTTTAAGTAGAAAGACATGGGAAGGAATAAGAAAGAGCCCTGTTAGCCTGACAATGAACTCAGGGGTCCTTTTCTATTTCTTTCCCTCATCCACTTTCTATACAAAGAGAAAAGAAAACGATGTTCTGTATACCATCTTTAGACCAACATTTCTCCAGAGATAGCAAGGTGTTCCTATTTACACTGCAATTTCTAGAGATCTCAATCAACAGCGAGGCCTCTTGGCTACCATTAGGTCTCTTGGAGGTTGGCTATCCTTCGGTGAGAGGGTCCATTCTTAGCTTCTCTTCCCTATGGTTTCTCGGATGTAAGGTCTGCCTTTGGTGATTGGTCAGTTTGGAAGGCGAGGGAAGTAATAAGGGAAGGAAAGTCACAATTCCAGGAAAATTGCCAGGGCAGGGATGTGTTGTGCTCTCCATGTCCTTATCTGCTAGTTTCCTGAAACACCAGTCCTAAGGGATGAATGATCTCTATACCTGACATTAACTTAAACACCATTGCAAAGGCTTCATGAAGAGTGAAACTCTGCATGATCGCGACCCCTAAAGAAAGAGCCCTGTTCAGCACTCCTTGTCATCATTAGTTAAAGCTACATGCCATAGTCATGGGCATAGCCCTGTTGAGCATCTCTCTTTATTCAGATGAAAATGAATGGAAAACATTGATGGCCTGCCATGCCCATTCAAGCATAACTGTGAAAGGAGCTGAGAGACCCTTTTAAGGGATTGGATAAAAATGATTATGCAGATGATGGTAAAGAAGATGATTTCCAAATGAAAATGCAAGCAGACTAAGGGAAATATCCTATGGCTTCACTCCTATGATTCCCATGAGGAATACCTTGGACATTAGTAGTAGTAAGGAAAAACGGAAGGAGAAGTTGTCAGACAAGGAGACGCACCAGGAGAGACTCAGGAATTTGGGGACCAAGCTGAGGTTTACAGGAGGATAAATCATGCCATAAAGATGGAACTGGTTAATGGGTATGGAGTTGGGATGGCATTATATGAGGATGATCACTTGGTATCATCCAATGTATGCAATATATGCAATTAAAGACTCAGGGAACACTCTGTCAAAAAACGTAGGATGGATGAAAGGCTGGCTTGCCGAATATAAAGAAAAATAGTGAATAGAAAGCAAAACAGGCCATTTCACAAAGAGAGGAAGAAAGAGAAGAGAAATGAATTCTAGTTTTATTATCTTACTGATTAAAATTGTATGCATTTGGTTTCCTATAAGGTCCTTATGTGAATTGGGTCTTTAGATTTGGAAATTAGAGTCTTTCCTCTTCCTATATTTGGGAATAGATGAGAAAAACTGACATTACCATTAAATGTCTCGAATTGTGGATTAGGGAATGATTTGAACCTGGCTTTCTGTGTGTTGGGAGAACTTTGAGGATGGCTTCAAAAGCCTCAAAAGCTGCTTCTAAAGTCATTACTTGAGATGTAAGATATGTATGTCTCATGATCTTGCCATGTTAGTGTGTATGTGTCTTGGAATTTATCCTTTTCTCTCCGGTATTGGATTTGCTGGCATAGTTGTGTGGAGGGGTCCTTTAGATAAGGTTGTTTTATTAAATAAATAAATAAATAAATAAATAAATAATTCTAGGGAGAGGATTTAAGTTATCCAGTTTGGACTGTTTTTTACTTTGATTCTCTAAGCTTCTGTTTTTTATGGTATTTTCTCTTAATTTTGCTTCCATGAGTGCTATTCCTCACTTGCTCCCTAATTTCTGTCGGACCCACTTAAATGTGTGTGTGTGAGTGTGTGTGTTTCACAAAACGCTAAAAATGATATTTTTAGAAATATGAAGCTGCTCTATTCCAGATCACAATTTTATTTCAAACACACTGGAAACTCACGTTCCATCCCGTTCGCCACATTTCCTGCATTGAATGTCCCATTTGATCCACTTTTAGCAAAGCAGATTCTGAATAGCCTGCCTTGGATAATCACCAAATTTTGTGTACCTGGTTAGAGTGTATTTTTTTGCTTTTTCACATGTTTCTTTTCTTGCATGAGTGAGTGAAATCGTATGGAAATTTTCTTTCTGGGACTTACAGATATGACAAGCCCAATGCTCTCTCCTTTTCTGCCACATGACACAAGGAGCAAGAATGCCTTCTTGCTTATGGCTCCATAAGAGTCCGCAGTGCATTTGGAGATGGTAGAAGCGTCTGGGAGCTCCAGGCATCATCACAACCAGACGATGACCACATCAATGTAAACATGGCATAATTGGACCTGAAGCCTAGAAATCACCCTCCACAGCGAAAGAAAGAAGAAGTCACAGAGACCATGGGAGAATTTTGTAGACAGTTCTTATTGGAGAATTGAATGGTTGGAGCTTTAGAGGGCAGAAAGCCATGGACAAAGACAAAGGCCCAGGGGAGAGGAGCACACTTAGAACCCACAATTTGAATATTGACCCCTAGCTGTTGGCGGACAAAAGGAGAGTGTCTGAATGACACGAGTTCTTGCAACCCAAGGGTCTTGAGGCCCAGGTATTCCAGAGAAGCATGCATTGCAGACAGAGATTCCAGAACTATAGAACACTGTGTATCTCCTGGAGAGGACACCAGCAAGCTACCAGGTGCAGACAGCCTGGAAACCATGATCAGAGACAATACCTGTTGACACCGTGGTAAGATCACTATTTCTTTGTGTGCATTGATGATGGGCAGTGTTGGTGGAGATGCCTGGATGGGCGCCAGAGATTCTTGGGCTCTATGGCCACCAGCAACAAGACTGAGAAGTGGCCAGAGGCAGGACAGTGAGGACATTAGCTTCCCAACCTGCAATCACGGAATCCCCAACCTGGAACTCTGTTGGGCCTGCCTTCTTCAGGCCACGTTGCTTAGTCCCAGGAGAAGAGAAAATCCTGCAGGGGATTTGAAGAAAGCCCTGCCCACATCCTCTCCCTTGACCACAGAATTCAGCACTCCTTAAGTTTTGTGGAGTTGCTTGAAAGTCACGTTTCACAAGCACGCCGTATTTGTCCCAGACACCAAACTCTCTGAATGGAAGGCAAGGAGAGCTTCTGCAGAGGACAAGCCCACAGGAGAGTGGACAGCCACAAAACAACCCCAGAGGGCATGTCACACACACCTGAGACTCTCTCAAGTGCCAGCCCTTGGGCACTCCATGAACTCTTCTTCCTAAAAAATAAACTTCAGGGTAGATAAAGGAATGCGTGTTTCGAACACAGAGAAGACAGAGACCTTTTGTAGATTGACGTTGTATTCCTAATTCTGGCCCATGAGCCTTTTCCAATGGCTTCCCATGGGGATTGAAAGACACGTTTCACACACACACCAGACCCATGAAGCATAAACTCACCATATTTGGCGCAGACACCAAACACTCTGAATGGAAGGCAAGGAGAGCCTCTGCATAGGACGAGCCCACAGGAGAGTGGACAGCCACAACACAACCACAGAAGGCATATCAGACACACCTGAGAGTCTCTCAAGTGCCAGCCCTTGGGCACTCCATGAGGTCTTCTTCCTAAAGAATTATCTTAAGGGTAGATAACAAAATGCACGTTTCGAATACAGAGAAGAGAGAGACCTTTTGTAGGTTCACCCTGTATTCCTGAAATGGCCCAAGAGCCTTTCCACTGGCTTCACATTGGGGATTGGTTCTCTTCCAACATGCTCCGTGCTTGCTCCTGTGAGCTCCAAACAGATGATTCCGTCCTGGGCCTAAGCTTCTAGGGTGTAGGGTCTGCCTTTAATATTTGGTCAGCTGGGAAAATTAGGAGGCATTAATGCACGATTTCTTGGGATTCAAGAAGAACTCGTGTCCTCACTCTTGAAGACTCCAGACAGGTCTTTGGTATGGTTGTGGGTGTTAACTCTGAGCTTTCCTTGGAGGGTAGTGGGCGCTTTTCCTGGTCAGAGGCATACTCATAGGGTGTGAGGACCATGAGCGTGTGTATGGCATGGAGTTCACTGTGTGAGGCTGCTTGTACTCCTGACACTTTCTTGAACTTACGTGGGTAGGATGGAATTGTGGATACCTGCCCTTCTCAGGAGGCCAGAGCGGTGGCGGTGACAGTCACGGCCAAAGACTACAAATTTGGCCATGGAGTAGGTGAACCCATATCACTTCACAAACTCTCTTGGGGAAATCCCCAGATGGCCCCAGCTGTATGGAGTGATTTTGAAACGTCTGGCTGAACCAGAATTACTCCATCCGGGTGAAGTGATGAGGCATGGTTTTGTGAGGAGTGGTTGCTAGGACCTCAGAGCGCTGTGACATCACATAAGATAACTTCACTGAAGCAGCAATCCCACTCTCATGACATATGCATCCTATGGCTTTAAGTAAAAAGACTTGGGAAGGAACTAGAAAGAGCCCTGTTAGTCTGTTCATGCACTCCGGTTGTCTTTTATTTTTCTTTCTCACCTCCACTTTCTATACAAAGAGAAAAGAAAACGATGTTCTGTATACCATTCTTTAGACCAACATTTCTCCAGAGAGAGCATGGTCTTCCTATTTCCACTGCAATTTCTAGAGATCACAATCAACCGCAAGGCCACTTGGCTACCATTAATTCTCTGGGATGTTTGATGTCCTTGTGTGAGAGGGTCCATTCTTAGCTTTTGTTCCCTATGGTTTCTCGGGGTAAGGTCTGCCTTTGGTGCTTGGTCATCTTGGAAGTCGAAGGAAGGAAGAAGGCTAGGAAAGTCACAATTCCAGTAAAAGAGCCAGGGAAGGGATTCATTGTGCTGTCTGTGTCCTTATCAGCTTGTGTCATGAAACACCAGTACTAAGAGATGAAGGATCTGTCTAGCTGACTTTACCATAAACACCATTGCAAAGGCTTCATGGAGAGTGAAACTCTGCATGGTCGCTACCCCGAAAGAAAGAGCCCTTGTCAGCACTCCTTGTCATCATTTGTTAATGCTACATGCCATCGTCATGGGGAGAGCCATGTTGAGCAACGCTCTTTATTCAGATGAAAATGAACGGCCAACATAGATGGCCTGTCATGCCCACTCTAGCATCACTGTGGAAGGAGCCGTCATAAGGTTTTAAAGGCGTGTGTATAAAGATAATAATGAAGATGATGATAAAGAAGATGTTTTCCAAATGAAAATGCAAGCAGACCAAGGGAAATATCCTATGGCTTCACTCATATGTGGCCCATGAGGAATACCATGGATATGAGTAGTAGTAAGGGAATGGAAGGAGAAGAAGTCAGACAGGGAGACGCAGGAGAGACTCAGGAATTTGGAGTCCAAGCTGAGGTTTACAGGAGGAGAGACAAGCCATAAAGAAGGAAGTGGTGAATGGGTATGGAGGTGGTGTAGCATTATATGAAGATGAGCACTTGGTGGTATATGCAAATAAGGAATAAGGGAACACTATGTAAAAAATGTAGGATGAATGAAAGGCTGGCTCACCGAATATAAGAAAAAATACTGAATAGAAAGCACAACAGGCCGTATCACATGGACATAAAGAAAGAAAGAGAAGAGAAATGAATTCTAGTTTTATTATCTTACTGATTAGAATTGTATGCCATTGGATTCCTATAAGTTCCTTATATGAATTGGGTCTTTGGACATTGTAAATTAGTCTTCGCTCTTCCTACATTTTGGGAATAGTTGAGAAAAGCTGAAATTACCATTAAATGTCTCGAATTGTGGACAAGGGAATTGATTTGAACATGGCATTCTGTGTTTTGAGGGTGTTTGAAGAATGCTTCAAAATCTTTTTTCATTATCTGAGATGTCAGCTATGTCTGACTCGTGATCTTGCCATGGTAGTGCATATGTGTCTTGGAATTTATCCTTTTCTCTCTGGTATTGGATTTGCTCGCATACTTGTGTGTAGGGGTGTTTTAGGTGAGGTTGTGTAATTAATTAATTTATTAATTAAGTAAGTAATTCTTGATAGGTAAGGAATTAACTTATCCAGTTTGGACAGTTTGTTACTTTGATACTCTAAGTTTTGTTTTTTATGGTATTTTCTCTGAATTCTGCTTCCATGAGTGCTATTCCTCCCTTGCTTCCTAACTTCTGTGGGACTCTTTTAAGTGTGTGTGTGTGTGTGTGTGTGTGTTTCACAAAACGCTAAAAATGATATTTTAAGACATATGAAGAGAAGAGATATTTTAAGAGATGACAATTCACATTGAAACAGTGGAAACTCACGTTACATCCCGTTCAGTCATATTTCCTGCATTAAATGTCCCATTTGATCCACTTTTAGAAACGCAGACTCTAACTAGCCTGCCTGGAACAAACAATAAACTTTGTGTGCCTGGTTAGAGCATGGCATAAGTGGACCTGAAGCCTAGATATCACACTCCGCAGCAAAAGAGAGAATAGTCACAGAGACCATGGGAGAAGGGTGTAGACAGGGCTTACTTGAGAATTGGATGGTTGTTGCCTTAGAGTGCAGAGAGCCATGGCTAAAGACAAAGGCCCAGGGGACAGGAGCACACATAGAACACACAATTTGAATGTAGACCCATAGCTGTTGGCAGAGAAAAGGAGAGAGTCTGAATGATCTCAATCAACAGCGAGGCCTCTTGGCTACCATTAGGTCTCTGGAGGCTTGATATCTTTGGGTGAGAGGGTCGATTCTTAGCTTCTGTTCCTATGGTTTCTCCGGTGTAAGGTCTGCCTTTGGTGTTTGGTCAGCTTCAAGGTGAGGGAAGTAATAAGGGAAGGAAAGTCACAATTCCAGGAAAATTGCCAGAGCAAGGATGCGTTTTGCTGCCTGTGTCCTTATCTGCTAGTGTCATGAAACACAAGTCCTAAGGGATGAAGACTCTGTCTACCTGACATTACTTTAAACACCATTACAAAGGCTTCATGGAGAGTGGAACTCTGTTTGATCACTACCCGTCAAGAAAGAGCCCTGGGGAAAGGAGTCAAGATGGTGGATTAGTAGCAGTCTGAGACTACATCAGGTAGCAGGAGATCAGCTCAATAGCTTATCTAAACATTGCAAACACCTACAAATCCAACTGGAGATTGAAGAATCTGGGCTCCTGGTAAGCAGCAGAGCAACGGAACACAAAATCAGGACTTTTAAAAGTCTGTTCCACTGAGGGACATTGCTCCAGAGGCTAAACTGGGGTGAAACCCGTGCAGGGTCAGCATGGCCCCACGTCCCGCAGGGTCACAGAAGGATCGGGGGTGTTGGAGTGTCGCAGAGCTCGCAGGTATTAGAACCGAGAAGCCGGCTACAGAGACAGAGCCGAGGACTGAACTCTCAGCTCGGGGTTACCTTGAACTGGTCACGGGCTGGGTGAGCTCGGAGCTCGGCTGGAGGCTGGGGATACGGGTGTGATTGGGTGCTGTCCTCTGGGGGCGCACTGAGGAGTGGGGCCCCAGGCTCTCGGCTCCTATGGTCTGGAGACTGGGAGCCGCCATTTTCATTCCTGTCTTCCAGAACTCTACAGAAAATGTTCAGAGAATAGAAGCTCCCAAAAGCGAACCCTAGCTGATTACTTAGTCCGGCCCCTGGTAAGGGCGCTGCAATCCCGCCACGGGCAAAGACACTTGAGAGTCACTACAACAGGCCCCTCCCCAGAAGATCAACAAAATATCCACCCAGGACGAAGTTCATCTATCAAGGAAAGCAGGTTCAATTCCTAAGACAGCAGCGGAAATCCAGAGGAGGAGAAAGCAGAGCACAGAACACATGGCTCTCTCCCCATGATTCTTTAGTCTTGTGGTTAATTCATTTTTTTTCTTTTTTCAATTTTTTTTCTTTCTTTTTTTCTTCTTCTGCTAAATTTTTAAAAACTTTTATCCTTTTCTTTTTTAAAGTTTTTTGACTAGTTTATATAAACATATATATTTTTTGTTTCTTTTTTATATTTTTTATTTATTTGTTTTGTTTTTTAAATTTTTTTCTTTTATTTCTGAACCTCTTTTTATCCCCTTTCCCCCCCACAATTTGAGGTCTCTTCTGATTTAGTTACAGCGCAATTTTCTGGGGACTTTCTCAACCTTATAGTGTTTTATTTGATCCTTCATATCCTCTTATCTGGACAAAATGACAAGGCAGAAAAAATCACTACAAACAAAACAACAAGAGGCAGTACCGACGGCTAGGGACCTAATCAACACAGACATTGGTAATATGTCAGATCAAGAGTTCAGAATGACGATTCTGAACATTCTAGCCGGGCTTGAAAAAGGCATGGAAGATATTTTAGAAACCCTCTCTGGAGATATAAAAGCCCTTTCTGGAGAAATTAAAGAACTAAAATCTAGCCAAGTAGAAAGCAAAAAAGCTACTAATGAGGTGCAATAAAAAATGGAGGCTCTCACTGCTAGTATAAATGAGGCAGAAGAAAGAGTTAGTGATATAGAAGACCAAATGACAGAGAATAAAGAAGCCGAGCAAAAGACGAACAAACAGCTCCTGGACCATGAGCGGAGAATTCGAGAGATAAGTGACACCATAAGATGAAACAACTTTAGAATAATTGGGATTCCAGAAGAAGAAGAAAGAGAGAGGGGGGCAGAAAAGCTATTGGAGAGAATTATTGGAGAGAATTTCCCTAATATGGCAACGGGAACAAGCATCAAAATCCAGGAGAGGGTCGCCTGGGTGGCTCAGCAGTTTAAGCCTCTGTCTTCGGCTCAGGTCATGATCTCAGGGTCCTGGGATCGAGCCCCGCATCGGACTCTCTGCTCAGTAGGGAGCCTGTTTCTCCCTCTCTCTCGGCCTGCCTCTCTGCCTACTGTGACCTCTCTCTGTCAAATAAATAAATAAAAAATATTAAAAAAAACCAGAAGATGCAGAGAACCCCCCTCAAAGTCAACAACAATAGGTCCACACCCCGTCACCTAATAGTAAAATTTACAATCTTAGTGAAAAAGAGAAAATCCTGAAAGCAGCCCGGGAAAAGACGTCTGTAACATAGAGTGGTAAATATATTAGATTGGCAGCAGACTTATCCACAGAGACCTGGCAGGCCAGAAAGAGCTGGCATGATATATTCAGAGCACTAAACGAGAAAAACATGCAGCCAAGAATACTCTATCCAGCTAGGCTATCATTGAAAATAGAAGGAGAGATCAAAGGCTTCCAGGACAAACAAAAACTGAAAGAATTTGCAAACACCAAACCAGCTCTACAAGAAATATTGAAAGGGGTCCTCTAAGCAAAGAGAGAGCCTAAAAGTAGTAGATCAGAAAGGTACAGAGACAATATACAGTAACAGTCACCTTACAGGCTAATAATGGCACTAAATTCATATCTCTCAATAGTTACCCTGAATGTTAATGGGCTAAAAGCCCCAATCAAAAGACACAGGCTAGGGACCTAATCAACACAGACATTGGTAATATGTCAGATCAAGAGTTCAGAATGACGATTCTGAACATTCTAGCCGGGCTTGAAAAAGGCATGGAAGATATTAGAGAAACCCTCTCTGGAGATATTAAAGCCCTTTCTGGAGAAATTAAAGAACTAAAATCTAACCAAGTTGAAATCAAAAAAGCTATTAATGAGGTGCAATCAAAAATGGAGGCTCTCACTGCTAGGATCAATGAGGCAGAAGAAAGAATTAGTGATATAGAAGACCAAATGACAGAGAATAAGGAAGCCGAGCAAAAGAGGGACAAACAGCTACTGGACCATGAGGGGAGAATTCGAGAGATAAGTGACACCATAAGACGAAACAACATTAGAATAATTGGGATTCCAGAAGAAGAAGAAACAGAAAGGGGAGCAGAAGGTCTACTGGAGAGAATCATTGGAGAGAATTTCCCTAATATGGCAAAGGGAACAAGCATTAAAATCCAGGAGATACAGAGAACCCCCCTGAAAGTCAACAAGAATAGGTCCACACCCCGTCACCTAATAGTAAAATTTACAAGTCTTAGTGACAAAGAGAAAATCCTGAATGCAGCCCGAGAAAAGAAGTCTGTAACATACAATGGTAAAAATATTAGATTGGCGGCAGACTTATCCACAGAGACCTGGCAGGCCAGAAAGAGCTGGCATGATATATTCAGAGCACTAAACGAGAAAAACATGCAGCCAAGAATACTCTATCCAGCTAGACTATCATTGAAAATAGAAGGAGAGATCAAAAGCTTCCAGGACAAACAAAAACTGAAAGAATTTGCAAACACCAAACCAGCTCTACGGGAAATATTGAAAGGCATCCTCTAAGCAAAGAGAAAGCCTAAAAGTAGTAGATCAGAAAGGTTCAGAGAAAATATACAGTAACAGTCATCTTAAAGGCTAATAATGGCACTAAATTCATATCTCTCAATAGTTACCCTGAATGTTAATGGGCTAAATGTCCCAATCAAAAGGCACAGGGTATCAGAATGGATAAAAAATCAAAACCCATCAGTATGTTGCATACAAGAAACTCATTTTAGACGCGAAGACACCTCCAGATTTAAAGTGAGCGGATGGAAAACAATTTACCATGCTAATGGGCATCAGAAGAAATCTGGGGTGGCGATCCTTATATCACATCAATTAGATTTTAAGCCAAAGACTATAATAAGAGATGAGGAAGGACACTATATCCTACTCAAAGGGTCTGTCCAACAAGAAGATCTAACAATTTTAAATATCTATGCCCCTAACGTGGGAGCAGCCAACTATATCAACCAATCAAAAACAAAATCAAAGAAACACATCAATAATAATAAAATAATAGTAAGGGACTTTAAAATCCTCCTCACTGAAATGGACAGATCAACCAAGCAAAAGATCAACAAGGGAATAAAGGCCTTAAATGACACACAGAACCAGATGGACATCACAGATATATTCAGAACATTTCATCCCAAAGCAACAGAATACACATTCTTCTCTAGTGCACATGGAACCTATGTGCACTATGGAATAGATCACATCATGGGTCACAAATCAGGTCTCAACTGGTATCAAAAGATTAGGATCATTCCCTGCATATTTTCAGACCATAATGCTCTGAAGCTAGAACTCAACCACAAGAGGAAAGATGGATAGAACCCAAATACATGGAGACTAAACAGCATCCTTCTAAAGAATGAGGGGGTCAACCAGGAAAATAAAGAAGGATTGAAAAAATTAATGGAAACAAATGATAATGAAAACACAACGATTCTAAATGTGTGGGACACAGAAAACGCAGTCCTGAGAGGAAAATATATAGCTGTACAAGCCTTTCTCAAGAAACAAGAAAGGTGTCAAGTACACAACCTAACCCTACACGTAAAAGAGCTGGAGAAAGAACAAGAAAGAAACCCTAAACCCAGAAGGAGAAGAGAAAGCATAAAGATCAGAACAGAAATCAATGAAATACAAACCAAAAAAAAAAAAAAAGAAAGAAAAAAATCAATGAAACCAAGAGCTGGTTCTTTGAAAGAATCAATAAGATTTATAACGCCCTGGCCAGACTCATCAAAAAGAAAAGAGAAAGGACCCAAATCAATAAAATCAAGAATGAAAGAGGAGAGATCACAACACCAAAAAATACAGACAATTATAAGAACATACTATGAGCAACTCTACGCCAACAAATTGGACAATCTGGAAGAAATGGATGCATTCCTAGAGACATATAAACTACCACAACTGAACCAGGAAGAAATAGAAAACCTGAACAGGCCCATAACCAGTAAGGAGTTTGAAACAGTCATCAAAAATCTACAAACAAACAAAAGCCCAAGGCCAGATGGCTTCCCAGGGGAATTCTACCAAACATTTAAAGAAGAACGAATTCCTCTTCTCCTGAAACTGTTCCAAAAAATAGAAATGGAAGGAAAACTTCCAAACTCATTTTATGAGGTCAGCATCACCTTGATCCCAAAACCAGACAAGGATCCCACCAAAAAAGAGAACTACAGACCAATATCCTTGATGAACACAGATGCAAAAATTCTCGCCAAAATACTAGCCAATAGGATTCAACAGTACATTAAAAGGATTATTCACCAAGATCAAGTGGGATTTATTCCAGGGCTGCAGGGTTGGTTCAACATCCGCAAATCAATCAATGTGACACAACACATTAATAAAAAAAGAACAAGAACCATATGATACTCTCAATAGATGCTGAAAAAGCATTTGACAAAGTACAGCATCACTTCCTGATCAAAACTCTTCAAAGTGTGGGGATAGAGGGCACATAACTCAATATTATCAAAGCCATCTATGGAAAACCCACCGCAAATACCATTCTCAATGGAGAAAAACTGAAAGCTTTTCCATTAAGCTCAGGAACACGGCAGGGATGTCCATTGTCACCACTGCTTTTCAACATAGTACTAGAAGTCCTAGCCTCAGCAATCAGACAACAAAAAGAAATTAAAGGCATCCAAATTGGCAAAGAAGAAGTCAAACTATCACTCTTCACAGATGATATGATACTATATGTGGAAAACCCAAAAGACTCCACTCCAAAACTTCTAGAACTTGTCCAGGAATTCAGTGAAGTGTCAGGATATAAAATCAATGCACAGAAATCAGTTGCATTTCTGTATACCAACAACAAGACAGAAGAAAGAGAAATTAAGGAGTCAATTCCATTTACAATTGGACCCAAAACTATAAGATACCTAGGAATAAACCTAACTAAAGAGGCTAAGAATCTATATGCAGAAAATTATAAAGTACTCATGAAAGGAATTGAGGAAGACACAAACAAATGGATAAATGTTCGATGCTCCTGGATTGGAAGAATAAATGTGAAAATGTCCATGCTACCTAAAGCAATCTACATATTTAATGCAATCCCTATCAAAATACCATCCATTTTTTTCAAAGAAATGGAACAAATAATCCTAAAATTTATATGGAACCCGAAAAGACTTCAAATAGCCAAAGGAATATTGAAAAAGAAAGCCAAAGTTGGCGGCATCACAATTCCGGACTTCAAACTCTATTACAAAGCTGTCATCATCAAAACAGCATGATACTGGCACAAAAACAGACACATAGATCAATGGAACAGAATAGAGAGCCCAGAAATGGACCCTCAACTCTACATCAACTACTTTTCGACAAAGCAGGATAGAATGTCCAGTGGAAAAAAGAAAGCCTCTTCAATAAATGGTGCTGGGAAAATTGGACAGCCACAGGCAGAAAAATGAAATTGGACCACTTCCTTACACCACACACGAAAATAGACTCCAAATGGATGAAGGACCTCAATGTGAGAAAGGAATCCATCAAAATCCTTGAGGAGAATGCAGGCAGCAACCTCTTCGACCTCAGCCGCAGCAACATCTTCCTAGGAACATCGGCAATGGCAAAGGAAGAAAGGGCATAAATGAACTATTGGGGTTTCATCAAGATCAAAATCTTTTGCACAGCAAAGGAAACAGTTAACAAAACCAAAAGACAACTGACAGAATGGGAGAAGATATTTGCAAACGACATATCAGATAAAGGGCTAGTGTCCAAAATCTATAAGGAACATAACGATCTCAACACCCAAAGAACAAACAATCCAAACAAGAAATGGGCAGAGGTCATGAACAGACATTTCTGCAAAGAAGACATCCAGATGGCCAACAGACACATGAAAAAGTTCTCCACGTCTCTCGGCATCAGGGAAATACAAATCAAAACCACGAGATACCACCTCACACCCGTCAGAATGGCTAAAATGAACATTCAGGAAATGACAGATGCTGGCGAGGATGTGGAGAAAGGGGAACGCTCCTCCACTGTTGGTGGGAATGCAAGCTGGTGCAACCACTCTGGAAAACAGCATGGAGGTTCCTCAACATGTTGAAAATAGAATTACCTTATGTGGGGCGCCTGGGTGGCTCAGTGGTTTAAGCCGCTGCCTTTGGATCAGGTCATGATCTCAGGGTCCTGGGATCGAGTCCCACGTCCGGCTCTCTCTGCTACCCTCTCACTCTCTCTGCCTGCCTCTCTGCCTACTTGTGATCTCTCTCTGTCAAATAAATACATAAAATCTTAAAAAAAAAAAAGAACTACCCTATGACCCAGCAATTGCACTATTGGGTATTCACCCTAAAGATACAAACGCAGTGATCCGAAGGGGCACGTGTACCAGAATGTTTATAGCAGCAATGTCAACAATAGCCAAACTATGGAAAGAACCTAGATGTCCATCAACAAATGAAGAATAAAGAAGATGTGGTATATATACACAATGGAATACTATGCAGCCATCAAAAGAAATGAAATCTTGCCATTTGCGATGACATGGATCGAACTACAGGGTATCATGCTTAGTGAAATAAGTCAATTGGAGAAAGACAACTATCATATGATATCCCTGATATGAGGACATGGAGGTGAAACATGGGGGGTTAGGGGGACAGGAAATGAATAAATGAAACAAGATGTGATTGGGAGGGAGACAAACCATAAATGACTCTTAATCTCACAAAAAAAAACTGGGGTTTCTGGGGGAGGTGGGGTTGAGAGGGGGAGGGGGTTATGGACATTGTGGATGGTATGTGCTATCATGAGTACTGTAAAGAGTGTAAACCAGGTGATTCACAGACCTGTATCCCTGGGGATAAAAGTACATTATATGTTTATTAAAAAAAAAAAAGATAAGAAAGAGCCCTGGCCAGCACTCCTTGTCATCATTAGTTAATGTTACATGCCATAGTCATGGGGAGAGCCATGTTGAGCAACGCTCTTTATTCAGATGAAAATGAATGGCCAACATCTACGGCCTGCCATGCCCACTTTAGCATCACTGTGGAAGGAGCCGAGATACACATTTAAGGGCTAGTG
The DNA here is from genome assembly GCF_922984935.1 of Meles meles. Taxonomy (NCBI): domain Eukaryota; kingdom Metazoa; phylum Chordata; class Mammalia; order Carnivora; family Mustelidae; genus Meles; species Meles meles. The sequence continues at coordinate 30,317,898 of NC_060088.1, read as the reverse complement.
GATAAAGATGATTATGAAGATGATGATAAAGAAGATTTTCAAATGAAAATGCAAGCAGACCAAGGGAAATATCCTATGGCTTCACTCCTATGTGGCCCATGAGGAATACCATGGAAATGAGTAGTAGTAAGGGAAAATGGAAGGAGAAGAAGTCAGACAGGGAGACACACCAGGAGAGACTCAGGACTTTGGGGACCAATCTGAGGGTTACAGGAAGATAAGACATGCCATAAAGAGGGAACTGGTTCATGGGTATGGATGTGGTGTGGCATTATATGAGGATGAGTCCATGGTGGTATATGCAATTAAAGAATCAGGGAACACTATGTCAAAAAACGTAGGATGGATGAAAGACTGCCTTGCCTAATATCAGAAAAATATAGTGAATATAAAGCACAACAGGCAGTTTCACGTAGATATGAAGAAAGAAAGAGACGAGAAATGAATTCTAGTTTTATTATCTTACTGATTAAAATGGTATGCAATTGGTTTCCTATTAGGTCCTTATGTGAATTGGGTCTTTGGACATTGTAAATTCGAGTCTTCCCTCTTACGTTTTGGGAATAGATGATTAAAGCCGATATTACCATTAAATACCTCGAATTGTGGACCAGGGAATTGATTTGAACCTGGCTTTCTGTGTGTTTGGAGATGTTTGAGGACTGCTTCAAAAGCCTCAAAAGCTGCTTGAAAAGTCATTACATGAGACGTAGGATATGTATGACTCATGATCTTGCCATGGTACTGTGTATGTGCCTTGGAATTTATCCTTTTCTCCCGGTATTGGATTTGCTGGCAGACTTCTGTGTAGGGGTATTTTAGGTAAGGTTGTTTAATTAATTAATTTAATGCTTGATAGGTAAGGATTTAACTTATACAGTTGGGACGGTTTGTTACGATGATACAGTAAGCTTTTGTTTTTTATGGTATTTCCTCTGAATTTTGCTTCCAAGAGTGCTATTTCAAACTTACTCCCTAAATTCTGTGGGACATTTTATGTGTGTGTGTGTGTGTGTGTGTGTGTTTCACAAAACGCTAAAAATGATATTATAGGAGATTTGAAGCCGCTCTATTCCAGATCACAATTCACCTTCAAACAAAGTAGTAACTCACGTTACATTCTGTTCGGCCATATTTCCTGCATTGAATGTACATTTGATCCACTTTTAGAAAGGCAGATTCTGACTAGCCTGCCTGTATCAAACACCAAATTTTGCGTGCCTGGTAAGAGTCTCATTGCCTGTCCCTTTTTCTTGCTTTCTCACATGTTTCTTTACTTTTATGAGTGAGTGAAATCGTATGGTAGTTGTGTTTCTGTGACTAACAGATAGGACACAGCCCAATGCTCTCTCCCTTTCTACCCCATGTCACAAGGAGCAAGAATGCCTTCTTGCTTATGGCCCCATAAGAGTCCGCAGTGCATTTGGAGGACAAGGAGATGGTAGAAGTGTCTGGGATCTCCAGTCATGTCTTAAGCTATCAGCACAACCAGAAGATGACTACATCAATGTAAACATGGCATAAATGGACCTGAAGCCGTACCCAAAGACAAGAGCCCAGGGGAGTGGAGCACACTTAGAACCATAGAGCCATAGTTGTTGGCAGAGAAAAGGAGAGTGTTTGAATGACACGAGTTCTTGCAGCCCCAGGGTCCTGAGGACTGGGGATTCCAGATTAGCATGCTTTGCAGACATAGACTCCAGAGAACACTGTGTATCTCCTGGAGAGGACAACAGCAAGGAACCAGGTGCAGACAGTTTGGAAACCATGATCAGAAACAATAACTTTTGACAAGGTGGAAAGATTATTATTTCTTTCTGTGCATTGGTGATGGGCATTGTTGTTGGAGATGCCTCAATGGGTGCCCAAGATACTTGGGCTCTACGACTACCAGCATTAAGACTGAGAAGTGGCCACAGGCAGGATGGTGAGGGCATTAGCTGATCAACCTGCAATCACGGATTCCCAAACCTGGAACACTGTTGGGACTGCTTTCTTCAGGCCACGTCGCTTAGTCCCAGTAAAAGAGAAAATCATGCAGGGGACTAGAGAAAAGCCCTGCCCACATCCTCTCCCCTGGCCACAGAATTCAGCAGGCCTTAAGTTTTGGGGAGGGGGTAGAAAGTCACGTTTCACAGGCACACCAGACCCACGGAGCTTAACCTCACCATATTTGGCCCAGACACCAAACACTCTGAATGGAAGTCAAGGAGAGCCTCTGCAGAGGATGAGCAAACAGGAGAGTGGACAGCCACAAAACCACCCCAGAGGACATGTGACACACACCGGAGACTCTCTCACGTGCCAGCCCTTAGGCACTCCATGAGCTCTTCTTCCTAAAGAAATTATCTTCAGGGTAGATAACAGAATGGGAATTTCGAATAAAGAGAAGAGAGAGACCTTTTGTAGATTCACGTTGTATTCCTGAAACTGGCCCGACAGCATTTTCCGATGGCTTCACATGGGGATTGGTTCTCTTCCAACATGCTCCATGCTTGTTCCTGTGAACTCCAAACAGAAGAGTCCGTCCTGGGCCTAAGCTTCTAGCGTGTAGGGTCTGCTTTTAATGTTTGGTCAGCTGGGAAATTTGGGAGGCATTTGTGGCACGATTTTTGAGAATGCAAGAAGAATTCGTGTCCTCCCTGTTGAAGACTCCTGACATGTATTTGGTATGGTTGGGGGTGTTAACTCGGTGTTTTACTCAGAGGCGGCGGGCGCTTTTCCTGGTCAAAAGCATCCATGTAGGGTCTGAGGACTATGAACAAGTGTATGGCGTGGAGTTCCCCGTGCGAGGCTCTTTGTACTCCTGACTCTTTCTTGACATTACGTCGGTAAGTTGGAATTGTGGATTCTTGCCCCTCTCAGGAGTCCAGAGCGGTGGTGGTGACAGTCTCGGGAAAAGACTACAAATTCGACCATGGGGAATATGACCCCAAATCTCTTCACCAACTGTCTTGGGGAAATACCCAGGCAGCTCCAGTGGTTTGGAATGATTATGATACCCCTGGCTGACCCAGAACTACTGCAGCCAGGTGAAGTGATGAGTCGTGGTTTGGTGAAGAGAGGTTGCTAGGAACTCAGAGCTTTGTGACGCCACAGAAGCTGACTGCACTGAAGCAGCAATCCCATTCTCATGACATAGGAGTCTTATGGCTTTAAGTAGAAAGACCTGGGAAGGAACAAGAAAGAGCCCTGTTAGCCTGATCATGAACTCAGGTGGTCTTTTCTCTTTCTTTCCCACTTCCCCTTTCTGTACAAAGAGAAAAGAAAACGAGGTTCTGTATACCATTCTTTAGACCAACATTTCTCCAGAGAGAGCAAGTTGTTCCTATTTCCACTGCAATTTCTAGAGATCGCAATCTACAGCGAGGCCTCTTGGCTCCCATTAGTTATCTGGGAGGTTGGATATCCTAGGGTGAGAGGGTCCATTCTTAGCTTCTGGTCCCTATGGTTTCTTGGGTGTAAGGTCTGCCTTTGCTGCTTGGTCAGCTTGGAAGGTGAGGGAAGGAAGAAGGGAAGGGAAGTCACAATTCCAGGAAAATTGCCAGGGCAGAGATTCGTTGTGCTGTCTGTGTCCGTATCTGCTAGTGTCTTGGAACACCAGTCCCAAGGGATGAAGGTTCTGTCTACCCGACATTACCTTAAACACCATTGCAAAGGCTTCATGGAGAGGGAAAATCTACATGATAGCTATCCCTAAAGAAAAAGCCCTGGTCAGCACTCCTTGTCATCATTAGTTTATGCTACATGTCATAACCTTGGGGAGAGTCATGTTGAGCAAGACTCTTTATTCAAGTGAAAATGAATGGCCTATGTCAATGGCCTGCCATGCCCACCCTAGCATCACTGTGGAAGAAGCTGAGATACCATTTTAAATGCTTGTGGATAAAGATGATTATGAAGATGATAATAAAGAAGATTGTTTCCAAATGAAAATGGAAGGAGAACAAAGGAAATATCCTATTTCTTCACTCATATGTGGCCCATGAGGAATACCATGGACATGAGTAGTAGTAAGGGAAATCAGAAGGAGAAGAAGTCAGACAGGGAGTCGCACAAGGAGAGACTCGGGAATTTGTGGACCAACCTGAGGGTAACAGGAGGATAAGACATGACATAAAGAGGGAACTGGATAATGGGTATGGAGGTGGTGTGGCATTATATGAGGATGAGCACTTGGTGATATATGCATTTAAAGAATCAGGGAACACTATGCCACAAAACGTAAGATGGATGAAAGTCTGGCATGCCAAATATAAGAAAATATAGTGAATAGGAAGCAAAACAGGCCGTTTCACGTGGAGATGAAGAAAGAAAGAGAAGAGAAATAAATTCTAGTTTTATTATTTTACTTATTAAAATTGTATGCAATTGGTTTTCCTATAAGTTCCTTATGTGAATTGGATCTTTGGACATTGTACGTTAGAGTCTTCCCTCTTTCTACATTTTGGAAATAGATGATAAAAGCCGACATTACCATTAAATGTCTCGAAATGTGAAACAGGGAAATGATTTGAACTTGGCTCTCTGTGTGTTGGGAGATGTTTGAGGACTGCTTCATAAGCCTCAAAATCGGCTTCAAATGTCATTAATTGAGTTGTCAGATATATATGACTCATGATCTTGTCATTGTAGTGCATATGTGTCTTGGAATTTATCCTTTTCTCTCCGGTATTGGATTTGCTGGCAGACTTCTGTGTAGGGGTCTTTTAGATAAGATTGCTTAATTAACTAATTAATTAATTATTTAAAAAATTCTGGATAGGTAAGGAGTTAACTTATCTAGTTTGGACGGTTTGTTAGTTTGATTCTCTAAGTTTTCCTTTTTTATGTTTTTTTCTCTGAATTTTGCTTCCATGAGTGCTATTCCTCAATTGCTCCCTAAATTCTGTGTGACTCTTTTAAGAGTGTGTGTGTGTGTGTGTGTGTGTGTGTGTGTTTGTGTTCTGTGTTTCATAAAACGCTAAAAATGATATTTTAAGAGATATGAAGCTGCTCTATTCCAGATCACAATTCACCTTAAAACACAGTGGAAACTCACATTATATTCCATTCGGCCACATTCCCCGCATTGAATGTTCCATTTGATCCAGTTTTAGAAACGCAGATTCTGACTAGCTTGCCTGGAACAAACACCAAATTTTGTGTGCCTGGTTAGAGTCGAATTGCCTGTCCCTTTTTTTTTTTTTTTTTTTTGATTTTTCACATGTTTCGTTACTTCCATGAGTGAGTGAAATCGTATGGTAGTTCTATTTCTCTGACTGACAGATATGACACAGCCCAATGCCCTCTCCCTTTCTGCCACCAGGCACAAGGAGCAAAAATGTCTTCTTGCTTATGACTCCATAAGAGTCTGCAGTGCATTTGGAGGACAGGGAGATGGTGAAGTGTCTGGGTGCTCCAGGCCTGTCTCCAGCCATCAGCACAAAGAGAAGATGACCACATCAATGTAAACATGGTATAAATGGACCTGAAGCCTAGAAATCACACTCCACATCGAAAGAGAGAAGAAGTCACAAATACCATGGGAGAAGGGTGTAGACAGAGCTTATGGGAGAATTGGACGTTTGGGGCTTCAGAGGGCAGGGAGGCTTGGCCAAAGACAAAGGCCCAGGGTAGAGAAGCACACTTAGAACCCACAGTTTGAATGATGACCCAAAGTTATTGGCGAAGAATAGGAGAGTGTCTGAATGACACGAGTACTTGCTACTAAAGGGTACTGAGTCCCGGGAATTCCAGATCAGAATGCTTAGCAAACATAGACTCCAGAGAACACTGTGTATCTACTGGAGAGGACACCAGTAAGCAACCAGGTGCAGACAGCCTGGAAACCATGATCAGTAACAATACCTGTTGACAACTTGTTAAGATTATTTCTTTGTGTGCATTGGTGATGGGCAGTGTTGGGGGAGATGCCTCGATGGGCACCAAAGATACTTGGGCTCTATGACCGTCAACACCAAGACTGAGATGTGGACACGGGCAGGATGGTGAGCATATTAGCTGCCCAAACTGCAATCACGGATTCCCAAACCTGGAACACTGTTGGAACTGCCTTCATCAGGACACGTTGCTTCATCCCAGGACAACAGAAAATCCTGCAGGGGACTAGAAGAAAGCCCTGCCCACATCCCCTCACCTGACCACAGAATTCAGCAGGCCTTAAGTTTTGTGGTTGAAAGTCATGTTTCACAGGCACACCATATATGGCCCAGACACCAAACATTCTGACTGGAAGGCAAGGAGAGCCTCTGCAGAAGACGAGCCCACAGGAGAGTGGACAGACACAACACAACCCCAGAGGCCATGTCACACACACCTGAGACTCTCTCAAGTGCCAGCCTTTAGGCACTCCATGAGCTCTTCTTCCTAAAGAAATTATCTTCAGGGTAGATAACAGAATGTGCATGTCGAATACAGAGAAGACAGAGAAATTTTGTAGATTCACGTTGTATTCCTGAAACTGGCCCAAAAGCCTTTTCTGATGGCTTCACATGGGGACTGGTTCTCTTCCAACACGCTCCGTGTTTTCTCCTGTGAGCTCCAAACCGATGAGTCCGTCCTGGGCCTATGCGTCTATGGTGTAGTGTCTGCCCTTAATGTTTGGTCAGCTGGGAAAATTGGGAGGTATTTATGGCAAGATTTCTGGAGATGCAAAAAGAACTCGTGTCCTCACTGTTGAAGACTCCAGACATGTCTTTGGTATGGTTGCTTGTGTTAATTCTGAGCTTTCCTCGGAGGGCGGGGGGCACTTCCCCTGGTCAGAAGCATCCTGATAGGATGTGAGGACCATGAACATGTGTATGTCGTGGAGTTCCCAGTGTGAGGCTGCTTGTACTACTGACTCTTTCCTAACATTACATCGGTAAGATGGAATTGTGAATTCCTGCCCTTCTCCAGAGACCAGAGGGGTGATGGTGACAGTCCTGTCCAATGACTACAAATCAGGCCATGGAGAAAGTGACCCCAAATCTCTTCACAACTGTCTTTGGGAAATACCCAGGCGGCTCCAGCGGTTTCGAGTAATTTTGATACTCCTGGCTGACCCAGCATTACTCCTACTCCAGCCAGGTGAAGTGATGAGGCGTGGTTTGGTGAGAAGTGGTTTCTAGGACCTCAGAGATTTGTGACGTCACAGAAGCTGACTGCACTGAAGCAGCAATCCCATTCTCATGACATAGGAGTCCTATGGCTTTAAGTAGAAAGACCTGGTGAGGAACAAGAAAGAGCCCTGTTAGCCTGATCATGAACTGAGGTGGTCTTTTCTATTTCTTTTCCACTTCCACTTTCTATACAAAGAGAAAAGAAAATGATGTTCTGTATACCATTCCTTAGACAACATTTCTCCAGAGAGAGCAAGGTGTTCCTATATCCTCTGAAATTTCTAGAGTTCCCAATCAACATCGTGGCCACTTGGCTACCAATAGGTATCTGGGAGGTTTGATATCCTTGGGTGTGAGGGTGCATTTTTATCTTCTATTCCCTATGGTTTCTAGGGAGTAAGGTCTGCCTTTGGTGCTTGGTCAGCTTGGAAGTTGAGGGAAGGAAGAAGGGAACGAAAGTCACAATTCCAGGAAAATTGCGAGGGCAGGGATGCATTGTGCTGTCCGTGTCCTTATCTGCTGGTTTCTTGAAACACCAGTCCCACGGGATGGAGGCTCTGTCTACCTGACATTACCTGAAACTCCATTGCAAAGTCTTCATGGAGAGTGAAAATCTGCATGATCGCTACCCCTAAAGAAGAGCCCTGGTCAGCACTCCTTGTCATCATTAGTTAATGCCACATGCCATAGTCATGGGGAGAGCCATGTTGAACAACTCTCTTTACTCAGATGAAAATGAATGACCAACATAGATGGCCTGCCTTGCCCACTCTATCATCACTGTGGAAGGAACTGAGATAACTTTTAAGCGCTAGTGGATAAAGATGATAATGAAGATGATGATAAAGAAGAGGATTTCCAAATGAAAATTCAAGCAGACCAAGGGAAATATCCTATGGCTTCACTCCTATGTGGCCCATGAGGAATACCTTGGACATGAGTAGTAGTAAGGAAAAACGGAAGGAGGACTCAGAAAGGGAGATGCACCAGGAGATACTCAGGACTTTGGGGACCAAGCTGTGGGTTACAGGAGCATAAGACTTGCCATAAAGAGGGAACTGGATAATAGGTATTGAGGTGGTGTGACATTTATATGAGCATGAGGATTTTGTGGTATATGCAATTAAAGAATCAGGGAACACTATGTCACAAAATATAGGATGAATGAAAGGCTGTCTTGCCGAATATAAGAAAATATAGTGAATAGGAAGCATAACAGGTACTTTCACGTGGAGTCGAAGATGGAAAGAGAACAGAAATTAATTCTAGTTTTACTAACTTACTGATTAAAATTGTATGCCGTTTGTTTTCCTATAAGGTCCTTATGTGAATTCGGTCTTTGGACAATATAACTTAGATTCTTCCCTCTATCTACATTTTGGGAATAGATGAGAAAAGCCGACATTACCATTTTTTGTCTGGAATTATGGACAGGGATTTGATTTGAACCTGGCTTTCTGTGTGTTGCGAAATGTTTGATGACTGCTTCAAAAATCAGTACCTGAGACGTCAGATATGTATGACTCCTGATCTTGTCATGGTAGTGCATATGTGTCTTTAAATTTATCCTTTTATCTCCAGTATTGGATTTACTGCCAGAATTCTGTTTAGGGGTCATTGTTTAATAATTAATTAATTAATTATTCTTGATTGTTAAGGAGTTAATTTATCCAGTTTGGACGGTTTGGTACTTTGATTCTCTAAGCTTTTTTTTTTTTTTTATGGTATTTTCTCTGAATTTTTCTTCCATGAGTGCTATTCCTCACTTGCTCCCTAACTTCTGTGGGACTCTTTTAAGAGTGTGTGTGTGTGTGTGTGTGTATGTGTGTTTCACAAAACGCTAAAAATGATATTTAAGAGATAAGAAGCTGCTCTATTGCAGAACACAATTCACCTTCAAACACAGTGGGACGTCACGTTATATTCCGTTTGGCCACATTTCTGCTGAATGTCCCATTTGATCCACTTTTTGAAAAGCAGATTCTGACTAGCCTGCCTGGAACAAACACCAAATTTTATGTGCCTGGTTAGATTCTCATTGCCTGTCCCCTTTTCTTGCTTTTTCACATGTTTCTTTACTTCCATGAGTGAGTGAAATCGTATGGTAGTTGTCTTTATCTGACTGACAGATATGACACAGCCCAATGCTCTCTCCCTTTTGGCCACGAGGCTCAGGAAGCAAAAATACCTTCTTGCTTATGGCTCCATAAGAGTCTGCAGTGCATTTGGAAGACAGGGAGATGGTAGAAGTGTCTGGGTGCTGCAGGCCTCTCTTCAGCCATCAGCACAAACAGACGATAACCACATCAATGTAAACATGGAATAAATGGACCTGAAGCCTAGAAATCACCCTCCACAGCGAAAGAGAGAAGAAGTAGCAGAGACCATGGGAGAAGGGTGTAGACGGGTCTTATGGGAGAATTGGACGGTTGGTTCTTCAGAGGGCAGGGAGCGATGGCAAAGACAAATGCCAAGGGGAGAGAAGAACACTTAGAACCCACAATGTGAATGTTGACTCAAAGCTGCTTGCGGAGAAAAGGAGAGTTACTGAATGATAAGAGTACTTGCAACCAAGGGTGCTGAGGCCCCAGGATTCCAGATCAGCATTCTTTGCCGACATAGACTCCAGACAACACTTTGTATCTCCTGGAGAGGACACCAGCAAGCAACAAGGAGCAGACAGCCTGGAAACCATGATCAGAGACAATACCTATTGACGCCTTGGTAAGATTATTATTTCCTCATGTGCATTGGTGATAGGCAGTGTTGGTGGAGATGCCGCGATGGGAGCCAAAGATAATTGGGCTCTACGACCACCAGCATTCAGACTGAAAAGTGGCCACAGGCAGGATGGTGAACACATTAGCTGCCAAACCTGCATCCCGGATTCCCAAACCTGGAACACTGTTGGAACTGCCTTTTTCAGACCAAGATGCTTAGTCCCAGGAGAAGAGAAAATCCTGCAGGGGACTAGAAGAAAGCCCTGTCCACATCTTCTCACCTGGCCACACAATTCAGTAGGCCTTAAGTTTTGTGAAGTGGGTTGAAAGTCACATTTCACAGGCACACCATATTTGGTCCAGAAACCAAACACTCTGAATGGAAGTCAAGGAGAGCCTCTGCAGAGGACGAGCACACAGGAGAGTGGAGAGCCACAACACAACCCCAGAGAGCATGTCACACACACCTGAGACTCTCTCAAGTGCCAGAACTTGGGCACTCTATGAGTTCTTCCTAAAGAAATTATCTTCAGGGTAGATAAGAGAACGTGGGTTTCGAATACAGAGAAGACAGAGACCTCTTGTAGATTCACGTTGTATTCCTGATACTGGCCCGAAAGCCTTTTCTAATGACTTTACATGGGGGTTGGTTCTCTTCCAACATGCTCCGTGCTTGTTCCTGTGATCTCCAAACAGATGAGTCCCTCCTAGGCCTAAGCGCCTATGGTGTAGGGTCTGCCTTTAATGTTTGGTCAGCTGGGAAAATTGGGAGGCATTTATGGCACGATTTCTGGAGATCCAAGAAGACCTCATGTCCTCACTGTTGAAGACTCCAGACATGTCTTTGGTATGGTTGCGGGTGTTAAATCTGAGCTTTCCTCAGAGGGCGTGTGGCGCTTTTCTGGTCAGAAGCGTCCTGATAGGGTGTGAGCACCATGAACATGTGTATGGCGTGGAATTCCCCATGTGAGGCTCTTGTGCTCCTGATTCTTTCTTGACCTTTCGTCGGTAAGATGGAATTGTGAATTCTTGCCCTTCTCAGGATTCCATAGGGGTGGTGGTGACAGTCATGGCCAAAGACTACAAATTCGGCCATGGTGAAGGTGACCCCAAATCGCCTCACTCACTGTCATGGGGAAATCCGCACGTGGGTCCAGCGGTTTGGAGTGATTTGATAAACCTGGCTGATGCAGAACTACTCCAGCCATGTATGTGATGAGGCGTGGTTTGGTGAGGAATGGTTGCTAGGACCTCAGAGCTTTGTGACGTCACAGAAGCTGACGTCACTGAAGCAGCAATCCCATTCTCAACATATAAATCCTATTTCTTTAAGTAGGAAGACCTGGGAAGGAACAAGAAAGAGCCCTGTTAGCCTGATCCTGAACTCAGGTGGTCTTTTCTGTTTCTTTCCCACTTCCACTTTCTATACAAAAAGAGAAAACGATGTCCTGTATACTATGCTTTAGACCAACATTTCTCCAGAGAGAGCATGGTGTTCCTATTTCCACTGCAATTTCTAGAGATCTCAATCAACAGCGAGGCCTCTTCACAACCGTTAAGTCTCTGGGTTGTTGGATATCCTTGGGTGAGAGGGTCCATTCTTAGCTTCTGTTCTCTATGGTTTCTCGGGTGTAAGGTCTGCCTTTGGTGCTTGGTCAGCTTGGAACGTGAAGTAAGGAAGAAGGGAAGGAAAGTCACAATTCCAGGAAAACTGCCAGGGCAGGGATGCATTGTGCTGTCCGTGTCTTATCTGCTACTGTCCTGAAACACCAGTGCCAAGGGTTGAAGGCTCTGTCTACCTGACACTACCTTAAACACCGTTGCAAAGGCTTCATGGATAGTGAAAGTCTGCATAATATCTACACCTAAAGAAAGAGCCTTGGTCAGCACTCCTTTTCATCATTAGTTAACGCTACATGCCATAGTCATGGGGAGAGCCATGTTGAGCAACTCTCTTTATTCAGATAGAAATGAACCGCCAACATTGAGGGCCTGCCATGCCCAATCTAGCATCAGTGTGGAAGGAGCCCAGATACAGTTTTAAGGGCTAGAGGATAAAGATGATTATGAAGATGATGATATAGAAAATGATTTCCAAATGAAAATGCAAGCAGACCAAAGGAAATATTCTATGGCTTCACTCATATGTGGCCCATGAAGTATACCATGGACATGAGTAGTAGTAAGGGAAAACGGAACTAGAAGAAGTCAGACAGGGAGACACACCAGGAGAGACTCAGGACTTTGGGGACCAAGCTGAGGGTCACAGGAGGATAAGTCATGCCATAAAGAGGGAACTGGATAATGGGTTTGGAGGTGGTGTGGCATTATATGAGGATGAGCACTTGGTGGTATATGCAATTAAAGAATCGGGGACCACTATGTCAAAAAATGTAGGATGGAGTAAAGGCTGGCTTGCCGAATATAAGAAAAAATAGAGAATAGAAAGCAAACAGGCCGTTTCACATGGAGATGAAGAAATAAAGAGAAGAGAAATGAATTCCAGCTTTATTATTTTACGGATTAAAATTGTATGCTTTTGGTTTCCTATAAGGTCCTTATCTGAATTGGGTCTTTGGACTTTGTAAATTAGTATCTTTCCTCTTCCTACATTTTGGGAATAGATTGAGAAAAGCTGACATTACCATTAAATGTCTCGAATTGTGGACCAGGGAATTGATTTGAACCTGGCATTCTGTGTGATGGGAGATGTTTGAGGACTGCTCTAAAAGCCTCAAAGTCTCCTTCAAAAGTCATTACCTGAGACGTCAGATATGTATGACCCATGATCTTGTCATGGAAGTATGTATGTGTCTTGGAATTTACCCTTTTCATTCACGTATGACACTTGCTGGTATACTTGTGTGGAGGGATCATTTAGGTAAGGTTGTTTATTAATTAATTAATTCTTGATAGGTAATGAGTTAACTTATCCAGTTTGGACGGTTTCTTACTTTGATTCTCTAAGCTTTTGTTTTTTATGGTATTTTCTCTGAATTTTGCTTCCATGAGTGCTATTCCTCACTTGCTCCTAACTTCTGTGTGAATCTTTTAAGTGTGCATGTGTGTTTCACAAAACGCTAAAAATGATATTTTAAGAGATATGGAGCTGCTCTATTCCAGATCACAATTCACCTTCAAACACAGTGGATACTCTCGTTACATCCCGTTCGGCCACATTTCCTGCATTGAATGTCTCATTTGATCCATTTTGAGAAACGCAGACTCTGACTAGCCTGCTTGGAACAAACACCAAATTTTGGGTGCCTAGTTAGAGTCTAATTGCCTGTCCCTTTTTCTTGCTTTTTCACATGTTTCCTTACTTCCACAAGTGAGTGAAATCGTATGGTAGTTGTTTTCTGTGACTGACAGATTTGACAAAGCCCAATGCTCTCTCCTTTTCTGCCACATGTCACAAGGAGCAAGAATGCCTTCTTGCTTATGGCTCCATAGAGTCTGCAGTTCATTTGGAGGACAGGGAGACAGTAGAAGTGTCTGGGGATCCAGGTTTATCCTTATCCATCAGCACAACCAGAAGATGACCACATCAATGGAAACATGGCCTAAATGGAGCTGAAGCCTAGAATCACACTCCACAGCAAAAGAGAGAAGAAGTCACAGAGACCAAGGGAGAAGGATGTAGACATGGCTTATGGTAGAATTAGACGGTTGGTGCATCAGAGGGCAGGGATCCATGACCAAAAACAAAAGTCCAGGGGAGAGCACACATAAAACCCACAATTTGAATGTTGACCCAAGTTGTTGCCGAAGAAAAGGAGAGTGTCTGAAGGACATGACTTCTTGCAACCCAAGGGTCTTGAGGCCTGGGGATTCCAGATCAGCATGCTTTGCAGTCATAGACACCAGAACTGCAGAACACTGTGTATCAAGCAAGCAGGTGCAGACAGCCTGGAAACCATGATCACAGACAATACCTGTTGACACCGTAGTAAGATTATTATTTCTTTGTGTGCATTCTTATTAATTTATTTATTTTTTCTGTGTAACAGTATTCATTGTTTTTGCACAGCACGCAGTGCTCCATGCAACACGTTCCCTCCCTAATACCCACCACCTTGTTCCCTCAACCTCCCACCCCGGCCCCTTCAAATCCCCCAGGTTGTTTCTCAGAGTCCACAGTCTCTCATGGTTCGCCTCCCCTTCAAATTTCCTCCAACTTCCTTCTCCTCTCCATCTCCCAATGTCCTTCATGTCATTTGTTATGATCCACAAATAAGTGAAACCATATGATACTGGACTCTCTCTGCTTGACTTATTTCACTCAGCATAATCACTTCCAGTCCCGTCGTTGTTGCTACAAAAGTTGGGTATTCACCCCCTTTTTTTTTAGTAAACATATAATGTATTTTTATCCCCAGGGGTACAGGTCTGTGAATCACCAGGTTTACACATTTCACAGCACTCACGAGAGCGCATACCCTTCCCAAAGTCCATAACCTCCTCCCTCCCCTCCCAACACCGCATCCCCCCGGCAACCCCCAGTTTGTTTTGTGAGATTAAGAGTCATTTATGGTTTGTCTCCCTCCCAATCCCATCTTATTTCATTTATTCTTCTATTATCGCCCTAACCCCCCATGTTGCATCTCCGCGTCCTCATATCAGGGAGATCATATGATAGTTGTCTTTCTCTGAATGACTTATTTTACTAAGCATGATACCCTCTAGTTCCATCCACTTTGTCGCAAATGGCAAGATAATTTCTTTTGATGGCTGCATATTATTCCATTGTGTATATATACCACATCTTCTTTATCCATTCATCTGTTGATGGACATCTAGGTTCTTTCCATAGTTTGGCTATTGTAGACATGGCTGCTATAAACATTCGGGTACACGTGCCCCTTCGGATCACTACATTTGTATCTTTAGGGTAAATACCCAGTAGTGCGAATGCTGGGTCATAGGGTAGTTCTATTTTCAACATTTTGAGGAACCTCCAGAGTGGTTGCACCAGCTTGCATTCCCACCAACAGTGGAGGAGGGTTCCCCTTTCTCTGCATCCTCGCCAGTAACTGTCATTTCCTGACTTGTTCATTTTAGCCATTCTGACGGGTGTGAGGTGATATCTCATTGTGGTTTTGATTTGTATTTCCCTGATGCCGAGTGACGTGGAGCACTTTTTCATGTGTCTGTTGGCCATCTGGATGTCTTCTTTGCAGAAATGTCTGTTCATGTCCTCTGCCCATTTCTTGATTGGATTGTTTGTTCTTTGGGTGTTGAGTTTGCTAAGTTCCTTATAGATTTTTTAATACTAGCCCTTTATCTGATATGTCGTTTGCAAATATCTTCTCCCATTCTGTCAGTTGTCTTTTGGTTTTGTTAACTGTTTCCTTTACTCTGCAAAAGCTTTTGATCTTGATGAAACCCCAATAGTTCATTTATGCCCTTGCTTCCCTTACCTTTGCCGATGTTTCTAGGAAGATGTTGCTGTGGCTGAGGTCGAAGAGGTTGCTGCCTGTGTTCTCCTCAAGGATTTTGATGGATCCCTTTCTCACATTGAGGTCCTTCATCATTTGGAGTCTATTTTCGTGTGTGGTGTAAGGAAGTGGTCCAATTTCATTTTTCTGCCTGTGGCTGTCCAATTTTCCAGCACCATTTATTGAAGAGGCTTTCTTTTTTCCACTGGACATTCTTTCCTGCTTTGTAGAAGATTAGTTGACCTTAGAGTTGAGGGTCAATTTCTGGGCTCTCTATTCTGTTCCATTGATCTATGAGTCTGTTTTTGTCTTTGTGTGCATTCTTGATGGGCAGTGGCTTCACTCCTATTTGGCCCATGAGGAATACCATGTACATGACTAGTATTAAGAGAAAACGGAATGAGAAGTCAGACAGGGAGACACACGAGGACAGACTCAGGACTTTGGGGACCAAGCTAAGGGTTATAGGAGGATAAGATGCCATAAAAAGGGAACTGGATAATGGATATGGAGGTGGTTTGGCATTATATGAGGATGAGCACTTGGTGATATATGCAATTAAAGAATCAGGGAACACTATGTCAAAAAATACAGGATGGATGGAAGCCTGGCTTGATGAATATTAGAAAAAATACTGAATAGAAAGCCAAACAGGCCATTTCACATGGAGATGAAGAAAGAAAGTGAAGACAAATGAATTCAAGTTTTATTATCTTACTGATTAAAATTGTATGCAGTTAGTTTCCTATGAGGTCCCTATGTGAATTAGGTCTTTGGACATTGTAAATTAGAGTCTTCTCTCTTCCTACATTTTGGGAATAGATGAGAAAAGCCGACATTACCACTAAATGTCTCAAACTTAGGACCAGGGAATTGATTTGAACCTGGCTTTCTGTGTGCGGGGAGATGTTTGAGGATGGCTTCAAAAGCCTCAAAACCTGTTTAAAAAGCCATAAACTGAGAGGTCAGATATGTATGACTCATGACCTTGTCAAGGTACTGCGTATGTGTCTTGGAATTTATCCTTTTCCCTCCGGATTTGGTTTGCTGGGTGACATTTGTGTTGGGGACTCTTAGGTAAGATTGTTTAATTAATTAATTCAATTAATAAATTAATCAATCTAATTAATTAATCTAATCAATCAATTAAATTAATTATTAAATATTATTCGATTAATTAAAATAATTAATATTAATTGATAATTAATATATATTAATATATAATATATTAATATATTATGTATATAATAATATATAATATATTATTATGTATGTATAATATAATACAATATAATATAATATATAATAATAAAATAATCATAAAAATAAAATAAAAACAATAGAATAATTAATATTAATTAATAATAATGATTAATATATATTAATATATAATGATTATATATTAATATATACTATATTAATATAAAATAATAATCAATAATAATTAATATTAATAAACTATTATTAAATAGTTAATTGAATTAATTAATTAAATTAATTATTAATTAATTAATTACTTCTTGGCACGTAAAGATTTAACATATCCAGTTGGACAGTTTGTTACTTTGATTCTCTAAGCTTTTGTTTTTTATGGTATTTTCTCTGAATTTTGCTTCCATGAGTGCTATTCCTCACTTGCTGCCTAACATCTGTGGGACTCTTTTAAGTGTGTTTGTGTGTGTCTGTGTGTGTGTGTGTGTGTGTGTCTGTGTGTTTCAGAAAACGCTAAAAATGATATTTTAAGAGATATGAAGCTGCTCTATTCCATATCACAATTCACCTTCAAACACAGTGGAAATTCACGTTACACCACATTTGGCCACAATTCCTGCATTGAATGTCCCATTTGAACCATTTTTAGAAAGGCAGTTTCTGACTAGCCTGCCTAGAACAGACACCAAATTTTGTGTGCCTGGTTAGAATCTCATTGACTGTCCCTTTTTCTTGCTTTTTCACATGTTTCTTTACTTCCATGAGTGAGTGAAATCGTATGATATCTGTCTTTCTGTGACTGAGAGATATGCACAGTCCAATGCTTTCTACCATTCTGCCACATGTAACAAGGAACAGAAATGCCTTCTTGCTTATGGCTCCATAACAGTCCGCTGTGCATCTGGAAGACAGGGAGACAGTAGATGTGTCTGCGAGCTCAGGCTTGTCTTCACTCATCAACACAACCAGAAGATGACCACATCAATGTAGACATGGCATAAATGGACCTGAAGCCTAGAAATCACACTGAACAGCGAAAGAGAGAAGAAGTCACAGAGACCATGGGAGAAGGGTGTAGACAGGGCTTATGGGAGAATTGGATGGTTTGTGCTTCAGAGGGCAGGGACCCATGGCCAAAGACATAGGCCTAGGGGAGAGGAGCACACTTGGAACCCACAGTTTGAATGTTGACCCATAGATATTGGTGGAGAAAAGGAGAGTAACTGAAGGACATGAGTTCTTGCAATCCAAGAGCCTTGACGCCCGGGGATTCCAGGTCACCATGCTTTGCAGACATAGACCCAGAGAACACTGTGTAACTCCTGGAGAGGACACCAGCAAGCAACCAGGTGCAGACAGCCTGGAAACCAAGATCAGAGACAATACGTGTTGAGAACGTGGTAAGAATATTATTTCTTTCTGTGCATTCATGATGGGTAGTGTTGGTGGTGATGCCTCGTTGGGCGCCAAAGATACTTGAGTTCCCGGTGTGAGGTTGTTTGTACTCCTGACTCTTTCTTCACCTTACGATGGTAAGATGGAATTGTGGATTCTTGCCCTTTCCGGGAGTCCAGAGGGGTGGTGGTGACAGTCACGGCCAAAGACTACAAATTTGGCCATGGAGATGGTGACCCCAAATCGCTTCACAAACTCTCTTGGGGAAATACCCAGGCAGCTCCAGCGGCTTGGGGTTATTTTGATACTCCTTTTGACCCAGAACTACTCCAGCCAGGTGAAGTGATGAGGCGTGGTTTGGTGAGCAGTGGTTGCTAGGACTCAGAGCTTTGTGACGTCACAGAAGTTGACTTCACTGAAGCAGCAATCCCATTCTTGAGACATATGAGTCCTATGGCTTTAAGTAGAAAGACCTGGGAAGGAACAAGATGGAGCCCTGTTAGCCTGATCACGTGGTCTTTTCTGTTTCTTTCCCAGTTCCACATTCTATACAAAGAGAAAAGAAAACGAGGTCTGTATACCATTCTTTAGACCAACATTTCTCCAGAGAGAGCATGGTGTTCCTATTTCCACTGCAATTTCTAGAGATCTCAATCAACAGCTAGGCCTCTTGGCTACCATTAGGGCTCTGGGAGGTTGGATATCCTTGGTGAGTGGGTCCATTCTTAGCTTTTGTTCCCTATGGTTTCTCCGGTGTAAGGTCTGCCTTTGATGCTTGGTCAGCTTGGAAGGTGATGGAAGGAAGAAGGGAAGGAAAGTCACCATTCCAGGAAAATTGCCAGGGCAGGGATGCGTTGTGCTCTCCGTGTCCTTATCTGCTATTGTCCTGAAACAGCAGTCCTAAGGGATGAAGGCTTGTCGACCTGTCATTACCTTAAACACCGTTGCAAAGGCTTACCTGTTGATACCGTGGTAAGATTATTATTTCTTTGTGGGCATTCGTGAAGGGCAGTGTTGGTGGAGATGCCTTGATGGGCGCCAAAGATACTTGGGCTCTATGACCGCCAGCATCAAGACTGAGAAGTGGTCACAGGCAGGACAGTGAGGACATTAGCTGCCCAAAATGCAAACACGGAATCCCAGACCTGGAACACTGTTGGGCCTGCCTTCTGAGGGCCACGTTGCTTAGTCCCAGGAGAAGAGAAAATCCTGCAGGAGATTAGAAGAAAGTCCTGCCCACATCCTCTCTCTTGACCACAGAATTCAGCAGGCCTTAAGTTTTGTGGAGTGGGTTGAAAGTCACGTTTCACAAGCACTCTGTATTTTTCCCAGACACCAAACACTCTGAATGGAAGCTAAGGAGAGCTTCTGCAGGGGACGAGCCGACAGGAGAGTGGACAGCCACAAAACAAAACCAGAGGGCATGTCACACACACCCGAGACACTCTCAAGTGCCAGTCCTTGGGCACTCCATGAACTCTTCTTCCTAAAAAATAATCTTCAGGGTAGCTAAAAGATTGCGTGTTTCGAACACAGAGAAGGCAGAGACCTTTAGTAGATTCACGTTGTATTCCTAATTTTGGCCCAAAAGCCTTTCTGATGGCTTCCCATGGGGTTGGTTCTCTTCCAAAATGCTCCGTGTTTGTTCCGTGAAATCCAAACTGATGAGTCCATCCTGGGCCTAAGCTTCTAGCGTGTAGGGTCTGAATTAAATGTTTGGTCAGCTGCGAAAATGGGGAGGCATTTCTGGCATGGTTTCTGCAGATGCAAGAAGAACTTGTGTCCTCGCAGTTGACGACTCCGGACATGTCTTTGGTATGGTGGCGGGAGTTAAATTTGAGCATTCCTCAGACGGCGGGGGGCGCTTTTCCTGGTCGGAAGCATCCTTATAGGGTGTGAGGACCATGAACGTGTGTATGGCATGGAGTTCCCCGTGTGAGGCTGCTTGTACTCCTGACTCTTTTTGACCTTATGTTGGTAAGATGGAATTGAGGATTCTTGCTGTTCTCAGGAGTCCAGAGGGGTGGTGTTGACAGTCACGACCAAAGACTACAAATTCGACCATGGGGAACGAAACCCCAAATCGCTTCACAAACTCTCTTGGGGAAATACCCAGGCGGCTCCAGCGGTTTGGAGTGATTTTGCTACTCCTGGCTGACCTAGACCTACTCCAGCCAGGTGAAGTGATGAGGCGTGGTTTGGTGAGGAGTGGTTGCTAGGACCTCAGAGCTTTGTGACATCACAGAAGCTGACTTCATTGAAGCAGCAATCCCATTCTCATGACATATGAGTCCTATGGCTTTAAATTGAAAGACCTGGGAAACAACAAGAAAGAGCCCTGTTAGCCTGATCATGAACTCACGTGGTCTTTTCTGTTTCTTTCCCACTTCCACTTTCTATACGAAGAGAAAAGAAAACGATGTTCTGTATACCATTCTTTAGACCAACATTTCTCCAGAGAGAGCATGGTGTTCCTATTTCCACTGCAATTTCTAGAGATCTCAAACAATGGCGAGGCCTCTTGGCTACCATTACGTCTCTGAGAGGTTGGATATCCTTGGGTAAGAGGGTCCATTCTTAGCTTCTGTTTCCTATGGTTTCTCGGGTGTAAGGTCTGCCTTTGGTGCTTGGTCAGCTTAGAAGATGACGGAAGGATGAAGGGAAGGAACGTCACAATTCCAGGAATATTGCCAGGGCAGGGATGCATTGTGCTGTCCGTGTCCTTATCTGCTAGTGTCCTGAAACACCAGACCTAACGGATGAGGGCTCTGTCTACCTGAAACTACCTTAAACACCATTGCAAATGCTTCATGGAGTGTGAAACTCTGTATGATCGCTACCCCTAAAGAAAGAGATCTGGTCAGACTTCCTTGTCATTGTTATTTAAAGCTACATGCCCTAGTCATGGGTAGAGAAATGTTGAGCAACTCTCTTTATTCAGATGAAAATGAACGGCCAACATCGATGGCCTGCCATGCCCACTCTAGCACCACTGTGGATGGAGCAGACATACCCTTTTAAGGCCTAGTAGATAAAGATGATTATGAAGATGATGATAAAGATGATGATTTCCATATGAAAATGTAATCAAACCAAGGGAAATATCCTATGGCTTCACTCATATGTGACCCATGAGGAATACCATGGACATGAGTAGTAGAAGGGAAATGGAAGGAGAAATTGTCAGACAGGGAGTCACACCAGGAGAGAATCAGGACTTTGGGGACCAAGCTGAGGTTTACAGGAGGATAAGACCTTCCATAAGGAGGTAACTGGTTCATGGGTATGGATGTGGTGTGGCATTATATGAGGATGAGCACTTGGTGGTATATGCAATTAAAGAATCAGGGGACACTATGTCAAAAAACGTACGATGGAGGAAAGGCTAGCTTGCCAAATATAAGAAACAATAGTGAATAGAAAGCAAAACCGGCCGTTTCACATGGAGATGAAGAAAGAAAGAAAAGAGGAATGAATTCTAGTTTTATTATCTTGCTGATTAAAATTGTATGCAATTGGTTTCCTATAAGATCCTTTTGAAAATTGGGTCATTGCTCATTGTAAATTTCAGTCTTCCCTCTTCCTACATTTTGGGAATAAATGAGAAAAGACTACATTACCATTAAATGTCTCGAATTGTGGACTATGAAATTGATTGGAACGTGGCTTTCTGTGTATTGGTAGATGTTTGAAGAATGCTTCAAATCTTTGATCATTACCTGAGACGTCAGATATGTATGACTCAAGACCTTGTCATGGTAGTGCATATGGGACTTGGAAAATATCCTTTTTTCTCTGGTATTGGATTTGCAGCATACAAGTGAGCAGGGGACATTTAGGTATGGTTGTTTAATAATTTCATTAATTAATTAATTAAGTCTTGATAGGTAAGCAGTTAACTGATCCTGTTTGGATGATTGGAAACTTTGATTCTCTAAGATTTTTTTTTTAAGGTATTTTTTCTGAATTTTGCTTCCATGAGTGCTATTCCTCACTTGCACCATAAATTCTATGGGACTCTTTTAAGTGTGTGTGTGTGCATGTGTGTGTGTGTGTGTGTGTGTGTGTGTGTGTGTGTGTGTGTTACACAAAATGCTAAAATCATATTTTAAGAGATATGAAGCTGCTCTATTCCAGATCACAACTCACCTTCAAACACTTTGGAAACTCACGTTACATCCGTTTGGCCATATTTCCTACATTGAATGTCCCCTTTGATCCAATTTTAGAAACGCAGATTCTGAGTAGTCTGCCTGGAACAAACACCAATTTTTGTGTGCCTGGTTAGAGTCACATTGACTGTCCCCTTTTCTTGCTTTTTCACATGTTTCTTTACTTCCATGAGTGAGTGAAATCGTATGGTATTTGTCTTTCTGTGACTGACAGATATGACAAGGCCCAATGCTCTCTTTCTTTCTGCCACATGTCACAAGGAGCAAGAATGCCTTCCTGCTTATGGCTCCATAAGAGTCCTCAGTGCATTTGAAGGAAAGGGAGAGGGTGGAAGTGTCTGTGAGGTCCAGGCTTGTCTTCAGCCATCAGCACAACCAGAAGATGACCTCATCAGTGTAAACATGGCATAAATGGGCCTGAAGCCTAGAAATCACAATCCGCAGTGAAAGAGAGAAGAAGTCACAGAGACCATGGGAGAAGGGTTTAGACAGGGCTTATGGGAGAATTGGACGGTTGGTGCTTTAGAGGGCTGGGAGCCATGGCCAAAGACAAAGGCCAAGGGGAGTGGAGCACACTTAGACCCCACAATTTGAATGTTGACCCATAGCTGTTGGCGGAGAAAAGGAGAGTCTCTGAAGGACACGATTTCTTGCAAGCCAAGGGACCTGAGGCCCGGGGATTCCCGATCAGCATGCTTTGCAGACAAGGACTCCAGGGAACACTGTGTATCTCCTGGAGAGGATACCAGCAAGCAACCAGGTGCAGACAGCCTGGAAACCATGATCAGAGACAATACCTGTTGACACCGTGGGAAGATTATTAATTTTGTGTGCATTCCTGATGGGCAGTGTTGGTGGAGATGCCTCGATGGGCGCCAAAGATACTTGGGCTCTACGACCGCCACCATCAAGACTGAGAAGTGGCCACAGGCAGGACGGTGAGGACATTAGCTTCCCCACCTGCAATCACGGATTCCCAGACCTGGAACACTCTTGGGAATGCCTTCCTCAGGACACGTTGCTTAGTCCCAGGAGAACACAGATTCCTGCAGGGGACTAGAAGAAAGCCCTGCCCACATCCTCTCCCCTGGCCACAGAATTCAGCAGGCCGTAAGTGTTGGGGAGGGGGTAGAAAGTCACGTTTCATAGGCACACCAGACCCACGGAGCTTAACCTCACCATATTTGGACCAGACACCAAACACTCTGAATGGAAGGCAAGGAGAGCCTCTGCAGAGGATGAGCAAACAGGAGAGTGGACAGCCACAACACCACCCCAGAGAGCATGTCACACACACCCGAGACTCTCTCAAGTGCCAGGCCTTGGGCACTCCATGAGCTCTTCTTCCTGAACAGGTGGTGGGTGATGGGGAGGGCACGTTTTGCATGGAGCACTGGGTGTTGTGCAAAAAGAATGAATACTGTTATGCTGAAAAAATTAATAAAAAGGGAAAAAAAAAGAAATTATCTTCAGTGTAGATAACAGAATGCGCGATTCGAATACAGAGAAGACAGAGACCTTTAGTAGATTCACGTTGTATTCCTGAAACTGGCCCAAAACCCTTTTCCGATGGCTTCCCATGGGGATTGGTTCTCTTTCAACATACTCCGTGCTTGCTCCTGTGAGCTCCAAACAGATGAGTCCGTCCTGGGCCTAAGCTTCTAGGGTGTAGATGTTTGGTCAGCTTTAATGTTTGGTCAGCTTGGAAAATTGGAAGGCATTTATGGTACGATTTCTGCAGATGCAAGGACTCGTGTCCTCACTCTTGTAGACTCCAGACATGTCTATGGGATGTTTGAGGGTGTTAACTCTGAGCTTACCTCAGAGGGCGGGGGGCGCTCTTCCTGGTCAGAAGCATCCTGATAGGCTGTGAGGACCATGAACATGTGTATGGCGTGGAGTTCCCCGTGTGAGGCTGCTTGAACTCCTAACTCTTTCTTCACCTTACATGGGTAAGAAGGAATTGTGGATTCTTGCCCATCTCAGGAGTCCAGAGGGGTGTTGGTGACAGTCACGGCCAAAGACTAGAAAGTAGGCCATGGAGAAGGTGACCCCAAATCGCTTCACAAACTGCCTTGGGTAAATATCCAGGTGGCTCTAGCGTTTTGGAGTGATTCTGATAGTCCTGGCTGACCCAGAACTACTCCAGGCAGGTGAAGTGATGAGGGGTGGATTGGTGAGGAGAGGTTGCTAGGACCTCAGAGCTTTGTGACGTCACAGAAGCTGACTTCACTGAAGCACCAATCCCATTCTCATGACATATGAGTCCTATGGCTTTAAGTAGAAAGACCTGGGAAGGAACAAGAAAGAGCCCTGTTAGCCTCATCATGAACTCACGTGGTCTTTTCTGTTTCTTTTCCACTTCCACTTTCTATACAAAGAGAACAGAAAACGATGTTCTGTATACCATTCTTTAGACCAACATTTCTCCAGAATATGCAAGGTGTATCTATTTCCACCACAATTTCTAGAGATCTCAATCTACAGCGAGGCCTCTTGGCTACCATTAGGTCACTGGGAGGTTTGATAAACTTGGGTGAGAGGGTCCATTCTTAGCTTCTGGTCCCTATGGTTTCTCGGGTGTAAGGTCTGCCTTTGGTGCTTGGTCAGCTTGGAAGATGACGAAAAATGAAGGGATGGAGAGTCACAATTCCAGGAAAATTGCCAGGGCAGGAATGCGTTGTGCTGTCCGTGTCCTTATCTGCGGGTGTCCTGAAACACCAGTCCCAAGGGATGAAGGCTCTGTCAACCTGACATTACCTTAAACACCGTTGCAAAGTCTTCATGGAGAGTGAAACTCTGCATGATCACTACCCCTAAGAGCGAGCCGTTGTCAGCACTCCTTGTCATCCTTAGTTAATGCTACATGCCATAGTCATGGGGAGACAAATGTTGAGCAACTCTCTTTACTCAGATGAAAATGAACGGCCAACTTCGATGGCCTGCCATGCCCACTCTAGCACCACTGTGGATGGAGCTGAGATACCCTTTTAAGGGCTAGTGGATAAAAATGATTATGAACATGATTATAAAGAAGATGATTTCCAAATGAAAATGCAAGCAGACCAAGGAAATATCCTATGTCTTCACTCATATGTGACCCATGTGGAATACCATGTACATGAGTAGTAGAAGGGAAACGGAAGGAGAAGTTGTCAGACAGGGAGTCACACAAGGAGAGACTCAGGACTTTGGGGACCAAGCTGAGGGTTACAGGAGGATAAGACCTTCCATAAAGAGGTAACTGGTTCATGGGTATGGATGTGGTGTGGCATTACATGAGGATGAGCACTTGGTGGTATATGCAATTAAAGAATCAGGGGACACTATGTCAAAAAACATAGGATGGAGGAAAGGCTAGCTTGCCCAATATAAGAAACAATAGTGAATAGAAAGCAGAACAGGCCGTTTCACATGGAGATGAAAAAGAAAGAGAAGAGGAATGAATTCTAGTTTTATTATCTTGCTGATTAAAATTGTATGCAATTGGTTTCCTATAAGATCCTTTTGAAAATTGGGTCATTGGACATTGTAAATTTCAGTCATCCCTCTTCCTACATTTTGGGAATAAATGAGAAAATCCTACATTACCATTAAATGTCTCGAATTGTGGCCTAGGGAATTGATTGGAATGTGGCTTTCTGTGTATTGGTAGATGTTTGAGGAATTCTTCAAAAGCTTTGGTCATTACCTGAGACGTCAGATATGTATGACCCATGAACTTGTCAAGGTAGTCCGTATGGGTCTTGGAATTTATCCTTTTGTCTCTGGTATTGGATTTGCTGGCATACTTGTGAGCAGGGGTCTTTTAGGTAGGGTTGTTTAATTAATTAATTAATTAATTAATTAATTAATTAATTAAGTCTTGATAAGTAAGTAGTTAACTGATCCAGTTTGGACGTTTGGAAACTTTGATTCTCTAAGATTTTGTTGTTTAAGTTATTTTCTCTGAATTTTGCTTCCATGAGTGCTATTCCTCACTTGCACCCTAAATTCTATGTGATTCTTTTATGTGTGTGTGTGTGCGTGTGTGTGTGTGTGTGTGTGTGTGTGTGTGTTTCACAAAATGCTAAAAAGGATATTTTATGAGATATGAAGCAGCACTATTCCAGATTACAATTCACCTTCAAACACAGTGGAAACTCATGTTTCATCCCGTTTGGCCAAATTTCCTGCATTGAATGTACCATTTGATCCACTTTTAGAAAATCAGATTCTGACTAGCCTGCCTGGAACAAACACCAAATTTTGTGTGCCTGGTTAGCGTCAAATTGCCTGTCCCTTTTTCTTGCTTTTTCACATATTTCTTTATTCCAATGAGTGAGTGAAATCGTATGGTGGTTGTCTTTCTGGTACTTACAAATAAGACACAGCCCAATGCTCTCTCCCTTTCTGCCACATGTCACAAGGAGCAAGAATGCCTTCTTTCTTGTGGCACCATAAGATTCCTCCATGCATTTGGAGGACAGGGAGATGGGAGAAGTGTCTGGCAGTTCCAGGCCTGTCTTCGGCCATCAGCATAAACAGAAGATGACCACATCAATTGAAACATGGCCTAAATGGAGCTGAAGCCTAGAAATCACACTCCACAGCGAAAGAGAGAAGTCACAAAGACCATGGGAGAAGGGTGTAGACAGGGCTTATGTGAGAAGTGGACGGTTGGTGCTTCAGAGGGCAGGGAGCCATGGCCAAAGACAAAGGCCCAGGGAGAGGAGCACACTTAGACCCCACAATTTGAATATTGACCCATAGCTGCTGGCGGAGAATAGGAGAGTGTATGAATGATATGAGTTCTTCCAACCCAAGGGTCTTGAGACCCAGGGATTCCAGAGCAGCATGCATTGCAGACAGAGTCTCCAGAACTGCAGAACACTGTGTATCTCTTGGAGAGGACACCAGCAAGCAACCAGGTGCAGACAGCCTGGAATCCATGATCAGAGACAATACCTGTTGACACCATTGTAAGATTATTATTTCTTTTCTTTTTTTTAACTTCTTTTTAATTTATTTCTTTTTCAGCGAAACAGTATTCATTGTTTTTGCACAGCACCCAGTGCTCCATGCAAAACGTGCCCTCTCTATTACCCACCACCTGTTCCCCCAACCTCCCACCCCTGACCCTTCAAAACCCTCAGGTTGTTTTTCAGAGTCCATAGTCTCTTATGGTTCAATTCCCCTTTCCAATTTTTTTTGTAATTATATAATGTATTTTTATCCCCAGGGGTACAGGTCTCTGAATCGCCAGGTTTACACACTCCACAGCACTCACGATAGCACATACCCTCCCCAATGTCCATAACATCCTCCCCCTTCTCAACCCCACCTGCCCCAGCAACCCCCATTTTGTTTTGTGACATTAAGAGTCATTTATGTTTTGTCTCTCTCCCAATCCCATCTTGTTTCATTTTTTCTTCTCTTATCCCCCTAACCTCCCATGTTGCTTCTCCATGTCCTCATATCAGGGAGATCATATGATAGTTGTCTTTCTCCGATTGACTTATTTCACTAAGCATGATACCCTCTAGTTCCATCCACGTCGTCGCAAATGGCAAGATTTCATTTCTTTTGATGGCTGCATAGTATTCCATTGTGTATATATACCACATCTTCTTTATCCATTTATCTGTTGATGGACATCTAGGTTCTTCCCATAGTTTGGCTATTGTAGACATTGCTGCTATAAACATTCGCGTACACGTGCTCCTTCGGATCACTACGTTTGTATCTTTAGGGTAAATACCCAGTAGTGCAATTGCTGGGTCATAGGGTAGTTCTATTTTCAACATTTTGAGGAACCTCCATGCTGTTTTCCAGAGTGGTTGCACCAGCTTGCATTCCCACCAACAGTGGAGGACGGTTCCCCTTTCTACACATCCTTGCCAGCATCTGTCATTTCCTGACTTGTTAATTTTAGCCATTCTGACTGGTGTGAGGTAGTAGTTTTGATTTGTATTTCCCTGATGCCGAGTGACGTGGAGCACTTTTTCATGTGTCTGATGGCCATCTGGATGTCTTCTTTGCAGAAATGTCTGTTCATGTCCTCTGCCCATTACTTGATTGGATTGTTTGTTCTTTGGGTGTTGCGTTTGCTAAGTTCCTTATAGATTTTGGATACTAGCCCTTTATCTGATGTGTCGTTTGCAAATATTTTCTCCCATTCTGTCAATTGTCTTTTGGTTTTGTTAACTGTTTCCTTTGCTGTGCAAAAGCTTTTGATCTTGATGAAATCCTAATAGTTCTTTTTTGCCGTTGCTTCCCTTGCCTTTGCCATTGTTCCTAGGAAGATGTTGCTGCGGCTGAGGTCAAAGAGGTTGCTGCCTGCATTCTCCTCAAGGATTTTGATGGATTCCTTTCTCACATTGAGGTCCTTCATCCATTTTTCACTATATTTACAATATTTCACAATATTTATTCTTCCAATCCAGGAGCATGGAACATTTTTCCATTTCTTTGTGTCTTCCTCAATTTCTTTCATGAGTACTTTATAATTTTCTGCGTATAGATTCTTAGCCTCTTTGGTTAGGTTTATTCCTAAGTATCTTATAGTTTTGGGTGTAATTGTAAATGGGATTGACTTCTTAATTTCTCTTTCTTCTGTCTTGTTGTTGGTGTACAGAAATGCCACTGATTTCTGTGCATTGATTTTATATCCTGACACTTTACTGAGTTCCTGTACAAGTTCTAGCAGTTTTGGAGTGGACTCTTTTGGGTTTTCCACATATAGTATTATATCATCTGTGAGGAGTGATATAATTTGACTTCTTCTTTACCAATTTGGATGCCTTTAGTTTTGTTTTTTTTGTTGTTGTTGTTGTTGTTGTCTGATTGCTGAGGCTAGGACTTCTAGTAATATGTTGAATAGCAGTGGTGATAATGGACATCCCTGCCGTGTTCCTGACCTTAGCGGAAAAGCTTTCAGTTTTCTCCATTGAGAATGATATTTGCGGTGGGTTTTTCATAGATGGCTTGGATAATATTGAGGTATGTGCCCTCTATCCCTACACTTTGAAGAGTTTTGATCAGGAAGGGATGCTGTACTTTGTCAAATGCTTTTTCAGCATCTATGGAGAGTATCATATGGTTCTTGTTCTTTTTTTATTAATGTGTTCTATCACATTGATTGATTTGCGGATGTTGAACCAACCCTGCAGCCCTGGAATAAATACAACTTGATCTTTCAAATGTCATGCATTTGGTATCTCTTATTTTTTTGGGGGGGGGAGAACTGGTATCACTCAGCTATGGCCATAAAGGCCTCGTAACAGGCAGATAACTTGTAGCTGGACTTTAACTTCATCATTTATCTGCATCGCACAAGCATAAGGTGCAATTCAGTCAATGGTTACAGGACATACACACACATACACATACACATACACACATACACATACACACACATACACATACACACACACATACACATACACATACATACACATACACACATACACACACATACACATACACACACACATACACATACACACACACATACACATACACACATACACACACATACACATACACACATACACACATACACACACATACACATACACACATACACATACACATACACATACACACAGACATACACACACATACATTCACGTTCGCATATCCAATAGATAGAAATTAACTAAATCAAACCCCCCTTACCCCCATAACTTCAAAAGTATACAAATGCTCATAATTGTCCTGCCAAACCCCAAAAACAGAACTAAACACATGCAACATAAATCAGAAGTTACGTATCTTGCGCTGCTCACATTAATTTCCATTCTATTATTAGTTCATCAAAAATTTTATATCAAAAAGGCTATCTATAGATGTGATTTCCCCATTATTAATCGTCTAAAATCTCAACGCAACTACATATTTGTTAACGTAGCTTATTAAATAAAGCGAGACACTGAAAATGCCTAGAAGAGTCACAAGACCCCGTAAACATAAAGGTTTGGTCCTAGCCTTCCTATTAATTATTAACAGAATTACACATGCAAGCCACCACACCCCGGTGAAAATGCCCTCTAAATCCCATATGATTGAAAGGAGCAGGTATCAAGCACACTAAACAAGTAGCTCATAACACCTTGCTCAACCACACCCCCACGGGACAGAGCAGTGATAAAAATTAAGCCATAAACGAAAGTTTGACTAAGTCATGTTAATATTAAGAGTTGGTAAATTTCGTGCCAGCCACCGCGGTCATACGATTAACCCAAATTAATAGGCCTACGGCGTAAAACGTGTTAAGGATTATCATTACACTAAAGTTAAAATTTAACCAGGCCATAAAAAGTTACTGTTAATATAAAATGTACCACGAAAGTGACTTTATTACTTCCGATAACACGATAGCTGAGATCCAAACTGGGATTAGATACCCCACTATGCTCAGCCTTAAACATAGAAAACTCACAGAACAAAATTATCTGCCAGAGAACTACTAGCAACAGCTTAAAACTCAAAGGACTTGGCGGAGCTTTACATCCCTCTAGAGGAGCCTGTTCTATAATCGATAAACCCTGATAAACCTCACCACTTCTAGCTAAATCAGTCTATATACCGCCATCTTCAGCAAACCCTTAAAAGGAAGAAAAGTAAGCACAATAATAATACATAAAAAAGTTAGGTCAAGGTGTAACCCATGAAGTGGGAAGAAATGGGCTACATTTTCTAATCAAGAGCATACTCACGAAAGTTTTTATGAAACTTAAAAACTAAAGGCGGATTTAGTAGTAAATTAAGAATAGAGAGCTTAATTGAATAGGGCCATGAAGCACGCACACACCGCCCGTCACCCTCCTCAAGCAATATACCCAAGCATTACATAATAAAATTATATTAAGACAAGAGGAGATAAGTCGTAACAAGGTAAGCATACTGGAAAGTGTGCTTGGGTAAATCAAAGTGTAGCTTGATTAAAGCGCCTGGCTTACACCCAGAGGATTTCATACATCATGACCACTTTGAACCAAAGCTAGCCCAACCAACTACCAACTCAATTACTACAATAACCCTTCAATCAAAACATTTAATACCACGATTATAGTATAGGAGATAGAAATTCTACTTGGAGCTATAGAGGAAGTACCGTAAGGGAATGATGAAAGAAATTTTAAAGTAATAAACAGCAAAGATTACCCCTTGTACCTTTTGCATAATGAATTAGCTAGAATAATTTAGCAAAGAGACCTTAAGCTAACCTCTCCGAAACCAGATGAGCTACCTATAAGCAATCCACAGGGATAAACTCATCTATGTTGCAAAATAGTGAGAAGATTTGTAGGTAGAGGTGAAAAGCCTAACGAGCCTGGTGATAGCTGGTTACCCAGAACAGAATTTCAGTTCAACTTTAAATTTGCCTAACAACTTTAAAATTATAATGTAAATTTAAAATATAATCTAAAAAGGTACAGCTTTTTAGAACAAGGCTACAACCTTAGTTAGAGAGTAAAACATAATATAACCATAGTAGGCCTAAGAGCAGCCACCAATTAAGAAAGCGTTCAAGCTCAACAATATCATCCTCCCAAATCCCAAAAATCTTAATCAACTCCTAATATATCACTGGGTTAATCTATTTAATAATAGAAGCAATAATGCTAATATGAGTAACAAGAAATATTTCTCCTTACATAAGCTTATAACAGTCAACGAATACCCACTGATAGTTAACAACACGACAAGAACAAACCACCAATAAAACACTTATCAAATCAATTGTTAGCCCAACACAGGTATGCATCAAGGAAAGATCAAAAGAAGTAAAAGGAACTCGGCAAACACAAACCCCGCCTGTTTACCAAAAACATCACCTCCAGCATATCCAGTATTGGAGGCACTGCCTGCCCAGTGACATTGGTTAAACGGCCGCGGTATCCTGACCGTGCAAAGGTAGCATAATCATTTGTTCTTTAAATAAGGACTTGTATGAATGGCCTCACGAGGGTTTAACTGTCTCTTACTTCCGATCAGTGAAATTGACCTTCCCGTGAAGAGGCGGGAATAAAATAATAAGACGAGAAGACCCTATGGAGCTTCAATTAATTAACCCAAAATAAATTCACTTAAATACCAATAGGCTTAACACCACTTTATTAATGGATTAACAATTTAGGTTGGGGTGACCTCGGAGAACAAAAAAACCTCCGAGTGATTTAAGCACAGACAAACCAGTCAAAGCGCTCTATCATTTATTGATCCAGTAACTTGATCAACGGAACAAGTTACCCTAGGGATAACAGCGCAATCCTATTTGAGAGTTCATATCAACAATAGGGTTTACGACCTCGATGTTGGATCAGGACATCCTAATGGTGCAGCAGCTATTAATGGTTCGTTTGTTCAACGATAAAAGTCCTACGTGATCTGAGTTCAGAATGGAGTAATCCAGGTCGGTTTCTATCTATTACAACATAACAACCTCTCCCAGTACGAAAGGATAAGAGAAGTAAGGCCCATTCTATTAAAACGCCTTAGGACTAATAGATGATATAATCTAAATCTAGCCAGTCCACTTATTTGATAGCCCTAGAAATAGGGCTTGTTAGGGTGGCAGAGCCCAGTAATTGCGTAAAACTTAAGCTTTTATCCTCAGAGGTTCAAGTCCTCTTCCTAACATCATATTTATAATTAATATTATCTCACTAATTGTGCCTATCTTACTTGCTGTAGCCTTCTTAACATTAGTGGAATGAAAAATCCTAGGGTATATACAACTCCGTAAAGGCCCAAACATCGTAGGCCCCTACGGTCTATTACAGCCAATCACAGACGCTGTAAAAGTTTTCATCAAAGAACCCCTACGACCCCTAACATCATCCATCACTATATTCGTTATAGCCCCAATTCTAGCTCTAACACTAGCTCTAACCATATGAATTCCACTACCAATACCCTACCCCCTCATCAATATAAACCTAGGAATCCTATTTATACCAGCAATATCCAGCCTAGCCGTCTACTCCATCCTGTGATCAGGATGAGCTTCAAATTCAAAATACGCCCTAATTGGAGCTCTACGAGCCGTAGCCCAAACAATCTCCTATGAAGTCACATTAGCCATTATCCTTTTATCAGTACTATTAATAAACGGCTCTTTCACTCTATCCACACTTATTATCACACAAGAACACTTATGACTGATTCTCCCCACGTGACCCCTAGCCATAATATGATTTATCTCAACCCTAGCAGAAACCAACCGCACCCCATTCGACCTAACAGAAGGAGAATTAGAACTAGTTTCCGGATTCAATGTCGAATATGCAGCTGGACCATTCGCCCTATTCTTCCTAGCCGAGTACGCAAATATTATCATAATAAACATCCTCACTACCATCCTATTTTTTGGCGCATTCCATGCCCCTTACTTACCAGAACTATATTCAATTAATTTCATCATAAAAACACTCTTACTAACAATCTTCTTCCTATGAATCCGAGCATCCTATCCACGATTCCGATACGACCAACTAATACATTTACTATGAAAAAACTTCCTCCCTTTAACACTAGCCTTATGTATATGACATATAGCCCTACCCATTATAACAGCAAGTATCCCCTCACAAACATAAGAAATATGTATGACAAAAGAGTTACTTTGATAGAGTAAATTATAGAGGTTCAAGCCCTCTTATTTCTAGAATTATAGGAATTGAACCTAATCCTAAGAACTCAAAAATCTTCGTGCTACCAAACTTACACCAAATTCTACAGTAAGGTCAGCTA
Organism: Meles meles; assembly: GCF_922984935.1. Classification (NCBI taxonomy): domain Eukaryota; kingdom Metazoa; phylum Chordata; class Mammalia; order Carnivora; family Mustelidae; genus Meles; species Meles meles. Next base: position 30,284,119 of record NC_060088.1, on the reverse strand, counting down.
AATAAGCTATCGGGCCCATACCCCGAAAATGTTGGTTTATCCCCTTCCCGTACTAATTAAACCCCCCATCTTCATCACCATTATATCAACTGTCATCCTAGGAACAATCATAGTACTAACAAGCTCCCACTGACTAATGAACTGAATTGGATTCGAGATAAATATACTAGCTATTATTCCCATCCTAATAAAAAAGTTCAATCCACGAGCCATAGAAGCATCAACAAAATATTTCCTCACCCAAGCCACCGCATCTATGCTCCTTATATTAGGTATTATTGTCAACTTACTACTATCAGGACAATGAACAATACTAAATACCCCCAATTCAATCACATCAAACATGATAACAATCGCCCTAGCGATAAAACTAGGACTATCTCCTTTTCAATTCTGAGTGCCCGAAGTGACCCAAGGAGTTCCATTATCATCAGGAATAATCTTACTAACATGACAGAAAATTGCTCCCCTATCCATCCTATATCAAATTTCCCCCTCCATTAACCCAAACCTATTAATAGCTATAGCTATTATATCTGTCCTAGTAGGAGGCTGAGGAGGCCTTAACCAAACACAATTACAAAAAATCCTAGCATACTCATCAATTGCTCATATAGGATGAATAATCGCTGTAACAACATACAACCCAACCCTGATAATCCTAAACCTAGTAATTTATATTACAATAACTCTCGGGACATTCATATTATTTACACTCAGCACATCCACAACTACACTATCACTATCACATACATGAAATAAACTCCCACTAATCACATCACTCATCCTAATAGTTATGCTATCACTAGGGGGCCTCCCTCCCCTCTCAGGCTTCATCCCCAAATGAATAATCATCCATGAACTCACAAAAAACAATATAATCATCGCAGCAATATTCATAGCAATAACAGCCCTATTAAACTTATATTTCTACATACGATTAACCTATGCAACCGCACTCACCATATTCCCCTCAACAAATATCATAAAAATAAAATGACAATTTGAGAATATAAAAAACATAACCTTCTTATCACCACTAATTGTTATCTCAACTATACTTTTACCCCTCACCCCAATAACACTAACACTATTATAGAAGTTTAGGTTAAAAAGACCAAGAGCCTTCAAAGCCCTAAGTAAGTGCAACTCACTTAACTTCTGAATTTACTCTAAGAACTGCAAGAGTACATCTCACATCTACTGAATGCAAATCAGTCACTTTAACTAAGCTAAGCCCTTCCTAGATTGGTGGGCTACCATCCCACCAAACTTTAGTTAACAGCTAAATACCCTAGTCAACTGGCTTCAATCTACTTCTCCTGCCGCAAAGAAAAAAAGGCGGGAGAAGCCCCGGCAGGGTTGAAGCTGCTTCTTTGAATTTGCAATTCAACGTGATATTTCACCACAGAGCTTGGCAAAAAGGGGACTAAACCCCTATTCTTAGATTTACAGTCTAATGCTTTTATCAGCCATTTTACCTATGTTCATAAATCGATGATTATTTTCCACAAATCATAAAGATATCGACACCCTTTACCTTCTATTTGGTGCATGAGCCGGAATAGTAGGTACTGCTCTCAGTCTACTAATTCGTGCTGAATTAGGTCAACCCGGCACTTTATTGGGAGACAATCAGATCTACAATGTAGTCGTAACAGCCCATGCATTCGTAATAATTTTCTTTATAGTTATACCCATCATAATTTGAGGTTTCCGGGGGTGCCTGGGTGGCTCAGTGGATTAAGCCGCTGCCTTCGGCTCAGGTCATGATCTCAGGGTCCTGGGATCGAGCCCCGCATCGGGCTCTCTGCTCTGCAGGGAGACTGCTTCCTCCTCTCTCTCTGCCTGCCTCTCTGCCTACTTGTGATCTCTCTCTCTGTCAACTGAATAGGTAAAATCTTTAAAAAAAATAATAATTGGAGGTTTCAGAAACTGATTAGTCCCCCTAATAATTGGCGCACCCGACATAGCTTTTCCCCGAATAAATAATATAAGTTTCTGACTCCTGCCTCCCCCCTTTCTTCTTCTCTTGGCCTCCTCCATAGTAGAAGCAGGTGCAGGAACAGGATGGACTGTATATCCTCCTCTAGCAGGAAACTTGGCACATGCAGGAGCATCTGTAGATTTAACAATCTTCTCTCTTCATCTAGCAGGTGTCTCATCCATCCTAGGAGCTATTAATTTTATTACTACTATCATTAACATGAAACCCCCTGCAATATCACAATACCAAACTTCCCTATTCGTATGATCCGTCCTAGTTACAGCCGTACTCTTACTTCTATCATTTCCAGTTTTAGCAGCTGATATTACCATATTACTAACAGACCGAAACCTAAATACAACCTTCTTCGACCCTGCTGGAGGAGGAGATCCCATTCTTTACCAACATCTATTCTGATTTTTTGGGCATCCTGAAGTATATATCTTAATCCTACCAGGATTTGGAATTATTTCACATGTTGTCACCTATTACTCAGGGAAAAAAGAACCATTCGGCTATATAGGAATAGTCTGAGCAATAATATCCATCGGTTTCTTAGGGTTCATTGTATGAGCCCACCACATGTTTACTGTAGGAATAGACGTCGACACACGAGCATACTTCACCTCAGCTACCATAATTATTGCTATTCCTACAGGAGTTTAGGTATTTAGCTGACTAGCCACTTTACATGGGGGTAATATTAAATGATCACCGGCTATACTATGAGCCCTAGGGTTTATCTTCCTATTTACAGTAGGGGGTTTAACAGGTATCATCCTATCAAACTCATCGCTAGACATTGTTCTTCATGATACATATTACGTAGTAGCACATTTTCATTATGTCCTTTCAATGGGAGCAGTTTTTGCAATCATAGGTGGATTCGTTCATTGATTCCCACTGTTTACAGGGTATGCACTAAATGATGTTTGAGCAAAAATTCACTTTACAATCATATTTGTAGGAGTAAATACCACATTCTTTCCACAACATTTCCTAGGTTTATCAGGTATACCTCGACGATACTCCGACTACCCAGATGCCTACACAGCGTGAAACACAGTCTCCTCTATAGGCTCATTTATTTCATTAACAGCAGTTATACTCATAATTTTCATAATTTGAGAAGCCTTCGCATCCAAACAAGAAGTACTAACGGTAGAACTCACCTCAACAAACGTTGAATGATTACATGGATGCCCTCCCCCATATCACACATTTGAAGAGCCAACCTATGTACTATCAAAATAAGAAAGGAAGGAATCGAACCCCCTAAAACTGGTTTCAAGCCAATGTCATAACCATTATGTCTTTCTCGATAAAGAGATATTAGTAAAAATTACATGACTTTGTCAAAGTCAAATTATAGGTGAAAATCCTTTATATCTCTATGGCATATCCCTTCCAAATAGGTCTCCAAGATGCAACCTCCCCTATTATAGAACTACTACACTCCCATGACCATACATTAATAATCGTATTCCTAATTAGCTCCCTAGTCCTATATATCATTTCATTAATGTTGACTACCAAGTTAACCCATACCAGTACTATGGATGCCCAAGAAGTTGAAACAATTTGGACTATCCTACCTGCTATTATCTTAATTCTAATCGCCTTACCCTCACTACAAATTCTCTACATAATAGATGAAATCAACAATCCTTCCCTAACTGTAAAAACCATGGGCCACCAATGATACTGAAGTTACGAATATACAGATTATGAAGACTTAAACTTTGACTCTTACATAATTCCAACCCAAGAACTAAAACCCGGGGAGCTTCGACTATTAGAAGTGGATAACCGAGTAGTCCTTCCAATAGAAATAACTATTCGTATACTAATCTCCTCTGAAGACGTATTACACTCATGAGCCGTACCATCACTAGGACTAAAAACCGATGCTCTCCCAGGACACCTTAATCAAACAACCCTTATAGCCATACGACCAGGACTATACTACGGCCAGTGTTCAGAAATCTGTGGCTCTAATCATAGTTTCATGCCAATCGTACTTGAACTAGTACCCCTATCCCATTTTGAAAAATGATCCGCCTCAATACTATAAACTCATTGAGAAGCTATACAGCATTAACCTTTTAAGTTAAAGATTGAGAGTAAACCTCTCCTCAATGATATGCCACAACTAGATACTTCAACATGACTAATCACAATCTTATCAATAATTATTACCTTATTTTTTATATTTCAACTAAAAGTGTCAAAATACAACTTTCCAGAAAATCCTGAACAAAAACTAGTGTCTATACCAAAACCCATCACACCTTGAGAAAAAAAAATGAACGAAAATCTATTTTCCTCTTTCATTACCCCAACAATAATAGGACTCCCTATTGTTATTATCATCATTATATTCCCAAGCATTCTATTCCCCTCACCAAATCGACTAATCAATAACCGACTAATCTCCATCCAACAGTGATTAGTACAACTAACATCTAAACAAATGCTGTCCATCCATAACCAAAAAGGTCAAACTTGAGCACTGATATTAATATCCTTGATCCTGTTTATTGGTTCTACCAATTTACTAGGTCTATTACCTCACTCATTTACCCCTACTACTTAACTATCCCTAAACTTAGGTATAGCTATTCCCCTATGGGCAGGAACAGTAATTGTTGGATTCCGACATAAAACAAAGGCATCCTTAGCCCATTTCCTACCACAAGGAACACCACTCCTTCTAATCCCTACACTTGTTATCATTGAGACTATTAGCCTATTCATCCAACCAATAGCCCTAGCCGTACGATTAACAGCAAATATTACTGCAGGCCACCTATTAATTCATCTGATTGGAAGTGCCACTTTGGCCCTAATAAATATCAGCACTACCACAGCCATAGTAACCTTTATTATCCTCATTCTTCTAACCATCCTAGAATTCGCAGTAGCCCTTATCCAAGCCTACGTCTTCACCTTATTAGTAAGCTTATATCTGCATGACAACACTTAATGACCCACCAAACCCATTCATACCATATAGTCAACCCAAGCCCATGACCTCTAACAGGAGCCCTCTCCACCCTCCTTATAACATCAGGCTTAGTAATATGATTCCATTTTAACTCAATTTACCTCTTAGCTCTTGGTATAACAACCAACCTATTAACTATATATCAATGATGACGAGACATTATCCGCGAAGGAACATTCCAAGGTCATCACACCCCTACAGTCCAGAAAGGCTTGCGATACGGAATAGTCCTTTTTATCGTATCAGAAGTTTTCTTCTTTGCAGGCTTCTTCTGGGCCTTCTACCATTCAAGCCTAGCACCAACCCCCGAACTAGGGGGATGCTGGCCACCTACAGGTATCACACCCCTAAACCCACTAGAAGTCCCACTACTTAACACCTCAGTCCTCCTAGCCTCTGGAGTCTCCATTACCTGAGCCCATCACAGCTTAATAGAGGGTTACCGTAAACATATACTTCAAGCACTATTTATTACAATCTCTCTAGGCTTATACTTTACCCTTCTACAAGCCTCAGAGTATTATGAAACATCATTTACAATCTCCGATGGAGTTTATGGCTCTACATTCTTTATGGCCACAGGATTCCATGGCCTTCACATTATCATCGGGTCTACCTTCCTCATCGTATGCTTTCTACGCCAGCTAAACTATCATTTTACATCTAACCACCATTTCGGCTTCGAAGCAGCTGCTTGATATTGACATTTCGTAGATGTAGTATGACTATTCCTTTATGTCTCCATTTATTTATGAGGGTCTTATTTCTCTAGTATTAACAAGTACAGTTGACTTCCAATCAACTAGTTCTGGTAACAACCCAGAGAGAAGTAATAAATATAATATTAGCTCTCCTCATTAACGCATCACTAGCGTCCCTACTTGCCCTAATCGCATTCTGACTTCCCCAACTAAACATTTATACAGAAAAGGCAAGTCCCTACAAATGCGGCTTTGACCCCCTAGGATCAGCACGCCTACCTTTTTCCATAAAATTCTTCCTAGTGGCCGTCACATTTCTTCTATTTGACTTAGAAATTGCACTACTCCTACCACTACCATGAGCCTCACAATCAATCAACCTAAATACAACACTCGCCATGGCACTAGTACTAATTCTCCTATTAGCAACAAGCCTAGCCTATGAATGAACAGAAGAAGGCTTAGAATGAAATGAATAATGATAATTAGTTTAATTAAAATAAATGATTTTGACTCATTAGATTGTAATCTATATTACAATTATCAAATGTCCATAGTCTATATTAACATCTTTTTAGCCTTCACTCTATCCTTTATGGGGTTACTCATCTACCGATCCCACCTAATATCCTCCCTACTTTGCCTAGAAGGCATAATACTATCACTATTTGTTATAATGACAGTAACTATTCTGGTTAATCACCTCACATTAGCTAGTATAGCTCCTATCATTCTCCTCGTATTCGCAGCCTGTGAAGCAGCCTTAGGATTATCTCTATTAGTTATAATCTCTAATACATATGGAACCGACTACGTACAAAATCTAAATCTACTACAATGCTAAAAATTATTATCCCCACTATAATATTAATTCCCCTAGCATGATTATCAAAACCTAACATAATCTGAATTAATACAACAGCCCACAGCATACTAATTAGCCTTATCAGCCTTACATATCTTAATCAATTCGTAGACAACAACCTAAATTTCTCATTGCTGTTTTTTGTGGACTCTTTATCAGCACCCCTCCTAATACTCACTACATGGCTTCTACCATTAATACTTATAGCAAGCCAATATCACCTGTCAAAAGAAACCCTCACCCGAAAAAAACTCTACATTACAATATTAGTTATACTACAACTATTTTTAATCATAACATTCACCACAACAGAACTAATCATATTTTACATCTTATTTGAAGCCACATTAATACCAACACTTATTATTATTACCCGATGAGGCAACCAAACAGAACGCTTAAACGCTGGACTATACTTCCTATTTTATACCCTAGTGGGCTCCCTGCCCCTTCTAATCGCACTATTATGAGCCCAAAACAACCTAGGTACCTTAAACCTATTAGTGATCCAATACTGAGTACAACCACTGTTAAACTCATGATCAAACGCCTTGCTATGACTAGCATGCATGATGGCATTCATAGTAAAAATACCTCTATATGGCCTCCACCTATGACTTCCAAAAGCCCACGTAGAAGCCCCCATCGCCGGATCCATAGTTCTCGCCGCCGTACTCCTTAAACTAGGCGGTTATGGGATAATACGTATTACTATATTATTAAATCCACTGACCAACCTCATAGCTTACCCTTTTATAATATTATCCCTATGAGGAATAATTATAACAAGCTCTATTTGCCTACGCCAAACAGACCTAAAATCTCTAATTGTCTACTCTTCTGTTAGCCATATAGCCTTAGTAATCATAGCAGTCCTCATCCAATCACCATGAAGCTACATAGGAGCAACAGCCCTAATAATTGCCCACGGTCTGACATCATCTATATTATTCTGTTTAGCTAACTCCAACTATGAACGCATCCACAGCTGTACCATAATCCTCACGCGAGGTTTACAAACACTCCTCCCATTAATAGCTGCATGATGACTACTTGCTAGTCTAACTAACCTGGCTTTGCCACCCAAAACTAACCTAGTAGGGGAGCTATTCGTAGTAATAGCCTCATTTTCATGATCTAATATTACCATCATTCTAATAGGAATTAACATCACCATTACAGCCCTATATTCCCTATATATACTAATTACTACACAACGCGGAAAATATACACACCACATCAAAAACATCAAACCATCCTTCACACGAGAAAATTCCCTAATAGCTCTCCACCTATTACCCTTATTACTCCTCTCACTCAACCCTAAATTCATCCTAGGACCCATCTACTGTAAATATAGTTTAACAAAAACATTAGATTGTGAATCTAACAATAAAAGCTTAACCCTTTTTATTTACCGAAAAAGTATTACGCAGGAACTGCTAACTCGTGCTTCCATGTATAAAAACATGGCTTTTTCAACTTTTAAAGGATAGTAGTAATCCATTGGTCTTAGGAACCAAAAAATTGGTGCAACTCCAAATAAAAGTAATCAATCTATTTACCTCCTCAATTTTAGTGACACTATTCATACTTACTATCCCAATCATAATGACCAATACTATTATATATACCAACAAACTCTACCCACAATACGTAAAAACCACTATCTCCTATGCTTTCATACTCAGCTTAATCCCCACAATAATTTTCCTTCATCTAGGACAAGATATAATAATTTCAAACTGACACTGAATTACAATCCAAACTATGAAACTATCCCTCAGCTTTAAACTAGACTACTTCTCAATAATCTTCATTCCAGTAGCATTATTTGTCACATGATCAATTATAGAATTCTCAATATGATACATACACTCAGACCCTTATATTAACCGATTTTTCAAATACTTACTACTATTCCTCATTACCATAATAATTTTAGTTACTGCCAACAATATATTTCAACTCTTCATCGGTTGAGAAGGAGTAGGTATTATATCCTTTCTACTTATTGGTTGATGGTATGGACGGACAGACGCAAACACCGCCGCACTACAAGCTGTCCTGTATAATCGTATCGGAGACGTAGGATTTATCCTAGCCATAGCCTGATTCCTATCTAACCTGAACACATGAGATCTACAACAAATCTTTAAGACCAATCACGAAAACCTAAATATCCCTCTCATAGGCCTACTACTAGCAGCCACTGGAAAATCTGCTCAATTTGGACTCCACCCATGACTACCTTCAGCTATAGAAGGACCCACTCCTGTATCAGCCCTATTACACTCAAGCACAATAGTCGTAGCCGGAGTATTCCTCTTAATCCGATTTCACCCCTTAATAGAACATAATAAAGCTATACAAACCATCACACTATGTTTAGGAGCAATAACAACCCTATTCACAGCAATCTGTGTTTTAACACAGAATGATATCAAAAAAATTGTAGCTTTCTCTACTTCAAGTCAACTAGGACTAATAATCGTAACTATTGGCATTAACCAGCCTTACCTAGCATTTCTCCACATCTGCACACACGCATTCTTCAAAGCCATGCTATTCCTATGCTCAGGCTCAATCATCCACAGCCTAAACGATGAACAAGACATTCGAAAAATAGGAGGCCTATTCAAGGCACTACCATTCACCACCACCTCCCTAATCGTTGGAAGCCTAGCACTTACAGGTATACCTTTCCTAACAGGATTCTACTCCAAAGACCTAATCATTGAGACTGCCAACACGTCGTATACCAACGCCTGAGCCCTACTAATTACTCTCGTCGCCACATCCATAACAGCAGCCTACAGCACCCGAATTATATTCTTCACACTCCTAGGACAGCCTCGCTTTAACCCAACTATCATAATCAACGAGAACAATCCACTCCTAATTAACTCCATTAAACGTCTCCTATTTGGGAGCATTCTCACAGGATTTTTAATCTCCCACAATATTACACCCACCACCACCCCACAGATAACTATGCCTCATCATCTTAAAACTACGGCTCTTACTGTAACCATCTTGGGCTTCATCCTGGCACTAGAACTTAGCCTTACAATACAGAACCTAAAATTTAAACACCCATCAAATCTGTTTATATTTTCAAACATACTAGGCTACTTCCCCACCATCATCCACCGCCTAATACCCAAAACAAACCTATTTATAAGCCAAAAGTCAGCAACAACATTACTAGACATAATTTGACTAGAAAAAATATTACCTAAATCTATCTCTCAGTTTCAAATAAAATCCTCAATCGCCATTTCCAACCAAAAGGGCCTAATCAAACTATACTTCATATCTTTCATCCTCACTCTAGTCCTTAGCTTACTCACACTTAATTTCCACGAGTAACTTCCAAAATCACTGATACCCCGATAAGAAGAGACCAACCAGTAACAATAACCAATCAAGTCCCATAACTATACAAAGCCGCAATTCCCATAACCTCTTCACTAAAAAATCCTGAATCACCTGTATCATAAATAACCCAATCACCTGCCCCATTAAATTTTAACACAACCTCGACCTCAACATCATCTCCCTTCAAAATATAGCAAGCCATCAACAATTCAGACAATAAACCAACAATAAAAGCCCCTAAAACAGCCTTATTAGAAACCCAAACCTCAGGATACTGCTCAGTAGCCATGGCCGTAGTATACCCAAATACAACAAGTATACCACCCAAATAAATCAAAAACACCATTAATCCCAAAAAAGATCCCCCAAAACTTAACACAATCCCACAACCAACAGCCCCACTAATAATTAAAACCAACCCACCGTAGATAGGAGAAGGTTTTGAAGAAAACCCTACAAAACTAACTACGAAAATAACACTTAGAATGAATACAATATATATCATCATTATTCCTACATGGAATCTAACCATGACTAGTGACATGAAAAATCACTGTTGTATTTCAACTATAAGAACATTAATGACCAACATTCGTAAATCACACCCACTGACCAAAATTATCAATAATTCATTTATTGACCTACCCGCACCATCCAATATCTCAGCATGATGAAACTTTGGCTCCCTCCTTGGAATCTGCCTAATCCTACAAATTCTTACAGGTTTATTCCTAGCCATACATTACACATCAGACACCACCACTGCCTTCTCATCAGTCACACATATTTGCCCAGACGTTAACTATGGTTGAATCATTCGATACATGCACGCTAATGGAGCCTCCATATTCTTTATCTGCCTATTCTTACATGTAGGATGAGGCCTATACTACGGATCCTATATATTTCCTGAAACATGAAACATCGTCATCATCTTATTATTTACAGTAATAAAAAACTGCATTCATAGGTTACGTCTTACCATGAGGACAAATATCCTTTTGAGGTGCAACCGTAATTACCAACTTATTATCAGCTATCCCATACATCGGAACCAACCTCGTAGAATGAATCTGAGGAGGATTCTCAGTAGATAAAGCTACCCTCACACGATTCTTTGCCTTCCACTTCATCCTACCATTCATCATTCTGCCTTAGCAGCAATCCATTTACTATTCCTCCACGAAACAGGATCCAATAACCCCTCTGGAATCCCTTCTAATTCTGACAAAATCCCATTCCATCCATATTACACTATTAAAGATATCCTAGGAGCCTTACTCCTAATATTAACGCTCATGATCCTAGTGCTATTTTCACCCGACCTATTAGGAGATCCAGACAACTACACCCCCGCCAACCCACTCAATACACCACCCCATATCAAGCCCGAATGATACTTCTTATTCGCATACGCAATTCTACGATCTATCCCCAACAAACTAGGAGGGGTGTTAGCCCTAATCTTCTCTATCCTAATCCTAGCCATTATCCCATTATTACATACCTCAAAACAACGAAGCATAATATTCCGCCCATTAAGTCAATGCCTGTTCTGATTACTAGTTGCAGACCTCCTCACCCTAACATGAATCGGAGGCCAACCAGTAGAACACCCGTACATTGCCATCGGCCAACTAGCCTCCATCCTCTACTTTACAATCCTCCTAATCTTAATACCAGCGACCAACATCATCGAAAATAACTTACTAAAATGAAGAGTCTTTGTAATATAACAATTACCTTGGTCTTGTAAACCAAAATGGAGAAAGACACCTCCCTAAGACTCAAGGAAGAGACAATAGCCCCACCATCAGCACAAAGCTGATATTCTAACTAAACTATTCCCTGATTTTCCCACCTAATTATTTTTTTTTCAATTCATATATTTAACAACATCTACTGCATTTTCTCAGCACACACTTTTCTTTTTGCCCCTATGTACGTCGTGCATTACTGGTTTGCCCCTATGTACGTCGTGCATTACTGGTTTGCCCCATGCATATAAGCATGTACATATAGTGATTGGCATGACATAAATGCATCTCACTTAGATCACGAGCTTGGTCACCAAGCCTCGAGAAACCATCAATCCTTGTACGATGTGTACCTCTTCTCGCTCTGGGCCCATCGCATGTGGGGGTTTCTATACTGAAACTACACCTGGCATCTGGTTCTTACTTCAGGGCCATGATAGTCCTCAATCCAATCCTACTAACCCTTCAAATGGGACATCTCGATGGACTAATGACTAAAATGTCATGTCAAGAACATGTTCTTTCAAACAACAAGCTCCTAGTTTCATTTATTTTTTCTATTGTTTTTTTTTTTTTTTTTTTTTTTTTTTTTTTGGTTTGTATTTCATTGATTTCTGCTCTGATCTTTATGATTTCTCTTCTCCTGCTGGGTTTAGGGTTTCTTTCTTGTTCTTTCTCCAGCTCCTTTACGTGTAGGATTAGGTTGTGTACTTGAGACCTTTCTTGTTTCTTGCGAAAGGATTGTACTGCTAAATATTTTACTCTCAGTACTGCCTTTGCTGTGTCACACAGATTTTGAAAGGTTGTGCTTTCATTATCATTTATTTCCATGAATTTTTTCAGTTCTTCTTTAATTTCCTGGTTGACCCATTCATTCTTTAGAAGGATGCTGTTTTGTCTCCATGTATTTGGGTTCTTTCCAGCTTTCCTCTTGTGATTGAGTTCTAGCTTCAGAGCATTGTGGTCTGAAAATATGCAGGGAATGATCGCAATCTTTTGATACCGGTTGAGACCTGATTTGTGACCCAGGAGGTGATCGATTCACATAGAGAAGGTTCCATGTGCACTAGAGAAGAATGTGTATTCTGTTGCTTTGGGATGAAATGTTCTGAATATATCTGTGATGTCCATCTGGTCCAGTGTGTCATTTAAGGCCTTTATTTCCTTGTTGATCTTTGGCTTGGATGATCTGTCCATTTCAGTGAGGGGAGTGTTCTAGTCCCCTACGATTACTGTATTATTATTGATGTGTTTCTTTGATTTTGTTATTAATTGGTTGATATAGTTGGCTGCTCCCACGTTAGGGGCATAGATATTTAAAATTGTTAGATCTTCTTGTTGGACAGACCCTTTGAGTAGGATATAGTGTCCTTCCTCATCTCTTATTATAGTCTTTGGCTTAAAATCTATTTGATCTGATATAAGGATTGCCACCCCAGCTTTCTTCTGATGCCCATTAGCATGGTAAATTTTTTTTTACCCCCCCCACTTTAAATCTGGAGGTGTCTTCGCGTCTAAAATGAGTTTCTTGTAGGCAACATACAGATAGGTTTTGTTTTTTTATCCATTCTGATACTCTGTGTCTTTTGATTGAGGCATTTAGCCCATTAACATTCAGGGTAACTATTGAGAGATATGAATTTAGTGCCATTATTAGCCTGTAAGATGACTGTTACTGTATATTGTCTCTGTACCTTTCTGATCTACTACTTTTAGGCTCTCTCTTTGCTGAGAGGACCCCTTTCAATATTACCTGTGGAGCTGGTTTGGTGTTTGCAAATTCTTTCAGTTTTTGTTTGTCCTGGAAGCTTTTTATCTCTCCTTCTATTTTCAATGATAGCCTAGCTGGATAGAGTATTTTTGGCTGTTTTTCTCATTTAGTGCTCTGAGTATATCATGCCAGCTCTTTCTGGCCTGCCTGGTCCCTGTGGATAAGTCTGCTGCCAGTCTAATATTTTTACCATTGTATGTTACAGACTTCTTTTCCCGGGCTGCTTTCAGGATTTTCTCTTTGTCACTAAGACTTGTAAATTTTACTATTAGGTGACGGGGTGTGGACCTATTCTTGTTGACTTTGAGGGGGGTTCTCTGCATCTCGTGGATTTTGATGCTTGTTCCCTTTGCCATATTAGGGAAATTCTCTCCAATAATTCTCTCAATAGACCTTCTGCTCCCCTCTCTGTTTCTTCTTCTTCTGGAATCCCAATTATTCTAATGTTGTTTCGTCTTATGGTGTCACTTATCTCTCGAATTCTCCCCTCGTGGTCCAATAGCTGTTTGTCCCTCTTTTGCTCGGATGCTTTATTCTCTGTCATTTGGTCTTCTATATCATGAATTCTTTCTTCGCCTCATTGATCCTAGCAGTGAGAGCCTCCATTTTGATTGCACCTGATTAATAGCTTTTTTGATTTCTACTTGGTTAGATTTTAGTTCTTTAGTTTCTCCAGAAATGGCTTTTATATCTCCAGAGAGGGTTTCTCTAATATCTTCCAAGCCTTTTTCGAGGCCGTACTAAGTAATCGGCTCGGGTTCGCTTTTGGGAGATTGTGTTCCCTGAACGCTTTCCATAGAGTTCCGGAGGATGGAAATGAAAATGGCGGCCTCCTAGTCTCTGGCCGAGAGGAGCCCAGAGCCTGGGGCCCCACTTCTCAGTGCGCCCCAGAGAACAGCACCCAATCACTACCATATCCCCAGTCTCTAGCTGCGCTCCAAGCTCACGCACCCATCGACAAGTTCAAGGTAACCCCGAGCTGAGAGTTCAGTCCTCGGCTCTGTCTCTGTAGCTGGATTCTCTGTTCTAATACCTGTGAGCTCTGCGACACTCCAACAACCATGATCATTCTGTGACGCGGCGGAACCTGGGGACATGCTGACCCCACGCGGGCTTCACACTGGCTTAGCCTCTGGAGCAATGTCCCTCAGTGGAAGAGACTTTTAAAAGTCCTGATTTTGTGCTCCATTCCTCCGCCACTTGCCCGGAGACGGCCCCTCCCCCCATGATCTATCTTCCCGTCATTTTAGAATCACTTCTCCACCAGTCCTACCTTTCAGATAGTGGCTGATTTTCTGTTTCTAGAATTGCTGTTCTTCTTCTCTTCGTTCTCCCATTGGATATGTAGGTGTTTGAAATGTTTAGATAAGCTATCGAGTTGATCTAGTACTACGTGATGTAGTCTCCACCGGCTAATCAAGATTATTATTTTTGTGTGCATTGGTGATGGGCAGTGTTGGTGGAGATGCCTCGATGGGCGCCAAAGATACTTGGGCTCTACGACCGCCAGCATCCAGACTGAGAATTGGCCACAATCAGGACGGTGAGCACAAGAGCTGTCCAAATTGCAATCATGGATCCCCGAACTTGGAACACTATTGGGACTGCCTTCTTCAGTCCACATTGCTTAGTCCCAGGAGAACAGAAAATCCTCCATGGGACTAAATGAAAGCCCCGCCCACATCCTCTCACCTCGCTACAGAATTCAGCAGGCCTTAGGTTTTGTGGAGTGGGTTGAAAGTCAGGTTTCACAAGCACACCAGACCCACGAATATTAACATCACCATATTTGGCCCAGACACCAAACACTCTGAATGGAAGGCATGAAGAGACTCTGCAGAGGACGAGCCCACAAGAGAGTGGACAGCCACAACACAACACCAGAGGGCATGTCACACACACCTGAGACTCTCTCAAGTGCCAACCCTTGGGCACTCCATGAGCTCTTCTGTCTAAAGAATTTAGCTTCAGGTTAGATAACAGAATGCACGTTTCGAATACCGAGAAGACAGAGACTTCTGTAGATTCACGTTGTCTTCCTGAAACTGCCCCAAAAGCCTTTCCCGTTGGCTTCACAAGGGGATTGGTTCTCTTCCAACATGCTCCGTGCTTCCTCCCGTGAGCTCCAAACAGATTAGTCCGTCCTGGGACTAAGCTTCTTGGGTGTAGGGACTGCCTTTAATGATTTGTCACCCGGGAAAATGGGGAGGCATTTATGGCACGATTTCTGGAGATGCACGAAGAACTCGTGTCCTCACTGTTGAAGCCTCCAGACATGTCTTTGGTATGGTTGCGGGTGTTAACTCTGAGCTTTCCTCGGAGGGCAGGGGGCACTTTAACTGGTCCAAATCATCCTCATAGGGTATGAGGACCATGAACATGTGTATGGCGTGGAGTTCCCCGTGTGAGTCAGCTTGTTCTCCTGAATCTTTCTTGACATTAGGTTGGTAAGATGGAATTGTGGATTCTTCCCATCTCAAGAGTGGAGAGGGGTGGTGTTGACAGTCCCGGCCAAAGACTACAAATTCAGCCATGGAGAAGGTGACCAAAGATCGCTTCACAAACTGTTTAGGGAAATATCCAGTCTGCTCCAGCGGTTGGGAGTGATTTTGATACTCCTGGCTGACCCAGGACTACTCCATCAAGGTGAAGTGATGAAGCGTGATTTGGTGAGGGGTGGTTGCTAGGACTTCAGAGCTTTGTGAAGTCACAGAAGCTGATTTCACTGAAGCAGCAATCCCATTCTCATGACATATGTGTCCTATGGCTTTATGTAGAAAGCCCTGGGAAGGAACAAGAAAGAGCCCTGTTAGCCTGACCATGAACTCAGGGTTTTTTTTTCCTGTTTCTTTCCCAGTTTGACTTTCTATATAAAGAGAAAAAGAAAACGATGTTCTGTATACCATTCTTTAGACCAACATTTCTCCAGAGGGAGCAAGGTGTTCCTATTTCCACTGCAATTTCTAGAGATCTCAATCAACAGCGAGGCCTCTTGGCTACCATTAGGTCTCTGGGAGGTTGGATATCCTTGGGTGAGAGGGTCCATTCTTAGCTTCTGGTCACTATGGTTTCTTGGGTGTAAGGTGTGCCTTTGGTACTTGGTCAGCTTGGAATGTGAGGGAAGGAAGAAGGAAGGTAAGTCACAATTCCAGGAAAACTGCCAGGGCAGGGATGCGTTGTGCTGTCTATGTCCTTCTCTGCTAGTATCCTGAAACAGCAGTCCCAAGGGATGAAGGCTCTGTCTACATGACATTACCTTAAACAGCGTTGCAAAGGCTTCATGGAGAGTGAAACTCTGCATGATCGCTAGCCAGAAAGAAAGAGGCCTGGTAAGCACTCCTTGTCATCATTAGTTAATGCTACATGCCATTGTCATGGGGAGAGCCATGTTGAGCAACTCTCTTTATTCAGATGAAAATGAAGGGCCAACATCCATGGCCTGCCATGCCCCCTCTAGCATCACTGTGGAAGGAGCCGAGATACCCTTTTAAGGGCTAGTGGATAAAGATGATTATGAAGATGATCATAAAGAAGATGATTTCTAAATGAAAATGCAAGCAGACCAGGGGAAATATCCGATTGCTTCACTCCTATGTGGCCCATGTGGAATACCATGGATATGAATAGTATTAAGGGAAAATGGAAGGAGAAGATGTCAGTCAGGGAGATGCAGCAGGAGAAACTCAGGAGTTTGGTGACCAACCTAAGGGTTACAGGAGGATAAGACTTGCCATAAGGAGGGAACTGCTTAATGGGTATGGAGGTGTTGGGGCATTATATGAAGATGAGCACTTGGTGGTATATGCAATTAAAGAATTAGGGAATACTATGCCAAAAATCGTAGGATGGATGAAAGGCTGGCTTGCAGAAATTAAAAAAAATAGTGAATAGAAAGCAAAACAGGCCCTTTCACATGGAGATGAAGGAAGAAAGAGAAGAGAAATTCATTCTAGTTTTATTATCTTACTGATTAAAGTTGTATGCAATTGGTTTCCTGTAAGGTCCTTATGTGAATTGGGACTTTGGACATTGTCCATTAGGGTCTTCCCTCTTCCTACATTTTGGGTTTAGAAGAGAAAAGCTGACATTACTAACAAATGTCTCGAATTGTGGACCCGTTAATTGATTTGAATGTGGCTTTCTGTGTTTTGGGAGATGTTTGAAGACTGCTTCAAACGCCTCAAATGCTGCTTCAAATGTCATTACATGAGACGTCAGATATGTATGACTCATGATCTTGTCATGGTAGTGTGTATGTGTCTTGGAATTTATCCTGTTCTCTCCGGTATTGGATTTGCTTGCATATTTGTGTGGAGGGATCTTTTAGTTAAGGCTGTTTAATTAATTAATTAATCAATTCTTGATAGGTAAAGGGGTTAACTTATCCTTTTGGACGGTTTGTTTTTGATTCTCTAAGCTCTTGTTTTTTATGGTATTTCTCTGAATTTTGCTTCCATGAGTGCTATTCCTCATATGCTGCCTAAATTCTGTGGCATTCTTTTAAGTGTGTGTGTGTGTGTGTGTGTTTCTGTGTGTGTGTGTGTGTGTTGTACAAAACGCTAAAAATGATATTTTAAGTGATATGAAGCTGCTCTATTCCAGATCACAATTCACTTTCAAACACAATGGAAACTCACGTTCCATCCCGTTCAGCCACATTTCCTGCATTGAATGTCCCATTTGATCCACTTTTAGAAAGGCAGATTCTGACTAGCCTGCCTATAACAAACACCAAATTTTGTGTGCCTGGTTAGAGTCGAATTGCCTGTCCCTTTTTCTTGCTTGTTCACATGTTTCTTTGCTCTGATGAGTGAGTGAAATCGTATGGTAGTTGTCTTTCTAGGACTGACAGATAAGACACAGCCCAGTGCTCTCTCCCATTCTTCCACATGTTACAAGCAGCAAGAATACCTTCTTGCTTATGGCTCCATAAGAGTCCGCAGTGCATTTGGAGGACAGGGAGATGGGAGAAGTTTCTGGGAGCTCCAGGCCTGTCTTCAGCCTTCAGCCCAACCAGAAGTTGACCACATCAATGGAAACATGGCCTAAATGGAGCTGAAGCCTAGAAATCACACTCCACTGCAAAAGAGAGAAGAAGTCACAGAGACCATGGGAGAATTGTGTAGACAGGATTTATGGGAGAATTGGACAGTTGGTGCTTCAGAGGGCAGGGAGCCATGGCCAAAGGCATAGGCCCAGGGGAGAGGAGCACACTTAGAACCCACAATTTGAATATTGACCCCTAGTTGTTGGCGGAGAAAAGGAAAGTCTCTGAAGGACATGATTTCTTGCAACCCAAGTGACATGAGGCCCAGGGATTCCAGATCAGCATCCTTTGAAGACATAGACTCAGAACAGCAGAACACTGTGTATCTCCTGGAGAGGAAACCGGCAAGCAAAAGACCTGGGATGGAACAAAAAGATCCCTGTTTTCCTGATCATGAACTCAGGTGGTGTTTTCTGTTTCTTTCCGACATTCACTTTCTATACAGAAAGGAAAACGAAGTTCTGTATACCATTCTTTAGACCAACATTTCTCCAGAGAGAGCAAGTGTTCCTATTTCCACTGCAATTTCTAGAGATCTCAATCAACAGCGAGGCCTCTTCGCTACCATTATGGTTCTGGGAGGTTGGATGTCCTAGGTGAGAGGGTCCATTCTTAGCTTCTGGTCCCTATGGTTTCTCGGGTGTAAGGTCTGCCTTTGGTGCTTGGTCAGCTTGGAAGGTGAGGGAAGGAAGATGGGAAGGCAAGTCACAATTCCAGGAAAATTTCCTGGGCAGGGATTCATTGTGCTGTCCGTGTCCTTATCTGCCAGTGTCCTAAAACACCAGTCCCAAGGGATGAAGGCTCTGTCTACCTGACATTCCCTTATACAGTGTTGCAAACGCTTCATGGAGAGTGAAATTCTGCATGATCGCTACCATGAAAGAAAGAGCCCGGTTCAACACTCCTTGTCGTCATTAGTTAATGCTAGATGCGGTAGTCATGGGGAGAGCCATGTTGAGCAACGTTCTTTATTCCAATGAAAATGAAGGGCCAACATCGATGGCCTGCCATTCCCGGTCTAGCATCACTGTGGAAGGAGCCGAGATACCCTTTAAAGGGCTAGTGGATAAAGATGATTATGAAGATGATAATAAAGAAGATGATTTCCAAATGAAAATGCAAGCAGACCAAAGGAAATATCCGATGGCTTCACTCCTTTGTGGCCCATGAGGAATACCATGGACACGAATCGTCATAAGGGAGAACAGAAGGAGAAGAAGTCAGACAGGGAGACGCACTAGGAGAGACTCAGGACTTTGGGGTACAAGCTTAGGGTTACAGGAGGATAAAACCTGCCATAAAGCTGAAACTGCTTAATGGGTATGGAGGTGGTGTGGCATTTTATGAGGATCAGCACTTGGTGTTATATTCCATTAAAGAATCAGGGAACACTATGTCCAAAAACGTAGGATGGATGAAAAGCTAGCTTGCTGAATATAAGAAACAATAGTGAATAGAAAGCAAAACCGGCCGTTTCACATGGAGATGAAGGAAGAAAGAGAAGAGAAATGAATTCTAGTTTTATTATCTTAATGATTAAAATTGTATGCAATTGGTTTACTGTAAGGTCCGTATGTGAATTGGGTCCTTGGACAATGTCCATTAGAGTCTTCATACGTCCAACATTTTGGGATTAGATGAGAAAAGCTGACATTACTAACAAATGTCTCGAATTGTGGACCAGTTAATTGATTTGAATGTGGTATCTTTGTGTTGGGAGATGTTTGAGGATTGCTTCAAAAGCCTCAAAAGCGGCTTCAAAAGTCATTTTGAGATGTCAGGTATGTATGACTCATGATCTTGTCAGGGTAGTGCTTAGGTGTCTTGGAATTTATCCTTTTTTCTCTGGTATTGGATTTGCTGGCATGCTTGTTTGGTTGGGTCTTTTAGGTTAGGTTGTTTAATTAATTAATTAATTAATTCTTGATAGGAAAGGAGTTAACTTATCCAGTTTGGATGGTTTTTTACTTTGATTCTCTAAGCTTTTGTTTTTTTTTGACATTTTCTCTGAATTTTGCTTCCATGAGTGCTATTCCTCACTTGCTACCTAACTTCTGTGGGATTCTTTTGAGTGTGTGTGTGTGTGTGTGTGGGTGGGTGTGTGGGTGGTTGGTTCAAAATTCTAAAAATGATATTTTAAGAGATATGAAGCTGCTCTATTCCAGATCACAATTCACCTTCAAACACAGTGGAAACTCACGTTCCATCCCGTTCGGCCACATTTCCTGCATTGAATGTCCCATTTGATCCACTTTTAGAAAGGCAGATTCTGACTAGCCTGCCTGGAACAAACACCAAATTTTGTGTGCCTGGTTAGAGTCGAATTACCTGGCCCATTTTCTTGCTTTTTCACATGTTTCTTTACTCCGATGAGTGAGTGCAAACGTATGGAAGTTGTCTTTCTGGCACTGACAGATAAGACACAGCCCAATGCTCTCTCACATGTCACAAGGAGCAAGAATGCCTTCTTGCTTATGGCTCCATAAGAGTCTGCAGTGCATTTGGAGGACAGGGAGATGGGAGAAGTGTCTGGGAGCTCCAGGCCTCTCTTCAGCCATCAGCACAACCAGAAGATGACCACATCAATGGAAACATGGCATAAATGGAGCTGAAGCCAATAAATCACATTCCACAGCAAAAGAGAGAAGAAGTCACAGAGACCATGGGAGAAGGGTGTAGACAGAGCTTATGGGAGAGTTGGGCAGTTGGTGTTTCAGAGGGTCAGGAGCCATAGCCAAAGGCAAAGGCCCAGGGAGAGGAGCACACTTAGAACCCACAATTCGAATATTGACCCCTAGCTGTTGGCGGAAAAAAAGGAGAGTGTCTGAATGACATGAGTTATTGCAACCCAAGGGTCTTGAGGCCCAGGGATTCCAGAGGAGCATGCATTGCAGACACTGACTCCAGAACTGCAGAACACTGTGTATCTCCTGGAGAGGACACTGGCAAGTAACCAGGTGCAGACAGCCTGGAAATCATGATCAGAGACAATACCTGTTGACACCGTGGTAAGATCACTATTTCTTTGTGTGCCTTCGTGATGGGCAGTGTTATTGGAGATGCCTCGATTGGCTCCCAAGATACTTGGGCTCTACGACCGCCAACATCCAGACAGAATTGGCCACAGGCAGGACGGTGAGGTCATTAGCTGCCCAAACTGCAATCACGGATTCCCAAACCTGGAACACTGTTGGGACTGCCTTCCTTAGGCCACGTTGCTTAGTCCCAGGAAAACAGAAAAACCTGCAGGAGACTAAAATAAATCCCTGCTCACATCCTCTCACCTGGCCACAGAATTCCGCAGGCCTTACGTTTTGTGGAGTGGGTGAAAGTCACGTTTCACAAGCACACCAGACCCACGAAGCTTAACCTCACCTAATTTGGCCCAGACACCAAACAATCGGAATGGATGGCAAGGAGAGCCTCTGTACAGGACGAGCCCACAGGAGAGTGGACAGCCACAACACAACCCCTGAGGGCATGTCACACACACGTGAGACTGTCTCAAGGGCCAGCCCTTGGGCTTTCCATGAGGTCTTCTCTCTAACGAAATTAGCTTCAGTGTAGATAACAGAATGCATGTTCCGAATACCGAGAAGACAGAGACCTTTTGTAGATTCACGTTGTCTTCCTGAAACTGGCCTGGAAGCCTTTTCCAATGGATTCACATCGGGATTGGTTCTCTTCCAACATGCTCCATGCTTGCTCCTGTGAGCTCCAAACAGATGAGTCCGTCCTGGGCCTAAGCTTCTAAGGTGTAGGGTCTGCCTTTAATGTTTGGTCAGCCGGGAAAACGGTGCAACCTATATGGCACGATTTCTGGAGATGCACGAAGAACTCGTGTCCTCACTGTTGAAGCCTCCAGACATGTCTTTGGCATTGTTGCGGGTGTTAATTCTGAGCTTTCCTTGAGCGCGGGGGGGGGGGGGGCGCTTTCCTGGTCAGAAGCATCCTGATAGGGTGTGAGGAACATGAACATGTGTTTGGCGTGGAGTTCCTGTTTGAGGCTGATCGTACTCCTGAATCTTTCTTGTCCTTACGTGGGTAAGATGGAATTGTGGATTCTTGCCCTTCTCAGGAGTCCAGAGTGGTGGTGGTGACAGTCCTGGCCAAAGACTACAAATTCGGTCATGGAGAAGTTGACCCCAAATCTCTTCACAAACTGTTTGGGGAAATACACTGTCAGCTCCATCAGTTTGGAGTTATTTTGATACTCATGGCTGACCCAGAACTACTCCAGCAAGGTGAAGTGATGAAGCGTGCTTTGGGGAGGAGTGGTTGCTAGGACCTCAGACGTTTGTGAGGTCACAGAAGCTGACTTCACTGAAGCGGCAATTACATTCTCATGACATAGGAGTCCTATGGCTTTAAATAGAATGATCTGGGAAGGAACAGGAAAGAGCCCTGTTTGCCTGATCATGAACTCAGGTGGTCTTTTCTGTTTCTTTCCCACTTCCACTTTCAATACAAAGAGAAAAGAAAATGATGTTCTGTATACCATTCTTTAGACCAACATTTCTCCAGAGGGAGCAAGTTGTTCCTATTTTCACTGCAATTTCTAGAGATTTCAAACAACAGCGAGGCTCTTGGCTACCATTGGTTCTCTGGGAGGTTGGATATCCTTTGGCGAGAGGGTCCATCCTTAGCTTCTGATCCCTATGGTTTCTCGGGTGTAAGGTCTGCCTTTGGTGCTTGGCCAGCTTGGAAGGTGAGGGAAGGAAGAAGGAAGGGAAGTCACAATTCCAGGAAAATTGCCAGGTCAGGGATTCGTTGTGTTGTCCGTGTCCTTATCTGCTAATGTCCTGAAACAGCAGTCCCAAGTGATGAAGGCTCTGTCTACCTGACCTTCCCTTAAATAGCGTTGCAAAGTCTTCATGGAGAGTGAAACTCTGCATGATCGCTACCCGGAAAGAAAGAGGCCTGGTCAGCTCTCCTTGTCATCATTAGTTAATTCTACATACCATAGTCATGGCAAGAGCCATGTAGAGCAACTCTCTTTATTCAGATGAAAATGAAGGGTCAACATCGATGGCCTGCAATGCCCCCTCTAGCATCACTGTGCAAGGAGCCAAGATACCCTTTTAAGGGCTAGTGGATAAAGATGATTATGAAGATGATGATAAAGAAGATGATTTCCAAATGAAAATGCAAGCAGACCAAGGGAAATATGTGATGGCTTCACTCCTATGTGGCCCAAGTTGAATACCATGGACCTGAATTGTAGTAAGGGAAAAGGGAAGGAGTTGAAGTCACACAGGGAGACGCATCAGGAGAGACTCAGGACCTGGGGACCAAGCTGAGGGTTCTAGGAGGATAAGATCTGCCATAAAGAGGGAACTGCTTAATGGAAATGGAGGTGGTGTGGCATTATATGAGGATGAGCACTTGGTGGTATATGCAATTAAGGAATCAGGGAACACTATGTCAAAAATCGTAGGATGGATGAAAGGTTGGCTTGCCGAAATTAAGAAGAAATAGTGAATAGAAAGCAAAACAGGCCCTTTCACATGGAGATGAAGGAAGAAAGGGAAGAGAAATGAATTCTAGTTTTATTATCTTACTGATTAAAATTGTATGCAATTGGTTTCTGTTAAGGTCCTTATGTGAATTGGGTCTTTGGACATTGTCAATTAGAGTCTTCTCTCTTCCTACTTTTTGGGATCAGATAAGAAAAGCTGACATTACTAGCAAATGTCTCGAATTGTGGACCATTTAATTTATTTGAATATTTCTTTCTCTGTGTTGGGAGATGTTTGAGGACTGCTTCAAAAGCCTCAAAAGCGGGGAGGAGTCAAGATGGCGGAGAAGTAGCAGGCTGAGACTACATCAGGTAGCAGGAGATCAGCTTGATAGCTTATCTAAAAATTGCAAACACCTACAAATCCAATGGGAGATCGAAGAGAAGAAGAACAGCAATCTAGAAATAGAAAATCAACCACTTTCTGAAAGGTAGGACTGGCGGAGACGTGAATCTAAAACACCAGGAAGATAGATTGCGGGGGGAGGGGCCGGCTCCCAGCAAGCGGCAGAGGAAGGGAGCACAAAATCAGGACTTTTAAAAGTCTGTTCCACTGAGGGACATTGCTCCAGAGGCTAAACCAGGGTGAATCCCATGCGGGGTCAGCGTGGCCCCAGGTCAGGCAGCGTCACAGAAGGATCGGGGGTGTTGGAGTGTCACAGAGATTGCAGGTATTAGAACAGAGAAGCCGGCTGCAGAGACAGAGCCGAGTACTGAACTCTCAGCTCGGGATTACCTTGATCTGGTCGCCGACTGGGTGAGCTCCAAGCGCGGCAAGAGACTGGGGATACGGGAGTGATTGGGTGCTGTCCTCTGGGTGCGCACTGAGGAATGGGGCCCCAGGCTCTCAGCTCCTCCAGGCTGGAGACTAGGAGGCCGCCATTTTCATTCCCGTCCTCCGGAACTGTACGGAAAGCGTTCAGGGAACACAATCTCCCAAAAGCGAACCTGAGGCTATTACTTAGTCCGGCCCCCGGCAAGGGCGGTGCAATCCATCCTCGGGCAAAGACACTTGAGAGTCACTACAACAGACCCCTCCCCCAGAAGATCAACAAAATATCCAGCCAGAACGAAGTTCATCTATCAAGGAAAGCAGGTTCAATTCCTAAGACAGCAGCGCAATTCCAGAGGAGGAGAAAGCAAAGCATGGAACTCATGGTTTCTCCCCATGATTCTTTAGTCTTGCAGCTAATTCCATTTTTTTTTTCAATTTTTTTTCTTTTTTTCTTTTTTCTTCTTCTGCGTAATTTTTTAAAAGTTTTACCCTTTTCTTTTTTAACGTTTTTTAACTAGTTTATCTAAATATATATATTTTTTTCTTTCGTTTTAATATTTTTTCTTTGTTTTTTTTTTAATTTTTTCTTTTTTTTTTTCTGAACCTCTTTTTATCCCCTTTCTCCCCCCCCACAATTTGGGGTCTCTTCTGATTTGGTTACAGCACATTTTTCTGTGGTCTCTGCCACCCATTTAGTATTTTAATTGGCCCTTCATATCCTCTTATCTGGACAAAATGACAAGGCAGGAAAAATCAACCCAATCAAAAGAACAAGAGACAGTACCGAAGTGCAGGGACCTAATCAACACTGACATTGATAATATGTCAGATCAAGAGTTCAGAATGACGATTCTGAACGTTCTAACTGGGCTCGAAAAAGGCATGGAAGATATTAGAGAAACCCTCTCTGGAGATATAAAAGCCATTTCTGGAGAAATTAAAGAACTAAAATCTAACCAAGTAGAAATCAAAAAAGCTATTAATGAGGTGCAATAAAAAATGGAGGCTCTCACTGCTAGGATCAATGAGGCAGAAGAAAGAATTAGTGATATAGAAGACCAAATGACAGAGAATAAAGAAGCCAAGCAAAAGAGGGACAAACAGCTATTGGACCACAAGGGGAGAATTCGAGATATGAGACACCATAAGACGAAACTACATTAGAATAATTGGGATTCCAGAAGAAGAAGAAACAGAGAGGGGAGCAGAAGGTCTATTGAGAGAATTATTGGAGAGAATTTCCCTAATATGGCAAAGGGAACAAGCATCAAAATCCAGGAGATGCAGAGAAGCCCCCTCAAAGTCAACAAGAATAGGTCCACACCCCGTCACATAATAGTAATATTTACAAGTCTTAGTGACAAAGAGAAAATCCTGAAAGCAGCCCAGGAAAAGAAGTCTGTAACATACAATGGTAAAAATATTAGATTGGCAGCAGACTTATCCACAGAGACCTGGCAGGCCAGAAAGAGTGGGCATGATATATTCAGAGCACTAAACGAGAAAAACATGCAGCCAAGAATACTCTATCCAGCTAGGCTATCATTGAAAATAGAAGGAGAGATCAAAAGCTTCCAGGACAAACAAAAACTGAAAGAATTTGCAAACACCAAACCAGCTCTACAGGAATATTGAAAGGGGTCCTCTAAGTAAAGAGAGAGCCTAAAAGTAGTAGATCAGAAATGTACAGAGACAATATACAGTAACAGTCATCTTATTGGCTAATAATGGCACTAAGTTAATATCTCTCAATAGTTACCCTGAATGTTAATGGGCTAAATGCCCTAATCAAAAGACACAGGGTATCAGAATGGATAAAAGAACAAAACCCATCAGTATGTTGCCTACAAGAAACTCATTTTAGACACGAAGACACCTCCAGATTTAAAGTGAGGGGGTGGAAAACAATTTACCATGCTAATGGGCATCAGAAGAAAGCTGGGGTGGCGATCCTTATATCAGATCAATTAGATTTTAAGCCAGCGACTATAATAAGAGATGAGGAAGGACACTATATCCTACTCAAAGGGTCTGTCCAACAAGAAGATCTAACAATTTTAATTATCTATGCCCCTAACGTGGGAGCAGCCAACTATATCAACCAATTAATAACAAAATCATAGAAACACATCAATAATAATACAATAATAGTAGGGGATTTGAACACTCCCCTAACTGTAATGGACAGATGATCCAAGCAAAGATCAACAAGGAAATAAAGGCCTTAAATGACACAGAGAACCAGATGGACATCACAGATATATTCAGAACATTTCATCCCAAAGCAACAGAATACACATTCTTCTCTAGTGCACATGGAATCTTCTCCAGAATAGATCACATCCTGTGTCACAAATCAGGTCTCAACTGGTATCAAAAGATTAGGATCATTACGTGCATATTGTCAGATCATAATGCTCTGAAGCTAGAACTCAATCACAAGAGGAAAGCTGGAAAGAACCCAAATACATGGATGCTAAACAGCATCCTTCTAAAGAATGAATGGGTCAACGAGGAAATTAAAGAAGAACTGAAAATATTCATGGAAACAAACGATAATGAAAACACAACAGTTCAAAATCTGTGGGACACAGCAAAGGCAGTCCTGAGAGGAAAATATATAGCGGTACAAGCATTTCTCAAGAAACAAGAAAGGTCTCAAGTTCACAACCTAACCCTACACGTAAAGGAGCTGGAGAAAGAACAGGAAAGAAACCCTAAACCCAGCAGGAGAAGAGAAATCATAAAGATCAGAGCAGAAATCAATAAAATAGAAATGAAAAAAAAATACAATAGAAAAAATCAATGAAACTAGGACCTGGTTCTTTGAAAGAATCAATAAGATTGATAAACCCCTGGCGAGACTCATCAAAAAAAAAAAAAAAAGAGAGAGAGAGAAGGGACCCAAATAAATAAAATCATGAATGAAAAAGGAGAGATCACAACTAACACCAAAGAAATACAGACAATTATAAGAACATACTATGAGCAAATCTATGTCAACAAATTTGACTATCTGGAAGAAATGGATGCATTCCTAGAGACATATAAACTACCACAACTGAACCAGGAAGAAATAGAAAACCTGAACAGGCCCATAACCAGTAAGGAGATTGAAACAGTCATCAAAATTCTCCAAACAAAAAAAAGCCCAGGGCCAGACGGCTTCCCAGGGGAATTCTACCAAACATTTAAAGAAGAATGAATTCATATTCTCCTGAAACTGTTCCAAAAAATAGAAATGGAAGGAAAACTTCCAAACTCATTTTATGAGGCCAGCATCACCTTGATCCCCAAACCAGACAAGGATCCCACCAAAAAAGAGAACTACAGACCAATATCCTTGATGAACACAGATGCAAAAATTCTCGCCAAAATTCTAGCCAATAGGATTCAACAGTACATTAAAAGGATTATTCACCATGATCAAGTGGGATTTATTCCAGGGCTGCAGGGTTGGTTCAACATCGGCAAAACAATCAATGTGATAGAACACATTAATAAAAGAAAGAACAAGAACCATATGATACTCTCAATATATGCTGAAAAAGCATTTGACAAAGAGCAGCATCGCTTCCTGATCAAAACTCTTCAAAGTGTAGGGACAGAGGGCAAATACCTCAATATTAACCAAGCCATCTATGAAAAACCCACCGCAAATATCATTCTCAATGGAGAAAAACTGAAAGCTTTTCCGCTAAGGTCAGGAACACGGCAGGGATCGCCATTATAACCACTGCTATTCAACATAGTACTACAAGTCCTAGCCTCAGAAATCAGACAACAAAAAAAATTAAAGGCATCCAAATTGGTAAAGAAGAAGTAAAACTAAAACTCTTCGCAGATTATATGATACTATATGTGGAAAACTCAAAAGACTCCACTCCAAAACTGCTAGAACTTGTACAGGAATTCAGTAAAGTGTCAGGATAGAAAATCAATACACAGAAATCAGTTGCATTTCTCTACACCAAAAACAAGACAGAAGAAATAGAAATTTAGGAGTCATTCCCATTTACAATTGGACCCAAAACTATAATATACCTAGGAATAAACCTAACCAAAGAGGCTAAGAATCTATACGCAGAAAATTATAAAGTACTCATGAAAGAAATTGAGGAAGACACAAAGAAATGGAAAAATGTTCCATGCTCCTGGATTGGAAGAATAAATATTGTGAAAATGTCTATGCTACCTAAAGCAATCTACACATTTAATGCAATCCCTATCAAAATAAATTCCATTTTTTTTCAAAGAAAGGGAACAAATAATCCTAAAATTTATATGGAACCAGAAAAGACCTCGAATAGCCAAAGGAATATTGAAAAAGAAAGCCAAAGTTTGTGGCATCACAATTCTGGACTTCAAGCTCTGTTACAAAGCTGTCATCATCAAGACAGCATGGTACTGGCACAAAAACAGACACATAGATCAGTGGAACAGAATAGAGAGCCCAGAAATCGACCCTCAACTCTATGGTCAACTAATCTTCGACAAAGCAGGAAAGAATGACCAATGGAAAAAAGACAGCCTCTTCAATAAATGGTGCTGGGAATCTTGGACAGCCACATGCAGAAAAATGAAATTGGAACACTTTCTTACATTACACACGAAAATAGACTCAAATTGGATGAAGGACCTCAATGTGAGAAAGGAATCCATCAAATCCTTGAGGAGAATGCAGGCAGCAACCTCTTCGACCTCAGCCGTAGCAACATCTTCCTAGGAACAACGGCAAAGGCAAGGGAAGCAAGGGCAAAAATGAACTATTGGGATTTCATCAAGATCAAAATCTTTTGCACAGCAAAGGAAACAGTTAACAAAACCAAAAGACAACTGACAGAATGGGAGAAGATATTTGCAAACGATATATCAGATAGAGGGCTAGTATCCAAAATCTATAAGGAACTTAGCAAACTCAATACCCAAAGAACAAACAATCCAATCAAGAAATGGGCAGAGGACATGAACAGACATTTCTGCAAAGAAGACATCCAGATGGCCAACAGACACATGAAAAAGTGCTCCACGTCACTCGGCATCAGGGAAATACAAATCAAAACCACAATGAGATATCACCTCACATCCGTCAGAATGGCTAAAATTAACAAGTCAGGAATTGACAGATGCTGGCGAGGATGCGGAGAAAGGGGAACCCTCCTCTTTTGGTGGGAATGCAAGCTGGTGCAACCACTCTGGAAAACAGCATGGAGGTTCCTCAAAAGGTTGAAAATAGAACTACCCTATGACCCAGCAATT
The DNA here is from genome assembly GCF_922984935.1 of Meles meles. Lineage (NCBI taxonomy): Eukaryota > Metazoa > Chordata > Mammalia > Carnivora > Mustelidae > Meles > Meles meles. Next base: position 30,254,051 of record NC_060088.1, on the reverse strand, counting down.
GCACTACTGGGTATTTACCCTAAAGATACAAACATAGTGATCCGAAGGGGCACGTGTACCCGAATGTTTATAGCAGCAATGTCTACAATAGCCAAACTATGGAAAGAACCTAGATGTCCATCAACAGATGAATGGATAAAGAAGAAGTGGTATATATACACAATGGAATACTATGCAGCCATCAAAAGAAATGAAATCTTGCCATTTGCGACGACGTGGATGGAACTAGAGGGTATCATGCTTAGTGAAATAAGTCAGTCGGAGAAAGACAACTATCATATGCTCTCCCTGATATGAGGACATGGAGAAGCAACATGGGGGGTTAGTGGGATAGGAGAAGAATAAATGAAACAAGATGGGATTGGGAGGGAGACAAACCATAAATGACTCTTAATCTCACAAAACAAACTGGGGTTTGCTGGGGGGAGCTGCGATTGGGAGAGGGGGAGGGGGCTATGCTCATTGGGGAGGGTAAGTGTTATCGTGAGTGCTGTGAAGTGTGTAAACCTGGCGATTCACAGACCTGTACCCCTGGAGATAAAAATACATTATATGTTCTCTTAAAAAAAAAACAACAAATTGGAAAGGGAGGCGAACCCAAAGAGACTATGGACTCTGAAAAACAACCTGAGGGTTTTGAAGGGTCATGGGTGGGATGTTGGGGGAACAGGTGGTGGGTAATAGGGAGGGCACGTTTTGCATGGAGCACTGGGTGTTTTGCAAAAACAATGAATACTGTTACGCTGAAAAACAAATAAAATGTATAAAATACAAAAAAAAAAAAAAATGAAACTAGATCCAGTAGTGGCTGGGTTCCCCTCTTGCCTCTGCATAATTCCTGCCATGGCCCTCCTGGTCAAGAATGCAATTAAATTGACTTTGGGTCAAAATCTCATTTTGACCACCACACACGCCATCAAGGGCCTTCTCCGGACTCCACCAGACCAATGGATGACAAACACCTGAGTTATGGGGTATCAGGGCCTCCTCTTCAACAAACCAAGAGTGACCATCTGCCCCCTGGCAGTGCTAAGTCCAACCACGCTGCTGCCAGAGGAGCTGGCTGATCATCCACATGTCTTGGGGAGGTCCTACCCCAAGTTTCAGGTATAAGGCCGGATCTCAGAGACATTCCCCTCCCGGATGCCGAGATGACTCTGTTCACAGATGGGAGTAGCTACATGGTCAATGGAAAAGGTTATACAAAGCGTTGAATGGCTAACTCATCAGCCAACTGTGCACTACTGTTACTTTTTGGCCCCTGGATTATAAACACCCTAATGTCATTTGTACCAAAGAAAATTAGAGCGATAAAAATGTTAGTCTTACATGCTCAATATAACCCCCTTACAACAGGAGAACATAGAACTGGATGAATAGTCAAGGATTTGACTGATTTCCAAAGAAAAGAGGGGAATGTAGGGGCCTGATTAGGCAGAGGAACTGTAAACCCTGGATATAGGGGCGGGCCAGGCCAGATAGCCATATCCAATCAGTGGGGTAAGCATATATTAACTGTGGTGAGTTGAAATCTCATTGGCCACCTGTCTTGGGCCGGGCTCAACCACCTCTATAAAGGTCAGTCTGTGAGGCTGTGTTGGGGGGAAGTAGGAGGTGTTAGAATAGCCGTTGGAGAAGTGGGAGGAGTTAGAATGGCAGTTAGAATGGCAGTTAGAATAGCAGTTAGAGTAGTCGTTAGGGTAACCTTTTGGAGCCATTAGGGTAGTAATAGGAGTGATAGCGTCGGGGTCATCGGGAGCAGCGCCGCTCCAAGCCGCGGCCCCGTGACCAGCGGCCTCGCCTCCCCCAGCTGCAGCCTCGCCACCAGGGGCCTCGCAGCCCCAAGCCACAGCCCCGCCGCCAGGGGCCTCGCCGCCCTGAGCCGCAACCCCACCGCGACCAGCCTTGCCGCCTCCAGCAGCCTCGCTGCCCCAAGCCACAGCCCTGCCGCCAGGGGCCTCGCCGCCCTAGGCCGCAGCCCCACTGCGACCAGCCTCACCACCTCCAGCAGCCTCGCTGTCCCCAGCTGCGGCCCTGCTGCCAGCGGCCTCACCGCTCTGATCCATGACCTTGCTGGAGTGGCCTGGTACAGAGAGGCCTCGCCAGAGCGGCGTCTTTCCAGGGAGTGGCCTCATTGGCATGCAGCCCCATCCTTGATCGGCCTCATCTAGAGCGGCCTCTTCATCGTCAAAGCGGCCTCGTCCAGAGTGTGGCCTCGTCTGGGGAGTGGCCTTGCTGGAGTGGCATCATGGGGAGCAGAGTCTGTGTCATTAGGGTTGTCATCCTCATCGTCCTCCTCATCCTCACCTCTTTGTCATCGGGAGTGGCATCCTTGTCGTTGTCACCTCTGCGTAAGAGATGGCCCCGACCGGTCGGTTTGATTCTCGAGCAGCATCGCCCCGGGCACAGACAAGAGCAGCAGTGGCAGTGGCGCCACCTCAAGTGGCATCGCCCCGGGCACCACCTAGAGCAGCAGCGGCAGCGTCACCACCTCGAGCGGCACCACCCCGTGCACCAGAGCAGCAGTGGCAGCGGTGCCATGTGAGTGGCACCGCCCAGAGCAGCAGCAGGCAGCGGCACCACCGCAAGCAGCACCGCCCAGAGCAGCAGTGGCAGTGGCGCTGCCACGAGTGATGCCACCCTGAGCCAGAGTATCAGCAGCAGCGCCGCCACAAGCAGCCACACCGCCTTGGGCAGTGCCGCCATCAGGAGCAGACTCTCAGGAGCCAATGGTGCAGCCACGCTGGGAGTGGGTCTGTGGTACTGTGAGGGTGAGGCAGGGAGCCTCCAGAAGGGACCCCAGCGACTGGGAGGCGGTGGTCCCCAGCAAGACTCAGGCACCTACTGGTCAGTTTGGTTTCTAATGCAGTTTGGTTTCTGATGCAGTTTGGTTTCTAATGCAGTTTGGTTTCTGATGCAGTTTGGTTTCTAATGCAGTTTGGTTTCTGATGCAGTTTGGTTTCTGATGCAGTTTGGTTTCTGATGCAGTTTGGATTCTGATGCATGGCACGAAATAAAACTTTGCTTGATTTTCGCTTTGTGTCAGTCTCGTTCCTTTGATCACGGACCCTAACAAGGACCATGAACATGTGTATGGCGTGGAGTTCCTATGTGAGGCTGCTTGTACTCCTGACTCTTTCTTGACCTTCCGTTGGTAAGATGGAATTGTGGATTCTTGCCCCTCTCAGGTGTCCAGAGGGTTGGTGGTGACAGTCCCGGCCAAAGACTACAAATTTGTCCATGGAGAAGGTGACCCCAAATCGCTTCAACCACTGTCTTGGGGAAATACCCAGGCCGCTCCAGCAGATTGGCGTGATTTTGATACTCCTGGCTGACCCAGAACTACTCCAGCCAGGTGAAGTGATGAGGCGTGGTTTGGTGAGAAGTGGTTGCTAGGACCACAGAGCTTTGTGATGTCACAGAAGCCGACTTCACTGAAGCAGCACTCCCATTCTCATGACATATGGGTCCTATGGCTTCACATAGAAATTCCTGTGAAGGAAAAGGAAAGAGCCCTATTAGCCTGATCATGATCTCAGGTGGTCTTTTCTGTTTCATTCCCACTTCCCCTTTCTATACAAAGAGAAAAGAAAATGATGTTCTGTCTACCATTCTTTAGACCCACATTTTTTCAGAGAGAGCAAGGTGTTCCTATGTCCACTGCAATTTCTAGAGATCTCAATCAACAGCAAGGCCTCTTGGCTACGACTAGGTCTCCGGGAGGTTTGATATACTTGGGTGAGAGGGTCCATTCTTAGCTTCTGTTTCCTATGGTTTCTCGGCTGTAAGGTCTGCCTTTGGTGCTTGGTCAGCATGGAAGTTGAGGGAAGGAAGAAGGGAAGGAAATTCACCATTCCAGGGAAATTGCAAAGGCAGGGATGCCTTGTGCTGTCCGTGTCCTTAACTGCTAGTGTCCTGAAATACCAGTCCTAAGGGATGAAGGTTCTGTCTACCTGACATTACCTTAAACACCGTCACAAAGGCTTCATGGAGAGTGAAATTCTGCATGATCACCACCCCTAAAGAGAGAGCCCTGGTCAGCACTCCTTGTCATCATTAGTTATTGCTCCATGCCATAGTCATGGGGAGAGCCATGTTGAGCAATTCTCTTTATTCAGATGAAAATTAACGGCCAACATCGATGGCGTGCGATGCCCCCTCTAGCATCACAGTGGAAGGAGCCGAGATCCCCTTTTAAGGGCTATTGGATAAAGATGATTATGAAGATGATGATAAAGAAGATGATTTCCAAATGAAAATGCAAGCAGACCAAGGGAAATATCCTATGACTTCACTCCTAGGTGGCCCAGGAGGAATACCATGGACATGAGTAGTAGGAAGGAAAAACGGAAGGAGAAGAATTCAGACAGGGAGACGCACCAGGAGTGACTCAAGCTATGGGGACCAAGCTGAGCATTACAGGAGGATAGGACATGCCATAAAGAGGGAAGTAGTTAATGGGTAGTGAGGTGTTGTGGCATTATATGAGGTTAAGCACATGGTGGTATATGCCATTAAAGAATCAGGGAACACTATGTCAAAAACTTCCAATGGATGAAAGTCTTGCTTGCTGAATATAAGAATAAATAGGGAATAGAAAGCAAAACAGGCTGTTTCACATGCAGGAGAAGAAAGAGAGAGAAGATAAATGAATTCTCGTTTTATTATCTTACTGATTAAATTGTATGCAATAGGTTTCCTATAAGGTCCTTATGTGAATTGAGTCTTTGGACATTGTAAGTAGAGTCTTCCCTCTTCCCACATTTAGGGAATAGATGAGAAAAGCTGACATTACCATTAAATGTCTCGAATTGTGGACCAGGGAATTGATTTGAACCTGGTTTTCTTTGTGTTGGGAGGTGTTTGAGGACTGCTTCAAAAGGCTCAAATCTGCTTCAAAATCATTACCTGAGACGTCAGATATGTATGACTCATGATCTTGTCATGGTAGTGCGTATGTGACTTGGAATTTATCCGTTTCTCTCCGGTATTGGATTTGCTGGCATTATTGTGTGGAGGGGTCTTTTAGGTAAGATTGTTTAATTAATTAATTAATTCTTGATAGGTAAGTAGTTAACTTATCCAGTTTGGACTCTTTGTTTCTTTGATTCTCCAAGCTTTTGTTTTTTTATGATATTTTTTTCTGAATTTTTCTTCCAAGCGTGCTATATCACACTTGCTCCCTAACTTCGGGGGGACCCTTTTAAGTGTGTGGTGTGTGTGTGTGTGTGTGTGTGTGTGTGTGTGTGTGTGTGTGTGTGTTGTGTCGTGTGTGTGTGTGTTTCACAAAACGCTGAAAATGATATTTTAAGAGATATGAAGCTGCTCTATTCCAGATCACATTACACCTTCAAACACAGTGAAAACTCACTTTACACCCCATTTGGCCACAATTCCTGCATTGAATGTCCCATTTGATCCTCTTTTAGAAAGGCAGTTTCTGACTAGCCTGCCTGGAACAAGTACCACATTCCTCCAGGGAGAGCAAGGTGTTCCTATTTCCACTGCAATTTTTAGAGATCTCAATCAACCGTGAGGCCTCTTGCTACCATTAGGTCTCTGGGAGGTTTGATATCCTTGGGTGAGAAGGTGCATTCTTAGCTTCTGTTCCCTATGGTTTCTTGGCTGTGAGGTCTTCCTTTGGTGCTTGGTCAGTATGGAAGTTGAGGAAGGAAGAAGGGAAGGAAATTCATCATTCCAGGAAAATTGCCAAGGCAGGGATGGGTTGTGCTGTCCGTGTCCTTAACTGCTAGTGTCCTGAAATACCAATCCTAAGGGAAGAAGGCTTTGTCTACCTGACATTACATTAAACACCATTGCAAAGGCTTCATGCAGAGTGAAATTCTGCATGATCGCCACCCCTAAAGAAAGAGCCCTGGTCAGTACTCCTTGTCATCATTATTTAATGCACAATGCCATTTTTGTTGGGAGAGCCATGTTGAGGAACTCTCTTTATACAGATGAAAATGAACGGCCAACATCGATGGCAAACGATGCCCCCTCTAGCATCACAGTGGAAGGAGCCGAGATCCCCTTTTAAGGGCTATTGGATAAAGATGATTATGAAGATGATGATAAAGAAGATGATTTCCAAATGAAAATGCAAGCAGACCCAGGGATATATCCTATGGATTCACTCCTATGTGGCCCATGAGGTATACCATGGACATGAGTATTAGTAATGGAAAATGAAAGGATTAGAATTCAGTGAGATGCACCAGGAGAGGCTCAGACTCTGGGGATAAAGCTGAGGGTTAGAGGAGAACAGGACATGATGTAAAGAGGTAACTCTATAAGGGTAGTGTGGTGGTGTGGCATTATATGAGGATGAGCCCTTGATGGTATATGTAACTAAAGAATCAGGGAACACTATGTCAAAAAACGTTAGATGGATGAAAGACTGGCTTGCCAAATATAAGAAAAAATAATGATGGGAAAGCAGAACAGGCCATTTCACATGTAGGTGAAGAAAGAAAGAGTAGAGAAATGAATTCTAGTTTTATTATCTTACTGATTAAAATGGTATGCAATTGGTTTCCTAAAAGGTCCTTATGTGAATTGGGTCTTTGGACATTGTAAATCAGAGTCTTGCCTCTTCCAACATTTTGGGAATAGATGAGAAAAGCCGACACTACCATTAAATGTCTCGAGTTGTGCACCAGGGAATTGATTTGAACCTGGCTTTCTGTGTGTTGGGAGATGTTTAAGGATTGCTTCAAAAGCCTCCAAAGCTGCTTCAAAAGATATTACCTGAGACGTCAAATATGTTTGACTCAAGATCTTGTCATGGTAGTGCGTATGTGACTTGGAATTTATTCTTTTCACTCCGGTATGCTGGTATACTTGTGTGGAGTGGACTTTTAGGTAAGGTTGTTTAATTAATTAATTAATTCTTGAAAGGTAAGGAGTCAACTTATCCAGTTTGGACTGTTTGTTTCTTTGATTCTCTGAGCTTTTGTTTTTTAATGGTATTTTCTCTGAATTTTGCTTCTATGAGTGCTATTCCTCACTTGCTCCCTATCTTCTCTGGGACTCTTTTTAGTGTGTTTGTGTGTGTGTGTGTGTGTGTGTGTGTGTGTGTGTGTGTGTGTGTGTGTGTGTGTGTGTGTTTCACAAAACGCTGAATGATATTTTAAGAGATATGAAGCTGCTCTATTCCAGATCACATTTCACCTTCAAACACAGTGGAAACTCACGTTACCCCCATTCGGGCGCAATTCCTGCATTGAATGTACATTTGACCGACTTTTAGAAATGCAGTTTCTGACTAGCCTGCCTGGAACAAACAGCACACTTTGTGTCGCTGGCGAGAGTCTAATTGCCTGTCCCTTTTTCTTGCTTTTTCACATGTTTCTAAAATCCCATGAGTGAGTGCAATCATATGGTAGTTGTCTTTCTGTGACTGACAGATACGATATAGCCCGATGCTCTCTCCCTTTCTGCCACATGTCAAAAGGAGCAAGAATGCCTTCTTGCTTATGGCTTCATAAGAGTCCACAGTGCATTTGTAGCACATGGAGATGGTAGAAGGGCCTGGGAGCTCCAGGCTTGTCTTCAGCCATCAGCACAAGTAGAAGATGACAAAATCAATGTAAACATGGCATAGGCATATATGGACCTGAAGCCTAGAACTCATACTCCACAGCGAAAGAGAGAAGAAGGCATGCGACCATGGGAGAAGGATGTAGACAGGGATTATGGGAGAATTGGATGTTTGGTGTTTCAGAGGGCAGGGATCCATGGCCAAAGACAAAGGCCCATGGGAGAAGAGCACACTTAGAACCCACAATTTGAATGTCGACCCAGAGCTGTTGGCGGAGAAATGGAGAGTGTCTGAATGACATGAGTACTTGCAACCCAAGGGTCTTGAGGCCCGGGGATTCCACATCAGCATGATTTGCAGACATAGACTCCAGAACTGCAGAACACTGTGTATCTCGTGGAGAGGACACCAGCAAGCAACCAGGTGCAGACAGCCTGGGAACCATGATCAGAGACAATAACTGTTGACACTGTGTTAAGATTATCATTTCTTGGTGTGCTTTGGTGATGGGCAGTGTTCGAGGAGGTACCTCGATGGGCGCCAAAGAACTTGGCGCCAAAGAACAACTGCCAGCATCAAGACTGAGAAGTGGCCACAGGTAGGACAGTGAGGACATTAGCTGCCCAACCAGCAATCACGGATTCCCATACCTGGAAAACTGTTGGGACTGTCTTCTTCAGGCCACGTTGCTTAGTCCCAGTAGAACAGGAAATCCTGCAGCGGACTAGAAGAAAGCCCTGCCCACATCCTCTCACCTGGCCACAGAATTCAGCAGGCCTGAAGTTTTGTGGAGTGGGTTGAAAGTCACGTTCATTGGCACACCAAATATACGAAGCTTAACCTCACCATATTTGGCCCAGACCCCACACACTCTGAATGGAAGGCAATGAGAGCCTCTGCAGAGGACGAATCCACAGTAGAGTGGACAGCCACAACACAACCCCAGAGAGCATGTCACACACACCTGAGACTCTCTCAAGTGCCAGCCTTTGGGCACTCCATGAGCTATACTTCCTAAGGAAATTATCTTCAGGGTAGATAAGAGAAGGCAGGTTTAAAATACAGAGAAGACAGAGACCTTTTGTAGATTCATGTTGTATTCCTGAAACTTGCCCGAAAGCCTATTCCAAAGGATTCCCGTGTGAATTGGTTCTCTTCCAAGAGGCTCCGTGCTTGCTCCTGTGAGCTCCATTCAGGTGAGTCCGTCCTGGGCCTAAGCCTCTAGGGAGTAGGTTCTGCCTTTAATGTTTGGTGAGCTGTGAATATTGGGAGGCATTTATGGCACGATTTCTGGAGATGCAAGAAGAACTCGTGTCCTCACAGTTGACGACTCCGGACATGTCTTTGGTATGGTTCTGGGTGTTAACTCTGAGCTTTCCTTGGTGGGTGGGGGGCGCTTTTACTGGTCAGAAGCATCCTGAAAATGTGTGAGTACCATGAACATGTGTATGGAATGGAGTTCCCCGTGTGAGGCTGCTTTTACTCCTGACTCCTTCTTGACCTTATGTTGGTAATATGGAATTGTGGATTCTTGCCCCTCTCAGGTGTCCAGAGGTTTGGTGGTGACAGTTCTGGCCAAAGACTACAAATTCGGACATGGAGAAGGTGATCCCAAATCGCTTCCCAAACTCTCTTGGGGAAATACCCAGGCAGCTCCAGCGGATTGGAGTGATTTTGATACTCCTGGCTGACCCAGAACTACTCCAGCCAGGTGAAGTGATGAGGCGTGGTTTGGTGAGGAGTGGTTGCTAGGAACTCAGAACTTTGTGACGTCACAGAAGCTGACTTCACTGAAGCAGCAATCCCATTCTCATGATTTCTGAGTCCTATGGCTTCATGTAGAAATTTCTGGGAAGGAAAAAGAAAGAGCCCTGTTAGCCTGATCATGATCTCAGTTGGTCTTTTCTATTTCATTCCCACTTCCACTTTCTCTACAAAGAGAAAAGAAAACGATGTTCTGTGTACAATTCTTTAGACCGACATTTCTCCAGAGAGAGCAAGGTGTTCCTCTTTCCCCTGCAATTTCTAGAGATCTCAATCGACAGCGAGTCCTCTTGGCTACTACTAGGTCTCTGGGAGGTTGGATATCCTTGGGTGAGAGGGTCCATTCTTAGCTTCTGTTTCCTATGGTTTCTTGGCTGTAAGGTCTGCCTTTGGTGCTTGGTCAGTATGGAAGTTGAGGAAGGAAGAAGGGAAGGAAATTCATCATTCCAGGAAAATTGCCAAGGCAGGGATGGGTTGTGCTGTCCGTGTCCTTAACTGCTAGTGTCCTGAAATACCAATCCTAAGGGAAGAAGGCTTTGTCTACCTGACATTACATTAAACACCATTGCAAAGGCTTCATGCAGAGTGAAATTCTGCATGATCGCCACCCCTAAAGAAAGAGCCCTGGTCAGTACTCCTTGTCATCATTATTTAATGCACAATGCCATTTTTGTTGGGAGAGCCATGTTGAGGAACTCTCTTTATACAGATGAAAATGAACGGCCAACATCGATGGCAAACGATGCCCCCTCTAGCATCACAGTGGAAGGAGCCGAGATCCCCTTGTAAGGGCTATTGGATAAAGATGATTATGAAGATGATGATAAAGAAGATGATTTCCAAATGAAAATGCAAGCAGACCCAGGGAAATATCCTATGACTTCACTCCTTGGTGGCCCATGAGGAATACCATGGACATGAGTAGTAGGAAGGAAAAATGGAAGGAGAAGAATTCAGACTGCGAGATGCACCAGGAGTGAATCAGGCTCTGTGGACCAAGCTGAGCATTACAGGAGGATAGGACATGCCATAAAGAGGGAAGCAGTTAATGGGTAGTGAGGTGGTGTGGCATTATATGAGGATGAGCACTTGGTGTTATACACAATTAAAGAATCAGGGAACTCTATGTCAAAAACTTCCAATGGATGAAAGTTGGCTTGCTGAATATAAGAATAAATATTGAATAGAAAGCAAAATAGGCTGTTTCACATGCAGGAGAAGAAAGAAAGAGAAGAGAAATGAATTCTAGTTTTATTATCTTACTGATTAAGTTGTATGCAATAGGTTTCCTATAAGGTCCTTATGTGAATTGTGTCTTTGGACATTGTAAATAAGTCTTCCCTCTTCCTACATTTTGAGAATAGATGAGAAAAGCTGACAGTACCATTAAATGTCTTGAATGGTGGACCAGGGAATTGATTTGAACCTGGATTTCTTTGTGTTGGGAGGTGTTTGAGGACTGCTTCAAAAGGCTCAAAAGCTGCTTCAAAATCATTACCTGAGACGTCAGATATGTATGACTCATGATCTTGTCATGGTAGTGCGTATGTGACTTGGAATTTCTCCTTTTCTCTCCGGTATTGGATTTGCTGGCATTATTGTGTGGAGGGGTCTTTTAGGTAAGGTTGTTTAATTAATTAATGAATTCTTGATAGGTAAGGAGTTAACTTATCCAGTTTGACTCGTTGTTACTTTGATTCTCTAAGCTTTTGTTTTTTTATGATATTTTTTCTGAATTTTCCTTCCAAGAGTGCTTACCTCACTTGTTCCATAATTTCTGTGGGACCCTTTTAATTGTGTGTGTATGTCTGTGTGTGTGTGTTTGTGTGTTTGTGTGTTTCACAAAGCGCTGAAAATGATATTTTAAGAGATATGAAGCTGCTCTATTCCAGATCACATTTCACCTTCAAAAACAGTGGAAACTCACTTTACACCCCATTGGCCACAATTCGTGCATTGAATGTCCCATTTGATCCACTTTTAGAAAGGCAGTTTCTACTAGCCTGCCTGGAACAAATACCAAATTTTTTCCCTGGTTAGAGTCTAAATGCCTGTCACTTTTTCTTTCATTTTCACATGTTTCTTTACTTCCATGAGTGAGTGAAATAGTATGGAAGTTGTCTTTCGGTAACTGACAGATATGACAGAGCCCAATGCTCTCTCCCTTTCTGCCTCGTGTCACAAGGAACAACAATGCCTTCTTGCTTATGGCTCCTTAAGAGACCACAGTGCATCTGGAAGGCTGTGAGACTGTAGAAGTGGGAGAATTGGACGTTTGGTGCTTCAGAGACATGGAGGCATGTCCGAAGACAAAGGCCCAGGGGAGAGGACCACACTTAGAACCCACAATTTGAATGTTGACCAAAGCTGTTGGCGGAGAAAAGGAGAGTGTCTGAAGGACACGAATTCTTGCAACCCAAGGACTTGAGGCCCGGGGATTCCAGATAAGCATCCTTTGCAGGCATAGACTCCAGAGAACATTCTGTATCTCCTGGAGAGGACACCAGCAAGCAACCATGTGCAGACAGCATGGAAACCATGATCAGAGATAATACCTGTTGACACCGTGGTAAGATTATTATTTCTTTGGGTGCATTCTTGATGGGCAGTGTTGGTGGAGATGCCTCGATGGGCGCCAAAGGTATGTGGGCTCTACAACCGCTAGCATCAGGACTGAGAATTGGCCACAGGAAGAACGGTGAGGACATTAACTGCCCAAGGAGCAATCACGGATTCCCAAACCTGGAACACTGTTGGACTTCCTTCTTCAGGCCACGTTGCTTAGTCCCAGGAGAACAGAGAATCCTGCAGGGGACTAGATTAAAGCCCTGCCCATATCTTCTTACCTGGCCACAGAATTCAGCAGGCCTTAAGTTTTGTGGAGTGGGTTGAACACGTTCATAGTCACACCAGACTCACGAAGCTTAACAGCACCATACTTGGCCCAGACACCACACACTCTGAATGGGAGGCAAGGAGAGGCTCTGCAGAGGACGAGCCCACAGCAGATTGGACAGCCAGAACACAATGTCAGAAGTCATATCACACACACCTGAGACTCTCTCAAGTGAGAGCATTTGTGCACTCCATGAGCTCTTCTTCCTAAAGAAATTAACTGCAGGGTAGATAACAGAAGGCGCGTTTCGAATACAGAGAAGACAGAGACCTTTTGTAGATTCACGTTGTAATCCAGAGTTTGGCCCGAAAGCCTTTTCCGATGGCTTCCCATGGGGATTGGTTCTCTTCCAACATGCTCCGAGCTTGCTACTGTGAGCTCCACATAGATGAGTCCGTCCTGAGCTTAAGCTTAGGGTGTAGGGTCTGCCTTTCATGTGTGGTCAGCTTGGAAAATGGGGAGGCATTTTTTTCCCCATTTTATTTATTTTTTTAGCGTAACAGTATTCATTGTTTTTTTTTTTTTTTTTTTTTTTTTAAAGATTTTATTTATTTATTTGACAGAGAGAGAGATCACAAGTAGGTAGAGAGGCAGGCAGAGAGAGAGGAGGAAGCAGGCTCGCCGCGGAGCAGAGAACCCGATGCGGGGCTCGATCCCAGGACCCTGAGATCATGACCTGAGCCGAAGGCAGCGGCTTAATCCACTGAGCCACCCAGGCGCCCCAGTATTCATTGTTTTTGCACAACACCCAGTGCTCCATGCAAAACGTGCCCTCCCCATTACCCACCACCTGTTCCCCCAACCTCCCACCCCTGACCCTTCAAAACCCTCAGGTTGTTTTCCAGAGTTCATAGTCTTTTATGGTTCGCCTCCCCTTCCAAATTTTTTTTTTTTTAATAAACATATAATGTATTTTTATCCCCAGGGGTACAGGTCTGTGAATCGCCAGGTTTACACACTTCACAGCACTCACGATGGCACATACCCTCCCCAATGTCCATAGCCCCCTCCCCCTCTCCCAATCCCACCTCCCCCCAGCAACCCCCAGTTTGTTTTGTGAGATTAAGAGTCATTTATGGTTTGTCTCCCTCCCAATCCCATCTTGTTTCATTTATTCTTCTCCTATCCCCTTAACCCCCCATGTTGCTTCTCCATGTCCTCATATCAGGGAGATCATATGATAGTTGTCTTTCTCTGATTGACTTATTTCACTAAGCATGATACCCTCTAGTTCCATCCACGTCGTCGCAAATGGCATGATTTCATTTCTTTTGATGGCTGCATAGTATTTCATTGTGTATATATACCACATCTTCTTTATCCATTCATCTGTTGATGGACATCTAGGTTCTTTCCATAGTTTGGCTATTGTAGACATTGCTGCTATAAACATTCGGGTACACGTGCCCCTTCGGATCACTATGTTTGTATCTTTAGGGTAAATACCCAGTAGTGCAATTGCTGGGTCATAGGGTAGTTCTATTTTCAACCTTTTGAGGAACCTCCATGCTGTTTTCCAGAGTGGTTGCACCAGCTTGCATTCCCACCAACAGTGGAGGAGGGTTCCCCTTTCTCCACATCCTCTCCAGCATCTGTCATTTCCTGACTTGTTAATTTTAGCCATTCTGACGGATGTGAGGTGATATCTCATTGTGGTTTTGATTTGTATTTCCCTGATGCCGAGTGAGGTAGAGCACTTTTTCATGTGTCTGTTGGCCATCTGGATGTCTTCTTTGCAGAAATGTCTGTTCATGTCCTCTGCCCATTTCTTGATTGGATTGTTTGTTCTTTGGGTGTTGAGTTTGCTAAGTTCCTTATAGATTTTGGATACTAGCCCTTTATCTGATATGTCGTTTGCAAATATCTTCTCCCATTCTGTCAGTTGTCTTTTGGTTTTGTTAACTGTTTCCTTTGCTGTGCAAAAGCTTTTGATCTTGATGAAATCCCAATAGTTCATTTTTGCCCTTGCTTCCCTTGCCTTTGCCGTTGTTCCTAGGAAGATGTTGCTGCGGCTGAGGTCGAAGAGGTTGCTGCCTGCATTCTCCTCAAGGATTTTGATGGATTCCTTTCTCACATTGAGGTCCTTCATCCATTTGGAGTCTATTTTTGGGGAGGCATTTTTATGTTTTTATGCCAGTACCATGCTGTCTTGGAGATCACAGCTTTGTAGTAAAGTTTGAAATCGGGTAACATGATGCCACCAGTTTTGTTTTTGTTTTTCAACATTTCCTTAGCAATTACGGGTCTCTTCTGATTCCATTCAAATTTTAGGATTCTTTACTCCAGTTCTTTGAAAAATACTGGTGGAATTTTGATCAGAATGGCATTAAAAGTATAGATTGCTCTAGGCGTATAGACATTTTAACAATGTTTATTCTTCTGATCCAAGAGCATGGAATGGTATTCCATCTTTTTGTGTCTTCTTCAATTTCTTTCATGAATGGTCTGTAGTTCGTCGAGTACAGGTCATTTACCTCTTTGGTTAGGTTTATTCCCAGGTATCTTATGGTTCTTGGTGCTATAGTAAAGGGAATCATTCTCTAATATCACTTTCTGTATTTTCATTGTTAGTGTATAAAAAAGCCACTGATTTCTGTACATTGACTTTATATCCTGCCACGTTACTGAATTGCTGTATGAGTTCTAGTAGTTTGGGGGTGGAGTCTTTGGGGTTTTCCATAGAAAGAATCATGTCATCTGTGAAGAGAGAGAGTTTGACTTCTTTCTTGCCAATTTGGATACGTTTTATTTCTCTTTGTTGTCTTATTGCCATTGCTAGAACTTCTAATACTATGTTGAACAAGAGTGGTGAGAGTGGGCATCCTTGTCGTGTTCCTGATCTCAACGGGAAGGCTGCAAGCTTTTTCCCATTGAACATTGTATTTGCTGTGGTTCTTTCATAGATAGATTTTATGAAGTTCAGGAATGTTCCCTCTATCCCTATACATTGAAGCGTTTTCATCAAGAACGGATGCTGGATTTTGTCAAATTCTTTTTCTGCATCAAGGAGAAGACCATGTGGTTCTTCTCCCTTCTCTTATTGATTTGTCCTATCACATTGATTTATTTGTGAATGTTGAACCAACCTTGCAAGCCAGGGATGAATCCCACCTGGTCATGGTGGATAATCTTTTGAATGTGCTGCTGGATCCTGTTTGCTAGGATCTTGTTGAGAATCTTTGCATCCATATTCATCAGTGATATTGGTTTGAAATTCTCCTTTTTGGTAGGGTCTTTGCCTGGTTTGGGGATCAGGGTAATGCTGGCTTCATAAAAAGAGTCTGGAAGTTTTCCTTCTGCTTCAATTTTTTGGAACAGCTTCAGGAGAATTAGTGTTATTTCTTCTTTGAAAATTTGGTAGAATTCCCCGGGGAATCCGTCAGGTTCTGGGCTCTTGTTTTTTGGGAAGTTTTTGATCGCTGCTTCAGTCTCATTACTAGATATCCGCCTATTCAGGTTGTCAATTTCTTCCTGGTTCAATTTTGGGAGTTTGTAGTTTTCCAGGAATGCATCCATTTCATCTAGGTTTCTTAGCTTATTGGCATATAACTGTTGGTAATAATTTCTGATGATTGTTTCTATTTCCTTGGTGTTAGTTGTGATCACTCCCTTTTCATTCATAATTTTCTTAATTTGGGCTTTTTCTCTTTTCTTTTGAATTTGTGTGGCCAATGGTTTATTGATCTTATTGATTCTTTCAAAAAACCAGCTTCTAGTTTCATTGATACGTTCTACTGTATCTCTGGGTTCTACCTCATTGATCTCTGCTCTAATCTTGATTATTTCCCTTCTTGCATGTGGAGTTGGTTTGATTTGTTGTTGATTCTCCATTTCTTTAAGGTGTAGAGACAGCTGGTGTATTCTGGATTTTTCAATTTTTTTGAGGGAGGCTTGGATGGCTATGTATTTCCCCCTTAGAACCATCTTTGCTCTATCCCATAGGTTTTGGACTGAAGTGTCTTCATTCTCATTGGTTTCCATGAATTGCTTAGGTTCATCTTTGATCTCCTGGTTGATCCAAGCATTCTTAAGCAAGGTGGTCATTAGCTTCCAGGTGTTTGAGTTCTTTCTGAACTTTTCCTTGTGATTGAGTTCCAGTTTCAAAGCATTGTGATCTGAGACTATGCAGGGATTAATGTCTGTCTTTTGGTTTCGGTTGAGTCCTGTTTTGTGACCCATTATGTGGTCTATTCTGGAGAAGGTTCCTTGTGCACTTGAGAAGAATGAGTATTCTCTAGTTTTAGGGTGGAATGTTCTGTATATGTCTATGAGGTCCATCTGGTCCAATGTTTCATTCAATGCTCTTATTTCTTTATTAATTTTCTGCTTCGATGATCTGTCTATTTCTGAGAGAGGCATATTAAGATCTCCTACTATTATTGTATTCATATCAAAATGACTCTTTATCTTGATTAATAGTTTTCTTATGTAATTTGGTGCTCCCATATGGGGGACATAGATATTCACAATTATTAGATCATCTTGGCAGATAGTTCCTTTAAGAATTATGTAGTGTCCTTCTGTATCTCTGACTACAGTCTTTAGTTTAAAATCTAATTTATCTGATATGAGAATCGCTACCCCGGCCTTCTTTTGAGGCCCATTGGCATGAAAGATGCTTCTCCATCCCTTCACTTTCAGTCTGTGTGTATCCTTAGGTTCAAAATGGGGCTCTTGTAGACAACATATGGATGGGTCCTGTCGTTTTATCCAATCTGCAACCCTGTGTTGTTTTATGGGTGCATTTAGGCCATTCACCTGAGAGTGATTATTGAGGGATAGGTTTTTATTGACATCGTGTTGCCTTTGAAGATTTTATGTCTGTAGATTGTTTCTATATTTCTGTTCAATGATATTCTTAGGATTTTTTCTCTTTGATAGGACCCCCCTCAATATTTCCTGCAGTGTCGGCTTGGTGGTTGCATAGTCTTTTAAGCCTCCTCCTAGTCATTTTGGCAAGAGATGACCGAACAGATGCAGCTGGACTTATCGATTGTGGTGCAGTCAATGTGCACCCTGGAATACTTCTGTGCAATCACGATTCCCCACCCAAATGAGAGAAAAAAGAAAAGAAAAAGAATTAGAGAAGAAGACAGAAAAAAAGGGGAAAGAAAAAAGGAAAAAAAGAGAGAGAGAGAGATAGGAAAAAAAGGGAAGATAAAAAAGAAGGCTCAGCCCAAATGGGCCACAAGGTAAGATTTATGAAGTATACAAACAAAAACAGACAAACAAAAAGACTGATAAAAGTATATGACAAGAGATAAAATATATGACCAGAAAAAAGGGAAGAACCTCATCAGAAAGAAGCCCAAGTATAAGATTTATATATTATCAGGACAAACAAAAATTCACAGAAACATTGACAGAAGGAAAAATTGGGAGGGTGGTTATAAATTCTCAGTGTGGGTGAGGAAGGTTATTTTGATTCTTCCTGAAGGTATCTTGATATTTTTGTTAAGGGACTCAACCTTCCTAAGTTACAGGGGGAATAGAAACTGTTTTGCCTATAGGGGTTGCATTGATTGGGGAAATTGGATTACCTCGAAGTTTAACTCTATATGTATAGTAGAAAATAAAAATTAAAAAAGAATAAACTAGACAAAACTAAGTTAAAATTTAAAAAGAATTAAAAAAATAGAAAAGCAAAAGAAAAACACGGGTGTATGTATCAAAAAGTTCAGGTTAGAAGGTTATTAAAGAATTTGATGTACTGGACATCTCAGTGTGGTGGTAAATAGGTTAAAAAGTTATATGTATGTATAAAAAAAAGAACCAGAATATTGGTAAAGAGTTAAAAATAAAAGTTGTATTTATGAAGTAGTGGTGGTTGTTCTCTTGTAGTCTTTTTTTTTTTCTTCCTTCCTGGTTGGTTTTCTGGTTGGTTTCTTCCTGGTTGGTTTCTGCCACGTGAGTTTTCAGACAATGATGTTCCCTGAGTTAGGTCCTCCCGCTCCCCTCAAGGGGGTGAGCTCTGAGGAAACTGTTTTTTTCAGCCTTTTGTTCTCTGGGGGGTTTTTATGTTCTTGCATCTGCTTTCTATCGCCTTGACAGCTTTTGATGGTTTTTGGAGGTTTAGAGGAGAGTAAACTGCTCCCCGACCCCCTCTCAGAGAGAAGCATCAGAATGTTTTGCAAAGGCTGCTGGCAGAGTCGGTTCTGAGTCACTGTCCCTGGGGATGCAGGAGCTCCTCATTGTACCCAAACCCAGGGCAGCGGTGGCTGTCTGGGCAGCTCCAGACCGCCAAGAGGTTCTGAACAGAGATCGCACACTGAGATTTACCTGCTGTCCTGGGCTGGGAATGTCTGGTTTTTCCGGATGCCAGAGCTCCAGGCTAGCGCCTATGAGCACCTATCCCAAGGGAGGGTGTGGGACGCTCGCGTTTCAGGATTGCCACTGGCCAGGCTCCCAGCCCTTCATGGGAGCCAGACACCACTCTTTCTCGGGTGTGTTGGCGTTCAGGCGCACTGGTGTCTCAAGGACAGAGACCTGATTTCTGCGCCACACTGTCTCTGGCTCAGTGCCAGGGGAGGCCGTCCTGGGTCCGGGGACTTAGGTCCCTGACCCTAACCACCCAGGTTACCACTATTACCACCCACAATCCTTTGCTCTTGTTATTTGAGTGCTTTCAACCAGACTCCAAGTTAATGCTGGTCCCCAGATGCAGAGACTCTCGTGTTGTGATATTACTTTCCAATCAGTCACCTCTGGTGGCTCCCACCCCCTTTTGTTTATCTTCTGATATCAGTCCAAAGCTCCCAGTCTGCTTTACCTGAGACTGATGTCTTCTGCTCCTGTAGAGATCCAGATGTGTATAATTCTGATCACAGGCTGATTTCATGGGTGGTTGGAGTTCTTTGGTAGGAAATCAGCTCACTTTAGGGTACAGGTTGAAATGGTGCCTCCTCCTACTTCCCGTCATCTTGACTCCTCAAGAATGCCTTCTTAATTATGGCTCCATAAGAGACCGCAGTGCATCTGGAAGAGAGTGAGACAGTAGAAGTGTCTGCGATCTCAGGCATGTCTTCAGCCATCAGCACAAACAGAAGATGACCACATCAATGTAAACATGGCATAAATGGACTGAAGCATAGAAATAACAATCCACAGCAAAAGAGAGAAGAAGTCACAGAGACCATGGGAGAAATGTGTAGACAGGTCTTATGGGAGAATTGGACGGTTGGTGGGTCAGAGGGCAGGAAGCCAGGCCAAAGATAAAGGCCCATTGGAGAGGAGCACACTTAGAACCCACAATTTGAATGTTGACCCATAGTTGTTGCGGGAGAAAAGGAGAGTGTCTGAATGACATTAGTTCCTGCAACCCAAGGGTCTTGAGGCCCAGGGATTCCAGATCAGCATGCTTTGCAGACAAAGACTCCAGAATTGCAGAACACTGTGTATCCCCTGGAGAGGACACCAGCAAGGAACCAGGTGCAGACATGCAAGAAACCATGATCATAGACAATACCTGTTGACACAGTGGTAAGATTATTTCTTTGTGTGCATTCATGATGGGCAGTGTTGGTGGATATGCCTCGATGGGCGCAAAAGAAACTTGGACTCTACGATCCAGGGCATTCAGACTGAGAATGGCCACAGGCAGGACGGTGAGGACATTAGCTGCCCAACTTGCAATCACGGATTCCCAAACCTGTAACTGTTGGGAATACCTTCTTCAGGCCAAGTACCTTAGTCCCAGGAGAACAGAAAATCGTGCAGGGGATTAGAAGAAAGCCCTGCCCTCATCCTCTCACTTGGCCACAGAATTCCGCAGGCCTTAAGTTTTGTGGAGTGGGTTGAAAGTCACGTTTCACAGGCACACCATATTTAGGCCAGACACCACACACTCTGAATGGAAGGCAAGGAGAGCGTCTGCAGAGGATGAGCCCACAGGAGAGTGGACAGCCACAACAAAACCCCAGAGGGCATGTCACACCCACCCGAGACTCTCTCATGTGCCAGAACTTGCGCACTCCATGATCTCTTCTTCCTAAAGAAATTAGCTCCAGGGTAGATAAGAGAATGGAAGTGTCGAATACAGAGAACATAGTGACCTTTTGTAGATTCACGCTTATTCCTGAAACTGGCCAAAAAGCTTTTTCCGATGGCTTCCCATGGGGATTGGTTTTCTTCCATCATGCTGCGTGCTTACTCCTGTGAGCTCCAAACAGATGAGTCCATCCTGGGCCTAAGCTTCTATGGTGTAGGTTCTGCCTTTCATGTTTGGTCAGCTGGGAAATTTGGGAGGCATTCATGGCACGATTTCCGGAGATGCAAGAAGAACTCGTGTCCTCATTCTTGAAGACTCGAGATATGTACTTGGTTTGGTTGTGGGTGTTACCTCTTAGCTTTCCTCGGAGGGCGGGGGGGCACTTTTCCTGGTCAGAAGCATCCTGAAAGGATATGAGGACCAGGAACATGTGTTTGGCGTGGAGTTCCCCATGTGAGGCTGCTTGTACTCCTGACTCTTTCTTGACCTTACGTGTGTAAGATGGAATTGTGGATTCTTGCCCTTCTCAGGAGTCCAGAGGGGTGGTGGTGAGAGTCAGGGTCAAAGACTACCAATTTGGCCATAGAGAAGGTGATCACAAATCGCTTCACGAACTGTCTTGGGGAAATCCCCCGGCGGCTCCAGCAGTTTGGAGTGATTTTGATACTCCTGGCTGACCCAGAACTATTCCAGCCAGGTGAAGTGATGAGGTGTGGTTTGGTGAGGAGTGGTTCCTAGGTGAGGAACCTAGGTGAGGTTCCTAGGACCTCAGAGATTTGTGACGTCACAGAAGCTGACTTTACTGAAGCAGCAATCCCATTCTCATGACATATGAGTCCTATGGCTTTAAGTAGAATGACTTGGAAGGAACAAGAAAGAGCCCTGTTAGCCTGATCATGAACCCAGGTGGTCTTTTCTGTTTCTTTCCCACTTCCCCTTTCTGTACAAAGAGAAAAGAAAACGATGTTCTGTCTACCACTCTTAAGACCAATTTTTCTCCAGAGAGAGCAAGGTGTTCCTATTTCCACTGCAATTTCTAGAGATCTCAGTCAACAGCGGGGCCTCTTGGATACAACTATGTCTCTGGGAGCTTTGATATCCTTGGGTGAAGGGTCCATTCCTAGCTTCTATCCCCTATGGTTTCTCAGGTGTAAGGTCTGCCTTTGGTGCTTGCTTAGCTTGGAAGGGGAGGGAAGGAAGAAGGGAAGGAAAGTCACAATTCCAGGAAAATTGCCAGGGCAGGGAAGCGTTGTGCTGTCCATGTCCTTATCTGCTAGTGTCCTGAAACAACAGTCCTAAGGGACGAAGGCTCTGAATACCTGACATTACCTTAAACTCCGTTGCAAAGGCTTCATGGAGAGTGAAACTCTGCATGATCGATACCCCGAAAGAAAGAGCCGTTGGGCAGCAATCCTTGTCATCATTAGTTAATGCTACATGCCATAGTCATGGGGAGAGCCATGTTGAGCAACGCTCTTTATTCAGGTGAAAATGAACGGCCAACATCGATGGCCTGCCATTCCCATACTGGCATCACTGTGGAAGGAGCCAAGATACCCTTTTAAGGGCTAGTGAATAAAGATGGTTATGTAGATGATTATAAAGAAGATGATTTCCAAATCAAAATGCAAGCCGACCAAGGAAAATATCCTATGACTTCACTCCTATGTGGCCCATGAGGAATACCATGGACATTAGTATTAGTAAGGGAAAACGGAAGGAGAAGAAGTCAGACAGGGAAACGCACAAGGAGAGACAGGATTTGGGGGACCAAGCTGAGGGTTACAGGAGGAGAAGACATGACATAAAGAGGGAACGGTATAATGGGTATGGAGGTGGTGTGGCATTATATGAGGATGAGCACTTGGTGGTATATGCAATTAAAGAATCAGGGAACACTATGTCAAAAAACGTAGGAGGGATGAAAGACTGGCTTGCCGAATATCAGAAAAAATAGTGAACAGAAAGCAAAACAGGCTGTTTCACATGGAGATGAAGAAAGAAAGTGAAAAGAAATGAATTCTAGTTTTATTATCTCACTGATTAAAATGGTATGCAATTGGTTTCCTATAAGGTCCTTATCTGAATTGGGTCTTTGGACATTTTCAATTAGAGTCTTCCCTCTTCCTACATTTTGGGAATAGATGAGAAAAGCCGACATTATCCTTAAATGTCTCGAATTGTGAACCAGGGAATTGATTTGAACCTGGCTTTCTGTGTGTTGGAGATGTTTGAGGACTGCTTCAAAAGCTTTCGTCAACATCTAAAACGTCAGATATGTATGACTGATGATCTTGTAATGGTAGTGCGTATGCGTCTCGGAATTTATCCTTTTCTATCTGGTATTTGATTTACTGGCATATTGTTTTTACGGGACTTTTAGGTATGGTTGATTAATTATTAATTAATTCTTGATAGGTAAGGAGTCAAGTTATCCAGTTTGGATGGTTTGTTACTTTGATTCTCTAAGCTCTTGATTTTTGGTATTTTCTCTCAATTTTGCTTCCATGAGTGCTATATCTGCAAAGCATGCTGATCTGGAATGCCTGGGCCTCAAGACCCTTGGGTTGCAAGAACTCGTGTCCTTCAGATACACTCCTTTTTTCCGCTACAGCTATGGGTCATTCATTCAAATTGTGGGTTCTATTTGTTCTCCACTCAACTGTGCCTTTGTCTTTGGCTATGGCTCCCTGCCCTCTGAAGCACCAGCTGTACAATTCTCCCCTAAGCCCTGTCTACACCCTTCTTCCATGGTCTCTGTGACTTCTTCTCTCTTTCGTTTTGGACTGTGATTTCTATGCTTCAGGTCCTTTTATGCCATGTTTGCATTGATGTGGTCATCTTCTGGTTGTGCTGTTGGCTGAAGGCATGCCTGGAGGTCCTAGACACTTCTACCATCTCCCTTTCCTCCGAATGCACTGCGGACCCTTATGGAGCCATAAGCACGAAGGCGTTCTTGCTCCTTGTGACAATGGCAGAAAGGAGAGAGCATTGGGCTTTGTCATATCTGTTAGTCATAGAAAGACAACTACCATACGATTTCACTCACTCATGGAAGTAAAGAAACATGTGAAAAAGTAAGGAAAAGGGACAGGCAATGAGACTCTAACCAGGCACACAAAATTTGGTGTTTGTTCCAGGCAGGCTAACACGAGCGGCACCGCCCCGTGCACTGCCCAGAGTAGCAGCAGCAGAGGGCCACGGCCAGCAACACCACCCGTGCATCAGGGCAGAGGCGGCAGTGGCTGAGGCGCTGCCTTGAGCTGTAACACGAGCGGCGCCACGCCGTGCACCGACCAGAGCAGCAGCAGCAGTTGCGACACCATGACTGGCACCGTCCTGAGCACCAGAGCAGCAGCGGCAGCGGCGTCACCACGAGGGGCACTGCCCAGAGGAGCAGCGGCAGCGGCGCTGCCAAGAGTGACACCACCCTGAGCCAGAGTATCAGCAGCAGTGCCGCTGCAAGCAGCCAGGCCACCTCGGGCAGTGCCGCCATCAGGAGCAGCCTCTCAGGACCCAACGGTGCAGCCACGCTGGGAGTGGGTCTGTGGTATTGTGAGGGTGAGGCAGGGAGCCTCCAGGAGGGACCCCAGCGATTGGGAGGCAGTGGTCCCAGTAAGACTCAGACACCTACCAATCAGTTTGGTTTTTAAAACAGTTTGGTTTCTAAAGCAGTTTGGTTTCTGATGCAGTTTGGTTTCTGATGCAGTTTGGTTTCTGATGCAGTTTGGTTTCTGATGCATGGCATGAAATAAAACTTTGCTTGATTTTTGCCTTCTGTCAGACTCATTCCTTTGATCACGGACCCTAACACCACGAAGCTTAAATTCACCATATTTGGCGCAGACACCACAACCTCTGAATGGAAGGCAAGGAGAGCCTCTGCAGAGGACGGGTTCACAGGAGATTGGACAGACAAAACAAGACCCCAGATGGCATGTCACACACACCTGAGACTCTCTCAAGTGCCAGCCTTCGG
Source organism: Meles meles (assembly GCF_922984935.1). Lineage (NCBI taxonomy): Eukaryota > Metazoa > Chordata > Mammalia > Carnivora > Mustelidae > Meles > Meles meles. The sequence continues at coordinate 30,229,882 of NC_060088.1, read as the reverse complement.
GCACTCCATGAGCTCTAATTCCTAAAGAAATTATCTTCAGGGTAGATAACAGAATGCGTGTTTCAAATACACAGAAGACAGAGACCTTGTGTAGATTCACTTTGTATTCCTGAAAATGGACCGAAAGCCTTTTCCAATGAATTCACATGAGGATTGGTTCTCTTCCAACATGCTCCGTGTTTGCTGCTGTGAGCACAAATCAGATGAGTCCGTCCTGGGCCTAAGTTTCTAGGGTGTAGGGTCTGACTTTAATGCTTGGTCAGCTGGGAAATTGGGAGGCATTTATGGCACAATTTCTGGAGATGCAAGAGAATTCATGTCCTCACTGTTGAAGACTCCAAACATGCCTTTGGTATGGTTGTGGGTGTTAACTCTGAGCATTCCTTGGAGGGCGGGGATGCTTTTCCTGGTCAGAAGCATCCTGATAGGGTATGAGGACCATGAACATGTGTTTGGCGTGGAGTTACCCGTGTGAGGCTGCTTGTACTCCTGACTCTTCCTTGATCTTACATGGGTAAGATGGAATTGTGGATTCTTGCCCTTCCCGGGAGTCCAGAGGGGGTGGTGGTGACAGTCAGGGTCAAAGACTGGAAATTTGGCCATGGAGAAGGTGACCCAAATCATTTCACACACTGTCTTGGTGAAATCCCCAGGCTACTCCAGATGTTGGAGTGATTATGTTACTCCTGGCTGACCCAGAACTAATCCAGCCAGGTGAAGTGATGAGGCGTGGATTGATGAGGAGTGGTTGCTGGGACCTCAGAGCTTTGTGACGTCACAGAAGCTGACTTCACTGAAGCAGCAATCCCATTCTCATGACATAAAGTCCTATGGCTTTAAGTAGATAGACCGGGGAAGGAACAAGAAAGAGCCCTGTTACCCTGACCATGAACTCAGGTGGTCTTTTCTGTTTCTTTCCCACTTCAAATTTCTATACAAAGAGAAAAGTAAACGATGTTCTGTATACCATTCTTTAGACCAACATTTCTCCAGAGAGAGCAAGGTGCTCCTATATCCACTGCAATTTCTAGAGATCTCAATTCACAGCGAGGCCTCTTGGCTCCCATTAGGTCTCTGGGAGGTTGGATATCCTTGGGTGAGAGGGTCCATTCTAAGCTTCTGTTCCCTATGGTTTCTCAGGTGTAAGGTCTGCCTTTGGTGTTTGTTCTGCTTGGAAGGTGAGGGAAGAAAGAAGGGAAGGAAAGTCACTATTTCAGGAAAATAGTCAGGAGAGTGATGCATTGTGCTGTCCGTGTCATTTTCTGCTAGTGCCTGAAACACCGGTCCTAAGGGATGAAGGCTGTGTCTAACTGACATTACCTTAAACACCGTTGCAAAGACTTCATGGAGAGTGAAATTCTGCATGATCGCTACCCTGAGAGAAAGAGCCCTGCTCAGCACTCCTTGTCATCTTTAGTTAATGCTGCATGCCATAGTCATGGGGATAACCATGTTGAGTAATTCTCTTTATTCAGATGAAAATGAACGGCCAACATCGATGGCCTGCCATGCCCACTCTAGCATCACTGTGGAAGGAGCCGAGATACCCTTTTAAGGGCTAGTGGATAAAGATGATTATGAAGATGATGATAAAGAACATGATTTCCAAATGAAAATGCAAGCCGACCAAGGGAAATATCCTATGGCTTCACTCTTATATAGCGCAGGAGGTATACCATGGACATGAGTATTAGTAAGTGAAAACGGACGGAGAAAAGTCAGACTGGGAGACGCACGAGAGAGACTCAGGACTTCGGGACCAAGCTGAGGGTTACAGGAAGATAACACCTACCATAAAGAGGGAACTGGTTAATGGGTATGGAGGAAATTTGGCAGTATATGAGGATGAGCACTTGGTGGTATATGCAATTAAAGAATCAGGGAGCACTATGTAAAAAACGTAGGATGGATGAAAGGCTGGCTTGCCAAATATCAGAAAAAATAGTGAATAGAAAGCAAAAGAGGTCTTTTAACGTGGAGGTGAAGAAAGAAAGAGAGGAGAAATGAATTCAAGCTTTATTATCTTACTGATAAAAATTGTATGCAATTGGTTTACTATAAGGTCCTTATCTGAATTGGGTCTTTGGACATTGTCAGTTAGAGACTTCCCTCTTCCTACATTTTAATAATAGATGAGAAAAGCTGATATTATCATTAAATGTCTCGAATTGTGGACTAGGGAATTGATTTGAACCTGGCTTTCTGTGTGTGGGGAGATGTTTGTGGATTGCTTCCAAAGCCTCAAAACTGCTTCAAAAGTCATTACCTGAGACATCAAATATGTATGACTCATGATCTTGTCATGGTAGTTTGTATGTTTCTTGGAATTTATCTTTTTCTCTACGGTACTGGATTTGTGGCATACTTGTGTGGAGGTTTTTTTTTAGGTAACGTTGCTTAATTAATTAATTAACTAATTAATTAATTAATTCTTGATAGGTAAGGAGTTACCTTATCCAGTTTGGACAGGTTGATACTTTGATTCCCCAAGCTTTTGTTTTTTATGGTATTTTCTCTGAATTTTGCTTCCATGAGTGCTATTCCTCACTTGCTGCCTACCTTCTGTGGGACTCTTTTAAGTGTGTGTGTGTGTGTGTGTGTGTGTGTGTGTGTGTGTGTGATTCACCAAACGATAAAAATGATATTTCAAGAGGAATGAAGCTGCTCCATTCCAGATCACATTTCACCTTCAAACACAATGGAAACTCACGTTACATCCTGTTTTCCCACATTTTTCATTGAATGTCCCATCGATCCACTTTTAGAAATGCAGATTCTGACTTGGCTGCCTGGAACACACAACAAATTATGTGTGCCTGGTTAGAGTTTAATGGTCTGCCCCTTTTTCTTGCTTTTTTGCATGTTTCTTTACTTCCATGATTGAGTGAATTCGTACGGTAGTTGTCTTTCTGTGACTGACAAATACAACAAAACACAATGCTCTCTCCCTTTCTGCCACATGTCGCAAGGAGCAAGAATGCCTTCTTGCTTATGGCTCCATAAGAGTCCGCAGTGCCTTTGGATGACAGGGAGATGGTTGAAGTGTCTGGGAGCTCCACGCTTGTCTTCAGCCATCAGCACCACCAGAAGATGAGCACATCAAAGGAAACATGGCGTAAATGGACCTGAAGCTCAGAAATCACACTCCACAGCGAAAGAGAGAAGAAGTCACAGAGACAATGGGAGAAGGGTGTAGACAGGGCTTATGGGAGAAAGGACGGTTGGTGCTTCAGAGGGTAGGGAGCCCTGGCAAAAACAAAGTCCCAGGTGAGAGGAGCACACTTAGAACCCACAATTTGTATTTTGACCCATAGCTGTTGGCGGAGAAAAGGAGAGTGTGTGAAGGACATGAGTTCTTGCAACACAAGGGTCTTGAGGCCCTGGCATTCCATATCAGCTTGCTTTGCAGACATAGACTCCAGAGAACACTGTGTATCTCCTGGAGAGGACACCAGCAAGCAACCAGGTGGAGACAGCCTGGAAACCATGATCAGAGACAATACCTGTTGACACGGTGGTAAGATTATTATTTCTTTGTGTGCATTCTTGATGGGCAGTGCTGGTGGAGATGCCTCGATGGGAGCCAAAGATACTTGGTCTCTCAACTCTATGGTCAAATAATCTTTGATAAATCAGGAAAAAATATACAATCGAAAAAAGACAGTCTCTTCAATAAATGGTTCTGGGAAAATTGGACATCTATATGTAGAAGAATGAAACTCGACCATTCTCTTACCCCGCACACAAAGATAAGCTCGAAATGGATAAAAGACCTCAACATGAGACAGGAATCCATCAGAATCCTAGAGGAGAACTTAGGCAGTAACCTCTTCGATATCAGCCACAGCAACTTCTTTCAAGATATGTCTCCAAAATGAAACAAAAAGTGAAACAAAACAAAAAACAAAAGTGAAAATGAACTTTTGGGACTTCATCAAGATCAAAAGCTTCTGCACAGCAAAGGAAACAGTCAACCATACAAAAAGGCAACCCATGGAATGGGAAAAGATATTTGCAAATTACAGTACAAACAAAAGCTTGATATCCAGGATCTATAAAGAACTTCTAAAACTCAACACACACAAAACAGATAATCATATCAAAAAACGGGCAGAAGATATGAACAGACACTTCTCCAACAAAGACATCCAAATGGCTATCAGGCACATGAAAAAATATTCATCATCACTAGCCATCAGGCAGATTCAAATTAAAACAAAACTGAGATACCACCTGACACCAGGTAGAATCTCCAAAATTAGCAAGACAGGAAACATCATGTGTTGGAAAGGATGTGGAGAAAGGGGAACCCTCTTACACTGTTGGTGGGAATGCAAGTTAGTGAAGCCACTTTGGAGAACAGTGTGGAGATTCCTCAAGAAATTAAGAATAGAGCTTCCCTATGACCCTGCAATTGCACTGCTGGGTATTTACCCCAAAGATACAGATGTAGTGAAAAGAAGGGTCATCTGTACCCCAATGTTTATTGTAGCAATGGCTACGGTCGCCAAACTGTGGAAAAACCAAGATGCCCTTCAACGGATGAATGGATAAGGAAGATGTGGTACATATACACAATGGATTATCATGCCTCCATCAGAAAAGATGAATACCCAACTTTTGTAGCAATATGGACAGGACTGGAAGATATTATGCTGAGTGAAATAGGTCAAGCAGAGAGACACAAGTATCATATGGTTTCACTTATTTGTGGAGCATAACAAAGAACATGGAGGACATGGAGAGATGGAGAGGAGATGGAGTTGTGGGAAATTGGAAGGGGAGGTGAACCTTGAGAGACTATGGCTCTGAAAAACAACCCAATGGTTTTGAAGGGGAGAGGATGTGGGCAGATGAGTCAAGGGGGTGGGTAATAGGGACGGCACGTAATGTGTGGAGCACTGGTGGTGATACCAAAACAGTGAATACTATAATGCTGTAAATAAACAAAAATAATTTAAGGCAAAAATAAAAAAACATACTTGGGCACTATGACCACCAGCATCAAGACTGAGAAGTGGCCACAGGCAGGACGGTGAGGACATTAGCTGCCCAACCTGCAATCACGGATTCCCAAACCTGGAACACAGTTGGGACTGCTTTCTTCAGCCCAGGTTGCTTAGTCCAAGGAGAACAGAAAATCTTGCAGTGGATTAGAAGAAAGCCCTGCCCACATCCTCTCACCTGGCCACAGAATTCCGTAGGCCTTCAGTTTGTGGAGTGGGTTGAAAGGCATGTTTCACTGGCACACCAGACACAAGAAGCTTAAACTCACCATATGTGGCCCAGACACCACACACTCTGAATGGAAGGCAAGGAGAGCCTCTGCAGAGGACGAGCCCACAGGAGAGTGGACAGCCAGAACACAACCCCAGAGGGCACGTCACATACACTGAGAATCTCTCAAGTGCCAGAATTTGCGCACTCCATCATCTCTTCTTCCTAAAGAAATTATCTTCAGGGTAGATAACAGAATGCGTGTTTCGAATACAGAATAGACAGAGACATTTTGTTGATTCACGTTGTATTCCTGAAACTGGCACAAAAGCCTTCCCAGTGGATTCACATGGGGATTAGTTCTCTTCCAACATGCTCCGTGCTTGCTCCTGTGAGCTCCAAAAAGATGAGTCCTTCCTGGGAAGGACCAATCATTAAAGGCAGACCCTACGCCCTAGAAGCTTAGGGTCTGCCTTTAATGATTGGTCAGCTGGGAAAATTGGGAGGCATTTCTGGCATGATTTCTGGAGATGCAAGAAGAACTCCTGTCCTCACTGTTGAAGACTCCAGACATGTCTTTGTTATGGTTGCGGGTGTTAACTCTGAGCTTTCCTCTTAGCGTTGGGGGAGCTTTTCCTGGTCAGAAGCACTATGATAGGCTGTGAGGCCCATGAACATGTGTATGGCGTGGAGTTCCCCTTATGAGGCTGCTTGTACTACTGACTCTTTCTTGACCTTCCGTGGGTAAGATAGAATTGTGGATTCTTGCCTTTCTCAGAAGTCCAGAGGGGAGGTGGTGACAGTCAAGGTGAAAGACTACAATTTCAGCCTTGGAGAAGGTGACCACAAAAGGCTTCACAAACTGTATTGAAGAAATACCCAGGCGGTTCCAGCGGTTTGGAGTGATTTTGATACTCCTGGCTGATCCAGAACTACTCCAGCCAGGTGAAGTGATGAGGCGTGGTTTGGTGAGGAGTGGTTGCTAGGACCTCAGAGATTTGTGACATCACAGAAGCTGACTTCACTGAAGCAGCAATCCAAATTTCATGACATATGAGTCCTAAGGCTTTAAGTAGAAAGAACTGGGAAGGAACTAGAAAGAGCCCTGTTAGCCCGATCATGAACTCAGGTGTTCCAGTTTCCACTGCAATTTCTAGAGATCTCAATCAATAGCGAGGCCTCTTGGCTATCATTGGGTCTCTGGTAGGTTGGATATCCTTGGGTGAGAGGGTCCATTCTTAGCTTCTGTTCCCTATGGTTTCTCGGGTGTAAGGTCTGCCTTTGGGCTTGGTCACCTTGGAAGGTGAGGGAAGGAAGAAGGGAAGGAAAGTCACAATTCCAGGAAAATTGCCAGGGCAGGGATGCATTGTGCTGTCTGTGTCCTTATCTGCTAGTGTCTGGAAAAACCAGTCATAAGGATGAAGGCTCTGTCTACCTGACATTACCTTAAACACCGTTGCAAAGGCTTCATGGAGAGTGAAAATCTGCATGTTCGCTACCCCTAAAGAAAGAGCCCTGGACAGCACTCCTTGTTCATTAGTTAATGCTACATGCGATAGTCACAGGGAGAGCCATGTTGAGCAACTCTCTTTATTCAGATGAAAATGAACGGCCAACATCGATGGCCTGCCATGCCCACTCTATTGTAACTGTGGGAGGAACCGAAATACACATTTTAGGGCTTGTGGATAAAGATTATTATGAAGATGATGTTAAAGATGATTTCCAAATGAAAATGAAAACAGACCAAGGGAAATATCCTATGGCTTCACTCATATGTGACCCATGAGGAATACCATGGACATGAGTATTAGTAAGGGAAAACGGAAGGAGAAGAAGTCAGAAATATAGACGCACCTGGAGGGACTCAGAACTTTGTGGACCAAGCTGAGGATAACAGGGAGATAAGACATGCCATAAAGACGGAAATGGATAATGGGTATGGAGGTTGTGTGGCATTTTATGAGGATGAGCACTTGGTGGTATATGCAATTAAAGAATCAGGGAACACTATGTCAAAAAACATAGGATAGATGAAAGACTACCTTGCCAAATATAAGGAAAAATATTGAAGAGAATGCAAAATAGGCCGTTTCACAAGGAGATGAAGAAATAAAGAGAAGAGAAATGAATTCTAGTTTTATTATCATAATGATTAAAATTGTATGCCATTGTTTCCAATAAGGTCCTTATGTGAATTTGTTCTGTGGACATTGTAAATTAGAGTCTTCCTTCTTCCTACATTTTTGGAATAAATGAGAAAAGCCGACATTATGATTAACTATCTCAAATTGTAGACCAGGGACTTGATTTGAACTTGGCTTTCTGTGTGTTTGGAGATGTTTGAGGGCTGCTACAAAACCTCAAAAGCTGCTTCTAAAGTCATTACCTTAGTAGTCAGATATGTATGACTCATGATCTTGTCATGGTAGTGCGTATATGTCTTGGAATTTATCCTTTCCTCTAAGGTAGTGGATTTGCTGGCATCCTTGTGTGGAGGGTTCATTTAGGTAAGGTTATTTAATTAAATAATGAATTATTGATAGGTAAGGAGTTAACTTATACTGTTTTGACAGGTTGATATTTTGATTCTCTAAGCTTTTGTTTTTTTATGGTATTTTCTCTGAATTATGCTTCCATGAGTGCTATTCCTCACTTGCTCCCTAACTTCTGTGGGACTCTTTTAAGTGTGTGTGTGTGTGTGTGTGTGTGTGTGAGAGAGAGAGAGAGAGAGAGAGAGAGTGTGTGTATCAGAAAACTCTAAATATGATATTTAAAAGATATGAAGCTGCTCTATTCCAGATCCGAATTCACATTCAAAAACTGTGGATACTCACATTACACACCATTCAGCTACAATTCCTGCATTGAATGTACCATTTGATCCATATTTAAAAGGCAGTTTCTGCCTAGCCTGCCTGGAATAAACACCAAATTTTGTGTGCCAAGTTAGAGTCTAATTGCCTGTCTCTTTTTCCTGCTTTTTCCCATGTTTCTTTACTTCCATGAGTGAGTGAAATGGTATGGTAGTTGCCTTTCTGTGACTGACAGATATGACACAGCCCAGTGCCCTCTCCCTGTCTGCCACATGTCACAAGGATCAAGAATGCCTTCTTGTTTACGGCTCCATAAATGTCCGCAGTGCATCTGGAAGACAGGGAGACTGTGTAAGTGTTTGCGAGCTCAGGCTTGTCTGCAGCCATCAGCACATCCAGAAGATGACCACATCAATGTACTCATGGCACAAATGGACCTGAAGCCTAGAAATCATACTCCACAGTGAAAGAGAAAAGAAGGCCCAGAGACCATGGTAGAAGGGTGTAGAAAGGGCTTATGGGAGAATTGGACAGTTGGTACTTTAGAAGGCAAGGAGCGATGGCCAAAAAAAAAAAAAAAAAAAAGGCCCAGGGGAGAGGAGCACACTTAAAACCCACAATACTAATGTTGACCCTTAGCTGTTGTTGAAGAAAAGGAGAGTGTCTGAAGGACACGAGTTCTTGCAACCCAAGGCTCTTGAGGCCCAGGGATTCCAGATCAGCATGCTTTGCTGACATAGACTCCAGAGAACACTGTGTATCTACTGGAGAGGACACCATCAAGCAAATAGGTGCAGATAGCCTGGAAACTAAGATCAGAGACAATACCTGTTGACATCGTGGTACGATTATTTTTTCTTTGTGTGCATTCATGAGAGCAGGTTGGTAAAGATGCCTCGATGGGCGCCAAATAAACTTAGGCCCTACGACCGCCAGCATCAAGTCTGAGAAGTGGCCACAGGCAGGACGGTGAGGACATTAGCTTCCCGACCTGCAATCATGGATTCTCAAACCTGGAAATCTGTTGGGATTCCTTCTTCAAGCCACGTTGCTTAGTCCCAGGAGAACAGAAAATTCTGCTGGGGACTAGAAGAAAGCCCTGCCCACATCCTCTCACATGGGCACAGAATTCAGCAGGCCATAAGTTTTGTGGAGTGGTTTTAAGTTCACGTTTCACAGGGACACCAGACGCACAAAGCTTAATCTCACCATATTGGGCCCAGACACAAAACACTCTGAATAGAAGGCAAGAAGAGCCTCTGCAGATGACGAGCCCACAGGAGAGTGGACAGCCACAACACAACTCCAGAGGGCATGTCACACACACCTGAGACTCTCTCAAGTGCCAGCCTTCGGGCACTCCATGAGCTCTTCTTCGTAAAAAAATTGTCTTCAGGGTAGATAACAGAATACAGAAGAGAAAGACACTTTTGGTAGATTCATGTTGTATTCCTGAAAATGGCCCAAAATCCTTTCCTGATGACTTCACATAGGGACTGGTTCTCTTCCAACATGCTCTGTGCTTGCTCCTGTGAGCTATAAACAGAAGAATCTGTCTTGAGCCTAAGCTTCTAGGGTGTAGGATCTGCCTTTAATGTTTGGTCAGCTGAAAAATTGGGAGACATTTATGGCACGATTTCTGGAGATGCAAGAAGTACTCGTGTCCTCAGTGTTGGAGACTCCAGACATGTCTTTGGTATGGTTGCAGGTGTTAACTCTGAGCTTTCCATGGAGGGAAGGGGGCGATTTTCCTGGTCAGAAGCATCCTGATAAGGTGTGAGGACCATGAACATGTGTATGGCGTTTAGTTCCCCGTGTGAGTCTGCTTGTACTCCTGACTCTTTCTTGACCTTACGTGGGTAAGATGGAATTATGGATTCTTGCTCCTCTCATGAGTCCAGAGGGGTGGTGGTGACAGTCCTGGCCAAAGACTACAAATTCAGCCATGGAGAAGGGGACCCCAAATCGCTTCACAAACTGTCTTGGTGAAATCCCCAGGCGAGTCCAGATGTTGGAGTGATTTTGATACTCCTGGCTGACCCAGGACTACTCCAGCCAGGTGAAGTGATGAGCCATGGTTTGGTGAGGAGTGGTTCCTAGGACCTGAGAGCTTTGTAACTTCACAGAAACTGACTTCACTGAAGCACCAATCCCATACACATGACATATGAGTCCTATGTCTTTAAGTAGAAAGACCTGGGAAGGAACAAGAAAGAGCCCTGTTAGCCTGATCATGAACTCAGGTGGTCTTTTCTGTTTATTTCCCACTTCCACTTTCTATACAAAGAGAAAAGAAAATGATGTTCTGTATACTATTCTTTAGACCAACATTTCTCCAGAGAGAGCAAGGCGTTCTTATTTCTACTGCAATTTCTAGAGACCTCAATTTACGGCGAGGCCTCTTGGCTTCGATTAGGTCTCTGGGAAGTTGGATATCCTTGCGTGAGAGGGTCCATTCTTAGCTTCTGTTCCGTATGGTTTCTCGGGTGTAAGGTCTCCCTTTTGTGCTTGGTCAGGTTGGAAGTTGAGAGAAGGAAAAAGGGAAGCATAGTCACAATTCCAGGAAAAATGCCAGGGCAGGAATGCATTGTGCTGTCTGTTTCCTTATCTGCTAGTGTCCTGAAACAACAGTCTTAAGAATGAAGGCTCTGTCTACCTGGTATTACCTTAAACACCATTGCAAAGGCTTCATGGAGAGTGAAACTCTGCATGATAGCTACCCCTAAGGAAAGAGCCCTGGTCAGCACTCCTTGTCATCACTAGTTAATGCTACGTGCCATAGTCATGGGGAGAGCCATGTTGAGCAACGCTCTTTATTCAGATGAAAATGAATGGCCAATATCGATGGCCTGCCATGCCCACTCTAGCATCACTGTGGATGGAGCCAAGATACCCTATTAAGGGCTTGTGGATAAAGATGATTTTGAAGATGATGATAAAGAAGATTATTTTCAAATGAAAATTCAAGCAGACCAAGGGAAATATCCTATGGCTTCACTTATATGTGGCTCATGAGGAATACCATGGACATGAGTAGTAGTAAGTGAAAACGGAAGGAGAAGTCAAAGAGGGAGATGCACCAGGGGAGACTCAGGACTTTGGGGACCAAGCAGAGGGTTACAGGAGGATAAGTCCTGCCATAAAGAGGGAACTGGTTAATGGGTATGGAGTTGGTGTGGCATTATTTGAGGATGAGCACTTGGTGGTATATGCAGTTAAAGAATCAGGGAGTACTATGTCAAAAATGTAGGATGTATGAAAGGCTGTCTTTCTGAATATAAGAAAAAATAGTGAATAGAAAGCAAAACAGGCCATTTCCCATGGAGATGAAGAAAGAAAGAGAAATGAATTCTTATTTTATTATCTTACTGATTAAAATTGTATGCAATTGGTTTCCTATACGGTCCTTATGCGAATTGGGTCTTTGGACATTGTAAATTACTCTTCCCTCTCGTACATTTTGGGAATAGATGGGAAAATATGACATTACCAATAAATGTCTCGAATTGTGGACCATGGAATTGATTTGAACCTGGCTTTCTGTGTGTTGGGAGATGTTTGAGGACTGCTTCAAAATTCTCAAAAGCTGCTTCAAACGTCATTACCTGAGACGTCAGATATGTCTGACTCATGATCTTGTCATGGTAGTGCGTTTGTGTCTTGGAATTTATCCTTTTCTCTCCGCTGTTGCATTTGCTGGCAACTTCTGTGGAGGGGTGTTTAGGTAAGGTTGTTTAATTAATTAATTAATCAATTAATTAATTCTTGGTGGATAAGGAGTTAACTTATCCAGTTTGGACGGTTTGTTACTTTTATTCTCCTAATTCTTTATTATGGTATTTTCTCTGAATTTTGCTTCCATGAGTGCTATTTCTCACTTGCTCCCTAAATTCTGTGGGACTCTTTTAAGTGTGTGTGTGTATATGTGTGTGTCTGAGTTTGTCTGTGTGTGTTTCATAAGACTCTAAAAATGACTTTTCAAGAGATATGAGGCTGCTCTATTCCAGATCACAATTCACCTTCAAACAGTGGAAACTCACATTACATCCCATTCATCAAAATTTCCTGCATTGAATGTCACATTTTATCCACTATTAGAAACGCAGATTCTGACTAGCCTCCCTGGAACAAACACCAAATTTTGTGTGCCTGGCTAGATTCTAATTGCCTGTCCCTTTTTCTTGCTTTTTCATATGTTTCCTTACTTCCAAGAATGAGTGTAATCGTAAGGGATTTGTCTGTCTGTGACTGACAGAGATGACCCAGCCCAATGCTCTCTCACTTTCTGTCACATGTTGCAAGGAGCAAGAATGATTTCTTTTTTATGGCTCCTAAGAGTATGCAGAGAATTTGGAGGAAAGAGAGATGGTAGAAATGTCTGGGAGCTCCAGGCTTTTCTTTAGCCATAAGCACAATCAGAAGATGACCACACCAATGGAAACATGGCATAAATGGACCAGAAGCCTAGAAATCACACTCCACAGCGAAAGAGAGAAGATGTCACAGAGACCATGGGAGAAGGGTGTAGACAAGGCTTATTGGAGAATTATACGGTTGCTTCTTCTGAGCGTAGGAGCCCTGGCCAAAGACAAAGGCCCAGGGGAGAGGAGCACACTTAGAGCCCACAATTTAAATGTTGACCAATAACTGTTGGCGGAGAACGAAAGGTGAGTGTCTGAAGGACCCGAGTTCTTTCAACCCAAGGGTATTGAGGTCCTGGGATTCCAGATCAGCATGCATTGCAGACATAGACTCCAGAGAACACTGAGTATCTCCTGGAGAGGACACCAGAGAGCAACCAAGTGCAGACAGGCTGGAAACCATGATCAGAGACAATACCTGGTGACACCTTGGTAAGATTATTATTTCTTTGTGTGCATTTGTGATGGGCAGTGTGCTGGAGATGCCTCGATGAGCACCAAAGATACTGGGGCTCTCAACTCTATAGTCAAATAATCTTTGACAAAACAGGAAAAAATATACAATGGAAAAAACACAGTCTCTTCTACAAATGGTGCTGGGAAAACTGGACAGCAATATGTAGAAGAATGAAACTCAACTATTATCTTACACCGTACACAAAGATAAACTCTAAATGGATAAAAGTCCTAACGTGAAACAGGAATCCATCAGCATCCTCGAGGAGAACATAGGCAGTAACCTCTTTGATATCAGCCACAGCAACTTCTTTCAAGATATATCTCCAAAGGCCAAGGAAACAAAAGTGGAAATGAACTTTTGAGACTTCATCAAGATCAAAAGCTTCTGCACAGCAAAGGAAAGAGTCAACCATATAAAAAGGCAACCCACGGAATGGGAGAAGATATTTGCAAATGACAGTACAGGCAAAAGTTTGATATCCAGGATCTATAAAGAACTCAAACTTAACACACATAAAATAGATAATCCGATAAAAAATGGGCAGAAGTTATGAACAGACACTTCTCCAATGAAGACATACAAATGGCTATCAGAAATATGAAAAAATATTCATTATCACTAGCGATCAGGGAGATTCAAGTTAAAACAACACCAGATAGAATGGCCAAAATTAGCAAGACAGGAAACAATGAGTGTTGGAAGGATGTGGAGGAATGGGAACCCTCTTAAACTGTTTTTGGTAATGCAAGTTAGTGCAGCCACTTTGGAGAACTGTGTGGAGATTCCTAAAAAAATTAAGAATAGAGCTTCCCTATGACCCTGCAATTGCACTGCTAGGTATTTACCCCAAAGATGTTTATTTCATTACCCCAAAGATGCAATGTTTATTGCAGCAATGGCTACGTTTGCCAAACTGTGGAAAGAACCAAGATGCCCTTCAATGGATGAATGGATAAGGAAGATATGGTACATGTACACAATGGAGTATTATCCCTTCATCAGAAAGGAGGAATACCCAACTTTTGTAGCAACATGGACGGGACTGGAAGAGATTATGCTGAGTGAAATAAGTCAAGCAGAGAGAGTCAAGTATCATATGGTCTCACTTATTTGTGGAGCATAACAAAGAACATGGAGGACATGGGGAGATGGAGAGGACAGGGAGTTGAGGGAAATTGGAAGGGAAGAGGAACCATGAGAGACTATGGACTCTGAAAAACAACCAGAGGGTTTTGAAGGGGCGTGGTGTGGGAGGTTGAGAAACCAGGTGGTGGGTAATAGGGAGGGCACGTACTGCATGGAGCACTGAGTGTGATGCCAAAACAATGAACACTGTTATGCTATTAAAAAAAAATTAAGGCAAAAAAAAAAAAAAGATACTTGGGCTCTACGACTGCCAGCATCAAGACTGAGAAGAGGCCTCAGAGAGGATGGTGAGGATATTAGCTGCCCAACCTGCAATCATGGATTCCCAAACCTGGAACACTGTTGCGACTGCCTTCTTCAGGCCACGTTGCTTAGTACCTGGGGAACAGAAAATCCTTCAGGGGACTAGAAGAAAACCCTGACCACATCTTCTCACCTGGCTACAGAATTCAGCAGGCTTTAAGTTTTGGGAAGTGGGTTGAAAGTCACGTTTCACAGGCACACCAGACCCACGAAGCTTAATCTCACCGTATTTGGCCCAGACACCAAACACTCTGAATGGAAGGCAAGGAGAGCCTCTGCAGAGGACGAGCACACAGGAGAGTGGACAGCCACAACAGAACATCAGAGGGCATGCCACACACACCTGAGACTCTCTCAAGTGCCAGCCCTTGAGGACTCCATGAGCTCTTCTTCCTAAAGAAATTATCTTCAGGGTAGTTAACAGAATGCTTGTTTCGAATACAGAGAAAACAGAGACCTTTTGTAGATTCATGTTGTATTCCTGAAACTGGCCGAAAGCCTTTTCTGATGGCTTCCAAAGGGGATTGGTTCTCTTCCAACATGCTCCGTGCTTGCTCCTGTGAGCTCCAAACAGATGAGTCCATCCTGGGCCTAAGCTTCTAGGGTGTAGGGTCTGCCTTTAATGTTTGGTCAGCTGGGAAAATGGGGAGGCATTTATGGCACGATTTCTGGAGATGCAAGAAGAACTCGTGTCCTCACTGTTGAAGACTCCAGACATGTCTTTGGTATGGTTGCGGGTGTTAACTCTTTGTTTCCTCGGAGGTCAGGGGGCCCATTTCCTGATAGGGTGTAAGGACCATCAACATGTGTATTGCCTGGAGTTCCCCATGTGAGGCTGCTTGTACTCCTGACTCTTTCTTGACGTTACATGGGTAAGATGGAATTGTGGATTCTTGCCCTTCTCAGGAGTCCAGATGTGTTTGTGGCAGTCACGGCCAAAGACTACAAAGTCGGCCATGGAGAAGGTGACCCCAAATCGTTTCACAAACCGTCTTGGGGAAATACCCAGGTGGCTCCTGCAGTTTGAAGTGATTTTGATAAACCTGGCTGACCCAGGACTACTCCAGCCAGGTGAAGTGATGAGGCATGGTTTGGTGAGGAGTGGTTCCTAGGACCTCAGAGCTTTGTGACGTCACAGAAGCTGACTCCACTGAAGCAGAAATCCCATTCTCATGACATATGAGTCCTATGGCTTTAATTAGAAAGACCTGGGATGGAACAAGAAAGAGCCCTGTTAGCCTGATCATGAACTCAGGTGGTCTTTTCTGTTTCTTTCTCACTTCCACTTTCTATACAAAGAGAAAATAAAGTGATGTTCTGTATACCCATCATTAGACCAACATTTCTCCAGAGAGAGCAAGGTGTTCCTATTTCCACTGCAATTTCTAGAGATCTCAATCAACAGCGAGGCCTCTTGGCTAACATTAGGTCTCTGGGGGGTTGGAGAGCCTTGGTTGAGAGTGTCCATTCTTAGCTTCTGTTCCCTATGGATTCTCGGGTGTAAGGCCTTCCGTTGTTGCTTGGTCAGCTTGGAAGGCGAGGGAAGTAAGAAGGGAAGGAAAGTCACAATTCCAGGAATAATGCCAGTGCAGGGATGCATTGTGCTGTCCGTGTCCTTATCTGGTAGTGTAGGACAAAGAAGCTCCTTACATACAGAGGAAAGCCCATTACAATAACGTCAGAACTTTCCACAGAGACCTGGCAAGCCAGGAAGGGCTGGCAAAATATATTCAGAGTACTAAATGAGAAGAACATGCAACCAAGAATACTCTATCCAGCAAGACTGACATTTAAAGTGGATGGAGAGATAAAGAGTTTCCAAGACTGGCAAGGCTTAAAAGACTATGCAACCACCAAGCCGACACTGCAGGAAATATTAAGGGGGGTCCTATAAAAGAGAAAAAATCCTAAGAATATCATTGAATAGAAATATAGAAACAATCTACAGACATAAAATCTTCAAAGGCAACACGATGTCAATAAAAACCTATCTCTCAATAATCACTCTCAATGTGAATGGCCTAAATGTGCCCATAAAACAACACAGGATTGCATATTGGATAAAACGACAGGACCCATCCATATTTTGTCTACAAGAGACCCATTTTGAACCTAAGGATACACCCAGACTGAAAGTGAAGGGATGGAGAAGCATCTTTCATGCCAATGGGCCTCAAAAGAAGGCCAGGGTAGCGATTCTCATATCAGATAAATTAGATTTTAATCTAAAGACTGTAGTCAGAGATACAGAAGGACACTATATAATTCTTAAAGGGACTATCCACCACGATAATCTAACAACTGTGAATATCTATGTCCCCAATATAGGATCACCCAATTAAATAAGAAAACTATTAATCAAGATAAAGAGTCATATTGATATGAATACAATAATAGTAGGAGATTAATACGCCTCTCTCAGAAATAGACAGATCATCGAAGCAGAAAATTAATAAAGAAATAAGAGCATTGAATGAAACATTGGACCAGATGGACCTCATAGACATATACAGAACATGCTACCCTAAAACTACATAATACTCATCTTCTCAAGTGCACATGGAACCTTCTCCAGAATAGACCACATACTGGGTCACAAAACAGGACTCAACCGATACCAAAAGAATGACATTATTCCCTGTATATTCTCAGATCACAATGCTTTGAAACTGGAACTCAATCACAAGGAAAAGTTCAGAAGGAAATCAAACACCTGGAAGCTAAAGACCACCTTGCTTAAGAATGCTTGGATCAAACAGGAGATCAAAGATGAACTTACGCAATTCCTGGAAACCAGTGAGAATGAAGACACTTCGGTCCAAAACCTATGGGATACAGCAAAGGTGGTTCTAAGGGGGAAATACATAGCCATCCAAGCCTCCCTCAAAAACATTGAAAAATCCAGAATACACCAGCTATCTCTACACCTTAAAGAAATGGAGAATCAACAACAAATCAAACAAACTCCACACTCAAGAAGGGAAATAATCAAGATTAGAGCAAAGATCAATGAGGTAGAAATGAGAGATACAGTAAAATGTATCAAAGAAACTAGAAGCTGGTTTTTTGAAAGAATCAATAAGATCGATAAACCATTGACCACACTAATCCAAAAGAAAAGAGAGAAAGCCCAAATTAATAAAATTATGAATGAAAAGGGAGCGATCACAACTAACACCAAGGAAATAGAAACAATCATCAGAAATTATTACCAACAGTTATATGCCAATAAGCTAAGCAACCTAGATGAAATGGATGCATTCCTGGAAAGCTACAAACTCCCAAAATTGAACCAGGAAGAAATTGACAACCTGAATAGACCGATATCTAGTAAGATATTGAAGCAGTGATCACAAGTCTCCAAAAAAACAAGAGCCCAGGACCTGACGGATTCCCTGGGGAATTCTACCAAACTTTCAAAGAAGAAATAACACCAATTCTCCTGAAGCTGTTCCAAAAACTTGAAGCAGAAGGAAAACTTCCAGACTCTTTTTATGAAGCCAGCATTACCCTGATCCCCAAACCAGGCAAAGACCCTACCAAAAAGGAGAATTTCAGACCAATATCACTGATGAATATGGATGCAAAGATTCTCAACAAGATCCTAGCAAACAGGATCCAGCAGCACATTCAAAAGATTATCCACCATGACCAGGTGGGATTCATCCCTGGGTTGCAAGGTTGGTTCAACATTCGCAAATAAATCAATGTGATAGGACAAATCAATAAGAGAAGAGAGAAGAAACACATGGTCTTCTCCATTGATGCAGAAAAAGCATTTGACAAAATCCAGCATCCGTTCCTGATGAAAACGCTTCAAAGTATAGGGATAGAGGGAACATTCCTGAACTTCATAAAATCTATCTATGAAAGACCCAAATGAGAAAACTAGCAGACCAAGGGAAATATCTCATCGCTTCACTCGTATGTGGCCCATGGGGAATACCATGGACATTAGTAGTAGTAAGGGAAAACGAAAGGAGTAGAAGTCAGATAGGGAGACGCACCAGGAGAGACTCAGGACATTGGGGACCAAGCTGAGGGTTACAGGAGGATAAGACATGCGATAAAGAGTGAAATGGATAATGGGTATGGAGGTGGTGTGGTATTATATGAGGATGAGCACTTGGTGGTATATGCAATTAAAGAATCAGGGCACACTATGTCAAAAAACATAGGATGGATGAAAGGCTGGCTTGCCGAATATAAGAAAAAATAGTGAATAGAAAGCAAAACAGGTCGTTTCTCATGGAGATGAAGAAGGAAAGAAAAGAAATGAATTCTAGTTTTATTATCTTACAGATTAAAATTGTATGCAATTGGTTTCCTATAAGGTCCTTATCTGAATTGACTCTTTGGAGATTGGAAATTAGAGACTTCCCTCTTCCTACAATTTGGGAATATATGAGAAACGCTGATATGACCATTAAATGTCTCGAATTGTGGACCAGAGAACTGATTTGAACTTGGCTTTCTGTGTGTTGAGAGATGTTTGAGGACTGCTTTAAAGCTTTCGTCATTATCTGAGATGTCAGATATGTATGACTCATGATCTTGATAGAGCGTATCAAGTGATAGATATCAAGTGCGTATCAAGTGATAGATATCAAGTGTGTATCATGTGATAGATACGTCTTGGTAGTGCGTATGTGTCTTGGAATTTATCCTTTTCCCTCCAGTATTGGATTTTCTGGCATACTTGTGTGTAGGCGTCTTTAGGTATGGTTGTTTAATTAATTAATTAATTAATTAATTAATTAATTCTTGAAAGGTAAGTAGTTAATTTATCCAGTTTGGATGATTTGCTACTTTGATTCTCTAAGCATTTTTTTTTTGGCATTTTCTCTGGATTTTGCTTCCAAGAGTGCTATTCCTCACTTGGTCCCTAACTTCTGTGGGACTCTTTTAAGTGTGTGTGTGTGTGTGTGGTTGTTTGTGTGCGTGTGTGTGTGTGTGTGTGTGTTTGTTTCACAAAACGATAAAAATGATTTTTTAAGAGATTTGAAGCTGCTCTATTCCAGATCAAAATTCACCTTCAAAAACAGGGGAAACTCACGTTACATCCTGTTCTTCCACATTTCCTGCATTGATTGTCCCATTTGAACCACATTTAGAAACACAGATTCGAACTAGCCTGCCTGGCACAAACACCAAATTTTGGGTACCTGGTTAGTGTCTTATTGCCAGTCCCTTTTTCATGCTTTTTCACATGTTTCTTTACTTCCATGAGTGAGTGAAATCGTATGGTAGTTGTCTTTCTGTGACTGACAGATATGACACAGCCCAATGCTCTCTCCCTGTCCACCACATGTCACAAGGAGCAAGAATGCCTTCTTCCTTATGGCTCCATATGAATCCGCAGTGCATTTGGAGGACAGGGAGATGGTAGAAATGTCTATGAGCTCCAGGCTTGTCTTCAGCCATCAGCAAAACCAGAAGATGACCACATTAATGGAAACATGGCATAAATGGACCAGAAGCATAGAAATCACACTCTACAATGAAAGAGAGAAGAAGTCACAGAGACCATGGGAGAATTGTGTAGACATAGCTTATGGGAGAATTGGATGGTTGGTGCTTCAGAGGGCAGGGAGCCATGGCCGAAGACAAAGGACCAGGGGAGAGGAGCACACTTAGAAACGACAATTTGTATGTTTACCCATAGCTGTTGGCGGAGAAAAGGGGAGAGTCTCAAGGACATGAGTTCTTGCAACCCAAGGGTCTTGAGGACCGGGGATTCTATATAAATATGTTTTGCCGACATAGACTCCAGAGAACACTGTGTATCTCCTGGAGAGGACACCAGCAAGCAAGCAGGTGCAGAAAGCCTGGAAACCATGATTAGAGAAAATACCTGTTGACACCGTGGAACGATGATTATTTCTATGTGTGCATTGATGGGCAGTGTTGTTGGAGATGCCTCGATGGGCGCCAAAGATACTTGGGCTCTACGACCGCCTGCATCAAGACTGAGAAGTGGCCACAGGCAGGACTGTGAGGACATTAACTGCCCAACATGCAATCACGGAATCCCAAACCTGAAACACTGTTGGGACTGCCTTCTTCAGGCCATGTTGCTTTGTCCCAGGAAAACAGAAAATCCTGCAGGGGACTAGAAGAAAGCCCTGCTCACAGCCTCTCACCTGTCCACAGATTTCAGCAGGCATTAAGTTTTGGGGAGTGGGTTGAAAGTCACGTTTCACAGGCACAGCAGACCCACGAAGCTTAACCTCACAATATTTGGCACATACACCACACACTCGGAATGGAAGGCATGGAGAGACTGTGCAGAAAACAAGCCCACAGTAGAGTGGACAGCCACCACAGAAACCCACAGGGCATATCACACACCCCTGAGATTCTCACAAGTGCCAGACTTGGGTCTTGAGGCCGGGGGAGTCCAGATCTTCATGTTTCCCGTCAAACACAGTGGAAACTCATGTTACATCCCGTTCGGCCACATTTCCTGCATTGAATGTACCATTTGATCCACTTTTAGAATGGCAGTTTCTGACTAGCCTGCCTGAGAAAAAAACACCAAATTTTGTGTGCCTGCTTAGAGTCTATCTTCCTGTCTCTTTTTCTTGCTTTTCCACATGTTTCTTTACTTCCATGAGTGAGTGAAATCCTATGGTCTTTGTCTTTCTGTGACTGACAGATATGACACGGCCCAATGCTCTCTCCCTTTCTGCCACATGTCACAAGGAACAAGCATGCCTTCTTACTTATTGTTCCATAAGGGAACGCAGTGCATCTGGAAGACCGTGAGACGATAGAATTGTCTGCGAGCTCAGGCTTGTCTTCAGGCATCAGCACAACCAGAAGATGACCACATCAATGGAAATGTGGCATAAATGGACCTGAAGCCTAGAAATCAAATTGCAGAGCGAAAGAGAGAAGAAGTCACAGAGACCATAGGAGAAGTGTGTAGACCGAGCTTATGGGAGAACTGGACGGTTGGTGCGTCAGAGGGCAGGGAGCCATGGCCAAAGACAAAGGCCCAGGGGAGTGAAGCACACTAGAACCCACAGTTTGAATGTTGAACCATAGCTGTTGGCGGAGAAATGGAGAGTGTCTGAATGACACGAGTTCTTGCAATCCAAGAACTTGAGGCCCGGGGATTCCAGATCAGCATGATTTGCGGACATAGACTCCAGAGAACACTGTGTATCTCCTGGAGAGGGCCCCAGCAAGAAACCAGGTGTAGACAGCCTGGAAACCATGATCAGAGACAATACCTGTTGACACCGTGGTAAGATTATTATTCCTTTGTGTGTATTGGTGATGGGCATTGTGGGTGGAGATGCCTCAATGGGCGCCAAAGGTACCTGGGCTCTACGACTGCCAGCATCAAGCCTGAGAAGTGGCCACAGGCAGGACACTGAGGACATTAACTGCCCAACATGCAATCACGGAATCCCAAACCTGAAACACTGTTGGGACTGCCTTCTTCAGGCCATGTTGCTTTGTCCCAGGAAAACAGAAAATCCTGCAGGGGACTAGAAGAAAGCCCTGCTCACAGCCTCTCACCTGTCCACAGATTTCAGCAGGCCTTAAGTTTGGGGAGTGGGTTGAAAGTCACGTTTCACAGGCACAGCAGACCCACGAAGCTTAACCTCACAATATTTGGCACAGACACCACACACTCAGAATGGAAGGCATGGAGAGACTGTGCAGAAAACATGCCCACAGGAGAGTGGACAGCCACCACACAAACCCACAGGGCATATCACACACCCCTGAGATGCTCACAAGTGCCAGACTTGGGTCTTGAGGCCGGGGGAGTCCAGATCCTCATGCTTAGCAGACATAGACTCCAGAGAACACTGTGTATCTCCTGCAGAGAACACTAGCACGCAACCAGGTACAGACAGCCTGGAAACCGTGATCAGAGACAATACCTGTTGACACCGTGGTAAGATTATGATTTTTTTGTGTGCGTTCGTGATGGGCAGTGTTGGTGGAGATGCCTCGATGGGCACAAAGATACTTGGGCTCTACAACCACCAGCATCAAGACTGAGAAGTGGCCGCAGGCAGAACGTTGAGGACATTAGCTGCCCAACCTGCAATCACGGAATCCCAAACCTGGAACGCTGTTGGGACTGCCTTCTTCAGGCCACGTTGCTTAGTCCCAGGAGAACAGGAAATCCTGCAGGGGACTAGAAGAAAGCCCTGCCCACATCCTCTCACCTGGCCACAGAGTTCAGCAGGCCTTAAGTTTTGTCAATTAGAGTCTTGCCCCTTTCTACATTTTGGGAATAGATGAGAAAAGCCGACATTACCATTAAATGTCTCGAATTGTGGACCAGGGAATTGATTGGAACCTGGCATTCTGTGTGTTCGGAGATGTTTGAGGACTGCTTTAAAAGCTTTCGTCAACACCTAAGATGTCAGATATGTATGACTCATGATCTTGTCATGGTAGTGTGTATGTGTCTTGGAATTTATCCTTTTCTCTCCAGTATTGGATTTTCTGGCAGAGTTGTATGTAGGTGTCTTTAGGTAAGTTGTTTAGTCTAATTAATTTAAACTAATTAATTTAAATTAATTAATTAATTAATTCATTAATTAATTAATTAATTCTTGAAGGGTAAGGAGTTAACGTATCCAGATTGGATGGTTTGATACTTTGAGTCTCTAAGCTTTTGTTCTTTATGTTAATTTCTCTGAATTTTACTTCCATGACTCCTATTCCTCACTTGCTCCATAAATTCTGTGGGACTCTTGTGTGTGTGTGTGTGTGTGTGTGTGTGTGTGTGTGTTTCACAAAACAAAAAAAAAAAGTGATATTTTAGGAGATATGAAGCGGCTCTATTCCAGATCACAATTCACCTTCAAGCACTGTGGAAACTCACTTTACATCCCGTTCGGCCACATTTCCTGCATTGAATGTCCCATTTGATCCACATTTAGAAAGGCACATTCTGACTAGCCTGCCTGGGACAAACACCAAATTTTGTGTGCCTTGTTGGAGTCTAATTGCCTGTCCCTTTTTCTTGCTTTTTCACATGGAATTTACTCCCATGAATGAGTAAAATCGTATGGTAGATGTCTTTCTGTGACTGAAAGATATGACACAGCCCAATCCTCTCTCGCTTTCCACCACATGTCACAAGGAGCAAGAATGCCTCCTTGCTTATGGCTCCATAAGAGTCTGCAGTGCATCTGGAGGACAGGGAGACTATAGAAGTGTCTGGGAGCTCTAGGTTTGTCTTCAGCCATCAGCACCACCAGAAGATGACCACATCAATGGAAATATGGCATAAATGGACCTGAAGCCTAGAAATCACACTCAACATTGAGAGACAGAAGAAGTCACAGAGACCATGGGAGAATTGTGTAGACAGGGCTTATGGGGGAATTGGACGGTTTTTGCTTCAGAGGGCAGGGAGCCATGGCCAAAGACAAAAAGGCCCAGGGGAGAGGAGCACCTTAGAACCCACAATTTGAATGTTGACCCATAGGTGTTGGCGGAGAAATGGAGAGTGTCTGGATGAAACGAGTTCTTGCAACCTAAGGGTCATGAGGCCGGGGGATTCCAAATCAGCATGCTTTGCAGACATAGACTCCCGAGAACACTGTGTATCTCCTGAAGAGGACACCAGCAAGCAACCAGGTACAGACAGCCTGGAAACCGTGATCAGAGACAATACCTGTTGAAACCTTGGTAAGATTGTTATTTCTTTGTGGGCATTCGTGATGGGCAGTGTTGGTGGAGATGCCTCGATGGGCTCCAAAGATACTTGGGCTCTACAACCGCCAGCATCAAGACTGAGAAGTGGCCACAGGCAGGACCGAGAGGACATTAGCTGCCCAACTGCAATCATGGAATCCCAGCCTGGAAGACTGTTGGGACTGCCTTCCTATGGCCACGTTGCTTAGTCCCAGGAGAACAGGAAATCCTGCAGGGGACTAGAAGAAAGCCCTGCCCACATCCTCTCACCTGGTCACATAATTCAGCAGGCCTTAAGTTTTTTGGAGTGGGTTTAATTTCACGTTTCACAGGCACACCACACCCACGAAGCTTAAACTCAACATATTTGGCTCAGACACCACACGCTCTGAATGGAAGGCTAGGAGAGCCTCTGCAGAGGACGAGCCCACAGGAGAGTGGACAGCCACAACACAGCACCAGAGGGCATGTCACACACACCTGAGTCTCTCTCAAGTGATAGCTCTTGGGCACTCCAGGAGCACTTCTTCCTAAAGAAATTATCTTCAGTGTACATAACAGAAGGCGTGTTTCAAATACAGAGAAGACAGAGACCTTTTGTAGATTACGTTGTATTCCAGAAACTGGCCTGGCCTGAAAGCCAGTTCCGATGGCTTCGCCTGGGGAATGGTTCTCTTCCAACATGCTCTGTCCTTGCGCCTGTGTGTTCTAAACAGATGAGTCCGTCCTGGGCCTAAGATTCTAGGGTGTAGGGTCTGCCTTTAATATTTAGTCAGGTGGGAAATTTGGGAGGCATTTATGGCACGATTTCTGGAGATGCAAGAAGAACTCGTGTCCTCTCCATTGAAGACTCCAGAAATGTCTTTGGTAGGGTTGGGGGTGTTAACTCTGAGCTTCCCTCTTAGGGTTGGGGGCGCTTTTCCTGGACAGAAGCATCCTGATAAGATGTGAGGACCATGACCATGTGTATGGAGTGGAGTTCCACGTGTGAGGCTGCTTGTACTCCTGACTCTTTCTTGACCTTCCGTGGGTAAGATGGAATTGTGGATTCTTGCCCTTCTCCGGAGTCGAGTTGGGTGGTGGTGACAGTCACATCCAAACACTACAAATTCGGCCATGGAGAAGATGACCCCAAATTGCTTCACAAACTGTCTTGGGGAAATAACCAGACTTCTTCAGCGGTTTGGAGTGATTTTGATACTCCTGGCTGATCCAGAACTACTCCAACATGGTGAAGTGATGAAGCATGGTTTGGTGAGGAGTGGCTGCTAGGACCTCGGAGCTTTGTGACATCACAGAACCTGACTTCACTGAAGCAGCAATCTCATTCTCATGACATATGAGTCCGATGGCTTTAAGTCGAAAGACCTGGGAAGGAACAAGAAAGAGCCCTTTTGCCTGATCATGAACTCAGGTGGTCTTTTCTCTTTCTTTCCCACTTCCACTTTCTATACAAAGAGAAAAGAAAACGATGTTCTGTATACCATTCTTTAGACCAACATTTCTCCAGAGAGAGCAAGGCTTTCCTATTTCCACTGCAATTTCTAGGGATCTCAATCTGCAGCGAGGCCACTTGGCTACCATTAGGTCTCTGGGAGTTTGGATAACCTGGGGTGAGAGGGTCCATTCATATCTTTTGTTCCCTATGGTTTCTCGGGTGTAAGGTGTGCCTTTGGTGCTTGGTCAGCTTGGAAGTTGAGGAAACGAAGAAGTGAAGGAAAATCACAATCCAAGAAAATTGCCAGGTCAGGGATGTGTTCTGCTGTCCGTATCATTATCTACCAGTGTCCAGAATCACTAGTCCCAAGGGGTGAATGCTCTGTCTACCTGACATTACCTTAAAAACCGTTGCAAAGACTTCATTTAGATTGAAACTCTACATGATCCCTACCCCTAAAGAAAGAGCCATGGTCAGCATTCCTTGTCATCATTAGTTAAGGCTACATGCCATAGTCATGGGGAGAGACATGTTGAGCAACTCTCTTTATTCAGATGAAAATGAATGGCCAACATCGATGGCCTGCCTTGCCCCCTCTAGCATCACTGTGGAAGGAGCCGAGATAACCTTTGAAGGGCTAGTGGATAAAGATGATTATGAATATGATGATAAAGAAGATGATATCCAAATGAAAATGCAAGCAGAACAAGGGAAATATCCTATGGCTTAACTCATATGTGGCCCCCGAGGAATACCATGGACATGAGTAGTAGTAAGGGAAAACGGAGGGAGAAGAAGTCAGACAGGGAGATGCACCAGGAGAGACTCATGACATTGGGGACCAAGCTGGGGGCTACCGGAGTATAAGACATGCCATAAAGAGGGAACTGGATAATGGGTATGGAGTTGGTGTGGAATTATATCAGGATGAGCACTTGGTGGTATATGCAATTAAAGAATCGGGGCACACAATGTCTATAAACGAGGGTGTATTAAAGACTGGCTGGCAAAATATAAGAAAAAATGGTGAATAGAAAGCAAAACAGGTCGTTTCACATGGAGATGAAGAAAGAAAGAGAAGAGAAATGAATTCTCCTTTTATTATCTTACTGATAAAAATTGTATGCAATTGGTTTCCTATAAGGTCGTATCTGACTTGGGTCTTTGGACATTGTAAATTCGAGATTTCCCTCTTCCAACAATTTGGGAATAGATGAGAAACCGTGACATTTCCATTGACTGTATCGAATTGTGGTCCAGGTATTTGATTTGAACCTGGCATTCTGTGTGTTGGGAGATGTTTGAGGACTGCTTCAAAAGCCTCTAAAGGTGCTTCACAATTCATAACCTGAGACGTCAGATATGTATGACTCTTGATATTGTCATCGTAGAGCGTATGTATCTTGGAATTTATCCTTTTCTCTCCGGTATTGGATATGCTGGCATACTTGTGTGTAGGGTGTTTTAGTTAAGGTTATTTAATTAAGTAATTAATTAAATAATTATTTAATTAATTCTTGATAGGTAAGGAGTTAACTTATCTAGTTTGAATGGTTTGTTACTTTGATTCTCTAAGCTTTTGTTTTTTATGGTATTTTCTCTGAATTTTGCTTCCATGACTCCTATTCCTCACTTGCTCCCTAACCTCTGTGGGGCACTTTTAAGTGTGTGTGTGTGTGCCTGTGTGTTTCATAAAACGCTGAAAATGAGATTTTAAGAGATATGAAGCTGCTCTCTTCCAGAGAGGAAAACGGAAAGAGAAGTGAGACAGGTTGTCACACAAGGAGAGACTCAGGACTTTGGGGACCAAGCTGTGGGTTACAGGATGATAAGTCCTGCCATAAAGAGGGAACTGGTAAATGGTTATGGAGGTGGTGTGGTAAATGGGTATGGAGGCATTATATGAGGATGTGTACTTGGTGGTATATGCAATTAAATAATATAGGAACACTATATTAAAAAACGTAGGATGGATGAAATGCTGGCTTGCCGAATATAAGAAAAATAGTGAATATAAAGCAAAACAGGCCGTTTCACATGGAGATGAAGAAAGAAATAGAAGAGAAATGAATTCTAGTTTTATTATCGTAAAGATTACATTGTATGCTATTGGTTTCTATACGGTCCTTATCTGAATTGGGTCTTTGGGCATGGTAAATTAGAGTCTTCCCTCTTCCTATATTTTGGGAATAGATGAGAAGAGCCGACATTACCATTAAATGTCTCGAATTGTGAATCAGGGAATTGATTTGAACCTGGCTTTCAGAGTGTTGGACATGCTTGAGACTGCTTCCAAACCTTTTGTCAACACCTGAGATGTCAGATATGTATGACTCTTGATCTTGTCATGGTAGTGCATATGTGTCTTGGAATTTATCCTTTTTTCTCCAGTATTGGATTTGCTATAAGACTTGCGTGGAGAGGTCTTTTAGGTAAGGTTGTTTAATTAATTATTTATTTACTTATTACTTTCTTACTTACTTACTTAATTAATTCTTGATAGGTAAGTAGTTACCTTATCCAGTTTGGACGGTTTGTTACTTCGATATTCTAAGCTTTTGTTTTTTTATGGTATTTTCTCTGAATTTTGCTTCAGTGAGTGTTTTCCTCTCTTGCTCCCTAACCTCTGTGGAGTCTTTTAAGAGTGTGTGTGTGTGTGTGTGTGTGTGTGTGTGTGTGTCTGTGTCTGTGTCTGTGTCTGTGAGTGAGTGTGTGTGTGTTTCACAAAACACTAAAAATGATATTTTAAGAGATATGAATCTGCTCTATTTCAGATCACATTTCACCTTCAAACACTTTGGAAACTCACATTACATCCCGTTCAGCCACATTTCCTGTATTGAAAGTCCCATTTGATCCACATCCCATTTGATCCACATTTAGATATGCAGATTCTGACTAGCCTGCCTGGAACAAAGACCAAATTTTGTGTGCCTGGTTAGAGTAATTGCCTGTCCCTTTCTCTTGCTTCCCCCATGTTTCTTTACTTCCATGAGTGAGTGAAATTGTATGGTAATTGTCGTTCCGTGACTGAGAGATATGACACAGTCCAATGCTCTCTCCCTTTTTGCCACATGTCACAAGGAGCAAGAATGCCTTCTTGCTTATGGCTCCATAAGAGTCCACCATGCATCTGAAGGACAGGGAGACTGTGGAGTTGTCTGCGAGCTCAGGCTTGTCTTAGCCATCAGCACAAGCAGAAGATGACCACATTAATGGAAACATGGCATAAACGGACCTGAAGCCTAGAAATCGCACTCCACAAGTGAAAGAGAGAAGAAGTCACAGAGACCATGGAGGAAGGGTTTAGACAGGGCTTATGGGAGAATTGGATGGTTGGTACTTCATAGGGCAGGGAGCAATGGCCAAAGACAAAGACCCAGTAGTGGAGCACATTTAGAACCCCCAATTTGATTGTTGACCCATAGCTGTTGTCGGAGAAAAGGAGAGTGATTGAATGCAATGAGTTCTTTCAACCCAAGGGTCTTGAGGCTGGGGGATTCCAGATCAGCATGCATTGCAGACATAGACTCCAGAGAACACTGTGTATCTCCTGGAGAGGGCAACAGCAGGCAACGAGGGGCAAACAGCCTAGAAACCATGATCAGAGAGTAATGCTTTTGACACCGTGGAAAGATTATTATTTCTTTGGGTGAAATCATGATAGGCAGTGTTGGTGGAGATGCCTCGATGGGCTCCAAAGATACTTGGGCAACACGACCGCCAGCACCCAGACTGAGAAGTGGCCACAGACAGGATGGTGAGGACATTCACTGCCCAACCTGCAATAATGGAATCCCAAACCTGGAACGCTGTTGGGACTGCCTTCTTCAGGCCACGTTGCTTAGTCCCAGGAGAACAGAAAATCCTGCAGGGACTAGAAGGAAGCCCTGCCCACCTCATCTCACCTGGCTACAGAATTCAGCAGGCCTTAAGTTTTGGGGAGTGGGTTGAAAGTCACGTTTCACAGGCACACCATATTTGGCCCAGACACCAAACCCTCTGCATGGAACGAACGAGAGGTTCTGCAAAGGATGAGCCAACAGGATAGTGGACAGCCAGAACACAACACCAGAGGGCATGGAACACACACCTGGGACTCTTTCAAGTGCCAGCACTTGTGCACACCATGAGCTCTTCCCGTAAAGTAATTATCTTCAGTGTAGATTACAGAATGCACATTTCGAATACAGAGAAAGTAGAGACCTTTGGACATTCAAGTTGTATTCTTGAAACTGGACTGAAAGCCTTTTCAGAAGGCTTCACATGGGGATTGGTTCTCTTGTAACATGCCCTGTGCTTTCTCCTGTGAGCTCCAAACAGATGAGTCCCTCCTGGCCATAAGCATCTAGGGTATAGTGTCTGAATTTAATGTTTTTTTTTTTTTTTTTCCATCTGGTAAAATTGGGAGGCATTTATGGCACGATTTCTGGAGATGCAAGAATAAATCGTGTCCTCACTGTTGAAGACTCCGGACATGTCTTTGGTATGGTGGAGGGTGTTAACTCGGAAATTTCCTCGGAGTGCGTGGGGCCCTTTTCCTGGTGAGAAGCATCCTGATAGGGTGTGAGGACCATGAACATGTGTATGGCGTCAACTTCCCCATGTGAGGCCGCTTGTACACCTCACTCTTTCTTGACCTTATGTGGGTAAGATGGAATTGGTTATTCTTGCCCTTCTCAGGAGTTCAGACGGGTGGTGGTGAGAGTCAGGCCACAGACTACAAATTCAGCCATGGAGAAGATGACCCCAAATCGCTTCACAAACTGTCTTGGTGAAATAACCAGGCAGCTCCAGCCGTTTGGAGTGATTTTGATTCTCCTGGCTGACCCAGAACTACTCCAGCCACGTCAAGTGATTTGGCGTGTTTTGGTGAAGCGTGGTTGCTAGGAATTCTGAGATTTTTGATGACACAGAATCTTACTTCACTGAAGCAGCAATCCCATTCTCATGACATATGAGTCCCAAGGTTTAAGTACAAAGTCATGGGAATGAACAAGAAAGAGCCTTGTTAGCCTTATCACGAACTCACGTGGTCTTTTCTGTTTCTTTCCCACATCCACATTCTATACAAAGAGAAAAGAAATCGCTGTTCAGTATTCCATTCTTTAGACCAACATTTCTCCAGAGAGATCAAGGTGTTTCTATTTTCTGCACTTTCTAGATATCTCAATCAACATCGAGGCCTCTTGGCTACCATTAGGTCTCTGGGAGGTTTGATATCCTTGGGTGAGGGGGACCATTCTTAGCTTCTGTTCCCTATGGTTTCTTGGGTGTAAGGTCTGCCTTTGGTACTTGGTCAACTTGGAAGGTGATGGAAGGAAGAAGGGAAGGAAAGTAACAATTCCAGGAAAATTGCCAGGACAGGGAAAGTGTGTGCTGTCCCTGTTCTTATCTGCTAGTGTCCTGAAATACCAGTCCTAAGGGATCAAGGCTCTGACTACCTGACATTACCTTAAGCACCATTGCAAAGGCTTCATGGAGAGTGAAATTCTGCATGATGGCTACCCCGAAAGAAAGAGCCCTGGTCAGCACTCCTTGTCATCATTAGTTAATGCTACATGCCATAGTCACGGGGAGAGCCATCTTGAGCAACTCTCTTTATTAAATGAAAATGAACGGCCAACGTCAATGGCCTGCCATTCCCACTCTAGTATCACTGAGGAGTCAGCCGAGATACCCTATTAAGGGCTAGTGGATAAAAATGATTATTAAGATAGTGATAAAGAGGATGATTTCCAAATGAAAATGCAAGCAGACTAAGGGAAATATCCTATGGCTTCAATCCTAGGTGGCCCATGAGGAATACCATGGACATGAGTAGTCGTAATGGAAAACGGATGGAGAAGAAGTCAGAAAGGGAGACGCACCAGGTGAGACTCAGAATTTTGGGGACCAAGCTGAGTGTTACAGGAGGATAAGACATGCCATAAAGAGGGAACTGGTTAATGGGTATGGAGGTGGTATGGCATTATATGAGGATGAGCTCTTGGTGGTATATGCAATTTAAGAATCAGGGAACAATATGTCAAGAAACGTAGAATGGATGAAAGGCTGGCTTGCTGAATGTAAGAAAAAATAGTGAAAAGAAAGCAAACAAGACTGTTTCACGTGGAGATGAAGAAAGAAAGAGAAGAGAAATGAATTCTAGTTTTATTATCTTACTGAATAAAATTGTATATAATTGGTTTCCTCTAAGGTCCTTATCTGATTGGGTCTTTGGACATTGCAAATTGTCTCGAATTGTGGACCAGGGAATTGATTTGAACCTGGCTTTCTGTGTGTTGGGAGATGTTTGAGGACTACTTCAAAAGCCTCAAAAGCTGCTTCAAAAGGCATTACCTGAGACGTCGGATATGTATGACTCATTATCATGTCATGGTAGTGTGTATGTGTCTTGGAAATTTGCATTTTCTCTCTGGTTTTGAATTTGCTGGCAGACATCAGTGGAAGGGTCTTTTAGGTAAAGTTGTTTAATTAATGATTTATTAATTCTTGATAGATAAGGAGTTAACTAATCCATTTTGGACAGTTTGTTACTTTGATTCTCTAAGCTTTTGTGTTTTATGGTATTTTCTCTGAATTTTGCTTCCATGAGTGCTGTTCCTCATTTGCTCCTTTACTTCTGTGGGACTCTTTTATGTGTGTATGTGTGTGTGTGTGTGTGTGTGTGTGTGTGTGTGTGTGTGTGTGTGTGTTTCACAAAACGCTAAAAATGATATCTTACGAGATATGAAGCTGCTCATTCCAGATCACAATTAACCTGCAAGCACAATGGAAACTCACGTTACATCCTGTTCGGCCACATTTCCTGCATTGGACGTCCCATTTGATCCAATTTTAGAAATGCAGATTCTGACTAGCCTGCCTGGAAAAAACTCCAAATATCATGTGCCTTGTTGGAGTCAAATTTTCTGTCCCTTTTTCTTGCTTTTTCACATGTTTGTTTACTTCCATGAGTGAGTGAAATCGTATAGTATTTGTCTTCTCTGACTGACAGATATGACACAGCACAATGCTCTCTCCATTTCTGCCACATGTCACAAGGAGAAAGAATGCCTTCTTGCTTATGGCTCCATAAGAGTCCGCAGAGCATTTGGACTGCGGGTGATGGCAGAAGTGTCTGGGAGTTCCAGGGCTGTCTTCAGCCATCAGCACAACCAGAAGATGACCACATCAATGGAAACGTGACATAAATGGACCTGAATCCTAGAAATCACACTCCACAGTGAAAAAGAGAAGATGTCACAGAGACCATGGGAGAATTGTGTAGACAGGGCTTATGGGAGAATTGGACTGTTGGTGCTCCAGGTGGCAGGGAACCATGGGCAAAGCAAAGGCCCAGGGGAGAGAAGCACACTTAGAACCCACAATTTGAATGTTGACCCATAGCAGTTGGGGGAGAAAAGGAGAGTCTCTGAAGGACACGAGTTCTTGCAACCGAAGGGACGTGAGTACCGGGGATTCCAGATCAGCATGATTTGCAGTCATAGACTCTAGAAAACACTGTGTATCTCCTGGAGAGGACACCATCAAGCAACCATGTGCAGACAGCCTGGAAACCATGATTAGAGACAATACCTGTTGACACCGGGGTAAGATTATTATTTTATTCTGTGCATTGGTGATGGGCAGTGTTGTCGGAGATGCCTCGATGGGCGCCAAAGATACTTGGGCTCTACGACCACCAACATCAAGACTGAGAAGTGTCCACATTCAGAACGGTGAGGACATTAGCAGCCCAACATGCAATCACGGATTCCCAAACCTGGAACACTGTTGGGACTGCCTTCTTTAGGCCAGGTTGCTTAATCCCAGGAGAAGAGAAAATCCTGCAGGGGACTAAAAGAAAGCCCTGTCCACATCCTCTCAACTGGCCACAGAATTCAGCAGGCCTTAAATTTTTTGGAGTGGGTTGAAAGTAACGTTTCACAGGCACAACAGACCCACGAAGCTACACCTCACCTTATTTTCCCCACAAAGCGAACACTCTGAATAGAAGGCAAGGAGAGCCGCTGCAGAGGACGAGCCCACCAGAGAGTGGACAGCCACCACATAACCCCAGTGGGCAGGTCAAACACACCTTAGACACTCTCAAGTGTCAGCCCTTGGACACTCCATGAGCTCTTCTTCCTAAAGAAATTATCTTCAGTGTAGATAACAGAATGCGTGTTTCGAATACAGAAAAGACAGAGACATTTTGTAGATTCACGTTTTATTCCTAAAACTGGCCTGAAAGCCTTTTCTAATGGCTTCCCATGGGGATTGGTTCTCTATCAACATGCTCCGTGCTTGCTCCTGTGAGCTCCAAACAGATGAGTCCATCCTGGGACTAAGCTTCTAGGGTATGGGGTCTGCCTTTAATGTTTGTTCGGCTGGGAATATTGAGAGGCATTTCTGGCACGATGTCTGGAGATGCAAGAAGAATTCGTGTCCTCACTGTTGAAGACTCCACACATGTCTTTGGTATTGTTGGGGGTGTTAACTCTGAGCTTTCCTCGGAGGGCGGGGTGCACTTTTCCCGGTTGAAGCATCCTTATAGGGTGTGAGGACCATGAACATGTGTATGGAGTGGAGTTCCCCGTGTGAGGCTCTTGTACTTCTGACTCTGTCTTGACCTTATGTCGGTAAGATGAAATTGTGGATTCTTGCCCTTCACAGGAATCCAGAGGGGTGGTGGTGACAGTCACGGCCAAAGACTACAAATTCGGCAATGGGGAAGGTGACCCTTAATCACTTCACAAACTCTCTTGGGGAAATCCCCAGGCAGCTCCAGCAGTTTGGAGTGATTTGATACTCCTGGCTGACCAGAACTACTCCAGACAGGTGAAGTGATGAGGCGTGGTTTGGTGAGGAGTTGTTGCTAGGACTTCAGAGCTTTGTGATGTCACAGAAGCTGACTTCACTGAAGCAGCAATCCAATTCTCATGACATATGAGTCCTATGGCTTTAAGCATAAATACCTGCGAAGGAACAAGAAAGAGTCCTGTTAGCCTGATCATGAAGACCGGTGGTCTATTCTGTTTCTTTCCCACTTCCACTTTCTATACAAAGGGAATAGAAAATGATGCACTGTATACCATTTTATAGACCAACATTTCTCCAGAGAGAGCAAAGGGTTCCTATTTCCACTGCAATTTCTAGAGATCTCAATCAACAGCGAGGCCTCATGGCTCCCATTAGGTCTCTGGGAGGTTGTATATACTTGGGTGAGAGAGTCCATTCTTAGCTTCTGTTCCCTTTGGTTTCCCGGGGGTATGGTCTGCCTTTGATGCTTGGTCAGCTTGGAAGGCGAGGGAAGGATAGTCACAATTTCAGGAAAATTGCCCGGGCATGGATGCATTGTGTTGTCCGTGTCCTTATCTGCTAGTGTCCTGAAACACCAGTCCTAAGGGAAGAAGGCTCTGTCTACCTGACATTACCTTAAACACCATCGCAAAGGCTTCATGGAGAGTGAAATTCTGGATGATCGCCACCCTTAAAGAGCCCTACTCAGCACTCCTTGTCATCATTAGTTAATGCTCCATGCCATAGTCATGGGCAGAGCCATGTTGAGCAACTCTCTTTATTCAGATGAAAATGAACGGCCAACATCAATAGCTTGCCTACCCTTGGTAGGGTCTTTGCCTGGTTTGGGGAGCATAAAAAGAGTCTGGAAGTTTTCCTTCTGCTTCAATTTTTTGGAACAGCTTCAGGAGAATTGGTGTTATTTCTTCTTTGAAAGTTTGGTAGAATTCCCCAGGGAATCCGTCAGGTCCTGGGCTCTTGTTTTTTGGGAGGTTTTTGATCACTGCTTCAATCTCGTTACTAGATATCGGTCTATTCAGGTTGTCAATTTCTTCCTGGTTCAATTTTGGGAGTTTGTAGTTTTCCAGGAATGCATCCATTTCATCTAGGTTTCTTAGCTTATTGGCATATAACTGTTGGTAATAATTTCCTTGGTGTTAGTTGTGATCTCTCCCTTTTCATTCATAATTTTATTAATTTGGGTTTTTTCTCTTTTCTTTTGGATTAGGGTGGCCAATGGCTTATCGATCTTATTGATTCTTTCAAAAAAGCAGATTCTAGTTTCATTGATACGTTCTACTGTATCTCTGGTTTCTACTTCATTGATCTCTGCTCTAATCTTGATTATTTCCCTTCTTGCATGCGGAGTTGGTTTGATTTGTTGTTGATTCTCCATTTCTTTAAGGTGTAGAGACAGCTGGTGTATTCTGGATTTTTCAATTTTTTTGAGGGAGGCTTGGATGGCAATGTATTTCCCACTTAGAACTGCCTTTGCTGTATCCCATAGGTATTGGACCAAAGTGTCTTCATTCTCTTTGGTTTCCATGAATTGTTTTTAAGTTCATCTTTGATCTGCTGGTTGATCCAAGCATTCTTAAGCAAGGTGGTCTTTAGCTTCCAGGTGTTTGAGTTCCTTCTGAATTTTCCTTGTGATTGAGTTCCAGTTTCAAAGCATTGTAATTGAGAATATGCAGGGATTAATGTCAGTCTTTTGGTATCGGTTGAGTCCTGCTTTGTGACCCAGTATTTGTTCTATTCTGGAATAAACCTAACCAAAGTGGTAAAGGACCTGTACTCGAGGAACTACAGAACACTCATGAAAAAAATTGAAGAAGACACAAAAAGATGGAAGACTGTTCCATGCTCTTGGATTGGAAGAATAAACATTGTTAAAATGTCTATACTGCCTAGAGCAATCTATACTTTTAATGCCATTCCGATCAAAATTGCACTGGTATTTTTCAAAGAGCTGGAGCAAATAATCCTAAAATTTGTATGGAATCAGAAGAGACCCTGAATTGCTATGGAAATGTTGAAAAACAAAAACAAAACTGGCAGCATCATGTTACCCGATTTCAAGCTTTACTACAAAGCTTTGATCACCAAGACAGCATGGTATTGGCATAATAACAGACACATAGGCCAGTGGAATAGAGTGGAGAGCCCACATATGGTACCTCAACTCTATGGTGAAATAATCTTCCACAAAACAGGAAAAAATATTCAATGGAAAAAAGACAGTCTCTTCAATAAATGGTGCTGGGAAAATTGGACAGGAATATGTAGAAGAATGAAACTCAACCATTCTCTTACACCGTACACAAAGATAAACTCGAAATGGATAAAAGACTTCAACGTGCGACAGGAATCCATCAGAATCCTAGAGGAGAACATAGGCAGTAACCTCTTCGATATCAGCCACAGCAACTTCTTTCAAGATATGTCTCCAAAGGCCAAGGAAACAAAAGCGAAAATGAACTTTTGGGACTTCATCAAGATCAAAAGCTTCTGCACAGCAAAGGAAACAGTCAACCATACAAAAAGGCAACCCACGGAATGGGAGAAGATATTTGCAAATGACAGTATATACAAAAGGTTGATATCCAAGATCTATAAAGAACTTCTTAAACTCAACACACACAAAACAGATAATCATATCGAAAAATGGGCAGAAGATATGAACAGACACTTCTCCAACGAAGACATACAAATGGCTATCAGACACATGAAAAATGTTTATCATCACTAGCCATCAGGCAGATTCAAGTTAAAACCACATTGAGATACCACCTGACACCAGTTAGAATGGCCAAAATTAGCAAGACAGGAAACATCGTGTGTTGGAGAGGATGTGGAGAAAGGGGAACCCTCTTACACTGTTGGTGGGAATGCAAGTTAGTGCAGTCACTTTAGAGAACAGTGTGGAGACTCCTGAAGAAATTAAGAATTGCGCTTCCCTATGACCCTGCAACTGCACTGCTGGGTATTTACACCAAAGATACAGATGTAGTGAAGAGAAGGGCCAACTCTACCCCAATGTTTATTGCAGCAATGGCTACGGTCGCCAAACTGTGGAATGAACCAAGATGGCCTTCAATGGATGAATGGATGGGGAAGATGTGGTACATATACACAATGGAGTATTATGCCTCCATCAGAAAGGATGAATACCCAAGTTTTGTAGCAACATGGACGGGAAGAAATTATGCTGAGTGAAATAAGTCAAGCAGAGAGAGTCAAGTATCATATGTTCTCACTTATTTGTGGAGCA
The DNA here is from genome assembly GCF_922984935.1 of Meles meles. Taxonomy (NCBI): domain Eukaryota; kingdom Metazoa; phylum Chordata; class Mammalia; order Carnivora; family Mustelidae; genus Meles; species Meles meles. The sequence goes on along the minus strand of NC_060088.1, from coordinate 30,192,348 downwards.
TAACAAATAACATGGAGGACATGGAGAGATGGAGAGGAGAGGGAGTTGAGGGAAACTGAAAGGGAAGAGTAACCATGAGAGACTATGGACTCTGAAAAACAACCCAAGGGTTTTGAAGGGGGGGGTGGGAGGATGAGGAACCAGGTGGTGGGTAATAGAGAGGGCTCATACTGCATGGAGCACTGGGTGTGATGCCAAAGCAATGAACACTGTTATGCTGTAAATAAATAAAAAAAGAGTGTGTGTGTGTGTGTGTGTTTCAAAAAATGCAAACAATGATATTTCAAGATATATGAAGCTGCTCTATTCCTGATCACAATTCACCTTCAAACACAGTGGAAACTCACGTTACATCCTGTTCTGCCACATTTCCTGCATTGAATGTCCCCTTTGATCCAATTTTACAAAAGCAGAGTCTGACTATCCTGCCTGGAACAAACAACAAAATTTGTGTACCTGGTTAGAGTCTAAGTGCCTGTCCCTTTTTCTTGCTTTTTCACAGGTTTCTTTACTCCCATGAATCAGAGAAATTGTATGGTAGTTGTCTTTCTGTGACTGACGGATATGACACAGCCCAATGCTCTCTCCCTTTCTGCCACATGTCACAAGGAGCAAGAATGCCTACTTGCTTATGGCTCCATAAGAGTCCGCAGAGCATCTGGAGGACAGGGAGACTCTAGAAATGTCTGGGAGCTCTAGGCTTGTCTTCAGCCATCAGCACCACCAAAAGATGACCACATCAATGGAAATATGGCATAAATGAACCTGCAGCCTAGAAATCACACTCCACAGCGAAGAGAGAAGAAGTCACAGAGAGCATCTGAGAAGGGTAGACAGGGCTTATGGGAGAATTGTACGGTTGGTTCTTCAGAGGTGAAAGGCTCGCTTGACGAATATAAGAAAAAATATTGAATAGAGAGCAAAACAGGTCGTTTCACGTGGAGATGAAGAATGAAAGAGAAGAGAAATGAATTCTAGTTTTATTATCTTAGTGACTAAAATTGTATGCAATCGGTTTCGTATACGGTCCTTATCTGAACTGGGTCTTTTGACATTGTAAATTAGAGGCTTCCCTCTTCCTATATGTTGGGAATAAGATGAGGAAAGCAGACATTACCATTAACTGTCTCGAACTGTGGACCAGGGAATTGATTTGAACCTGGCTTTCTGTATGTTGGGAGATGTTTGAGGACTGCTTCAAAAGCTTTCGTCAACACCTAAGACGTCAGATATGTATGACTCATGATCTTGTCATGGTAGTTCTTATGTGTCTTGGAATTAATCCTTTTCTCTCCGGTATTGGATTTGCTGGCAGACTTCTGTGTAAGGGTCTTTTAGGTAAGGTTGTTTAATTAATTAATTCTTGATAGGAAAGGAGTTAACTTATCCAGTTTGGACTGTTTGTTACTTTGATTCTCTAAGATTTTGATTTTTCTGGTATTTTCTCTGAATATTGCTTCCATGAGGACTATTCCTCACTTGCTCCATAACTTCTGTTGGAGTCTTTTAAGTGTGTGTGTGTGTGTGTGTGTGTGTGTGTGTGTATGTGTGTGTGTGTGTGTATGTGTTTCACAAAACGCTAAAAATGATATTTTAAGAGATATGAAGCTGCTCTATTTCAGATCACAATTCACCTTCGAACATATTTGAAAATCACGTTACATCCCATTCGGCCACATTTCCTGCTTTGAATGTCCTATTTGATCGACTTTCTGAAACGCAGATTCTGACTAGCCTGTCTGGAACAAACACCAAATTTTGTGTGCCTGTGTAGAGTATAATTGCCTGTCCCTTTATCTTGCTTTTTCACATTTTTTTTTACTTCCAGGAATGAGTGAAACCGTATGGGAGTTGTCTTTCTATAACTGACAGATATGACACGGCAAAAGCTCTCTCCCTTTCTGCCAAAGGTCACAAGGAGCAAGAATGCCTTCTTGCCTATGACTCCATAAGAGTTCGCAGTGCATTTGGAGGACAGGGAGATGGTAGAAGTGTCTGGGAGCTCCAGGCTTTTCTTCAGCCATCAGCACAACCAGACGATGACGACATCAATATACACATGGCATAAATGAACCTGAAGCCTATAAATCAAAGTCCACAGCGAAAGAGAGAAGAAGTCACAGAGACCATGGGAAAAGAGTGTAGACAGGGCTTAGGGGAGAATTGTACGCTTGGTTCTTCAGAGGGCAGGGAGCCATGGCCAAAGACAAAGGCCCATGGGAGAGGAGCACAATTAGAACCCACAATTTGAATGTTTACCCATAGCTTTTGGCGGAGAAAAGGAGAGTGTCTGAATGACACGAGTTCTTACAACCCTGGGGTCTTGAGGCCCGGGGATTCCAGATCAGCATGCTTTGCAGACATAGACTCCAGAACTGTAGAATACTGTGTATCTCCTGGAGAGGACACCAACAAGAAACCAGGTGCAGAGAGCCTGGAAACCATGATCAGAGACAATACCTGTTGACGCCGTGGTAAGATTCTGATTTCATTGGGTGCGCTCTTGATGGGCAGTGATGGTGGAGATACCTCGATTGGCGCCAAGGATACTTGGGCTCTACCACCGCCAGCATCAAGACTGAGAAGTGGCCACTAGCAGGACGATGAGGACATTAGCTGCATAACCTGCAATCACGGATTCCCAAACCTGGAAAACTGTTGGGACTGCCTTCTTCAGGCCACACTGCTTAGTCCCAGGGGAAAAGAAAATCCTGCAGGGAACTAGAAGAAAGACCTGCCCACATCCTCTCACCTGGTCACAGAATTCAGGAGGCTTAATTTTTGTGGAGTGGGTTTAAGTTCACGCTTCACACAATATTTTTGGCCCAGACACCAATACTCTGAATGGAAGGCAAGGAGAGACTCTGCAGAGCACGAGTCCACAGGAGAGTGGACAGCCACAACACAACCTCAGAGGGCATTCACACACACCTGAGACTCTCAGCTGCCAGCGCTTGGGCACTCCATGAGCTCTTGTTCCTAAAGAAATTATCTTCAGGGTAGATAACAGAATGCACATTTCGAATACAGGGAAGACAGAGACATTTTGTAGATTCACGATGTATTCATGAAACTGGCCCGAAAGCCTTTACCTATGGGTTCACATGGGGATTGGTTCTCTTCCGACATGCTCCGTGATTGCTCCTTTGAGCTGCAAACAGATGAGTCCATCCTGGGCTTAAGCTTCTAGGGAGTAGGGTGTAGGATGTGCCTTTAAAATCTGGTCAGCTGGGGAGGCATTTATGGCATGATTTCTGGAGATGCAAGAAGAATTCGAGTCCTCACTGTTGAAGACTCCGGACATGTCTTTGGTATGGGTTGCGGTTGTTAACTCTGAGCCTTCCTCAGAGGGTTTGGAGGGGTGCTTTCCTGGACAGAAGCATCCTGATGGTTTGTGAGGACAAAGAACATATGTATAGGGTGGAGTTCCCCGTTTGAGGCTCCTTGTACTCCTGACTCTTTCTTGACCTTACGTGGGTAAGATGGAATTGTGGATTCTTGCCATTCTAAGGAGTCACAGAGGTTGTGGTGACAGTCCCGGCCAAAGATTACAAATTCGCCCATGGAGATGATGACCCCAAATCGCTTCACAAACTCTCTTGGTGAAATACCCAGGCAGCTCCAGCGGTTTCGAGTGATTTTGATACTCCTGGCTGACCCAGGACTACTCCAGCCAGATGAAGTGATGAGGCGTGGTTTGGTGAGGAGTGGTTGTAGGAACTCAGAGCTTTGTGACACCACAGAAGCTGACTTCACTGACGCAGAAACTCAATTCTCCGGACATATGAGTCCTATGGCTTTAATTAGAAAGATTTGGGAAGGAACAAGAAAGAGCCCTGTTAGCCTGACCATGAACTCAGGGGTCTGTTCTGTTTCTTTCCCTCTTCCACTTTCTATAGAAAGAGAAAAGAAAACGATGTTCTGTATACCATTCTTTAGACCAACATTTCTCCAGAGAGAGCAAGGTGTTCCTATTTCGACTGCAATTTCTAGAGATCTCAATCAACAGCGAGGACTCTTGTCTCCCATTAAGTCTCTGGGAGGTTAGATATCCTTGGGTGAGAGGGTCAATTCTTAGATTCTGTTCCCCATTGTTTCTCGGGTGGAAGGTCTGCCTTTGGTGCTTGGTCAGCTTGGAAGGCGAGGAAAAGAAGAAGGGAAGGACAGCCACAATTCCAGGAAAATTGTCAGGGCAGGGATGCGTGTCCTTATCTGCTCGTGTCCTGAATCACTAGTCCTAAGGGATGAAGGCTCTGTCTACCTGACATTACCTTAATCTCCGTTGCAAGGGCTTCAAGGAGAGTGAAATTCTGCATGATCGCTACCAAGATAGAAAGAGCCCTGGTCTGCACTCCTTGTCATCAGTAGTTAATGCTACATGCCATAGACATGGGGAGAGGCATGTTGAGCAACTCTCTTTATTCAGATGAAAATGAAAGGCCAACATCGATGGCCTGCCATGCCCACTCTAGCATCACTGTGGAAGGAGCAAAGATACCCTATTAAGGGCTCGTGAATAAAGATGATTATGAAGATGATGATAAAGATGATGATTTCCAAATGAAAATGCAAGCAGACCAAGGGAAATATCCTATGGGTTCACTCATATGCGGCCCAGGAGGAATTCCATGGACATGAGTAATAGTAAGGGAAAATGGAAAGAGAAGAAGTCAGACAGGGAAACGCACCAGGAGAGTCAGGACTTTGGGGACCAAGCATTGTTACAGAAGGATAAGACATGCCATAAAGAGAGAACTGGTTATTAGTTATGGAGTTGGTGTGTATTTATATGAGGGTGAAATTGGTGGTATATGCCATTAAAGAATCAGGGAACACTATGACAAAATACATAGAATGGATGAAAGCCTGGCTTCCGAAATTAAGAAAAAATAGTGAATAGAAAGCAAAACAGGCCGTTTTACATGGATATGAAGAAAGAAATAGAAGAGTAATGAATTCTAGTTTTATTATCTTACTGATTAAAATTGTATGCCATTGGTTTCCTATAAGGTCCTAATGTGAATTGGGGCTTGGACATTGTAAATTCGAGTCTTCCCTCTTCCTACATTTTGGGAATAGATGAGAAAAGCCGACTTACCACTAAAGTCTCGAATTGTGGACCAGGGAATGATTTGAACCTGGCTTTCTGTGTGTTGGGAGATGTTTGAGGACAGCTTCAAAAGCCCCCAAAGCTGCTTAAAAAGTCATTAACTGGGAAGTCAGATGGATGACTCATGATATTGTCATGGTAATGCGTAGGTGTCTTGGAATTTATCCTTTTCTCTAAGGTATTGGATTTGCTGGCATACTTGTGTGGAGGGGTCTTTTTGGTAAGGTTGTTTAAATAATTCATTAATTCTTGATAGGTAAGGAGTTAACTTATACTGTTTGGACGGGTTGATACTTTGATTCTCTTAGCTTTTCTTTTTTTATGGTATTTTCTCTGAATTTTGCTTCCATGAGTGCTATTCCCAACTTGCTCCCTAAATTCTGTGGGACTCTATTAAGTGTGTGTGTGTGTGTGTGTGTGTGTGTGTGTGTGTGTGTGTGTGTGTGTGTATGTGTGTGTATGTTTCAGAAAATGCTAAAAATGATTTTTTTTTCCATTTTATTTATTTTTTCAGCATAACAGTATTCATTCTTTTTGCACAACACCCAGTGTTCATGCATAAAAATGATATTTTAAGAGATATGAAGCTGCTCTATTCCAGATCACAATTCACCTTCAAACACAGTGGAAACTCACGTTACACCCCATTTGGCCACAATTCCTGCATGGAATATCCCACTTGATCCACTTTTAGATACGCAGATTCTGACTAGCCAGCCTGGAACAATCACCAAATTTTGTGTGCCTGGTTCGAATCTCATTGCCTGTCCCTTTTTCTTGCTTTTTCCCATGTTTTTTTACTTCCATGACTGAGTGATATTGTATGGTAGTTGTCTTTCTGTGACTGACAGATATGACACAGCCCAATGCTCTGTCCCTTTCTATCACATGTCACAAGGAGCAAGAATGTCTTTTTGCTTATGGCTCCATAAAAGTCTGCAGTGCATCTGGAAGACAGGGAGAACATAGAGCTGTCTGCGAGCTGAGGCTTGTCTGAGCCATCAGCACAACCAGAGATGACCACATCAATGGAAGCATGGTTAAATGGACCTCAAGCTTAGAACGCACTCCACAGTGAAAGAGAGAAGAAGTCACAGAGACCATGGGAGAAGCGTGTAGACAGGGCTTATGGGAGAATAGGACGGTTGGGGCTTCAGAAGGCAGGGAGCCATGACAAAAACAAAGGCGCAGGGGAGAGGAGCACACTTAGAACCCACAATTTGAATGTTGACACATAGCGGTTGGTGGAAACAGGGAGAGTGTCTGAATGACACAAGTTCTTGCAACCGAAGGATCTTGAGGGTCGGGGATTCCAGATCAGCATGCTCTGCAGACATAGACTCCAGAGAACACTGTGTATCTCCTGGAGAGGACACCATCAAGCAACCAGGTGCAGATACCCTGGAAACCATGATCAGAGACAATACCAGATGACACCGTGGTAATATTATTATTCTTTGTGTGCATTGGTGATGGACAGTGTTGGTGGAGATGCCTCGATGGGCGCCAAAGATACTTGGGCTCCACCACCGCCAGCATCAAGACTGAGAAGTGGCCACAGGCAGGACCATGAGGACATTAGCTGCACAACCTCCAATCATGGATTCCCAAACCTGGAACACTGTTGGGACTGCCTTCTTCAGGTCATGTTGCTTAGTCCCAGGAGAACAGAAAATCCTGCAGGGGATTAAAAGAAAGCCCTGTCCACATCCGCTCACCTGGCCACAGAATTCAGCAGGTCTTAAGTTTTGTGGAGTGGGTAGAAAGTCACCTTTCATAGGCACACCAGACCCACGAAGGTAACCTCACAATATTTGGCCCAGACAGAAAACCCACTGAATGGAAGGCAACGAGAGCCTCTGCAGAGGGCGAGTCGACAGGATATTGGACAGCCACAACACAAACCCAGAAGGCATGTCCAAAACATCAGGGAGTCTCTCAAGTGCCAGCCGCTGGGCACACCATGAGCTATCTTCATAAGAAATTATCTTCAGGGTAGATAACAGAAGGCGCGTTTCGAATACTGAGAAGACAAAGACATCTTGTAGATTCATGTTGTAATCCTGAGATTGGCCCGAAAGCCTTTTCAGATGGCTTCCCATGGGGATTGGTTGTCTTGAAACATGCTCCGTGCTTGCTCCTGTGCCTATGTTTAGGGTGTAGGTCTGCCATTCATGTTTGGTCAGCTGGTTAAATGGGGAGGCATTTATGGCATGATTTCTGGAGATGCAAGAAGAAATTGTGTCCCCACTCTTGAAGACTCCAGACAGGTCTTTGGTAGGGTTGTGGGTGTTAACTCAGAGCTTTCCTCGGTAGGCGGGGGTCGCTTTTCCTGGTCAGAAGCATCCTGATAGGGTGTGAGGATCATGAATATGTGTATTGCCTGGAGTTCCCCGTGTGAGGCTGCTTGTACTCCTGACTCTTTCTTGTCCTTACGTGGGTAAGATGGATTGTGGATGCTTGCCCTTCTCCGGGGTCCAGAGGGGTTGTGGTGACAGTCACGGCCAAAGAGTAAAAATTCGGCCATGGAGAAAGTGACCCCAAATCACTCCACAAACTGTCTTGGGGAAATCCTCACTCAGCTCCAGCGGTTTGGAGTGATTTTGATACTCCTGGCTGACCCAGAACTACTCCAGCCAGGTGAAGTGATGAGGCGTGGTTTGGTGAGGAGTGGTTGCTAGGACCTCAGAACTTTGTGACGTAACAGAAGCTGACTTCACTGACGCAGCCACCCCATTCTCAAGACATATGAGTCCTATGGCTTTAATTAGAAAGACTTGGGAAGGAACAAGAAAGAGCCCTGTTAGCCTGACCATGAGCTCAGGGTGTCTTTTCTGCTTCTTTCGCTCTTCGACATTCTATAGAAAGAGAAAAGAAAACGATGTTCTGTATACAATTCTTTAGACCAACATTTCTCCAGAGAGAGCAAGGTGTTCCTATTTCCACTGCAATTTCTAGAGATCTCAATCAACAGCGAGGCCTCTTGGCTCCTTTTAGGTCTCTGGGAGGTTGGATATCCTTGGGTGAGAGGGTCCATTCATAGCTTCTGTTCCCTATGGTTTCTCGGGTGGAAGGTCTGCCTTTGGTGCTTGGTCAGCTTGGAAGGTGAGGAAAGGAAGAAGGGAAGGACAGTCACAATTCCAGGAAAATTGTCAGGGCAGGGATGCGTGTCCTTATCTGCTCGTGTCCTGAATCACCAGTCCTAAGGGATGAAGGCTCTGTCTGCCTGACATTACCTTAAACTCCGTTGCAAGGGCTTCATGGAGAGTGAAATGCTGCATGATCTCTACCCAGAAAGAAAGAGCCCTGGTCAGAACTCCTTGTCATCAGTAGTTAATGCTACATGCCATAGACATGGGGAGAGCCATGTTGAGCAACTCTCTTTATTCAGATGAAAATGAATGGCCAACATCGATGGCCTGCCATGCCCACTCTAGCATCACTGTGGAAGGAGCAGAGATACCCTTTTAAGGGCTCGTGAATAAAGAGGATAATGAAGATGATGATAAAGATGATGATTTCCAAATGAACATGCAAGCAGACCAAGGGACATATCCTATGGGTTCACTCATGTGCGGCTCATGAGGCATACCATGGACATGAATAAGGGAAAATGGAAGGAGAAGAAGTCAGACAGGGAGACACACCAGGAGAGACTCAGGACTTTGGGGACCAAGCTTGGTTACAGGAGGAGAAGTCATGCTATAAAGAGGGAACTGGTTAAAGGGTATGGAGGTGGTTTGGCATTATATGAGGGTGAAATTGGTGGTATATGCCATTAAAGAATCAGGGAACACTATGACAAAAAACATAGGATGGATGAAAGCCTGGCTTGCCGAAATTAAGAAAAAATAGTGAATAGAAAGCAAAACAGGCCGTTTCACGTGGATATGAAGAAAGAAAGAGAAGAGAAATGAATTCTAGTTTTATTATCTTCCTGATTAAAATTGTAAGCCATTGGTTTCCTATAAGGTCCTGATGTGAATTGGGTCTTTGGACATTGTAAATTCGAGTCTTCCCTCTTCCTACATTTTGGGAATAGATGAGAAAAGCCGACTTACCATTAAAAGTCTCGAATTGGGGACCAGGGAATTGATTTGAAGCTGGCTTTCTGTGTGTTGGGAGATGTTTGAGGACAGCTTCAAAAGCCTCCAAAGATGCTTCAAAAGTCATTACCTGAGACGTCAGATATTTATGACTCATGATCTTGTCATGGTAACGCGTAGGTGTCTTGGAAATTATCCTTTTCACTAAGGTATTGGGTTTTCTGGCATACTTGTGTGGAGGGGTCTTTTAGGTAACGTTGTTTAATTAATTAATGAATTCTTGATAGGTAAGTAGTTAACTTTTACTCTTTGGACGGTTTTTTACTTTGATTCCCTAAGCTTTTGTTTTTTTTTATGGTATTTTCTCTGAATTTTGCTTCCATGAGTGCCATTCTTCACTTGCTCCCTAAATTCTGTGGGACTCTTTTGTGTGTGTGTGTGTGTGTGTGTGTGTGTGTGTGTGTGTGTGTGTTTCAGAAAACACTAAAAATGATATTATAAGGGATATGAAGCTGCTCTATTACAGATCACAGTTCACCTACAAACACAGTGGAAACTCATGATACACCCATTCGGCCACAAATCCTGCATAGAATATCCCATTTGATCCACTTTTAGAAAAGCAGATTCTGACTAGCCTGCCTGGAACAAACACCAAATTTTGTGTGCCTGGTTCAAGTCTCATTGCCTGTCCGTTTTTCTTGATTTTCCCCATGTTTCTTTACTTCCATGAGTGAGTGATATTGCATGGTAGTTGTCTTTCTGTGACTGACAGATATGACACAGCCCAATGCTCTCTCCCTTTCTGCCACATGCCACAAAGAGCAAGAATGTCTACTTGCTTATGGCTCCATAAGAGTCCGCAGTGCATCTGGAAGATGCACTATGGAGACCATAGATCTGTCTGCGAGCTGAGGCTTGTCTTAGCCATCAGCACAACCAGAAGATGACCACATCAATGGAAACATGGCATAAATGCACCTGAAGCCTAGAAATCGCACTCCACAAGTGAAAGAGAGAAGAAGTCACAGAGACCATTGGAGAAGGTTGTAGACAGGGCTTATGGGAGAATTGGACGGTTGGGGATTCAGAGGGCAGGGAGCCATGGCCAAAAGCAAAGGCCCAGGGGAGAGGAGCACACTTAGAACCCACAATTTGAATGTTGACACATAGCGGTTGGTGGAGAGAGAGAGTGTGTCTGAATGACACAAGTTCTTGCAACCGAAGGACCTTGAGGGTCGGGGATTCCAGATCAGCATGCTCTGCAGACATAGACTCCAGAGAACACTGTGTATCTCCTGGAGAGGACACCATCAAGCAACCAGGTACAGACACCCTGGTAACCATGATCAGAGACAATACCAGATGACACCGTGGTAATATTATCATTCTTTGTGTGCATTGGTGATGGACAGTGTTGGTGGAGATGCCTCGATGGGCGCCAAAGATACTTGGGCTCCACCACCGCCAGCATCAAGACTGAGAAGTGGCCACAGGCAGGACGGTGAGGACATTAGCTGCACAACCTGCAATCATGGATTCCCAAATCTGGAACACTGTTGGGACTGCCTTCTTCAGGTCATGTTGCTTAGTCCCAGGAGAACAGAAAATCCTGCAGGGGACTAGAAGAAAGCCCTGCCCACATCCTTTCACCTGGCCACAGAATTCAGCAGGCCTTAAGTTTTGTAGAATGGGTAGAAAGTCATGTTTCACAGGCACACCAGACCCACGAAGGTATCCTGGACAAAAAACAATAATTGGCCCAGACACCAAACACTCTGAATGGAAGGCAACGAGAGCCTATGCAGAGGATGAGCAGATCGGAGAATGGACAGCCACAACACAACCCCAGAAGGCATGCTGAACACAGCTGACTCAAGTATCAGCCCTTGGGCACACCATGAGCTCTTCTTCCTAAAGAAATGATATTCAGGGTAGATAACAGAAGGCGCGTTTTGAATACAGAGAAGACAGAGAATTTAGGTGATTCACGTTGTAATCCTGAGATTGGCCCAAAAGCCTTTTCCGATGGCTTCCCATGGGGATTGGTTCTCTTCCAACATGCTCCGTGCTTGCTCCTCTGAGCTCCACATACATGAGCCCGTCCTGAGCCTAAGCTTAGAGTGTAGGGTCTGCCTTTCATGTTTGGTCAGCTGGGAAAATGGGGAGGCATTTATGGCACGATTTCTGGAGATTCAAGAAGAACTTGTGTCCTCACTGTTGAAGACTCCAGACAGGTCTTTGGTATGATTGCGGGTGTTAACTCTGAGCTTTCCTCGGAGGATGGGGGGGGGGCGCATTTCCTGGTCAGAAGCATCCTGAGAGGGTGTGAGGATCATGAATATGTATATTGCCTGGAGTTCCCGTGTGAGGCTGCTTGTACTCCTGACTCTTTCTAACCTTACGTGGGTAAGATGGAATTGTGGATGCTTGCCTTTCTCCTCAGTCCCGAGGGGTGTTGGTGACAGTCACTGCGAAAGACTAGAAATTCGGCCATGGAGAAAGTGACCCCAAATCACTCCACAAACTGTCTTGGGGGAAATGCCCAGGCGGCTCCAGCGGTTTGGAGTGATTTTGATACTCCTGGCTGACCCAGGACTACTCCAGCCAGGTGAAGTGATGAGGCATGGTTTGGTGAGCAGTGGTTGCTAGGAACTCAGAGCTTTGTGACGTCACAGAAGCTGACTTCACTGAAGCAGCAACCCCATTCTCAAGACATATGAGTCCTATGGCTTTAATTAGAAAGTCTTGGGAAGGAACAAGAAAGAGCCCTCTTAGACTGATCATGAGCTCAGGGCGTCTTTTCTGTTTCTTTCAGTCTTCCACTTTCTATACAAAGAGAAAAGAAAACGATGTTCTGTATACCATACTTTAGACCAAATTTTCTCCACAGAGAGCAAAGTGTTCCTCTTTCCACTGCAATTTCTAGAGATCTCAATCAACAGCGAGGCATCTTGGCTCCCATTAAGTCTCCCGGAGGTTGGATATCCTTGGATGAGAGGGTCCATTCTTAGCTTCTGTACCCTATGTTTTCTCAGGTGGAAGGTCTGTCTTTGTTGCTTGGTCAGCTTGGAAGGTGAGGAAAGGAAGAAGGGAAGGGCAGTCACAATTCCAGGAAAATTGTCAGGCCAGGGATGCGTGTCCTTATCTGCTCATGTCCTGAATCACCAGTCCTAAGGGATAAATGCTCTGTCTACCTGACATTACCTTAAACTCCTTTGTGAGGACATCATGGAGAGTGAAATGCTGCATGATTGCTACACCAAAAGAAAGAGTCCTGGACAGCACTCCTCATCAGCTGTAGTTAATGCTACATGCCATAGACATGGGGAGAGCCATGTTGAGCAACTCTCTTTATTCAAATGAAAATGAACGGCCAACATCGATGGCCTGCCATGCCCACTCTAGCATCACTGTGGAAGGAGCAGAGATACCCTTTTAAGGGCTCGTGAATAAAGATGATTATGAAGATGATGATAAAGATGATGATTACCAAATGAAAATGCAAGCAGACCAAGGGAAATATCCTATGGGTTCACTCCTATGTGGCCCATGAGGAATACCATGGACATGAGTAGTAGTTAGGGAAAACGGAAGAAGAAGTCAGACAGGGAGATGCACCAGGAGACACTCAGGACTTTGGGGTCCAAGCTTGGTTATATGAGGATAAGACATGCCATAAAGAGGGAACTGGTTAATGGGTATGGAAGTGGTGTGGCATTATATGAGGATGAAATTGGTGGTATATGCCATTAAAGAATCAGGGAACACTATGAAAAAAACCTAGGACGGATGAAAGCCTGGCTTGCCAAAATTACGAAAAAATACTGAATAGAAAGCAAAACAGGCCGTTTCAATTGATATGAAGAAAGAAAGAGAAGAGAAATGAATTCTAGTTTTATTATATTCCTGATTAAAATTGTAAGCCATTGGTTTCCTATAAGGTCGTAATGTGAATTCGGTCTTTGGACATTGTAAATTCGAGTCTTCCCTTGTCCTACATTTTGGGAATAGGTGTGAAAACCCGACTTACCATTAAATGTCTCGAGTTGTGGACCAGGGAATTGATTTGAACCTGGATTTCTGTGTGTTGGGAGATATTTGAGGACAGCTTCAAAAGCCTCCAAAGCTGCTTCAAAAGTCATTACCTGAAACATCAGATATGGATGACTCATGATGTCGTCATGGTAGTGCGTAGTTGTCTTGGAATTTATCCTTTTCTCTAAGGTATTGGATTTTCTGGCATACATGAGTGGAGGGGTCTTTTCGGTAAGGTTTTTTAATTAATTCATGAATTCATGATAGGTAAAGAGTTAACTTGTTCTCTTTGGACGGGTTGATACTTTGATTCTCTAAGCTTTTGTATTTTTATGGTATTTTCTCTGAATTTTGCTTCCATGAGTGCTATTCCTCACTTGCTCCCTAACTTCTGTGGGACTCTTTTATGTGTGTGTGTGTGTGTGTGTATGTGTGTGTGTGTGTGTGTGTCTCAGAAAATGCCAAAAATGATATTTTAAGAGATATGAAGCTGTTCTATTCCATATCACAATTCACCTTCAAACACAGTGGGAACTCACCTTACACCCCTTCGGCCACAATTCGTGCATGGAATATCCCATTTGATCCACTTTTAGATACGGAGATTCTGAATAGCCTGCCTGTATCAAACACCAAATTTGGTGTGCCTGGTTCGTGTCTCATTGCCTGTCCCTTTTTCTTGCTTTTTGCCATGTTTCTTTTCTTCCATGTGTGAATGCTATTGTATGGTAGTTGTCTCTGTGACTGACAGATATGACACACCCAATGCTCTCTCCCTTTCTGCCACATGTCACAAGAAGCAATGTCTTCTTGCTTATGGCTCCATCAGAGTCCCCACTGCATCTGGAAGACAGGGAGACCATAGAAGTGTTTGCGAGCTGAGGCTTGTCTTAGCCATCAGCACAACCAGAAGATGACCATATCAATGGAAACATAGCATAAATGGTCCTGATCCTATAAACCGCACTCCACAATGAAAGAGAGAAGAAGTCACAGAGACCATGGAAGAAGGGTGTAGAGCCGTCTTATGGGAGAATAGGATGGTTGGTGCTTCAGAGTGCAGGGAGCCATGGCCAAAAACAAAGGCCCAGGGGAGAGGAGCACCCTTAGAACCCACAATTTGAATGTTGACACATAGCGGTTGGTGGAGACAGGGAGAGTGTCTGAAGGACACAAGTTCTTGCAACCGAAGGATCTTGAGGGTCGGGGATTCCAGATCAGCATTCTATGCAGACATAGACTCCAGAAAACACTGTGTATCTCCTGGAGAGGACACCATCAAGCAATCAGTTGCAGACACGCTGGAAACCATTATCATAGACAATACCAGATGACACCGTAGTAATATTATTTTTCTTGGTGTGCATTGGTCATGGACAGTGTTGTTGGAGATGCCTCGATGGGAGCCAAAGATACTTGGGCTCCACCACCGCCAGCATCAAGTTTGAGAAGTGGCCACAGTCAGGACGATGAGGACATTAGCTGCACAACCTGCAATCACGGATTCCCAAACCTGGAACACTGTTGGTAATGCGTTCTTCAGGCCACGTTGCTTAGTCCTAGGAGAACAGAAAATCCTGCAGGGGACTAGAAGAAAGCCCTGCCCACATCCTCTCACGAGGCCACAGAATTCAGCAGGCCTTAAGATTTGTGGAATGGATAGAAAGTCACGTTTCACAGGCACACCAGACCCACGAAGGTAACCTGAGCAAAACACCATATTTGGCCCAGACACCAAGCCCTCTGAATGGAAGGCAACGAGAGCCTCTGAAGAGGACGAGCCGACAGGAGAGTGGACAGACACAACACAAACCCAGAGGGCATGACGAACACAGCTGAGACTCTCTCAAGTGCAAACCCTTGGGCACTCCAATAGCTCTTCTTCCTAAGAAATGATCTTCAGGGTAGATAACAGAAATCACGTTTCTTTATCTGATATGTCATTTGCAAATATCTTCTCCCATTCTGTCAGTTGTCTTTTGGTTTTGTTAACTGTTTCCTTTGCTGTGCAAAAGCTTTTGATCTTGATGAAATCCCAACAGTTCATTTTTGCCCTTGCTTCCCTTGCCTTTGCCGTTGTTCCTAGGAAGATGTTGCTACGGCTGAGGTCGAAGAGGTTGCTGCCTGCATTCTCCTCAAGGATTTTGATGGATTCCTTTCTCACATTGAGGTCCTTCATCCATTTGGAGTCTATTTTCGTGTGTGGTGTAAGGAAGTGGTCCAATTTCATTTTTCTGCATGTGGCTGTCCAATTTTCCCTGCACCATTTATTGAAGAGGCTGTCTTTTTTCCATTGGACATTCTTTCCTGCTTTGTCGAAGATGAGTTGACCATAGAATTGAGGGTCGATTTCGGAGCTCTCTATTCTGTTCCACTGATCGATGTGTCTGTTTTTGTGCCAGTACCATGCTGTCTTGATGATGACAGCTTTGTAATAGAGCTTGAAGTCCGGAATTGTGATGCCACCAACTTTGGCTTTGTTCTTCAATATTCCTTTGGCTATTCGAGGTCTTTTCTGGTTCCATATAAATTTTAGGATTATTTGTTCCATTTCTTTGAAAAAAAATGGAAGTTATTTTGATAGGGATTGCATTAAATGTGTAGATTGCTTTAGGTAGCATAGACATTTTCACAATATTTATTCTTCCAATCCAGGAGCATGGAACATTTTTCCAATTTTGTGTCTTCCTCAATTTCTTTCATGAGTACTTTATAATTTTCTGTGTATAGATTCTTAGCATTTTGGTTAGGTTTATTCCTAGGTATCTTATAGTTTTGGGTCCAATTGTAAATGGGATTGACTCCTTAATTTCTCTTTCTTCAGTCTTGTTGTTGGTGTACAGAAATGCAACTGATTTCTGTGCATTGATTTTATATCCTGACACTTTACTGAATTCCTGTACAAGTTCTAGCAGTTTTGGAGTGGAGTCTTTGGGTTTTCCACATATAGGGCTAGTATCCAAAATCTATAAGGAACTTAGCAAACTCAACACCCAAAGAACAAACAATCCAATCAAGAAATGGGCAGAGGACATGAACAGACATTTCTGCAAAGAACACATCCAGATGGCCAACAGACACATGAAAAAGTGCTCCACGTCACTCGGCATCAGGGAAATACAAATCAAAACCACAATGAGATATCACCTCACACCAGTCAGAATGGCTAAAATGAACAAGTCAGGAAATGACAGATGCTGGAGAGGATGTGGAGAAAGGGGAACCCTCCTCCACTGTTGGTGGGAATGCAAGCTGGTGCAACCACTCTGGAAAACAGCATGGAGGTTCCTCAACATGTTGAAAATAGAGCTACCCTATGACCCAGCAATTGCACTACTGGGTATTTACCATAAAGATACAAACATAGTGATCTGAAGGGGCACGTGTACCCGAATGTTTATAGCAGCAATGCCTACAATAGTCAGACTATGGAAAGAACCTAGATGTCCATCAACAGTTGAATGGATAAAGAAGAGGTGGTATATATACACAATGGAATACTATGCAGCCATCAAAAGAAATGAAATCTTGCCATTTGCGACGACGTGGATGGAACTAGAGCGTATCATGCTTAGTGAAATAAGTCAATCGGAGAAAGACAACTATCATATGATCTCCCTGATATGAGGACATGGAGAAGCAACATGGGGGGGGTAGGGGGATAGGAGAAGAATAAATGAAACAAGATGGGATTGGGAGGGAGACAAACCATAAATGACTCTTAATCTCACAAAACAAACTGGGGGTTGCTGGGGGGAGGTGGGATTGGGAGAGTGGGAGCGGGCTATGGACATTGGGGAGGGGAGGCAAACCATAAGAGACTATGGACTCTGAAAAACAACCTGAGGGTTTTGAAGGGTCAGGGGTGGGAGGTTGGGGCAACCTGAGGGTTTTGAAGGGTCAGGGGTGGGAGGTTGGGGGAACAGGTGGTGGGTAATGGGGAGGGCACGTTTTGCATGGAGCACTGGGTGTTGTGCAAAAAGAATGAATACTGTTACGCTGAAGAAATAAATAAATTGGAAAAAAAAAAACATAGTTGAGAATCAAAGTACCAAACCGTCCAAACTGTATAAGTTAACTCCTTACCTAATTGGAAATAATTAATTAATCAATTAACTTATTAATTAATTAATTAACTTATTACTTAATTAATGAAACAACCTTATCCAAAAGACCCCTACACAGAAGTCTGCCATAAATCCAATCCGGAGAGAAAATTATAAATTCCAAGACACATATGCACTACCATGACAAGACCATGAGTCATACATATCTGACATCTCAGGTACTGACATTTGAAGCCGATTTTGAGGCTTTTGAAGCAGTCAGCAACCATCTCCCAGCACACAGAAAGCCAGTTTCAAATCAATTTCCTGGTCCACAATTCGAGACTTTAAATGTAATGTCGGCTTTTCTCATCTATTCCCAAAATGTAGGAAGAGAGAACACTCTAACTTACAATGTCCAAAGACCCAATTCACATAAGGACCTTATCGGAAAACCAATTGCATACCATTTTAATCAGTAAGATAATAAAACTAGAATTCATTTCTCTTCTCTTTCTTTCTTCGACTCCATGTGAAACGACCTGTTTTGCTTCCTATTCACTATATTTTCTTATATTCGTCAAGACAGCCTTTCATCCATCCTACGTTTTGTGACATAGTGTTCCCTGATTCTTTAATTGCATATACCACCATGTGCTCATCCTCATATAAATGCCACACCACCTCCATACCCATTACCCAGTTCCCTCTTTATGGCAGGACTTATGCTTCTGTAACCCACAGCGTGGTCCCCAAAGTCCTGAGTCTCACCTGGTGCATCTCCCTTTCTGACTTCTTCTCCTTCCGGTTTCCCTTACTACTACTCATATCCATGGTATTCCTCAAAGGCCACATAGGAGTGAAGCCATAGGATATTTCCTTTGTTATGCTTGCATTTTCATTTGGAAATAATCTTCATCATCATCTTCATAATCATCTTTATCCACTAGCCCTTAAAAGGGTATCTCGGCTCCTTCCACAGTGATGCTAGGGTGGGCATGGCAGGCCATCAATCTTGGCCTTTCATTTTCATCTGAATAAAGAGAGTTGCCCAACATGGCTCTCCGTATGACTATGGTATGTAGCATTAACTAATGATGACAAGGAGTGCTGCCCACAGGTCTTTCTTTCTTTTTTTTTTTATAAACATGTTATGTATTTTTATCCCCAGGTATACAGGTCTGTGAATCACCAGGTTTACACATTTCACAGTAATCACGATAGCACATACCCTCTCCAATGTCCATAACTGCCTCCCCCTCTCTCAAACACACTCCCCCCAGCAACCCCCAGTTTGTTTTTTTTTTTTGTGAGGTTAAGATTCATTTATGGTTTGTCTCCCTCCCAATCCCATCTTGTTTCATTTATTCTTCTCCTGTCCCCTAACCCCCCATGTCGCATCTCCATGTCCTCCTATGAGGGAGATCATATGATAGTTGTCTTTCTCTGATTGACTTATTTCACTAAGCATGATACGCTCTAGTTCCATCCATGTCATCGCAATTGGCAAGATTTCATTTATTTTGATGGCTTCATAGTATTCCATTGTGTATATATACCACTTCTTCTTTATCCATTCATCTGTTAATGGACATCTAGGTTCTTTCCTTAGTTTGGCTATTGTAGACATTGCTGCTATAAACATTCGGGTACACTTGCCCCTTCAGATCACTGCGTTTGTATCTTTATGGTAAATACCCACTAGTGCAATTGCTGGGTCATAGCGTAGTTCTATTTTCAACATGTTGAGGAACCTCCATGCTGTTTTCCAGAGTGGTTGCACTAGCTTGCATCCCACCAACAGTGGAGGAGGGTTCCCCTTTCTCCGCATTCTCCCCAGCATCTGTCATTTCCTGACTTGTTCATTTTAGCCATTCTGACTGGTGTGAGGTGGTATCTCATTGTGGTTTTGATTTGTATCTCCCTGATGCCGAGTGACGTGGAGCACTTTTTCATGTGTCTGTTGGCCATCTGGATGTCTTCCTTGCAGAAATATCTGTTCATGTCCTCTGCCCATTTCTTGATTGGATTGTTTGTTTTTTGGGTGTTGAGATTTTTATGTTCCTTATAGATTTTGGATACTAGCCCTTTATCTGATATGTCGTTTGCAAATATTTTCTCCCATTCTGTCAGTTGTCTTTTGGTTTTGTTAACTGTTTCTTTTGCTGTGCAAAAGCTTTTGATCTTGATGAGATCCCAATAGTTCATTTTTGCCCTTGCTTCCCTTTCCTTTGCCGATGTTCCTAGGAAGATGTTGCTGCGGCTGAGGTCGAAGAGGTTGCTGCCTGCATTCTTCTCAAGGATTTTGAATGGATTGCTTTCTCACATTGAGGTCCTTCATCCATTTTGAGTCTATTTTCATGTGTGATGTAAGGAAGTGTCCAATTTCTTTTTTCTGCATGTGGCTGTCCAATTTTCGCAGCACCATTTATTGAAGAGGCTGTCTTTTTTCCATTGGACATTCTTTCCTCCTTTGACAAATATGAGTGGACCATAGAGTTGAGGGTCTATTTCTGGGCTCTCTATTCTGTTCCATTGATCTATGTGTCTGTTTTTGTGCCAGTACCATGCTGTCTTGATGATGACAGCTTTGTAATAGAGCTTGAGGTCCGGAATTGTGATGCCTCTAACTTTGGCTTTCTTTTTCAAAATTCCTTTGGCTATTCGAGGTTTTTTCTGCTTCCATATAAATTTTAGGATTATTTGTTACTTTTCTTTGAAAAAAATGGATGGTATTTTGATAGGGATTGCATTAAATGTGTAGATTGCTTTAGGTAGCATAGACATTTTCACGATATTTATTCCTCCAACCAGGAGCATGGAACATTTTTCCATTTGTTTGTGTCTTCCTCAATTTATTTCATGAGTACTTTATAGTTTTCTGTGTATAGATTCTTAGCGTCTTTGGTTAGGTTTATTCCTAGGTATCTTATAGTTTTGGGTGCAATTGTAAATGGGATTGATTCCTTAATTTCTCTTTCTTCTGTCTTGTTGTTGGTGTACAGAAATGCCACTGATTTCTGTGCATTGATTTTATATCTTGACACTTTACTGAATTCCTGTACAAGTTCTAGCAGTTTTGGAGTGGAGTCTTTTGGGTTTTCCACATATAGCATCATATCATCTGCGAAGAGTGATAGTTTGACTTCTTCTTTGCCAATTTGGATGCCTTTAATCTCCTTTTGTTGTCTGATTGCTGAGGCTAGGACTTTTAGTACTATGTTGAATAGCAGTGGTGATAATGGACATCCCTGCTGTGTTCCTGACCTTAGCAAAAAAGCTTTCAGTTTTTCTCCATTGAGAATGATATTTGCGGTGGGTTTTTCATAGATGTCTTTGACAATATTGAGGTATGTGCCCTCTATCCCTACAGTTTGAAGAGTTTTGATCAGGAAGGGATGCTGTACTTTGTCAAATGCTATTTTAGCATCTAATGAGAATATCATATGGTTCTTGTTCTTTCTTTTATTAATCTGTTGTATCACATTGATTGATTTGCGGATGTTGAATCAACCCTGCAGCCCTGGAATAAATCCCACTTGATCGTGGTGAATAATCCTTGTAAGGTACTGTTGAATCTTATTGGCTAGTATTTTGGCGAGAATTTTTGCATCTGTGTTCATCAAGGATATTGTTCTGTAGTTCTCTTTTTTGGTGGGATCCTTGTCTGGTTTTGGGATCAAGGTGATGCTGGCCTCATCAAATGAGTTTGGAAGTTTTCCTTCCATTTCTATATTTTGGAACAGTTTCAGGAGAAGAGGAATACGTTCTTCTTTAAATGTTTGGTAGAATTCCCCTGGGAAGCCATCTGGGCTGGGCCTTTGTTTGTTTGGAGATTTTTGATGACTGTTTCAATCTCCTTACTGGTTATGGGCCTGTTCAGGTTTTCTATTTCTTCCTGGTTCAGTTGTGGTAGATTATATGTCTCTAGGAATGCATTAATTTCTTCCATATTGTCCAATTTGTTGGCGTAGAGTTGCTCATAGTATGTTCTTATAATTGTCTGTATTTCTTTGGTGTTAGTTGTGATCTCTCCTCTTTCATTCATGATTTTATTGATATGGGTCCTTTCTCTTTTCTTTTTGATAAGTCTGGCCAGGGGTTATCAATCTTATTGATTCTTTCAAAGAACCAGCTCTTAGTTTCATTGATTTTTCCTATTGTTTTTTTTTTTTTTTTTTTTTTTTTTGGTTTCTATTTCATTGATTTCTGCTCTGATCTTTATGATTTCTCTTCTCCTGCTGGGTTTAGGGTTTCTTTCCTGTTCTTTCTCCAGCTCCTTTATGTGTAGGGTTAGGTTGTGTACTTGAGACCTTTCTTGTTTCTTGAGAAAGGCTTGTACCACTATATATTTTCCTCTCAGGACTGCCTTTGCTGTGTCCCACAGATTTAGAATCATTGTGTTTTCATTATCATTTGTTTACATGAATTTTTTCAGTTCTTCTTTAATTTCCTGGTTGACCCATTAATTCTTTAGAAGGATGCTGTTTAGTATCCATGTATTTGGGTTCTTTCCAGCTTTCCTCTTGTGATTGAGTTCTAGCTTCAGAGCATTGTGGTCTGAAAATATGCAGGGAATGATCCTAATCTTTTGATACAGGATGTGACCTGATTTGTGACCCAGGATGTGATCTATTCACATAGAGAAGGTTCCATGTGCATTAGAGAAGAATGTGTATTCTGTTGCTTTGGGATGAAATGTTCTGAATATATCTGTGATGTCCATATGGTCCAGTGTGTCATTTAAGGCCTTTATTTCCTTGTTGATCTTTTGCTTGGATGATATGTCCATTTCAGTGAGGGGAGTGTTCAAGTCCCCTACTATTATTTTATTATTATTGATGTGTTTCTTTGATTTTGTTATTAATTGGTTGATATAGTTGGCTGCTCCCATGTTAGGGGCATTGATATTTAAAATTGCTAGATCTTTTTGGACAGACCCTTTGAGTAGGATATAGTGTCCTTCTTCATCTCTTATTATAGTCTTTGGCTTAAAATCTAATTGATCTGATATAAGAATCGCCACCCCAGCTTTCTTCTGATGCCCATTAGCATGGTAAATTGTTTTCCACCCCCTCACTTTAAATCTGGAGGTGTCTTCGCGTCTAAAATGAGTTTCTTGTAGGCAACATCCCGATGGGTTTTGTTTTTTTATCCATTCTGATACCCTGTGTCTTTTGATTGGGGCTTTTAGCCCATTAACATTCAGGATAACTATTGAGAGATATGAATTTAATGCCATTATTAGCCTGTAAGATGACTGTTCCTGTATATTGTCTCTGTACCTTTCTGATCTACTACTTTTTGGCTCTCTCTTTGCTTAGAGGACCGCTTTCAATATTTCCTGTAGAGCTGGTTTGGTGTTTGCAAATTCTTTCAGTTTTTGTTTGTCCTGGAAGTTTTTGATCTCTCCTTCTATTTTCAATGATAGCCTAGCTGGATAGAGTATTCTTGGCTTCATGTTTTTCTCGTTTATTGCTGTGAATATATCATGCCAGGTCTTTCTGGCCTGCCAGGTCACTGTGGATAAGTCTGCTGCCAATCTAATATTTTTACCATTGTATGTTATAGACTTCTTTTCCCGGGATGCTTTCAGGAATTTCTCTTTGTCCCTAAGACTTATAAATTTTACTATTATGTGACGGGGTGTGGACCTATTCTTGTTGACTTTGAGGGGGGTTCTCTGCATCTCCTGGATTTTTAATATATTATTTATTTATTTATTTATTTGACAGAGAGAGGTCAAAATAGAGAGGCAGGCAGAGAGAGAGGGAGAAACAGGCTCCCTACTGAGCATTGAGCCCGATGCGGGGCTCGATCCCAGGACCTTGAGATCATGATCTGAGCCGAAGGCAGAGACTTAAACCGCTGAGACACCCAGGGGCCCATATCCTGGATTTTGATGCTTGTTTCCATTGCCATATTAGGGAAATACTCTCTAATAATTCTCTCGAATAGACTTTCTGCTCCCCTCTCTTTCTTCTTCTTCTGGAATCCCAATTATTTTAATGTTGTTTCATCTTATGGTGTCACATATCTCTCGAATTCTCTTCTCATGGTCCAGTAGATGTTTGTCCCTCTTTTGCTCGGCTTCTTTATTCTCTGTCATTTGGTCTTCTATATCACTAATTCTTTTTCTGCCTCATTTATCCTAGCAGTGAGAACCTCCTTTTTTATTGCACCTCATTAATAGCTTTTTTGATTTCTACTTGGTTAGATTTTAGTTCTTTAATTTCTCCAGAAAGGTCTTTTATATCTCCAGAGAGGGTTTCTCTAATATCTTCCATGCCTTTTCCAAGCCCGGCTAGAACGTTCAGAATCGTCATTCTGAACTCTTGATCTGACATATTACCAATGTCTGTGTTGATTAGGTCCCTAGCCTTCATTTCTGCCTCTTGTTCTTTTGTTTGTGGTGATTTTTTCCGCCTTGTCATTTTGTTCAGATAAGAGGATATGAAGGATCAAATAAAATACTAAAAGGGTGGCAAAGACCCCATAAAAATGCGCTGTAACCAAATCAGAAGAGACCCCAAATTGTGGGGGGGAAGGGGTATAAAAAGAGGTTAAGAAAACAAAGAAAAAAATTTAAAAAATAAAACAAATAAAGAAAAAGTGTAATAAAGAAAGAAAATATATATACATTTAGATAAACTAGTCAAAAAACGTTAAAAAAGAGAAGGGTAAAAGTTTTAAAAAATTTAGCAGAAGAGGAAAAAAGAAAGAAAAAAAATTGAATAAAGAAAAAAAAATTGAATTAACCACAAGACTAAAGAATCATGGGGAGAAATCCATGAGTTCTGTGCTTTGCTTTCTCCTCCTCTGGAATTGCGCTGCTGTCTTAGGAATTGAACCTGCTTTCCTTGCTAGATGAACTTCGTCCTGGCTGGATATTTTCTTGATCTTCTGGGAGAGGGGCCTGTTGTAGTGACCCTCAAGTGTCTTTGCCTGAGGCGGGATTGCACCACCCTTACCGGCGTCCAGACTAAGTAATCGGCTTGGGTTCGCTTTTGGGAGCTTCTGTTCCCTGAACGATTTCTGTAGAGTTCTGGAGGACGGGAAAGAAAATGGCGGCCTCCCAGTCACTGGCCCAGAGATGCTGAGAGCCGGGGGCCCCACTGCTCAGTGCGCCCCCAGAGGACAGCATCCAATGACTAACGTATCCCCAGCCTCTAGCCACGCTCCAAGATCACTCAGCCCTGGACCAGTTCAAGGTAACCCCGAGCTGAAAGTTCAGTCCTCGGCTCTGTCTCTGTCGCCAGCTTCACCTTTCTAACACCTGCGAGCTCTGTGACACTCTGACAGCCCCGATCCTTCTGTGACCCTGCGGGACCTGGGGCCACGCTGACCCTGCTTGGGTTTCACCTCTGTTTAGCCTCTGGAGCAATGTCCCTCAGTGGAACAGACTTTTTAAATTCCTGATTTTGTACTCCGTTGTTCCACCGATTGCAGGGAGCCCCTCCCCACGCAGTCTATCTTCCCATCGATTTAGATTCCCTTCTCTGCCAAGCCTACCTTTCAGAAAGTGGTTGATTTTCTGTTTCTAGAATTGTTGTTCTTCTTTTCTTCAAACTCCTGTGGGATTTGGAGGAGTTTGCAATGTTTAGATAAGCTATGGAGCTGATCTCCTGCTACCTGATGTAGTCTCAGCCTGCTACTTCTCGGCCATCTTGACTCCTCTACCCAGGGCTCTTTCTTTACGGGTAGTGATCATGCAGAGTTTCACTCTCAAAAAGCCTTTGCATCGGTGTTTAAGTTAATGTCAGGTAGACCGAGCCTTCATCCCTTAGGACTGGTGTATCATGACCCTAGCAGATAAGGACACGGACAGCACAATGCATCCCTGCCCTGGCAATTTTCTTGGAATTGTGACTTTCCTTCCCTTCTTCCTTCCCTCACCATCGAAGCTAACCAAGCGCCAAACACAGACCTTACACCCAAGAAACCATAGGGAACAGAAGCTAAGAATGTACCCTCTCACCCAAGGATATCAAAACTCCCAGAGACTTAATGGTAGTAAAGAGGCCTTGCTGTTGATTGAAATCTCTAGAAATTGCAGTGGAAATAGGAAAACCTTGCTCTCTCTGGAGAAATGTTGGTCTAAGGAATGGTATACAGAACATAAAAAACAAAAGCTAAGAGAATCAAAGTAACAAAACCTACAAACTGGATGAGTTAACTCCTTACTTATTAATTAATTACTTAATTAATTAAACAAACATACCTAAAAGATCCCTACACACAAGTCTGCCAGCAAACCAATACTGGAGAGAAAAGGATAAATTCCAAGACACATACACACGACCATGACAAGATCATGAGTCATACATATCTGACGTCTCTGGTAAAGACGAAAGCTTTTGAAGCAGTCCTCAAACATCTACCAAAACAAAGAAAGTAAGGTTCAAATCAATTCCCTGATCCACAATTCGAGACATTTAATGGTAATGTCGGGTTTCCTCATCTATTCCCAAAATGTAGGAAGAGGGAAGACTCTAATTTACAATGTCCAAAGACCCAATTCACATAAGGACCTTATGGGAAACAAATTGCATACCATTTTAATCAGTAAGATAATAAAACTAGAATTCATTTCTCTTCTCTTTCTTTCTTCATCTCCATGTGAAATGGCCTGTTTTGCTTCTTATTCACTATGTTTTCTTATATTCGGCAAGCAAGCCTTTCATCCATCCTATGTTTTGTGATATAGTGTACCCTGATTCTTTAATTGCATATACCACCAAGTGCTCATCCTCATATAATGCCACACCACCTCCATACCCATTAACCAGGTCTCTCTTTGTGGCAGGTCTTATCCTCCTGTAACGCTCAGCCTGGTCCCGAAAGTCCTGAGTGTCTCCTGGTGCGTCTCCCTTTCTGACTTCTCCTTCCATTTTCCCTTACTACTACTCATGTCCATGGTATTCCTCATGGGCCACATATGAGTGAAGCCATAGGATATGTCCCTTGGTCTACTTGCATTTCATTTGGAAATCATCTTTTTATCATCATCCTCTTAATCATCTTTATCCACTAGCCCCTAAAATGGTATCTCGGCTCCTTCCACAGTGATGCCAGTATGGGCATGGCAGGCCATCGATGTTGGCCATTCATTTTCATCTGAATAAAGAGCGTTGCTCAACATGGCTCTCCCCATGACTATGGCATGTAGCATTAACTAATGCTGTCAAGGAGTGCTGACCAGGTCTCCTTCTTTTGGGGTGAAATCATGCAGAGTTTCACTCTCCATGAAACATTTTGAACGGCATATAAGGTAATGTCAGGTAGACAGAGCCTTCATCCCTTAGGGCTGATGTTTCAGGACACTAGCAGAAAAGGACACAGACAGAACAACGAATCCCTGCCCTGGCAATTTTCCTGGAATTGTGACTTTCCTTCCCTTCTTCCTTCCCTAACCTTCCTAGCTGACCAAGCACCAAAGGCAGACCTTACACCCGAGATACCATAGGAACAGAAGCTAAGAATGGACCCTCTCGCCCAAGGATATCAAACCTCGCAGAGACCTAATTGGAGCCTCGCTGTTGATTGAGATCTCTAGAAATTGGAGTGGAAATAGGAATGCCTTGCTCTCTCTGGAGAAATGTTGTTATAAAGAATGGTATACAGAACATCGTTTTCTTTTCTCTTTGTATATAAAGTGGAAGAGGGAAAGAAACAGAAAAGGCCACCTGAGTTCATGATCAGGCTCACAGTGCTCTTTATTATTCCTTCCCATGTCTTTCTACTTAAAGCCATAGAACTCATATGACATGAGAATTGCACTGCTGCTTCAGAAATCAGCTTCTGTGATGTCACAAAATTCTGAGGTCCTAGCAACCACTCCTCACCAAACAATGCCTCAACACTTCACCTGGCTGGAGTAGTTCTGGGGCAGCCAGGAATATCAAAACCACTCCAAACAGCTGGAGCCACCTGGGTATTTCACCAATACAGTTTTTGGAGAGTATCGGGGCCATCTTCCCCATGGCCGATTTTGTAGACTTTTCCGTGCTTGTCAACACCACCACTGTGGACTACTCAGAAAGGCAAGAATCCACAATTCCATCTTACCCATGTAAAGTCAAGAAAGAGTCAGGAGTACAAGCAGCCTCACACGGGGAACTCCACGCCATACACATGTTCATGGTCCTCACACACTATCAGGATGCTGCTGACCAGGAAAAGCGCCCCCTGAACTCTGAGGAAAGCTCAGAGTTAACACCCGCAACCATAACAAAGACATGCATGGAGTCTTCAACAGTGAGGTCAAGAGTTCTTCTTGCATGTCCAGAAATAAAGCCATAAATGCCTCCCCATTTTCCCAGCCTACCAAACATTAAAGGCAGACCCTACACTCTAGACGCTTAGGCCCAGGACGTACTCATCTGTTTGGAGCTCACAGGAGTAAGCACGGACCCTGTTGGAAGAGAACCAGTACCCATGTTAAGCCATCGCAAAAGGCTTTTGGGCCAGTTTCAGGAATACAATGTGGCCTCTACAAAAGGTCTCTGTCTTCTCTGTATTCGAAACCCGCACTCTGTTATCTAAACTGAAGATAATTTCCTTAGGAAGAAGAGCTCATGGAGTGCCCAAGGGCTGGCACTTGAGAGAGTCTCAGGTATGTGTGCCATGCCCTCTGGGATTGTGTTGTGGCTGTCTACTCTCCTGTGGGCTCGTCCTCTGCAGAGGCTCTCCTTGCCTTCCAATCAGAGTGTTTGGTGTCTGGGCCAACTATATGAGGTTAAGCTTCGTTGGTCTTGTGTGTCTGGAAACCTACTTTCAACCCACTCCACAAAACTTAAGGCCTGCTGAATTCTGTGGCCAGGTGAGAGGATGCGGGCAGGGCTTTCTTCTAGTCCCCTGCAGGATTTTCTCTTCTCCTGGGACTAAGCAACGTTGCCTGAAGAAGGCAGTCCCAACAGTGTTCCAGGTTTGGGAATCCGTGATTGCAGGTTGTGCAGCTAATGTCCTCACTGTCCTGCCTGTGGCCATTCTCAGTCTGAATGCTGGCAGTCGTATAGTCCAAGTTTTTTTCCGCCCATGGAGGCATCTCCACCAACACTGCCCATCATGAATGCACACAAAGAAATAATAACCTTACCATGGTGTCAACAGGTATTGTCTCTGATCATGGTTTCTTAGATGTCTGCACCTGGTTGCTTGCTGGTGTCCTCTCCAGGAGATACACAGTGTTCTGCAGTTCTGGAGTCTTTGTCTGCAAGGCATGCTGACCTGGAATCCCTGGGCTTCAAGACCCTTGAGTTGCAAGAGCTAATGTCATTCAGACACTCTGCTTTCCTCCTGCAACAGCTATGGGTCAGCATTCAAATTGTGGGTTCTAAGTGTGCTCCTCTCCCCATGGATCCCTGCCCTCTGACGCACCCATAAGCCCTGTCTACACACTTCTCCTATGGTCTCTGTGACTTCTTCTCTCTTTAACTCTGGAGTGTGATTTCTAGGATTCAGGTCCATTTATGCCATTATTTCATTGATATGGTCATCTTCTGGTTGTGCTGATGGCTGAAGACATGCCTGAGCTCGCAGACACTTCTACTGTCTCACTCTCTTCCAGATGCACTGCGGACTCTTATGGAGCCCTAATTAAGAACCCATTCTTGAGGAGTCAAGATGACGGGGAAGTAGGAGGAGGCACCATTTCAACCTGTACCCTAAAGTGAACTGATTACCTACCAAAGAACTCCGACCACCCATGAAATCAGACTGTGATCAGAATTATACACGTCTGGATCTCTACAGGAGCAAAAGACGTCAGTGGCAGGTAAAGCAGACTAGGAGCGTCAGACTGATATCGGAAGATAAACAAAAGGGGGTCAGAGCCACCAGACGTGACTGACTGGAAAGTAATATCCCAACACGAGAGTGCTCTGCATCTGGGGAACAGCATTAACGTGGAGTCTGGTTGAAAGCACTCAAATAACAAAGAGCAAAGGATCCTGGGGGGTAATAGTTGGAACCTGGGCGGTTAGGGTCAGGGACCTAAGTCCCCGGACCCAGGACAGCCTCCCCTGGTGCTGAGCCAGAGAGAGTGCGGCGGAGAAATCAGGACTCTGTCCTTGAGCCACCAGTGCGCCTGAACGCCAGCACACCCGAGAAGGAGTGGTGTCTGGCTCCCATGAAGGGCTGGGAACCTGGCCAGTGGCAATCCTGAAACACACCATTCCCACACCCTCCCTTGGGATAGGTGCTCATAGGTGCTAGCCTGGAGCTCTGGCATCTGGAAAAACAAGACATTCCCAGCCTGGGACAGCGGGAAAATCTCAGTGTGCGATCTCTGTTCGGAACATCTCTGGCGGTCTGGAGCTGCCCAGACAGCCACCGCTGCCCTGGTTTTGGGTACAACGAGGAGCTCCTGCATCCCCAGGGACAGTGACTCAGAACCGACTCTGCCAGCAGCTTTTGCAAAACATTCTGAGGCTTCTCTCTGAGAGGGAGTTCGGGGAGCAGTTTACTCTGCTCTAAACCTCCAAAAACCATCAAAAGCTGTCAAGGCGAGAGAAAGCAGATGAAAGAACATAAACCCCCCCCAGAGAACAAAGGGCTGAAAAAAAAAAGAGTTTCCTCAGAGCTCACCCCCTTGAGGGGAGCGGGAGGACCTAACTCAGGGAACATCATTGTCTGAAAACCCACATGGCAGGCCCTTCCCCCAGAAAACCAAACAGGAAGGAAGAAAAAAAAAAAAAGAATACAAGAGAACAACCACCACTACTTCATAAATACAACTTTTATTTTTAACTCTTTACCAATATTCTAGTTCTTTTTTTATACATACATATAACTTTTTAACCTATTTACCACCACACTGAGATGTCCAGTACATCAAATTCTTTAATAACCTTCTAACCTGAACTTTTTGATACATACACCCGTGTTTTTCTTTTGCTTTTCTATTTTTTTTAATTCTTTTTAAATTTTAACTTAGTTTAGTCTAGTTTATTCTTTTTTAATTTTTATTTTCTACTATACATATAGAGTTAAACTTCAAGGTAATCCCCTTACCCAATCAATGCTACCCCTATAGGCAAACCAGTTTCTAATCCCCCTGTAACTTAGGAAGGTTGAGTCCCTTAACAAAACATCAAGATACCTTCAGGAAGAATCAAAATAAACTTCCTCACCCACACTGAGAATTTATAACAACTCTCCCAATTTTTCCTTCTGTCAGTGTTTCTGTGAATTTGTGTTTGTCCTGATAATATATAAATCTTATACTTGGGGTTCTTTCTGATGAGGTTCTTCCCTTTTTTTGCTTATATACACATTTTTTTTCTCTTGTAATATACTTTTATCAGTCTTTTTGTTTGTGTGTTTTTGTTTGTATACTTCATAAATCTTACCTTGTGGCCCATTTGGGCTGAGCCTTCTCTTTCACCTTCCCTTTTTTTCCTATCTCTGTCTCTCTTTTTAATGTCTCGAATTGTGGACCATGGAATTGATTTGATTGATTTGATTGATTGATTTGATTGACCATGGAATTGAATTGATTTGAAACTGGCTTTCTGTGTGTTGAGTGATGTTTGAGGACTGCTTCAAAAGCCTCAAAAGCTGCTTCAAACGTCATTACCTGAGACTCAGATATGTCTGACTCATGATCTTCTCATGGTAATGCGTTTGTGTCTTGGAATTTATCCTTTTCTCTCCGCTATTGCATTTGCTGGCAACTTCTGTGGAGGGGTGTTTTCGGGAAGGTTGTTTAATTAATTAATAATTAATTAATTCCTGATGGATAAGGAGTTAACTTATCCAGTTTGGACGGTTTGTTACTTTGACTCTCCTAATGTTTTTATGGTATTTTCTGTGAATTTTGCTTCCATGAGTGCTATTTCTCACTTGCTCCCTAAATTCTGTGGGACTCTTTTAAGTGTGTGTGTTTATATGAGTGTGTCTGTGTTTGTCTTTTTGTGTCTGTGTGTGTGTCTGTGTTTCATAAGATGCTAAAAATGACATTTTAAGAGATATGAGGCTGCTCTATTCCAGATCACAATTCACCTTCAAACAGTGGAAACTCACATTACATCCCATTCATCCAAATTTCCTGCATCGAATGTCACATTTTATCCACTATTAGAAACGCAGATTCTGACTAGCCTGCCTGGAACAAACACCACATTTTGTGTGCCTGGCTAGATTCTAATTGCCTGTCCCTTTTTCTTGCTTTTTCATATGTTTCCTTACTTCCATGAATGAGTGAAATCATAAGGGATTTGTCTTTCTGTGACTGACAGAGATGACACAGCCCAATGCTCTCTCACTTTCTGTCACATGTTGCAAGGAACAAGAATGATTTCTTGCTTATAGCTCCTAAGAGTATGCAGAGCATTTGGAGGAAAGGGAGATGGTAGAAGTGTCTGCGAGCTCAGGCTTGTCTTAGCTATCAGCACAGCCAGAAGATGACCACATCATTGGAAACATGGCATAAATGGACCAGAAGCCTATAAATCGCACTCCACAGTGAAAGAGAGAAGAAGTCACAGAGACCATGGGAGAAGGGTGTAGACAGGGCTTATTAGAGAATTATATGGTTGCTTCTTCTGAGCATAGGAGCCCTGGCCAAAGACAAAGGCCCAGGGGAGAGGAGCACACATAGAGCCCACAATTTAAATGTTGACCCATAGCTGTTGGCGCAGAAAGGTGTGTGTCTGAAGAACACGAGTTCTTGCAACCCTAGGGTATTGAGGTCCTGGGATTCCAGATCAGCATGCATTGCAGACATAGACTCCAGAGAACACTGAGTATCTCCTGGAGAGGACACCAGAGAGCAACCAAGTGCAGACAGGCTGGAAACCATGATCAGAGACAATACCTGGTGACACATTGGTAAGATTATTATTTCTTTGTGTGCATTTGTGATGGGCAGTGTTGGTTGAGATGCCTCGATGAGCGCCAAAGATACTGGGGCTCTCAACTCTATGGTCAAATAATCTTTGACAAAACAGGAAAAAATATACAATGGAAAAAAGACAGTCTCTTCTACAAATGGTGCTAGGAAAACTGGACAGCAATATGTAGAAGAATGAAACTCAACCATTCTCTTACACCATACACAAAGATAAACTCTAAATGGATAAAAGACCTCAACGTGAGACAGGAATCCATCAGCATCCTCGAGGAGAATGTAGGCAGTAACCTCTTTGATATCAGCCACAGCAACTTCTTTCAAGATATATCTCCAAAGACCAAGGAAACAAAAGCAGAAATGAACTTTTGAGACTTCATCAAGATCAAAATCTTCTGCACAGCAAAGGAAACAGTCAACCATACAAAAAGGCAACGCACGGAATGGGAGAAGATATTTGCAAATGACAGTACAGGCAAAAGGTTGATATCCAGGATCTTTGGTCCAAAACCTATGGGATACAGCAAAGGTGGTTCTAAGGGGGAAATACATAGCCATCCAAGCCTCCCTCAAAAAATTGAAAAATCCAGAATACACCAGCTGTCCCTACACCTTAAAGAAATGGAGAATCAACAACAAATCAAACCAACTCCACACACAAAAAGGGAAATAATCAAGATTAGAGCAAAGATCAATGAGGTAGAAATGAGAGATACAGTGAAACGTATCAAAGAAACTAGAAGCTGGTTTTTTGAAAGAATCAATAAGATCGATAAACCATTGGCCACACTAATCCAAAAGAAAAGAGAGAAAGCCCAAATTAATAAAATTATGAGTGAAAAGGGAGCGATCACAACTAACACCAAGGAAATAGAAACAATCATCAGAAATTATTACCAACAGTTATATGCCAATAAGCTAAGCAACCTAGATGAAATGGATGCATTCCTGGAAAACTAAAAACTCCCAAAATTGAACCAGGAAGAAACTGACAACCAGAATAGACCAATATCTAGTAATGAGACTGAAGAAGTGATCAAAAACCTTCCAAAAACAAGAACCCTGAAACTGACGGATTCCCTGAGGAATTCTACCAAACTTTCAAAGAAGAAATAACACCAATTCTCCTGAAGCTGTTCCAAAAAATTGAAGCAGAAGGAAAACTTCCAGACTCTTTTTATGATCCCCAAACCAGGCAAAGATCCTACCAAAGAGCAGAATTTCAGACCAATATCACTGATGAATATGGATGCAAAGATTCTCAACAAGATCCTAGCAAACATGATCCAGCAGCACATTCAAAAGATTATCCACCATGACCAGGTGAGATTCATACCTGGGTTGCAAGGTTGGTTCAACATTTGCAAATCAATCAATGTGATAGGACAAATCAATAAGAGAAGAGAGAAGAACCACATGGTCCTCTCAATTGATGCAGAAAAAGCATTTGACAAAATCCAGCATCCGTTCCTGATGAAAACGCTTCAAAGTATAGGGATAGAGGGAACATTCCTGAACTTCATAAAATCTATCTATGAAAGACCCACAGCGAATATCAACCTCAATGGGAAAAAGCTTGCAGCCTTCCCGTTGAGATCAGGAACACGACAAGGATGCCCACTCTCACCACTCTTGTTCAATATAGTATTAGAAGTTCTAGCAATGGCAATCAGACAACAAAGAGAAATAAAAGGTAACCAAATTGGCAAAGTAGAAGTCAAACTCTCTCTCTTCACAGATGACATGATTCTTTATATAAAACCCCAAAGACTCCACCCCCAAACTACTAGAACTCATACAGCAATTCAGTAACGTTGTTCAGTTCCATTGTATTGTGGCAGGAAACAAAGTCGATGTACAGAAATCAGTGGCTTTCTTATACACTAACAATGAAAATACAGAAAGGGAAACTAGAGAATCAATTCCATTTACTATAGCACCAAGAACCATAAGATACCTGGGAATAAAGCTAACCAAACAGGTAAAGGACCTGTACTCGAGGAACTACAGAACACTCATGAAAGAAATTGAAGAAGACACAAAAAGATGGAAGACTGTTCCATGCTCTTGGATTGGAAGAATAAACATTGTTAAAATGTCTACACTGCCTAGAGCAATCTATACTTTTAATGCCATTCCGATCAAAATTCCACCGGTAGTTTTCAAGGAGCTGGAGCAAATAATCCTAAAATTTGTATGGAATCGGAAGAGACCCTGAATTGCTAAGGAAATGTTGAAAAACAAAAACAAAACTGGCGGCATCACGTTACCCGATTTCAGGCTTTACTACAAAGCTGTGATCACCAAGACAGCATGGTACTGGCATAAAAACAGACACATAGACCAGTGGAATAGAGTGGAGAGCCCACATATGGACCCTCAACTCTATGGTGTAATAATCTTCGACAAAACAGGAAAAATATTCAATGGAAAAAAGACAGTCTCTTCAATAAATGGTGCTGGGAAAACTGGACAGCGATATGTAGAAGAATGAAACTCGACCATTCTCTTACACCGTACACAAAGATAAACTCGAAATGGATAAAAGACCTCAACGTGAGACAGGAATCTATCAGAATCCTAGAGGAGAACATAGGCAGTAACCTCTTCGATATCAGCCACAGCAACTTCTTTCAAGATATGTCTCCAAAGGCCAAGGAAACAAAAGCGAAAATGAACTTTTGGGACTTCATCAAGATCAAAAGCTTCTGCACAGGAAAGGAAACAGTCAAAAAAAAAAAAAAAAAAGAAAGAAAGAAAACCCACGGAATGGGAGAAGATATTTGCAAATGACAGTACAGAAAAAACGTTGATATTCAGGATCTATAAAGAACTCCTCAAACTCAACACACACAAAACAGATAATCATATCAAAAAATGGGCAGAAGATATGAACAGACACTTCTCCAATGAAGACATACAAATGGCTATCAGACACATGAAATATATTCATCATCACTAGCCATCAGGGAGATTCAAATTAAAACCACATTGAGATACCACCTGACACCAGTTAGAATGGCCAAAATTAGCAAGACAGGAAACAACGTGTGTTGGAGAGGATGTGGAGAAAGGGGAACCCTCTTCCACTGTTGGTGGGAATGCAAGTTAGTGCAGCCACTTTGGAGAACAGTGTGGAGATTCCTCAAGAAATTAAGAATAGAGCTTCCCTATGACCCTGCAATTGCACTGCTGGGTATTTACCCCAAAGATACAGATGTAATGGAAAGAAGGGCCATCTGTACCCCAATGTTTATTGCACCAATGGCTATGGTCACCAAACTGTGGAAAGAACCAAGATGCCCTTCAAAGGATGAATGGATAAGGAAGATGTGGTACATATACACAATGGAGTATTATGCCTCCATCAGAAAGGATGAATACCCAACTTTTGTAGCAACATGGACTGGACTGGAAGGAATTATGCTGAGAGATATAAGTCAAGGAGAGAGTCAAGTATCATATGGTCTCACTTATTTGTGGAGCATAACAAATAACATGGAGAATATGGGGAGATGGAGAGGAGAGGGAATTGAGGGAAACTGGAAGGGGAGATGAACCATGAGAGACTATAGACTCTGAAAAACAACCAGAGGGTTTGAAGGGGCGGGGGGAGTGGGAGGTTGAGGAACCAGGTGGTGGGTAATAGGGAGGGCACGAACTGCATGGAGCACTGGGTGTGATGCCAAAACAATGAACACTGTTATGCTGTAAATAAACAAATAAACAAATAAAAAATAATAAAAAGAAGGAATTCTTGTTCCTTGTGACATGTGGCAGAAACGGAGAGAACATTGGGCTGTGTCATATCTGTCATTTACAGAAAGACAACTACCATACGATTTCACTCACTCATGGAAGTAAAGAAACATGTGAAAAAGCAGGAAAAAGGGACAGGCAATGAGACACTAACCAGACACTCAAAATTTGGTGTTTGTTCCAGGCAGGCTAGTCAGAAATTGCCTTTCTAAAAGTGGATCAAATGGGACATTCAGTGCAGGAATTGTGGCCGATGGGGTGTAACGTGAGTTTCCACAGTGTTTGAAGGTGAATTGTGATCTGGAATAGAGCAGCTTCATATCTCTTAAAATATCATTTTCAACGTTTTGTGAAACACACACACACACACACACACACACACATACACACACCCCACACACACTTAAAAGGGGTCCCACAGAAGTTAGGGAGGAAGTGAGGTATAGCACTCATGGAAGGAAAATTCAGAGAAAATACCATAAAAAAAACAAAGCTTAGAGAATCAAAGTAACAAGCCACCCAAACTGGATAAGTTAACTCCTTTCCTATCAAGAATTAATTAATTCATTAATTAATTATTAAACGACCTTACCTAAAAGACCGCTCCACACAAGTATGCCAGCAAATCCAATACCGGAGAGAACAGTATAAATTCCAAAACACATACGCACTACCATCACAAGATCATGAGTCATATATATCTGACGTCTCAGGTAATGACTTTTGAAGCAGTCTTTGAGGCTTTAGAAGCAGTCCTTAAAGATCTCCCAACACACAGAAAGCCATGTTCAAATCAGTTCCCTGATTCACAATTCGAGACATTTAAGGGTAATGTCGGCTTTTCTCACCTATTCCCAAAATGTAGGAAGAGGGAAGACTCTAATTGACAATGTCCAAAGACCCAATTCACATAAGGACCTGATAGGAAACCAATTACATACCATTTGAATCAGTAAGATAATAAAACTAGAATTCATCTCTCTTCTCATTCTTTCTTCATCTCCATGTGAAACGGCCTGTTTTGCTTTCTATTCGCTATTTTTTTTCTGATATTCAGCAAGCCAGCCTTTCATCCATCCTACGTTTTTTGACATAGTGTTCCCTGATTCTTTAATTGCATATACCACCACGTGCTCATCCACATTTAATGCCACACCACCTCCATACCCATGAACCAGTTCCCTCTTTATGGGAGGACTTATCCCCTTGTAACCCTCAGCTTGGTCCCCAAAGTCCTGAGTCTCTCCTGGTGTGTCTCCCTGTCTGACCTCTTCTCCTTCCCTTTTCCCTTACTACTACTCATGCCCATGATATTGCTCATGGGCCACATAGTAGGGAAGACATAGGATATTTCCCTTGGTCGGCTTGCATTTTCATTTGGAAATCATCTTCTTTATCATCATCTTCATAATCATCTTTATCCACTAGCCCTTAAAAGGGTATCTCGGCTCCGTCCACAGTGATGATAGAGTGGGCATGGCAGGCCATCTATGTTGGCCATTCATTTTCATCTGAATAAAGAGAGTTGCTCAACATGGCTCTCCCCATGACTATGGCATGTATCATTAACTAATGATGACAAGGAATGCTGCCGAGGGCTCTTTCTTTCGGGGTAGCGATCATGCAGAGTTTCACTCTCCATGAAGCCTTTACAACGGTGTATAAGTAATGTCAGGTAGACAGAGTCTTCATCCCTACGACTGGTGTTTCAGGACACTAACAGATAAGGACACGGACAGCACAACGCCTCTCTTCAATGGCAATTTTCCTTGAATTGTGACTTTCCTTCCCTTCTTCCTTCCCTCAAATTTAAAGCTGACCAATCACCAAAGGCAAATCTTACACCCAGAAACCTTAGGGAACAGAAGCTAAGAATGCACCGTTTCACCCAAGGATATCAAACCTCCCAGAGACCTAATGGTAGCCAGAGGCCTCGCGGTAGATTGAGATCTCTAGAAATTGCAGTGGGAATAGGAAGTCCTTGCTGTCCCTGGAGAAATGTTGGTCTAAAGAATGGTATACAGAACATCGTTTTCTTTTCTCTTTGTATAGAACGAGAAAGTGGGAAAGAAACAGAAAAAACCACCTGAGTTCATGATCAGGCTAATAGGGTTCTTTCTTGTTCCTTTCCAGGTCTTTCTACTTAAAGCCATAGGACTCATAAGTCATAAGAATGGGATTGCTGCTTCAGTACAGTCATCTTCTGTGATGTCACAAAGTTCTGAGGTCCTAGCAACCACTCCTCACCAAACCATTCCTCATCTCTTCACCTGGCTGGAGTAGTTTTGGAGTATCAAAATATCTCCAAACCGCTGGAATCGCCTGGGTATTTCCCCAAGACAGTGTGTGAAGCGATTTGGGGTCATCTTCTCCATGGCCAAATTTGTAGTCTTTGGCCGGGACTGTCACAACCCCCCTCTGGACTCCTGAGAGAGGCACAAATCCACAATTCCATGTTACCCACGGAACGTCAAGAAAGAGTCAGGAGTACAAGCAGTCTCACATGGGGAACTCCACGCCATACACATGTTCATGGTCCTCAAACCCTATCAGGATGCTTCTGATCAGGAAATGTGCCCCCCGCCCTCCGAGGAAAGCTCAGAGTTAACACCCGCAACCTTACCAAAGACCTGTCTGGAGTCTTCAACAATGACAAGACGAGTTCTTCTTGCATCTCCAGAATTCATGCCATAAAGGCCTCCCTATTTTCCCAGCTGACCAAACATTAAAGGCAGACCCTACACCCTAGAAGCTTAGGCCAAGGACAGATTTATCTGTTTGGAGCTCACAGGAGCAAGCAAGGAGCGTGTAGGAAGAGAACCAATACCCATGGGAAGGCATTTGAAAAGGCTTTTGAGCCAGTTTCAGGAATACAACGTGAATCTACAAAAGGTCCATGTCTTCTCTGTATTTGAAATGCACCTTCTGTTATCTACCCTGAAGATAATTTCTTTAGGAAGAAGAGCTCATGGTGTGCCCAGGGCTGGCACTCGAGAGAGTCTCAGGTGTGTGTGACATGCCCTCTGGGTTTCTGTTCTGGCTGTCCACTCTCCTGTGGGCTCGGCCCCTATGGATGCTCTCCTTGCCTTCCATTCAGAGTGTGTGGTGTCTGGGACAAAAATGGTGAGGTTAAGCTTCGTTGGTCTGGTGTGCCTGTGAAACGTGATTTTCAACCCACTCCACAAAAATTAAGGCCTGCTG
Source organism: Meles meles (assembly GCF_922984935.1). Taxonomy (NCBI): domain Eukaryota; kingdom Metazoa; phylum Chordata; class Mammalia; order Carnivora; family Mustelidae; genus Meles; species Meles meles. The sequence continues at coordinate 30,153,297 of NC_060088.1, read as the reverse complement.
AATTCTGTGGCCAAGATTAGAAGATGTGGCAGGGCTTTCTTCTTGTCTCCTGCAGGATTTTCTGCTCTCCTGGGACTAAGCATCATAGCCTGAAGAAGGCAGTCCCTACAGTGCTCCAAGTTTGGGAATCTGTGATTGCACGTTGGGCATCTAATGTCCTCACTGTACTGCCTGTGGCCACTTCTCACTCTTGATGCTGGCGGTCTTAGAGCCCAAGTATCTTTGGCGCCATTCGAGGCACCTCCACCAACACTGCCCATCACCAATGCACCCAAAGAAATAAATAATCTTACCACGGTGTCAACAGTTATTTTCTCTGATCATGGTCCAAGGCTGTCTGCCCCTGGTTGCTTGCTGGTGTCCTCACCAGGAGATACACAGTGTTCTCTGGAGTCTATGTCCACAAATCATTCTGATCTGGAATCCCCGGGCTTCAAGTCCTTGGGTTGCAAGAGCTCGTGTCCTTCAGACACTCTCCTTTTCTCCTCCAACAGCTATGGGTCAACATTCAAATTGTGGGTTCTAAGTGTTCTCCTCTCCCCTGGGCCTTTGTCTTCGGACATGACTCCATGCCCTCTGAAGCACCAACCGTCCAATTCTCCCATAAGCCCTATCTACACCCATCTCCCATGGTCTCTGTGACTTCTTCTCTCTTTCGCTGTGGAGTGTGATTTCTAGGGTCAGGTCAATTTTTGCCATGTTTACATTGATATGGTCATCTTCTGGTTGTGCTAATGGCTGAAGACAGGCCTGGAGCTCCCAGACACTTCTACCATCTCCCTGTACACCAAATGCACTGTGGAAACTTATGGAGCCATAAGCAAGAAGGTCTTCTTGCTCCTTATGACATGTGGCAGAACGGGAGAGAGCATTGGGCTGTGTCATATCTGTCAGTCACAAAAAGACAACTACCATACGATTTCACTCACTCATGGGAGCAAAGAAACATGTGAAAAAATCAAGAAAGAGGGACAGGCAATTATACTCTAAACAGGCACACAAAATTTGGTGTTTGTTCCAGGCAGGGTGTTCAGAATCTGACTTTCTAAAAGTGGATCAAATGGGACATTCAATGCACGAAATTTGGCCGAACGGGGTGTAACGTAAGTTTCCACTGTTTTAGAAGGTGAATTGTGATGTGGAATAGAGCAGCTTCATGTCTCTTAAAATATCATTTTTAGCTTTTTGTAAAACAGACACCCAACCCCCACCCCCCACGCACACACTCTTAAAGGAGTCCCTCAGAAGTTAGGGAGCAAGTGAGAAATAGCACTTTTGGAATCAAAATTAGGAGAATGTAGCATAAAAAACAAGCTTAGAGAATCAAAGTAACAGACCGTCCAAACTGGATAAATTAACTCCTTACCTATCAAGAATTAGTTAATTAATTAACTAATTATTTAAACAATGTTACCTAAAAGACCCCTAAATGGAAATCTGCCAGCAAATCCCATACTGGAGAGAAAAGGATAAATTCCAAGACACAAACGCACTACCATCACAAGTTCAATGGTTATACATATCTGAAGTCTCAGGTAATGACTTTTGAAACAGCTTTTGAGGCTTTTGAAGCAGTCCTCAAACATCTCCCAACACACAGAAAGCCAGGTTCAAATCAATTCCCTGGACCACAATTCGAGACATTTAATGGTAATGTCGGCTTTTCTCATCTATTCCCAAAATGTACGAAGAGGGAATACTCTAATTGACAATGTCCAAAGACCCAATTCACATAAGGACCTTATAGGAAACAATTGCATAACGTTTTAGTCAGTAAGATAATAAAAGTAGAATTCATTTCTCTTCTCTTTCTTTCTTCATCTCCACGTGAAACGACCTGTTTGCTTACTATTCACTATATTTTCTTATATTGGGCAAGCCAGGCTTTCATCCATCCTACGTTTTTTGACATAGTGTTCCCTGATTCTTTAATTGCATATACCACCAAGTGCTCATCCTCATATAATGCCACACCACCTCCATACCCATTATCCCGTTCCATCTTTATGGCATCTTATCCTCCTCTAACCCTCAGCTTGGTCCCCAAATTCCTGAGTCTGTCCTGGTGCATCTCCCTCTCTGACTTCTCCTTCCATTTTCCCTTACTACTACTCATGTCCATGATATTCCTCATGGGCCACCTAGGAGTGAAGTCATAGTATATTTCCCTTGGTCTGCTTGCATGTTCATTTGGAAATCAACTTCTTTATCATAATCTTCATAATCATCTTTATATACTAGGCCTTAAAAGTGTACCACGGCTCCTCCACAGTGATGCTGGAGTGGACTTGGCAAGCCATCGATGTTGGCGGTTCATTTTCATCTGAATAAAAAGAGGAGCTGTACATGGCTCTCCCCATCACTATGGCATGTAACATTAACTAATGATGACAAGGAGTGCTGACCAGGGCTCTTTCTTTTGGGGTAGCGATCATGCAGAATTTCACTCTCCATGAAGCCTTTGCAACGGTGTTTAAGGTAATGTCAGGTAGACAGAGCCTTCATCCCTTGGGACTGGTGTTTCAGGACACTAGCAGATAAGGACACGGACAGCAAAATACATCCATGCCCTGGCAATTTTGCTGGAATTGCGACTTTACTTCCCTTCTTCTTCCCTCACCTTAACAGCTGACCAAGCACCAATGGCAGAACTTACACCGAAGAAACCATAGGGAACAGAAGCTAAGAACGGACCCTCTCACCCAAGGATATCAAACTTCTGAGAGACCTAATGGTAGCCAAGAGGCATCACGGTTGATTGAGATCTCTAGAAATTGCAGTGGAAATAGGAACACCTTGCTCTTCCTGGAGAAATATTGGTTTAAAGAATGGTGTACAGAACATCGTTTTCTTTTCTCTTTGTATAGAATGTGGAAATGGGAAAGAAACAGAAAAGACCAGCTGAGTTCATGATGAGGCTAACAGGGCTCTTTCTTGTTCCTTCACAGATCTTTCTACTTAAAGCCAATGGCCTCCTATATCATGAGAATGGGATTGCTGCTTCAGTGAAGTCAGCTTCTGTGACGTCACAAAGCTCTGAGGTCCTAGCAACCACTCCTCACCAAACAATGCCTCAACACTTCACCTGGCTGGAGGAGTTCTGGGTCAGACAGGAGTATCAATATCACTCCAATCTGCTGGAGACGCCTGGGTATTTCCCCAAGACAGTGTGTGAAGCGATTTAAGGTCACCTTCTCCATGGCGGGAATTGTAGTCTTTGGCCGGGACTGTCACCAAAACCCCTCTGGACTCCTGAGAGTGGTAGGAATCGACAATTCCTTCTTACCCACGTAAGGTCAAGAAACAGTCAGAAGTACAAGCAGCCTCACACGGGGAACTCCTCGCCATACACATATTCATGCTACTCACACACTATCAAGATGCTTCTGACCAGGAAAAGCGCCCCCCGCCCTCCGAGGAAAGCTCCGAGTTAACACCCGCAACCATACCAAAGACATGTCTGGAGTATTCAACAGTAAGGACACGAGTTCTCCTTGCATCTCCAGAAATCGTGCCATAAATGCCTCCCATTATTCCCAGCTCAACAAACATTAAAGGCAGACCCTACACCATAGAAGCTTAAGCCCAGGACGGACTCATCTGTTTGGAGCTCACAGGAGGAAGCACAGAGCATGTTGGAAGAGAACCATCCCCATGTGAAGCCATCTGAAAAGGCTTTTGGGCCTGATTCAGGAATACAACGTGAATCTACAAAAGTTCTCTCTTCTCTGTATTTGAAACACGCCTTCTGTTTTCTACCCTGAAGTTAATTTCTTAGGAAAAAGAGCTCATGGAGTGCCCAAGGACTGGCACTTGATAGAGTCTCAGGTGTGTGTGACATGCCCTCTGTGGTTGTGTTGTGGCTGTCCACTCTCCTGTGTTCTCGTCCTCTGTGGAGTCTCTCCATGCCTTCCATTCAGAGTGTGTGTGTGTCTGGGACAAAAATGGTGAGGTTAAGCTTCGTGCGTCTGGTGTGCCTGGGAAACGTGGCTTTCAACCCACTCCACAAAACTTAAGGCCTGCTGAATTCTGTGGCCAAGATGAGAAGATGTGTGCAGGGCTTTCCTCTAGTCCCCTGCAGGATTTTCTGTTCTCCTGGGAATAAGCAACATGGCCTGAAGAAGGCAGTCCCAACACTGTACCAAGTTTGGGAATCCGTGATTGCATGTTTGGCAGCTAATGTCCTCACCGTCCTGCCTGTGGCCACTTCTCAGTCTTAATGCTGGCAGTCATAGAGCCCAAGTATCTTTGGCGCCCTTCGAGGCACCTCCACCAACACTGCCCATCACCAATGCACCCAAAGAAATAATAATCTTACCACGGTGTCAACAGTTATTTTCTCTGATCATGGTCCAAGGCTGTCTGCAACTGGTTGTTTGCTGGTGTCCTCTCCTTGAGATACACAGTGTTCTCCGGAGTCTATGTCCGCAAATCATTCTGATCTGGAATCCCCAGGCCTCAAGTACTTGGGTTGCAAGAACTCTTGTCTTTCACTCTCCTTTTCTCCTCCAACAGCTATGGGTCAACATTCAAATTGTGGGTTCTAAGTGTTCTCCTCTCCCCTGGGCCTTTGTCTTCGGACATGCCTCCCTGCCCTCTAAAAGTCCAACAGTCCAATTCTCCCATAAGCCCTGTCTACACCCTCCTCCCATGGTCTCTGTGACTTCTTCTCTCTTTCACTGTGGAGTGTGATTTCTAGGGTAAGGTCCATTTTTGCCATGTTTACATTGATATGGTCATCTTCTGGTTGTGCTATTGGCTGAAGACAGGTCTGGAGCTCCCAGACACTTCTACCATCTCCCTGTACTCCAAATGCACTGTGGAAACTTATGGAGACATTAGCAAGAAGGCCTTCTTGCTCCTTGTGACATGTGGCAGAACGGGAGAGAGCATTGGGCTGTGTCATATCTGTCAGTCACAAAAAGACAGCTCCTATATGATTTCACTCACTTATGGAAGCAAAGAAACATGTGAAAAATAAAGAAAGAGGGACAGGCAATTATACTCTATCCAGGCACACAAAAATTGGTGTTTGTTCCAGGCAGGGTAGTCAGAATCTGCGTTTCTAAAAGTGGATAAAATGGGACATTCAATGCAGGAAATTTGGCCGAACGGTATGTAATGTAGTTTCCACTGTTTTGGAAGGTGAAATGTGATCTGGGATAGATCATTTTATCAATTTATCAAAATGATAAAAATATCATTTTTAGCGTTTTGTGAAACAGACACACACACACACACACACACACACACACACACACTCTTAAAGGAGTCCCTCAGAAGTTAGGGTGCAAGTGAGGAATAGCACTCATGGAATCAATATTCAGAGAAAATACCATAAAAAACAAAGCTTACAGAATCAAAGAAACAAACCTCCCAAACTGGATATGTTAACTCCTTACCTATCAAGAATTAGTTAAATAATTATCTAATTTAAACAATATTACCTAAAAGACCCCTACACAGAAATCACTGCAAATCCAGTACCGGAGTGTAAAGGATAAATTCCAAGATACATACACACTACCATGACAAGTTCATGAGACATACATATCTGATGTCTCAGGTAATGACTTGTGAAGCAGCTTTTGAGGCTTTTGAAGCAGTCCTCAAACATTTCCCAACACACAGAAAGCCAGGTTCAAATCAACTCCCGGGTCCACAATTCGAGACATTTAATGGTCATGACGGATTTTCTCATCTATTCCTAAAATGTAGGATGAGGGAAGACTCTAATTTACAACGTCCAAATAGCCAATTCACATAAGGACCTTATAGGAACCCAATTGCATACAATTTTAATCAGTAAGATAATGAAACTAGAATTCATTTCTCTTCTCTTTCTTTCTTCATCTCCACGTGAAACGAACTGTTTGCTTTCTATTCACTATATTTTCTTATATTCGGCAAGCCAGCCTTCCATCCATCCTACGTTTTTTGACATAGTGTTCCCTGATTCCTTAATTACATAAACCTCAAAGTGCTCATCCTCATATAATGCCACACCACCTCCATACCCATTAATAACTTCCCTCTTTATGGCATGTCTTATCCTCCTGTAACCCTTAGCTTGGTCCCCAAAGTCCTGAGTCTCTCCTGGTGCGTCTCCCTGTCTGACTTCTTCTAGTTCCGTTTTCACTTACTACTACTCATGTCCATGATATCCCTCATTTGCCACATATGAGTGCAGCCTTAGGACATTTCCCTTGGTATGCTTACATTTTCCTTGGGAAATCATCTTCTTTATGGTCATCTTCATAATCATCTTTATCCTCTAGCCCTTAAAAGGTATCTCGGCTCCTTCCACAGGTATGCTATAGTGGGCAAGGCAAGCCATCGATGTTGGCCTTTCATTTTCATCTGAATAAATTGAGTTGCTCATCATGGCTCTCGCCATGACTATGGCATGTAGCATTAACTAATGATGACAAAGAGTGCTGAACAGGGCTCTTTTTTAAGGGTAGCGATCATGCAGAATTTCACTCTCCATGAAGCCTTTGCAATGATGTTTAAGGTAATGTCAGGTAGACAGAGCCTTCTGTGACTCTGTTGGGACTGGTGTTTCAGAAGACTATCAGATAAGGACACAAACAGGGCATCTCTGCCCTGGGAATTTTCCTGGAAATGTGACTATCCTTCCCTTCTTCCTTCCCTCACCTTCCAAGCTGACCAAGAAACAAAGGCAGACCTTACATATGGGAAACCCGAGGGAACAGAACCTAGGATTGGACCCTCTCACACAAGGATATCCAACCTCCCAGGGACCTAATGGTAGCTAAGAGGCCTCGCTGTTTATTGTGATTTGTAGAAATTGCAGTAGAAATAGGAACACCTTGCTCTCTCTGGAGAAATGTTGGTCTAA